>NC_135233.1:786646674-787896674 GCF_051348905.1 Ranitomeya variabilis | reverse complement strand
GTCGGACGCTGTTCAGACCAGGTCATCCGACAGACAGCGGTAATTCTGCTTTTGTCCACTATGCGCTCATTGGCGTCGGCTAGATTTTATCTAGCTGGTCCGGGGTTAATTTACCTGGTGCTCCGATTGGAAGCTGGGCCATGCCCACTGCCTTTAAATAGTTCTCCTGAACATTGGGCGTCGCCGATTATAGCTTCTGTCTCGTGCGTGGTTGTCTCGGTCTGGAGTGGTGAGCTAAGTAGTTGGAGTATCGTTGCTGTCGGTGTATTTCCCTTTGTCTTATTTTCTCCTTCCAATATTTATATTTGTTTTGCCCTTTGCATTTATAGTGTATTCCTGAGTGACTGCGGCGTGGGGCTTATTTTTCCGTTATCCTTGTCTGTGCTAACTGTGGGTATTGGAGTGTGGTTTCTTCACTGGTGGGGGGGGTGGTTTCAGCATAGGGTTGAAACTGGAGATAGGGCGAGGGTGGAGGCCCAGACATGCACACCATCAGTGTAAACTCTGGGAGAGGGTCAGTCAGGGTTTCCCTAGTCTGAGGGAAATCGCAGGGGCCCGGGTTATTAGCTCTTTCCTACCTAGGTCTCCCGTGACACGCTATCTGATATCCAAAAGGCCGAAAAATCCCTCTCACATAACAACAAATGGGTGAGATCATACCATGCTACCTGTGACACCAGGCGATATAGCTGGAATAGTATGATAGATCACACATGTCTCAAATGACTAGAGCAGTATATTATTGAGATACACGTGGAAGCCCCGGTATATGGAATGGGTATTTAATTCTCCGCAATAAGTGTACAAAGATTTGATTAGTCTCGTCAGGACTTTGTTTTCTTAGGCCTACTTGCTGCTTGATATACACTTTTATTGGTTTTGATACGTAGTTGGTTAGAAAAGTTGAAGGACATATTATACATTTCTTTGGGGCATTTTGATATGCAAATAAGTCAATTAGGTGTATATTGCCTTGCTGCATTTTCTGGCAGACACTGTGCATATTACTAATTTACATTTGTACCCTTGCTTGTCCTACTATTTCGTGTTGCAACTCTGACGTACTTCCGTATGAGAAGGAACCAATATGTGTTGCTGGATCCACTAGTGTAACAGACCAGCACATATGTGTTAATTTTTCCCTACGTACCTTTTGTGTCTACAAGAGTGAATGCCAGTCCCTCTTTTTTATTTTCCCTGTCTTTGTTATATCACTTGGTGAAGGCATCACGTCAGTCTGTCTTGTTTTTCTTACATATTTATTATTAAAAGTTAAGTTTTAGTCCAATTGCTTTGTATATATCAACCTCAAGAATACCATCACCAACCCTCTCTCAATCCGCCATGTCCACCACCACCACCGCTTGTTCCACCATATGCAGCTCTCCAGTCCAGCTCACCCTACAAGAGACTCTCGTTAGGAAAAGAAAGTACTCATCCTCTCATCTGCGTACACAGGGTTTGAATGCCCACATTGCAAGACTAATCTCATTAGAGATGATGCCCTACCGGTTGGTTGAAAGCGAAGCTTTCAAAGCCCTGATGGCCTACGCAGTACCACGCTATGACCTACCCAGTGGACACTTCTTTGTGAGAAAAGCCATCGCAGCCCTCCACCAGCATGTCAAAGACCGCATTGTCCATGCACTGAGGCAATCAGTAAGTAGAAAAGTGCACCTCACAACAGATGCATGGACCAGTAGGCATGGCCAGGGACATTACGTGTCCATCATGGCACACTGGGTTAATGTGGTGGATGCAGGGTCCACAGGGGACAGCCATAGTGGGACAGTTCTGCCTAGCCCACGGTCTAGGAAACAGTTGGCTGTAGGCATTTGCCACCACTCCTCCTCCTCCTCCTCCTCCTCCAGAAGCGAAAGCTCATCCACAGAGCGCAGTCGCACGACCACTCCATCCGTAGCTGCCAGTGTTGCACACGAGGTGTCCCATTATGGAACAGCTAGTGGTAAGAGTCAGCAGGCTGTGTTGGAAATGCAGTGTTTGGGCGACAACAGACACAACGCGGAAGTACTGGCCGAGTACTTGCAGCAAGAAACTCAGTCATGGCTGGGCAGTGTACATCTTGAGGCAGGCAAGGTAGTCAGTGATAACGGAAGGAATTTCATGGCTGCCATAGCCCTTTCAGAACTGAGACAAATACCTTGCCTGGCTCACACCTTGAACCTGGTGGTGCAGTGCTTCCAGAAAAATTATCCGGGGTTACCAGCCCTGCTCCTGAAGGTGCGAAGACTTTGCTCGCACATCCGCCGGTCGCCCGTACACTCCAGCCATATGCTGAACCATCAGCGATCGCTGAAGCTTCCCCAGCACCGCCTAATAATTGACGTTGCATCAAGGTGGAACTCCACACTTAACATGCTTCAGAGGCTGTGCGAACAGAGGTGTGCTGTAATGTATTTGTGGGAGGATACACATACACGGGCAGGCTGTTGGATGGCAGACATGGAGTTGTCAGATGTGCAGTGGTCAAAGCTCCAAGACCTCTGTCAAGTCCTTCAGTGTTTTGAGGCGTGCACATGGCTGGTAAGGGCAGACGACGCCATCATAAGCATGAGCATCCCACTAATGCTTCTGCTGATGCAAAGTTTGATGCACATTAAGGAGCAGGCGTCTGCAGCCGAGGAGGAGAGAAGCCTTGATGACAGTCAGCCATTGTCTGCTCAGGGAATTCTCCTGGACAAGGTGGGGGATGAAGAGGAGGAGGAGGAGGATGATGGGGATGAATATTTATGGGAGGAGGATGCTTCTCAGGGGGCAATAGAAACTGGTGGCGTTGCAAGGTCAGGTACAGGGTTTTTGCGGGAGACAAGTGATGTTGATTTGCAAGAAAGTGCTCCTCAACCCAGCACAAGCAGTAAATTGACACCTGGAACATTGGCCCACATGGCTGCGTATGCCTTGCGTATCCTAAAAAGGGACCCCCGCATTATCAAAACGATGACCGATGACGATTACTGGTTGGCCTGCCTCCTGGATCCACGATATAAAGGAAAATGACAAAATATCAAGCCACATGAGAACCTTGAGCAAATATTGGCTACGAAACAAGCAACTCTTGTAGACCGTTTGGTTCAGGCATTCCCAGCACACTGCGGCGGTGATGGTTCTCACACAAACTGTAGGGGGCAACATGGCAGAGGTGTTAGGGGTGCACAAATCAGAAGTGGCATTGGACAGAGGGGTTTTATGACCAGGTTGTGGAGTGATTTCGCAATGACCGCAGACACGACAGGTACTGCTGCATCGATTCAAAGTGACAGGAGACTGCATTTGTCCAGTATGGTTACAAACTATTTTTCCTCCCTTATCGATGTTCTCCCTCACAGGTCATTCCCCTTTGATTACTGGGCATCTAAAATAGACACCTGGCCTGAATTAGCAGAATATGCATTACAGGAGCTCGCTTGCCCTGCTGCTAGTGTGCTATCAGAAAGAGTCTTCAGCGCTGCTGGTTCAATACTGACCGAAAAAAGGACTTGTTTGGCTACTCAAAATGTTGATGATCTAACCTTCATTAAAATGAACCAATCATGGATTTCAAATTATTTTGCCCCACCTTCCCCTGCTGACATGCAGCTTGCTTACAAAATTTCTTGCTTTTGGCCTCCTCTTACTGACTGCGCCAATTCCTCCATTTGCACCTGCTGAATGTCCACCATAGGCCATTTTTTTACCTCCCTAAATGGGCTGACTCCCCCCACAGGGCCGTGGTCACCACCTAGCGCAAGCACCCATGCGAGTGCCGGTGCCTGGACAGGTGGGTGTGCCCACTTTTGGGTGATGGCACTGGCACAGGGTCCCTCATAGAACAATGAAGTGTCTCTGACGGTGGTGGTGCACAGCCAACGTCAGACACACCGTCATAATATGAGGGGCCCTGTGCCAATACCGCAGCCCACGAGAGAGTGTTCCCCCCAGCTCGAACAGCGCTCTACCACTTGCAATACTTACCTCTCCCTGCTCCACCACAGTGTAGTCTGTGCTGATAAATCCTTCAATGGCACTGCCAATACAAATTTGTTGAAATGATAGATGATAGTAAAAATATACAGGGGCCCTAGCCTCCATTTAGACCATTTAATACTTTGCGCCAACTACCACTGTCTGCTACTCAGCAGAGGAGCCCACCCCTGTACCTAGCTATGCCACCTGTTTATTTATGAACTTTTTTTGGCAGACATTTACCTCACTTTACTATTTTGGCCTACTAACTGTGTCAGCCACTCCTTACAGTTGTCCTCCACTGAACAAAGCTATGCCGCCTGTGTACTCCTGTTACCAGTTTTGAAGTGCATTTAGCCTACTTTTTTATTTTAGGCCTACTAAGTCTGTCTGCGCCACTCCTTACACTTGACCTCCACTGAACAAACCAATGCCACCTGTGTACTCCTGTTACCAGTTTTGAACTGCATTTAGCCTACTTTTTTATTTTAGGCCTACTAAGTCTGTCTGCGCCACTCCTTACACTTGACCTCCACTGAACAAACCAATGCCGCCTGTGTACTCCTGTTACCAGTTTTGAACTGCATTTAGCCTACTTTTTTATTTTAGGCCTACTAAGTCTGTCTGCGCCACTCCTTACACTTGACCTCCACTGAACAAACCAATGCCACCTGTGTACTCCTGTTACCAGTTTTGAACTGCATTTAGCCTACTTATTTGGGCCTACTAACTATGTCTGCCTCCCATTACAATTGTTCTCCAATGCACAAAGCTGAGCCGCCAGTTTACTCCTGTTTCGACTATTAAACTGCATTTGGCCTAGTTGTTTGGTTGGGCCTACTAACGGTGTCTGCCGCTGCTTGTTGTTCTCCTCCACTGAACAAAGCTGAGTTGCAATTTTCATCCTGTTTCGAATATTAAACTGCATTTGGCCTACTTGTTTGGTTGGGCCTACTAACGGTGTCTGCCGCTTCTTGCTTTTCTCCACTGAACAAAGCTGAGCCGCAATTTTCATCCTGTTTTGAATATTAAACTGCATTTGGCCTACTTGTTTGGAATGGCCTACTAACGGTGTCTGTCGCTCCTTGCTTTTCTCCTCCACTGAACAAAGCTGAGCCTCAATTTTCATCCTGTTTCGAATATTAAACTGCATTTGGCCTACTTGTTTGGTTGGGCCTACTAATGGTGTCTGCCGCTGCTTGCTTTTCACCTCCACAGAACAAAGCTGAGCCTCAATTTTCATCCTGTTTCGAATATTAAACTGCATTTGGCCTACTTGATTGGTTGGGCCTACTAACGGTGTCTGCCGCTGCTTTCTTTTGTCCTCCACTGAACAAAGCTAAGCCTCAATTTTCATCCTGTGTCGAATATTAAACTGCATTTGGCCTACTTGTTTGGTTGGGCCTACTAACGGTGTCTGCGGCTCCTTGCTTTTCTCCTCCACTGAACAAGGCTGAGCTGCAATTTTCATCCTGTTTCGAATATTAAACTGCATTTGGCCTACTTGTTTGGTTGGGCCTACTAATGGTGTCTGTCGCTGCTTGCTTTTCACCTCCACAGAACAAAGCTGAGCCTCAATTTTCATCCTGTTTCGAATATTAAACTGCATTTGGCCTACTTGATTGGTTGGGCCTACTAACGGTGTCTGCCGCTGCTTTCTTTTGTCCTCCACTGAACAAAGCTAAGCCTCAATTTTCATCCTGTGTCGAATATTAAACTGCATTTGCCCTACTTGTTTGGTTGGGCCTACTAACGGTGTCTGCCGCTCCTTGCTTTTCTCCACTGAACAAGGCTGAGCCTCAATTTTCATCCTGTTTCGAATATTAAACTGCATTTGGCCTACTTTTTTGGTTGGGCCTACTAACGGTGTCTGCCGCTCCTTGCTTTTCTCCTCCACTGAACAAAGCTGAGCCTCAATTTTCATCCTGTGTCGAATATTAAACTGCATTTGGCCTACTTGTTTGGTTGGGCCTACTAACGGTGTCTGCGGCTCCTTGCTTTTCTCCTCCACTGAACAAGGCTGAGCTGCAATTTTCATCCTGTTTTGAATATTAAACTGAATTTGGCCTACTTGTTTGGTTGGGCCCTAGTAACGGTGTCTGCCGCTCCTTGCTTTTCTCCTCCACTGAACAAAGCTGAGCCTCAATTTTCATCCTGTTTCGAATATTAAACTGCATTTGGCCTACTTGTTTGGTTGGGCCTACTAACGGTGTCTGCCGCTTTTTGCTTTTCTCCTCCACTGAACAAAGCTGAGCCTCAATTTTCATTCTGTGTCGAATATTAAACTGCATTTGGCCTACTTGTTTGGTTGGGTCTACTAACGTTGTCTGCCGCTCCTTGCTGTTCTCCTCCACTGAACAAAGCTGAGCCTCAAATTTCATCCTGTGTCGAATATTAATCTGCATTTGGCCTACTTGTTTGGTTGGGCCTACTAATGGTGTCTGCCGCTGCTTGTTGTTCTTCACCCAACAAAGCAGTGCCGCCTGTTTACTCCTGTTACCAATTTTGAACTGCATTTGGCCCACTTTATTACTTGGGCCTACTAACTATGTCTGCCACTCATTACAGTTTTCCTCCACTGAACAAAGCAATGCCGCCTGTTTAGTCCTGTTACCAATTTTGAACTGCATTTAGCCTTCTTTATTATTTGGGCCTCTATCTCTGTTTTTCCTCCTAATCCTGCCCATTGTCCAGCCACTGTTAGATGAGTCTGCTGGAACACTGACCCAAACCACTACATTCCCCTTGCACTCTACACAGCCAGAATCTGACCCTGCTGAAAGTCAGGTTCCCCTTCCCGCATACTATACCACCTTACACGGGGACAAAGAGGAAGGTGCAGATGAAAGTGCAGGTTCCTTCATCAGGTTGGGGGGCATACTCATTGGCAACGACACTGGCACAGGGCCCCTCATACTACGCAAAAGTGTCTCTGCTGGTGGGAGGCGCCACCGCCATCAAACACACCGCCGTACTTTGAGGGGCCCTGTGCCAGTGCCAATGCGAACGAGTGGGCCCCCCCTGCTTGCTCAGGATCACAGCACTTGCAAAGTTGAAATACTTACCTCTCCCTGCTCCAAAGCCGTGACGTAGTCCGCGTTTCCTGGGCCCATGAAAAACTTGAACCAGCCCTGCCCCCCCACAACTTTAGCCAAATGACCCCCAATTTTCAATGCCTAACTATTATTATAAGGTAAATTAAGATTGACAAGCTTAAGTAACAAGAATTGATGTTTTTGGCATTAAAATTGGCACCGTAGGTGTTTTCCTGTCCTCCACTCACTGCCGACTTTGATTCCCCATTGACTTGCATGGGTTTCGTGTTTCGGTCGGCCCCCGACTTTTCGCAATAATCGGCCGATTTTACCCGACCCAACTTTTGAGAAAGTCGATCCTGAAAAAGTAAAAGTTGCTCAACTCTACTTACAGTGAATAAAGGCCCCGTCTCACTAAGCGATTTACCAACGATCACGACCAGCGATATGACCTGGCCGTGATCGTTGGTAAGTCGCTGTGTGGTCGCTGGGGAGCTGTCACACAGACAGCTCTCTCCAGCGACCAACGATCAGGGGAACGACTTCGGCATCGTTGAAACTGTCTTCAACGATGCCGAAGTCCCCCTGCAGCACCCGGGTAACCAGGGTAAACATCGCGTTACTAAGCGCAGGGCCGCGCTTAGTAACCCGATGTTTACCCTGGTTACCAAAAAAAACAAACACTACATACTCGCCTTTCGGTGTCCAGGTCCCTTGCCGTCTGCTTCCTGCTCTGACTGAGATCCGGCCGTACAGTGAGAGCAGAGCGCAGCGGTGACGTCACTGCTGCTCTCACTTCTCACTGTACGGCCGGGAGTCAGTGAGAGCAGGAAGCAGACGGCAAGGGACCTGACGGACATCAGAAGGCGAGTATGTATTGTTTGGTTTTTTTTACATTTACGCTGGTAACCAGGGTAAACATCGGGTTACTAAGCGCGGCCCTGCGCTTAGTAACCCGATGTTTACCCTGGTTACCAGTGAAGACATCGCTGGATCGGTGTCACACACACCGATTCAGCAATGTCAGCGGGGCCTCAACGACCAAAAAAAGGTCCAGGCCATTCCGACACGACCAGCGATCTCGCAGCAGGGGCCTGATCGCTGGTACGTGTCACACATAGCGAGATCGCTATGGAGGTCGCTGTTGCGTCACAAAACTTGTGACTCAGCAGCGATCTCGCTAGCGATCTCGCTATGTGAGACGGGGCCTTAACACAGTGCGTCTTCTGAAGTCTTTGCTCCTATTTCCCAACCCCCCTTAATCCCCCCTCTCTCTATCCCTGCAAGTGTCAGGTTAAGTTGAGAGTGAGGGGGGCAGCTCAAAGTACAGAAGAGGTCAGACAGGGGGCAGGAAGATGTTTGCAGCACAAATGAAGCACCAGGACCTGTGTACATGTGCAGTATACAGTGTGCATGTCTGTATATGTGTATATATTATGTGTGTACATACAGTACAGACCAAAAGTTTGGACACATCTTCTCATTTAAAGATGTTTCTGTATTTTCATGACTATGAAAATTGTACATTCACACTGAAGGCATCAAAACTATGAATTAACACATGTGGAATTATATATTTAACAAAAAAGTGTGAAACAACTAAAAATATGTCTTATATTCCAGGTTCTTCAAAGTAGCCACCATCAGTTGTGTTGTGCAGAAGTCTGGTGGATACACAGCTGATAGTCCTTCTGAATAGACTGTTAGAATTTGTATTATTGCAAGAAAAAAGCAGCTAAGTAAAGAAAAACGAGTGCCATCATTACTTTAAGAAATAAAGGTGTCACCACCTCGCGGCCCGGGGCACCTACTTTCTCTTCCCCGCCTGTTCTTACCTCCTCCGGTCCTGTCCTGAGCCAGCAGGGTCACGCTCCGGTCGTCCGCCGGCGCTCCGGGGTCCATCCCTGCAGACATGCTGCCCGGGTCCTTGCTCCCATGTCTGCTGCACTTCCTCGTTCCTCTCCCTCTCCTAGGGAGTGCATAGGGGGCGGGCAGGCTAGCTCTCTGGCTTCTTAAAGGGCCAGCCCGTTCCTACTCACTGCCCCTCCTCCCGGCCTATCACCTGCAGGCTGGAGGGATAAAAGGATCTCAGTCACTCCTGGACTCCGCCTGGGCAACTTCTATTATCCTGAAGTTGCTGCTCCAGGTCTGGTCCTGCTATGCTTACCAATCCAGTTTGCCTGCCTTACTCTGTGTTCCTTTTTCCCTAGGATCGTGTCTGGCCTTCTCGGCATCCTGAGTCCTGGATCCTGTACGGTTCCCTGCAGTCTTCAGCCTGCTTCCTAGTTCCACGTTCTGCCCTGTTTTTTCAGTTCATTTCTTCTCAGCCTCCTAGGTCGGTTTAACACAGGTGTCTGCTTCATCGGACCCTCTATTGGTGGTCAAGGGGAAATCCCTGTATAGGGGTCACTCCAAGCCTTGGACTCCTTAGAGGCACCCTGGTGTTGTGGTCCTGTGGCCCTCCTTTGGGGTGTCTCCCCTAGTATTTGTATTACTTACAATAAAGCGTTTGAACCTGCTTTCTTGGTCTGGCTCTCCCTTCCTGGTATCAGCAACCGCTGTATTTGCGGTCCAGAGGGTCCACCCGATAGACCCATCTGTAGGGCGTGACAAAAGGTCAGTCAGTCCAAAAAATTGAGAAAACTTTGAAAGTGTCCTAAGTGCATTGGCAAAAACCATCAAGCGTGACTAAGAAACTGGCTCACATGAGTCACCTCTGCTTCTGAGGATAAGTTTATCCAAGTCACCAGCCTCAGAAATCGCAGGTTAACAGCAGCTCAGATTAGAGACCAAGTCAATGCCCCACAGAGTTCTAGCAGCAGACACATCTCTACAACAACTGTTAAGAGGAGACTTTGTGCAGCAGGCCTTCATGGTAAAATAGCTGCTAGGAAACTACAGATAAGGACAGGCAACAAGCAGAAGAGACTTGATTGGGCTAAAGAACACAAGGAATGGACATTAGGCCAGTGGAAATCTGTGCTTTGGTCTGATGAGTCCAAATTTGAGATCTTTGGTTCCAACCACCGTGTCTGTGTGCGACGCAGAAAAGGTGAACGGATGGACTCTACATGCCTGGTTCCCATCGTGAAGCATGGAGGAGGAGATGTGATGGTGTGGGGGTGCTTTGCTGGTGACACTGTTGGGGATTTATTCAAAATTGAAGGCATACTGAACCAGCATGGCTACCACAGCGTCTTGCAGCGGAAGGCTATTCCATCCGGTTTGCGTTTAGTTGGACCATCATTTATTTTTCAACAGGACAATGACCCCAAACACACCTCCAGGCTGTGTAAGGGCTATTTGACCAAGAAGGAGAGTGATGGGGTGCTATGCCAGATGACCTGGCCTCCACAGTCACCAGATCTGAACCCAATTGAGATGGTTTGGGGTGAGCTGGACCGCAGAGTGAAAGCAAAAGGGACAACAAGTGCTAAGCATCTCTGGGAACTCCTTCAAGATTGTTGGAAGACCATTCCCGGTGACTACCTCTTGAAGCTCATCAAGAGAATGCCAAGAGTGTGCAAAGTAGTCATCAAAGCAAAAGGTGGCTACTTTGAAGAACCCAGAATATAAGACATATTTTCAGTTGTTTCACACTTTATTGTTAAGTATATAATTCCTCCACATGTGTTAATTCATAGTTTTGATGCCTTCAGTGTGAATGTACAATTTTCATGGTCTTGAAAATACAGAAAAATCTTTAAATGAAAAGGTGTGACCAAACTTTTGGTATGTACTGTATATACAGTATATTGTATGATTGTGTATATCTGTGGAGCATCTGTCTATATTTATATATATGCATGTACATACAGTATACAGGATGTGTGTCTGTGTATATTATATTTGTACTAGACTGTGGCCCGATTCTATCGCATCGGGTATTCTAGAATATGCATGTCCCCATAGTATATGGACAATGATGATTCCAGAATTCGCGGCAGACTGTGCCAGTCGCTGATTGGTCGAGGCAACCTTTATGACATCATCGTCGCCATGGCAACCATTATGACATCTACGTCGATACTGTGCCCGTCGCTGATTGGTCGAGGCAACCTTTATGACATCATCGTCGCCATGGCAAACATTATGACATCTACGTCGATACTGTGCCCGTCGCTGATTGGTCGAGGCAACCTTTATGACATCATCGTCGCCTTGGCAACCATTATGACATCTACGTCGATACTGTGCCCGTCGCTGATTGGTCGAGGCAACCTTTATGACATCATCGTCGCCATGGCAACCATTATGACATCTACGTCGATACTGTGCCCGTCGCTGATTGGTCGAGGCCTGGCGGCCTCGACCAATCAGAGACGCGGGATTTCCAGGACAGACAGACAGACAGACAGAAAAACCCTTAGACAATTATATATATAGATACTGCATGAATGCACTATATTCTGTATATGTATCTGAGCATACTGTATATAAACTAAATGTTTGTGTGTGTATACCTTATATATGTCATGTATGTCATGTATGTCCATGAGCCATCCGTGTGCTGTACTTGTGCCGTCCGTGTTTAACATTGAAAGTATGTGAGAAGCTTTGTAATTTCATTTCCAGAATCCATACTGGAAAAACTCAGATGGCACTTGCACGGCAAACTGATTGAAAACACTGGTTACGCCAATATTGGTGTAACACATACGTGTTTTATATGGACATGTGAAGGGGGCCTAACAGTGTTGTTGGTGGCGCAAGTATTTTGTGTATTTGCATTACTGAGTAGATGCTAAGAATATGCTGAGATGGCTGGTAGGCAAATTTCATTTCCAATTTTTAATATTGGGAAAGGTGAAATTCCTATTTCTTTGGGAATTATACATTTTGTTCAGTAAAGTTGGTTGTATATAATATTTATTTTTATCTAGTAAATAATACTCATTTTTTGTTATTGCGCTTTAATGGGTACTCCCATATTTCCAGGATGTGCTACAATAGTAGATGTGGTTCTCACAAATGGAACATGCATCTGTTTCGTTGTTAGTGGAGAGATGGCCAGAATTTTGTCTACCTCACTACTTACATCACTGTGTGATGGGGCCCCGTGCTCAAGATAGATGCAAGTGCCATTTGTGGGACTTATACTTAAAGGAAATGTACCTTGAAATTATTTATTGTTGAGTTAGGCAACTTTCCAATAGGCCCTGAACGAGACATAAGTGTTTCTTTTTTGCCTGAAGTGTTTCTTTAGTTTTTATTTATACATTGTTAAATTGATTATTTATTGGCTAATTATTATTATTATTATTATTCACTATTATAGCATTATTTATTCCATGGCACTTTACATGCGAAAAAGAGTCTTCAGGTTCCTTTTTAAGGTTACCGTGGTAGGCTAATAAACACTTTGTTTGATATTACCTCATTTTGCAACAGAATTGGTATTATTTCTATATAAATGCACGGTGGGCCCCAAGAATAATTTTTCTCTGGGGGGCCCAAGGTACTCCAGTCCGACGCTGGTCATACTCCACCCATACCCTCTACCTAGCCCCCCCTCCAGCCTGAGATGGGGCCCTCCCTCAATAGGGTCCGCTCAGATCCCCTGGCTTGGAGTGGTGTGGTGTTGGATGCTAGTTTGTGAGTCCCAGGTAGTGCCCTCTCCTTACCCGAGAGCGGAGTACCACACCTCTGGCTGAGGAGCAGTACCTCTGAAGCGACTGGACTTTCAGGGGTGCCATATGTAGTTCATGCTCATGGTGACGTCACACACACCAGTCTGTGAGCTGTCACTTGCATGTGCTGCTGCAGCACCCTCAGAGTGGTGGCAAATTGTGGAGGCATCTGAGCGAGTGTTTTAGACAGCTGATTTTGAAGCGCACAACACAGGGAAAAGGTAGTGGTGTCACCGATGGCACCAATCATCGACCGAGGTGAGAGGCAGTGGTGTCACCAATAGCAAAAATCATGCATCAATGCGTTTGACCCACCAAGTCCAGTGCTTAGATGAAATGTGCCTGATCATGCTGGTGGATAGGTTCTTAGTGGTCAAACCCCTGCTGATCTTTGCATAGCACAGGTTGCAAATGGCCATTTTGTTTGTCTCATACCTCTCTTTAATAAAGTCCCACAATGGGGAACTCCTAACTCTTTGACAGAGAAATTCAGGAGTGTCGGTGCTCTGCAGAACACTTCTCACTATGGTCACCCCACTGCCTCTTAATGTCTGTTTCAGTGCAGCCAATCTCTCCCCCTCAGCGCCGCTGGCCTCGCTCTGTATGCCAGCCTCCCAGGTTGGGTTGGTGACTTTGTCATCCACCACCTTGTCCTACACCACCATACCATGGTCCTCCTGTCTTTGTGACTTAACAAGACTTAACAGCAACTGTTTCTCATCATTAACTTCCTCCTTATCACAAATTTGCCATTTCTCACTGTCATGTTCGTGTTGCCTTGGCTACTCTAAGTTTTGTGCATCACTATACTGCATGTCCTCTTATCAGTATTGTATCATGCAGATTGAGAGGTCACAATCAAATAATGTTGTGGTAAAGAACTCCTCACATGATGTGAGGAAGGAGGATCAGGGTGAGGATTAAGTGATCCAGACTTTACCGTGCTGAGAGTGGACCATGTGGAAGACTGTGTGTTGCTGCAAAGCCAACTGGAAGCATTATATGCTATCCACCCATCCACCTGTTTACACTGCTCTGGCTTCAGAACTAGTGTACCATGCCTCCCTGCAAAGTGAGACAGGATTCAATCCAGAAAAATGTTTCAATTCTTTTTTTTCAGAGATCACAGAAATGTTCACAGACCACGTAAAACTGTAGGGCTGAGAAATGGAAGCCTACAAAATTTTTAAATCTTTTTATCAGTTTTAGAGATTACAGAAATGCATTCCACAATACAGAATAGTGTGTGGCTGAGAAATGTAGCCCTGGAAAATGTTTAAACAATTTTTGGGTGCGTTATATACCAGAAACAATTACCTCAAAGCATGTAATACTTAATGGATCAAAATATATAAAAAATTTTCAGCACCCCCAAAAAGCTGCAGCTATATATTTGCCAAAGGACTGCACAGGCCTAATCCCTGTTTACAGACTGGATTCTTAGAGAAGAGAAAGACGTGCACTCTTGCTTTATGGTGGTGCTGACTGGACGAGGAAATATTCCACCAAAATGTAGTCCCAAGAATAAACAGTCGCACTCAAAGTTCCTTTAGATTGCAAAGAATGTGGCTTTTTTATTTTCAAAACACCAAAATTAAACGATTCACCGCAGTGGTATAAGGTAACGTTTCGATCCACTGGGTCTTTATCAAACCTTACTGAAAAAAAACGAAAAAATACATAGTGTCAATCTTATGTGAGGAGATAAATTAAATACACAATACGGAAATACAACGGCCCAATAAATAGAAAACAGACATGTATATGTTTATACAATAATGGGTGAGACAACAACAACAATCAGGGTCCTATGAGTTCTATGACGGTACTGTCCCGGGGAGGATTGTAGGTATTTCATATACCCTTAGTTGCAGTGATATAATACAAATAGTTTCATAAGCAATACTAAAGAGAACCAGGGGAATGCTATATACCAACACACTTATATGTGTATATGCGTACAAAAGCAGTGGGGAGAGAAAGGTCCAAAAAAATCATGATATAAATGTGATGTTCCCATGTGGAGTACTGGAGTCCCGTTAGGGGCTGTAGGGAGGAAGGCCACAGGGATAAGAATAAGGTAAGGGCGAGCTGGAAAAGAGAAATAGGAAGCGGTGGGCATACAGCCCTACTTGTGTGCTGCATCTGGCGACTGCGGTGGTGTGTGGGAGCATGCTTACTGGCACCATAAATATGCAGGGCGGCCGGAAATGTAGAATCCAGGAGCGCCATTTGCGCATGCGCAGTAGCGTGCGGTGGAAAAGAGGCTTGAAGCGCATATGGGATGAAGAGCACTATGCGCAGGCGCAGTGTGAGCGCTGGTATGGGGATGCAGCAGGGAGAAGTGTGCCTGTGGTGAGCTGCGCTGGAGCGCTAGGTAGTAAATGAGGGAAAGACTATCTGAAAGGGAGATAGAGGCAGGTGACTGATGAAGCTAGCAAAATGAGGAATGTCAGCTGAAAATGGTGAAAAATTGGGTATGGAAAAAATTAATTGTATGGAAAATGAAATAAAGGAAATGAAACCAATGAGACTTTTTTGTGGAAAATTAGTAAAATACTGGAAAAGATGAGGAACTGAAATGAAAATAAGGGTTGAGAAGGAGGGAATAGGGTAAAATGAAGAACTGAAAAAATGAAAAAAATTTAAAAAAGAAACAAATGGAATTCTTGAAAAAAATTAATGAATAAATAAAAGAATAAAACAAATGAGAAAATTGAAAAAAATTGAAAAAAATTGAAAAAAATAGAAAAAATAGGGAAAAAAATGAAAGAAATGAAAAATGAAATAAATGAAATGAAAAAATGAAAAAGGAAAAGAAAAAAAGGAAAAATAAAAAATTAGAAATAACAAATAAAAAATAAAAAAAATAAAAAAAATATTAAAGAAATAAAAATTGAAAAACCAAGATTATATCCAGTACTCACCCGTAGGAGAAGTAAGACGGAAGACTAGTGTGTCTGAAAAACAAGATACAAGTTAGTCATGGAGAAGAAAGGAAAACTGCATGTCCACCACCCTACATAGGTATAAAAAAGAGTAACACATAATAACAAATAAATCAGTTATTGCAATCCCAACGTGGTCTGAGGCCGCCATCACTTTATAATGAGGTCCAGTTCCCTATTGAGGCCTCTTGGGGACAATGTTTGAAGTGTGTAAATCCAGTAAGCCTCTCTTTCTTTCAATAGTCTAATGTGATTCCCCCCCTTCGTGGCCTGTCCACTTGCTCTATAATTTGGAATCTTAATTGCGAGATATTGGGAGCCATGATTTTTTACAGCGTATAGTGGACTTATGACTAGCGATCCTGTCGCATACATGCTGTGTAGTTTCGCCTACATAAAGTAGACCGCAAGGGCATTTTATGAGATACACAACATAGTTAGTGTCACACGTGAAAAAACCTTTGATGTTATAACGTTTACCCGTATGTGGGTGAGTAATTTCACTCCCCTTAATCACATTGGAGCAACAGGCACAACTGAGGCAGGGGAATGTACCTTTGCGTTCTGTACCAAGAAAAGTCTGTTTAGGTGATCTGTGGAGGCTACCAATGTCGGCTCTAACTAAGCTACCCCTAATGTTTTTTGGATGTCGTTTGCACATGAGTGCTGATGCATGGCAGGCTTCAATATTGGGATAAGATTTAGATAAGAGGGACAAGTGTTTGTTGATGACATTGTATATTTTTGGCATTACGGGTGATGTGTATGGACAAACGTGACTCGTTCCTTCCTGGGGGGGGCAGGTAGCGTAGACCGGGGTTCCAAGGCTCTTACACTCTCTCTTAGAAGGAGTTGTTGAGAGGCTTACTGGATTTACACACTTCACACATTGTCCCCAAGAGGCCTCAATAGGGAACTGGACCTCATTATAAAGTGATGGCGGCCTCAGACCATGTTGGGATTGCAATAACTGATTTATTTGTTATTATTATGTGTTACTCTTTTTTATACCTATGTAGGGTGGTGGACATGCTGTTTTCCTTTCTTTTCCATGACTAACTTGTATCTTGTTTTTCAGACACACTAGTCTTCCGTCTTACTTCTCCTACGGGTGAGTACTGGATATAATCTTGGTTTTTCAATTTTTTTTTTTTTTTTTTATTTATTATTTATTATTTTTCATTTTTTCTTTTCCTTTTTCCTTTTTTCATTTTATTTCATTTATTTCATTTCCTTCATTTTTTTCTTATTTTTTAATTTTTTTTTCTTTTTTTCATTTTTTTCATTTTTTTCCTATTTTTTGATTTTTTTTCAATTTCGCATTTTTTCAATCTTTTCAATTTTCTCATTTGTTTTATTCTTTTATTCATTCATTAATTTTTTTCAAGAATTTCATTTGTTTCTTTTTTACATTTTTTTTCATTTTTTCAGTTCTTCATTTTACCCTTTATTCCCTCCTTCTCAACCCTTATTTTCATTTCATTTCCTCATCTTTTCCAGTATTTTTCTAATTTTCCACAAAAAATTCTCATTGGTTTCATTTCCTTTATTTTATTTTCCATACAATTAATTTTTTCCATACCCAATTTTTAACCATTTTTAGCTGACATTCCTCATTTTGCTAGCTTCATCAGTCACCTGCCTCTATCTCCCTTTCAGATAGTCTTTCCCTCAATTACTACCTAGCGCTCCAGCGCAGCTCACCACAGGCACACTTCTCCCTGCTGCATCCCCATACCAGCGCTCACACAAGATGCAGCACACAAGTAGGTCTGTATGCCCACCGCTTCCTATTTCTCTTTTCCAGCTCGCCCTTACCTTATTCTTATCCCTGTGGCCTTCCTCCCTACAGCCCCTAACGGGACTCCAGTACTCCACATGGGAACATCTCCTCTCCTTGTTTCTTTACTATGAGGTCAGTACCAACCGCCTTACAACTGCATTCTATATCCACCACCCGGTTTCGTTTTAGTTTTACTCTCATTGTGATCTCTGTGGTTCTTCATTGTAATCTCGGTGCATTATTATGGTTTTTGTGGACACTGGTTTTTGTAATCACTGTGAACATTTATATCATGATTTTTTTTAGACCTTTCTCTCCCCACTGCTTTTGTACGCATATACACATATAAGTGTGTTGGTATATAGCATTCCCTTGGTTCTCTTTAGTATTGCTTACGAAACTATTTGTATTATATCACTGCAACTAAGGGTATATGAAATACCTACAATCCTCCCCGGGACAGTACCGTCAAAGAACTCATAGGACCCTGATTGTTGTTGTTGTCTCACCCATTATTGTATAAACATATACATGTCTGTTTTCTATTTATTGGGCCGTTGTATTTCCGTATTGTGTATTTAATTTATCTCCTCACATAAGATTGACACTGTGTATTTTTTCGTTTTTTTTCAGTAAGGTTTGATAAAGACCCAGCGGGTCGAAACGTTGCCTTATACCACTGCGGTGAATCGTTTAATTTTGGTGTTTTGAAAATGATAAAGCCACATTCTTTGCAATCTAAAGGAACCTTGGTTGCGACTGTTTATTCTTGGGACTACAGACTGGATTCTGTCACTATCTCTGCTCCTGCGACTCCCTCTCCCTCCCTAAGCTAAATGCAGATTTCATGTGATACAAACATGCAAGCAAACGATTAGCCCTTAGAAGGGCTGTTAGTATGATGGCTCACCTTCAGCACCAGTATCAACATTACAGGCCTCTGATTCATTATACTGTGTACACAGGCCTAGACAAGCACTCTCTCCCTCCAATATGAAGTGTCACAGACCTGTGCAATGGCCTCAGTGTGCTGCCCTTTTTTAATCCCTGATGGTGTCAGATGACCAGCCAATCACAGTAATGCCACAACCAAGATGGCTGCGGCATTACAGTGACTCACAGTCAATCCCCACATGCTTATTGTCTGTGTGAGAAAAAAAATTGAGGGGCGGGGATTCGTGTTTAACATCAAGCACCGCCCATTGCTCGCCGAGTAACGATCACATCCAACTACTCATCTTCCACTTCAACCACACAGCATTTATATGATGAAGCTCCATGTGGACTGAAACGTTATTCACTAGCTATTGATCCACGGAATGTAAATTAATTCTCCTTGTTTTACAGCATATCCTTTTGAGTGCAGAATTTTGTTACTACTGCATCACTTGCCTCAGTCACAGAATCATGATGTAGACTCACACTGAGTTTTTCCTACCTCTGCTCCTTGCAACCACTTGGTACGTCACCCAGCTTTCCACACTGAACTTTTCCTACCTCTGCTCCTTGCAACCACTTGGTACGTCACTCAGCTTTCCATACTGAATTTTTTCTCCCTCTGCTCCTTGCAACCACTTGGTACGTCACCCATCTTTCTACACTGAATTGTTCTTACCTCTCCTCAGTCTCACTAGCAGGAGCTCTGTGGAACGCTCACTCTGTCTGCAACAAACTTTCCTACATCCATGATCTTTTATTACTAACAAACTTTCCTTCCTCGCCATCACAGAAACCTGGCTCACCCCTTCTGACATAGTATCTCCTGCTGCACTTTTGTATGGTGGATTCTACCTTTCCCACACCCCTGCACCAGCAGTAAGCATGGCAGAGGAGTTGGCTTTTTCCTGTCAGATAATTGTTATTTCACCCAAATCCCACTATGTACGCATCTATTCCCCCTTCAACCTCCTACTGGCTGTCAGTTACTACCCCCAAGGCCAGCCATCACCTTCTTCGACCACTTCACTACCTGGCTACTTCATTTCCTCTCTGCTGACATCCCCACAATCTTAATGGGTGACTTCAGCATTCCCATTGACACTTCCTTCTCAGCTGTCACTAAACTTCTATCTCTCACTTCCTCCTTCAGCCTTGCCCAATGGTCTTCTACAGCCACTCACAAAGATGACCACACACTGGACTTCATCTTCACCCGCCTTTGTTACCTATCTATCCTCTGTAACTCACCTATCCCTCTTTTCGACCACAACCTACTTACATTCTCTTCCTCTCCTTGTCCACAATACCCACTCCACAAACTTGTACACCCTCGCAGAAATCTTAAAATCCTTGATCAACACTTACTTTCTGAATCCTTCCTCCCTCTTTCAGACATAAGTTCCTAACACAATGCAGACGCTGCTGCTTTATATAACACCACAATAGCTGTAGCTTTGGAATCAGTCGCTCGTGTCACACATACCAAAGCTCGCAAAATCAACAGACAACCCTGGCACACCAACCTGACCAAAGAACTGAGGCGGGCTTCTAGTTTTGCTGAACGGAGATGGAAAAGAACCCACTCCAAAGAGCACTTCATCGCATTCAAACAGTCACTCACTATTTTCAAGGCCACACTCGCTGGAGCAAAACAAACCTACTTCTCATCTCTCATATCCTCCCAGTATCACAACCCTAAACAGCTAATGAACACTTTCAATTCTCTCCTGCATCCCCCACCAACCCCTCCCTCTACACTCATCTCACGTGAAGACTTGCCTCATTCTTCAAGCAGAATATTGATAACATCAGAGAAAGCTTTGGCCTACAACCCCAGAGCTCCTCCTCCTAACTACCAAGCCCTCCTCCTCCAAAACCAACTTCTCCACCATTACAGAAGATTGACTTTCCGCTCTACTCTCAAGATCATATCTCATTACCTGTGCACTTGACCCGATCCCATCCCACTTCTTCCCAAACCCCATCACAGTCTTCATCCCAACCCTAAGCCATCTCAACAACCTAAAACTGGTGTTTTCCCCTCATACTTCAAACATGCCTCAATCACACCCATCCTCAAAAATCCCTCTCTTGACCCATCTTCTGTATCTAGCTATCACCCCATATCACTTCTCCCCTATGCCTCAAAACTGCTGGAACAACACGTCCATTTGGAACTGTCCTCCCACCTCTCTTCCTGCTCCCTCTTCGACTACTTACAATCTGGCTTCCGATCACATCACTCTACTGAAACTGCCCTGACCAAAGTCACCAATGACGTACTAACCACCAAAGCCAAGCGACACTACTCTGACCTGCTCTTGGACCTGTCCTCTGCCTTTGACATAGTGGACCTATCCCTACTACAGTCCCTTTCATCTCTTGGCATCACAGACTTGGCCCTATCTTGAACCTCATCATACCTAACAGACAAGACATTCAGCGTCTCTCGCTCGCACACAACCTCCTCACCTCGCCACCGATCTGTCGGAGTCCTGCAAGGTTCAGTCCTAGAGTCCCTTATCTTCTCCATTTACACCTTTAGCCTTGGACAACTCATAGAATCTCACGACTTTCAGTATCACCTCTATGCTGATAATGGAGCGCCCCCACACCGCCGCAGGGCCGAGGGGTACCCGGAGCCGGGCCTCTGGGTCTCAGTCCTGGGATTGTCACGGTGGCTAGACCCGGTCCGTGGCCCTGTCTGTCAGTGGGGGACGTCCGGTGCAATAAGTGGTGGTGTAGCGGTGCAGTTGTGGGGTGCAGGTCGCGGTAAATAACGAGGACACCAGGTTGCAGTCTCTTTACCTCTTTACTGAAGATCTCTGAGTCCTCAGTCCAGAATACGGTTCGCCAGGCTGCGCAAGTCCGGCCGGTCCAATGGCACTTCCAGAGTTCTCTTCACAGGAGGAAATCTGTGCCTTCCCCCTAGCGCTATGTGTTGTAGTCCTTCCCTGCTGTGCTTACGGAAAGTACCCCACAACTGTTGTGTCTGTTTCTGATGTTCCCTCACAACTCGATTAGATGATGTTCTGCTAATCCTCCGTCCCTCCCTGAGGTTCGGGTAGGATCGGCACCCGTTTGACGGGTAGGCCTGGAGTTCTTCCGGGACCCTAGAGACGCCCCTCTCCCACAATTGCCTCCCAAGACTTCATAGGTGATTTGAGTTAGACAGCCCGCCTGAGACTGACTGTCCTGCCGCTGTTTGGAGTATTGCTTGAAGCTGAATATTATTCTACTCCCTCGGCGTTCCGGCCACCGGTAGTGCGCCTCAGTAGGATGTTGCTTCGGTCTTACAGCACGACTCCTACTGGTATTTCTCTTTTGCGTGATCCCGTTTCTCACTCAGCACAATCTATCTCTCTTCTAATCCTTTCTTGGGTACCGCCGCTACCCGGAGCAGGCACGGTCCCGTTATGTTCGTTCTCGTTGCCGAGCCTCTGTCAGGATCCCACCCCTGACAGAGACCCTACTGTATCTTCCCCTACAACACCCTCTGCCACAAGGTGTTGCCTGGTTCCAACCCAGTCAGCTTTCTGATCTAACTTCCTGCCTGACCCCCAGTTTACCCACTATGGTGGGGAGTGGCCTAATGAATAGCACACTTAGCTCCCCCCGGAGGCCCGGCTGTGAAATGTATTTGTGTCTGTGATACCTGATCAGATGAACTCCTTCAGTGCCATCGGACGCACCATAGCTCCCCATAGTGGCGGAGCCACAGTACTGCAACGACCAGGACTCTGGGGCGCTGCACTCCCCCCTGGTTAAACACAGTACTCCGGGACTGGGAAGAAAACAACAATACAAGTTTAGCAAAAAGACATACAATTTTGTTGAGTGCAAATAACAATACGTATACTTGAACAAGCTTCCCTTTATGGGAGGTGAGGACACTTGAACGTTACAAAACATGGTTAAACATTATAAATTACAGGCTATAAATAACTCCTGTTACCCAACCGGGTATTCTACTAAGTGCAAAAATTGCTGAACAGTACTTTAACATTGCCCTTAAGGACATACACTCTGTATCCACCAAAGGCCTTCCTATAATCACATTATAAGGTAAGTTAACTTTTCATTCTCCTTCTTTGAATCTGCAGGACCGCCTGTCCTATCGGCACCAGACCTACTGCCTCTCCTTTCTGTTACAGGACCGCCCCGTTCAACCAGGGCCTACTGCCTTTTCAACTTCTATACACAGTACAGATCATAACATTACTTTCAGTTTTAGAAGCACTGAGCCATCTACGTATAGCTCCTAGGAGGACTCACTACCTAACCCCTACGGGTTCACTTTCTGTCCTCTGTAACACATTACTAACTCTTTCTTTACATCAACTGACTTACTATGGAGGACTCAGGGTTTACCTTCTATCCCCATTTCTTATCAACATTATTAACTATTTCCTTATATCATCAACCTTCATTAATACTTCCTTACTTCCGACTATGCAGGACACTCTGTCTACCCCTACGGGCCTACTGCATCTTTCTTCTAGCTCTCACACTTTCTTCTAAGGAACATTATCAACATTTCTTTTCAGTTAACCAGTGGAATACATATATCTTTTACATGTCAACATTATCATTTTTCTCTTATCAAACATCATTGCTATCTATCAGTCTTAAAGCAATACCACTTCTTTAAGTGCAACACGTGAACATCCCCTTTAAGAGGGGACCAAGTCTTTATGAGGTAGCACTTCTTCTCTAGCTACCAGTCCTTTCTCAGCAAAAGCTCCGGTATGGTATCTTCGCAAAGAGTCTTTAAGTAAAACCAGTAGGAAGCGCCTTTAATAAGGTGCTAACAATTTACAAAGAAGAGTTTGTATCATGCACGGTCCATGATTGCGGCAGTTCTTGATAACAGGAAACAAGAAGTGGAAAAACAAACCAAACAATTGGGATCCCGGGTCAACAAAGGGATCCCTTTAAAAGTTAACCCTAGACGGGTTCAGCAGCAAAACAGGAACAAACAGTTAAACGAAGAACTATATACATTTTTTTTTTAAGGCAGTCATGCTTACTCATTCTCAGAATCCCCCACGAGGCGCCACCTGGCGGGTGAACCCCTGCAGTCCAGGTTCCAGGTCCACTCCCGCTGCCAGGTACACCCCATGGGTTCGGGTCTGTTGCACAACCAGGTCATGTGCGGTAATAAAGGTCTGTGTCCCCACTTCTCTCTGTGCTGGCACAGCAGGAACACTGGTCACTAGAGGAAACGCCCCTTTGGTCACTACAGCGGTGGTGGTGGTGGCAAGACTGCAGGTCATGGCCTCCACTAGCGTACAGGTAGGGGTGACCAGGGTGGGCACAGGTCGGTCACACGGTGGCACTTTGGCTACAGGGGCCAGCTTCTCCCTGCGCACGTTCAAAGCAAACCACCCCTTCTCCCCGAAATGCCTGGTGTAGATGACGCTGTCCCCCGGGTAGAGGTCTCGATCAGGGTGACCCTCTCTGAGGTGCGACTCCACATCCCGGCGGTTGACAAAAACCTCCGCATACAGCCCCGGCTCTTTAATGAAGCCCCAGCCTCCTCGGAGCTTAAAGGTGGTGACGATGCCCTGCCTGCGCGGGGCCTGGGGAGCGGTGGGGTCCTTGCAGGCCCGGTCTTTCATGGCCAGGTCCTTCTGATGGCAAGCCTCCAGCCCGGCCTGGTACGCCTCGTCCTTCTCCCTCCACCGCTGCTGTAGCTGGGCCTGATATTCTCCCCAGCTTAGGGCCTGCACCCTCTCTCCCTCCTGGGTCTCCACCCCAGGGAACCCCATAAGATCGGACCCGGGGTTCACCCAGCGGCACACCGTGCGCTCCGCGTGGATCTCACACAGCAGGGGAGTAGGGGTGATTGGGGCTCGCATACGGTGCTCCATGCCCGTGGCTTCCTCCCACGGTAGCAGGCGCTGGAGTCGATGGGTTCCCGGGGAAGGGGGTGCCGCTACGGGACCCACCAGCAAACCCTCGGCCAGTGGGACGGGGTCGGCGGACTCACCAGCCAGTGGAGGTTCTTCTTCGGCAACGGGTCCCTCCGGCGGGGTCAGCAAGGGTCTCAGCGGCTGCTCCGGTAACGGCGCAGGACCCAGCGCCCGAGGACCTTCTTCCGGCGCTGCCTGGTGCGGAGCCTGGACCTCCACATTCAGTTGGAGAAGTTGGTGGAATAAGTCCTCCATCTCGGCCCTCAGGAATCTGGTGTTGTCCACGGAAGACGGGCTGCTGTGCTCATCCGGGTAGTCGGGGGAGATTTCCACTTCAACCCCACTGTCGGGTTCAGAGCTGCTGGCCATGGCGTCCTCCACGTGGGTTGCTTCCGGGTCTCTTTCCCGCTCTCTCCTTCGTGGGCGGTGTCGTTTTCTCGATCTCCGCCCTCCATTGAGGATTAGGAGGCGGATCTCTGCCGCTGACGGACACGTCCTCACCGTGCAGAAATATTTAGACTGGGCGGCCATTGTTTTTCGCGCTCTCTCGCTTGTCTACGCCTACTCCACGCCCCTCTTCTCTTCCGGCGCTCTCCTCAGCGCTGCAATGGCGGCGGATTTTGGCGGCAAATGGCGCGGCACAGTCCTTGCAATAAAGTACAGTCCAAGCACAGTAAATCACAGTTCCAAGGCACACATGACCTGATTCTTCAGGCTTAAGTACATCCTGTTCGTGACGCCAAGTTTTGGAGCGCCCCCACACCGCCGCAGGGCCGAGGGGTACCCGGAGCCGGGCCTCTGGGTCTCAGTCCTGGGGTTGTCACGGTGGCTAGACCCGGTCCGTGGCCCTGTCTGTCAGTGGGGGACGTCCGGTGCAATAAGTGGTGGTGTAGCGGTGCAGTTGTGGGGTGCAGGTCGCGGTAAATAACGAGGACACCAGGTTGCAGTCTCTTTACCTCTTTACTGAAGATCTCTGAGTCCTCAGTCCAGAATACGGTACGCCAGGCTGCGCAAGTCCGGCCGGTCCAATGGCACTTCCAGAGTTCTCTTCACAGGAGGAAATCTGTGCCTTCCCCCTAGCGCTATGTGTTGTAGTCCTTCCCTGCTGTGCTTACGGAAAGTACCCCACAACTGTTGTGTCTGTTTCTGATGTTCCCTCACAACTCGATTAGATGATGTTCTGCTAATCCTCCGTCCCTCCCTGAGGTTCGGGTAGGAACGGCACCCATTTGACGGGTAGGCCTGGAGTTCTTCCGGGACCCTAGAGACGCCCCTCTCCCACAATTGCCTCCCAAGACTTCATAGGTGATTTGAGTTAGACAGCCCGCCTGAGACTGACTGTCCTGCCGCTGTTTGGAGTATTGCTTGAAGCTGAATATTATTCTACTCCCTCGGCGTTCCGGCCACCGGTAGTGCGCCTCAGTAGGATGTTGCTTCGGTCTTACAGCACGACTCCTACTGGTATTTCTCCTTTGCGTGATCCCGTTTCTCACTCAGCACAATCTATCTCTCTTCTAATCCTTTCTTGGGTACCGCCGCTACCCGGAGCAGGCACGGTCCCGTTACGTTCGTTCTCGTTGCCAAGCCTCTGTCAGGATCCCACCCCTGACAGAGACCCTACTGTATCTTCCCCTACAACACCCTCTGCCACAAGGTGTTGCCTGGTTCCAACCCAGTCAGCTTTCTGATCTAACTTCCTGCCTGACCCCCAGTTTACCCACTATGGTGGGGAGTGGCCTAATGAATAGCACCCTTAGCTCCCCCCGGAGGCCCGGCTGTGAAATGTATTGGTGTCTGTGATACCTGATCAGATGAACTCCTTCAGTGCCATCGGACGCACCATAGCTCCCCATAGTGGCGGAGCCACAGTACTGCAATGACCAGGACTCTGGGGCGCTGCACTAACACACAGATCTATCTCTCTGGACCAGATATTACCTCCCTGCTAACCAGAATCCCACAATGTCACTCCGCTATTTCATCCTTCTTCTACGTTAGATTTCTAAAACATATCTCCTCTTCCCACAATCGTATACAAAATTTCTCCCGCGAATCCCCCCTTCTCTGGAACTCTGTACCCCAACATATCAGACTCTTACATACCATGGAACCTTCAAAAGGATCTACCTCTTCCGACATGCCTACAACCTGCAGTAACCACCAAATCGCTGCTTGACCAACTCTACCCTCACCTACTGTATCCTCACCCATCCCTTGTAGATTGTGAGCCCTCGCTGGCTGGGTCCTCTGTCCTTCTGTACCAGTCGCAACTTTTATTGTTAAAAATTACTGTACTTGTTTTTATTTTGCATGCCCCTCCTCACATGTAAAGCACCATGGAATAAATGGTGCAATAATAATAATTGTAATTCACTCTGAAACAGCTAACCTTTTCCTGGTCTTTAAATAAAGGGATAATTTTTGTTTAGTTTAGTTAAAAGCTATTAGAATTGTTTAATAATATTGAAAATAGCAAAACTTGCAAATTTCAAAGAAGAGATAATTTTTTCACTTCTAGTTGCTTCTTCAATTTCTAAACAAACAGGATTAATTTTTGTACCGTTTTATGGGAAAAAACAATGGCTTTAGTTTGCAAAGACTCCATATATGCACCAGTAAGGGAAACAACTGTCCCGAATATAAACAGACAATATTTGGACTGTTTCAACAATTTAAGTAGCCTAAAATGTTTCTCACTGCAGGGTTATTAAATGGGCTGTTGGATACCACCAATTACTATCCATTTTCTTCTAGCCAGATATGTTGAGAACGCATGTATGTTAATAAGGCTGTATTAAGGCTCAGTGGGTTCGGACAACAGAGTAGTGTGTTTGGAGTCACCTGCTGACTGATGGCCGGGGAAGATGTTGATTGCGTATATCGGAATTTTTTGACTGCCAATTGTATTGTTCTACTGGAGATAAGCAGCAATCCAACAAGTCAATCCACAACTTTCTCATAGAGAACACAAGAGTTCAATCGAACAACACTTGAAAATGTTTAGACTAGAGTTGAGCGACTTTTACTTTTTTCGGATCGAGTCGGGTTTCGCAAAACCCGACTTTGTCAAAAGTCGGGTCGTGTGAAATCGGCCGATTATTGCGAAAAGTCGGGGGCCGACTGAAACACGAAGCCCAATGCAAGTCAATGGGGAATCAAAGTCGGCAGTGAGTGGAGGACAGGAAAACACCTACAGTGCCCATTTTAATGCCAAAAACATCAATTCTTATTACTGAAGCTTGTCAATCTTAATTTACTTTATAATAATAGTTAGGCATTGAAAACTGGGGGTCATTTGGCTAAAGTTGTGGGGGGTGTAAGACTACTCTTACTGAGTGTATTGGGGGACACTCGCTTGGCCGCAATATTCAGCACACGGGCACGGGTTTTTAAAATAATTCATCATAATGGCCACCGTGTTTTTGCTAACACATAATATTTTTGCATTCAACTATGAATTTTATATGCAAATAAAAGGCGCGCCAATGGGCTTATGTTTCTCACATCCCTTGCTATTCAATATGTGGTGTGGTGGGAAGAATTTTTTTGTGTACTCAGAGAGTTATCCTTTTATGTCTGGCATGTTTTGGTGTGGTCGTTACGTAGATGACATCCTTAGTCTATGGATGGGTAAAGTGGCAACCATACCGAATTATTTTAACAGCAATTAACTAAATTTAAAATACACTTTCTCTTATTCAAATAAAAGATATGTTTTTTGGACAGTTTGATGACAGGTGATAAAACCCTCAATACTATACAACCTACTATATACCGCTAACCTATTAGCAGCAATACAACTCTGCTGGCTAACACCTGAAATCCTGAACACTCAATCAAGACAATCACATATAATGATTTTATAAGTGGATGTCTTATTCGTTCTAATAAAAAAATGTTCAATGGTGAAAGTAATCTCATTATAAATAGATTGAAGGCACAGGGATATAATAGTAATAATAATAAATCTCTAAAAAGGGTTATTAAAATAAATCGATCTGAACTTTTAAGTGCTATTTTACATCAGTAGGAATTTAAAAAGAAAAAATCCCTGATCAGGGATATAGAATTGTGGCTAAACAAGTTTTTTCACTAGCAAACCATTTATCTCCTAGTTTATACAAAGATCACAACAGTAACAGAACAACATGGCTACCACAAAAAGGCTTCTATAAGCATGGAAAAAATAAATGCAGCATTTGTCAATACACACTAAAGAAAAAACTATAAAAAGTTCTAAAAAAAGTGAATTATAACTTCATGAATTGTGATGCAGAACATATTGTATACTGCATTAAACGTACAGAATGTAATTTATTATAAGTATATTGAGCTGTCAGGAAGTTTAAAAAATGTGTGTCTGAACACATATATAATATGATAGATGACAATAGTACATATTCAGGGGCAACCAGCACTTCATAGAGAAACATAATAAAAGTATCAGTAGTTCGGCATGCTATGGTTATTTGCCTAGAAAAGGAAGATGATTGGTGCAAAAAAAATGAGATGAGAGAAATGTATTGCATTTTGCTGCTAAACAACAAACAATCTAACTGGTTAAATTATAAAAATGACACAATATTTACATATTGAAGATTATCAATGTCTACAGTAATGCTTTGTTCAACAGGTGTTTCCTAATTTAATTATGCACATTAAGTGGTTATTCACATGTGATTGGTTCTCACTGGGTAAGGTGATTTATCTCTATGACAGTCATCGGAGTCTGACGAGGACGTATTAAGGCCCCGTCACACACAGCGACGCTGCAGCGATACAGACAACGATGCTGATCGCTGCAGCGTCGCTGTTTTGTCGCTGTGTGGTCGCTGGGGAGCTGTCACACAGACAGCTCTCTCCAGCGACCAACGATCAGGGGAACGACTTCGGCATCGTTGAAACTGTCTTCAACGATGCCGAAGTCCCCCTGCAGCACCCGGGTAACCAGGGTAAACATCGGGTTACTAAGCGCAGGGCCGCGCTTAGTAACCCGATGTTTACCCTGGTTACCAAAAAAAACAAACAGTACATACTCACTATCTGATGTCCGTCAGGTCCCTCGCCGTCTGCTTCCTGCTCTGACTGAGTGCCGCCGTACAGTGAGAGCAGAGCGCAGCGGTGACGTCACCGCTGCGCTGTGCTCTCACTGTACGGCCGGATCTCAGTCAGAGCAGGAAGCAGACGGCAAGGGACCTGACGGACATCAGCTAGTGAGTATGTACTGTTTTTTTTTTTTTACATTTACGCTGGTAACCAGGGTAAACATCGGGTTACTAAGCGCGGCCCTGCGCTTAGTAACCCGATGTTTACCCTGGTTACCAGTGAAGACATCGCTGGATCGGTGTCACACACACCGATTCAGCGATGTCAGCGGGACCTCAACGACCAAAAAACGGTCCAGGCCATTCCGACACGACCAGCGATCTCACAGCAGGGGCCTGATCGCTGGTACGTGTCACACATAGCGAGATCGCTACTGAGGTCGCTGTTGCGTCACAAACTTGTGACTCAGCAGCGATCTCGCTAGCGATCTCGCTATGTGTGACGGGGCCTTAAGGCTACTTTCACACATCAGGTTTTTTCCGTCAGGCTGGATCCGGCATTTCGCCAGAGCGATGGATCCGGTGTAAATTGTGAAAAACTGATGAAACTTCATCAGTTTTCCATCTGTTTCGTCCATTTTTTTATCCGTTTTACGATGGATCCGGATTTTAAAAATGCCCATGGGAGGCTCCCAAACGTGATTGGCTACTGAAAACCTATATATACAGTGTTCCTACAGCCCATGTTTGACAGGTTTTAGAGGAGCAAGTGGTTGGAGAGCAAGATGGAAGGCAATATTGCGAATATTCTGAAGATAAATGTGGATTTTACTGTGGAGGCGAATCGTTTGAGAGCGATTGTTCTGGAGAAGGAGCGAGAGAGACAGCAGTGCATCATGTGTCAGTGGCGACGGCATTTGTGGATCCATCCAATCACAGCACAGAGAATGATGCAGGGAGTCTTTTCAACTTTATACATGGAGCTGCGAGGAGACCCAGAGAAGTTTTTCAGCTATGTGCGGATGAAAGCTGAGAACTTCGACATGTTGGTGGAACGGATTGGACACCTCATCGCAAGAAGTGATACCTAGTGACGTTTCTCTGTTTCACCTGCAGAGCATCTGATGGTGACTCTACAGTAAGCCATTTTTATTGTATCTCCTACTGTGAAACCACACTTATAACTGTAATGTTGTTGCTGGTAGTTTTTAAATATTTTTTTTTTTGTATCTCCAACTGTTGTAGCTGACTCATAACTAGTGTTGAGCGATACCGTCCGATACTTGAAAGTATCGGTATCAGAAAGTATCGGCCAATACCGGCAAAGTATCGGATCTAATCTGATACCGATACCCGATACCAATACAAGTCAATGGGACTCAAGTATCGGACGGTATCCCTGATGGTTCCCAGGGTCTGAAGGAGAGGAAACTCTCCTTCAGGCCCTGGGATCCATATTAATGTGTAAAATAAAGAATTAAAATAAAAAATATTGCTATACTCACCTCTCCGACGCAGCCTGGACCTCACCGAGGGAACCGGCAGCGTTCTTTGCTTAAAATGCGCGCGTTTACTGCCTTCCGTGACGTCACAGCTTGTGATTGGTCGCGTGCCGCCCATGTGGCCGCGACGCAACCAATCACAGCAAGCCGTGACATAATTTTCAGGTCCTGAATGCCTAATTCAAGGCATTCAGGATTTTAAAATTACGTTACGGCTTGTGATTGTTCGCGTCGCGGTCACATGGGCGACGCGACCAATCACAAGCCGTGACGTCACGGGAGGCAGGAAACGCGCGCATTTTAAAATTACGTCACGGCTTGTGATTGGTTGCGTGCCGCCCATGTGACCGCGACGTGACCAATCACAGCAAGCCGTGACGTAATTTCAGGTCCTGAATGCCTAATTCTGCATTCAGGACCTGAAAATTACGTCACGGCTTGCTGTGATTGGTCGCGTCGCGGCCACATGGGCGGCACGCGACCAATCACAAGCCATGACGTCACGGAAGGCAGTAAACGCGCGCATTTTAAGCAAAGAAGGCTGCCGGTTCCCTCGGTAAGGTGCAGGCTGCGTCGGAGAGGTGAGTATATCCCTATTTTTTATTTTAATTCTTTATTTTACACATTAATGTTGTTTCGATACCGATACCCGATACCACAAAAGTATCGGATCTCGGTATCGGAATTCCGATACCCGCAAGTATCGGCCGATACCCGATACTTGCGGTATCAGAATGCTCAACACTACTCATAACTGTAATGTTATTACTGGTATTTTGTACTAATTTTTCCCTTTTTTGTCACAGATTCCTTGCAACTGGAAAATCCCTTTCGTTACTACATTTCCAGTTTAGACTTGGGATTTCAACCATATCCAGAATTGTCAAGCACATCTGCTGTGCATTGTGGGACTCTCTACATGCAGAATTTATACCACATCCCACAAAGGAGAGTTGGCTGGAGATCGCAGACAAATTCCTACAAGTTTCCAAATTGCCTTGGAGCTGTGGGCGGGAAACATATCCACATGGTCAAACCTGCTGGATCGGGATCAGAATATTTTAATTACAAAAAATATTTCTCCATCGTGCTCATGGCCATCGCAGACGCTGAGTACAAATTTATTGGGGTTGATATTGGGGCCTATGGACGCTCAAATGATTCACAAGTATTTAAAGTGTCTGCTGTGGGGCGTCATCTGTATGGAAACACCTTTGAATTTCCACCTTCAAGACCACTTCCTCAAACCTCTGTGCCACCAATGCCATTTGTTTGTGTTGGAGATGAAGCCTTTCAACTATCTGAACACCTGCTGGAACCATACTCCAGTAGAGGATTGATGGCAACTAAATGCATTTTTAATTACCGCCTAACACGCGCACGAAGAATGGTGGAGTGCGCTTTTGGGATTTTAATTGCAAAATGGAGAGTTCTCCTGACTGCTATCAACCTCAAGGCTGACACTGTTGACGAGGTAATAAAAGCTTGTGTGGTCCTGCACAATTTTTTTATTTGCAAGGAACAGATTTCCACTGAAGACCACTCTGAAGAAACCACCTTGCATGACTATCAGAACATTACTTTTAGAAGTTCTGTGGCAGTTTCAAAAATGAGGGACAAATATACTGAATACTTTGTGTCACCTCAAGGAAGAGTAGACAGGCAGGATGAGAGAGTTTGAAAAGTGTTTTGTACATTGTTATCAAAATTCACCTTGTGTTACCCATAGTATTTTACCAGGTTCGGAATTTCCCAAAGTTTATTACCTTTGTCCCAAAGTATTGTACCTGCTTTACCCACTGTATCGTACCTGATTGGGATTTTACCAATGTTTATTACCTTTTTTAAGCAATATTACAGTGTACTGTGCATTTGGATTGCCGCCACGTTAAGGGCAATGGGGTACTCGGCACCGGGTCCTTCGGTTCGGTAGGGATGTCACAGTGGCCCGACCCAGTCCGTGGTGCTTTGAGGGACGTCCAATAAAAGGAGAGGTTTGTAAGGGATAATGTTCGTGACACCACCTGTGGTATTCGGTCAGGGTGACCGACGCTGCGGTGAGGGGTCCGCTGGGGTGATGTTATGGCAGCTAGTTGGTATACCTTCTCACAGGTGAAGTGTGTCCCCAGGGCTTCCCAGAAGTGTAGGTGGTGATGGTGGATGATGGAAGGTGCAAAGAATAACAAGGACACAAGGTTGCAGTCTCTTTACCTTTACTGGAGGCTTCAGCATCCACAGTCCAGGGTACAGACCACAGGGCAGTCAGAGTCCGGCCGGTCTGAAAGCAAATCCAGAGTCCCCTTATCCAGGTGGAAATCAGTAGCCTTCCTACTAGTGCCTGTTTGTTGTAGTTCCTCCCTGCTGAGCTTCTCGGTAAGGTCCTCACAACTCTTGTTGATGTTCTAGATGTTATTTCTTCCTCTCTGTCCCCCAGATGGTGTGGATAGGACAAACCCATATGACTGATGGCCTGAGGCTTGTTTATAGGGACCCTAGAGATGCCCCGACCCCCACAAGTTGCCACCATGTCTTCTTAGGTATTAAGGTCGGGCAGCCAACTTGAAATTGACTGTCCTGCCGGTCTTTGAAGTAAAGCGTAGAGACTATTACTCCCTCGGTGTTCTGGCCACTGGCTACGCGCCAAGGAGGCAGCCTATTGCAGGGCAGAACTCCTCCTGGTGTTATCTCCTTGTGCTATGACTTCGTGTCTCACCCTCTACAACAGAATTCTCTTCGTGTCCTTTCTTAGGATGCTGCTGCACGTGGGGCAGGCACAGCTCCGTGTCTTTCTGTCTTGCTAGGCCTCTGTCAGGATCCCACCCCTGACAGGGACCCTCTGTCTGCAGCTGCGATGTCCCTCTTTTCCCCCTGTCTGCCTGACAGGTGTTGCCTGGGCAAAGCCCAGTCAGCTTCTCACTAACTTTCTATCCAGCCCACCAGTTTTACCCTTCTGTGAGGAGTGCCCTAGTAGATAGGAGCAAGGCTCCCCCTGGTGGTCTGGAGTGTGAAGTGTGATGTATGGTTTGTGATACCTGGTAGGAAGATCTCCTTTATTGCCATCAGACGTAATATCACTCCCCCTGGTGGAAGAATGACATTACTGCAACGACCAGGACTCTGGGGCGCTGCACTCCCCCCCATTAAATCCAGTACTCCTGGACTGGGAAAGAAAGCAACAATTACAGGTTAACAAAAGACATGCAAAATTTTTGGAATGCTATTAAACAAATTAATATAACAATGCTTCCTTTTATGGGAGGTGAGGATGCTTGAACGTTGCAAACAAGAACATATTTACATTTTCAGCTTACTTCTGTAAATGGATGCGCTAACTAACTATGAAATACTATTACCCGTACAGGTATTCTATCTATTAACTACTAAGTGCAATTATAAGACAATAAATTAACTTTTTGTTTATTCAAGCATAAAACAGTTATTCTTTTCCTTTAACTGACTACCTAAGAGTCACTACTTGTTTCACTAAACAACTCACTAACTCCTATGGGTTCGCTTTATTGAAATGCAGAACAGGTATCACCCCCCCTACGGGCTCACTGTATCTTTCTTTCAATTTTTATTTAGAGTATATCATCTAACATTTCCTATTCTTAACTACATACTATCAGCTATGTATAAACATTATTACTATCTATCTATCTAAGACAACATTATGTTGCTTAGGCAAAGTGCAACAAACTGACATTCCCTTTAAGGGTAAACCCAAGTCTTTTTGAGGTAGCGCAAAATAATCACATCATTAGTATACTTAAAGGCAACATGACGTGATGTGATATGAGGGACCCGTTACGAACCCCCAAACGTTGGGCTTGGGTGGGCTACAAGATGTGTAATCCTGACCTGGAATTCTGCCGCACTAACAGGTTTTTCTTCAGGTCTGTAAGGCAAAGCATAAATGTAAATATAATTTGGCCTGCACTCTAAATTTAGATCGGGGTGCTGGTGAGACAGACCGTAAGGTCTAGTATCAGTATTATTGAAATCCACCGCACTCCCTGTGTGGAATATCTTAGAAACAAAAGGATTTTTTGAAACTTGCTAATTTATTCAAGTGAAAAACAGAAAATCAAATGTGACAGATCAAATAGTAGGCAGTACAAGCGACTCAGTGATTTGACGTTTCGACCCTCCCGGGTCTTACTCTAAAGTCGCACTGTGAATACAAAATAGTATATACAAGATCTTTAGTTACATAATATACAGAAATTACAGGACAACACATACAAAACAATATATACAGTATAAAAAGTATGTTTAGACTTACAATATTATACCCCAATAGACTATGTTAAGAGGCTAAGACCCCATGCTATAACTTAGCCTCTTAACATAGTCTATTGGGGTATAATATTGTAAGTCTAAACATACTTTTTATACTGTATATATTGTTTTCCAAGCGGAGCCGCGTGTGTACGAGGTGAACTGAGTGAAGCAGCGTGTGTGTGTGTACGAGGTGTACCGAGCGGAGCCGCGTGTGTGTGTGTGTACGAGGTGTACCAAGCGGAGCCGCATGTGTATGAGGTGTACCGAGCGGAGCCGCGTGTGTGTGTGTACGAGGTGTACCAAGTGGAGCCGCGTGTGTGTACGAGGTAAACCGAGCGAAGCCGCGTGTGTGTGTGTACGAGGTGTACCGAGCGGAGCCGCGTGTGTGTGTACGAGGTGTACCAAGTGGAGCCGCGTGTGTGTACGAGGTGAACCGAGCGAAGCCGCATGTGTGTGTGTGTACGAGGTGTACCAAGCGGAGCCGCGTGTGTACGAGGTGAACCGAGCGAAGCCGCGTGTGTGTGTGTGTGTACGAGGTGTACCGAGCGGAGCCATGTGTGTGTGTGTGTACGAGGTGTACCAAGCAGAGCCGCGTGTGTATGAGGTGTACCGAGCGGAGCCGCATGTGTGTACGAGGTGAACCGAGCGAAGCCGCGTGTGTGTGTGTGAGCGAGGTGTACCGAGCGGAGCCGCTTATGTGTGTGTACGAGGTGTACCAAGCAGAGCCGCGTGTGTGTGTGTACGAGGTGTACCGAGCAGAGCCGCGTGTGTGTACGAGGTGCACCGAGTGGAGCCACGTGTGTCTGTGTACCGAGCGGAGCAGAGTGTGTACCGAGCGGAGAAGAGTGTGTACCGAGCAGAGCTGCTTGTAATTTTTGTGTAGAGCAATGAATTAATTGTGCCATGATTTGCTGTCTCAAAGCACATGATGATACAGTGTCAGACTGTCACAGGGGCTTTGGTAGCCCTTTTATGCGTGGGGAAATAGAAGCCACAATAGCGTCGTGTCGTCACCCTCCCCGTGGGAGCTGCAGCTGCTCCTCCTCAAATGCCACTGACTGGAGACAGACGTGTGTCAGTGAGTCATCGATCTGTGACATCGACTACTCACTCACACTGGGCGCTCTGCAATAAGAACACAGCAGTGAGCACTGAGCAGCCGAGGCAAACAGAGGGAGGCTGTGAGTGTGTCCGTCCCACCCTGCTCAGCCCCACTCTCATTCCGCACGATTATTATTAGCCAGGCATTATAATTAGCAGCTCCAGCAGTCCACTAACACTCTGGTCTGCTGCTTACATTGCCGCTGGCACCCAGGCTGTGTTCGGCTGTGTTACTAATTACGTACCTCAAACTGAAACTAGACGTGAGTCACTCCCCTCTCTCCCTCTCTGAACAGTGACGCTGGGAGACTCAGGAACATACAGGGGAAGGGGCGTGGCCTAACAAAAGGGGGCGTGACGGGAGGTCTCCTGCTGTCTCCCGGGATCACAGCGTCCTGCGCTGGACAGCAGGACAAAGAATGAAATCCGGGACAATCCCGCACAATGAGGGACAGTTGGGAGCTATGCTCCTATGTAAAACCAGTAGAGAGCACCCTTAAGAAGGTGCAAACTATTTGCAAGCAGTTTATGAACCATTCACCATCCATGAGTCAAATGTTCTTTGGTAAAAGTAGAAAACTTGTACAAAAACATAGGATCCCTTTAAACAGGGGATCCCTTTAAAAGTTAACCCTGGACGGGTTCAAGCGGCAACAGAAAGAACAGTTAACTATTTACATTCCGTGGTTTCGAGGTTTATTCTGGCAACCTCCACCAGGGCTATACCTGACATGTAGCCCGCTGTGACTTAGGATAGGTCAAGTCCAAGATCACTCCTGGTGCCGGGTGTACACCGTTAGTCCGTCTTCCATGCACGGTCAGGTCGTGCGCGGCAATAAAAGTCTGTGTGGCTTGGTGATGAATGCAAGTTACAGCGGATGTCGCCGCAGCTGTCTCAGCGGTAAGTTCTTCCTCCAAGGTCCTGGATACCGCCAAAAGGGCTGTGCACCTCTGCACATCCCGGGCCCACCAGCTGTTTCCTTTCTGGTACCGGCGATAAGTCACAGCATCCCTGGGGTTCAAGGCTAGATCCGCGTTGTCTCCGCACAGGCAGTACTCCACCTTATCCCAGGTAACATGGACTCTCACTGATGACCTGATCTCTTGAATGAGACCTTTTTCTTTTTCGTATACCACCACGACACCCCACTTCAGTGGAGAGTCGTCCAGCAATTCACCTCGGGTCTCCCGTTTCATCTCCCGTCTATACTCCGCGATCAGATGCCACCGATATTCTTCCCAAGGAAAGGGCCCAAGGTCATTCCCTCTTGGCACAGGAACTGGTGGCGGGGACGCCGGGGCCCCGACAGCCGCGGCGGTGACAGGAGCAAATGCGGGGGGAAGACAGACTCCCGGAATGCCACGGCACCGAGTGCCTGCACGTGAGGTGACTCGTTCGGCGCCACTCCACTCCTCCGGGGAAGGCACCAGGACTGGCGATGGTGCAGATAGCGGATCTTCGGTGGACAGCTCCCAGAGGTCCATGCTTTCCAGCGGCGGCATGCCGGTGTAATCCTCCGGGGACCGGGTCGGTGTGGGGCCATTCTCTTTCGAGGGTCTCTACCGATTTCCAGCTCCATTCCTTCTCCCCTTGGAGAGCGGTTTCGTTTTTGCTGTCCCCGCCCACCATCGAGAATCAGGAGGTGGACCTCAGCTGCTGACGGACACGTCCTCAAGATACAAAGATATTTAGACTGGACGGCCATTATTTTTCGCGCTACTCAGTTCGTTCACGCCCACAACTGCACGCCCTTCTTCTTCTCCTGCGCTCATCGTGGTGCTGTAATGGCGGTGGTTTTGGCGGGAATTTTGGCGGTCTTGTGCAATACACAGTCTTTAAGCAAATCACAGTTCAAATACAGTTCTGGCACAGTTCTTAGGCACACATGACCCGATTTTCAGGCTTAAGTAGATCCTGTTCATGACGCCAAAGATGGATCGCCCCCACGTTAAGGGAAATGGGGTACTCGGCACTGGGTCCTTCGGTTCAGTAGGGATGTCACGGTGGCCCGACCCGGTCCATGGCCCGTTGAGGGACATCCAATAAAAGGGGAGGTTTGTAAGGTATAATGTTCGTGACACCACCTGTGGTATTCGGTCAGGGTGACCGACGCTGCGGTGAGGGGTCCGCTGGGGTGATGTTATGGCAGCTAGATGGTATACCTTCCCACAGGTGAAGTGTGTCCCCAGGGCTTCCCAGAAGTGTAGGTGGTGATGGTGGACGATGTAAGGTGCAGAGAATAACAAGGACACAAGGTTGCAGTCTCTTTACCTTTACTGGAGGCTTCAGCATCCACAGTCCAGGGTACAGACCACAGGGCAGTCAGAGTCTGGCCGGTCTAAAAGCAAATCCAGAGTCCCCTTATCCAGGTGGAAATCAGTAGCCTTCCTACTAGCGCCTGTGTGTTGTAGTACCTCCCTGCTGAGCTTCTCGGTAAGGTCCTCACAACTCTTGTTGATGTTCTAGATGTTATTTCTTCCTCTCTGTCCCCCAGATGGTATGAATAGGACAAACCCATATGACTGATGGCCTGAGGCTTGTTTATAGGGACCCTAGAGACGCCCCGACCCCCACAAGTTGCCACTGTGTCTTCTTAGGTATTAAGGTCGGGCAGCCAACTTGGAATTGACTGTCCTGCCGGTCATTGAAGTAAAGCGCAGAGACTATTACTCCCTCGGTGTTCCGGCCACCGGCTATGCGCCTCAGAAGGAGGCAGCCTATTGCAGGGCAGAACTCCTCCTGGTGTTATCTCCTTGTGCTATAACTTCGTGTCTCACCATCTACAACACAATTCTCTTCATGTCCTTTCTTAGGATGCTGCCACACGTGGGGCAGGTGCAGCTCCGTGTCTTTCTGTCTTGCTACTTGCTAGGCCTCTGTCAGGATCCCACCCCTGACAGGGACCCTCTGTCTGCAGCTCCGATGTTCCTCCTTTCCCCCTGTCTGCCTGACAGGTGTTGCCTGGGCAAAGCCCAGTCAGCTTCTCACTAACTTTCTATCCAGCCAACCAGTTTTACCCTTCTGTGAGGAGTGCCCTAGTAGATAGGAGCAAGGCTCCCCCTGGTGGTCTGGAGTGTGGTGTGATGTATGGTTTGTGATACCTGGTAGGAAGATCTCCTTTATTGCCATCATATGTAATATCACTCCCCCTGGTGGAAGAATGACATTACTGCAACGACCAGGACTCTGGGGCGCTGCACATTATTGGGTGTTCCCAAACATTTATTACCTTTTTAAAACCCAAAGTATTGTACCTGTTTTACCCATAGTAAACCTTATCATGTAATAAATGACACATTATTTTTTAAACGAAAGAAAGTGCTTTATTTTATACAAATTAACAAAACTTTCATAAATTTAAAAACTGTGGGGTTTAGATAATACTGGAGGGGCTGTCAGATTGGGACACTTTGACAGTGGTAGTGTGGAGAGAGGATGGTGGTGGAGAAGGATCAGGAGGCAAAACAGAAGGTGAAGGTGTGGAGAAAGTAAGAGAACGGGTGGACATGAAACCAGGAGTGGTGTTTGGAATTTGGAAGGTTTGAGGGGTGGACTGGAGGGATAGGGAGACAGAAGAAGTGAAAGGTGGAGAAGAGGTATGTGTTTGGGGCCAGTGGGTGGTGTAGGAGACTGGTGGTACAGGCCACGGAGTGCAGGTTGGGCAGGGAGTGGAGGCACAGATGTGGCAGGGAACTGGTATGGGGCAGGATGCTGGTATGGGGCAGGATGCTGGTACGAGGCAGGATGGTACTGGCCAGTTTCCTGGTATTGGAAAGGGGGTGGCGGAGGGACAGTGGCTCGAGGGTGGGCAGGTGCAGGAGCAACTACTGGGGCTGGGTGGAGGGTCTTGGGAGCCAACCCGCGCTAGAGCTGACATGCTTGCATTACATGCATCTGCTGGTCAGGAGATAGCTTGCCTATGCGCTCGACAACCGCCTGGAAAAACGAGTGGTTAGGCGATCGACTTGCATCTGAATGCATCCTATCCAGACATGTGTGCAACTCCAGAATACTGTTGCTGAGCAAATTAAAACCTGCATCATTTGCTCACACAACAGTTTCAGACAGTTCTGGAATGATGAATTCAGATGCAAAAATTTGGGCGCATAGCTCTGTACCAGACCCCTCTGGCGCTGCCGCCCAGAACCCACAGGTGTTCTAGAGGTGGCAGCATCAGAGGGGTGGGGTAAAAGGAAAAGCTCTATCCTCACCAACAGCTTCATGTAACGCAATCAGCTACGATGCTCCAGCGCTGGTGGATGGGACCGAGGGATTGCATGTGAGGGAAGCCTGGGAAGGTGCAGAGGGGTCGGGTCTGTCGGAGTGTCCCTCGGTGGCGGACTCCTGAGGGAATGCTTAACAAGGATTCAACTCAACAGGCTCCCGAGGGCTGCAGACAGTGCTGTGGAAATAAGAAAAAAAATTGAAATTAATATATTGTTATTGCTTGGCCCTGGCTGAAATCAAAAATAAGGTTAGACATGTAAACATGTTAAAATGAGGAGGTCATATTTACCTTCTGCTCACCATCGTTGTCCTGAGGAACGACATGGCTCGGGCATATTAATATCTGTTCCTGCATCCTCCGGATCCACTCGGGGCCCGCATCTCTTTGTTGAATTCCTTCTAGAAGCGATCCCTGATTGACCGCCACCGCTTGACAATTCTTTCGCATGTAAAGTGAAAACACAAATTGGCTAGTATACAACACATTACATCCTGCAACATAACTGAGCTGTGAATACTTACGTGCTTGATTCTGGGCCCGAACATCGAGGTCCTCCCAGTGGTCCAGGGAGGGCCAGCAATTCGCCGAAAACATATCAGAGGGTAAACCTTGAACTGCATATGTGATTTTTAACAAAGATATCAATAAAGAAAGTTCTGTTTTTGTATCTCTCCTGGGAGTGCCAATTTCTTTCTCTTGAATGTTCTTGCCTTTACTACAGGCCAGCAGTGAAGTGGCACCAAGATAATACATGAGAGGAGATGATGCTAAACACATGCGGTGGGTGAGTCCAGGAAACCTTTTTTATTCTTAAATGCTATCTCTGTTCTGCTCCCATCACTTTATAATCACACACAGCTCTGCAGTGAGATATGTAAGAGCAGAACCTTCTGAAATGCACGTCTCACACAGAAAAACCTGTGAGTGAATATTCATCATCAGCATCACAGTACCATAATGGCCATGCCTTTAGTTTATAGATAGAGGTGAGTGAGCACTAAAATGTTTGGATGCTCATTACTCATACAGAGAAATTCCAAATGCTGAAATGTTTTGTGTAACAAGTATAAGTCAGGATCGGACTGGCCCACAGATGAACCTGAGGATTTTCCAGTGGGCCCAGGCACTGACACCTGCTGGCATACTGGCCAGTAACTGCCTAGGGCCCCCACTGCTCCAGGGGCCCCCAGCCAGTGGTGTGTCGCTAATAGCGGCACACCCAGCAGCCATGGGGCCCCCGAGTCAGGGGGGCCTGCCCGGTGTCAGCTGAGCAGCAGCTTGGGACAGGAGCCTGTCCCTGTTGCTAAAGAGAAATGAATATTCATGCTTCCCCATGCCCCCATGGGCGTGGCGAGGAGTGAGTATTAATTTCACATAGGGGGCAGTGTTAGCCGCAGGCTGAGGCTAACACTGCCCACATGTAAATCCAGACCGACTGCATTGGGGCACCGGAGGTGGGCCCCTGCAGAGCGGCTAATCCCTGCAGCTTGGCAGCAAAGCGGAGCTGCAGGGATCCGATGCCGTCCTGCTTCCTGCCCGCTGCCTGGCACTTCCTGTCTGACACAGTGTGGCTGGATCATTCAGCACAGCTGTTTCAGAGAGAAAGCTGCCGGTACCAAAGATGCTGCTTCCTGGATGTGCTGCAGCTGCGGGGAATGTGCAGATAAGTGAGTGTTGCTGTGTCTCTGTCTGCCTGCTTGAGTGTATGTGGTGCGGTGCTGTGTATGTGTGTGTGTGCTGCTGTGTGTATTGGAGATTGGCAATGATGTGGGTGACGGAGAGTGCAGTGATGGGAATGATGGGGGAGAAGGCAACGCTGGTGGTGGTGGAAAGGATGATGGGGTAGGAGGCAATGATGGATGTGGTGGGGGAGAAGGCAATGATGTTTGTGGTGGAAAGGACAATGATGGTGGCGGTGGTGGGGGAGGCAATGATGGAGGTGTTGGAATGGGCAATGATGGGGGTGGTGGGGGAGAAAGCAATGATGGGGTGGCGGAAAGGACAATGATGGTAGTGCTGGAAAGGACAATGGTTGTGGGGGAGGAGGCAATGATGGAGGTGGTGGAATGAGCAATGATGGGGTGGTGGGGAAGAAAGCAATGATGGAGGTGGTGATGAGAACAATGATGGAGGTGGAGGGGAGCTGCATTATACCCTATGAGGGGAGCTGCGTTGTACTTTGAGGGGGCTACGTTATATTCTGTGTGGGGGCTTCATTATTCTCTAAGGGGGCTACATCATGCTATATGAGGGGGACTGCATTATGCCCTATGAGGGGGCTACAGTATATTCTATGGAAGGCTGCTGCATTATACCTTATGAGGGGGTTGCATTATATTTTGTGGGGTGCTGCATTATACCCTATGAGGGGGGCTGCACTATATTCTATGAGGGGCTGCATTATATTCTGAGGGGGACTACATTATATTCCATGAGGGGCCTACATTAGATTCCATAAGGGGTCTGTATTATATTCCATGAGGGGAGCTGCATTATATTCCATGAGGAAGGCTGCATTATATTCCATGAGGGAGGCTACATTATAGTCTATGAGGGGGCTACATTATATTCTATGAGGGGTTACCCCCACCCATGGGGGCTACATTATATTCTATGAGGGGTTACCCCCACCCATGCTACAGGAGGTGGTGATGGCGAACTCAGTTGAGGGGTTCAAGAGAGGCCTGGATGTCTTCCTGGAGCAGAACAATATTGTATCATACAATTATTAGGTTCTGTAGAAGGACGTAGATCTGGGGATTTATTATGATGGAATATAGGCTGAACTGGATGGACAAATGTCTTTTTTCGGCCTTACTAACTATGTAACTATGTATAATTAAGACGTGTACTACCTTATATCACACCGTGATATTAGCATGTTTTACCACACAGATGGTGGTCTTGTATTTATTGTTATGTAGCTACATAGTGGGCCCCAAGAATGATTTTTCCAGCAGACCCTACAAAGAGGTCTGGGGGGCAGTGAAAAGGTTGAAATGGATTGAATAAGTAAACCAGAAATGTTTTGGTAAAAAATTGGAAATATCAGTGTAATTAATTTAGGAGGTAAGAAGTGACAAAATATGATGGAAGAGGGACTCAAATACACATTGTATTAAAGATAAAGGAGGGCCTCATACACATTCTGTTCAAATTGTCATGCAGTGGTACTTCTAGACTCATAAACAAAATTTAACAAAAACCATGTTACAGTGTATGGATGATAAGATGAATCCCTAAATGTTTTGGAAGGATTTTTGTGAGCTTAATATACCAGCAAAATGTAACAGGAACCTCGTTACATTTATGAAGTAAGTAAGAACTGACAAAAATATGATGGAAGAGGGAATTACATACACCCTGTAATAGAGATGAAGGAGGTCATCATACACATTCTGTTCAAATTGTCATGTAGTGGTACTCCTAGACTCATAAAGGCTTTAGACTAAGTGGAAACCTGTCAAAAAGCAGGGTCTTCCTTACACAATTGAAGGGCACCATCTGGAGTGCCTCAATAAAAAAAAATAAGAAAGTGTAGTTATGGAACTTCTACACTCATAAAGGCTTTGCACACCTTGCAATGTCAGAATTTTTTTTTTAAGGAGGGTCATCCATACACCCTTGTAGGCAACAACTTGTGGGCCTAATTAAAATATTTTGAAAGTGTAGTTGAAGTACTTCTACACTCATAAAGGCTTTTAAGAAAGTGCAAAGCCAAGAAAAAATATAAGTATGGTCATCTATACATTATTGAAGGCACCAACTGTACTACCTCATTCAAATATTGTGAGCAAAGTATAGTTGTCATACTCCTCCATTCATAAAAGCTCTGCACAGTGCAAAGCCTGCCAAAAATTATTATCAGGGTCATCCATTCAACCTTGAAGGTACCAACTGTAGTACCTCAATTAAATGTTCTGAGCAAAGTAAAGTGATATGATATTCCTACACTTCTAAACATTATGCAGATCACAAAACCTTCCAAAAATTACAAGCAGGGTCATCTATACACCTTTGAAGGCAAAAACTGGACAGTCTCATAAAATGTTAAGAAATTGTACCTCTGTAGCAGGCCAATTTTGTTTTTTATTTAAAATCAACAAAATTTTACATAAAGCTGGTTCTATAGTATATATGACAATAGTCAATTTTTTTTACCAAAAATATTTTGGGAACTCTACCAGGCAAAGCAGTTTTAAAAATTTTAACCCATTGTAGTTTTACATGAAGCACATTAAACTGTATTCAAGAATCACTTAATCCATAAACATTTTTGGAATTTTTTTTTTTTTAGCCTTTAATATACCAACGAAATGTAACAAAAACGCGTTACAGTGTATGGATGACTGGTTGAAACCCTAAACGTTTTGGAAATGTTTTTGTGAGCTTAATATACCAGCAAAATGTAACAAGAACCTTGCTACAGTGTATGGATAAATCCTCGAATCCATAACAATTTTTGAAAGTTTTTTTTAGAGTTTAATATACCAGCGAAATGTAACAAGAACCATGTTACAGTGTATGGATGAATCGTTGAATCCATAAACATGTTTTCAAGGTTTTTTTTTAATATATATAACACCAAAATGAAAAAAAAAATGTAATAATGAATGGATCAGCAATTGAATCAATAAAAAAGTCATTTTTTTGTTTTATAGAGCACCAAAATGTAACAGAAAGTACATAAAATTATATGGATACTAATTTAACCCAGACAAATTTCTCACTGTTTTTTTGTAGTGTTATATATAGAGCTGTGCGCAAAAGTTTACATACCCCGACATAATTTTTGCTTTCTTGTTTTTTTCTTCAGAGAATATGAATAACACCAAAACTTTTTCTCCACTTATGGTTAGTGATTGGGTGAAGCCATTTATTGTCAAACTACTGTGTGTTCTCCTTTTAAATCATAATGACAACCTAAAACATCCAAATGATCCTGATCAAAAGTTTACATACCCTGGTAATTTTGACCTGATAACATGCACAGAAGTTGACACAAGTGGGTTTGAATGGTTACTAAAGGTAACATCCTCACCTGTAACCTGTGACAAATGAAAGGAAAATTGTGCGGGATGCAAAGAAAAACCCACAATTAACATTAGCTGAAATACTGGACTCCCTGAAAACTAGCAATGTGGCTGTTTCAAGATGCACAATAAGAAGGCACTTGAAGAAAAATGGGCTGTATTCCTTTAAGTAACTCTGCTGCAGTGTATGGTTTAGCTCCTAGACAAATCAGCAACAGAACCTGTTGCCGCTTTGCTGAGGCAGCGCTGCAGAGCTTCCAGCTTCTGGCTGATGTGGACGATATGCTCTGAGATAACACATCAGAGATAGAGGATGATCAGGAGCAGAAAGAGGTGCAGGAACTGTTGTATGAGATAGAGGAAACCCTGATAGAGGTAGGCCTAGCAATTCTTGGCGTCAGGAGCCCATGTTCCAAACCAGAGTGGGGCCTGGCCCCAGCCTCAGCCCCCACAGTGTTCACCCAGTGTGCCATCAGTGAAATGTATCTTCCCTGGCCACAAGCACATATGACTGATGGCCTGAGGCTTGTTTATAGGGACCCTAGAGACGCCCTGACCCCCACAAGTTGCCACTGTGTCTTCTTAGGTATTAAGGTCGGGCAGCCAACTTGGAATTGACTGTCCTGCCGGTCTTTGAAGTAAAGCGCAGAGACTATTACTCCCTCGGTGTTCCGGCCACCGGCTACGCGCCTCAGAAGGAGGCAGCCTATTGCAGGGCAGAACTCCTCCTGGTGTTATCTCCTTGTGCTATAACTTCATGTCTCACCCTCTACAACACAATTCTCTTCATGTCCTTTCTTAGGATGCTGCCACACGTGGGGCAGGTGCAGCTCCGTGTCTTTCTGTCTTGCTAGGCCTCTGTCAGGATCCCACCCCTGACAGGGACCCTCTGTCTGCAGCTCCGATGTTCCTCCTTTCCCCCTGTCTGCCTGACAGGTGTTGCCTGGGCAAAGCCCAGTCAGCTTCTCACTAACTTTCTATCCAGCCAACCAGTTTTACCCTTCTGTGAGGAGTGCCCTAGTAGATAGGAGCAAGGCTCCCCCTGGTGGTCTGGAGTGTGGTGTGATGTATGGTTTGTGATACCTGGTAGGAAGATCTCCTTTATTGCCATCATATGTAATATCACTCCCCCTGGTGGAAGAATGACATTACTGCAACGACCAGGACTCTGGGGCGCTGCACATTATTGGGTTTTCCCAAACATTTATTACCTTTTTAAAACCCAAAGTATTGTACCTGTTTTACCCATAGTAAACCTTATCATGTAATAAATGACACATTATTTTTTAAACGAAAAAAAGTGCTTTATTTTATACAAATTAACAAAACTTTCATAAATTTAAAAACTGTGGGGTTTAGATAATACTGGAGGGGCTGTCAGATTGGGACACTTTGACAGTGGTAGTGTGGAGAGAGGATGGTGGTGGAGAAGGATCAGGAGGCAAAACAGAAGGTGAAGGTGTGGAGAAAGTAAGTGAACGGGTGGACATGAAACCAGGAGTGGTGTTTGGAATTTGGAAGGTTTGAGGGGTGGACTGGAGGGATAGGGAGACAGAAGAAGTGAAAGGTGGAGAAGAGGTATGTGTTTGGGGCCAGTGGGTGGTGTAGGAGACTGGTGGTACAGGCCACGGAGTGCAGGTTGGGCAGGGAGTGGAGGCACAGATGTGGCAGGGAACTGGTATGGGGCAGAATGCTGGTATGGGGCAGGATGCTGGTACGAGGCAGGATGGTACTGGCCAGTTTCCTGGTATTGGAAAGGGGGTGGCGGAGGGACAGTGGCTCGAGGGTGGGCAGGTGCAGGAGCAACTACTGGGGCTGGGTGGAGGGTCTTGGGAGCCAACCCGCGCTAGAGCTGACATGCTTGCATTACATGCATCTGCTGGTCAGGAGATAGCTTGCCTATGTGCTCGACAACCGCCTGGAAAAACGAGTGGTTAGGCGATCGACTTGCATCTGAATGCATCCTATCCAGACACGTGTGTAACTCCAGAATACTGTTGCTGAGCAAATTAAAACCTGCATCATTTGCTCACACAACAGTTTCAGACAGTTCTGGAATGATGAATTCAGATGCAAAAATTTGGGCGCATAGCTCTGTACCAGACCCCTCTGGCGCTGCCGCCCAGAACCCACAGGTGTTCTAGAGGTGGCAGCATCAGAGGGGTGGGGTAAAAGGAAAAGCTCTATCCTCACCAACAGCTTCATGTAACGCAATCAGCTACGATGCTCCAGCGCTGGTGGATGGGACCGAGGGATTGCATGTGAGGGAAGCCTGGGAAGGTGCAGAGGGGTCGGGTCTGTCGGAGTGTCCCTCGGTGGCGGACTCCTGAGGGAATGCTTCACAAGGATTCAACTCAACAGGCTCCCGAGTGCTGCAGACAGTGCTGTGGAAAAAAGAAAAAAAAATTGAAATTAATATATTGTTATTGCTTGGCCCTGGCTGAAATAAAAAATAAGGTTAGACATGTAAACATGTTAAAATGAGGGGGTCATATTTACCTTCTGCTCACCATCGTTGTCCTGAGGAATGACATGGCTCGGGCATATTAATATCTGTTCTTGCATCCTCCGGATCCACTCGGGGCCCGCATCTCTTTGTTGAATTCCTTCTAGAAGCGATCCCTGATTGACCGCCACCGCTTGACAATTCTTTCGCATGTAAAGTGAAAACACAAATTGGCTAGTATACAACACATTACATCCTGCAACATAACTGAGCTGTGAATACTTACGTGCTTGGTTCTGGGCCCGAACATCGAGGTCCTCCCAGTGGTCCAGGGAGGGCCAGCAATTCACCGAAAACATATCAGAGGGTAAACCTAGAACTGCATATGTGATTTTTAACAAAGATATCAATAAAGAAAGTTCTGTTTTTGTATCTCTCCTGGGAGTGCCAATTTCTTTCCCTTGAATGTTCTTGCCTTTACTACAGGCCAGCAGTGAAGTGGCACCAAGATAATACATGAGAGGAGAAGATGCTAAACACATGCGGTGGGTGAGTCCAGGAAAACCTTTTTTATTCTTAAATGCTATCTCTGTTCTGCTCCCAGCACTTTATAATCACACACAGCTCTGCAGTGAGATAAGTAAGAGCAGAACCTTCTGAAATGCACGTCTCACACAGAAAAACCTGTGAGTGAATATTCATCATCAGCATTACAGTACCATAATGGCCATGCCTTTAGTTTATAGATAGAGGTGAGTGAGCACTAAAATGTTTGGATGCTCATTACTCATACAGAGAAATTCCAAATGCTGAAATGTTTTGTGTAACAAGTATAAGTCAGGATCGGACTGGCCCACAGATGAACCTGAGGATTTTCCAGTGGGCCCAGGCACTGACACCTGCTGGCATACTGGCCAGTAACTGCCTAGGGCCCCCACTGCTCCAGGGGCCCCCAGCCAGTGGTGTGTCGCTAATAGCGGCACACCCAGCAGCTATGGGGCCCCCGAGTCAGGGGGGCCTGCCCGGTGTCAGCTGAGCAGCAGCTTGGGACAGGAGCCTGTCCCTGTTGCTAAAGAGAAATGAATATTCATGCTTCCCCATGCCCCCATGGGCGTGGCGAGGAGTGAATATTAATTTCACATAGCGGGCAGTGTTAGCCGCAGGCTGAGGCTAACACTGCCCACATGTAAATCCAGACCGACTGCATTGGGGCACCGGAGGTGGGCCCCTGCAGAGCGGCTAATCCCTGCAGCTTGGCAGCAAAGCGGAGCTGCAGGGATCCGATGCCGTCCTGCTTCCTGCCCGCTGCCCGGCACTTCCTGTCTGACACAGTGTGGCTGGATCATTTAGCACAGCTGTTTCAGAGAGAAAGCTGCCGGCACCGAAGATGCTGCTTCCTGGATGTGCTGCAGCTGCGGGGAATGTGCAGATAAGTGAGTGTTGCTGTGTCTCTGTCTGCCTGCTTGAGTGTATGTGGTGCGGTGCTGTGTATGTGTGTGTGTGCTGCTGTGTGTATTGGAGATTGGCAATGATGTGGGTGATGGAGAGAGCAGTGATGGGAATGGTGGGGGAGAAGGCAACGCTGGTGGTGGTGGAAAGGATGATGGGGTAGGAGGCAATGATGGATGTGGTGGGGGAGAAGGCAATGATGTTTGTGGTGGAAAGGACAATGATGGTGGCGGTGGTGGGGGAGGCAATGATGGAGGTGTTGGAATGGGTAATGATGGGGGTGGTGGGGGAGAAAGCAATGAATGGGTGGCGGAAAGGACAATGATGGTAGTGCTGGAAAGGACAATGGTTGTGGGGGAGGAGGCAATGATGGAGGTGGTGGAATGAGCAATGATGGGGTGGTGGGGAAGAAAGCAATGATGGAGGTGGTGATGAGAACAATGATGGAGGTGGAGGGGAGCTGCATTATACCCTATGAGGGGAGCTGCGTTGTACTTTGAGGGGGCTACATTATATTCTGTGTAGGGGCTGCATTATTCTCTAAGGGGGCTACATCATGCTATATGAGGGGGACTGCATTATGCCCTATGAGGGGGCTACAATATATTCTATGGAAGGCTGCTGCATTATACCTTATGAGGGGGTTGCATTATATTTTGTGGGGTGCTGCATTATACCCTATGAGGGGGGCTGCACTATATTCTATGAGGGGCTGCATTATATTCTGAGGGGGACTACATTATATTCCATGAGGGGGCTACATTAGATTCCATAAGGGGTCTGTATTATATTCCATGAGGGGAGCTGCATTATATTCCATGAGGAAGGCTGCATTATATTCCATGAGGGAGGCTACATTATAGTCTATGAGGGGGCTACATTATATTCTATGAGGGGTTACCCCCACCCATGCTACATAATTAAGACGTGTACTACCTTATATCATACCGTGATATTAGCATGTTTTACCACACAGTTGGTGGTCTTGTATTTATTTTTATGTAGCTACATAGTGGGCCCCAAGAATGATTTTTCCAGCAGACCCTACAAAGAGGTCTGGGGGGCAGTGAAAAGGTTGAAATGGATTGAATAAGTAAACCAGAAATTTTTTGGTAAAATATTGGAAATGTCAGTGTAATTAATTTAGGAGGTAAGAAGTGACAAAATATGATGAAAGAGGGACTCAAATACACATTGTATTAAAGATAAAGGAGGGCCTCATACACATTCTGTTCAAATTGTCATGCAGTGGTACTTCTAGACTCATAAACAAAATTTAACAAAAACCATGTTACAGTGTATGGATGATAAGATGAATCCCTAAATGTTTTGGAAGGATTTTTGTGAGCTTAATATACCAGCAAAATGTAACAGGAACCTCGTTACATTTATGAACTAAGTAAGAACTGACAAAAATATGATGGAAGAGGGAATCACATACACCCTGTATTAGAGATAAAGGAGGTCATCATACACATTCTGTTCAAATTGTCATGTAGTGGTACTCCTAGACTCATAAAGGCTTTAGACTAAGTGGAAACCTGTCAAAAAGCAGGGTCTTCCTTACACAATTGAAGGGCACCATCTGGAGTGCCTCAAGAAAAAAAAATAAGAAAGTGTAGTTATGGAACTTCTACACTCATAGAGGCTTTGCACACCTTGCAATGTCAGAAATTTTTTTTTAAGGAGGGTCATCCATACACCCTTGTAGGCAACAACTTGTGGGCCTAATTAAAATATTTTGAAAGTGTAGTTGAAGTACTTCTACACTCATAAAGGCTTTTAAGAAAGTGCAAAGCCAAGAAAAAATATAAGTATGGTCATCTATACATTATTGAAGGCACCAACTGTACTACCTCATTCAAATATTGTGAGCAAAGTATAGTTGTCATACTCCTCCATTCATAAAAGCTCTGCACAGTGCAAAGCCTGCCAAAAATTATTATCAGGGTCATCCATTCAACCTTGAAGGTACCAACTGTAGTACCTCAATTAAATGTTCTGAGCAAAGTAAAGTGATATGATATTCCTACACTTCTAAACATTATGCAGATCACAAAACCTTCCAAAAATTACAAGCAGGGTCATCTATACACCTTTGAAGGCAAAAACTGGACAGTCTCATAAAATGTTAAGAAATTGTACCTCTGTAGCAGGCCAATTTTGTTTTTTATTTAAAATCAACAAAATTTTACATAAAGCTGGTTCTATAGTATATATGACAATAGTCAATTTTTTTTACCAAAAATATTTTGGGAACTCTACCAGGCAAAGCAGTTTTAAAAATTTTAACCCATTGTAGTTTTACATGAAGCACATTAAACTGTATTCAAGAATCACTTAATCCATAAACATTTTTGGAATTTTTTTTTTTTTAGCCTTTAATATACCAACGAAATGTAACAAAAACGCGTTACAGTGTATGGATGACTGGTTGAAACCCTAAACGTTTTGGAAATGTTTTTGTGAGCTTAATATACCAGCAAAATGTAACAAGAACCTTGCTACAGTGTATGGATAAATCCTCGAATCCATAACAATTTTTGAAAGTTTTTTTTAGAGTTTAATATACCAGCGAAATGTAACAAGAACCATGTTACAGTGTATGGATGAATCGTTGAATCCATAAACATGTTTTCAAGGTTTTTTTTTAATATATATAACACCAAAATGAAAAAAAAAATGTAATAATGAATGGATCAGCAATTGAATCAATAAAAAAGTCATTTTTTTGTTTTATAGAGCACCAAAATGTAACAGAAAGTACATAAAATTATATGGATACTAATTTAACCCAGACAAATTTCTCACTGTTTTTTTGTAGTGTTATATATAGAGCTGTGCGCAAAAGTTTACATACCCCGACATAATTTTTGCTTTCTTGTTTTTTTCTTCAGAGAATATGAATAACACCAAAACTTTTTCTCCACTTATGGTTAGTGATTGGGTGAAGCCATTTATTGTCAAACTACTGTGTGTTCTCCTTTTAAATCATAATGACAACCTAAAACATCCAAATGATCCTGATCAAAAGTTTACATACCCTGGTAATTTTGACCTGATAACATGCACAGAAGTTGACACAAGTGGGTTTGAATGGTTACTAAAGGTAACATCCTCACCTGTAACCTGTGACAAATGAAAGGAAAATTGTGCGGGATGCAAAGAAAAACCCACAATTAACATTAGCTGAAATACTGGACTCCCTGAAAACTAGCAATGTGGCTGTTTCAAGATGCACAATAAGAAGGCACTTGAAGAAAAATGGGCTGTATTCCTTTAAGTAACTCTGCTGCAGTGTATGGTTTAGCTCCTAGACAAATCAGCAACAGAACCTGTTGCCGCTTTGCTGAGGCAGCGCTGCAGAGCTTCCAGCTTCTGGCTGATGTGGACGATATGCTCTGAGATAACACATCAGAGATAGAGGATGATCAGGAGCAGAAAGAGGTGCAGGAACTGTTGTATGAGATAGAGGAAACCCTGATAGAGGTAGGCCTAGCAATTCTTGGCGTCAGGAGCCCATGTTCCAAACCAGAGTGGGGCCTGGCCCCAGCCTCAGCCCCCACAGTGTTCACCCAGTGTGCCATCAGTGAAATGTATCTTCCCTGGCCACAAGCACATATGACTGATGGCCTGAGGCTTGTTTATAGGGACCCTAGAGACGCCCTGACCCCCACAAGTTGCCACTGTGTCTTCTTAGGTATTAAGGTCGGGCAGCCAACTTGGAATTGACTGTCCTGCCGGTCTTTGAAGTAAAGCGCAGAGACTATTACTCCCTCGGTGTTCCGGCCACCGGCTACGCGCCTCAGAAGGAGGCAGCCTATTGCAGGGCAGAACTCCTCCTGGTGTTATCTCCTTGTGCTATAACTTCATGTCTCACCCTCTACAACACAATTCTCTTCATGTCCTTTCTTAGGATGCTGCCACACGTGGGGCAGGTGCAGCTCCGTGTCTTTCTGTCTTGCTAGGCCTCTGTCAGGATCCCACCCCTGACAGGGACCCTCTGTCTGCAGCTCCGATGTTCCTCCTTTCCCCCTGTCTGCCTGACAGGTGTTGCCTGGGCAAAGCCCAGTCAGCTTCTCACTAACTTTCTATCCAGCCAACCAGTTTTACCCTTCTGTGAGGAGTGCCCTAGTAGATAGGAGCAAGGCTCCCCCTGGTGGTCTGGAGTGTGGTGTGATGTATGGTTTGTGATACCTGGTAGGAAGATCTCCTTTATTGCCATCATATGTAATATCACTCCCCCTGGTGGAAGAATGACATTACTGCAACGACCAGGACTCTGGGGCGCTGCACATTATTGGGTTTTCCCAAACATTTATTACCTTTTTAAAACCCAAAGTATTGTACCTGTTTTACCCATAGTAAACCTTATCATGTAATAAATGACACATTATTTTTTAAACGAAAAAAAGTGCTTTATTTTATACAAATTAACAAAACTTTCATAAATTTAAAAACTGTGGGGTTTAGATAATACTGGAGGGGCTGTCAGATTGGGACACTTTGACAGTGGTAGTGTGGAGAGAGGATGGTGGTGGAGAAGGATCAGGAGGCAAAACAGAAGGTGAAGGTGTTGAGAAAGTAAGTGAACGGGTGGACATGAAACCAGGAGTGGTGTTTGGAATTTGGAAGGTTTGAGGGGTGGACTGGAGGGATAGGGAGACAGAAGAAGTGAAAGGTGGAGAAGAGGTATGTGTTTGGGGCCAGTGGGTGGTGTAGGAGACTGGTGGTACAGGCCACGGAGTGCAGGTTGGGCAGGGAGTGGAGGCACAGATGTGGCAGGGAACTGGTATGGGGCAGAATGCTGGTATGGGGCAGGATGCTGGTACGAGGCAGGATGGTACTGGCCAGTTTCCTGGTATTGGAAAGGGGGTGGCGGAGGGACAGTGGCTCGAGGGTGGGCAGGTGCAGGAGCAACTACTGGGGCTGGGTGGAGGGTCTTGGGAGCCAACCCGCGCTAGAGCTGACATGCTTGCATTACATGCATCTGCTGGTCAGGAGATAGCTTGCCTATGTGCTCGACAACCGCCTGGAAAAACGAGTGGTTAGGCGATCGACTTGCATCTGAATGCATCCTATCCAGACACGTGTGTAACTCCAGAATACTGTTGCTGAGCAAATTAAAACCTGCATCATTTGCTCACACAACAGTTTCAGACAGTTCTGGAATGATGAATTCAGATGCAAAAATTTGGGCGCATAGCTCTGTACCAGACCCCTCTGGCGCTGCCGCCCAGAACCCACAGGTGTTCTAGAGGTGGCAGCATCAGAGGGGTGGGGTAAAAGGAAAAGCTCTATCCTCACCAACAGCTTCATGTAACGCAATCAGCTACAATGCTCCAGCGCTGGTGGATGGGACCGAGGGATTGCATGTGAGGGAAGCCTGGGAAGGTGCAGAGGGGTCGGGTCTGTCGGAGTGTCCCTCGGTGGCGGACTCCTGAGGGAATGCTTCACAAGGATTCAACTCAACAGGCTCCCGAGTGCTGCAGACAGTGCTGTGGAAAAAAGAAAAAAAAATTGAAATTAATATATTGTTATTGCTTGGCCCTGGCTGAAATAAAAAATAAGGTTAGACATGTAAACATGTTAAAATGAGGGGGTCATATTTACCTTCTGCTCACCATCGTTGTCCTGAGGAACGACATGGCTCGGGCATATTAATATCTGTTCTTGCATCCTCCGGATCCACTCGGGGCCCGCATCTCTTTGTTGAATTCCTTCTAGAAGCGATCCCTGATTGACCGCCACCGCTTGACAATTCTTTCGCATGTAAAGTGAAAACACAAATTGGCTAGTATACAACACATTACATCCTGCAACATAACTGAGCTGTGAATACTTACGTGCTTGGTTCTGGGCCCGAACATCGAGGTCCTCCCAGTGGTCCAGGGAGGGCCAGCAATTCACCGAAAACATATCAGAGGGTAAACCTAGAACTGCATATGTGATTTTTAACAAAGATATCAATAAAGAAAGTTCTGTTTTTGTATCTCTCCTGGGAGTGCCAATTTCTTTCCCTTGAATGTTCTTGCCTTTACTACAGGCCAGCAGTGAAGTGGCACCAAGATAATACATGAGAGGAGAAGATGCTAAACACATGCGGTGGGTGAGTCCAGGAAAACCTTTTTTATTCTTAAATGCTATCTCTGTTCTGCTCCCAGCACTTTATAATCACACACAGCTCTGCAGTGAGATAAGTAAGAGCAGAACCTTCTGAAATGCACGTCTCACACAGAAAAACCTGTGAGTGAATATTCATCATCAGCATTACAGTACCATAATGGCCATGCCTTTAGTTTATAGATAGAGGTGAGTGAGCACTAAAATGTTTGGATGCTCATTACTCATACAGAGAAATTCCAAATGCTGAAATGTTTTGTGTAACAAGTATAAGTCAGGATCGGACTGGCCCACAGATGAACCTGAGGATTTTCCAGTGGGCCCAGGCACTGACACCTGCTGGCATACTGGCCAGTAACTGCCTAGGGCCCCCACTGCTCCAGGGGCCCCCAGCCAGTGGTGTGTCGCTAATAGCGGCACACCCAGCAGCTATGGGGCCCCCGAGTCAGGGGGGCCTGCCCGGTGTCAGCTGAGCAGCAGCTTGGGACAGGAGCCTGTCCCTGTTGCTAAAGAGAAATGAATATTCATGCTTCCCCATGCCCCCATGGGCGTGGCGAGGAGTGAATATTAATTTCACATAGCGGGCAGTGTTAGCCGCAGGCTGAGGCTAACACTGCCCACATGTAAATCCAGACCGACTGCATTGGGGCACCGGAGGTGGGCCCCTGCAGAGCGGCTAATCCCTGCAGCTTGGCAGCAAAGCGGAGCTGCAGGGATCCGATGCCGTCCTGCTTCCTGCCCGCTGCCCGGCACTTCCTGTCTGACACAGTGTGGCTGGATCATTTAGCACAGCTGTTTCAGAGAGAAAGCTGCCGGCACCGAAGATGCTGCTTCCTGGATGTGCTGCAGCTGCGGGGAATGTGCAGATAAGTGAGTGTTGCTGTGTCTCTGTCTGCCTGCTTGAGTGTATGTGGTGCGGTGCTGTGTATGTGTGTGTGTGCTGCTGTGTGTATTGGAGATTGGCAATGATGTGGGTGATGGAGAGAGCAGTGATGGGAATGGTGGGGGAGAAGGCAACGCTGGTGGTGGTGGAAAGGATGATGGGGTAGGAGGCAATGATGGATGTGGTGGGGGAGAAGGCAATGATGTTTGTGGTGGAAAGGACAATGATGGTGGCGGTGGTGGGGGAGGCAATGATGGAGGTGTTGGAATGAGTAATGATGGGGGTGGTGGGGGAGAAAGCAATGAATGGGTGGCGGAAAGGACAATGATGGTAGTGCTGGAAAGGACAATGGTTGTGGGGGAGGAGGCAATGATGGAGGTGGTGGAATGAGCAATGATGGGGTGGTGGGGAAGAAAGCAATGATGGAGGTGGTGATGAGAACAATGATGGAGGTGGAGGGGAGCTGCATTATACCCTATGAGGGGAGCTGCGTTGTACTTTGAGGGGGCTACATTATATTCTGTGTAGGGGCTGCATTATTCTCTAAGGGGGCTACATCATGCTATATGAGGGGGACTGCATTATGCCCTATGAGGGGGCTACAATATATTCTATGGAAGGCTGCTGCATTATACCTTATGAGGGGGTTGCATTATATTTTGTGGGGTGCTGCATTATACCCTATGAGGGGGGCTGCACTATATTCTATGAGGGGCTGCATTATATTCTGAGGGGGACTACATTATATTCCATGAGGGGGCTACATTAGATTCCATAAGGGGTCTGTATTATATTCCATGAGGGGAGCTGCATTATATTCCATGAGGAAGGCTGCATTATATTCCATGAGGGAGGCTACATTATAGTCTATGAGGGGGCTACATTATATTCTATGAGGGGTTACCCCCACCCATGCTACATAATTAAGACGTGTACTACCTTATATCATACCGTGATATTAGCATGTTTTACCACACAGTTGGTGGTCTTGTATTTATTTTTATGTAGCTACATAGTGGGCCCCAAGAATGATTTTTCCAGCAGACCCTACAAAGAGGTCTGGGGGGCAGTGAAAAGGTTGAAATGGATTGAATAAGTAAACCAGAAATTTTTTGGTAAAATATTGGAAATGTCAGTGTAATTAATTTAGGAGGTAAGAAGTGACAAAATATGATGAAAGAGGGACTCAAATACACATTGTATTAAAGATAAAGGAGGGCCTCATACACATTCTGTTCAAATTGTCATGCAGTGGTACTTCTAGACTCATAAACAAAATTTAACAAAAACCATGTTACAGTGTATGGATGATAAGATGAATCCCTAAATGTTTTGGAAGGATTTTTGTGAGCTTAATATACCAGCAAAATGTAACAGGAACCTCGTTACATTTATGAACTAAGTAAGAACTGACAAAAATATGATGGAAGAGGGAATCACATACACCCTGTATTAGAGATAAAGGAGGTCATCATACACATTCTGTTCAAATTGTCATGTAGTGGTACTCCTAGACTCATAAAGGCTTTAGACTAAGTGGAAACCTGTCAAAAAGCAGGGTCTTCCTTACACAATTGAAGGGCACCATCTGGAGTGCCTCAAGAAAAAAAAATAAGAAAGTGTAGTTATGGAACTTCTACACTCATAGAGGCTTTGCACACCTTGCAATGTCAGAAATTTTTTTTTAAGGAGGGTCATCCATACACCCTTGTAGGCAACAACTTGTGGGCCTAATTAAAATATTTTGAAAGTGTAGTTGAAGTACTTCTACACTCATAAAGGCTTTTAAGAAAGTGCAAAGCCAAGAAAAAATATAAGTATGGTCATCTATACATTATTGAAGGCACCAACTGTACTACCTCATTCAAATATTGTGAGCAAAGTATAGTTGTCATACTCCTCCATTCATAAAAGCTCTGCACAGTGCAAAGCCTGCCAAAAATTATTATCAGGGTCATCCATTCAACCTTGAAGGTACCAACTGTAGTACCTCAATTAAATGTTCTGAGCAAAGTAAAGTGATATGATATTCCTACACTTCTAAACATTATGCAGATCACAAAACCTTCCAAAAATTACAAGCAGGGTCATCTATACACCTTTGAAGGCAAAAACTGGACAGTCTCATAAAATGTTAAGAAATTGTACCTCTGTAGCAGGCCAATTTTGTTTTTTATTTAAAATCAACAAAATTTCACATAAAGCTGGTTCTATAGTATATATGACAATAGTCAATTTTTTTTACCAAAAATATTTTGGGAACTCTACCAGGCAAAGCAGTTTTAAAAATTTTAATCCATTGTAGTTTTACATGAAGCACATTAAACTGTATTCAAGAATCACTTAATCCATAAACATTTTTGGAATTTTTTTTTTTTTAGCCTTTAATATACCAACGAAATGTAACAAAAACGCGTTACAGTGTATGGATGACTGGTTGAAACCCTAAACGTTTTGGAAATGTTTTTGTGAGCTTAATATACCAGCAAAATGTAACAAGAACCTTGCTACAGTGTATGGATAAATCCTCGAATCCATAACAATTTTTGAAAGTTTTTTTTAGAGTTTAATATACCAGCTAAATGTAACAAGAACCATGTTACAGTGTATGGATGAATCGTTGAATCCATAAACATGTTTTCAAGGTTTTTTTTTAATATATATAACACCAAAATGAAAAAAAAAATGTAATAATGAATGGATCAGTAATTGAATCAATAAAAAAGTAATTTTTTTGTTTTATAGAGCACCAAAATGTAACAGAAAGTACATAAAATTATATGGATACTAATTTAACCCAGACAAATTTCTCACTGCTTTTTTGTAGTGTTATATATACAGCTGTGCGCAAAAGTTTACATACCCCGACATAATTTTTGCTTTCTTGTTTTTTTCTTCAGAGAATATGAATAACACCAAAACTTTTTCTCCACTTATGGTTAGTGGTTGGGTGAAGCCATTTATTGTCAATCTACTGTGTGTTCTCCTTTTAAATCATAATGACAACCTAAAACATCCAAATGATCCTGATCAAAAGTTTACATACCCTGGTAATTTTGACCTGATAACATGCACAGAAGTTGACACAAGTGGGTTTGAATGGTTACTAAAGGTAACATCCTCACCTGTAACCTGTGTCAAATGAAAGGAAAATTGTGCGGGATGCAAAGAAAAACCCACAATTAACATCAGCTGAAATACTGGACTCCCTGAAAACTAGCAATGTGGCTGTTTCAAGATGCACAATAAGAAGGCACTTGAAGAAAAATGGGCTGTATTCCTTTAAGTAACTCTGCTGCAGTGTATGGTTTAGCTCCTAGACAAATCAGCAACAGAACCTGTTGCCACTTTGCTGAGGCAGCGCTGCAGAGCTTCCAGCTTCTGGCTGATGTGGACGATATGCTCTGAGATAACACATCAGAGATAGAGGATGATCAGGAGCAGAAGGAGGTGCAGTAACTGTTGTATGAGATAGAGGAAACCCTGATAGAGGTAGGCCTAGCAATTCTTGGCATCAGGAGCCCATGTTCCAAACCAGAGTGGGGCCTGGCCCCAGCCTCAGCCCCCACAGTGTTCACCCAGTGTGCCATCAGTGAAATGTATCATCCCTGGCCAGAAGCACTTATCCACGTGTCGGTCGTTAAGTGAACATTCCCAGTAACCGCATTCGTAAGGTCACAAGTGATGTCCCTGGATATGTGCTGGTACAAGGCCATGCCACACCAGGAGAAAAAGTGGCGGCTGGGGACCAAGTATCAAGTTTAACTCAATGGATCCAAGTCTACCTTGAACGTTAAAAACTATACTGCCAAAACCATGGGCAGTATACTGTTGTGCTGAAAAGTTTACATACCCCATTAGAATTTTTGCTTTCTTGGCCATTTTTCAGAGAATATGAATGATAACACCAAAACTTTTTCTCCACTCATGGTTAGTGGTTGGGTGAAGCCATTTAATGTCAAACTATTGTGTTTTCTCTTTTTAAATCATTATGACAGCATGACAAAACATCCAAATGACCCTGATCAAAAGTTCACATTCCCTGGTGATTTTGACCTGATAACATGCACAGGTGTTGATACAAATGGGTTTGAATGGCTACCAAAAGGTAACATCCTCACCTGTGACCTGTTTGCTCTTAATCAGTGTGTGCATAAAAGCTGAGTGAGTTTCTGGGATCCAGACAGACTCTTGCACCTTTCATCCAGCCAATGATTTTTCTGGATGGTTAGTCATGGGTAAAGCAAAAGAATTCTCAATAGATCTACGGGAAAAGGTAGATAAACTGTATAAAACAGGAAAGGGATACAAAAAGATATCCAAGAAATTGATCCAAGTCAGCAACATTTAAACTGTGATTAATAAATAGAAAATCAGGGGCTCTGTAAAAACAAAACCACGGTCAGGTAGATCAACAAAAATGTCATCCACAACTGCCAGGAAAATGGATCTGGATGCAAAGAAAAACCCACAGATAACATCAGCTAAAATACAGGACTCTCTGAAAATTAGTGGTGTGGCTGTTTCAAGATGTACAATAAGGATGCACTTGAAGAAAAATGGGCTGCATGGTCGAGTTGCCAGAAGAAAGTCATTACTGCGCAAATGCCACAAAGTATCTCCCCTACAATAAGCAAAGCAGCACAGAGACAAGCCTCAAAACTTCTGGAACAAGATAATTTGGAGTGATGAGACAAAAATTGAACTTTTTGGTCACAGCCATAGATGTTACAATTGGAGAGAGGTCAACAAAGCCTATGATGAAAGGAACACCATTCCTACTGTAAAGCACGGAGGTGGATTATTGATGTTTTTGGGATATGTGAGCTACAAAGGCACAGGAAACTTGGTAAAAGCTGAAGGAAAGATGAATGCAGCATGTTATCAGCAAATACTGGAGGCAAATTTGCACTCATCAGCCCGGAAGCTGTGCATGGGATGTACTTGAATGTTCCAACATGACAACGATCCAAAACACAAGGCCAAGTTGACCTGTCATTGGCTACAGCAGAACAAAGTGAAGGTTCTGGAGTGGCCATCTCAGTCTCCTGACCTCAATATCATTGAGCCACTCTGGTGGGATCTCAGGCATGCAGTTCATGCTAAACAGCCCAGGAGTTTACAGGACCTGGAGGCTTTGTTGCCAAGAAGAGTGGGCACCTTTACCATCTGAGAAAATAAAGAACCTCATCCACAACTACCACAAAAGACTTCAAGCTGTCATTAATGTTAGAGGAGACAATGCACGGTGTTAAGAAATGGGGTATGCTAACTTTTGATCAGGGTCATATGGATGTTTTGAGTTGTCATTATGATTTAAAAAGAGAAAACACAGTAGTTTGACAATAAATGGCTTCTCCCAACCACTAACCATGAGTGGAGAAAAAGTTTTGGTGTAATCATTCATATTCTCTGAAAAAAGGCCAAGAAAGCACACATTCTGCCAGGGTAAGAAAACTTTTGAGCACAACTGTAAATCAACACCTAACTGCGCAATTGCAGATAGGTGTGTTTTTTTTGACAGTTCTGGTATTTCAAAGAACACATAGTTTGAAGATCCAACTGGGAACTAAAGGGAGAGAAAAGGCTAGTCTGTCTTTGCCTCCAGCCTGCTTTCCACTTCAGTTTTCTAGTTGATAAAGAGGTCTTTTCCTGCACACACATGGAAAATACCCATCAAACAACTAGAGCGGTGCAGTGTTATTCAAAAACACTCTGGCCTTTCCGCTACAAGTGTGCAGCCAGGCTCTTTTTCGTGCTGTGTGGTTTGGGCAGCATGATTCGAGTGACAGGTTCCCTTTTACATCTGTCAATCCTATCATAAATACTAAAGTGAATTTCAAAGATATTTGTATTAGTATGATTTTGATGTATGAGAATAAACCCACATAAAGGGAACTTAAAAGTTGCATGCGGAAATTGTTTTTGTTTGATTTAGCCATTTCAACCATGGCTTTTTGGGGTGAGTAGAGCTGCCACCAGGACCATGTTTAGTAACAAAGTTATTGCAAATTGTCTCCAGAGAGGAAGAGGACTAGAACTCTAGTGCCACGTATTGGAAGTAGCAATCCTAACAGTCAATGTCGACCCCTTAATGAGCCTTGTCACATGACTTAGGATAAAAGCCAAACAAGAATCTCAATTTGCAGACACTGTGTTTCACGATACTGCCCCTCGTCAGTGCAAAGTGTGAGATCTGGTTTGGCTGATTGAGAGGTGTCTGAAAGTTATTGCAAGAAACTACTGTACACTTCCAGCCCTGACACTGAGGATTTCTTTATGTGCGTAATTAATCTCTGCATTTCTAATATTCTGGGCACTGATGATCTCCATAGATCAACAAAGAGGTTAAGAATTAACATTAAAAGATACAGGGGTTGGACAAAATAATGGAAACACTTGGAAACATCAACAAAAGTTAGTTTAATATGGTGTAGGTCCACCTTTTGCGGCGATTACAGCCTCAATTCTCCGAGGTATGGATTCATACAAGGTGTGAATTGTTTCCAAAGGAATTTTAGCCCATTCTGCAGTTAAAACACCCTCCAGTTCTTTGAGCAACGATGGAGATGGAAATCAACGTCTAACGTGAATCTCTAAAATCGACCATAAATGCTCAATAATGTTGAGGTCTGGGGTTTGTGGGGGCCAGATGAGATGCTCAACTTCATTAGAATGTTCCTCGTGCCATGCTTTAATGATTCTAGCTTTATGAATTAGTGCATTATCATCCTGAAAGATGGCGTTCCCCTCTGGGAACAGTGCTTGAACCATTGGATGCACTTGGTCGCCCAAAATGCCTAAATAATCTCAGCTGTTAATTCTTCCATGAAGGGATATCATTGGCCCAGCGGATCTCCACGAAATAGCACCCCAGATCATCACAGAACCTCCGCCATGTTTTACGGTTGGGAGAAGGCAGTCTTGATGGAATGCTTCTTTCGTCTGTCTCCAAACGTACACTCAGCCGGAGGTTGGAAATAGGGTAAACGATGATTCGTCTGAGAATATCACGTTTCCACTGCTCGAGGGGCCAATTCTGGAGATTTCTACACCACTCTAAACGCTTGGAAACATTTGTCATTGAGAGCAGCGATTTTCTAATTGCAGCTCTTCCGTGGAATCCAGATTTGTGCAGCTCCCGACGAACAGTTTTCGTGGAAACTGGGTTCTGTAGGTGTTCATTGAGCTCAGCAGTGATTTTCGGAGCCGTGGTCTTGCGATCCTCTCTCACAATTCGCTTTAGAGTCCAACGGTCTCTCTCAGTTGACTTTGACTTTCAGCCGGACCTGTGCTTTGCTGCGGACGTTTTTCCTTCTCTTTCAAATGCAGTCATTACTTTGGAGACAGTACCTCTTGACACGCCAAGCATTCGGGCACTTTCTGTTACACTAGCGCCTGCCATACGAGCACCCACAATTTGGCCTTTTTGAAAATCCAAGAGGTCTGCCATTGGTATCAGGTTCTCATCAATGTTCTTACAATTATGCAAAATAAACAGGTAATTTACATACACATATCACATAACACAAGTAATCAACTACAAAACATTACCAAATGTCACGGTTTTCATGTTTATCACATGTTCAAAGATTATGATGTCAAAACGTTAGGTGTTTCCATTATTTTGTCCAACCCCTGTATGCTCTTTCACATTGCCGTTCAATTATTTATTTTTAGTAGCTTTTCATGCGTGGCTTTGGCATCTGACAAACAGAATTCAAACCAACATGCATCATGTCCTTTCAACGTCCCCTTCTCCGATTTTATACTTTTAGGGAGTTGACATACGTCAAAAGTGGAGCTGTTCTTTAAAAAGTTGACTTCTGGCATTTGCCAAATCCTTGTTCCAAAGAAACATAGTATACGATTACTTTCATTCTTGTGAACAAAATCCCTTCAGACTTGACTAGGTACAACAGGAAAAGATTAAATAATAGCTAAATCTATGGAATTTTTTTATTCTTTGCAGCTTGCCAACACTCTTTGGCCTGCTCTTTGTACCATCTTAAAGTCTTACTTTTAATTGCAGTGAATCTTTCTTGGCAGCAGATAATTCATTCCCGACACTTTTGAGTTTATTCCAGGCAATGCCTGTTCCTGGAGAGACAAAAGGATTTCTCCTCTTTCCAGACTCTTACAGCAGGTTTCCATTTTTCTTACACCTTTTTATTTCCTCTTGCCAGGTTGCTCTATTTTAGCTACTGCTTGATGGTATTATTGCCTGTATCATATAATTGTACATGAATGGAAAAAAAGAACTATACAGACTTCCTATAGATCTTCCATCCTGACAAGTATCCTTAAGGAATATCAACCATGCTACCCACAGTGTTAAGCTTTTGTTACTCTTTACATGAACTTTCAATCACTTACATTTGCTATTTAATTATGTTTTCAGCAAAATGCCAGAAAAGAAAATTGATGTTCAGCCTTGTGGAATGCCTTCATAAATGCAATGTATAATAGTTCCCAATGAAAAAAATAATTTCAAGATGTCAGATGCCACCATATTGAAAAAAAATAAAATTACAGATCAGAAATGCTGAACCTATCAGTCAAGGGGATACATGGATATTTTACAAAGATGTATTTCATCAGGTCATTATATATTTCTTATTATTTCTTATTTTTCAAGGGAATTTGATCAAGAAATATGCCCCGATTCACACAGATTGGTTTCATACAGATATTTAAAATATATCCCCTGCGAGGTTGTACTACCCTACATGACTAGAAAAATGCCCCCTTGTTGTCCCCTTTCAGTAAAGGTGAGATACAGTGCATCTTCCCATAACTTAATTATGGGGACAAAATTAATTTAATTATGAAAAATATACTGTATGCGTAGTACTTCATTGTTACATAGTTACATAGTTACATAGTTATTAAGGTTGAAGGAAGACTTTAAAGGGAAGGTGCCATCAAAAAAAATTTTTTTACAGCAATTGTAAAAATGTAAAGAATTAATGTTTACATTTTCTTAAAAAATATTTTCATTTGTTTATAATTTAGTAAAATATGAAAAATAATTTGAAAAGTTTTGGAATTTCCACTTTTAAACACTAGGGGGAGCAGCTGCTGAAATTTCAGAAAAACCTAGTGTACAACTAGCTCACATTACTGCACTGCAGTAATTATGGGCGGAGTCTGCTGACGTGTGTGATGTCACTCCTCTCCTTCCATGTGTTTGCTAAGGGATAAGAGGATTCAGGAACCCAGTGAGCAGCCATTTTGTTGGTGACTGCAGAGTAAGGCTGCCGTCACACTAGCAGTATTTGGTCAGTATTTTACCTCAGTATGTGTAAGCCAAAACCAGGAGTGGAACAAATAGAGGAAAGGTATAATAGACACATATGCACCACTTCTGTATTTATCACCCACTCCTGGTTTTGGCTTACAAATACTGAGGTAAAATACTGACCAAGTACTGAATGTGTGACCGCAGCCTTATACTGACAAGTAGACCGTCACCGAGGACAGCAGGCAGCAAGGATTCTGGGAGATATGTGGTGGAGGGAGCAGGGTGACAGCAGCACAGAGTATTTCAGGAGAGCAGTGTGCTGGTCTATGGGGGGCACCCTGTTCAGTGCGCGGAGCAGCCAGGGATTGTACATAGAGCGCTGTCTTTTATACACATGGATGGGTGTCTGCTCTACAGAAATCCAGGAAACATTTCTGCGGATTGATGGCCTGTTCTGATCCAGACTCTGCATGCAAAGACCCCAATCCCCTCCTCACATCCTGTCTTCTCCATCCTGTCCTGGCGATGTGTGAAAGTGAGACGACAGGCGCAGTCCGGGGTGACGCTGGGGGAAATGTAGCCATATAGTAACGATAAAAATGAGACCCCTCTCTTCAGCTGCCTCACCAGCCCTGACTGCACCTAACTGGAGGTCATGCTGCCCCCTCTATTACCCCAGACCCGCGTGCAGGTGCTCAGCCAGAACCACCGTAGAATGGGTCCACTTTCTGAAGATAATACTGCCATAGTGTTCTCACATAATACCGCTATATAGATCACACATAATACCGCCATATACATCACACACAATACTATCAAATAGATCACACAATACTGTCATACAGTTCTCACATACCACCATATAGATCACACATAATACCGCCATATAATTCTCACCTAGTACTTCCACATAGATCACACATAATCCCACAATATAGTTCTCATATACCACCGTCATATAGTTTTTACATCATTCCACAACACTGATCAAACATAATATTGCCATATAGATCACATATAATACCGTCACATAGATCACACAATTCTTGGTGGCATAATGTGTGATATTATATATATATTATAATATCCCGGCATAATGTGTGGTCTTTATGGGAGTATTATGTGATTATATATATATATATATATATATATATATATATATATATATATATATATATATATATATATAGGCATTATACGTGATCCATATGGTATTGTGCTGCTCTAGGGAGGTGAGAGACGTATGGTGGAAGGAGCAGGGTGACAGGAGCACAGTATTTCAGAAGAGCAGTGTACTGGTCTGTGGGTGGGAGGGTGTGCTCACTCACACGCTCGCAACTGTATACTTATAGCCTTTACTGGCTATTAAAATGGGGGACACCCCCCAAAAAAAGACGTGGGGCCCCCTATAATTTATAACCATGAAATATTATGCAGACAGCTGCGGGCTTACATTAATAGCCTAGGAAGGGGCCATGGATACTGTCCCCCCCCAGGCTAAAAACATCAGCTCTCAGCTGCCTTTTACATGCGCCTTTTCTGGCGCTTTGCCTGGCAATTTCCACTTGCCCTGTAGCGGTAGCAAGTGGGGTTCATATTTGTGGGGTTAATGTCACCTTCATATTGTCCGGTGACATCAAGCCCACGGCTTAGTAATGGAGAGGCGTCTATAAGGCACCCATCCATTACTAATCCTATAGTTGTATTATAAATAAAGACACAGCCAGAATAAAGTCCTTTATTAATCTTTTTTAAACCATACCGAACGCATAATCCTCGACTCCCACATCTCCCACAACAAAAATAATAAACCACAATGGGAAAAGACACGCAGGGGGGAGAGTGCATAGGAGAGGATTAGATACTGACTGCTGAGCCGTGTATCTAATCCTGGCCTGTGTGATACCGACAGCTGAGCCATGTATCTAATCCTGTCCTGTGTGATACCAACTGCTGAGCCGTGTATCTAATCCTGTCCTGTGGTACCGACTGCTGAGCCGTGTATCTAATCCTGTCCTGTGTGATACTGACTGCTGAGGACACAGTACACGGGACAGGATTAGCTACCCAGGACTAGATTAGCTACAGAGGACAGAGGTAGCAGTGGTATACAGAGGCAGGCAGGCAGTGGTATACAGAGGCAGGCAGGCAGGGGTATACAGAGGCAGGCAGGCAGTGGTATACAGAGGCAGGCAGGCAGTGGTATACAGAGGCAGGCAGGCAGTGGTATACAGAGGCAGGCAGGCAGTGGTATACAGAGGCAGGCAGTGGTATACAGAGGCAGGCAGACGGGTATACAGAGGCAGGCAGGCAGTGGTATACAGAGGCAGGCAGGCAGTGGTATACAGAGGCAGGCAGGCAGGGGTATACAGAGGCAGGCAGACAGGGGTATATAGGGGCAGGCAGGCGTATACAGAGGCAGGCAGTGGTATACAGAGGCAGGCAGGCAGTGGTATACAGAGGCAGGCAGGCAGTGGTATACAGAGGCAGGCAGGCAGGGGTATACAGAGGCAGGCAGGCAGGGGTATACAGAGGCAGGCAGGCAGTGGTATACAGAGGCAGGCAGGGGTATACAGAGGCAGGGGTATACAGAGGCAGGCAGGCAGTGGTATACAGAGGCAGGCAGGCAGTGGTATACAGAAGCAGGCAGGCAGTGGTATACAGAGGCAGGCAGTGGTATACAGAGGCAGGCAGGCAGGGGTATACAGAGGCAGGCAGACAGGGGTATACAGAGGCAGGCAGGCAGTGGTATACAGAGGCAGGCAGGCAGCGGTATACAGAGGCAGGCAGGCAGTGGTATACAGAGGCAGGCAGACAGGGGTATATAGGGGCAGGCAGGCGTATACAGAGGCAGGCAGGCAGTGGTATACAGAGGCAGGCAGGCAGTGGTATACAGAGGCAGGCAGGCAGTGGTATACAGAGGCAGGCAGGCAGTGGTATACAGAGGCAGGCAGGCAGTGGTATACAGAGGCAGGCAGTCAGGGGTTTACAGAGGCAGGCAGGCAGTGGTATACAGAGGCAGGCAGGCAGTGGTATACAGAGGCAGGCAGTGGTATACAAAGGCAGGCAGGCAGTGGTATACAGAGGCAGGCAGGCAGTGGTATACAGAGGCAGGCAGGCAGTGGTATACAGAGGCAGGCAGGCAGTGGTATACAGAGGCAGGCAGGTGTATACAGAGGCAGGCAGGCAGTGGTATACAGAGGCAGGCAGGGGTTTACAGAGGCAGGCAGGCAGTGGTATACAGAGGCAGGCAGGCAGTGGTATACAGAGGCAGGCAGTGGTATACAGAGGCAGGCAGTGGTATAAAGAGGCAGGCAGGCAGTGGTATACAGAGGCAGGCAGGCAGGGGTATACAGAGGCAGGCAGGCAGTGGTATACAGAGGCAGGCAGGCAGTGGTATACAGAAGCAGGCAGGCAGTGGTATACAGAGGCAGGCAGGCAGTGGTATACAGAGGCAGGCAGGCAGGGGTATACAGAGGCAGGCAGGCAGTGGTATACAGAGGCAGGCAGGCAGGCAGTGGTATATAGGGGCAGGCAGTGCTAGGTGGTATATAGGGGCTGGTAGCAGTGGTAGATGCATAAGAAAATAAAAACCCTGTACTTACCTTCCATCCTCTCTCAGGAAATGCTGAGTCATGTTCAGGGCAGAGCAGTGCGACGATCTCCCTGCTCTGCTCTGAACAGGTCGGTAGTGAGCAGTGATTGCAGCCTGTACTGTAATACTAAGTACAGGCTGCAATCACAGCTCCTTGCTGCAGATACTCACCTCGGACCCTGCTTCCCAGCAGCAGCTTCTGCCATCGCACGCACTGAGCTGTGTGTGCGATGGCAGAGGGAAATAAACAAAATGGCCGCGATCTCCTCTCACAGCTGTGACGCGGCAGCTCAGTGGGCGTGGCCAAGTCACAGCTGAGAGGCAGGAGATGCGGTCGGAGCCCGACTGTTGGCTCCTATGTCCATGGCTGCCGTAAGTGAGTGCAAGTGTCATGCCCAGACACTTACACCCACACTAATGAAAATGGCGACCTCCAGTGGTGAAAGTAAAAGTGAATAAATAAAAAAGTATGAAAGAGGTACATTTACTTTTGTATTGAAAATAATTGATTATATAATCAATAATTATTAATACAAAAACTAAAATCACGGCACCCTCCCTTTAAGTCCATCTAGTTTAACCCATAGCCTAACCTAACATGCCCTAACATGTTGATCCAGAGGAAGGCAAAAAAAACCCATGTGGCAAAGAGTAAGCTCCACATTGGGGAAAAAAATTCCTTCCCGACTCCACATACGGCAGTCAGACTAGTTCCCTGGATCAACGCCCTATCAAGGAAACTAGTGTATATACCCTGTAACATTATACTTTTCAAGAAAGGCATCCAGTCCCCTCTTAAATTTAAGTAATGAATCACTCATTACAACATCATATGGCAGAGAGTTCCATAGTCTCACTGCTCTTACAGTAAAGAATCCGCGTCTGTTATTATGCTTAAACCTTCTTTCCTCCAGACGTAGAGGATGCCCCGTGTCCCTGTCTCAGGTCTATGATTAAAAAGATCATCAGAAAGGTCTTTGTACTGTCCCCTCATATATTTATACATTAACATAAGGTCACCCCTTAGTCTTCGTTTTTCCAAACTAAACAGCCCCAAGTGTAATAATCTATCTTGGTATTGCAGACCCCCCAGTCCTCTAATAACCTTGGTCGCTCTTCTCTGCACCCGCTCTAGTTCAGCTATGTCTTTCTTATACACCGGAGACCAGAACTGTGCACAGTATTCTAAGTGTGGTCGAACTAGTGACTTGTATAGAGGTAAAATTATGTTCTCCTCATGAGCATCTATGCCTCTTTTAATACATCCCATTATTTTATTTGCCTTTGTAGCAGCTGCCTGACACTGGCCACTGAATATGAGTTTGTCATCCACCCATACACCCAGGTCTTTTTCATTGACGGTTTTGCCCAGAGTTTTAGAATTAAGCACATAGTTATACATCTTATTACTTCTACCCAAGTGCATGACCTTACATTTATCCCCATTAAAGCTCATTTGCCATTTATCAGCCCAAGCTTCCAGTTTACATAAATCATCCTGTAATATAAAATTGTCCTCCCCTGTATTGATTACCCTGCAGAGTTTAGTGCCATCTGAAAATATTGAAATTCTACTCTGAATGCCCCCTACAAGGTCATTAATAAAAATGTTAAAAAGAAGAGGGCCCAATACTGACCCCAGTGGTACCCCACTGCTAACCGCGACCCAGTCCGAGTGTGCTCCATTAATAACCACCCTTTGTTTCCTATCCCTGAGCCGGCTCTCAACCCACTTACACATATTTTCCCCTATCCCCATTATTCTCATTTTATGTATCAACCTTTTGTGTGGCACCGTATCAAAAGCTTTTGAAAAGTCCATATACACTACATCTACTGGGTTCCCTTGGTCCAGTCCGGAACTTACCTCTTCATAGAAGCTGATCAAATTAGTCTGACATGAACGGTCCCTAGTAAACCCATGCTGATACTGGGTCATGAGGTTATTCCTCTTCAGATACTCCAGTATAGCATCCCTTAGATTGCCCTCCAGGATTTTACCCACAGTAGAGGTTAAGCTTACTGGCCTAAAATTTCCGAGTTCAGTTTTTGTCCCCTTTTTGAATATTGGCACCACATTTGCTATACGCCAGTCCTGTGGTACAGACCCTGTTATTATGGACTATTTAAAGATTAAAAATAATGGTCTATCAATGACTGTACATAATTCCTGCAGTACTTGGGGGGTGTATCCCATCCAGGCCTGGAGATTTGTCAATTTTAGTGATTTTTAGACGCCGCCGTACTTCCTGCTGGGTTAAGCAGGTGACACTTAATGGGGAATTTTTGTTATCACTAGTGATGAGCGAACACTAAAATGTTCGGGTGCTCGTTGTTCGAGTCGAACATCTCCCGATGTTCGAGTGTTCGTTTCGAATAACGAACCCCATTGTAGTCAATGGGAGACTCGAACATTTTTCAGCGGGACCAAAGCTCTGCACAGGGAAGGTCGCCTAAAAACCTGGGAAGCTCAGAAAATGATGGAAACAACACTGGAATGGACAGGAAACAGCAGGGGCAGCATGCATAGTTGCCTCTGAGGCTGCCCAAATGCACCATTACGCCATATTATGGCCAACAGCTTTGTGGTGACAGAGTGACCCACTTTGATGAGGTAGCAGGTGAAACACACCGAAATTGAGCCTGACACAGCATGGCAGCTATGGGCACGGCATGCGGAGGCAGCATCAGGCCGGAGAGCGGCACAGTGACGGACCCTTGAGGAGGCGGCAGCAGCATCATTCCTTACACATTGAGGCCACAGAGTGGCACAATTACATAGTTTGGAGGTAGCGAAGACCCAGCATGTGGAGGCGTCAGCACGGAGAGTGGCACGGTGACGGACCCTTGAGGAGGCGGCAGCAGCATCATTCCTTACACATTGAGGCCACAGAGTGGCACAATTACATAGTTTGGAGGTAGCGAAGACCCAGCATGTGGAGGCGTCAGCACGGAGAGTGGCACGGTGACGGACCCTTGAGGAGGCGGCAGCAGCATCATTCCTTACACATTGAGGCCACAGAGTGGCACAATTACATAGTTTGGAGGTAGCGAAGACCCAGCATGTGGAGGCGTCAGCAGCGTCAGCACGGAGAGTGGCACGGTGACATGACAGACTTCAGTTTGAGCTGCTTTAACACGGTGGCGAGTGGAAATCTGTAGAAATCCATGCTTTATTCATCTTGATAAGCGTCAGCCTGTCAGCGCTGTCAGTTGACAGGCGTGTACGCTTATCGGTGATGATGCCACCAGCTGCACTGAAGACCCGCTCTGACAACACGCTAGCGGCAGGGCAAGCCAGCACCTCCAAGGCGTACAGTGCCAGTTCTGGCCACGTGTCCAGCTTTGAAACCCAGTAGTTGTATGGAGCAGAGTGATCATGCAGGACGTTGGTATGGTCACCTAGGTAGTCCTTCACCATCTTTCTGTAAATCTCGCCTCTACTCTGTCTAGACTGTGGATTGGTGGCATACTCTTGCATGGGTGACATAAAACTGGCAAAGGCCTTGGAGATTGATCCTCTGCCAGCGCTTGACAAGCTGCCTGCTCCCCTCCTCTCCCTCGCTTGTTGGCCCTCAGAACCACGTCCTCTGCCGCTAGCGGTGTCAGATGGGAAGGCTATTTTCAGCTTGTGCACCAGGGCCAGTTGGTATTGATGCAGTCTCATACTCCTTTCCTCTATAGGAATTAGAGTGGAAAAGTTGTGCTTGTACCGGGGGTCCAAGAGGGTGAACACCCAGTAATCGCTGGTGGAAAATATTTTTCTCACGCGAGGGTCACGGGAAAGGCAGCCTAACATGAAGTCAGCCATGTGCGCCAGAGTCCCAACACGTAAGAATTCCCCCTCCGCAACAGGCCGACTCTCCATTTCCTCCTCCTCCTCCTCCTCCAACTCCTCCTCCTCAGCCCAAACACGCTGAACTGAGAAGAGGGAATGGGTACCATCTTCAGTCTCGCCCACAGTCTCCTCCTCTTCATCCTCATCTTCCTCCTCCCCCTCCTCAGTTACACTCTGAGAAACAGACTGGCTGGTGTTCTGGCTCTCAGTCAACTCTTCTTCCCCCATCTCCTGTGACAATCGATGCGCCTCAGACTTCATGCTGAGCAATGATTTTTTCAGCAGACAAAGCAGCGGGATGGTGACGCTGATTATGGCGTCATCCCCGCTGACCATCAGTGTTGACTCGTCAAAGTGGCTTAACACCTTACATATATCAGACATCCACGTCCACTCCTCATTGTAGATTTGAGGAAGCTGACTAACTTGACTACCGGTTCTGGTGGAAGTGGTCATCTGACAGTCTACAATGGCTCTGCGCTGCTGGTAAACCCTGTTTAACATGTGTAGGGTGGAATTCCATCTCGTTGGCACGTCGCACAACAGTCGGTGAGCTGGCAGTTGTAAGCGCCGTTGCACTGCCCTCAGGGTGGCAGCATCAGTGGTGGATTTGCGGAAATGGGCACAGATGCGTCTCACCTTGGTGAGCAAATCTGACAGATTGGGGTAGGTCTTGAGGAACCGCTGAACCACCAGATTGAACACGTGGGCAAGGCATGGAACGTGTGTGAGTCTGCCCAGTTGCAGAGCCGCCACCAGATTACGCCCGTTGTCACACACGACCATGCCTGCTTTCAGGTTCAGCGGCGCCAGCCAAAGATCCGTCTGAGCCGTCATGCCCTGTAACAGCTCCTGGGCAGTGTGCCTCTTGTCACCTAAGCTCAGCAGTTTTAGCACCGCCTGCTGGCGCTTGCCCACTGCGGTCCTGCTGCGACTGCAGCTGCCGACTGAAGGTGGCGTGTCCACGGATGGAAATTTACAAGTGGTGTTTGTGGAGGAGGAGGAGGAGGAGGAGGAGGAGGGGGGAGAAGTATAGTAATCCTGGGAAACAGTCACCGAGGTAGGCCCCGCAATCCTGGGTGTGGGCAACACATGAGCTGACCCCGGTTCAGACTCTGTCCCAGCCTCAACCAAATTAATCCAATGTGCCGTCAGGGAGATATAGTGTCCCTGCCCCCCAGCACTGGTCCACGTGTCCGTGGTTAAGTGGACCTTTTCTGTAACTGCGTTGGTCAGGGCACGGTTGATGTTCTGAGACACGTGCTGGTGTAGTGCTGGGACGGCACATCGAGAAAAATAGTGGCGGCTTGGGACGGAGTAGCGAGGGGCAGCCACCGCCATCAGGTTGCGGAATGCCTCCGTCTCCACCAGCCTGTAGGGCAGCATCTCCAAACTCAGGAGTTTGGAGACGTGGACATTTAAGGCCTGTGCATGTGGGTGGGTGGAGGCATATTTGCGCTTGCGCTCAAATGTTTCATGCAAAGACAGCTGAACACTGCGCTGGGACACATTGGTGGATTGTGGGGGGGATGGTGAAGGTGCAGGGGTGGTTGCATGGCGGGAGTCGCTGGTGCCGGGCTCCTGGGCTGGGGAGTTACTGGCAGAGCCAGCATGTGACACAGGGGAAGGAGCAGCGGTGCGACCAGAAGGAGGTGAACGGCCTTGATTCCAATGAGTTGGGTGTTTAGCACTCATATGCCTGCGCATGCTGGTAGTGCTTAGGTTGCTAGTGGTGGCTCCCCTACTGAGCTTGGTGTGGCACAGGTTGCACAACACAGTCCGTCGGTCCTCCTCACTTTCTTTAAAGAAGCTCCAGACTTTAGAACACCGAGGCCTCGACCAAACTGGTTCACTTGTTGAACCTCTGTCTGATGAAATTACTCTGGCCCTGCCTCTCCCTCTGGTCACACGTCTACCTCTTGCAACGTTTTCTGATGTTACACTTGCCTCCCCCTCCGAAGCACTCTCTTGACTAGGCCTAACAACCCAGCTGGGGTCAGTCACCTCATCATCCACCGGCTCCTCCTCCTCCCATTCATCAGCCTGCTCCCCCCTGGGAATTACTGCACTGACAAGCACCTCACTGTCTGACACCCGTGTCTCATCCTCAGACACCTCTCCACAGACTATTTGTAAATCCCCACTTTCATCACCCACAGACTGGGAAAGCTCTCTATTTTGGGCATCGGGACAGACCCACTGGTCAGGTTGCTGCTCAGCAGTGCTTTGTGAATCTAGGAAGGGTTGGGAAAACAGTTCCTGGGAGTATGCAGGATTTGAATCACTAATTTCCAAGGAGGGGCCAGGCTGGGCGGGAGGAGGTTGAGCTGAAAGATCCTGAGGTCCACTCCCTTGGCTAGCGTTGGTGGACTGCGTGGAAGACTGGGCGGTGGATAAACTACTGGATGCATTATCCGCTATCCAGTTGATCACCTGTTCGCACTGCTGGGGATCCAATAGGGGTGTGCCACGTGACACTGTAAATTGGGACAGGAAGCTAGAAAAGGGTACTCTGCGGCGTTCCAGTGCTCCATCAGAAGCAGGTACTGTGTCACCCTGCCCAGGACTACGGCCTCTGCCTGCAACCTCACTTTGACGCCCACGACCACGTCCTCGTCCTCGTCCCTTACCCCTGGGGTTCACCATTGTAAAGGTTATGCTAGAAAAGCTAGTTATGAAGGTGAAATACACTCTATTTGTCCAAACAGAGGATATATTGCGTGTTGCAAAAAGGACTATTCGGTAAAGAGCGTATTTTATGCAACCAAACCTTGGTTTACAGCAAACTGATGTGTATCAGTAACAGATATAAAACTGTGTTTTATATTTGTGGTATTTCTTCAGATCAAATACCCCTTCTTTATGTAACTATTAGATATGGCGTGCACAAAACTGGCCACAGGCCTAGTCACTAAATACAGAGCTTATTTTTGGACCACAAAACTTGGGTACCAGTAACAGATATAAAACTGTGTTTATATTTGTGGTATTTCTTCACATCAAATACCCTTTATTTCTTTAACTATTAGATATGGCGTGCACAAATCTGGCAACAGGCCTAGTCACTAAATACAGAGCGTATTTTTGAACCACAAAACTTGGGTACCAGTAACAGATATAAAACTGTGTTTATATTTGTGGTATTTCTTCACATCAAATACCCTTTATTTCTTTAACTATTAGATATGGCGTGCTATAAAAATGCAATTTTTATCTAATGCGGTTTTTTGGACACACAAAACCTTGGATTAGAATGTAGGGTATTCTATACTATATATATATACTATATATGTGGCAGAATTGCGTATTCTGTACACTGCGCTTATGTGTACGCTAAACAAATATTTTTGGGCCAGGTGTGGTATATCTGTATCACTCAAAAATGCATTTTTATATCTTATGCGGTTTTATTTTTAGGCCGCAAATATTTCCTTTTTTAATTTATTAATTATTGTTATTAATTAATATTATTATTATTAAATGAGGTGACAGCGTGTGCTGTACCACTCTACGGAGTCTGAGGCACTACAAGTCCCAGACAGCAGCACAAATGAGGTTACAGCGTGTGCTGGAGTCTGAGGCACTACAAGTCCCAGACAGCAGCACAAATGAGGTTACAGCGTGTGCTGGAGTCTGAGGCACTACAAGTCCCAGACAGCAGCACAGATGAGGTTACAGCGTGTGCTGGAGTCTGAGGCACTACAAGTCCCAGACAGCAGCACAAATGAGGTTACAGCGTGTGCTGGAGTCTGAGGCACTACAAGTCCCAGACAGCAGCACAAATGAGGTTACAGACAGCGTGTGCTGGAGGCTAAATGGAGTCTGAGGAACATCCAGCAGCCGATATTCTAATAGTGCGGCGTTCGCCCAAAATGGCGGACGCCGCACTATAAAGCCCAGCCTAATGCACACACGATCCCTGCCTAATGCCTAATGCCTATAAAGATTGACTTGGAGACTGAGATTGAGACTTGGCACTGAGACAGTGAGTGCGCAGCTAAGATGGCGGCCGCTGCACTCCTGGTCCCAGCTGCCACACAGCTAGCCAGCAAATACAAGAGAGGACTAGTAGTAGTAAACGTAGATTAGCCCTGACAAGGGCTGTTGATTTCTGCACCCTGCCTGCCTGATTAATTCTGGTCTTTGTCCCTGCTCTAGTCCCTATCAATTCCCAGTCCCCCCAGCACGTCTGTCCCTATGCTCTTTCACACTGCAAATGGCTGAAAGCGCCGAACATAATGAAAGCAGTCTATTGGCTGGTCAGGTCACCTGATCTGGCCAGCCACTCACTGCTCTCGTCTTGTACATGTCCCTACGTCATGCTAGTAGCTTAGAAGGCTCACCTAACATGATTGGCTCCTTGAAAAACCGCCAAAAATGAGAAAAACAAAAACGAGATTTCACTCGAGTACCGCGAGATGTTCGGCCGAATACCGAACACCTTCGAACGCCCTAATGTCCGATCGAACACCAGGTTCGAGTGAACACGTTCGCTCATCACTAGTTATCACTGATCATATTGTCTGCCATGGGATTTTCTTGTGTAAATACTGATGAAAAAAAGACATTTAGCATATTGGCTTTTTCCTCATCCTCATCCACTATTTCCCCCAGACTATTTTTAAGGGGGCCAACACTTTCATTTTTTAGTTTCTTACTATTTATGTAGTTAAAGAATATTTTGGGATTATTTTTACTCTCTCTGGCAATGAGTCTCTCTGTCTCAATTTTTGATGCCTTGATTTGCTTTTTACAGAATTTATTTAATTTTCTGTATTTATTTAATGCCTCCTCACTACCTACTTCCTTTAATTCTCTAAATGCTTTCTTTTTGTCCCTTATTGCGCCCCTTACAGCTCTATTTAGCCATATTGGTTTCCTCCTATTTCTAGTATGTTTATTCCCATACGGTATATACTGTGCACATGTCCTATCCAGGATGCTAATAAACGTCTCCCATTTTCTTTGTGTATTTTTATTTCTCAGGATATCGTCCCAGTTAATTGCTCCAAGATCATCTCTCATCCGTTGGAAATTTGCCCTCCTGAAGTTTAGTGTCCTTGTCACCCCTCTACTACACATCTTATTAAAGGATACACGAAAACTTATTATTTTGTGATCACTATTCCCCAAGTGACCCCCAACCCTTATATTTGATATGCGGTCTGGCCTGTTTGTTAATATTAGGTCTAGCAGTGCTCCCCTTCTTGTTGGGTCCTGAACCAGTTGTGAAAGGTAATTGTCTCTCATAGTTGTCAAAAACCGATTACCTTTGCTGGAACTGCAGGTTTCTGTTCCCCAATCTATTTCAGGGTAGTTGAAGTCCCCCATAATAATGACTTCTCCTTGAGTTGCAGCTTCATCTATTTGCTTTATGAGGATATTCTCCATTGCTTCCATTATTTTTGGAGATTTATAACAAACCCCTATCAGTAATTTATTATTTTGCCCCCTCCCCTTATCTCCACCCACAGGGACTCTACATTTTCATTAGATTCACCTATCTTATCACGCAGGATGGGTTTTAAGGACGATTTTACATATAGACACACCCCACCCCCTCACTCATCTGTACGGTCATTTCTGAACAGACTATAGCCCTGCAGGTTAACAGCCCAGTCATGGCTCTCATCCAGCCATGTTTCAGATATCCCCACCATGTCATAATTATGCTCCAACAACATTAATTCTAATTGGTCCATTTTGTTGGCGAGGCTTCTGGCATTAGTATACATGCACTTGATGTTCCCCTCTGTACATCTATTCTTTCTTAAATTATTAACTGTTCTCATATTACTTATGATTTTATGATTTTACAGGGACAAGCGAGAAGGCATAGAAGATATGGGATACCTTCAGTAATTTCTTTTAGAAAAGAGAAGGACCACTTTGCTCAACTTTATGTTTAACTAAAAAAGTTAGAATCCCTATTCCTATTTTTCTTAAAGGGGTTTTCCATTTGTAGACTTATGGCCTCTTATTTTATTGATCATGGCTATGGCTAATAATTTTTTCTGTGAAGAATTATGCATTTCTGCAATTCTAGTTCCAGGTTTTACAAATCTACTGTTTTTGGGATTGAAAATAGCACGTAATTTAATCTGGCCGTATCTGCTGCCAATTATGAGGCCCAGGTGATATATATGCCTATATGTGCCTATGGCAATACTAGTGACCCCAAGGTACCACTGACTTGTAATTTGGGCGGTAAGTACAATGTGATCATTTAGGCTGCTAGTCTCTATGTGGCTGCAAACATCTTCACTCACAAGCATCATCATATTGACTCCCTCTGAAGTAGCACTTTGCCAAGGGCTGTACCTAGCGGGCTAGGATTGGTATAGCGTGTGTCTCTAGCCTGATTGTTTTATATTGCAACTGTATCACCTTGTTACTGTGAGTATAATAAAATTATTTTGTGGATATCTATTACCTGGCTGTGCTGCACTATCTTCGCAGCTGTTTTCTGAGGTCACCTGCACTGAATATTGGAAAATTGGAAGTGAAAAAGGATTGTATGCCTGCCACGCCAAGCGGTTTCTTTTCCATCTACATGTCGACGCTGCAAATGTGGTAGGGGAGAGGAAATCTGAGGATGTTTTACGTGCTTGTGGTATTGTGCAATCTACTACCTAACCCTTCTGCTGCCTGAGGCAAAAAATTAAATGGCGCCCATCCACCAAAAAAGAAAAAGATTCTGTAGGTTGCTAAACAAATAAATATAGCCTTTATATACAGCCTTTTGTTTAAGCTTGCCATAAGATCTTTGGCCCGTACCCCTTACAGTAAACTTACTATACTATGAAAAGCACTAATTTAAATTTGGCACCAGTTTTTTGCCAGCTAAGAGAGAGCAGTGTAATGTAAATGTAATGCTGCCGCAGTGCAGTATGCACAGCCTCCACCTGGGGGAGCTGAAGGAGGAAGAAAGGTTGCGCTCACAGTGTACCACCACAGTGCGGCAGCGCAGATGCCACAAGGTGGCGAGAAGGTGGTTAGACAAGCAGAGTCAGTAACGGTCAGGAAACACAGTACCAGAAGATACAGCAACAAACCATAGGTCAAGCCGGGTCAGATACCAGGAGGTCAGAGTACTGGGAACAAACACTAAGTCAAGCCGGGTAGCAGGAGTGGGAAAGCATGGGAACTGAGCTAACGAGCAGAGGATAAATCAATGTGCAACAGGGTCAGCCGCTCAAGCCTAAGCAGGAACTATAACTGACACTTCCTGCAGACACCAGTAGGAATAAATAGCCAAACAGATCCCAGAACAAGGCAAAGGAAAGTTAACCCCTGCATGACCTGACCGGGGAGAGCATAGCAAAAATGAAAACCCCGGCCTGGATCATGACAGTACCCCTCTCTCAATGGGGGTCACAGGACCCCCAGGTTTCCCTGGATAATGAATGTGAAAGGCCCGAACCAACCTATTTGCATGGACCGAACGCGCCGTCACCCACGACCGGTCCTCGGGGACTGTACACCTTCCAATGGACCAAGTACTGAAGTGAATGGCGGAGCATCCGAGAATCCACAACCCGTTCTACCTCATACTTGGCCTGGCCATACACCACAACAGATGGCAGATGCAAAGGAAGCTCACCAGAAGAAGACCACAAAGGATTCAAAAGAGCCTTATGGAGCACATTGGGGATCCACAGTGACGGAGGCAAGCGCAAACGAAAGGCAACAGGATTAACCACATCCAAAATTTCATAGGGACCAATAAACTTGGGACCCAGTTTAGCAGAAGGAATCCTCAACCTTATATTCTTGGTGGATAACCATACCTTCTCCCCCGCCTGGAATACCAGCCCCAACGACTGTCATTTATCCGCAAAAAATTTATACTTGCCCTGAGCCTCCCCAATGTTCCTCGGGACCTCTCTCCAGACCTCCGCTAACCGCTGAATGGCCGAATCAGCCACCGGACACCCTGTATCCAGATGGAAAACTCACCAAATTGAGGGTGAAAACCATAGTTGCAAAAGAATGGAGAAGTACCAGTGGACTGATTGACACGATTAATATAAAGCAAATTCTTCCATGGGTAATGACGAGCACCAATCATCCTGTCTAGATGTGGCAAAATACACTGCAAAATCTGCTCCAAAGACTGATTGGTCCTTTCAGTCTGACCGTTGGTCTCAGAATGATATGCTGATGAAAAGGTCAGACTGATACCCAACCTTTTACAAAAAGCGCTCCAGAATTTTGACGCAAACTGCACCCCTCTATCAGAAACCACACTCGTAGGCACACCATGCAATCGCACAACATGCTCAATGAACAGATTAGAAAGAGTCACCACGTTAGACAGTCCAGTCAATGGTATAAAATGAGCCTGTTTACTGAACCTATCCATTACTACCCAAACAACAGTTTTGCCATTAGAAGGGGAAGATCGTGATAAAATCCATGGACAGATGAGTCCAAGGTCTATCTGGAATTGGCAGTGGCACCAATTCCCTGGCCAGTCAGTTACGGGAAGTTTTTGGGAGGGCACATGTTTCACAGGAAGACACAAATACAGCGACATCAGAAACCAATGAGAGCCACCCATACAGCCTAGCAATGGCTCTGCTCATGGCCGAGATACCAGGATGTCTATCCAGACCCGAGTCGTGGAACTCATGCAGCACCCTTAACTGATACTGGGCCAGCACAAATTATTTATTATCCAGCACAGACGGAGGAGCCAGAGACTGGGCCTCACAAATCTCCTGCTCCAAAGCCGAAGAAACCCCAGCCACCGCCACTCCGTGCTGAAGAGTGGAGGAGGGAGGTTCAGGGGGTGATATTGGATCCAAGCTGCGAGACAAAGCATCAGCCTTCACTTTGTTGGACCCAGGTGTGAAAGTGATAGAAAACTGAAATTGAGATAAAAAAAAGTGACCTCCTCGCCTTTTTCGAGGTTAAACATTTGGCGGACTCAATGTTAGACAGGTTCTTGTGGTCCATAATTACTGTGATACGATAGACAGCCTCCTCCAAAAAATACCTCCATTCTTCAAAAGCCAATTTCATGGCCAATAACTCTTGGTTGCCCACATCATAATTCTTTTCAGCAGGGGAAATTTTTTTAGAAAAGAAGGCACAGGGTCTAAAATTTGTTAACGTGGTGGGCCCCTCGGACAACACTCGCCCCCACTCCCATCTCCGAGGCGTACACCTCCACAGTAAATGGTTCAGATAAATCAGGCTGAATCAACACAGGGGCAGACATAAAACATTCCTTCAAAGAAGAAAACGCTGCCAAAACTGGAGCTGACCAATTTTTTTTATCAGCCCCCTTACGAGTTAAATCAGTGAGGGGTTTGACCACTTGAGAATACCCTTTGATGAATTTTCTATAGTAACTGGCAAAACCCAGAAACTGCTGCAGATCTTTGAGATCTCTTGGTTGTACCCAATCCACCATAGCCTGTACCTTTCTAGGGTCCATACGAAACCCCTCAGTGGAAAAAATGAACCCCAGAAAGGACAATTCTTGAGCAAAAAATGTACACTTCTCCAGTTTAGCAAAGAGTGAGCTCTCCCTGAGCCTCTGGAGGACTGCACAGAGGTGACCCATGTGGTTATGTTTATCAGCAGAATATATGAGTATATCATCCCGATAAATTACCATGAAGCGCCCAATGAAATCAGAAATAATGCGATTAATAAAATTCTGAAATACCGCTGGTGTGTTAGTCAGACCAAAGGGCATCAACACATTTTCAAACAAACCCTCAGAGGTGAGAAATGCAGTTTTCCACTCATCCCCCTCCCTCATGCGGATAAGCTCCCCTTAGGTCCAAATTAGAGAACCACCTGGCCCCAGACAATTGATTGTACAAATCAAGAATAAGTGGGAGGGGGTAAGTATTCCTTACAGTGATTTTATTCAGTACTCGAAAATTGAGGCATGGGCGTAAACCACCATCTTTCTTCTTAACAAAGAAGAACCCCACCGCCACGGGAGAAACAGAAGGCCGAATGTGCCCTTTATAAAGGCTCTCAGAGATATACTCCTTCAAAGCAGCCCGCTCAGGGCCGGAAAGATTGTATAAACGGGCCTTAGGCAATTTGGCATCAGGAACAAGATCCACAGCAAAATCAAATGGGTGGTGTGGTGGTAAAACCTCATCCTCTTTTTCGGAGAACACATCCTCAAAGTCCTTCAGGTACTCCGGAATACATTTCAGACTAACAGATGACGCAGATACATTAACAAGACACCCCTTAGAACATTTGGGACCCCAATTCACAATGTCCCGGGCTTCCTAATCGATGACTAGGTTATGTACCAGTAACCAGGGGAACCCCAACACCAATCCCGCAGGAAGATTGTCCATAACAAAACATGTAATAAGTTCTTGATGGCAGGACCCCAGCTTGAGAATAAACTCCTCGGAGACAAATTTAACAGCGTTCCTAAGAGGAGTTTTATCAATGGCCATGATATTGATGGGATTTGCCAGCTTAACTTTCCCTAATTTACATTTGGCCACCAAGTCAGAGTCAATCAAGTTCAAAGATGATCCACAGTCCAAAAAAGCTGAAGTGGGAATACAACCGTTTTCAACATAAAGTTCCACTTCCAACTGTAACTTAAGCAATGAGGAAAAAGGTACCTGAAAGTCTGGGCAACCTCCTCCTTGGGGATTGGAGGACAGGAGAGACAGTCCTTTTTCCAGTATCCCAGATTATCGCAGTAGAAGCAGAGTCACCCTTCCCGTCGACGTCTCCTCTCCTTTTCTTTGACAGTGGTTGTTCCCACCTCTATGGGCTCGGAATACGGTGTAACGTTGGGATTACTCAGGAATAGAGGAACTTCCTGCTGCATAACACCTCTGTCCTACAGCCTATGATCCATCCAGATGGCCTGAGTCATAGCCTCCTCCAAGGAACTAGAAGGTGGATGGAGAGCCAGATCGTCCTTCAGATGATCAGACAGTCCTCTCCGGGAACTGGCTCCTGAGCGCAGAGTCATTCCAGGACACCTCGGGGGACCATCACCTCCGAGCAATACCACTTGGCTAAGAGCTTTCCCTGAGCATTGCCCATGATAGTATCCACCCTGACATGGTCCGGTTTATCATAGATAAGTCCTAGAGCCTCAAAAAACCTATCCACTGACATCCATTCATGGGCAGTAGGGGGCAGCAAGAAAGGCAGCGACCCTCCCTGAGTAAAGAGATAATTATCTCCACCCGCTCACTCTCATCCCCTGACGATGGAGGTCTGAGTGAAAATAATAATTTACAATTCTCCCTGAAAGTACAAAATGTATCCTTCTTGCCAGAAAAGGTGTCAGGAAGCCTAACCGTGGGTTCAGGGGAGTGTAAAGGGACATCTACGGAATCACCAGACTTACTGGCAACATGAAAGGTGGTCCCCTGCACAGTCTTGACAGTCTCAGTCAAATCTTTTTGTAATTCAGTTTGGGAAGTGGCCAGAGCCATGTGTTCCACAGATAATTCCCGCATCATCTGCGTCAAACTGGACACTTGATCCACCAGATTATGGATCGGATCCGTGACCAGAGGAAAAAAATGAAATCACCCTTTTAAATGCTAGGGTCAGTTATAATGTAATGCTGCTGCAGTGCAGTATGCACAGCCTCCACCTGGAGGAGCTGGTGGAGAAAGAACGTTTGCACTCACAGTGAAGCACCACAGTACTGCAGCGCAGATGCCACAAGGTGGAGAGAGAGTGATCAGACAAGCCGAGTCAGTAACGGTCAGGAAATGCGGTACCAGAGGCAACAGCAACAAATGTGGTCAGATGCAAGTCGGAGAAGTCAAAGCCAGACAGGAACAGAAATGCCAGAGACAGACAAATGAGTCAGAGGTCAAGCTGGGTTGAATACCAGGAGGTCAGAGTACGGGGAGCAAACACTATGTCAAGTGGGGTAGCAGGAGAGGGAAATCATAGGGACTGAGCTAACCGGCAGAGGGTATATCAGGGTGTAACAGGGTCAGCCGCTCAAGCCTAAGCAGGAACTATAAGTGACATTGCCTACAGACAGCAGCGGGCATAAATAGCCAAACAGATCCCAGAATGAGGCAAAGGAAAGTTAAGCCCTGCATGACCAGACCTGAGACAGCATTGCAAGAAACAAACCCTGGCCTGGATTATCACAGTAAGGACAGAGACTCTGATTCCAGCGCTAGGAAACTTACTGGGCTGTTTGCTGTAGTTTTGATAAAATGACCGTATTATTAGCAGGAGATTATCACTAAAGGACTAGTAAATCTGCTGCCATATAGTCCTCCATATTCATGAGCTTTGTATATTTCACCCACACCAGCTTTCTGCCTATTCACAGTGTACACAAAAAACTGTAAATCAGTGTTGTGGGCAAGGTTATACAGAGCTCAGACTTCAGAGAACTGGTAGATCAGCAGCGGATTAAACAGTGATTGTATCGAAATGATATCAAGCAGCTGAGTAAGTGATACATTTCGGAAATTGGGGTATCTGTCCTGAGATCATGCTGCTCTCAAATGGGGTAGCAAAAACCTGGTGACAAGGTCTCTTTAATGAAAGAAAACAGACCTTAGGGACACACATATAATGTGCAATTCTACCATGAAAAATGCAGCTCCATTCAATATGCAAAATAATCAAAGAGAAGAGATGGACACAAGACCATGTCAAAAAATATTAATGATTTTATTATTATAATTTCATAAAAAACAGAGAGAAGTAATGCAAATAGAAGACTGGTAATTAAAAGGTCAGCGACACCATAGTTCCACGTCTGAGCAGAGTCACAATGTCTGGGATACACAGATATATAGATGTATAATTACAGGAAAAAAATCGGAGAGAGCAAAAATAAATATATATATATATATATATATATATATATATATATATATACACCACACAAAAGAGGGGCTGTCATAAAAGATGTTCAATATATAAGAAAGGTACATAAAAACATGGACACATGAATAAAATCAGTGGGGCAATATAAAGTGCTTGTGCAATAAGTAGAAATTGGTTATTTCAGTATTCAAGGTAAAATGCCAAGAAAAGAATACTATCAATCAAAGAAGATATACATGTGCTAAATTAGAATATCATCAAAAAGTTAATTTATTTCAGTTCTTCAATACAAAAACTGTAACTCATATATTATTGGTATTTTTATTTGTAGTATTTTCCTGTGGTTTCACAGCTGTGTATCCAGAAAATATGGATTTTAGGGCACGTGAGAAATCGTGGCTCCTACAATTGGACAAAGTATTTTGTGAAGGTCCCGACAGTGCTTTTAATGCTAAATCTAGAGACACATTTGAACTGACAAAAAAATTTAAAGACTTATTAAATGTAAGGACTCGGGTATGGTGGAACAAAGCATTCCTTGAGAAATATCTATCTTGCGGTTTAATCCCTAGGGGATTGCGTATTCAAATATTCCCCTCTTTTCCAGTCGAAGAGGAGAACTTTAGGGTCCAATGGGAAGAGACGGCATCTATCTGTTCCAAAGGTTTTATGGACTTATTGGTGAAATCTAATATTGCAAAGCTGGATGAGCTAGATAGAGAACTGAATCTAGTTCAGGAAGAGATTAATAAAGTTCTCTCTGGTGAGATGGCTGTGAAATTTAAAGAAGAAATCGATGCCGAGCTAGTCAAATGGGAGGGCGATGTAGTTACTAGGAAAACTAAGAAATATCAACGTGACCTCTCTGACATGAAAAACAATCGGATATATAGATGGCGGGGAGTGAATTATCGGAATGGCAGAGCACAATCACGTGGCCGTTCGGTATCCGTTTCATCTATGTCATCAGCTGAGGAGAGGAGCAACAATGGTGATGCTGGGAAAAGTTTTGTTGGCCGGAAAGAACAGAATAAGGAGAATTGGTTTAAAAATGGCAAATTTGGTAACAAACGGAAAATAACGGCATCACCTCCAAGGGATAAAAAATCGAGATCAAACGCCCTAGAGGTAATTAATCTCTCCTCCCATGTTCTATCAAAGGCACAAATTGAGGTACTGGGACTAGGATTATCGTTTTCACCAGCTAATAACTTTGATTATTTTCTAGCTTTAAAAGACCTACACCTCTTCTCCAGAAAACTTATTTTGAAGCGATTACATTCCAGAGATGATCTTGGGTGCACGAATGTTACCGCACAGGATCTGGAGATCATTAACACATTGGAAGAACTGGAAGCTGAGTCTCATCCTGTGAGTGTGAGTATTTCTCCGCCGCCCATCACGCCTAAATCCACCACCTTCCCCTCTTTAGCATTGTGTTCCCAAGTGGATATATTTACTAAATTAGTTGCCGACGAATTTAAAACTATTAGCAACAAGGGGAGGAGGGACAATTTATCCCTTCAGCAAAGGAGGGCACTGGAGGAATTGGGACAATTAAATGATGTGGTTATTAAACCTGCCGATAAAGGGGGGAACGTGGTGGTTTGGCCGGTGGAGAAATATGAGAAAGAGGCCTTTAGGCAATTGCGTGATAGGAAGACCTATTCCCTCCTACAGGAAAATCCTATGAAAGGTTATCAAAATAAAATTGAGATCCTACTTGATATAGCTTTTGAGAGGGGTATTATCTCTAAGAAGATACATGATGGCTTGTTGGTTCAGAACCCTAGGGTGCCCACGTTCTATCTCCTCCCCAAGGTCCATAAAAATGCTGCCAGTCCACCGGGGCGTCCTATTGTCTCAGGCATGGGGGGGCTTTGCGACCCTATATGTAAGTATATTGATTATTATTTGAAATCACAGGTCGAAACGCTGCCCTCCCATGTCCGGGATACTACGGACGTCCTGAGGAGACTGGATGGTATGTATATGGAGCCCGACATGTTGCTGGTGACTGCTGATGTAGAGTCACTCTACACTTGCATTAATCATGAGGAAGGCCTGATGGCATCACAGTTCTTTTTGGAAGCAAGTAATATCGATCCAGATGTGCGCGGTCTGGTGCTTGGATTGTTGCGATTTGTCTTGACACATAATTTTTTTACTTTTAAAGATCGTTTTTATTTACAGCAATGCGGGACCGCCATGGGGGCGGCATGTGCACCGGCTTATGCAAATTTATTTTTGGGTTTTTGGGAACGGACTATCTTCCCTGACGATGCACATGCCGTCCCCCAAATTATAGGCTGGTTCCGCTTTATTGATGATATCCTCTTTATTTGGCAGGGGACGATTCAGGAGTTGGATTCATTTATGTTGGACTTAAATCGCAATGATTCAAACATCAGACTTACTTACACATATCATAAACGGGAGATCTCCTTCCTGGACATCAATATACGGGTTGGGGATGATGGATTTGTCATGACGGATGTCTTCAGGAAGGAGACCTCCGTAAATGCATTGCTTCATGCGTCATCAGCACATGTCGGGTCCACTGTTAAAGCTATCCCCACGGGACAGTTTCTTCGTATGCGAAGAATTTGTACTTCCGAGGAGGATTTTGAAAAACAAGCATTGGACCTTGGGGAGCGTTTGATGGAACGTGGGTACAGTAAGAGGAGTATTAAAAGGGGATACGAGAGAGCCAAAAAAACTAATAGAACCGTTCTTCTTTCAGGCCATCGAGGACTTAATAGAGATAAGAGAGGGGGAGGACAGGCCATTACAAGGTTTATATCGACCTATAACCATCAATGGGAAACCATGAGAGCGATATTATCTAAACATTGGTCGATACTAAAAACAGACCCGATTTTGGCAAGGCATTTATCTGAGAGACCTATGATGACAGCAAGAAGATCGAGAAATTTACGCGATATGCTTGTAGACAGTCATTATGTAGCCAAGCCAGTTAATCCTTTCGGGGTGGGGAGACCTAAAGTGGGTTTCTTTACTTGTGGGAATTGTTTGGCCTGCAATAACCTGACTAGGGCTACATCCTTCACATCGAGCGACGGTTCCCGGGAATTCAAAATTAAGGAGTATATTACCTGCAATACGACTCACGCAGTCTATTATGCTAAATGTACGTGTTCATTAGTATATGTTGGTTTGACCTCCAGAGAGCTCCGCGTGAGAACGCGGGAACATGTAAGGGACATCATGGCAGCGGCCAGTGTGGAGGATGCTAGTGTTTTGAAAACCTTGCCTAGACACTTCAAAGAAAAACATAATTGTGACCCTAGATGTCTAACTATATTTGGTATAGATAGAGTCAGATTGGGAATTAGAGGGGGGGATTATAGGCGCATTTTGGCTCAAAGAGAATGTAAGTGGATAGCAACTCTTGGAACTATGGTCCCCAATGGACTAAATGAACAACTGAGCTTTGCCGCATACCTATGATAGTGATTTAGCTTTTATCGTGTATGTCTGTTTTTATTAATTTTTATTTTTCATAATTTTTGTTTTTTAGCTTTAAAGTCCTTTTTACTATATACCTCCCTGACTGACTTTATTATGTCCCATGTGTGGAGAGTCACAAGGATTATGTCACAGTGTCCGGATAATGGATTATAGCTGCTTATGAGTGAGAAACATGGCCTATCTGACTCTGTCCGGATTTAAGAAAATCCTCGTTGGTGGATTAGAAACACTTAATTCTATTTTGTACTTTTGTCATTATATGATCACATGTTTTTGTATTTATTGTGCTTTGTTTTTCTTTGTTTTTCACTGCCATTTTCACTTTTGTAACTTTTTGCACTTTTCGTAACTAATAATGAGTGTCATGTCATTAGTTTTATAATTTTTCACTTGATTCATAATAATTTTCACTTTATTTATAATTTTTCCGGCTGATATTCAGTTATAGTTCGAACCACTATGTTTCTCATTACTAAATTGTATTGGCTTCTGTGCTACCATGGTTATTATACTTACCCAGGATGTATTTCGTTGGGAATTGTGGTGATACGTCATATTCGGCGATCACCATGGTGGTATGGGAGTTTGCAGCGTCGACCTAGTGCGGATACATGTGCGCATGTCTGCGGTGTGTGCGGGCGGTGGCATCTCCTCGGCGTCTCTACGGCGGCGCGTGCTGGCTGCGGTTACCATGGCAATGGCCGGGGCCATCGCGCGTCGCTCTGGACGCTTTGCGGTGATGTCACATCCGGTCCTGCGGACCTCGCCGACATGCGCCGCTGATTGTATCCACGCTTGGGACAGGTGTAAGGGGGATATATAAAGAGGAGACATACATGTGGCAGCACGGTCCCCTGAAGAAGCTTACGCGAAATGCGCATCGGGGCTACGTCTGACCACACATACGGATCCGTCTGGGTATGATATTTATATTTATGATTGGCGCATAGTACACTTAGTCTGGGATATTTAGCTTTGGACCACAATTGTGGTGACTCACTTGGTTTTTTCTGGATTTTCCCTACTGACTAATGTTATATGTTGCTACTTGCACTACCAGATACATAGGGTCCTGTATACACTGTATAGTGTGGTTGGTTTTGTCTGTGTCCTTCACAATTTTATATATTTGTCTATAAACATATTTTATATTATCGTGTATTATACTGCATGTTAATTGATTTTAGATTTATTTACAATAAATATTACCTTTTAACTTTCATGGGTGGTTTGGTACTCCTTTTCTGTTTGTGTTAAACTCATATATTATGTAGAGTCATTACAAACAGAGTGATCTATTTCAAGTGTTTATTTCTGTTAATGTTGATGATTATGGCTTACAGCCAATGAAAACCCAAAAGTCATTATCTCAGAAAATTAGAATACTTTTTTCTTTTAGTGTTTCTTAAAGCTAGAAAGTTGCCATTTGAAATGATTTTAGTTTTGTGCCATGTCTGTGATCTGCTTTATTTTATACAAAATTAAACAACTTAGTGAACATCCGCCAAGGCCGGTGATTACACAATTTGTATAAACCAGGGGTTATCCACACCAGGACTCTCTATTACATACATACATTATATACATTTACACAGCACATCCAAGTAGCTATGTTTTACTAATTCTGAAAGATTGCGCGGGGGGGGGGGGGGGGGGGGGGTTGGGGCTGCCTTACTTTAACCTTGGTTTCAGGGGGTTTAAATATTGTAATAATATTATTCCTGTGTTATAAAGACTTAAAGTACATAGAGTTGAAGTGGAATATTATTAATAAGGGTTCTTTTGCCCCCTGGACACTTAGTGCACAAATACTAATAAAAATAAACTAATTTGATTTGATTTTGAAGAGATGCTTACAGTTTAGGCACACAAATCATTTTAGAAAACAATTCTGTCTTTCCTAATCAATACACAGTCAGGATCAAGGGTCTGAAGCCACAGAGATTTATACCTTAATTGCTCACTTGTATTCCACAGCTTTAAAATATATAGCGAGAAACGGAAATTGCTGTTTTCTTGTCACAAATCAAAAGATTGATTTTACAACTCAAGGAAAGAAGTTGTATCTAGGCATTTACAACACCAGTGCTAATTTAACCCTTAGAATATTGTGCATTAGAGCTTCATAAAAGATTTGTTTTTATAAGCCAGAATTATAATTTATGCACTAAGGGGAATCTATCACCACATTTTAACTATCTAAATTAATGACCCCTTCAGAACCTTAGACGTATCCATACATCAAGATTGAGAGGGACTTCCTGCGTACATCACAGCTGACACCCGGTTCTCATTGCCAGGAGTGGTACCCACACTGCTCCTGGCAGTTTAACCCCCTAAATCCTGCGATCAATATCGATTGCAGCATTTAGGAGGCAGGGAGAGGGAGGGGGCTCAATCTCCCCTCCAAACGGCACCCCTGCAACACTTTTGGTCTGAAAGTGTAACTGGGGCTTAGCCGGATTTGATGGCACGAAAACTGCTGCCCTATGACCTTCCATAGGGAAGTTATGATCCTTCTTAGGCTTTGGAGTTTCAGCTGCCAGAGGAAGTGGGAGGTAGTCTAGGAACATCCCGGGGGGCAGGGAAAGGAGTGACTGTCTAAGGGTTTAAGTACATGTGCAATAATGTAGGCCTTCATTCTTTGCCATTGTAGGTCATACCGTTGTTGGAAGATACTGTAAATAACTGGCCTCCACACCACTCATGTGGTTGTCAGCATCGGTAACTGACTTTTGTATTGTTGGCTTATACCTTTGTACTGCCACCTGTATTTGCATATCTGACCATTGTATATGTACAACCATTGTGTATATAGTGTATTGCCCAGTGTACCCTTAAGTCAATTAAATATATAATTTAACCTTGAGCTGCTCTTTTATCTTGATCCACGAATGCACACATCCATGTTCTCGGTTTTAACAATCCATGCTGCAGAGGCTGGTTTTCTGGCCTAATATAATCCCGTTAATGGACCAGGTTTGTATCTATCGAGGAACTGGTGGCAGCCCTACTGGGCTGACCAGGCACTATTTCGCTGGTGCAATTGAAAGGGGCCACTCAGCCTGTCAGGGTTCTGAGCCAGTGTGGTGCCATGTCAGTGACTTCGTAGGCCACCCTCCCTCACTCCCTGTGCCTCCCTGGGCCAAGCTGACCTTACATGTCCCCAGGGGGTGTGGAATGTGTTGAAGACAGTACCATGTGATCCCTCCGACTTAATAGATACGTCAGGTGGGGTGGCGAGGTGCAGGTTCATCATATGTGGTGGCAGAGGTGGGATTCTGTTTGAGCTCTCCAATGTAATCTTTCACTGTACCCATAAATAGATATTTTTATGAAAAAAAAGTACACATATTTGGTATCGCAGTATACGGAGTGACCCAACCTATAAAATTAGAAAAAAATATATATTTTTCATAACACTGCCGAACAAAAAGTGGAATAAAACATGATCAAAAAGATAAATGTAAAAAACAATGGTATCACTAAAAACGACATCTTGTACTCCAAAAACAAGCCCCTGTATAGCTCCATCAGCCATAAAAAGGTTATAGCTCTCAGCATGAAGCAATGCAAAACTAATTATTTTTTCCTATAAAACTGTTTGTATTGTGTAAAAGCACCAAAACAAAAGAATGAGATAAATATGGTATCGCTCTAATCATACTGACTAGTGATGAGCGAATTTGTTTGGAAAACGATCACCAAACATAAATTCGGCATGAATATGGCACATTCGGATTCGTGATCGGAAACACGAGCAAACTTTTATAAAATCGGTAACATTCAGTAAAAAGTGCGGGAAAATATTTGCGTTGCCACAAAAGTATTTTCAGTATGGTCACATCATGTACCCCATTATTTGCTGTACCACTAAGAAACAAGGATTTTAGTGGATTTGTCTAAATAAATTGAACTTTTATCAAAGTTTCACACTGAGGATTTACTTCCTTTCTTCTTCTGTTGTGGACAACACCTCTAATCCAGGCACCTTGCATGAATTTCATACTGAGTCAATCAAGACGTTTGTTGCTGTGCAAGTTTGCACACATGGACTTCTGCTTCAAATTGGTGAGCTCAATATTTCCCATTCCTTTTGTCTGCAGATCTAAAGCGCATTAAAAAAAATTATAATTTCTTCCGTTGCTGAATGTGATACAGTCTGCAATATCCCATGTTGTCAATTTGTGGCGGTGATATGAACTTATCTGCAGACCTAAGGCGCATTAAAAAGATTATCCTTTTTTCTGGTGCGCAATCTGATAAAGCCCACCGAATCCCATGTTGTAATTTTATGGCAGTGATATGAAGCTGTCTGCAGACCTCACGCACATTAAAATATTTATTTTTTCTGTTGATAAATGTGATAAAAGCTGCTATATACAACCTTTTCATTTAGTGACCCTGAAATTGTTCTGTGTGCAGAGCTGTTGCACATTAACCCCTTACTGACATCGGACGTAATAGTACACTGATGTTGGTATCCCCCCTTCGATGTGGACTCCAGCGGTGAGCCCACATCTTTCCGGGGATATGTAAGCTGTATTGAACAGCTGACATGTGCCTGCAATAGCCGGGCTATTAACTAGTTAAATGCCACTCTCAAACTCTGACAGCAGCATTTAAATGGCGCTTCCAGCAATTTGTTCAGAAATACACACCAGTGACCTGCGTTACGTGATCGCAGTTCAATGGTGTGTCGGCATGACAACCCAAGGTCTCCTGGAGACCTCTATGGTTGTCAGTGCTGGATTGCTGTGAGCACCACCCAGTGGTCGGCGCTCATAGCAAGTCAGCAATTCTACTACATAGAGGCGATCTGACTATCGCCTCTATGTAGGAGAGCCAATCGGGCTATGGCAGCTTCTAGTCTCCTATAGAGACTATTGAAGCATGCCAAAAGTAAAAAAATGTTTTTAAAAATATAAAAAACATTTAAAAAAATAAAAGTTTAAATCACGCCCTTTCGCCCCATTCAAAATAAAACAATAAAAATAAAATCAAGCCTATACATATTTGGCATCGCCGAGTTCATAATCGCCTGGTCTATCAATAAAAAAAATATTAACCTGATCGCTAAACGGCGTAGCGGGAAAAAAAATAAAAACGCCCAAATTACGGGTTTTTTTGTTGCCGCAACATTGCATTAAAATGCAATAACGAACGATCATAATATCGTATGTGCACCAAAATGGTATCAATAAAAATATCAGCTTGACACTCAAAAAATAAGCCCTCACCCAACCCGAGATCACAAAAAAGGAGACACTATGGGTTTCAGAATTTGGCACTTCTTTTTTTACAAAGTTTGGAATTTTTTTCACAACTTAGATGAAAAAGAACCTAGACAGGTTTGGTGTCTATGAACTCATAATGACCTGGAGAATCATAATGGTAGGTTAGTTTTAGCATTTAGTGAACATAGTAAAGAAGCCAAACAAAAAACATGTGTGGGATGGCATTTTTTTTGCAATTTCACCACACTTGGTGAAACCAATGTTGTCGCCCAAAAGTACAACTCGTCCCCTAAAAACAAGCCCTCACATGGCCATATTGATGGAAAAATAAAAAAGTTATGGCTCTGGGAAGAAGGGGAGCAAAAAACGAAAACCAAAAAAAGCTCCGGGGGTTAAGGGGGTTTATTTTATTTTATTTTTTTTACAAATGTGATATATTAGCCGAGATCGGAGTTTGAAATAGTTTTGAGCCTATCTTCTAGATTATGTGCATCTTTGGCATCCAATTTCTCACAGCCATCTTTTATGCCTAGCTTGAGACTCGCATCTGTTACACCTATTTTCTGACAAACATCAAACGCTCTCTGGTAATTGGTGTTGGGTAAATGAGTAAACGTTGTAAGCTGGATCCTAGACCTCGTACCTCCCAAAGCCACCCTTTTATTGATCCTGTTATCTGATCCCATTCCCGCAGTCGTCATGGACCTTTTCCTGACCAGTTCATGTAATGACACGTCGGCCATATTTCTGCGGCAAACCTGCAACTTACCAGCAGCCATTGTAGGAAAGAGGGTGTTCCAAGGCCGCGGACAATCTTCTAGATTATACAGGCCTCGTACACACTAAAATTATTTTTCTTTACATTACTAATGTGACTCAAAAGGGGAAATCTCAGTTTGAAATTGTTTTGGGCTTCTAGTCTATGTTATACTGGCCTCATCGACAGGCCCAAAAAATTATTCTGTTGCTAACGTAATACAGTAGGGAACATCTCATGTACAAATTATTTGGAACATGTAATCAATGTTATACAGGCCTCATCCACAGGAAAAAAAAATCTATTACACTAATGTCATACAGTAGGGAACTTCTGACTTTGAATTTTCTTGGAGCATATCTTCTTTGTCATACAGGCCTCATCCACACTGAAACAATTCTTTCTTCTGTGAGTAATGTGACTCATCACGCCATATTTCACATTCTAATTTTGTGCTGCTGAAATTCAGCTGTGTGCAGAGGTTGTGCAGAGTAAAAAATCAAATTTGCAGTTGATATTAGTGTGCTCCTAGCACACTATCTGTGCAACCTGACTGTTAAAAAGTGAGGTCGTGGTGGAAGGGGGATTAGGCTCGGAGTTTGAGGTGTATGTTGGGTAGGTGTTAATGTTTCTGAAAGCACTAGTGAACCACTAACGTTACGTCCTATCCAAAGACAACTGACAACATCTGTTACTGGATGTTGCAGTTTTTACTGTGCTGTATTGTTCTCATGTAATTGCAGTCTCTGATATGTTTAGTGGGGCTTATGTGCCTGCTGTTGCTGCTGCTGGAAATGTTAATACTAATTTGTGGAAATGTGAACAGTCCTGCTTTGGTGTCCATATGCTTGGTTGGTGTAGTGGAAGACCTGTGGGTCCCAATTATAATATTTCTACAATGTTAAAATTGATGCCACTTGTTGGTGTCTGCCACTAATTTTTTCTAAATGTGAACACTCCTGATTGACACTTGTGCTTGTAGTACCGTCTATAGTGCATGAAAGTAGCTCCTGTTCTTCCTCATCCTCCTCATTAGACATGACATGAGGCTGGGCTGAGTGTAATCCCCCTGTATGGTTCCTTGCTCCATGTCATCGTGCTCTGCCTGCAAAGCATCCTCTTTAATTGTGAGCAGAGAGGTTTTCAGAATGCTGAGAAGCGGGATGGTGAAGCTAATTATGGCGTCATCACCGCTCTTCATATTGGTGCAGTCCTCAAAGTTTTGTAGGATGGTACATATGTCTGACATCCATGTCCACTCATGAGGTCTTATGTGTGGAGTCTGAAAATCAACTGCCTTGTTGATGTTAGTAGACAACAACTGCCCTCTTCTGCTCACAAATCCTTTCCAACATATGCAGTGTAGAGTTCCAGGGTGGGGGGACATCATACACCAGTCGGTGAGCCAGAAGCTGCAAACGCTGCTGAAGCACGGCAAGGGCAGCTGAAGCTGTAGCTGACTTTCTAAAATGGGCAAACAGACGGCATACTTTCACTAGCAGATCTGGCAGCCCTGGGTAGCTTTTCAGAAAACATTGAACCACAAGGTTAAGCATATGGGCCAGGCAAGGTATGTGTGTGAGCTCACCGTGCCTCAGAGCCACCACCAGGTTCTGGCCATTGTCACACATGACCATGCCTGGCTCTAGGTTCAGCGGTGTCATCCAAATATCTGACTGCTCATTAAACACTGTCCACACCTTTTCTGCATTGTGCGGTTTGTCACCTATGCAGATTAGCTTCAGCGCAGCCTGTTGCCACTTGGCTCAGGCAGTGCTGCAGTGCTTCCAATTTCTGACTGATGTGTTCTTTTCAGAGAAGGAGGCTAAAGCAGAGGAGGTGCAGGAGCTTTAGATCGTGGGGGCAACCTGACTGACGTAGGGCCCGCAATCCTTGGCATGGGGAGGATGTGTTCCATCCCATGGTCCGACTGGGTCCCATCTTCCACTATGTTAACCCAGTGTGCCGTCAGTGAGATGTACCGTCCTTGCCCACAAGCACTTGTCCACATATCCATGGTTAGGTGGACTTTCCCAGTAACAGCATTGTTGAGGGCACGGGTAATGTTGTGGAACACATGCTGGTGTAATGCCGGTGCGGCACACAGGGTGAACTAGTGGTGACTTGGGACCGAATACCTTGGGTCAGCCACCGACATCAGGTTGCAGAAAGCTTCCATCTCAACAAGCCTAAAAGGCAACATTTCAAGCGCAAGCAGATGAGAAATGTTACAATTAACAACTTTATGACATTAGACATACTATCCCGTCGAGGTGGGGTGGGCCCGTATGACCACCGACGGGATAGTACATCATATGCGATCGGCCGAGCTCATGGGGGGTGCGAGGCCAATCGCGGCCGGGTGTCAGCTGACTATCACAGCTGACATCCGGCACTATGTGCCAGGAGCAGTCACGGACTGCCCCCGGCACATTAACCCCCGGCACACTGCGATCAAACATGATCGCAGTGTTCCGGCGGTATAGGGAAGCATCGCTCAGGGAGAGGGCTCCCTGCATGCTTCCCTGAGACCCCCAGAGCAACGCGATGTGATCGCATTGCTCCGAGGGTCTCTTACCTCCTCCTACCTGAAGCAGGCCCGGATCCAAAATGGCCACGGCATCCAGGTCCTGCAGGGAGGTGGCTTCACAGCGCCTGCTCAGAGCAGGCGCCAGGAAGCCTGGATCTGTGCACGTCAGATCGCCGATTTGACACAGTGCACAGCAAAGTGTCAGATCAGCGATCTTACACTATAACATGATGCTCCCCCTGGGGCAATGTTATAGTGTAAAAAAAAAAATATTCACATGTGTAAAAAAAATTAAAAAAAATTCCCCCCCCAATTTTTTTTTTTTAAATATATATTGTTCCTATAAATACATTTCTTTATCTAAATAAAAAGAAAACAATAAAAGTACTCTTATTTAGTATCGCTGCGTCTGTAACGACCCAACCTATAAAACTGTCCCACTAGTTAATCCCTTCAGTGAACACCGCAAAAAAAACGAGGCAAAAAACAACACTTTATTATCATACCGCCAAACAAAAAGTGGAATAACACGCGATCAAAAAGACGGATATAAATAACCATGGTACCTCTGAAAACATCATCTGGTCCCGCAAAAAACGAGCCACCATACAGCATCATCAAAGAAAAAATAAAAAAGTTATAGTCCTCAGTAGGGTTGAGCGACTTTCACTTTTTAGGATCGAGTCGGGTTTCGCGAAACCCGACTTAGTCAAAAGTCGAGTTGAGTGTAATCGTCCGATTATTGCCAAAAGTCGGGGATCGACCGAAACACGAAACCCAATGCAAGTCAATGGGGAAGCATAGTCGGCAGTGAGTGGAGGCCAGGAAAACAGGAAAACACCTACAGTGCCCATTGTAATGGTAAAAACATCCATTCTTGTTACTGAAGCTTGTAAATATTAATTTACTTTATAATAATAGTTAGGCATTGGAAATTGGGGGTCATTTGGCTAAAGTTGTGGGGGGTAGGGACGGTTCAATTTTTTACTGGGCCCAGGAAACGTGGACTACGTCACGGCGGTGGAGCAGTGAGAGGTAAGTATTTCAACTTTGCAAGTGCTGTGATCCTGAGCAAGCAGGGGGGGCCGACTCGTTGGCATTGGCACTGGCACAGGGCCCCTCAAAGTACGGCGGTGTGTATGCATGGCGGGGCGCCTCCCACCGGCAGCGACACTTTTGCGTACTCTGATGAGCCCTGTGCCAGTGACGTCGCCAACGAGTATGCCCCCCCACCTGATGAAGGAACCTGCACTTTCATCTGCACCTTCCTCTTTGTCCCTGTGTAAGGTGGTATAGTATGCGGGAAGGGGAACCTGACTTTCAGCAGGGTCAGATTGTGGCTGTGTAGCGTGCAAGGGGAATGTAGTGGTCTGGGTCAATGTACCACAAGACTCATCTAGTACTGGCTGTGCAATGGGCAGGATGAGGAGGAAACACAGATATAGGCCCAAATAATAAAGTGGGCTAAATGCAGCTCAAAATTGGTAACAGGACTAACCAGGCGGCATTGCTTTGTTCAGTGGAGTAGAAAACCCAGGAGCGGCAGACACGGTTTTAAGGGCCCAACCACACTAGTAGGCCCAATGCAGTTTAATATTACAAATATAGGCCGAAAGCCTGAAGATTGAAGCTCAGGAAAATAACACAGGACAACACCAAGGTGCGGCAGACACCGTTACTAGGCCCAACCAAAGTAGTAGGCCAAATGCAGTTTAATATTTAAAATGTAGGCCGAAAGCCTGAACATTGAAGCTCGGGAAAACAAAACAGGAGAAAACTCAGGAGCGGCAGACACCGTTTTAAGGGCCCAACCACAGTAGTAGGCCCAATGCAGTTTAATATTACAAATATAGGCCGAAAGCCAGAACATTGAAGCTCTGGAAAATAACACAGGACAACACCAAGGTGCGGCAGACACCGTTACTAGGCCCAACCAAAATAGTAGGCCAACTGCAGTGTTATATAAACAACAACTTAATGAGAGCCTGAAGATTGAAGATCAGCTCTGTTCAGTGGAGAACACCAAGGAGCAGCAGACACCATTAGTAGGCCCCAACCAAAATAGTAGGCCAACTGCTGTGTTATATAAACAACAACTTAATGAGAGCCTAAAGATTGAAGCTCAGCTCTGTTCAGCGGAGAACACCAAGGAGCGGCAGACACCGTTAGTAGGCCCCAACCAAACTAGTAGGCCAACTGCAGTGTTATATAAACAACAACTTAATGAGAGCCTGAAGATTGAAGATCAGCTCTGTTCAGTGGAGAACACCAAGGAGCGGCAGACACCGTTAGTAGGCCCCAACCAAAATAGTAGGCCAACTGCTGTGTTATATAAACAACAACTTAATGAGAGCCTGAAGATTGAAGCTCAGCTCTGTTCAGCGGAGAACACCAAGGAAGCGGCAGACACCGTTGGTAGGCCCCAACCACACTAGTAGGCCAACAGCAGTGTTATATTAACAAAAACTACTTAATGAGAGCCTGAAGATTGAAGCTCAGCTTTATTCAGTGTAGGAGACAAGAGAGGGGCAGCAGACACCGTTAGTAGGGCCCAACGAAACGAGTTGGCTAATTGCAGTTTAATATTTAAAATGTAGGCCGAAAGCCTGAAGCTTGAAGCTCAGTAAAACCAAACAGGAGAAAACCCAGGAGCGGCAGACACCGTTAGTAGGGCCCAACCACACTACTAGGCCAACTGCAGTTTAATATCTGATAATATAGGCCGAAAGCCTGAAGACTGAAGCTCAGCTTTGTACAGTGAAGGACAACACCAGGGAGCGGCAGACACCGTTAGTAGGCCCCAACCAGCCTAGTAGGCCAACTGCAGTGTTATATTAACAACAACTACTTAATGAGAGCCTGAAGATTGAAGCTCAGGCAAGTAAACCTGGAGAACACCTTGTAGTGGCAGACACCGTTAGTAGGCCCCAACCAAAATAGTAGGCCAACTGCAGTGTTATATAAACAACAACTTAATGAGAGCCTGAAGATTGAAGGTCAGCTCTGTTCAGCGGAGAACACCAAGGAGCAGCAGACACCGTTAGTAGGCCCCAACCACACTAGTAGGCCAACAGCAGTGTTATATTAACAACAACTACTTAATGAGAGCCTGAAGATTGAAGCTCAAGAAAACCAAACAGGAGAAAACCCAGGAGCGGCAGACACCATTAGTAGGGCCCAACCAGACAGGTAGGCCAAATGCAGTTTAACCCCTTCGTGACCTTGGGATTTTTCGTTTTTCCGTGTTCGTTTTTCACTCCCCTCTTTCCCAGAGCCATAACTTTTTTATTTTTCCATCAATTTGGCCATGTGAGGGCTTATTTTTTGCGGGACGAGTTGTACTTTTGAACAAAATCATTGGTTTTACCATTTCGTGTACTAGAAAACGGGAAAAAAAATCCAAGTGCGGTGAAATTGCAAACAAAGTGCAATTCCAAACTTGTTTTTTGCTTGGCTTTTTTGCTAGGTTCAATAAATGCTAAAACTGACCTGCCATAATGATTCTCCAGGTCACTACGAGTTCATAGATATTTTTTACCTAAGTGGTGAAAAAAAAATCCAAACTTTGGTAAAAAAAAAAAATAAAAAAAAAAATTGCGCCATTTTCCGATACCCGTAGCGTCTCCATTTTTCATGATCTGGGGTCGGTTGAGGGCTTATTTTTTGGGTGCCGAGCTGGCGTTTTTAATGATTGCATTTTGGTGCAGATACGTTCTTTTGATCGCCCGTTATTGCATTTTAATGCAATGTCACGGCGACCAAAAAAACATAATTCTGGCGCTTCTAATTTTTTTCCCGCTACGCCGTTTAGCAATCAGGTTAATGCTTTTTTTTATTGATAGATCGGGCGATTCTGAACGCGGCGATACCAAATATGTGTAGATTTGATTTTTTTTTATTGATTTATTTTGAATGGGGCGAAAGGGGGGTGATTTAAACTTTTATATTTTTTTTATTTTTTTCACATTTCACTTTTTTTTTTTACTTTTGCCATGCTTCAATAGCCTCCATAGGAGGCTAGAAGCAGGCACAACCCGATCGCCTCTGCTACATAGCAGCGATCTCATGTTCGCTGCTATGCAGCAGAATTGCAGGTGTGCTGTGAGCGCCGACCACAGGGTGACACACCACCACCGCAGATACCAGAAACTGCCAAGTAATAGCCCCTAAGGGGACTCCTGCTCCTCTCCAGGGATCGGTGCCCTCCTTATCGCATCTACTGCTCCAAGTAAGGTTTGAAAAAGACCCAGAGGGTCAAAACGTTACCTTGCAACACTGCGGTGATACCTCTATTTTTGGTGTTTTTTCTAAATAATAAAAAACCACATGTTTGGCAATTAATGTGTGGTGCAGACAGACAGACAGAGAGACAGAGGTCTACAATAAAAAAAGGTGGCTAAATGCTGTTCAAAACTGCTAGCAGGACAAACCAGGCGGCCTTGCTTGTTTCAGTGGGGAACAGTTGTAATGTGTGGCACAGACAGACAGACAGACAGAGGCCTACAATTAAGAAAGGTGGCTAAACGCAGTTCAAAACTGCTAGCAGGACTAACCAGGCGGCCTAGCTTGTTTCAGCGTGGGAGGACAACTGTTAGGAGAGGCTTACACAGTTACTAGGCACAAATAAGTAAGTAGGCTAAATGCAGTTCAAAATTGGTAACAGGAGTACACAGGCGGCACAGCTTTGTTCAGTGGAGGACAACTGTAAGGAGTGGACTGGCTGAGACAGACACAGGTAGTAGGCCAACAATAGAAAGTAGGCCCTATGCAGTTTAAAATAGGTTACAGGGGTACACAGGCAGCATTGGTGTGGTCAGCGGAGGACGATTGCAAGGAGGGACCGCAGACAGACTTCCTAGGCCTAAAATAAAAAAGGAGGCTCTATGCAGTTTAAATTAGGCTACAGGGGTACACAGGCAGCATTGGTGTGGTCAGCGGAGGACGATTGCAAGGAGGGACCGCAGACAGACTTCCTAGGCCAAAAATAAAAAAGGAGGCTCTATGCAGCTTACATTAAGTTACAGGGGTACACAGGCAGCATTGGTGTGGTCAGCGGAGGACGATTGCAAGGAGGGACCGCAGACAGACTTCCTAGGCCTAAAATAAAAAAGGAGGCTCTATGCAGTTTAAATTAGGTTACAGGGGTACACAGGCAGCATTGGTGTGGTCAGCCGTGGATGATTGCAAGGAGGGACCGCAGACAGACTACCTAGGCCTAAAATAAAAAAGGAGGCTCTATGCAGTTTAAATTGGGCTACAGGGGTACACAGGCAGCATTGGTGTGGTCAGCGGAGGACGATTGCAAGGAGGGACCGCAGACAGACTACCTAGGCCTAAAATAAAAAAGGAGGCTCTATGCAGTTTAAATTAGGTTACAGGGGTACACAGGCAGCATTGGCGTGTTCAGCGGAGGACGATTGCAAGGAGGGACCGCAGACAGACTACCTAGGCCTAAAATAAAAAAGGAGGCTCTATGCTGTTTAAATTAGGCTACAGGGGTACACAGGCAGCATTGGTGTGGTCAGCCGAGGACGATTGCAAGGAGGGACCGCAGACAGACTACCTAGGCTTAAAATAAAAAAGGAGGCTCTATGCTGTTTAAATTAGGCTACAGGGGTACACAGGCAGCATTGGTGTGGTCAGCGGAGGACGATTGCAAGGAGGGACCGCAGACAGACTACCTAGGTCTAAAATAAAAAAGGAGGTTCTATGCAGTTTCAATTAGGTTACAGGGGTACACAGGCAGCATTGGTATGGTCAGCGGAGGACGATTGCAAGGAGGGACTGCAGACAGACTACCTATGCCTAAAATAAAAAAGGAGGCTCTATGCAGCTTACATTAGGTTACAGGGGTACACAGGCAGCATTGGTGTGGTCAGCGGAGGACGATTGCAAGGAGGGACCGCAGACAGACTACCTAGGCCTAAAATAAAAAAGGAGGCTCTATGCAGTTTAAATTAGGCTACAGGGGTACACAGGCAGCATTGGTGTGGTCAGCCGTGGATGATTGCAAGGAGGGACCGCAGACAGACTACCTAGGCCTAAAATAAAAAAGGAGGCTCTATGCAGCTTACATTAGGTTACAGGGGTACACAGGCAGCATTGGTGTGGTCAGCGGAGGACGATTGCAAGGAGGGACCGCAGACAGACTTCCTAGGCCTAAAATAAAAAAGGAGGCTCTATGCAGTTTAAATTAGGTTACAGGGGTACACAGGCAGCATTGGTGTGGTCAGCCGTGGATGATTGCAAGGAGGGACCGCAGACAGACTTCCTAGGCCTAAAATAAAAAAGGAGGCTCTATGCAGTTTAAATTGGGCTACAGGGGTACACAGGCAGCATTGGTGTGGTCAGCTGAGGACGATTGCAAGGAGGGACCGCAGACAGACTACCTAGGCCTAAAATAAAAAAGGAGGCTCTATGCAGTTCAAATTAGGTTACAGGGGTACACAGGCAGCATTGGCGTGTTCAGCGGAGGACGATTGCAAGGAGGGACCGCAGACAGACTACCTAGGCCTAAAATAAAAAAGGAGGCTCTATGCTGTTTAAATTAGGCTACAGGGGTACACAGGCAGCATTGGTGTGGTCAGCCGAGGACGATTGCAAGGAGGGACCGCAGACAGACTACCTAGGCTTAAAATAAAAAAGGAGGCTCTATGCTGTTTAAATTAGGCTACAGGGGTACACAGGCAGCATTGGTGTGGTCAGCCGAGGACGATTGCAAGGAGGGACCGCAGACAGACTACCTAGGCCTAAAATAAAAAAGGAGGCTCTATGCAGTTTCAATTAGGTTACAGGGGTACACAGGCAGCATTGGTATGGTCAGCGGAGGACGATTGCAAGGAGGGACTGCAGACAGACTACCTATGCCTAAAATAAAAAAGGAGGCTCTATGCAGTTTAAATTAGGCTACAGGGGTACACAGGCAGCATTGGTGTGGTCAGCGGAGGACAATTGCAAGGAGGGACCGCAGACAGACTACCTAGGCCTAAAATAAAAAAGGAGGCTCTATGCAGTTTAAATTAGGCTACAGGGGTACACAGGCAGCATTGGTGTGGTCAGCGGAGGATGATTGCACCGAGGGGCAGACACAGTTAGTAGGGCCAAAAAAGGAATAGGCAAAATGCAGTTAAAAATCGGTTACAGGAGTACGCAGGCGGCCTAGCTTTGTTCAGTGGAGGACAACTGTAAGGAGTGTCTGACACAGTTAGTAGGACAAAATAATAAAGTGAGGTTAATGTCTGGCAAAAAAAAATTTAACAAACAATCTGGTGGCATACCTAGGTACAGGGGTGGGCTCTTCTGCTGACTTGCAGACAGTGGTAGTTGGCGCAAAGTATTAACTGGTGTAAATGTAGGACAGGGCACATGAATATTTTAACTCGCATCAATCATGTCAAGAAATTGGTATTGGCAGTGCCATTGAAGGATTTAACAGCACAGACTAAACAGTGGTGGAGCAGTGAGAGGTAATTTTTCAAGTGGTAGAGCACTGTTTGAGCTGGGGGGGTAACACTCTCTCGTGGGCGGTGGTACTGGCCCAGGGCCCCTTATGTTACGACGGTGTGTCTGACGTTGGGTGTGCACCACCACCGCCAGAGACACTTCATTGTACTATGAGGGACCCTGTGCCAGTGCCGTCACCCAAAAGTGGGCACACCCACCTGTTCAGCCAAACGGCACTCGCACAGGTGCTTGCGCCAAGTGGTGCCCACGGCCCCGTGGGGGGAGTCAGCCCATTTAGGGAGGTGTAAAAATGGCCCATGCTGGACATACAGCAGCTGAAAATGGACAAATTGGAGCAGTCATTAAGATGAATCCAAAGGCAAGATATTTTTACAGGACAGCTAGGTGTCAGCAGGGGAAGGTGGGGCAAAATAATTAGAAATCCATGATTGATTCATTTTAATGAAGGTTAGATCATCCACATTTTGGGTAGCCAGACGAGTCCTTTTTTCTGTCAGTATTGAACCTGCAGCACTGAATACTCTTTCTGATAGCACACTAGCAGCTGGGCAAGCGAGCTCCTGTAATGCATATTCTGCCAATTCAGGCCAGGTGTCTATTTTGGATGCCCAGTAATCAAATGGAAATGACATGTGAGGGAGAACATCGATAAGGGAGGAAAAATAGTTGGTAACCATACTGGACAAATGTTGTCTCCTGTCACTTTGAATTGATGCTGCAGTACCTGTTGTGTCTGCGGTCATTGCGAAATCACTCCACAACCTGGTCATAAAACCCCTCTGTCCAACGCCACTTCTGATTTGTGCCCCTCTAACACCTCTGCCATGTTGCCCCCTGCAGCTCGTGTGAGAACCATCACCGCCACCGTGTGCTGGGAATGCCTTAACCAAACGGTCTACAAGAGTTGCTTGTTTGGTAGCCAATATTTGCTCAAGGTTCTCATGTGGCATGATATTTTGCAATTTCCCTTTATAACGTGGATCCAGGAGGCAGGCCAACCAGTAATCGTCATCGGTCATCATTTTGATAATGCGGGGGTCCCTTTTAAGGATACGCAAGGCATAATCAGCCATGTGGGCCAATGTTCCAGTTGTCAAATCAATGCTTGTGCTGGGTGGAGGAGCACTTTCTGGCAAATTCACATCACTTGCCTCCCGCAAAAAAACTGTACCTGACCTTGCACCACCAACACTTTCTATTCCCCCCTGAGAAGCTTCCTCCTCCCATAAATAATCATCCCCATCTTCCTCCTCCTCCTCTTCGTCCGCAACCTTGTCCCCGAGACTTCCCTGAGCTGACAATGGCTGACTGTCATCAAGGCTTCCCTCCTCCTCGGCTGCAGACGCCTGCTCCTTAATGTGTGTCAAACTTTGCATCAGCAAACGCATTAGTGGAATGCTCATGCTTATGATGGCGTCCTCCGCACTGACCAGCTGTGTGCATTCCTCAAAACACTGAAGGACTTGACAGAGGTCTTGGAGCTTCGACCACTGCACAGCAGACAACTCCATGTGTGCCATCCAACTGCCTGCCCGTGTATGTGTATCCTCCCACAAATACATGACAGCACACCTCTGTTCGCACAGCCTCTGAAGTATGTGCAGTGTAGAGTTCCATCTTGTTGCAACGTCGATTATTATGCGGTGCTGGGGAAGCTTCAACAATCGCTGATGGTTCTGCATACGGCTGGAGTGTACGGGCGACCGGCGGATGTGCGAGCAAAGTCTTCGCACCTTCAGGAGCAGGTCTGGTAACCCCGGATAACTTTTCAGGAAGCACTGCACCACCAGGTTCTAGGTGTGAGCCAGGCAAGAAATGTGTTTCAGTTCTGAAAGGGCTATGGCAGCCATAAAATTCCTTCCGCTATCACTGACTACCTTGCCTGCCTCTAATACAGATGTACACTGCCCAGCCATGACTGAGTTTCTTGCTGCAAGAACTCGGCCAGAACTTCCGCGGTGTGTCTGTTGTTGCCCAAACACTTCATTTCCAACACAGCCTGCTGACGCTTACCACTAGCTGTTCCATAATGGGACACCTCGTGTGCAACACTGGCAGCTGCGGATGGAGTGGTAGGGCGACTGTGCTCTGTGGTCGAGGTTTTGCTTCTGGAGGAGGAGGAGGAGGAGGGGTGTCGAACGCCTACTGCCAACTGTTTCCTAGACCGTGGGCTAGGCAGAACTGTCCCACTATGGCTGTCCCCTGTGGACCCTGCATCCACCACATTAACCCAGTGTGCCGTGATGGACAAGTAATGTCCCTGACCATGCCTACTGGTCCATGCATCAGTTGTGAGGTGCACCTTTCTACTGACTGATTGCCTCAGTGCATGGAGAATGCGGTCTTTGACATGCTGGTGGAGGGCTGGGATGGCTTTTCTCAAAAAGAAGTGTCGACTGGGTAGCTCATAGCGTGGTACTGCGTAGGCCATCAAGGCTTTGAAAGCTTCGCTTTCAACCAAGCGGTAGGGCATCATCTCTAACGATATAAGTCTAGCAATGTGGGCATTCAAACCCTGTGTACGCGGATGAGAGGGTGAGTACTTTCTTTTCCTAATGAGAGTCTCTTGGAGGGTGAGCTGGACTGGCGAGGTGCATATGGTGGTGATGGTGGTGGAAATGGCGGATTGAGAGAGGGGTGGTGAATTTGATGGTATTCTCGATGTAGGCCTACATGCTGTGTTTCCTACCAATAAACTTGTGGTTCCCTGACTGCTTTTCCCTAGCGACGACACCTCCACATTTGCTGCTGTTGTTGTTCTAACCAGTGGGCTTACAGTGAGGGAAGGAATGTAGGGTTGCTGACTAGCTTCATTGTGAGCAGGTGCAACAACGTTATGGGACATTTGGCAGCTAGTCCAGGCTTGCAAGTGCATGGTGGTTAAATGTCGACGCATGCAAGTTGTATTTAAACTTTTGACATTCTGACCTCTGCTAAATGTCCTGGAGCATTTCTTACAGATCACCTTGCACTGATCATTCGGATCTTGGTTAAAAAATTGCCAGACTGCACTCTTCCTACTATTGAATACCTTTTCAGGCATTGCACACTGTGCTACTTTAACCAGATGGCCACGCTGTCCGAAAAATTGTTTTGGTTTTGCCAAACTTTTTTGGCCAGAGACGGGCCTGCCAGATGAATGCAAATGTGATGTAGATGGCTGCTGATGATCCTCCTCCTCCACTTCTGAGCTACTGCCAGCGGCACCCTCTTCCCTCAATGGCTGCTAATCTAGGTCAACAACTGGGTCATCTATCACCTCCTCTTCAATCTCATGTTTAGCTATCTCTGTGTCACCGTGTAAGGTGCTATAACATTCGGGAATGGGCACCATCGTCTCATCAGGGTCAGTTCCTGGCTGAGTACACTGCGAGGGCAATGTAGTGATGTGAGTCGATGGAACAGCATGACAATCTAGCTGTGGCTGTGCATCAGTGCACTCCGTGTCCGAATCATCTTCTAGTGGGCTGTTAACTATTTCCTTTTCTAACCCAGGCACGGTATGTGTAAAGAGCTCCGTGGAGTAAACTGTTGTGTCACCTGACCCATCCTTCACTGTTGTTTTGAGGGAAGGACACAAGGAATCAACTTGTTCCTGACCGGGAGCAGTCACCGATGACTGGCTACTTTTCAATTTTAAACTATCCGAAGAGGAGGCGAAAGAGCTAGAGGCAGAGTCAGCAAGGAAAGCCAAAACTTTTTCCTGCTGCTCCGGCTTTAACAGCGGTTTTCCAACTCCCAGAAAAGGTAGCCTTCGAGGCCTTGTGTAGCCGGACGATGACGCTGGCCCAACAACTTGAGACTTAGGTGCTATTTTGATTTTCCCTCTACCACCCGATGCTCCACCAGCACCACCACCATCAGCATTACCAGATGGCAATGACCGCCCATGGCCATGACCTCTTCCACCAGCCTTCCTCATTCTTGGGAAAATGTAACCAAACTAACAACCGTTATATAGTACAGAAAAACAAGGAAGAAGGTGTATGTTACCTTGTTGTGAATATAAATCTACCTTTTTATGTGTGGGTGAGTGCTGAACAAATCAGGCACACTGTATGACAGTATAGTTTCTGTGGCTGAAAATGACTGACAGAGCAACCACAGACATGACTGGCACAGATGCACAGATTTGGCAATATTATTCTCCCTTTCTTTTTTTTATATGGGAGACAAGTGAATAAATCAGGCCCAATGTATGACAGTATTGTTTCTGTGGCACAAAATGACTGACAGAGCAACCACAGACACGACTGGCACAGATGCACAGATTTGGCAATATTATTCTCCCTTTCTTTTTTTTATATGGGACACAAGTGAATAAATCAGGCCCAATGTATGACAGTATTGTTTCTGTGGCACAAAATGACTGACAGAGCAACCACAGACACGACTGGCACAGATGCCTAGATTTGGCAATATTATTCTCCCTTTATTTTTATTTTTATTATATGGGAGACAAGTGAATAAATCAGGCCCAATGTATGACAGTATAGTTTCTGTGCCACAAAATGACTGACAGAGCAACCACAGACATGACTGGCACAGATGCACAGATTTGGCAATATTATTCTCCCTTTATTTTTATTATATGGGAGACAAGTGAATAAATCAGGCCCAATGTATGACAGTATTGTTTCTGTGGCACAAAATGTCTGACAGAGCAACCACAGACACGACTGGCACAGATGCACAGATTTGGCAATATTATTCTCCCTTTCTTTTTTTTATATGGGAGACAAGTGAATAAATCAGGCCCAATGTATGACAGTATTGTTTCTGTGGCACAAAATGACTGGCAGAGCAACCACAGACACGACTGGCACAGATGCACAGATTTGGCAATATTATTCTCCCTTTCTTTTTTTTATATGGGAGACAAGTGAATAAATCAGGCCCAATGTATGGCAGTATAGTTTCTGTGGCACAAAATGACTGACAGAGCAACCACAGACACGACTGGCACAGATGCACAGATTTGGCAATATTATTCTCCCTTTATTTTTATTATATGGGAGACAAGTGAATAAATCAGGCCCCATGTATGACAGTATTGTTTCTGTGGCACAAAATGACTGACAGAGCAACCACAGACACGACTGGCACAGATGCACAGATTTGGCAATATTATTCTCCCTTTATTTTAATTAATTTTTTTTGGGAGACTAGTGAATAAATGAGGCCCACTATATTACAGTATAGTTTCTGTGGCACAAAATGACTGACAGAGATACCACAGACAGGACTGGCGCAGATGCACTGATTGGCAATATAAATCTCCCTTTTTAGGTGTGGGACAGTGCAGAAAAATACAGGCCCACTGTTTTACACTACACAGTTTCAGGGGCAGACAGTGGCTTGAAGATATCTTTAAAAAAAAAAAAAAAATACAATTACTATCTCCCAACAATAATCTCAGAAAAGTATGGCAGGCAGCAATTAAAGGGTCGGCTGCACACAAAAAGTGTGGGCAAACAAACAAGATAGCTGTGCAGAAAGGAAGGAGCAGCAGGATTTGTGCTGTGAAAAAAGCAGTTGGTTTGCACAGCGGCGTACACACAGCAACGCAGCTATCAGGGAGCCTTCTAGGGCAGCCCTATAAGCTACAGAGCTGATTAAGAAAAATCTAGCCTCCACTGTCCCTGCAAAGAAAAGGTGGTGTTGGACAGTGGAAATCGCTACAGCACAAGCGTTTTTGGGGGTTAATTTACCCTGCCTAACGCTATCCCTGCTTCTGACGAAGCGGCAGCAACCTCTCCCTATGCTCAGCTCGGCAGCAGTAAGATGGCAGTCGGCGGGAACGCCCCTTTATAGCCCCTGTGACGCCGCAGAAAGCAAGCCAATCACTGCCATGCCCTTCTCTAAGATGGTGGGGACCGAGACCTATGTCATCACGCTGCCCACACTCTGCGTCCCCCTTCATTGGCTGAGAAAAGGCACTGAAAGCGTCATACGAAACGCGACTTTGGCGCGAAGGTCGCCGACCGCGTGGCCGATTCCGAAACCCGACTTTGCCAAAAGTCGACGACTTTTGAAAATGTTCGATCCGTTTCGCTCAACCCTAGTCCTCAGAATAAAGCGATGCAAAAATAATTATTTTTTCCATAAAATAGTTTTTAATCGTATAAAAGCGCCAAAACATAAAAAAATGATATAAATGAGGTATCGCTGTAATCGTACTGATCAGAAGAATAAAACTGCTTTATCCATTTTACCAAATGTGGAACGGTATAAACGCCTCCCTCAAAATAAATTCATGAATAGCTGGTTTTTGGTCATTCTGCCTCACAAAAATCAGAATAAAAAGCGATCAAAAAAGTCACGTGCCCGAAAATGTTACCAATAAAAATGTCAACTCGTCCCGCAAAAAACAAGACCTCACATGATTCTGTGGACCAAAATATGGAAAAATTATAGCTCTCAAAATGTGGCAACGCAAAAAATATTTTTTGCAATAAAAAGCGTCTTTCAGTGTTTGACGACTGCCAATCATAAAAATCCGCTAAAAAACCTTCATCACCCCCTTAGTTAGCAAAAAATAAAAAAATTTAAAAAATGTATTTTTTTCTATTTTCCCATTAGGGTTAGGGCTAGGGTTAGGGTTAGGGTTAGGGTTAGGATTGGGGCTAGGGTTAAAGCTACAGTTAGGGTTGGGGCTAAAGTTAGGGTTAGGGTTGGGGCTAAAGTTAGGGTTAGGGTTTGGATTACATTCACAGTTGGGAATAGTGTTGGGATTAGGGTTAGGGTTGTGTCAGGGTTAGGGTTGTGGTTAGGGTTACCATTAGGATTAGGGTAAGGGATGTGTTTGGATTAGGGTTTCAGTTATAATTGGGGGGTTTCCACTGTTTAGGCACATCAGGGGCTCTCCAAACGTGACATGGCGTCCGATCTCAATTCCAGCCAATTCTGCGTTGAAAAAGTAAAACAGTGCTCCTTGCCTTCCGAGCTCTCCCTTGCGCCCAAACAGGGGTTTACCCCAACATATGGGATATCAGCGTACTCAGGACACATTGGACAACAAAGCTTGTGGTCCAATTTCTCCTGTACCCTTGGGAAAATACAAAACTGGGGGCTAAAAAATAACTTTTGTGGGAAAAAAAGTTTTTTATTTTCACGACTCTGCGTTATAAACTGTAGTGAAACACATGGGGGTTCAAAGTTCTCACAACACATCTAGATAAGTTCCTAGGGGGGTCTAGTTTCCAAAATGGGGTCACTTGTGGGGGGTTTCTACTGTTTAGGTACATTAGGGGCTCTTCAAATGCAATGTGACGCCTGCAGACCAATCCATCTATGTCTGCATTCCAAATGATGCTCCTTCCCTTCCGAGCTCTGCCATGCGCTCAAACGGTGGTTCCCCAATATATGGGGTATCAGCGTACTCAGGACAAATTGGAGAACAACTTTTGGGGTCTAATTTCAACTCTTACCCTTGAAAAAATACAAAACTGGGGGCTAAAAAATAATTTTTGTGGAAAAAAAAAGTTTTTTTATTTTCACGGCTCTGCGTTATAAACTGTAGTGAAACACTTGGGGGTTCAAAGTTCTCACAACACATCTAGATAAGTTCCTTGGGGGGTCTAGTTTCCAATATGGGGTCACTTGTGGGGGGTTTCTACTGTTTAGGTACATTAGGGGCTCTGCAAACGCAATGTGACACCTGCAGACCAATCCATCTAAGTCTGCATTCCAAATGACGCTCCTTCCCTTCCGAGCTCTCCCATGTGCCCAAACAGTGGTTTTACCCCCACATATGGGGTATCCGCGTACTCAGGACAAATTGCACAACAACTTTTGTGGTCCAATTTCTTCTCTTACCCTTAGGAAAATAAAAAATTGGGGGCAAAAATATAATTTTTGTGAAAAAATATGAATTTTTATTTTTATGGCTCTGCATTATAAACTTCTGTGAATCACTTAATGGGTCAAAGTGCTCACCACACATCTAGATAAGTTCCTTCGGGGGTCTACTTTCCAAAATGGTATCACTTGTGGGGGGGTTTCAATGTTTAGGCACATCAGGGGCTCTCCAAATGCAACATGGCGTCCCATCTCAATTCCAGTCAATTTTGCTTTGAAAAGTCAAATGGCGCTCCTTTGCTTCCGAGCTCTGCCATGCACCAAAACAGTGGTTTACACCCACATATGGGGTATCAGCGTACTCAGGACAAATTGTACAACAACTTTTGGGGTCCATTTTCTCCTGTTACCCTTGGTAAAATAAAACAAATTGGAGCTGCAGTAAATTTTTTGTGAAAAAAAGTTAAATGTTCATTTTTATTTAAACATTCCAAAAATTCCTGTGAAGCACCTGAAGGGTTAATAAACTTCTTGAATGTGGTTTTGAGCACCTTGAGGGGTACAGTTTTTAGAATGGTGTCACACTTGGTTATTTTCTATCATATAGACCCCTCAAAATGACTCAAATGAGATGTGGTCCCTAAAAAAAAATGGTGTTGTAAAAATGAGAAATTACTGGTCAATTTTAACCCTTATAACTCCCTAACAAAAAAAAATGTTGGTTCCAAAATTGTGCTGATGTAAAGTAGGCATGTGGGAAATGTTACTTATTAATTATTTTGTGTGACACATCTCTGTGATTTAATTGCATAAAAATTGAAATTTGGAAAATTGCGAAAATTTGTTTCACAAATAAACGCAGGTAATATCAAAGAAATTTTACCACTATCATGAAGTACAATATGTCACGAGAAAACAGTGTCATAATCACCAAGATCTATTGAAGCGTTCCAGAGTTATAACCTCATAAAGGGACAGTGGTCAGAATTGTAAAAATTGGCCCGGTCATTAACGTGCAAACCACCCTTGGGGGTAAAGGGGTTAAGTTCTGTGGACTGTGGGGCATTGGCTGGGTATTTCGGCTTGTGTTCCAATAACTGGGGTATAGACAACTGAAGGCTGGGCTGGGACAAGGACTTGGATGGGCTTGATGATGGTGCTGGTTGACTGTGGGCAAAAACAGGTGCAGGGCCCTAGGCATCTTCACAGGCACAGTGAATTGGGGATTGGCTTCTGCGCAAAACAGTGGAAGGAGCAGTGTTGTCACCTGCAGACAGTGTTCCTTGAGCCTGGGGTTCGGCTCACAAAGTCGGATGCTTTGCTGCCATGTGCCTAATCATGCAGGTGGTGGTCAGGCTGATAGTTTTGCTTCCCCTGCTGATCCAGGCATGGTAAGTGCTGCAAATGGCCTGTTTGGGGATATTGGCAGAGTCTTTAAAAATTAACCAGACTCGGAAAGATCTAAAAGTTGGAATGGCAACTTCCATCAGTTTGGTGTTACGGGGAATGGATGCACGCCTTCTGTCTGTGGCCACCACACTGCTCCTTCCTGCCTGTTGGGGATATGCCTCCTTCCCCATGTCCTCGCTCTGCATGTCCTCCTGCCAGGTTGGGTCAGTCACTATGTCATCCACCACCTCGTCTTCCACATCTGCTCCCGGCTCCTCCTCCTGACTTTCTGGCAATTGTGCCTCATCGTCCACCTCTTGTGACACTTTCCCACCATCGCCTTCATGTGACCGTGGCTGTTCAAATGTTTGAGCATCGCTACATGCAATCTCATCTGGTCCCACTTCAAGTTGAGCGGCCGAGAGTCCAGAATCTTTAAAGGGAAAATTGAACAGCTCTTAGGAGTGTCCAAGTGTGGGATCAGTTGTCTCAGGGCACTCGGCATGGTGGGAGGAAGGAGGATCAGGTGAGTAATATCTGGTCCACAATCACAGCTACTCAGACTTGACCTTGTGGAAGACATGGTGGTGGTGGTGGCTAAGTGACTGGAAGCATTATCCGCTATCCAACCAACAACCATTTCACACTGCTTTGGCTTCAATAGTGGTGTGCTGCGGTCCCTAGAAACTGGGACAGGAAGGTCGAAGATGTGGGTCTTTGCTGTGGACCACTTTCAGCTTAGCCACAGCCTCGTCCTCTGCATGCACCAACAGCATCACTCCACTTCCCAGTCCCTTGCCCCTTGCCTTGCCCATTTTAAATGGACTATTGAAATATGTGAAAACCTCAATACAAATGGATTTATTTGTAGAAAAATTATATGTGGTCAGTATGCCTACTAAGCGATGATTTTTCCACCACAGACACACCGGGCCTCAGCCTGAGATAACAGACTGTATTAATTTTTTTATGTTTGTTGATAATTTTTGAAAAAAAAAATGAGTGGAACACAGCTAGCAAACAGAACTATGCAACGTATGCCTGTCAATAAAAGATTTTTCCACCACAGATACACCAGGCCTCAGCCTCAGATAACAGACTGTATTATTTTTTTGTTGTTTGTTAGTAGTTTTTGAAAAGAATAACAAATGAGTAGAACAAGGCTAGCAGACAGAACTGTGCAACATATGCCTGTCGATTAAAGATTATCCACCACAGATACACAGATACACGACGCCTCAGCCTGACATAACAGACTATTAATTTTTTTATGTTTCTTGGTAATTTTTGCAAAACAATAACAAATGAGTAGAACAAGGCTAGCAGACAGAACTATGCAACATATGCTTCCTAATAAAAGATTTTTCCACCACAGATACACTAGGCCTCAGCCTGACATAACAGACTGTATTAATTTTTCCTGTTTGTTGGTAATTTTTGAAAACAATAAAAAATTAGAAGAACAAGGCTAGCAGACAGAACTATGCAACGTATGCCTGCCAATAAAAGATTTTTCAACCACAGATACACCAGGCCTCAGCCTGAGATAACAGACTGTATATTTTTTTTAATGTTTTTTGTGATTTTTTTTTAAACAATAACAAATGAGTAGAACAAGGCTAGCAGACAGAACTTTGCAACATATACCTGCCAATTTAAGATTTTTCCACCACAGATACACGAGGCTTCAGCCTGACATAACAGACTGTATTTTCTTATGTTTTTGGTGATTTTTTGAAAATAATAAAAATTAATAGAACAAGGCTAGCAGACAGAACTAAGCAACGTATGCCTGCCAATAAAAGATTTTTCCACCACAGATACACCAGGCCTCTGCCTCAGATAACAGACTGTATTAATTTTTTTATGTTTGTTGGCAATTTTTGAAAAAAAAAAGTAGAACAAGGCTAGCAGACAGAACTATGCAACGTATGCCTGCCAATAAAAAATTTTTCCACCACAGATACAACCGTCCTCAGCCTGAGATAACAGAACGTATAATTTTTTTATGTTTTTTGTGATTTTTTGAAAAAAATAAAATATGAGTAGAACAAGGCTAGCAGACAGAACTTTGCAAAGTATGCCTGCGAAGAAAAGATTTTTCCACCACAGATACACCAGCCATCAGCCTGAGATAACAGACTGATCTAAATGTGGCCTTGATTTTTTGGGGCAAACCAAAATTGTGTCAACAAGTTGGCTATGACACACACAAAAAAGGAGTACTAGAATTGAAATATATTTTGAACAATGATATGCGATGTGTGTGGCATATAACTCACAGTGATAAATCTAAGAACTGTAGCTAAATATTTTTGGGCCAGCTACAGATTTTTGGGGCAGCGAAATGGTGTCCAAAAAAGAAAAGAATGTCCAGCTTCACCGAATCCGTAAAAAAGAGTTTTCTTTATTCACATACTATTAAGCATAGAGGATACAGACTTCAGCACAAGCCATATGGGTAAGAATCTCAACGCGTTTCTGGAGACTAAGCTCCCTTAATCATGACATGATTATGGGAGCTTAGTCTCCAGAAACGCGTTGAGATTCTTACCCATATGGCTTGTGCTGAAGTCTGTATCCTCTATGCTTAATAGTATGTGAATAAAGAAAACTCTTTTTTGCGGATTCGGTGAAGCTGGACATTCTTTCTTTTTTGGACTCTATACGCCTGAACACAGCGGGTCCGTGCTCCCGAAGATTGGTTTATGCATCACGGGTGAGCTGGTTTATATTCCTTCTTTCAAAGCGAAATGGTGTCCCAAAATGTTGTAAGACACTACAAAATATTAGCACAAAAAAAGGACAGATTTTTTGGTGCACTCACATCTGATGCCTGGGACAAAAAAAAATTCTAAGATTTGCACGCTCTTCTATTACAATGACCTGGCTGTCGTCTGCAGCGTGGCCAAGGAAATAAATGTAGAAGAAAGGGGGCTATGGATTGCTTTCTAATAAAATGAGCAGGTATAAATTGCAAAAAAAAAAATTGACACAGATAACTGCAGCTAGGTATATATAAAATAAGCAGCAGAAGACAGTAATGGAGCCTTTATATATATGCAGTGAGATCTATGTACTCACATACAGTGCCTGTATGCCTTGCACTGATGTGGATATGTGCACATAGACTCCCCTGCCTACCTAGCGCTGCAATCTATGTGCCCCCGAATTAGCCCCTAAAAGGACTGTTGGTTTATCAAGATTTGTGGACTGAACACTAGCAGACCCACACTAACTATTAAAAGAACAAATCTGACCCTATCTCAGCAGCAGCTCTCCCTACATTAGCTGAATCCAGAGCAGAATGCGGCGTGCAGGGCGGCGCCAGGTCTCTTACAGACCTGATGACACTGTGCGGCCAGTCAATCACTGTAATACCACAACAAAGATAACTGCGGCATTACAGTGCGTGACAGACAATCCCTGCATGGTCATTGGTGCTCTAAAGAGCGGCAGAATTGCAGGGTCGAGACCTGAGCTCCCACCGAATAATCCCGAAAATACTCGGTGCTCGCCGAGTACACCGAGCATAGCAATACTCGGGCGAATACCGAGTAGTGGTGAGTACGTTCGCCCAAAGATTGCAGTAAGACGTGGCTCACATTTATCCTGAGACCTTACACCGGGGTTTCTGTGTAAATCTCTGAAATATGTGATTTAACAGAACCCCTGGAGGAAGATTCCCTATAATGAGGCAGATGGAGGCACTGTGGACGCTGTCTGGCCTTTGATCCAGCAGTGTCTGTCTTTTAAATGTGCATAAAAGCGCAGTCGGCCACAGCTTTGTGTACTTCTGAAAAGAATAACAATGCTGAACATAGGCCAGACTGAGCCCAGACTAACTCAGCTGCCTCATTATAGTGAATAGATACCTCAAGGGTTTCATCAGAATCACATCACTTGGAAATTTAGATGGAAACCCCAAAGTTAGTGCTCAACGTAAAGTGCTGGATAAATTTGATCCCAAATATTACTCCTTTCTTTCTGAGCCCTTCTGTGCTCTCAAACAGTAGTTTTCCTGCACGTATGGGGTACTTGCGTACTCATGAGAAATTGCACAACAGATTTTGGGGTCTATTTTCTCCTGCTACCCTTGTGAAAATAAAATATTTGGGCTAAAAACATTTTTGTGGGAAAAATGTGATTTTTTTCATTTTCAGGGCTTTACATTTTAAATGTCTGTGAAGCACCTGGGGTTTCAAAGTGCTCATCAAACCTCTATATATATTCCGTAAGGGGTCTTGTTTCCAAAATGGGGTCACTTGTTGGGGTTTCCACTCTTTAGTCACTGTTTCCCCCACATATGTGGTATCAATGTACTTAGGAGAATTGCACAAACAATTGCATGGTGTATTGTCTCTTTTTACCTTTGTAAAAATGCAAAATTTGGGGTAAATGGACATTTTTGTGAGAAAAATTAGATTTTTTTATTTTCACCGCTCAACGTTATAAACTTCTAGAAGCAGCTGGGGTTCAAGGTCCTTATCACACATCTAGATAAGTTCCTTGAGGGTTTTAGTTTCTAAAATGGGATAATTTGTGGGGGTTTACACTTTTTAGGCACGTTAGGGGCTTTCAAAATGCGACATTGCGTCTGTTAATTATTTCGCATTCAAGAAGTCAAATAGAGCTCCTTCCTTTCTGAGCCCTGCCATGCGCCCAAACAGTGATTTTCTCCCACATATGGAAATTGGCATGCTCAGGAGAAATTGCACAACAAATTTGGGGGTCCATTTTTTTACTGGTACCCATTTGAAACAAAAATTGAGGTCTAAAGTAAATTTTTGTGAACAAAAGTTAAATGTTAATTTTCTCCTTCCACATTCTAAAAAATCCTGTGAAACACTTGAAGGGTTAATAAACATCTTGAATATAGTTTTGAGCAGCTTGAGGGGTGCAGTTTTTAGCATGGTGTCACTTTTGGGTATTTTCTGTCGTATAGACCCTCAAAGTCACTTCAAATGTAATGTGGGCCAAAAAAAATGGTTTTGTAAATTTTGTTGAAAAATGAGAAATCGGTGGTCAACTTTCAACCCTTATAACTTCCTAGCAAAAAGAATTATGTTTAAAAAATTATGCTCATGTAAAGCAGACATGTGGAAATGTGGAAAATATTATTTAACTATTTTGGGTGACATAAGTCTCTGATTTAAGGGCATACAAATTAAAAGTTTTTTTTCACAAATAAATGCAAGTCATATCAGAAATATTTACCACTATGGTGAAGTACAATGTTACGAAAAATCATTCTCAGAATCAGTGGGATCTGTTCAAGAGTTCCAGAGTTTCCTCTTAAATTAACACTGGTCATGAAGGTGCAAAGAGGCTTGGTGGATAAAGAGGTTAGAGAGGTTGTCCACTGCTTTAGAATTGATGACTTATCCTTAGGGTACTGTCACACAGTGGCACTTTTGTCACTACGACGGTACGATCTGTGACGTTCCAGCGATATCCATACGATATTGCTGTGTCTGACACGCAGCAGCGATCAGGGACCCTGCTGAGAATCGTACGTCGTAGCAGATCGTTTGGAACTTTCTTTCGTCGCTGGATCTCCCGCTGTCATCGCTGGATCGTTGTGTGTGACAGCGATCCAGCGATGCGTTCGCTTGTAACCAGGGTAAACATCGGGTTACTAAGCGCAGGGCCGCGCTTAGTAACCCGATGTTTACCGTGGTTACCAGCGTAAAAGTAAAAAACAAACAGTACATACTTACATTCCGGTGTCTGTCCCCCGGCGTTCTGCTTCTCTGCACTGTGAGCGCCGGCCAGCCGGAAAGCGAGCACAGCGGTGACGTCACCGCTGTGCTTTCCGGCTGGCGCAGACACAGTGGAGAGAAGCAGAACGCCGGGGGACAGACACCGGAATGTGAGTATGTACTGTTTGTTTTTTTTTACTTTTACACTGGTAACCACGGTAAACATCGGGTTACTAAGCGCGGCCCTGCGCTTAGTAACCCGATGTTTACCCTGGTTACCGGGGCCTTCGGCATCGTTGGTCGCTGGAGAGCGGTCTGTGTGACAGCTCCCCAGCAACCACACAACCACTTACCAACGATCACGGCCAGGTCGTATCGCTGGTCGTGATCGTTGGTAAATCATATAGTGTGACAGTACCCTTATTTTAGGATAAGTCAATGTCTGATCGGTTGGGTTCTGACACACAGCACCCCTGCAGATCAGCTGTTATCAGCTGTTCATCTTCTGATAGTGGCAGCTGCAGGGTACTACACATCTGCCTCCTATTTGATTCGATTTGAATTGCAGGCAGATGTGTAGTACCATTTTTCAGCCACTATCAGAAGGCAGAACAGCTTCGCAAGTGAGTATTTCAGCAGGGGTGCCAGGTGTCAGCCCCGGATAGGTCGTCAATGCTAAAATAGTGCACAACCTCTTTAATATTAAAGCATATGACCTTATAAATATGTCTTCTCGCATAGATATTATAGTTAGATTATTTTACAGTGAGCACAGTAATCGATTGTTATCTATTCTCTTCAGGAAAACAGTTTTTAAACATTGGAATTGAGAATAACCACGCTTTCCATAAAAATAATCTCTCCAGCTCAATTACAGAATCAATTTATTTTGTGTGATAAATTTAGCCATCCCAGCCAATTCAGTTCTATCTTTGCCAGAGGACTGTTTTTCATTATTAAAATTTGGCTCGAAGCATTTGGATATCATTTTTGTATTGTAAATATGAAGGCTATAGTTTCCTGTTCTGTATCAGCAATATTAGCAAGTTCTGCTAGTCGTAGCATAATCAGATTTATGTTCATACCTAGATATACAGATACATAGTGCTAGCATTCAAAAGTATTCCTGTTTTTCACAAACGATCATTATCATTTTAGTTGGCGTCTTACCCTTGGACAAGGTTTTTAGTGTCTCTGTGGTCCTGTCACTAACTTTATCAGTCTTTGGATAAAAGTCCGTGTGTGGTCTGAATTCTACAGTCCCAAACAGAGATTTATTAATTTCTCCACAACTGGACATCTTCTGTGAAATATCCCACAAATGTTAACCTGAGACTTTCAAAGCAGTTCATTAACAGGAAGATTTAAAAGCTGCATTTCCAAAATGAATGAAAGATCCCATGCAACTTCACTATCAAAATCAATTAATTAAATTCTCACTGAACACTGAAAGGTTATAAATGATAACGTTGCCTTGTATCCTCCAGTATTTAAGAGATTTTTTAAAAAAAAATTCAGTTGAAAGGAAGCATTTTCTTTTAAGCTGAATCCACAGGAAATGCAACATTAGAATCTGCAAAATGCTGAATTAATATATGAATTTTTAAAATGATTGTAAATCTTCCACGTTGTATAATTTTATGTATCAACAAACCAAAGCTACTGTTAGATTTTCAAGAGCCCACGTCTTCAAATCGTCCCTCAAACCACCAGAATCAACACACTAAAATAGCGGAAATATTTTATGAAGACTGAAGTGTGCCTCTCAATCAGCTCTTTCTTTCCTGTTTTAAAAGAAGGAGTGTACACAGGGATCAAACCTGCTAAGCAGACTCATTGATTACTAATTGCTAGCGGAAAAATGTGCAATAAATAGAATTTAAAGGGTGGCAACATTTTTACTTAACAGCACATCACTATTAGGTTTCATTTAGTTAGACTGGCATTTCAAACACAGATCTTACACTCAACTTTGAGTGAAAGATGACATGTCTCAATAAATTTTAGACTCTGCCTAAAAGAAAATATAATCTATGCCTGCTAGCAGCAGCTGTACGTTTCTGTCATAGAGACCATACTCCTTCCAAAGTGAACACAATTCTTGTGCTTTTTATACCATATGTAAAATTTTGGTGCATGCCATGATTTGCCTCAAAGATTATTACATTTTTGTTTAAAGCAGTAAATTGATTTAGGCAAGATTTTGCACTTGCAATGGTTCTCTATTTACGTGCAGCATATGGTTAGATAAGTGACTTTTGTCCTCTCTGGCAATTAAGAGAAAACTTGAAAAGTTGGTCAAGAACTATGGCCCTGATTCATCAAGACTGATTTTCACGCTGGTCTTGAGGAGGGGTGTTGGAGTCAGATGCTCCTGGTTCATGAAGAGGATCATGCCTCTTAATAAATCAAGTGTTTGATGAGTGGTTTATGAGTCGCCACTAATCTTGCAGGAACTGAAGTAAGATTTCTGGTGTAGGGAATACCACAGTTTGTCATAAATTAGTATGGCGCCCTACCAGGGCAGCGGGGTACTCGGTACCAGGTCCGGTCTTAAAGGGGATGTCACGGTGGCTGCGACCCGGTCCTTGGGCACCCAATTAAAGGGGAGAGATCTTTAAAGGGATATTGTAAAAGTCTATTTTTTGTGACGCCACCTGTGGTGTTCGGTCAGTGGGGACCGATGCTGCTTTAAAGGGGTCCTCTGGGGGATGTTGTTGCAGCAATGATAGTAACACTTCCCACAGGTGAAGCAGAGTCCCCAGGACTCCCAAGATGACGAGGTCCTTGCTGTTTGTAGCTTCCTGGCAAAGAATCCTCTCCTGTCCTGGGGCTGTAGCTCACACTTCTGCTGCACAGCCCACTGTCTGTTCTCACAGCTTTTCTTCCACTTTCTGCCAGGAGCTGCAGACTCCCACATCTGCTCAACTGCATCTCTCATTTACCAGCTCCACCTAGCTGAGGTTCCTCGACCATCTTCTCTCTGGCAATCTCTTTCCAGAGGCTGCAGCTCCCACATGGCTGCTCAGCCTCTCTGTCTGTGCCAGATGTCCTTCACCTATCTCTCCCTCCTGGAGACTAACTGTCTCTGACTGCCTAGCTCCTTCTCCAGACCAGGACATATATCCATATTTGAGGGAAGCTCCCCTGAATCCGGGTCCTGAGCTCCCCCTCCTGGCCTGGATATGGAATATGTTGTATGTGGGTGCCTTACCTGATAAAGAGAACTCCATTGCCTCCAAGCATGATATCGCCCTCCCCGAAAGGAAGGCAACATCACTGCAACAACCAGTTACCTGGGGTGTTGCAAGTACAAGCAGGAGTTAAAATTTAAAGCGATTGTCTGGTGTCAAATGGTAAGTCTACAGTCACTCTGTGTGACTGCAGACTTTTGAAACCTCCATGAGCATGCACCATGTGTTGCGAGGATTCGTCATTCTCTGCCCTAGGAGCAGGTAGCAATATGCATACTCCAGGCAGAACCCGTCTAGTGGGAGAGACCTCTCTCAATATATTTGTGTTAAGTGAGGTCGCGCCCCATCTAGTGGACGTGGTCGTCTGGTGGCCGCGGATGTCCTGTGAGGACAGCCTCACTCAATACAAGTACATTGAGCAAGGCCACACCAACTAGGTGGGTTATGCTCAGGTGTATGCATATCGTATACCTGACATCTGTTTCCGGAGCAGAGAACAGCGAAGTCTCGTGGCGTACAGTGTGCATGCTGGGACGATTTAAAAGAGTGCAGTCACACAGAGTGACTGTACACATTTCATTTTAGACCTTTAGAGGTTTTTGATATGTAATCTGAGAGTAGCATGATGTAGAGACAGATTTCCTGATTCCAGTTCAGTCATTTACTGAACTGTTTGATGCAGTTTTAATAGAATCCCTGTTTTTTTTGTTTTAGAGGTAGCAGTGGTCAGAAAGCTGAGCCCTGTATAATCCCTCTCACACCTTGATTGGTAGATTCCTATGTACACTGTGCATTGTCAGCACATTGACAATCAGTGGTGGGGGCGGGGTTAAACAGATTAGCCTGACTGGCTTGCATGTGAGACCTAGTCCTCTAGTGACAAGCTTCCGATAAAACACTGATAGGATTGCCACCACAGCAAACTGCGTAATAAATGACACATCTCTGGAATCAGGCTCTAAACATCTACATTTTGTTGCTCTCAGATTAAATAGCTAAAACTTGCTGACAGATTCCCTTTAATTGGGTTCTAGTAGATTCACGCATCAAACTTCATTTTACTTAAATCTTCATCCAAAATATTACAGAATCTGATATAGTTCATTCAAAACTAAACTAAGGAGAAAGTATAACATAGCTCGAATTGTTACTGAGATACTTGAGACAAAAGTCTACAAAAACAAATATACTGATTTAGAAGCATGTGAAACAGTAAGTTATAGTAGCATATAATAACAGGCCATTGCTGCGTTCCCTCAAGACTGCCTGGTTAACTAACACAACATAAACAGGATGCACTTCATAACTACTAGGGGGACTTCTTTATTGTAATTATGTGCATGCTTTATATATAATATATATACCTAAAACTCTGATGATAGTTTCTTTAAAATTTAGAATCGAAGATAGCATTAATAGAGGGAGATATACTGAGTGCATAAATATCAGAAAAAATTGTATGTAAGATATACACTCACTGGCCACTTTATTAGGTACACCTGTCCAACTTCTTGTTAACACTTAATTTCTAATCAGCCAATCACATGGCGGCAACTCAGTGCATTTAGGCATGTAGACATGGTCAAGACAATCTCCTGCAGTTCAAACCGAGCATCAGTATGGGGAAGAAAGGTGATTTGAGTGCCTTTGAACGTGGCATGGTTGTTGGTGCCAGAAGGGCTGGTCTGAGTATTTCAGAAACTGCTGATCTACTGGGATTTTCACGCACAACCATCTCTAGGGTTTACAGAGAATGGTCCGAAAAAGAAAAAAAATCCAGTGAGCGGCAGTTCTGTGGGCGGAAATGCCTTGTTGATGCGAGAGGTCAGAGGAGAATGGGCAGACTGGTTCGAGCTGATAGAAAGGCAACAGTGACTCAAATCGCCACCCGTTACAACCAAGGTAGGCCTAAGAGCATCTCTGAATGCACAGTGCGTCGAACTTTGAGGCAGATGGGCTACAGCAGCAGAAGACCACACCGGGTACCACTCCTTTCAGCTAAGAACAGGAAACTGAGGCTACAATTTGCACAAGCTCTGTCATGAATCCCCAATGGCTAGGGATAGCACAGGACAAGCAAAGTACAAATAAATAACAGACGAGCTCTAGGGTGATGGAACCTGGGCTGACCGCTGCCCTACGCCTGACAAACGCAACTAGAGATAGCCAGGGAGCGTGCCTACGTTGGTTCTAGATGCCACGCACCAGCCTAAGAGCTAACTAGCACTGCAGAGAAAATAAAGACCTCACTTGCCTCCAGAGGAACGAACCCCAAAAGATATAGTTGCCCCCCACATGTATTGACGGTGAAATGAGAGGAAGGCACACACATAGAGATGATATATATAGCTTTAGCAAATTGAGGCCCGCTGTAAACTAGAAAGCAGAATGATACAAAAGGGGACTGAGCGGTCAGCAAAAAACCCTAATCAAAAAAACCATCCTGAGATTACAAGAACCCATGTGCCAACTCATGGCACATGGGGAGAACCTCAGTCCACTAGAGCTACCAGCTAGCATAGAGACATAATAAGCAAGCTGGACAAAAAAACCAAACAACTGAAAATCAGCACTTAGCTTATCCTGAAAGATCTGGGAGCAGGTAGGCAGGAACCAAACAGAGCACATCTGAATACATTGATAGCCGGCAAGGGAATGACAGAAAGGCCAGGTAAAATAGGAAACACCCAGCCTCTGATGGACAGGTGGAAACCAAAGGCCGCAACCCACCAAAGTCACCCAGTACCAGCAGTAACCACCAGAGGGAGCCCACAAACAGAATCCACAACAGTACCCCCCCCTTGAGGAGGGGTCACCGAACCCTCACGAGAACCCCCAGGGCGATCAGGGTGAGCTCTATGGAAGGCGCGGACCAAATCAGTGGCATGAACATCGGAGGCGACCACCCAGGAATTATCCTCCTGACCATAACCCTTCCACTTAACCAAATACTGGAGTTTGCGTCTGGAAACACGAGAATCCAAGATCTTCTCAACAACATACTCCAATTCTCCCTCCACCAGCACCGGAGCAGGAGGCTCAACCGAAGGAACAATGGGCACCTCATACCTCCGCAACAACGACCGATGGAACACATTATGAATAGCAAACGATGCTGGGAGATCCAAACGAAAAGATACAGGGTTAAGAATCTCCGAGATCCTATAAGGACCGATGAACCGAGGCTTGAACTTAGGAGAAGAGACCTTCATAGGGACAAAACGAGAAGACAACCACACCAAATCCCCAACAAGAAGTCGGGGACCCACGCGGCGACGGCGATTAGCAAACTGCTGAGTCTTCTCCTGAGATAACTTCAAATTGTCCACCACCTGATTCCAAATCTGATGTAGCCTGTCCACCACCACGTCCACTCCAGGACAATCCGAAGACTCCACCTGACCAGAGGAAAAACGAGGATGAAACCCCGAATTACAAAAAAAAGGAGAGACCAACGTGGCAGAACTAGCCCGATTATTAAGAGCAAATTCGGCCAGTGGCAAAAAAGCAACCCAGTCATCTTGATCAGCAGAAACAAAACACCTCAAATAAGTTTCCAAGGTCTGATTAGTTCGCTCCGTCTGGCCATTCGTCTGAGGATGGAATGCAGACGAGAAAGACAAATCAATGCCCATCTTGGCACAAAACGTCCGCCAAAATCTAGACACAAACTGGGATCCCCTGTCAGAAACGATATTCTCCGGAATCCCATGCAAACGAACCACGTTCTGAAAAAATAAAGGGACCAACTCCGAGGAGGAGGGCAACTTAGGCAAGGGCACCAAATGAACCATCTTAGAAAAGCGGTCACACACAACCCAGATAACGGACATTTTCTGTGAAACCGGGAGATCAGAAATAAAATCCATGGAAATGTGCGTCCAAGGCCTCTTCGGGATGGGCAAGGATAACAACAACCCACTGGCCCGAGAACAGCAAGGCTTAGCTCGAGCACACACTTCACAAGACTGCACAAAGGTACGCACATCCCTAGACAAGGAAGGCCACCAAAAAGACCTGGCCACCAAGTCTCTAGTACCAAATATTCCAGGATGACCAGCCAACACAGAAGAATGGACCTCGGAGATGACTCTACTGGTCCAATCATCCGGAACAAACAGTCTTTCTGGTGGACAACGATCCGGTTTATCCACCTGAAACTCCTGCAATGCACGTCGCAAGTCTGGGGATACGGCGGACAATATTACCCCATCCCTAAGGATACCAGTAGGCCCAGAGTCTCCAGGAGAGTCAGGCACAAAACTCCTGGAAAGAGCATCTGCCTTCACATTCTTTGAACCTGGCAGGTATGAAACCACGAAATTGAAACGAGAAAAAAAACAACGACCAACGAGCCTGTCTAGGATTCAAACGCCTGGCAGACTCAAGGTAAATGAGATTCTTGTGATCAGTCAAGACCACCACACGATGTTTAGCACCCTCAAGCCAATGACGCCACTCCTCAAATGCCCACTTCATGGCCAAAAGCTCCCGATTACCCACATCATAATTGCGCTCGGCGGGCGAGAATTTTCTAGAGAAGAATGCACATGGCTTCATCACCGAGCCATTAGAACTTCTCTGTGACAAAACCGCCCCCGCTCCAATCTCGGAAGCATCAACCTCAACCTGAAAAGGAAGTGAAACATCTGGTTGACACAACACAGGAGCAGAAGAAAACCGGCGCTTAAGTTCCTGAAAGGCCTCCACGGCCCCAGGAGACCAATCAGCAACATCAGCACCCTTTTTAGTCAAATCAGTCAAAGGTTTAACAATACTGGAAAAATTAGCAATGAACCGACGATAAAAATTAGCAAACCCCAAGAACTTCTGAAGGCTCTTAACAGATGTAGGTTGTGTCCAGTCACAAATAGCCTGAACCTTAACGGGATCCATCTCAATAGTAGAAGGAGAAAAAATGTACCCCAAAAAAGAAATCTTCTGGACTCCGAAGAGACACTTTGAGCCCTTCACAAACAGAGAATTGGCCCGCAGAACCTGAAACACCTTCCTGACCTGTAGAACATGAGACTCCCAGTCATCAGAAAACACCAAAATATCATCCAAATACACAATCATAAACTTATCCAGATATTCACGGAAAATATTGTGCATAAAGGACTGAAAGACTGACGGAGCATTGGAGAGTCCAAAAGGCATTACCAAATACTCAAAATGGCCCTCAGGCGTATTAAATGCGGTTTTCCACTCATCACCCTGTTTTATCCGCACCAGATTATACGCACCGCGAAGATCTATCTTAGTGAACCACCTAGCCCCCTTAATGCGAGCAAACAAATCAGTTAATAATGGCAATATATACTGATATTTGACTGTAATCTTATTCAGAAGGCGATAATCTATACAAGGCCTCAGGGAACCATCTTTTTTTGCCACGAAAAAAAAACCTGCTCCCAGAGGGGACGAAGATGGACGAATATGTCCCTTTTCCAAGGACTCCTTAATATAATTCTGCATAGCAGTATGCTCTGGCAGTGACAGATTAAATAAACGACCCTTAGGGAACTTACTGCCAGGAATCAATTCTATAGCACAGTCACACTCTCTATGAGGAGGGAGCGAATTGAGCTTAGGCTCCTCAAAAACATCCCTATAGTCAGACAAAAACGCAGGGATCTCAGAAGGAGTAGATGAAGCGATTGAAATCGGAGGTGCATCATCATGAACCCCCTGACATCCCCAGCTTAACACAGACATTGTTTTCCAGTCCAGGACAGGATTATGAGTTTGTAACCATGGCAGACCAAGCACTAGTACATCATGTAAATTATACAGTACAAGGAAGCGAATCACCTCCTGATGAACGGGAGTCATGCGCATGGTCACTTGTGTCCAATACTGCGGTTTATTCATAGCCAATGGTGTAGAGTCAATTCCCTTCAGAGGAATAGGAACTTCCAGAGGCTCCAGACTAAAACCGCAGCGTTTAGCAAATGACCAATCCATAAGACTCAGGGCAGCGCCCGAATCCACATAGGCATCGACGGAAATGGAAGACAGTGAAAAAATCAGAGTCACAGACAAAATGAACTTAGGCTGCAGAGTACCAATGGCAAAAGATTTATCAACCCTTTTTGTGCGTTTAGAGCATGCTGATATAACATGAGCTGAATCACCACAATAAAAACACAATCCATTTTTCCGCCTATAATTTTGCCGTTCACTTCTGGACTGAATTCTATCACATTGCATAGTCTCAGGTGCCTGTTCAGAAGACACCGCCAACTGGTGCACGGGTTTGCGCTCCCGTAAACGCCGATCAATCTGAATGGCCATAGCCATAGACTCATTCAGACCTGTAGGCGTAGGGAACCCCACCATAATATCCTTAATGGCCTCAGAAAGACCATTTCTGAAGTTTGCAGCCAGGGCGCACTCATTCCACTGAGTAAGCACCGACCATTTCCGAAATTTTTGACAATATATTTCCGCTTCATCATGCCCCTGAGAGAGGGCTAATAAAGCCTTTTCAGCCTGAATCTCCAGGTTAGGTTCCTCATAGAGCAATCCCAATGCCAGAAAAAACGCATCCACACTGAGCAATGCAGGATCCCCTGGTGCCAATGCAAATGCCCAATTCTGAGGGTCGCCCCGCAGGAAAGATATTACAATCTTGACCTGTTGAGCAGGGTCTCCAGAGGAGCGAGATTTTAAAGAAAGAAACAATTTACAATTGTTCCTGAAATTCAGGAAGGTAGATCTATCTCCAGAAAAGAACTCTGGAATAGGAATTCTAGGTTCAGACATGGGAGTGTGAACAACAAAATCCTGTATGTTTTGAACTTTTGCCGCGAGATTACTCAGGCTGGAAGCCAAACTCTGGACATCCATGTTAAACAGCTAAGATCAGAGCCATTCAAGGGTTAAGAGGAGGTAAGAAGCAGCTAGACAGCAATTAAGGGCTAGGCAGCAAAACTCTGAAGGGAAAAAAAAAAAAAAATTTCCCTTAAACACTTCTTTTTCTCCTGCTTCAGCCCAAACAATTAACACTTTGTGGCCGGCTATACTGTCATGAATCCCCAATGGCTAGGGATAGCACAGGACAAGCAAAGTACAAATAAATAACGGATGAGCTCTAGGGTGATGGAACCTGGGCTGACCGCTGCCCTACGCCTGACAAACGCAACTAGAGATAGCCAGGGAGCGTGCCTACGTTGGTTCTAGACGCCACGCACCAGCCTAAGAGCTAACTAGCACTGCAGAGAAAATAAAGACCTCACTTGCCTCCAGAGGAACGAACCCCAAAAGATATAGTTGCCCCCCACATGTATTGACGGTGAAATGAGAGGAAGGCACACACATAGAGATGATATACACTCACTGGCCACTTTATTAGGTACACCTGTCCAACTTCTTGTTAACACTTAATTTCTAATCAGCCAATCACATGGCGGCAACTCAGTGCATTTAGACATGTAGACATGGTCAAGACAATCTCCTGCAGTTCAAACCGAGCATCAGTATGGGGAAGAAAGGTGATTTGAGTGCCTTTGAACGTGGCATGGTTGTTGGTGCCAGAAGGGCTGGTCTGAGTATTTCAGAAACTGCTGATCTACTGGGATTTTCACGCACAACCATCTCTAGGGTTTACAGAGAATGGTCCGAAAAAGAAAAAAAATCCAGTGAGCGGCAGTTCTGTGGGCGGAAATGCCTTGTTGATGCCAGAGGTCAGAGGAGAATGGGCAGACTGGTTCGAGCTGATAGAAAGGCAACAGTGACTCAAATCGCCACCCGTTACAACCAAGGTAGGCCTAAGAGCATCTCTGAACGCACAGTGCATCGAACTTTGAGGCAGATGGGCTACAGCAGCAGAAGACCACACCGGGTACCACTCCTTTCAGCTAAGAACAGGAAACTGAGGCTACAATTTGTACAAGCTCATCGAAATTGGACAGTAGAAGATTGGAAAAACGTTGCTTGGTCTGATGAGTCTCGATTTCTGCTGCGACATTCGGATGGTAGGGTCAGAATTTGGCGTAAACAACATGAAAGCATGGATCCATCCTGCCTTGTATGGAGCATCTTTGGGATGTGCAGCCGACAAATCTGCGGCAACTGTGTGATGCCATCATGTCAATATGGACCAAAATCTCTGAGGAATGCTTCCAGCACCTTGTTGAATCTATGCCACGAAGAATTGAGGCAGTTCTGAAGGCAAAAGGGGGTCCAACCCGTTACTAGCATGGTGTACCTAATAAAGTGGCCGGTGAGTGTATATAGCTTTAGCAAATTGAGGCCCGCTGTAAACTAGAAAGCAGAACGATACAAAAGGGGACTGAGCGGTCAGCAAAAAACCCTAATCAAAAAAACCATCCTGAGATTACAAGAACCCATGTGCCAACTCATGGCACATGGGGAGAACCTCAGTCCACTAGAGCTACCAGCTAGCATAGAGACATAATAAGCAAGCTGGACAAAAAAACCAAACAACTGAAAATCAGCACTTAGCTTATCCTGAAAGATCTGGGAGCAGGTAGGCAGGAACCAAACAGAGCACATCTGAATACATTGATAGCCGGCAAGGGAATGACAGAAAGGCCAGGTAAAATAGGAAACACCCAGCCTCTGATGGACAGGTGGAAACCAAAGGCCGCAACCCACCAAAGTCACCCAGTACCAGCAGTAACCACCAGAGGGAGCCCACAAACAGAATCCACAACAAAGCTCATCGAAATTGGACAGTAGAAGATTGGAAAAACGTTGCTTGGTCTGATGAGTCTCGATTTCTGCTGCGACATTCGGATGATAGGGTCAGAATTTGGCGTAAACAACATGAAATCTTTGGGATGTGGTGGAACGGGAGATTCGCATCAGGGATGTGCAGCCGACAAATCTGCGGCAACTGTGTGATGCCATCATGTCAATATGGACCAAAATCTCTGAGGAATGCTTCCAGCACCTTGTTGAATCTATGCCACAAAGAATTGAGGCAGTTCTGAAGGCAAAAGGGGTCCAACCCGTTACTAGCATGGTGTACCTAATAAAGTGGCCAGTGAGTGTATATAGGTGCTTCTCACAAAGTTAGAATATCATCAAAAAGTTAATTTATTTCAGTTCTTCAGTACAAAAAGTGATGTATTTCAAGTGTTTATTTCTGTTAATGTACATGATTATGGCTTACAGCCAATAAAAACCCAAAAGTAGTGTTGAGCATTCCGATACCGCAAGTATCGGGTATCGGCCGATACTTGCGGGTATCGGAATTCCGATACCGAGATCCGATACTTTTGTGATATCGGGAATCGGTATCGGGATTAATATCAATGTGTAAAAGAAAGAATTAAAATAAAAAATAGGGATATACTCACCTCTCCGACGCAGCCTGGACTTTACCGCTGTAACCGGGAGCCTTTGTACCTAAGAATGCGCGCTTGAAGGGCCTTAGATGAGGTCACTGCGCTCTGATTGGTCCGTAGCGGTCGCGTGACCGCTACGCGACCAATCACAAAGCCGTGACGTCACCTAAGGTCTTTCAAGCGCTTGAAATACCTTAGAAGACGTCCGCAGCTTCTGATTGGTCGCGTAGCGGTCGCGTGACCGCTAGGCGACCAATCACAAAGCCGTGACGTCACCTAAGGTATTTCAAGCGCTTGAAAGACCTTAGGTGACGTCACTGCTTTGTGATTGGTCGCGTAGCGGTCACGCGACCGCTACGGACCAATCAGAGCACAGTGACCTCATCTAAGGCCCTTCAAGCGCGCATTCTTAGGTACAACGGCTCCCGGTTACGGCGGTAAAGTCCAGGGCGCATCAGAGGGTGAGTATATCCCTATTTTTTATTTTAATTCTTTCTTTTACACATTGATATGGATCCCAGGGCCTGAAGGAGAGTTTCCTCTCCTTCAGACCCTGGGAACCATACAGGATACCGTCCGATACTTGGTGTCCCATTGACTTGTATTGTTATCGTGTATCGGTATCGGATTAGATCCGATACTTTGCCGGTATCGCTCAACACTACCCAAAAGTCATCTCAGTAAATTAAAATAATTAACAAAAACACCTGCAAAGGCTTCCAAAGAATTTAAAAAGGCCCCTTAGTCTGTTTCAGTAGGCTCCACAATCATGGGGAAGACTGCTGACTTGACAGCTATACAGAAGGCAGTCATTGACACAATCCACAAGGAGGGGAAGCCACAAAAGGTCATTGCTAAAGAAGCTGGCCATTCACAGAGTGCTATATCCAAGTGGACCCCTCCACTTTTCTCTACACACTGCCCCTATTGGACAAACCATTAGTAGATTTAGTTTCCAGTACCATATCCATGCTGATGACACCCAGTTATACATATCTTCTTCTTCTTTTGCCTAAGAAGACCAGCATAAGGCTTGGCTTCCCAGGAGACCGTTATTTTTACTGTATACTGTAATGCTTAAAAATAAAGTGAAATAAAAAATGTTTAAAAATATAAAACAAATATAAAACCATATAAAAATTAAAATGTACCAATTTTTTCTTTTGACAACATAAATTAAAAAAAAAATAGTTTTGTCTCACTGTAGTTGTCCTGCTCTGGTGAATCCTATTGCCAGGTTATTTATAGGACACAATGCTTGTCATAGTAGTAAAACTCAAAAAACAACTGAGAAATTGCAGTGCTTTCTTCAAAATTTAGATCTAAAGGATAACATTTCTCCTTGTGGAAAGTGACAAGCCAGGCCTGGCATTTCAGAATGAGGAGAATTATACGCCATGCATGCTCCTCTGTGAAATTAAATATGCAAATTACCTCTTCGAAGAGGAAGAGGACTAGAAGTCTAATGCCACCTATAGGACGTAGCAAACCTAAATGTCAATATCGACCCTTTAGCCAGCCTACATGACTTAAGGCCCCGTCTCACATAGCGAGATCGCTAGCGAGATCGCTGCTGAGTCACAAGTTTTGTGACGCAACAGCGACCTCCATAGCGATCTCGCTATGTGTGACACGTACCAGCGATCAGGCCCCTGCTGCGAGATCGCTGGTCGTGTCGGAATGGCCTGGACCTTTTTTTGGTCGTTGAGGCCCCGCTGACATTGCTGAATCGGTGTGTGTGACACCGATCCAGCGATGTCTTCACTGGTAACCAGGGTAAACATCGGGTTACTAAGCGCAGGGCCGCGCTTAGTAACCCGATGTTTACCCTGGTTACCAGCGTAAATGTAAAAAAAAACAAACAGTACATACTCGCCTTCTGATGTCCGTCAGGTCCCTTGCCGTCTGCTTCCTGCTCTCACTGACTGCCGGCCGTACAGTGAGAAGTGAGAGCACAGCAGTGACGTCACCGCTGCGCTCTGCTCTCAGTGTACGGCGGCTCAGTCAGTCAGAGCAGGAAGCAGACGGCAAGGGACCTGGACACCGAAAGGCGAGTATGTACTGTTTGTTTTTTTTGGTAACCAGGGTAAACATCGGGTTACTAAGCGCGGCCCTGCGCTTAGTAACCCGATGTTTACCCTGGTTACCCGGGTGCTGCAGGGGGACTTCGGCATCGTTGAAGACAGTTTCAACGATGCCGAACTCGTTCCCCTGATCGTTGGTCGATGGAGAGAGCTGTCTGTGTGACAGCTCCCCAGCGACCACACAGCGACTTACCAACGATCACGGCCAGGTCATATCGCTGGTCGTGATCGTTGGTAAATCGCTAAGTGAGACGGGGCCTTTAGGATAAAAGCCAAACCAGATCTCAATTTGCAGACACAGTGTTTCAGAGTGTTGCCCCTCATCAGTGTTAATTAATTAAAAGATCTGATTTGGCTAGGTCAGGGGCTTAAAACTGGGATCTAAAGTGAAACGTTATTCCTTAAGGAGAGTGACAAGCCAGGCTTGGCATGTCAGAGTGAGGAGACTTATAAGCCGTGTGTGCGCTCCCCTGGGAAATATATAAATTGCCTCTTAGAGAGGAAGTGAACTTGAACTCTAGTGCCACCTATTGGAAGTAGCAATCCTAAAAGTCAATATCGACCCTTTAAGGAGCTTAGCCATATGACTTGGGATAAAAGAGAAACCACAATCTCTATTTGCAGACAAGATTCTGGTTTGACTTTTATCCTAATTCACATGACAAGGTTTGGTAATGGGTCAATATTTACTTTTTAGGATTGCTACTTCCAATAGGTGGCATTAGAGATCAAGTCCTCTTTCTCTTGGAAGAGACAATTTGCATATTTCAAAACGTAACCGCACTTAGAATTTTTTTTCTTATTTTGCGGCAATTGAAAGATTAACTGATTCATTCATAAATTGATTAATTCAAAACAACAATTCACCGCAATGCAAAAAACAAGCCCTCATTCAGCAATGTCAACAAAAAATCATAGAGCTATGGCTCTTGAAAGAAGGGGAGGAAAAAACAAAAGCACAAAAACGGTAAATTGCCCTTGTTGGGAGGGAGTTAAGAATAACTACAATTCAGTTTAATTCAAAGCTCTAGTGAATGACATTAAAATAGCTTTTAACAACTTTACTGTCTTGCTCATATGCAGTATACAGGTCCCTCTCAAAAAATTAGCATATAGTGTTAAATTTCATTATTTACCATAATGTAATGATTACAATTAAACTTTCATATATTATAGATTCATTATCCACCAACTGAAATTTGTCAGGTCTTTTATTGTTTTAATACTGATGATTTTGGCATACAACTCCTGATAACCCAAAAAACCTATCTCAATAAATTAGCATATCAAGAAAAGGTTCTCTAAATGACCTATTACCCTAATCTTCTGAATCAACTAATTAACTCTAAACACATGCAAAAGATACCTGAGGCTTTTAAAAACTCCCTGCCTGGTTCATTACTCAAAACCCGCATCATGGGTAAGACTAGCGACCTGACAGATGTCAAGAAGGCCATCATTGACACCCTCAAGCAAGAGGGTAAGACCCAGAAAGAAATTTCTCAACAAATAGGCTGTTCCCAGAGTGCTGTATCAAGGCACCTCAATGGTAAGTCTGTTGGAAGGAAACAATGTGGCAGAAAACGCTGTACAACGAGAAGAGGTGACCGGACCCTGAGGAAGATTGTGGAGAAGGACCGATTCCAGACCTTGGGGAACCTGAGGAAGCAGTGGACTGAGTCTGGTGTGGAAACATCCAGAGCCACCGTGCACAGGCGTGTGCAGGAAATGGGCTACAGGTGCCGCATTCCCCAGGTAAAGCCACTTTTGAACCATAAACAGCGGCAGAAGCGCCTGACCTGGGCTACAGAGAAGCAGCACTGGACTGTTGCTAAGTGGTCCCAAGTACTTTTTTCTGATGAAAGCAAATTTTGCATGTCATTCGGAAATCAAGGTGCCAGAGTCTGGAGGAAGACTGGGGAGAAGGAAATGCCAAAATGCCTGAAGTCCAGTGTCAAGTACCCACAGTCAGTGATGGTGTGGGGTGCCATGTCAGCTGCTGGTGTTGGTCCACTGTGTTTCATCAAGGGCAGGGTCAATGCAGCTAGCTATCAGGAGATTTTGGAGCACTTCATGCTTCCATCGGCTGAAATGCTTTATGGAGATGAAGATTTTATTTTTCAGCACGACCTGGCACCTGCTCACAGTGCCAAAACCACTGGTAAATGGTTTACTGACCATGGTATTACTGTGCTCAATTGGCCTGCCAACTCTCCTGACCTGAACCCCATAGAGAATCTGTGGGATATTGTGAAGAGAAAGTTGAGAGACGCAAGACCCAACACTCTGGATGAGCTTAAGGCCGCTATTGAAGCATCCTGGGCCTCCATAACATCTCAGCAGTGTCACAGGCTGATTGCCTCCATGCCACGCCGCATTGAAGCAGTCATTTCTGCCAAAGGATTCCCGACCAAGTATTGAGTGCATAACTGAACATTATTATTTGATGGTTTTTTTGTTTGGTATTAAAAAACACTTTTATTTGATTGGTCGGGTGAAATATGCTAATTTATTGAGACAGGTTTTTTGGGTTATCAGGAGTTGTATGCCAAAATCATCAGTATTAAAACAATAAAAGACCTGACAAATTTCAGTTGGTGGATAATGAATCTATAATATATGAAAGTTTAATTGTAATCATTACATTATGGTAAATAATGAAATTTAACACTATATGCTAATTTTTTGAGAAGGACCTGTATTCTTGCTGTTTTTGTTTTCATTTTAGGACACCATGCAGTAACAAATTACCTATTAAACATTTATTACAGACTCGTGCAGAGCATGTTATACTGGAAAAATTTGACTATTTAACATGGGATTTTGCCTGGAATGATGACCTTATCATGGTGGAATAAGAGCTTATTGTCCTTGCTCAGTTACCAGATGTACAATTCATTGTGTTGAACAATACTGTCATCTAAACAGGAGGCTTAATATGAAATACTATACTGTGATGTAAGAGGCTCTGATTCAGCTTTAGTTTTAAGTAACGTAAGTAACAAGTATTATACATCAAGGACAAGCTACAGGATATTATTAATAGAAACAATGCCAAAGCACTGTCAAAGCACTAGATGATTACGAATAGCAGTAACAAATATTTATACACACACAAACACGCAAACACACATATACCACACACATACATCTATATATATATAATTGCCTAAGGGGTACTTCCGTCTGTTTCTAACTTCCGTCTGTCTGTAATGGAAATCCTGGGTCAATGATTGGACCAATCAGCGATATTGGGGTGGGATTAAACACCGCTTCACTTTTTACTATTGATGCTGCCTATGCAGCATCAATAGTAAAAACATAGAATGTTAAAAATAATAATAAAAAAACCCATTATATTCTCACCTTCCGAAGTCCGCTGTAGCCTTTCCCGCTCCTCGCGCTCTGGTCCCAAGAATGCATTGCGGCAATGCCCCGAGATCACGTGGCGGTCTCGCAATACCGCTACATGATCACGGGTTATTGCCGCTAGGCATTACTGGGTACGGAGCGTCGCAAGGAGCATCATTAAAGGCCTCGGCTGGATCCGGGGGCCGACAGAAGGTGAGTATATAACTATTTTTTATTTTAATTGCTTTTTTAACAGGGATATGGTGCCCACATTGCTATATACTACGTGGCCTGTGTTATATACTGTGTGGGCTGTGTCATATACTGCGTGCGCAGTGTTATATGCTACATGGGCTGTGCTATATACTACGTGCCTGTGCTATATACTACGTGGCTGTGTTATATACTGCGTGGGCTGTGTTATATACTGCATGGGCTGTGTTATATACTGCATGGGCTGTGTTATGTACTACATGGGCTGTGTTATATACTATGTGGCTGTGCAATATACTATGTGGCTATGCTATATACTACATGGGCTGTGTTATATACTATGTGGGCTGTGCTATATACTATGTGGCTGTGTTATATACTGCACGGCTGTGATATTACTACGTGGCTGTGCTATATACTACGTGGGCTGTGCTATATACTACGTGGCTGTGCTATAGACTACGTGGCTGTGTTATATACTGTGTGGGCTGTGTTATATACTACATGGCTGTGCTATATACTACATGGCTGTGCAATATACTACATGGCTATGCTATATACTTCGTGGGCTGTGTTATATACTCCATGGCTGTACATTCTAGAATACCCGATGCGTTAGAATCGGGCCACCGTCTAGTACACACATAAACATGCAAACACGCATACACCACACACACACAATGCACACATACATGCGCACACACAAGCACGCAAACACACATACAACACACACACACAATGCACAAACACATACACGCACACACAAACGTACACTTTGATGAATTTGGTGCATGGAGATCTTTGCTTTAGGCCTCTATGTCCAAGGTAAAATTTCACTTTTTAGAATGCTGCTTTCACACTCATAACATTTTTGCTTTATTTTTTTCTTTGTTTCATGAGTCATAAAATGATAGCAGCCATATGATAGCGAAAAGTATGACAGTGCTGTTTTCAATTTTTTTATCCACATTTTTATTTTATTTATTTTTTGCTTACTCCTGACACCACTGTAGCGGTGTCGAGCGCAAGAGGTCTCAAGGGACTCTGACCCGGAGTCTTGGGGCAGAGTTCTGTGACTCCTTGCTTGTGCTCTCTATGCAGTATTGCAACCCTGTGACGCAACATGATTCGCTTCCTTACATACCGGGTGAAGCTAACCCATGTGTGTTCACATTTTACCGCCATATACTGTCCGCCATTACCGAGCAGCAGGTGTCATCTCTGCACGGTGGACCCTGGGCTGCGAACGCACCTTATACCATCCTTATAATTATTTGGTGCGTTCCGCCAGCCCTAACATTATACTAGCGCCAGGGTCTGGCTTGTAATAGCGGATGAACAGTGACTACAGCGGTTCATCCAGCAGCTGGTAGGCAGGTTGGCAGCTCTCGAGCACACAACCTCAGCCGTCGATGTTACCACAGTTGCTGTTCAGGCTGCTAGCGTGGCTGGAGCTACTTTGTCCACTGCCACCCCTGCTCCAACATTATCCCGTCTCCCGTTGCCAGACAAGTTTGCTGGTGACAGTAAACTGTGTCGGGGATTCGTGAGCCAGTGTGCTATACATTTTGAGCTCCTGGTTGCAGGTTTTCCCACAAAGTGGGCTAAGGTGAGATTTATTATATCCCTCCTGTCGGACAGGGCATTGGAGTAGGCAATGTCGCTGTGAGAGCGTGACAATCATGCGGTGCAGAGTGCTCCGCGGTTCTTGGGCACTCTGAAACAGGTCTTTTTGGGACCTCGTGTCACCCATGATACAGCGTTCCAACTGCTGGCATTGACACAGGGTTTGTCCAGGGTCAGCCATTTTGCTGTCCACTTCCGGACTTTGGCATTTGAGCTGGAGTGGCCGGATAAAGTCCTCATCCCTGTGTTCTGGAGAGGACTGGCTGACCATGTGATGGACGCCCTGGCCACTAGGGAGATTCCTGCCACACTGGAGGAGCTAATAGCTATATCTACCCGCATCGACCTTCGTTTTAACGAACGAAGGTTGGTGCGAACCCAGTGTAGGCAGAGGTTTTGGCTGGGTCCCACATTCGCCAAACCTCTGGAATCTCCGGTCCAGGCATCCGAGCCACATGAGGCCATGGAGGTGTCACGAACGGGGTCTAAGTCCCGGACCACTCATGGTCTGTCCTGTTTGCCAGCAGTTGGGACATTATGCCAGAAAATGTCCCCAGCTGTCGGGAAAACGTCAGCGTCTAGTGGTTGTAGGAGGAGGTACACTAGACATTGTGACGTTTTCCACCAAATTGTCCTTCAAGGGAAAAATTACCTTAGGCCCATCCACTCATACGGTGGAGCTTTGTGTGAATTCCGCGGTGGAGGGCAACTTCAAGTCTTCTGCCTTTGCCCAACGGCATGCAATACCTCTGGTGATGCTCGCCAAACCAGTGACCATACGAATGGTGAATAGGTTGACACTGCCCTCACAGATAACACACCAGACCATTTACTCTTTCTATGTTGCCATCCCATCAGGAAATTATCTCCCTGCTAGTCATTCCCGAGGGAATTGATGAGGTCCTGTTAGGGATACCATGGCTACGCTACCACTCTCCTCATATAGAGTGGTCCTCTGGGAGAATTCTGGGATGGAGTGAGTCTTGTGACTGTAGATGTCTGAGGGAGTGCATTCAGGTTGCTACTACTGAAGCACATGCTGATCTTTTCTCTCTCCCTAAGCACTATTGGCCCTATGCCGACGTGTTCTCCAAGAGGGCTGTGGAGACCCTTCCGCCCCACCGCCCCTATGACTGTCCTATTGACCTCTTGCCTGGTGCAGAGCCTCCCCGGGGTCGAGTCTATCCCTTATCTCTCCCGGAGACGGAGGCGATGACCCAATACATCCAGGAGAATGTGGCAAGAGGATTCATTAGGAAGTCAGTGTCACCTGCAGGGGCTGGGTTCTTGTTCGTGTAGAAGAAGAACGGAGAATTACGTCCATGCATAGATTACAGGGGTCTTAAAGCCATCACCGTTAAGGACAAGTATTCTCTGCCTCTGATATCTGAGCTTTTCGATAGGTTGCGGGGAGTGAGGGTATTTACTAAGCTTAATCTGTGGGGTGCTTACAACCTGATTAGCATCCGTGAGGGGGATGAATTGAAAATGGTATTTAACACCAGGGACTGGCACTATGAATACCTGGTGATGCCCTTTGGGCTTTGTAATGCTCCTGCCGTTTTCCAAGACTTTGTGAACGACATCTTCCGGGATCAGTTATTCACCTTGGTCGTAGTCTATCTGGATGATATTCTCATCTACTCTCCAGATATAGAGATATAGACGCCCACCGGAGAGATGTTTGCAAAGTCTTCGACCTCCTACGGGCAAACTCCCTCTATGCCAAGTTGGAGAAGTGTGTTTTTGAGCAGGAGTCTTTGCCTTTCTTGGGCCATATCATCTCCCAGGGATTGGCTATGGATCCTGCCAAGCTACAGGCTGTGATGGACTGGCAAGAACCCCATTCTCTCAAAGCATTGCAGTGCTTTATGGGGTTCATTAACTGTTATCCCCAGTTCATTCCCCACTTCTCCACTTTGGTAGCTCCCTTGGTAGCCCTCACCAAGAAGGGAGCAAATCCCAAATAGTGGTTGGAGGAGGTCTCCAAGACCTTCCTCTCTATTAAGTCCCAATTTGCTAGCGCTCCCATTCTACATCGCCCCGATGTAGATAAAACTTTTATAATGAAGGTGGATGCCTCATCTGTCTGTGCTGGAGCAGTCCTATTGCAAAGGGATGCTCAAGGTTGGAAGCATCCTTGCTTCTTTTTCTCTAAGACCTTCACACCGACGGAGAGGAATTATTCCCTCGGGGACAGGGAGTTGCTAGCTATGAAGTTAGCCTTCTCGGAGTGGATAAACCTCATGGAAGGGGCTCGTTTTCCCTTCCAAGTCTATACCAAAAACAACAATTTAGTTTACTTGCAAACTGCCCAGCGGCTAAATTCTCGTCAGGCTAGATGGTCCTTGTTCTTCTCCTGTTTCCACTTCACTCTCCATTATCTTTCCAGGGAGAAGAACATCCGTGCCGACGCTCTCTCCCGCTCCATAGTATCATCAGTGGAGGAGGAGGAGCCTCGGTTAATTGTCCCTTCGGAGAGTCTGAGGAGCATGGCCCGGTTTCGCTAGAGTCTGTGCCCCTGGGCAAGACTTTTGTGCCATCTAATTTGCGACCCGTGGTCCTCTCTTGGGCTCACTCGTCCTGGGTGGGTGGCCATTTTGGGACTAAGAGGACATCTGAGCTTCTGGCGAGGACGTACTAGTGGCTGCATATGGCCTGTGATATTCGGGCGTGTGTCTCCTGCGCCAAGAATAAGTCTCCTCGACAATGACCTACTGGTTACTTTACCCCCTGCCGGTGGCAGATAGGCCCTGGGAAATGGTCAGGATGGACTTCGTGGTGGGCTTACCCAAATCCCGTAACTGCACCATTATTTGGGTAGTCACCAACCACTTTTCCAAAATGGTGCACTTGGTGCCTCTTCCATGGCTACCTTCTGCACGAGCCTTGGCAGCATTGTTTATCAAGCATATTTTCTGCCTACACGGTATGCCAGACAAATTTGTCAGTGACCGGGGTTCCCAGTTTGCGTCTCGGTTCTGGAGAAAGCTTTGTCGTCTTCTCAGCATCGAGCTGAATCTCTCTTCAACACACCATCCTAAGACAAATGGGTTGGTAGAGAGGGCCAACCAGACCCTGGTCACATACCTGCGACAATTAGTTTCAGCCAGGCAGGATAACTGGGCATCCTTGCTAGTGTGGGCGGAGTTTGCACTTAACAACGCCATAGCCAACTCCACTGGGCAGACCCCTTTCCTCCTTAACTACGGCCAGCATCCGTGAGTTCCTGTGCCCATGCCCGTGTCTTTCGCTGACTCCAGGGTGGCAGAACTGGGATGCGGAGGCACGTAACATTTGGGACCTCACACAGGATGCTATCCGGGCCTCCAAGGAGAGAATGAGGGCCTCCGCCGATGCACATCAGCACCCCACTTCGACCTTTGCTCCTGGCGACTTTGTGCGGCTCTCCACCCGTAATATCAGGCTGCAAGTTGAGTCCACTAAGTTTGTGTCTCACAACTTGGGTCCCTTCAAGGTCCTGGAACAGGTTAACCCTGTGGTCTACCGTCTTGCCCTTCCTCCTCGCCTAGGTATCAACGACACCTTTCATGTGTCCCTCCTAAAGCCCGTTCATATGTCCCGGTTTTCTGAGTTATCTGCCGGGACATCGGGTTCGTTCACAGACGATTACGAGGTGAACGCTATCGTGGGGTGTAAGGTGGTCGTGGCAAAAAATTCCATTTGGTAGATTGGAAGGGTTATGGCCCAGAAGACAGGTCCCTGGGAGACTGTTGAGCACATTCAGACTCCGCAGCTCATTGTTGCCTTCGAGCGTAGCGAGGCCCAAGGAGGGGGGTAATGTTAGGTGTCGAGTTCCCACCACTGCACAAGTGAAATCTTGAACCATGTCTGCTGCGGTCTCCCATTCTCCTTCAGCCACAGTTACAGTTGCCATTCTAGGCTCAGCCTTTGTAACCAGCATTGATGAGCGGCGAGCAGACGTTCCAGGGACTAAGTCCTGCTTTTCTTCTACTGAGCATGCCCACGGCACAACCTCTCATTGGTGGTCAGGGTCACATGCTCAGGTCCTGTAGCAGCTCCGATTGGAGCACTAGGAAAGTACTGGAAGGCTACAGATATAAAAGGTTCACATGGCCCCTCGGCCATGCGCTAGAATAAAATCAATTATTGTGTGTGATGTATGCCTATTCTGGTGAAAGCTCCGAATCATTCCCATCCCTAGTGTTGATGAATGCTCACAAATGTTGGAGCTGTCTAGTGCCAGTTAGTGCCATCCAGCACCAGGCACAATCTATAGCATCAATCAGCAGCGTTAGCCAGTGCGGCACCGTGCGCAACCAGTGTGCTTACCTGTCCCTAGTTAGGGTGGTTAGTGGTGTTCGCCAGAGCGGCACTGCGCGCACCCAGTGCGCTAAATCTATTTTTAGCTTACTCCTGACACCACTGTAGCGGTGTTGAGCGCAAGAGGTCTCGATGGACTCTGACCCTGAGTCTTGGGGCAGAGTTCTGTGACTCCTTGCTTGCGCTCTCTGTGTGGTATAGCAGCCCTGTGGTGCAACAGGGTTCACTTCCTTACATACCGGGTGAAGCTAACCCATGTGTGTTCACATTATACCACCATATACTGTCCGCCATTACTGAGCAGCAGGTGTCATCTCTGCACGGTGGACCCCAGGCTGCGAACGCACCTTATACCATCCTTTTAATTATTTGGTGCGTTCCGCCAGCCCTAACAGATTTTATTGTCCATCATAAACTTTACAACTCCATAACAAAAACAGTTTTTCATCCAGTGCAAATTAATACTATAACAGTCCTTTCTTCAGTCACAATGAAACAAAGTAAATATAGCAGTCTCACCAATCTCAGTATTCTAGGCAGTATAAGCTCAAGCAGTTTTAACCACGTTCACCAAACACACATCTGTTCAGCTCCAGTACAAACTACATTCTGCTGAGCTAAACTAACTGCTGTTATTAGGCTTCGTTGGTTGCTCCTATATCCCAGACCCCAAATTCAGTTGAATTAATATTATCTCACTACTAGTGTTGAGCATTCCGATACCGCAAGTATCGGGTATCGGCCGATACTTGCGGTATCGGAATTCCGATACCGGGATTCCGATACTTGCCGCGTATCGGATACCGGAATCGGAAGTTCCCAGATTCAAACTGCACAAATTCAGCCAATGAGAATGATTCCAAGTGTGGGCACATCCTGTTCAGCATGGAGGGCATGAAACTACTGGCATGGCTGTGATTGGCTGCTGAAATGATGTCATGATGCAGTTTAAAAGTCGCTGGCGCCATTTTGCGCTCACTCTGCTGTGAATTCAGTTAGTGACAGGACGCTGTTTGCTGACTGAGGGCCAGTTTAGAGATAGCGATTTGCTTCTTTGTGCTTTTCAAAGGCTAATTTAGCAACCGCTGTGTTCACCTACTATTCACCTTGATTTTGCCTTGTAGCGCTGTTTTCACAGCGATCTGCAAGGTCTGTGTGTGTGTGTGTGTGTGTGAGTGCAGCCCACTCTCTAGTCTGAGTGCAGCCATAGGCCATCCATAGCTGGTTGTATTCAGTTCAGGGAGGGTGGTTCATTGCCTCATACTGTTTTTTTTTTTTTTTTTTTTTTTTTTTCAAGTAGTGTAGTCTGCTGCTCATTTTTTCAAAAAATTCCTATTAGTGTCTTTCCACCCGTCTCCAGCTAACTTGTGGAAAAACACTACATAGGATAAAGTAGAGGAGGGTTTTTGGGCCTTGCAGCGCCGTTTACGGCTGTCTGCACGGTCTCCGTGTGACTGCAGCTCGCCCTGTAGTCTGTGAGCAGCCATAGCCTGGTTGTCTCCAGCTCAGGGTTCTTCACTGCGTCATACCGTAAAATCAATTTTCCTTTTGTTTTAAGTAGTGCAGGCTGCTGCACATTTTTTCAAAAAATTCCTATTAGTGTCTTTCCACCCGTCTCCAGCTAACTTGTGGAAAAACACTACATAGGATAACGTAGAGGAGGGTTTTTGGGCCTTGCAGCGCCGTTTACGGCTGTCTGCAGGGTCTCCGTGTGACTGCAGCTCGCCCTGTAGTCTGTGAGCAGCCATAGCCTGGTTGTCTCCAGCTCAGGGTTCTTCACTGCGTCATACCGTAAAATCAATTTTCCTTTTGTTTTAAGTAGTGCAGGCTGCTGCACATTTTTTCAAAAAATTCCTATTAGTGTCTTTCCACCCGTCTCCAGCTAACTTGTGGAAAAACACTACATAGGATAACGTAGAGGAGGGTTTTTGGGCCTTGCAGCGCCGTTTACGGCTGTCTGCACGGTCTCCGTGTGACTGCAGCTCTCTCTGTTGTCAGTTCAGTCCCCAAAAAATAAATAAATAATAAAGTTCACCAAACACACCAGTGACACCACTTAACATTTGTGTAGGCCACATTAGCTCATATTAAAGTCTAGTCCACACTTTAGAAAATTAGTGTTTCTTATACCTGTTAGGAGTTGTTCAGGAATAAGCACACAAAGCCTTTAGTAATTTTCTGCTTATCTTTATCAGTCAACCAAGATGAAGAAGGCAGTGAGTAAGGCACGTGGGCGTGGGCGCGGAGCAGGGAGAGGACGTGGGGATTCTTTGCCTGCTGCGGGCACCGGTGACTCATCAGCACCCACTTTCACCAGGGAACAGTCCTTCATGCGCAGCTTTGTCGCAGAGCGCCGTACACCGCTGCTGCGTGAAGAACAAATTGAAGCCGTTGTCGGATGGATGGCAGCTAATGCATCAACTTCAATTAGTGCCACATCCTCTCAGACACAGAGCACTGGAGAGCAGCCATCTGTCTCTTCACCACCTGCCAAATTGCCCAGGCAGACAGAGAGCCCAGGACAGGAGCCGTCTCTACTTCTGTTCTCTGAATCTCTTGGCTTGGAAACAGGGGGCCAGCCAAGCAGCATTGGAGAAATGGAAGAAGAGGCAGGGTGCAGTGATGCCCAACAGCTTTTTCTCTCTTCCTCTGAAGAGGTGGGTGGGCCAGTGCTTCCGGTCACCACATCGCAGGCCGCATCCGCTGATGATGACACTCAGGTGCCACTTTCTGGTGCGTGCTCTGCTGCTGAGACTACCCAGGAGGAGCAGTTGGGGGCAGAGGGTAGTGTAGATGATGAGGTCCTTGACCCATCTTGGCGTGAGGGACAGGAAGGTGGTGGGAGCAGCTCTGAGGAAGAGATTCCCCGTACGGCCCAAAGAGGGAGAGGGAGGGGGAAGACTGCAGATCCTGCAGCCTCCGCTTTGGCACCCGTTAGGAGCATGTCTCTTCCAAAAGCCAAAAAGGGCGCTCCCAAGACTTGCAGTGCCTGGTCCTTTTTTGACACAGTTGCAGATGACATTTGCTATGTCAAATGCAAGGTGTGTCATCACAAAGTAAAAAGAGGTCGAAATGTCAGCAACCTCAATACCTCCAACATGTGGAAACATGTGCGCAACAGGCACGCGGCGGAGTTAGAAAAACACACTGAAGAGCTAGGCCAACCAACAGCGGCAGCTACCACCCCTTCAGCTCGTGTTGCCTCTTCCTCCAGCTCATACACAGCTGGTTCGGCTTCCTCCCAGGATCGCCGTGGAAGAACCTCTGGCCCTGTTGTCCAGAGACCCGCTGTAATTCCACCCGCAGCACCACGTTCCCAGTCATCCACACACTCCCAGCCCAGTGTACAGCCATCGGTAGTACAGGCATGGGAGAAAAGGCGGCCTTTCTCGTCAAACCACCCACGAGCACAGGCTCTGACTGCAGGCATTGCCAAACTTCTGTCACTGGAAATGCTGTCATTCAGGCTGGTGGAGACTGACAGCTTCCGTGACTTGATGTCATTGGCAGTCCCACAGTACAATGTGCCCAGCCGCTTTTACTTCAGCAGGCAAGCCGTCCCTGCCCTGCACAAGCATGTGGATGGACACATAAAACACGCGCTACTGAATGCCATCAGTAGCAAGGTCCACCTCACCACCGATGCGTGGACCAGTCAACATGGACAGGGGCGATACCTTTCCCTCACTGCCCATTGGGTTAATGTCGTTGAGCCGGGTACAGATCGTGCGAGTGGCGCAGGACGTGTCCTGCCCACTCCAAGGATTGCAGGAATCCATTCTGTACGCATTGACTCCTCCTCTTACACCAGTTCCTCAGAATCATCGCTGCAGGAGCAGTCACAGTCCACCTCCACATGGACCCGTGATGAACGTTTACCTGTTACGACCGACATGAGCACAGCCGTGGCCAAACGTCAACAGGCCGTCTTGAAATTAATTTCTTTGGGGAATCGAAGCCACACAGCGCAGGAGCTCTGGAATTCCATCAAGCAGGAGAGCGATGTGTGGTTTGTGCCAGCGAATCTCCAGCCAGGCATGGTAGTGTGTGATAATGGCCGAAATCTGGTGGCAGCTCTGGGCCTCGGCAACCTCACTCACATCCCATGTCTGGCACATGTGCTCAATTTGGTCGTGCAGAGTTTTTTGAGGGACTATCCGGATCTTGATGCACTGCTGCACAAGGTCCGCCTAGAGTGTGCTCACTTGCGGCGTTCCAGCACGGCAAAAGCGCGCATTGCGGCTCTGCAGCGCCGACACCACCTGCCGGAACATCGCATCATATGTGACCTACCTACCAGGTGGAATTCCACGTTACATATGTTGGAGCGGTTGTGTGAGCAGCAGCAAGCTGTAATGGAGTACCAGCTGCATCAGGCGCAAAGAAGTCGCACTCCGCGCCGTTCAGACTTCACAACCACAGAGTGGGCCACTATGAATGACCTCTGCCAGGTTTTGCGTCCCTTCGATTATTCCACGCGGATGGCGAGTGCAGATGATGCACTAGTCAGCATGACTGTCCCCCTTATCTGCCTGCTTGAAAAATCACTGCAAGCGCTAAGGGATGATGTTGTGGAAGAGGTGGAGGATGAGGATTCAACATTTCCATCATCTTCTGGACAGTCAGCGCCACGTGGTTCCTCACAAACGCGTAGGCAGGGGACAGTTTGTGAGGAGGATGAGGAGGAGTCAATGGAGGAGGAAGACATCCGTCCAGAGGAGGGAGTTACCGAATTGTCCAGTACTCAGTGTGTACAGCGAGGGTGGGGTGATGACGAGCGGGCAGATATCACGCCTCCAGCAGGGGACAGCGTTTCTTGGGCAGTTGGCAGTCTGCAGCACATGGTGGATTACATGCTGCAGTGCCTGAGAAACGACCGCCGCATCGCCCACATTCTCAACATGTCTGAATATTGGGTGTTCACCCTCCTCGATCCTCGCTACCGGGACAACGTAGAAAGCCTCATCACACCGTTGAACCGGGAGCGAAAAATGCGGGAGTACCAAGACACACTGGTGAATTCCATCATCTTCTCCATTCCAAATGAGAGAAGTGCTGCTAGTGCATTACAAAGCAGCTCAGTGCGTCCAGGCAGTGGTGGAGGCTCTGCACAAAGAGGGAGCAGAAGCAGTGCCTCTGCCCAAGGCAAGACCAGTATGGCCCAACTGTGGCACAGTTTTCTGTGCCCGCCACAAAAGTCTACACCATCACAGACGGCTCCAGTCAGCAGGAGGCAACGGTTCCGTCAGATGGTGACAGACTACATGTCTTGCCCTCTTGCTGTACTCCCAGACGGCTCTTCACCTTTCAAGTTTTGGGTCTCAAAGCTGGATACATGGCCAGAGCTAAGCCAGTATGCATTGGAGGTGCTGGCTTGCCCTGCGGCTAGTGTATTATCGGAACGCGTCTTTAGTGCTGCAGGTGGTGTACTAACTGACCGTCGCATGCGACTATCCTCCGATAACGTTGACCAGCTTACTTTCCTGAAAATGAACAAGGCCTGGATCTCGCCGGAATTTGCCACTCCTCTTCCTGATTAAATAATTAGGTGACTGTCTACGTTATCCAGGTCTCCTGTTGTGTTCATCTTTCTACCACCCGAACTTAAATTCCTGGGCTCCAACACCGCCAGTTGAGACTCAGAAGTGCCGTCTGCACAGTCAAAACATACGACCCAGTGTTATTGGGTTTCAGTAACGTCAGCTGATCCCCAGCTGTGTAGCCGGCAATGTGTCCTGCGACCGCCACGCTGACACAACAACTGAAATGTAAGGGAACCTGTCCCCCCCCCAAGGCGTTTGTTACTGAAGGAGCCACCTTGTGCAGCAGTAATGCTGCACAAGGAAAAGGTAGCTATTTTTGTTTAGCTCCTTGAACACGCAGAACTTAACACTTATAAAATGTGTCCACTGATACCGTAAAACCGTCCCGGAGGTGGGACTTTCCTTCGTAATGTGACGCAGCACAGCCGTCATTCTTACCCCCCCGGCGCGGTGCGCCGGCTGCTCAGCGTTGTTTGATTCCGTCCCAGAGCCTGCGCTGTTATGTTATCCCTTGGCCAGGCACACTTAGCGCTGCCCATCTTCTGACATCATTTGTGTCAGGCTGGCTGCGCCTGTGCGGCCGCGCTGGCCGAGAGCCCACCTCGCAGTGTCTTCTGATTTAATCCCACTGGGGGCCTGAGATCCATGGACATGCGCAGTGCATATCTGAACCTCCACCTCTCACTCATCTCCCTACGGCTTCTTCAGACTGTGCGGTGTCAGCTGGTCCCTAATAGCATGCCACGGCCGTGACACCGCACAGTCTGAAGAAGCCGTTGGGAGGGGAGTGAGAGGCGAGGATATGCACTGCGCATGGCCATGGATCCCATGCCCGCGGTGGGATTACATTAGACGACACTGCGAGGCGGGCTCTCGGCCAGCACGTCCGCACAGGCGCAGCCAGCCTGACACCAAATGATGCCAGAAGATGGGCAGCGCTAAGTGTGCCTGGCCAAGGGATAACATAACAGCGCAGGCTCCAGGAAGGAATCAAACAACGCTGAGGAGCCGGGGCACGGCGCTAAGGGGGTAGGAATGACGGCTGTGCTGCGTCATATTACGAAGGAAAGTCCCACCTCCGGGACGGTCTCACGGTATCAGGAGACACATTTTAAAAGTGTTCAGTTCTGTGTTTGCAAGGAGCATAATGAAAAGAGCCACCTTTTCCTTTTGCATCCTTTGTGCTGCACAAGCTGGCTCTTTCAGCTACAAACGCCTTGGGGGGGGTTAAAGGTTCCCTTTCGACTTTCTCCAATCAGGCTTCGGCCTACACTGTGTTCCTCTCCTCCTCCTCCTGTCCCTGGGCTCCAACACCGCTAGTTGTTGCCTGGTAGTGCTGTACGCACAGTCAACAGTCGCTCCTCTGTTATTGGGGTTCAGTAACGTCAGCTGTTCCCCAGCTGTGTGTGTGGCAATCCCTCCTATCTCCTCCACCTCCTCCTCCTCCTCCTGTCCCTGGGCTCCATCACCGCTAGTTGCCGTCCAGAAGTGCTGTCTGCACAGTCCCAACAGTCCCTCCTCTGTTATTGGGGTTCAGTAACGTCAGCTGTTCCCCAGCTGTGTGTGTGGCAATCCCTCCTATCTCCTCCACCTCCTCCTCCTCCTCCTGTCCCTGGGCTCCAACACCGCTAGTTGTTGCCTGGTAGTGCTGTACGCACAGTCAACAGTCCCTCCTCTGTTATTGGGGTTCAGTAATGTCAGCTGTTCCCCAGCTGTGTGTGTGGCAATCCCTCCTATCTCCTCCACCTCCTCCTCCTCCTCCTGTCCCTGGGCTCCAACACCGCTAGTTGTTGCCTGGTAGTGCTGTACGCACAGTCAACAGTCCCTCCTCTGTTATTGGGGTTCAGTAACGTCAGCTGTTCCCCAGCTGTGTGTGTGGCAATCCCTCCTATCTCCTCCACCTCCTCCTCCTCCTCCTGTCCCTGGGCTCCAACACCGCTAGTTGCCGTCCAGAAGTGCTGTCCACACAGTCCCAACAGTCCCTCCTCTGTTATTGGGGTTCAGTAACGTCAGCTGTTCCCCAGCTGTGTGTGTGGCAATCCCTCCTATCTCCTCCACCTCCTCCTCCTCCTGTCCCTGGGCTCCAACACCGCTAGTTGTTGCCTGGTAGTGCTGTACGCACAGTCAACAGTCTCTCCTCTGTTATTGGGGTTCAGTAACGTCAGCTGTTCCCCAGCTGTGTGTGTGGCAATCCCTCCTATCTCCTCCACCTCCTCCTCCTCCTCCTGTCCCTGGGCTTCAACACCGCTAGTTGCCGTCCAGAAGTGCTGTCCGCACAGTCCCAACAGTCCCTCCTCTGTTATTGGGGTTCAGTAACGTCAGCTGTTCCCCAGCTGTGTGTGTGGCAATCCCTCCTATCTCCTCCACCTCCTCCTCCTCCTCCTTCTCCTGTCCCTGGGCTCCAACACCGCTAGTTGTCGCCTGGTAGTGCTGTACGCACAGTCAACAGTCCCTCCTATCTCCTCCACCTCCTCCTCCTCCTCCTGTCCCTGGGCTCCAACACCGCTAGTTGTCGCCTGGTAGTGCTGTACGCACAGTCAACAGTCCCTCCTCTGTTATTGGGGTTCAGTAACGTCAGCTGTTCCCCAGCTGTGTGTGTGGCAATCCCTCCTATCTCCTCCACCTCCTCCTCCTCCTCCTCCTGTCCCTGGGCTCCAACACCACTAGTTGCCGTCCAGAAGTGCTGTCTGCACAGTCCCAACAGTCCCTCCTCTGTTATTGGGGTTCAGTAACGTCAGCTGTTCCCCAGCTGTGTGTGTGGCAATCCCTCCTATCTCCTCCACCTCCTCCTCCTCCTCCTGTCCCTGGGCTCCAACACCGCTAGTTGCTGTCCAGAAGTGCTGTCCGCACAGAGCCAAACACCTCGCCAATGTGCTAGTGGGGTTCAGCACCGCCAGCTGTTCCCCTGCTGTGTATTCGGCAACGTGTACTGCGACCGCCACGCAGGCACAACAAGTTAAATTTAAGGGAACCTGTCCCCCCCCCCCAGGCGTTTGTTACTGAAGGAGCCACCTTGTGCAGCAGTAATGATGCAAAGGGAAAAAGTGCCTCTTTTCGTGGTGCTCCTTGCACATGCTGAACCTAACACTTATGAAATGTGTCCCCTCCTACCGTGATACCGTCCGGTAGGTGGAACTCTCCTTTGTGATGTGACGCAGCACGGTCGTCATTCTTACCCCCTTGGCGCCGTGCGCCGCCTCCTCAGCGTTGTTTGAATCAGTCCCGGAGCCTGCGCTGTTAGGTTAGCCCTTGGCCATGCACACATTTTGCGCTGCCCATCTTCTGACATCATTTGGTGTCAGGCTGGCTGCGCCTGTGCGGCCGCGCTGGACGAGATCCCGCCTCGTAGTGTCTTCTGATTTAATCCCACTGGGGGCCTGAGATCCATGGACATGCGCAGTGCATATCTGAACCTCCACCTCTCACTCATCTCCCTACAGCTTCTTCAGACTGTGCGGTGTCAGCTGATCCCTAATAGCATGCAACGGCCGTGACACCGCACAGTCTGAAGAAGCCGTAGGGAGGGGAGTGAGAGGTGAGGATATGCACTGCGCATGGCCACGGATCCCAGGCCCGCGGTGGGATTACATTAGACGACACTGCGAGGCGGGATCTCGGCCAGCGCAGCCGCACAGGCGCAGCCAGTTTGACACCAAATGATGTCAGAAGACGGGCAGCGCAAAATGTGTGCATGGCCAAGGGCTAACCTAACAGCGCAGGCTCCGGGACTGATTCAAACAACGCTGAGGAGGCGGCGCACGGCGCCAAGGGGGTAAGAATGACGGCTGTGCTGCGTCACATCACAAAGGAAAGTTCCACCAACCAGACGGTATCACGGTAGGAGGGGACACTTTTCATAAGTGTTAGGTTCAGCATGTGCAAGGACCATAATTAAAAGAGCTAAGTTTACCTTTTCCAGCATTAGTGCTGTACACGATGGCTCTTTCGGCTACAAATGCCTGGGGGGGGGGGTTAAAGTTTCCCTTTCAACTTGCTCCAGTGCAGGCTTCGGCCTATACTCTGCTCCCTCTCCTCCTCCTGCTGACCCTGGGCTCTAACACCGCCAGTTGGGGCCCAGATGTGCTAGCTGCACAGAGCCAAACACCAGCCAATGTGTCAGTGGGGTTCAGCACCGCCAGCTGTTCCCCTGCTGTGTAGCCGGCAACGTGTCCTGCAACAGCCACGCAGACACAAGAACTGAAATTGAAGGAAACCTGTCCCCCCTCCCCCAGGCGTTTCTACGTTTTACAGCCACCTTGTATGACAGTAATGCTGCATGTGTGCAAGGTGGCTCAGAAACTTATTCTCCTTGCCCATGTTGAACTGAACACGTCTAAAATGAGTCCTCTGCGACCATTAAAACGTCCCTCAGGTGTGATTTTCCTTTGTATTGACACGCAACAAGCTCCTTGGTAGCGCTGCCCGTCTTCTGGCATCATTGTTTGGCTGCCTGCGCCTCTGCGGCCGCCTTGCCCCACACAACGCCCCTCGGTGTCTTATTTATTTGGACTGCGAGGGTGTGATTGATGGGCATGAACGGTGCATTTCTTCGCCTGTCCCTCATCTCCTTCCGCCTTCTTCGGACTGTGCGTCTTCATGGCTGTGGCATGCGATAAGGGATCAGCTGACGCCGCATAGTCTGAAGCGGGTGTAAGAACCCAAGCGAGAGGCGAACATATGTACTGCGCCAGGCCATGAATCCCAGCCCCGCAGTGTTTTAACAATGTTAAGACACTGCGGGGCTGGGATTCATGGTCATCGCAAACCGCAACGGCCGACATTACATGATGTCAGGGGATGGGCAGCGCTAACAGCGCAAGGCCAAGGGATAACACGAAAGCGCAGACTCCTGTGCAACAAATAACGATGCTCAGGAGGCCGCGCAAAGCACCAAGGTGGCATTTTTGCCAGCTGTACTGCGTCTCTTTACGAAGGGAACTCACGCCTCAAAATCAGTTTGACTGTGTAAGGGCCTAAATGTTATACGTGTTCCTTTCAGCGTGTGCAAGGAGCAAAATTAAAAGAGCAACCTTTGACTTGTGCAGCATTACTGCTGCATAAGCTGTGGCTCTTCTAGTTTGTAACACCTGAGGGGGGGTTAAAGGTTACCTTTGAAATTGGTTCAATTAGGCTTCGGCCTACACTCTGCTCCCTCTCCTCCTCCTGCTGACCCTGGGCTCTAACACCGCCAGTTGGTGCCCGGTACTGCTAGCTGCACAGAGAAAAACACCAGCCAAAGTGTCAGTGGGGTTCAGCAACGCCAGCTGTTCCCCTGCTGTGCAGCCGACAACGTGTCCTGCAACAGCCACGCAGGCACAACAGACCCAAAGCTGCCGCCAGTGCAGGCTTTGGCCTACACTCTGCTCCCTCTCCTCCTTCTGCTGACCCTGGGCTCTAACACCGCCAGTTGGTGCCCGGTACTGCTAGCTGCACAGAGAAAAACACCAGCCAATGTGTCAGTGGGGTTCAGCACCGCCAGCTGTTCCCCTGCTGTGCAGCCGGCAACGTGTCCTGCAACAGCCACGCAGACACAAGAACTGAACTTGAAGGGAACCTGTCCCCCCTCCCCCAGGCGTTTGTATGTTTTACAGCCACCTTGTACAGCAGTAATGCTGCATGTGTGTGCAGCGCCCCAGAGTCCTGGTCGTTGCAGTACTGTGGCTCCGCCACTAAGGGGAGCTATGGTGCGTCTGATGGCACTGAAGGAGTTCATCTGATCAGGTATCACAGACACCAATACATTTCACAGTCGGGCCTCCGGGGGGAGCTAAGGGTTCTATTCACTAGGCCACTCCCCATCATAGTGGGTAAACTGGGGGTCAGGCAGGAAGTTAGATCAGAAAGCTGACTGGGTTGGAACCAGGCAACACCTTGTGGCAGAGGGTGTTGTGGGGGAAGATACAGTAGGGTCTCTGTCAGGGGTGGGATCCTGACAGAGGCTTGGCAACTTGAACGAACGTAACGGGACCGTGCCTGCTCAGCATAGCGGCGGTGCCCAAGGAAGGATCAGAAGCGAGATAGATTGTGCTGAGTGAGAAACGAGATCAAGCAAAAGGAGAAATACCAGTAGGAGTCGTGCCGTAAGACCGAGGCAACATCCTACTGAGGCGCACTACCGGTGGCCGGAACGCCGAGGGAGTATTATAACATTCAGCTTCAAGCAATACTCTAAACAGCGGCAGGACAGTCAGTCTAAGGTGGGCTGTCTAACTTAAATCACCTATGCAGTCTTGGGGGGCAACTTGTGGAGAGGGGCGACTCTAGGGTCCCGGAAGAGCTCCGAGCCTACCCGTCAAACGGGTGCCGTTCCAACCAGAACATCAGGGAGGGACGGAGGATTAGCAGAACATCATCTAATCGAGTTGTGAGGGAACTTAAGAAACAGACACAACAGTTGTGGGGACTTTCTGTAAGCACAGCAGGGAAGGACCACAACACATAGCGCTAGAAGGAAGGCACAGATTTCCACCTGTGAAGAGAACTCTGGAGGTGCCATTGGACCGGCCGGACTTGCGCAGCCTGGTGAACCGTGTTCTGGACTGAGGACCCAGAGATCTTCAGTAAAGAGGTAAAGAGACTGCAACCTGGTGTCCTCTTTATTTACTGCATTACACCACTACAGCATCACCACCGTCACCCGTCACATCCTTCACTGTGCGCCCCTCGGCAGGGTCACGGACTGGGCCTAGCCACCGTGACAACCCCAGAGCAGAGACTCAGAGGCCAGGTACCGGGTACCCCTCGGCCCTGCGGCAGTGGGGGCGCTACAACTGCAAGGTGGCTCATAAACTTATTCTCCTCGCACATGTGGAACTGAAAACACATCTAAAATGTGGCCTCTGTGTGACCATTTAACCGTCCCGGAGGTGTGACTTTCCTTTGTAATGACACGCTGCAACCCCCTTGGTAGCGCTGCCCGTCTTCTGGCATCATTGTTTGGCTGCCTGCGCCTCTGCGGCCGCCCTGACCCACACAACGCCCCTCGAGGTCTTATTTATTTGGACTGCGAGGGTGTGATTGATGGGCATGAGCAGTGCATAAGTTCGCCTGTCCCTCATCTCCTTCCGCCTTCTTCAGACTGTGCGGCTTCATGGCCGTGGCATGCGATAAGGGATCAGCTGACGCCGCACAGTCTGAAGCGGGTGTAAGGACCCGAGTGTGAGAGGCGAACCTATGTACTGCGCCAGGCCATGAATCCCAGCCCCGCAGTGTTTTAACTATGTAAAGACACTGCGTGGCTGGGATTCATGGTCATCGCAAACCGCAACAGCCGACATGAAATGATGTCAGAAGATGGGCAGCGCTAACAGCGCAAGGCCAAGGGATAACACGACAGCGCAGACTCCTGTACAGCAAATAACAACGCTCAGGAGGCTGCGCCCAGCACCAAGGTGGGATTCTTCACATCTGTGCTGCGTCTCATTACGAAGGGAACTCTCGCCTCCAACACAGTTTGACTGTGTAAGGGCCTAAATGTTATACGTGTTCCTTTCAGCGTGTGCAAGGAGAAAAATTAAAAGAGCAACCTTTGACTTGTGCAGCACTACTGCTGCATAAGCTGTGGCTCTTCTACTTTGTAACACCTGAGGGGGGGTTAAAGGTTACCTTTAAAATTGGTTCAATTAGGCTTCGGCCTACACTCTGCTCCCTCTCCTCCTCCTGCTGACTCTGGGCTCTAACACCGCCAGTTGGTGCCCGGTACTGCTAGCTGCACAGAGAAAAACACCAGCCAATGTGTCAGTGGGGTTCAGCACCGCCAGCTGTTCCCCTGTTGTGTAGCCGGCATCGTGTCCTGCAAAAGCCACACAGACACAAGAACTGAAATTGAAGGGATCCTGTCGCTCCACCCCCAGGTGTTTGTGTGTTTTACAGCCACCTTGTACAGCAGTAATGCTGCATGTGTGCAAGGTGGCTCATAAACTTATTATCCTTGCACACGTGGAACGGAACACGTCTACAATGTGTCCCCTGAGACCATTAAAACGTCCCTGTGGTGTGACTTTCCTTTGTAATGACACGCAGCAACCCCCTTGGTAGCGCTGCCCGTCTTCTCACATCATTGTTTGGCTGGCTGCGCCTCTGCGGCAGCCCTGCCCGACACAACGCCCCTCGGTGTCTAATTTATTTTGACTGCAAGGGTGTGATTGACGGGAATGAGCAGTGCATATCTTCGCCAGGCTGTCACTCATCTCCTTCCGCCTTCTTCAGACTGTGCGGCTTCATGGCCGTGGCATGCGATAAGGGATCAGCTGATGCCGCACAGTCTGTAGCAGGTGTAAGGACACGAGCGAGAGGCGAACCTATGTACTGCGCCAGGCCATGAATCCCAGCCCCGCAGTGTGAAACACTGTAAAGACACTGCGGGGCTGGGATTCATGGGCATCGCGAACCGCACTAGCCGACATGAAATGATGTCAGAAGATGGGCAGCGCATGGCCAAGGGATAACGCAACAACGCAGACTCCTGTACATCAAAATGCGATGCTCAGGAGGCCGCGCCAAGCACCAAGGTGGTATTTTTGCCAGCTGTACTGTGTCTCATTATGAAGGGAACTCCCGCCTCCAAGACAGATTGACTGTATAAGGGCCAAAATGTTGTACGTGTTTCATTCAGCTTGTGCAAGGAACAAAATTAAAAGAGCAACCTTTGACTTGTGCAGCACTACTGCTGCATAAGGCGTGGCTCTTCTACTTTGTAACACCTGAGGGGGGGTTAAAGGTTACCTTTAAAATTGGTTCAATTAGGCTTCGGCCTACACTCTGCTCCCCCTGCAGATCCTGGGCTCTAACACCGCCAGTTGGTGCCCCGAAGTGCTGGCTGCACAGAGCAAAACACCAGCCAATGTGTCAGTGGGGTTCAGCACCGCCAGCTGTTCCCCTGCTGTGTAGCCGGCATCGTGTCCTGCAACAGCCACGCAGACACAAAGCTGCCACCAGTGCAGGCTTCGGCCTACACTCTGCTCCCTCTCCTCCTCCTGCTGACCCTGGGCTCTAACACCGCCAGTTGGTGCCCGGTACTGCTAGCTGCACAGAGAAAAACACCAGCCAATGTGTCAGTGGGGTTCAGCACCGCCAGCTGTTCCCCTGCTGTGCAGCCGGCAACGTGTCCTGCAACAGCCACGCAGACACAAGAACTGAAATTGAAGGGAACCTGCCCCCCCTCCCCCAGGCGTTTGTATGTTTTACAGCCACCTTGTACAGCGGTAATGCTGCAGTGTGCAAGGTGGCTCATAAACTTATTCTCCTTGCACACGCCGAACGTAACACGTCTACAATGTGTCCCCTGAGACCATTAAACCGTCCCTGAGGTGTGACTTTCCTTTGTAATGACACGCTGCAACCCCCTTGGTAGCGCTGCCCGTCTTCTGACATCATTGTTTGGCTGGCTGCGCCTCTGCGGCCGCCCTGCCCGACACAACGCCCCTCCGTGTCTTATTTATTTTGACTGCGAGGGTGTGATTGACGGGCATGAGCAGTGCATATCTTCGCCTGTTGTCACTCATCTCCTTCCGTCTTCTTCAGACTGTGCGGCTTCATGGCTGTGGCATGCGATAAGGGATCAGCTGACGCCACACAGTCTGTAGCAGGTGTAAGGACCCGAGCGAGAGGCGAACATATGTACTGCGCCAGGCCATGAATCCCAGCCCCGCAGTGTGAAACACTGTAAAGGCACTACGGGGCTGGGATTCATGGTCATCGCGAACCGCACCGGCCGACATTAAATGATGTCAGGAGACGGGCAGCGCTAACAGCGCAAGGCCAAGGGATAACATGACAGCGCAGACTCCTGTACAGCAAATAACCACGCTCAGGAGGCTGCACCCAGCAACAAGGTGGGTTTTTGACATCTGTTCTGCGTCTCATTACGAAGGGAACTCTCGCCTCCAACACAGTTTGACTGTATAAAGGGCTAAATGTTATACGTGTTTCTTTCAGCGTGTGCAAGGAGAAAAATTAAAAGAGCAACCTTTGACTTGTGCAGCACTACTGCTGCATAAGGTGTGGCTCTTCTAGTTTGTAACCCCTGAGGGGGGGTTAAAGGTTACCTTTAAAATTGGTTCAATTAGGCTTCGGCCTACACTCTGCTCCCCCTGCAGAGCCTGGGCTCTAACAACGCCAGTTGGGGCCCGGTACTGCTAGCTGCACAGAGAAAAACACCAGCCAATGAGTCAGTGGGGTTCAGCACCGCCAGCTGTTCCCCTGCTGTGTAGCCGGCATCGTGTCCTGCAACAGCCACGCAGACACAAAGCTGCCACCAGTGCAGGCTTCAGCCTACACTCTGCTCCCTCTCCTCCTCCTGCTGACCCTGGGCTCTAACACCGCCAGTTGGTGCCCGGTACTGCTAGCTGCACAGAGAAAAACACCAGCCAATGTGTCAGTGGGGTTCAGCACCGCCAGCTGTTCCCCTGCTGTGTAGCCGGCATCGTGTCCTGCAAAAGCCACGCAGACACAAGAACTGAAATTGAAGGGATCCTGTCGCCTCACCCCCAGGTGTTTGTATGTTTTACAGCCACCTTGTACAGCGGTAATGCTGCATGTGTGCAAGGTGGCTCATAAACTTATTCTCCTTGCACATGTGGACCTGAACACGTCAAAAATGTGTCCTCTGTGACCATTTAACCGTCCCGGAGGTGTGACTTTCCTTTGTAATGACACGCTGCAACCCCCTTGGTAGCGCTGCCCGTCTTCTGGCATCATTGTTTGGCTGGCTGCGCCTCTGCGGCCGCCCTGACCCACACAACGCCCCTCGGTGTCTTATTTATTTTGACTGCGAGGGTGTGATTGATGGGCATGAGCAGTGCATATGTTCGCCTGTCCCTCATCTCCTTCCGCCTTCTTCAGACTGTGCGGCTTCATGGCTGTGGCATGCGATAAGGGATCAGCTGACGCCGCACAGTCTGTAGCAGGTGTAAGGACACGAGCGAGAGGCGAACCTATGTACTGCGTCAGGCCATGAATCCCAGCCCCGCAGTGTTTTAACTATGTAAAGACACTGCGGGGCTGGCATTCATGGGCATCGCGAACCGCACCAGCCGACATGAAATGATGTCAGAAGATGGGCAGCGCATGGCCAAGGGATAACGCAACAACGCAGACTCCTGTACAGCAAAATGCGATGCTCAGGAGGCCGTGCCACGCACCAAGGTGGTGTTTTTGCCAGCTGTGCTGCGTCTCATTATGAAGGGAACTCCCGCCTCCAAGACAGATTGACTGTATAAGGGCCAAAATGTTGTACGTGTTTCATTCAGCTTGTGCAAGGAACAAAATTAAAAGAGCAACCTTTGACTTGTGCAGCACTACTGCTGCATAAGGCGTGGCTCTTCTACTTTGTAACACCTGAGGGGGGTTTAAAGGTTACCTTTAAAATTGGTTCAATTAGGCTTCGGCCTACACTCTGCTCCCCCTGCAGATCCTGGGCTCTAACACCGCCAGTTGGTGCCCGGTACTGCTAGCTGCACAGAGAAAAACACCAGCCAATGTGTCAGTGGGGTTCAGCACCGCCAGCTGTTCCCCTGCTGTGTAGCCGGCAACGTGTCCTGCAACAGCCACGCAGACACAAAGCTGCCGCCAGTGCAGGCTTCGGCCTACACTCTGCTCCCTCTCCTCCGGCTGACCCTGGGCTCTAACACCGCCAGTTGGGGCCTGGTACTGCTAGCTGCACAGAGAAAAACACCAGCCAATGTGTCAGTGGGGTTCAGCACCGCCAGCTGTTCCCCTGCTGTGCAGCCGGCAACGTGTCCTGCAACAGCCACGCAGACACAAGAACTGAAATTGAAGGGAACCTGTCCCCCCTCCCCCAGGTGTTTGTATGTTTTCCAGCCACCTTGTACAGCAGTAATGCTGCATGTGTGCAAGGTGGCTCATAAACTTATTCTCCTTGCACACGTGGAACAGAACACGTCTACAATGTGTCCCCTGAGACCATTAAAACGTCCCTGAGGTGTGACTTTACTTTGTAATGACACGCAACAACCCCCTTGGTAGCGCTGCCCTTCTTCTGACATCATTGTTTGGCTGGCTGCGCCTCTGCGGCCGCCCTGCCCGACACAACGCCCCTCGGTGTCTTATTTATTTTGACTGCGAGGGTGTGATTGACGGGCATGAGCAGTGCATATCTTCGCCAGGCTGTCACTCAGCTCCTTCCACCTTCTTCAGACGGTGCGGCTTCATGGCCGCGGCATGCGATAAGGGATCAGCTGACGCCGCACAGTCTGTAGCAGGTGTAAGGACCCGAGCGAGAGGCGAACATATGTACTGCGCCAGGCCATGAATCCCAGCCCCGCAGTGTGAAACACTGTAAAGACACTGCGGGGCTGGGATTCATGGGCATCGCGAACCGCACCAGCCGAAATGAAATTATGTCAGAAGACGGGCAGCGCATGGCCAAGGGATAACGCAACAACACAGACTCCTGTACAGCAAAATGCGATGCTCAGGAGGCCGCGCCAAGCACCAAGGTGGGGTTTTTGACATCTGTGCTGCGTCTCATTACGAAGGGAACTCTCGCCTCCAACACAGTTTGACTGTATAAAGGGCTAAATGTTATACGTGTTTCATTCAGCGTGTGCAAGGAGAAAAATTAAAAGAGCAACCTTTGACTTGTGCAGCACTACTGCTGCATAAGGTGTGGCTCTTCTAGTTTGTAACCCCTGAGGGGGGGTTAAAGGTTACCTTTAAAATTGGTTCAATTAGGCTTCGGCCTACACTCTGCTCACCCTGCAGAGCCTGGGCTCTAACACCGCCAGTTGGGGCCCGGTACTGCTAGCTGCACAGAGAAAAACACCAGCCAATGTGTCAGTGGGGTTCAGCACCGCCAGCTGTTCCCCTGCTGTGTAGCCGGCAACGTGTCCTGCAACAGCCACGCAGACACTAAGCTGCCGCCAGTGCAGGCTTCGGCCTACACTCTGCTCCCTCTCCTCCTCCTGCTGACCCTGGGCTCTAACACCGCCAGTTGGGGCCCGCTACTGCTAGCTGCACAGAGATAAACACCAGCCAATGTGTCAGTGGGGTTCAGCACCGCCAGCTGTTCCCCTGCTGTGTAGCCGGCAACGTGTCCTGCAACAGCCACGCAGACACAACAGACCTACAAATGCCTCCAGTGCAGGCTTCGGCCTACACTCTTCTCCCCCTGCTGACCCTTTGCTCCAACACCGCTAGTTGGGGCTCTAGGAAGACAAGCTTGAATAGGTCCCCATCCTGGTTCCAGCACCGTCAGCTGGTTCCGGGCAGAGCCTTTGGCTTAGGTGCCTCCCTCTGGGTATCCGAGTTCCACCAACGTCAGGTGGTCCCTGGTAGTGCTTTTAGGCACGGGTACCTCCTGCTTAGTAACCGGGTTCCAGTAACGTCAGCTGGTCCTCGGTAGTTCCATTGGCTCTTGGACCTTCGGCTACCCATCCGGGTTCCAGTACCGTCAGCTGGTCATCGGCAGTGTCTTTTGCTCTTGTACCTTCTGCTCCCCATCCTGGTTCCAGTACCGTCAGCTGGTTCCGGGCAGAGCCTTTGGCTTAGGTGCCTCCCTCTGGGTATCTGAGTTCCACCAATGTCAGGTGGTCCTTGGTAGTGCTTTCAGCACGGGTACCTCCTGCTTAGTAACCGGGTTCCAGTAACGTCAGCTGGTCCTCGGTAGTTCCATTGGCTCTTGGACCTTCGGCTACCCATCCGGGTTCCAGTACCGTCAGCTGGTTCTTGGCAGTGTCTTTTGCTCTTGTACCTTCTGCTCCCCATCCTGGTTCCAGTACCGTCAGCTGGTTCCGGGCAGAGCCTTTGGCTTAGGTGCCTCCCTCTGGGTATCCGAGTTCCACCAACGTCAGGTGGTCCTTGGTAGTGCTTTCAGGCACGGGTACCTCCTGCTTAGTAACCGGGTTCCAGTAACATCAGCTGGTCCTCGGTAGTTCCATTGGCTCTTGGACCTTCGGGTAGCCATCCGAGTTCCAGTTCCATCAGCTGTTTCTCGGCATTTTCTCAGCCTTCTTGTACCTTCTGCTACATTTCCAAGTTCAAGACCCTAAAGACGACGACCCGGAAGACCACCCCTAAGATGACGACGACACCAGAGACGACGACCACTGAGATGACGACGACCCTGGAGACGATGACCCTGAAGACCACCCCGATGACAACGACCCCGGAGACGACGACCCTGGAGACGACGACCCTGGAGACGACGACGACATGGGAGACCGAGAAGCAGAAGAACAAGAGGCTGCAGAACAAAGAGCAGAAGAACATTAAGCATAAGACTAAATATCAGAGCAAAAGATATTATCTAAATTATAAGCAGAAGAAGACTAAGCAGTGTATGGGGGTGAGTCCGTTCCTCCTCGTGGTGCCCCTGGATAAAGCCTGATGCTGCAGGCCAAACTGAACGCGGACAAATGTAACTCTTTTGTGACAGGCAGAACGGAAGGTGTAATCTTCAAACTTTTATAGATAACAACTACGGGAATGCCTGTCACAAATAAGAATATGATGAAGAAGTTGAATATGAAAAAGATAATAGTTAAATTAAAAGAATATGAACAATGTAAAAAAAAAAAATATAGGTAGAAGAAGAAGATGAATAAGGTGAAGATAGTTGATGTCAAAGAAGCTGATGATGAGGATAATGAAGAAGAAAGTGGGGGAAGTAAAAAAGAAGGTGAAGGACGTGGAAGTAGTGAAACATCAATATCTGAAATAAAATAAATAAATAAATAACAGTCAAAATCTTTCTAACGCCGAACGTCATAAAAAAAAACAAAAAAACCTGCTATTCTATTTGTTTGGGCTAAACCTCTGTGCCTTTAATGTCTCCGCCACCTCCCCCAATACATCCTACATTATTCTTAGTTGTTTTCCTTCATGTAGAATGAACCTACAAGGAAAGAAAGGGTTTATTTTAATTCCGATATTTTCGTCCCATTGACTTGCATTGGGATCGGGTATCGGTATCGGATTAGATCCGATACTTTGACGGTATCGGCCGATACTTTCCGATACCGATACTTTCCGATATCGGAAGGTATCGCTCAACACTACTCACTACCCAAGTGTTACTGGTGCAGAATTTACATTACATAGCCTAACCACCTTGGTAACACATATTTGCCATCCAGGACCTTACCTCCTGATTTCTGACATCTGTCATTGTATTCATGAACTAAAAGGTGTAGTGGGGTTTTCCATTGTTAGGTGCTCTTGCGTAGTTTGTTGTAACACAAAAAAATTAACTGGATTTAATCATCCCTCCCTGGGTCCAGAGCTGAGTCACCACCGCTAGTAGCGTATGTTATTTTCTTCAGCGTTGACGTCATGTTGTCAGCCCTACACCCAATCAATAAGCTCAGTGGTCTGCCTGTGTAGCTAGTATGAGCTGTTGATCTCAGTGATTGACTACAGTACAGTACACATGATGTCAGCTTTTTAGACTCTGGGCTGGATTTGAACAGAATGAGTAAGGCTAGTTTCACATTAGCGTTTAAATCCGCAGTGTTTAATCCGCATACGCAAGTGGTGGAAAAAAAAGCATATAAACGCGTACAAATGCGGCGTTTTTTAGACGCATGCATTACCGCATGCGGTTAAAAAAAATGCCGCGTTTGTACGTGTTTATATGCGTTTTTTCATGCATTTGCATTTTTGGTGCGCATGATGAGAAATTTCACAAGAGAAAAATCAAGATAACCAGACACCGCCAATGGGACTACAGAGGGCGTGTATTATGGGATTTCTTTATATAGACCCCTGAACAGCTGGAATCTTCAGATTTTGCTCCTGTATCCTGTGTCATGATGGATCTTCGCATGGAGAGCTTTTATTTCAACCTGGATTTAAGCATCAAGCTGTTTCTTGCCTGTGCTTTAGCTTGGGAGCAAGACAGAAATCGCAAAAGATGGAGAAGGAGACAACATAGGCATTTTTGGAGACACCCCATTATCGAACTACGTGAGAGCCGTGGAGCCTATCACATGCGGTATGGCGAGCTTAACGCCAATCCGTAGAAATTCCATGAATATACAAGGATGTCGCAAGACTCGTTCCGGGATTTGCTTGCTTGTGTCCAAGGAGCCATATGGAGACAGGACACCCAGCTCCGTAAAGCGATTCTACCGGAGGAACGTCTGCTGGTTACATTAAGGTACGTTCCAAATCTAAAACAATGACAGTCCAAATTTTTTGTTTTCTGACATGTATGTTTGGGGTATTTTCCTTTCTTTCTTTAGCGTAACCACACCATAAATAGAATAGTTTGTAATTTTTTGGGGGTTTCTTTTTCTTACAGATTTCTGGCAACCGGGGAGAGTTTATCATCCCTCCACTTCCAATACCTGCTTGGAATATCCACCCTGTCCAGATTAGTTGGGGACACCTGTCGGGCTTAGTGGAATGTACTCCGGGATGAGTTTATACCCCTACCCACCGTCGACATGTGGCTTGAAATTTCTGAAAAATTCTGGAGTGTGTGTGATTTCCCCAACTGTTTAGGAGCGGTGGATGGAAAGCACATCCACATTATCAAACCTGCCAGAACAGGATCGGAGTATTTCAACTATAAAAAATATTTTTCTGTTGTGCTCATGGCAATAGCTGATGTGAACTGTCGCTTCATTGCCGTGGACATTGGAGCTTTTGGCCGTGGCAACGATTCCCAGACTTTCAAGAACTCGGATATGGGCCGCCGTGTGTATGGCAAAAGTTTCAATTTTCCCCCGCCACAACCTCTCCCCAACACTCAAGGTCCACCGATGCCATTTGTTATGGTTGGGGATGAGGCCTTTCAGATGTGTGAAAACCTACTGAAGCCCTATTCCAGTTGGGACTTGAACCACACTAGAAGGATCTTTAACTACAGACTGACCAGGGCCCGAAGAACAGTAGAGTGTACCTTTGGCATTCTGGTCTCTAAATGGCGCATTCTTGCATCAGCCATAAATCTAAAAGTGGAAACAGTCGACGAAGTGGTCAAAGCCTGTGTAGTTCTGCACAATTATATAATGGCTAAGGAGCAACCCAACATTGAACTGGATGAACCAGTTGCACACCCACTGCCCGATTTCCAGCATAACCCACTGTGGTCAACTGCAGCAGTTGGTCACATGCGGGACCAATTTGCTGCCTTTTTTGATTCAGATATTGGACGTGTGTCATGGCAGGACAATGTTGTGTAAATGTCCTGTTGTAATTCGATCTGTACCAGTTATTTTCTGAAATGATAATATTTCTCATTAATAAACTTTAGTTTTGGTTGTGTTGACCGTATCTCCTATGTTTTTCCTCTACAAACCAAGGCTGTCCTAAAACTAGCAGTATTTGGTTTGTATTTAATATCAGTATTTGTAATCCAAAACCAGGAGTGGGTGATAAAGGCAGAGGTGCTATTATTATGTTAATATCATAATTTACTTATTGTTCCACTCCTTGTTTTGGCTTACAAATACTGATTTAAAACACTGGCCACATACTGCTAGTGTTATGGCAGCCATGTTGCTTTATTGGTAAGCTTGTTGACGTCATTGCATTCTGATTCTGTTCTGCTGTATCCATTGGACAGAGACTGAAGAGACAATGACTGTCACACTAAAGAGATCTATACTCATCAAGTCAGGTGTCAGAAATAATGAATTCATGATGCACATACAGCTTCATGAATTCACTACTTCTGACACCTGTGCAGGTGAGCATAGATATGCCGTGTGTGATCACCATCGTCCCTTCAATTTGTGTGTAATAGATTATGTACACAGAAGAGAAAATGGAGGTTATACAAGGCAGTTCTCTACTCACCAGGTCAGGTGTCCTAACTAATGAGTTTTTTGACACCTGACCTGTTCAGTAGAGTTCTGCACTGTATGTCCGCCATTTTCTCTTTTGACTGCAACAGTAGTCACAGACAAAGTAGAAAGAAGAGATTATGGAAATAATATAAGTATACATTTTTTGGCCCACCTCATATCTCTATACTAAAGACACACAAAACTGCAGTCTTTTTTTTTTATAACTACTGGAGATATGATGTGGCCAAAAAATAAAGTGTGTGGCGAAGTTTCTTATTTGGCGCACGGTGTGTGTTGCCGGCGGCGGAAGACACAATAACCCAAACATAATTGGGGCAAATCAATTTATTTTTTATTTTTTAACAACCAAAAAATTTATTTAACTGTGCCAGCTTGGGGTAGAGTGATGTAAACGGGGGGTGTGAAGCACTGAGGCCTGGCTAACCGTGGACGATGCAGAGGTGGCAGGAGAAGGGGCAATAAAACTAGTAGGGTCTGGAAGTTCGGGGATGGGGCTTGACACATGAGAGGCTTGAGACGCACTGGAAGGGTGAGACAAACCTGACATTACAGACACATTGGGAGGTGAAGGGGGAGGAATACTAAGAGTCCTCTGCTTTTTATTTGTTTTTTGGGGGGTTTGCCGGGTTCTGGGAAGCCTTGGTGGGCTCATATGGCGTGGCGTAGTAGTGGGTGACCTGTCAGGGTCTGGCTGCACCATGCCAGAGTCCATAGTGCTCGTAGAGCATGCAGCCATGCCAGAGTCCATAGTGCTCGTAGAGCGTAAGGCCATGCCAGAGTCCATAGTGCTCGTAGAGCATAAGGCCATGCCAGAGTCCATAGTTCTCATAGAACTTGCAGCCATGCCAGAGTCCATAGCGCTTGTAGAGCATAAGGCCATGCCAGGGTCCTGCTGCATCGTGGTGGTGGCAGTACGGAAGGCCATGCCAGGGTCCTGCTGCATCGTGGTGGTGGCAGTACGGAAGGCCATGCCAGGGTCCTGCTGCATCGTGGTGTCAGTGGAGGAGGTCCAAGCAGGAGCAGCGGTTGTCATGGTGGTGGCGGTGGGATGTCCTACTGCACTTGGCATGGTGGTGGTGCTGTGGTGGTGCCCGGCAGTGCTAGGAATTGAGGTGGCCGTGCACCGGTATGCAGCAGAGGTCGGCATTGAGGTTAATCGTGACAGTGAAGGCACAGGTGGATATGTCGACACTGTCTGCTGGAAATACCGACTCTGCTGCATAGCCTGCACCTAAGCAGCATTGCAGGCCTGCATGATACTCAGCTGGAGATCAGGAGTAAGGTGTTCTGACATGCCCTGCTCAATTTTGTTAAAAAAATGATGTGCTGGCCTCTGGAGGTCAGCTTTCACTTGGTCAAGGCTTTTGGTGACCTCCTGGATACGTGTATTCAAGAGGTTATGTGAAATATCCATTCAGTCACTCAAAGCCTTGATTGCGTCGTGTAAAACCGAGCTCAAGTGCAAAAACTCGGGCATGGGTGACCTGTCCGATGCCCTCTGCCACTGCCGGGAGGAGCCCCCCAAAAAAGGGGCAGTGGAAGAGGACTGCGAAAGGGGAAGACCTGATGGACCAGCTCCCTGGTCTCCAGTTAGTGTGGAAGGTCCACTTGCTCCAGCACTGCTGGATGGCTGGGACGGGTCCGTGGCTGTCGGATGAAGGACCGCTCCAGAACCTGGGCCAACAGTTATGCTCTATGTGCTGTGAAAAAAGGAAAAAGAAAATTAATACCAAAAATTAACCAGACGCAAAATCCTGTGGAATAGAAATATACAGATTATGGCAATACAATACAACCTAATGCAAGGGAAAAATACTTACGTTCTCTGGGCAAGGACCGGTCTTAAAAATGCCAGAACGCGATGGTATTTGTATTTTCTGATCCTTGCTCCTGAACCACTGTGAACACGGCTCTCTTGACGCAGGTCCTTGTTGAAGCCCTTCATCAGCAGGTCCTTCATCGAACGTCAATGTGTTTTGACTTTGGCCACTGTTGAAAAAAAAAAAAAAGGTCAAAAAATTGACTTTTGGCCGTGCTCACACAACTGTGTGTGATGAGAGAAACTCCTGAGAGTTTCTTTCATCACACACAGTTGTGTGAGCACGGCCAAGGTCTCTGCTGCTTCACACTGCAGTGCAATACTTACCAAATGCATTTCGGACCCGAGTCGGGGCGTTGTCCCATCCATCCCACATCTCTTTGGCCACCTAATTCCATAGGCGCCGGATCGTGACGTTGTTTGAGTGCAGTGGATCCCGGGTGTCCCACAACGGGACTCGCTCCTGGACCAGGGATATGAGGAGGTCATTTTCAATTAGGTCATCCTCCCGTTGTGGAACCTAAAAATTAAATAAAGTCATTAAAGTTTAGTGAATTAACATAAGGAAAAAAAACAAAAAAGATGCTGAGAAATGGCATGAATAGGAAAGTCAACATACAAAAGGATTCCAGATGAAAATAGTTAAGAAATAGGAATGGAAAGAAAAGAAGATTCAAGAATATTAGACTGAGGATACAGTAAACAGTCAGCCTTGTATACGTACCCGCTGCCGTCTTTCCACCCGAGCTGGAGTCCGCTGCTCCTGCCCAGTTTGTGCCGCAGTTGAAGAAGAGCTCTAAAAAAATGAAAAATTCAATTTGTTACATGTGTAGATGTGACAGTGAATACTTACCAATCTGACGAGGCAAGTACTCACCTCACTGACATGCTCGACTTCTGACTGCCCAGGACGAAACTCCTCATCAGAGGAAGAAGCAGAAGACATTCTGATGCATGCAGAAAGAAAGAAATGCAAGAAATTAGGACATGTAGAGACAGAAAATAGAAAATAAAGGCCTTGGCTAGGATATACTCACATTGTTCAGGGTCTTGTTTTCCTCCAAGATGTAGCCTGTGTCTCATCTGCTTCAGTGTCTGCTGAGTAGTGACCTGCAAATGTCCACTCCCTCCCTTTATCACCTTGTATGTGAGGGGTGGCTTATCAGTGTCTAGACATGTTTTTCTCTATCGAAACGCATGCGTTCACGAACGCAAGCAAACGCATGTGCTTGTAAACGCATGCGTTCTTATAGACAGCAATGCGTTTTTTTGCCGCAATCCTTGCTCAATCGACCGCATGCGTTTCCAGGCAGCAAATTGATGCCTCTAAAAATTACTACAAGTTGCATTTCCACGCCAAGTCGCAAACGACGAAACGACGCATGTGTCGTCAAACGCGGCAAAAAGCGAAAAATTAAAAACGCATGCATCCCTAATGTTATATATAGGAATACACAACGCATGCGGATATATGCGGTAGAAACGCTGCGGACACAACTGCAAATGTGAAACCAGCCTTATGCTTTTTTTTTTCAGCATAGTGCGCTTCAGTACACAACTTTATCAAAAACAGAAAACCCTTTTTGCCCTCCCATACACATTAGATAGCTGTTGGCTGAAGACAACAAATTCTCACCTGTCACCCCCATACAGAGAAACATTTAGCTCGACCTTGCTCTCATTTATTATCTGTTAACGAGCCACTGCTGAAGGAGTATCAACATGTTGGGTCCTTCTCTCCCCCTATATAATCTAACCAGCATGAGTCAGGAAGCCTGCAAACACATTAGACTGACCGATGCAGCTGAAAGTACTTTAATATATATGGTGAACATTAGTATGAAAAGAGTCATTCCCACCAGAATAGAGGAGTGTATAATGCAGAGCAGAGAATTAGGATAGGACACAAGAAAAATGACTCTATAATAATTATTTGATATGACAATACTTCTATTGTACTGTACTGTAATAAGCAGTAAGTTTTCCAACTGTAAATCTGGACTGAAAAATATCCTGAATATTTTACGGATGTGGATGTACAGTGCCTTGCAAAAGTATTCGGCCTCCTGGAATTTTTCAATCTTTTACCACATATCATGCTTCAAACATAAAGATACCAAATGTAAATTTTTGGTGAAGAATCAACAACAAGTGGAACACAATTGTGAAGTTGAATTAAATTTATTGGTTATTTTAAATTTTTGTGGAAATTAAAAAACTGAAAAGTGGGGCGTGCAATATTATTCGGCCCCTCTAACTTAATACTTTGTTGTGCCACCTTTTGCTGCGATTATAGCTGCAAGTCGCTTGGGGTATGAATGTAACACCATAAATCAGCATTATTACTGCAATACAGGACTAGAGCCACCATGAAAATAGCCCAAAAACTACAATTAGTGCTAGAATTCACCAGTAGAACCACCATCAGTGCATGAACACATCTCCCCAGCAATCATCAGAACATGAATACATCACAAAAACAACCATCAATACATTGATGTGCAGCCAGAATCTTCATTAGTACACGGATACATCACCAGAAGCACCATCAGTTCATGGGTACAACACTGAATCTTCATCACTCATCAGCACATGACTGCAGTGCCAAGCTTAGTGCAGAAATCAATTGCAATGTCAGTGCAGTTGTCTCTATATACAGCTTGTCTGTAAAGTCATGGTGCACTTTTGACCTGTCACAGGATCTATTTATAGGTTACATTTTGGCGCCATTTCTTTGGCCCAATCATATCAGACCTGTTCATGAGGAGAAATAACAAGAACCAATCAAACAACACAAACTCATTTAAGCTGTTGCTGAGCCCCTAGTCAGATTAACCCCTGATAAACTGAACTCTGATTAATACTCTTCCAGGTCTGTGACATCATGCAACCACAAGCTTACGCCAGCTGTGTGGTTTTCCATGCCAGTCAAGATGTGGATGGTACAGAGGAAAGTTCAGTGTGTTCTGTGGTTCTGTGGCTTGCTCAACTCGAATCCGTGACCAAAGTGCTACGTGAATATCAAAGCGCCACCATACAGGAATAACATTACTCGGTGAGATAAGCAGTTGAAGGAACCTGTCAGTTTGGTGGATAAACCCCGTTCTGGTAGGCCATTAGTCAGTGACGGGTTTGTAGAGGCTATACGAGATAGCTACCTAAGGAGCCCTAAAAACTCTGTGCGTGCATGTGCTCGACAATTAGGGTATGTGCACACCATGCAGATTTAGTGCAGTTCTGCAGCGTTTTTTTCTGCAGCAGAAACGCTGCAGAACTGCACTGTGATTTACAGAACAATGTAAATCAATGTGAAAAAAAAAAGCTGTGCACATGGTGCAGAAAAATCCGTGCAGAAACGCTGCAGATTTCAAAGAGGTGCATGTCACTTCTTTTGTGCAGAACTGCAGCGTTTCTGCACCCATTGACTCCCATTCTGTGGGTCAAATCCGCATAAAAACTGCAGATGTATATACCATCTGCAGATTTTATGCGGATTTGGGTGTCAAAACCGCAGCAGACGGAAGTGACGTCAGAGGAGGAAGTGAGTGGGCGGAGTGTAGCGAAAATGGAGTCGTACAGTCGGATGGGGATCGATGTGAGGCGTATGGTAGAAATGGTATGTATAGTGTCTCTGTGTGTGTGTCTGTGTGTCTGTCAGTCAGTCTGTCAGTAGTGACTCATTGTAGTCATTCGTCGGGTGGGACTACTGCTCCCATCGAAATGTGATGATGGGAGAGTTGTCCCATCGTCAGGCGACTGACTACAATGGGTTAAAAACACAAACACACATAAAACATGTAGTACATACTCACCACATACGTCCCCGAAGGCCACCTTCCTCGATCATTCTTCTCCCCCCCAAAAAAAAACTTTTCCGTCGTAATCCATTAATAGGTTGTCCCACGACGTCCTCCGGTGATACACTGCAGGAGTTAATCGCTCCTGCAGTGTATCGGAGCTGCCCGTTCTTTTCCTGGAGCTAAATGAACTCCGGGAGCTCACTTTACGGCAATTGAACTGCTGTAAAATTTTTCAGCAGTGTCGTAAAGCGAGAGTCCCGGAGTTCATTGAACGCCGGTAAACTCGCGCGCATGCGCAGGCACACTGCAGGAGCTTTTGCTCCTGTCAGTGTGTTTTGGCAGCCATGGAGAGCAGTCACATCTCCTGGTGTGGCTGTTTTCCATGGCAGATCGTCGTGGGACACTCGATATTAATGGACTACGTCGGAAAAGACTACAGATCATCAAGGGATTTGTAAGTATGGTAAAATTTAGAATATTAAAATACTTTTTCCTGTCTCTTTTTTTTTGTGTTCAGTAATTTGGAGTTAATAATGGATAGGCGTCTTACAGACGCCTCTCCATTATTAACTGGGGTTAACGTCACCTTACAATGTCAAGGTGACGTTAACCCCTTCATTACCCCATATCCCACCGCTACACGGGAGTGGGAAGAGAGAGGCTAAGCGCCAGATTTGGCGCATCTTAGAGATGCGCCATTTCTGGGGCGGCTGCGGGCTGGTAGTTGTAGCCGGGGGGGGGGGTGCAATATCCATGGCCCCTCTCTAGGCTATGAATATCATCCCGCAGCTGTCTGCGTAGCCTTTCTGGCTATAAAATATAGGGGGACCCTATGTCATTTTTTTTCTGGGGTCCTCCTATTTTAATAGCCAGTAAGGCCACGCAGACAGCTGTGGGATGATATTCATAGCCTGGGAAGATTAACCCCTTCCCTGGCTACAAATTAGCAGCCTGCAGTCGCTGGCTTTCCCTTTCTGGACATGAAAATTGGGCGGGAGCCTACGCCAATTTTTTTTAGGGGTTAATAATGGATAGGCGTCTTATAGACGCCTCTCCATTATTAACTGGGGTTAACGTCACCTTACAATGTCACGGTGACATTAACCCCTTATTACCCCATATCCCACCGCTACACGGGAGTGGGAAGAGAGAGGCTAAGCTCCAGATTTGGCCCATCTTAGAGATGCGCCATTTCTGGGGCGGCTGCGGGCTGGTAGTTGTAGCTGGGGGGGCAATATCCATGGCCCCTCTCTAGGCTATGAATATCAACCCTAATCCTAAACGTGACTGAAATACGTGGCACTGAAATACGTGGCACCGAAATATCGTGGCACTTAAATACGTGGCACTTAAATACGTGGCACTTAAATGCGTGGCACTTAAATGCGTGGCACCGAAATATCGTGGCACTTAAATGCGTGGCACTTAAATGCGTGGCACTTAAATGCGTGGCACTTAAATACGTGGCACTTAAATACGTGGCACTTATATACGTGGCACTGAAATATCGTGGCACTTAAATACGTGGCACTTAAATACGTGGCACTTAAATATGTGGCACTTAAATATGTGGCACTTATATACGTGGCACCAAAATATCGTGGCACTTAAATACGTGGCACTTAAATACGTGGCACTTAAATACGTGGCACCGAAATATCGTGGCACTTAAATACGTGGCACTTAAATACGTGGCACTTAAATACGTGGCACTTATATACGTGGCACCAAAATATCGTGGCACTTAAATACGTGGCACTTAAATACGTGGCACTTAAATACGTGGCACTGAAATATCGTGGCACTGAAATACGTGGCACTTAAATATCGTGGCACTTAAATATCGTGGCACTTAAATATCGTGGCACTATTACTCAGAAAATATTCATTAAACGTGACTGAAATACGTGGCACTATGTCAGAAAATGTTCATTAAACGGTTAGGGGTGAGGTTAGGGGTAGGGTTAGGGTTTGGATCCCTTTATCACCTTGATGGTGGTGGGTGGCTTTTCAGTTTGTTTTCTGTTTTTTTTTCTATAAAAACGCATGCGTTTTTAACGCAAACAAACGCATGTGCTTAAAAACGCATGCGTTTACATAGACAGCAATGCATTTTTTTGCCGCAAATAAACACATGCGTTTTTTTGCGGCAAAAAAACGCCGCTAGAAATTACTACAGGTTGCATTTCTGCAAATGAACGCACGCGTCCTAAAACGCATGCGTTGCCGAAAACGCGTCAAAACGCATGCGAAAAAACGCCAAAAAAGACGCAAGCGTCACAAAACGCAACGCAACACATGTCCATGCGCCCCCATGTTAAATATAGGGGCGCATGACGCATGCGTCACCACTGCAGTGCCCGACGCTGCGCCGCACAACGCTAATGTGAACCTAGCCTTACCTGCAATCTTTGCTGGTTCAGATACTCCAGTAAAACCCCAATCATCTGGAGGCGTTGTGGCCTGCGTATCCGCACAGAAGTAACATGCTGTTCAGTATGCGGTGGGCTACTTTCTTCCCTGTGTTCTTCATTACCAGCACTCATGGTAAGGCCTGTCAGAAAGTGGTTATGGCTTTCCAAAATGGAGATTGAGAAGAGGTTGGACTAGGAAATGACATCACGTAATTTTTTATTTTTTTTTAATCTCTTTATTTAGCTTTATTTTAAGCTGACAAATCAGCATAAAAAACGCACAAAAAACGCACAAAAACGCACTAAAAACGCACAAAAAACGCACTAAAAACGCACTAAAAAACTGCACCAAAACTGCACTGCAAAAAACGCACAAAAAACGCACTAAAAACGCACTAAAAACGCATAAAAAATGCATAAAAAACGCAGGTGCGTTTTCTGCCAGAAGATGCAGATTTTGTGCAGAAAATTCTGCACCAAATCTGCATCGTGTGCACATAGCCTTACACCTGTGTTAAATAAACATCTCTGTTTTACAGGGTACAAATTGTGGCTGTTGCACGCTACCAAACCGGTGGATAGACCCAAACAATACGCGTTTGCTACATATATTGCTTCATGAGATTGACAATGATGCAAGATTTTTACAGAATATTGTGTTTAGCGATGAGGTGACCTTCCATACCTGTGGACATGTTCATCAACATAACGTCTGAATATGGGCTGCCGAACATCCTCATGACTACATTGAGTACGAACATAACACCCCTAAAGTGAACGTGTGGTGTGGCCTGATGCATGATAAGGTGATAGGCCCATTTTTTTTTAGCGGAGCGGTCTGTGACGGCAAACACATATCTTGACATGTCGGAATTGTATGCAGTATAATAAAATAGAGAAACCTGAGGCCAAAATTATATGAATGCCAGAAAAATTTAATCTTATGACCAGTCTTACAGCACCAACGTTTCGGTAATTTTTCATATTTCTAGTGCAGTAATGCAGTTCAGTTTTCATGTTTCATGTTTGCATGTTTCAGCGCTGCAGTGTGCTGCCTTATTTACTTGACTGTATATGAGTTGGTGACTCTAGGTTCAGCACCTGTTCACACTTAGTCTATGTTTGGATGTGACGGTCAGTTTTTTGAAATGTATTCTTTAGCCTTCTGACTGAGCACTCCGCCTCTTAGCCACAGGTGTTTTAATCGCAACAGGTCCATTACCCCTCCACAGAGAGAGAGAATGTTAGTCTAAGAAGAGGTTTCACAGGTACCCATTCAGATGGAGACGTTTATTCTCAGTGAGGAAAGGAAAGCATAGGACCTGGTATACGAGAGATGCCCTAAAGTGGCTACCAGGTACACATAAAATTGGCCATTTTTACGCACTAAACGCTCTCATTTTTTATATTTCTAGTGCAGTAATGCAGTTCAGTTTTCATGTTTCATGTTTCAGCGCTGCAGTGTGCTGCCTTATTTACTTGGTAGTAAGAATATAGACTGGAAATAGAGCCGTATAGGGAGCCGGGATGAACCGCTGTAGTGGAGAGCTGTATCCCTGCTCCCTATACAGCTCTATTTCCAGTCTATATTCTTACTACAATCATACAGATAATCACCATGATAAAGGCCACATGGCCAAAACGTTGGTGCTGTAAGACTGGTCATAAGATTAAATTTTTCTGGCATTCATATCATTTTGGCCTCGGGATTCTCTATTTTATTATACTGTTTTCCCGAGGACAGCTTTATTTGAACTGTGATCCCCTTAATCTAGATCTGTGGAATTGTATGCAGTGCCACAGTTTCCAGAAGGTGTCATCTTTCAACAGGACGGCGCTCCTCCACACTACGCCACCATTGTTTGTGAGTTTCTGGATAGCTTTATAGCTGCAATCAGAGCTGTGAAAGTGAAAGTCCCAGAGAGGGACTAAGTAAAAACATTAAAAAAAAAAGTATTATTTTTTTCTAAAAATTGCAAAATAATAAAACAAAAAATATATATTTTGTACCCATAAATAAATATTTTTAAGAAAAAAAGATTATAAAAATTACACATACCACACATATGGTATCACAGCATCTGGAATGACACGATCTATAAAACTGTCCCACTAGTTAACCCCTTCGGTGAACACCATAAAAAAGAGGCAAAAAGCTAGCTTTGCTGTTTCACCATATCGTCGAACAAAAAGGGGAGTAAAACGTGAATGTAAGTAAAAATGGTATTGCTGAAAACGTCATCATCTGCTGCAAAAAACAAGCTGTCATACAGCTACATCAGCAGAAAAGTAATAAAGCTATAATTCTCAGAATAAAACGATACAAAAATATTTTTTTTCTATAAAAGAGTTTTTATTGTGTAAAAGCTCCAAAACATAAAAAAAGATATGAATGTGGTGTCGGTGTAGTCATACTGACCGAAGAATAAAGCCACCTTATCAATATTACCACATGCAGAACGGCTTAAAAATAAAAATCCTGAATTGTTGGTTTTTGTTCAATATGACTCTCAAAAATTGGAATAGAAAATCTTCAAAAAATTTCATGTGTCAATAACTGGTACCAATAAAAATGGCAACTCGTCCTGCAAAAAAACACGACCTTAATGACTCTGTTGGCAGAAATTTGGAAAAATTATTGTTCAAAATATGGCGATGCAAAATCAGTTTTTGAAAAAAAAAAGCGTCTTTTAGTGTGTGATAGCAGCCAAACAGAAAAAAACTATATAAATCTAGTATCACTTTAATTGCACCGACTGGAAGAATAAAGTCATCTAATCACTTATAATGCACGAGGAATGACGTAAAAATAAATGAAATCAATTCTTCACCTGCTGTTGATTTGTTCATTCTGCCTACCAAAGATCGCAGTAAGGATCGGCTCATATTTATCCTTCGCTGTGCGGCATAATATTCCCTCTAATGGTTCAGATGGAGTCACTTTGGATGTTGTCTGGCCTATGATCTGGCGATGTCCATCTTTTCAGGCGTGCATACAGTAGGTGCTGAGGAGGAAGAAGAGGAACAGGAGATGGTGTCTCAACAAAGGCTACTAGCCAGACAACCTTTGTCCGGTCTCTCCTACGTGAATGGGCTGAAGATGGGAATGAGTCGAAGGAAGAGAAGAATAGTCATCATGGTGGAGACAGGGATATGTTGGCTGTATGGAGCTTGGCATATATTGCTGACCTTATGTACCACTGCCTTTCCCATGACCCTCACGCTACATTCATCTTAGCCAAAATACAGTACTGGTTATTAAACCTGCTAGACCCAATGCAACAAGGAGAACTTTGCATCTATTCTTCCTGAGGTGGAGAGGTCTTTTAAAACAGTGCTATAACCGGAAGGTCATTGTGGAAAATATGTTGAAAAAATTCCTATCAGACAATGCTAGCAGCAGGGGTCAAGCTTCCTTGCGCAACCAAGGAGGAGCAACCAGGGAGACACACAGCAGAGACAGGGGTACACTGTTAGAGAAGTGGGACAATTTCATGACATCAGCCCAGCGTCCAGGGCCTGATGACTGTGTATTTTTGATAAGGAGGTAAAAGTTTTCAAAGATGGTCAAGCAATAGCTGGCCGACCAAACCAGCGCACTCCCTTCTTCATCTGCAACTTTAAACTATTGGATCTCAAAGCTGGGCACCTGGCATGAACTGTCCCTCAATACCTTGGAGGTGTTGTGCTGCCTTGCCACTAGCGTCTTGTCTGAGTTGGTTTTTAGTGGCGCCGGTGTGGTCATAACAGACAAGCTCTTTCACCTGTCAACTGAGAATTACCATAATTGGCACCCACTTCTCTCAATAATTATTTCAGATCTTCAAAACAATGCCTTCTATTTTATTTCACTGCAATTAAAGATTTACCTTTTTATGGGATCTTGTTAGAGCTGGATTTTTCTATTTTCATCCTTGCACATTGTCTCTATGTATGGCAGAGATGAAATCCTGAGCTCCACATACGGACCATGTGAAGTTGTTCATAAGGGTAAGCTCAATTCATTACATTTTTACTAACTGAGAATGCTGAGAGACTCACTCTCCTAAAAATGATCAAAGCCTGTATTAGCCCACACTTTTTCACACCACTATGTGGGGGCTGATACTGTATATAAGGAGGCCATGTGAGGGCTCATGCTGTGTATAGGGGCTATGTGAAGGCTCATGCTGTATCTAGGGATGCAAATGCAGGGTGTATCGAGCATCACATCCACAAGTAACAATTAAAATCAAAGTCCTTTATTATTCCATCTTAAAATTAAAGATTAAAAATCACTGGAATAATAATTTAACGTGGAATAAAAAAGGACTCTGATTTTAATCATTATCTGTGGCCATGATGCTGGATACACCCTACATTTGCATCTTTACCTGCTGCTGACACAGCTTACATCCCTGCACCGCCTTAGGACAATGTAAATGAACTGCATTTCAAATAGGTGAGCTGGATTTCAACCTTTTTACTGCATTTAGGAAGCTATATGGGGGCTCATACTGTATCTAGGGAACTATGTATTGGCTTATACTTTATCTAGTGAGATATGTGGGGGTAAATACTATATTTAGGTAGCTACTATATGTTCAAGCTGTATATTGGGGCTATGTGAGGGCCCATGCTGTATATAGAAGGCTATGTGAAGGGACATACTGAATATATAGGGGGTATTTGCGGTCACATACTGTATATAGGGGTCTTTGAAGGGGCTCATTTTGTATATTGAGGCTCTGTGATGGATCATACTGTATATAGTGGGCTGTCTGTAGGCTCATACTGTATGTCAGGGAATATGTGGGACTCATACTGTATGTAGGAGGCAGTGTGTGGATTCATACAGCATATAGGGGCAGTGTGTGGGCTCATACTTTATGTAAGAGGCTATGTGGGTGCTCATACTGTATATACGAGGGTGTGTGTGGATTCATACGGCATTTAGGAGGGCTCTGTGTGGGCTCATATGGTATATAGGGGATGTTAGCATACTTATTCTGCATCAGAATAAATTTCTGCCTATTACCTTGGCCTCTACAACAGTCATAGCCTATCATGTGGCCCCTCGGGAAGATTAATGTTATTATGTTATGTTATCTAAACCAATATACAGTATATAAGGGTAAAAAATTGTCATTTTCCGGCTACAGATGTGCACCAGAGCATCTGTGTGTTAATCACATGACTCATCACATGATCTATCAAAGGAAATCATGTATCACGTGACATGTCACATCAGGTTTTGGGGGGGCTCATAACTTTTAAACTGCCTGAGACCCTGGCTTTTCTTAATTCACCCCTTGGTGGGTGGTAGGGATCTATGCTTAAAAGTATTCCAAGTGGTCAAATTGCTACTCTAGTTCATTCATTGCATTATACATATGGATAGATCTATAGTTTCAAATTATATAACTAGCGTAAAGCAACAGGACTGCCGTCCATTATCTAACCATCAGGGATTGCATCCTATATTACAACATCTAATGACGAGCAGAACAAGGTGCATATTAAAATAGAGAAAGAATCTCCGAAACATGGTTGACCTCTACGGGCTTCATCAGGGTGATGAGGCAAATGCAAACCAAAATGGCTGAACAAACTATTTGTAACCTCCCCATCTGATATGAGATCTACCTCATCAATAAGATTTCCAATCTGCAGCCAATCTGAGCTTCCATAATGCCTTGCCAATGTGCATCTATCAGCGTAGGACAAAAGACTTACTTCTATGTCACACATATGTTTAGTAACCTATCAGCGTATTCTGCTGTATGTAGCCAATATTAAGCAGTTCTCCATTTGTTTACAGCATCAGTGTAAAGGAAAACATAACATCATCACGGTCTCCAAGAAAATGGTGTCTGATCCATACATTAGGCTTAAAAAAGATGGCCCCAACACTCGCATGGTAGAGGAGATGACAATGAAACAAAATCTTCAAGAAAATGGTGCTGGTACCATACTTTGGACTCCTTCAAAATGGCCACAACCCTTATGCAAAGTGAAGAGATGTCAAAAGTCTTTAAAAAGATGGCCCTTTTCTTAAACTTTGAACTTCTTCAAAATGGCCACAGTGGCTTCACAATAGAGCAGAGGTGTCAAACTGCATTCCTCGAGGGCCGCCAACAGGTCATGTTTTCAGGATTTCCTTAGCATTCCACAAGGTGCTGGAATCATTCTGTGCAGGTGATTAAATTATCACCTGTGCAATACAAGGAAATCCTGAAAACATGACCTGTTGGTGGCCCTCGAGGAATGCAGTTTGACACCTCTGCAATAGAGTGTAATGTATGAGAATCGACCTATATTGGATAATTGTCTGAATAAAATGTTAAAGAGATAACCATCATTTTAAAGGGGAAGCGCCCACTTACTAATCATTTGAAGAGATAGTGCCTACTTAATTTAACCATCATTTAAAGGGATAATACCCACTTTAAATGATAGTTATACTAAGATACCTTGTTCCTTTTATTTGCAAGTGACTACTCCTTTCTATGAGGTGGTGATGTACAGGTACTTGTCGCCTGTGGGCACTATCCCTTTAAATGATGGCTTTACTAAGTCAGCGCTAACTCTTTAAATCATAGTAGGACCAATGACGGCCAAAGTGTAATTTTAATGTGCCCTATAACATATGATTTGCACTAGTTGCTCATTTTCTTATTTTAACAATTTAAAGTTATGTTTTAGTTTAGATTGGTTAAAATGGGATTTTTGGGCCTTTAGCTATTGGATTTAAAATATTTGTTAATCCCTACTGATAACATTGAGCAATTTTGGTGTGATGATCAGCTATTCCATGGACGCAGTCAAGAGGGCCTTACTGTAAGCCTAGATCCTTGTATAAAGGTTAAAAGAGGAAGGCAAAAGTTAGTCTAAGACCATTTAGACATAGTGGCTCACACCAAGTCTCTCTGAGGTAGCTCTTTGAGATAGTGATGACCTCAGCCAGACCAAAAGATGCTTTCACATTGCGCTTTGTCCCATGTTCGTCAGTCCCTTTGGGGCTTACGTCCGAAACCCCACAAAATGGGATTTAGACATATGTGCTAACAGTGCCATTGAATATAATGGTACTGACAGAGTCACTGTGCACTCTGTCGTGCAACATTTTTGGGCGCATACACCTACTGGAGGCGGAAACTCAGATGTAGTCGACTGCGTCTGAGTGTCTGTCTCCAGTAGGCATATATGCCTGAAAATGATGCATGAAAGAGCAAACATTGATTCTGTCAGCACCATTATAGTCAATGGCCCTGTCAGCCCCTGACTGGACCAACAAACGTGGCTAAAAGCGAAATGTGAAAGCTTCCTAAAAGAAATTGAATTTTTGGGGCATCCACAGTAATCCAGAGGCTTGATTTGTTTAAAAATATCAAAATCAGGATCACTTTCTCACTTCTACCTCCCTCTGCTAGTCACAGACCCAAAGATCTTTGTTGGCATAGTTCAACCAGTGAATAAAAACATAGGGAGCATGACACCCAGGTATAAAATATATGGATATCGACTAGGGATGGTGCGTGTACTTTGACGTAATTGGAATACATTAATTCCTGACGTTCAGAACGACTGGGACAACAGAAGTGACGGCCCCACCTCCGTACACTCGATGCATGCGATTGAGCGTGTTCCGTTCCTCTAATTGGATATGAGAGGATCCAGAGGGATATATAAACTTTACAAAACACACAACACACACTCTCCTGAAGAAGCTAAAGCAAAACATGTGTCAGGGCCTCGGTGTGATGCACAGGCACTTTCTTACATGTGAGTAACAGGATTTGCTGCCATCTATACTGGTTATGGTGTTATCCTGATGCTCAAACAGTGAAAGAGATCACCGGGTGTGCCAGGAGTCACGTTTACGTGAATTTGAATCGGGTATGCTATTTACATTCTATAACTCATTTAATCCACAACGTACCCCTCAACATTTTTGGGATGTACTTACACTCAATGTCCACTTTCCTCTACCCCATTTTTTCATAGGGGATGTGTGTTTTTTTTAATACTAATTTACACTTTGAGACATTGGATTTGCGCACTAGCACTTTCTCTTTGACATCACATTATTGCCTGTTCTATCGCCTCTTAATTGTATGGTTGCCCGCCTGTTTTTATACGTTTTCTCTACCAGTATTTGAATGTACTGTAAATAAATAAATGTTGCATTTTATGACAAGCAAGACATGTGATTTCTCCTAGTCCATGTCCATATATTTTATACCTGGGTGTAAAGCTCCCTATTTTTTTTATTCACTGGTTGAACTTTATTGTGGGTATCCCCCTTTAAGGACTATGGTCCTTTTGCTTATTCACATTTCTGGCTATGTACCATATATATATTTTATTGGCATAATTGTACCGTTGGACCATGTCTACAGAACACAAAAAAGTATTAACACAGTACCTTTAAAAATGATATCAATTTTATGTTGTCTTACTTATACTGACCAGTCGTACCTCTCTTGCATGGTGAACGCTATACACAAAAGAAAATGCAGAATTACTGTGGTTTTTTTTACATTTCTGTACCATAATATTTTTATACTTGGTATGTACACTAAAATTTTGTCATCAAAAAGTACAAAATAACATGTCTTCTTACAGCTGCATGGACTGTAGTGTTAGTTATAGCTGTAGGAAGGGGTGGATGAAATTAATAACAAAATTACCATGGAGAGGTTTCTTTTTCATGGTATACTTATGCAATGGTTAAATCTATAGTGTGTATGAACAGTATGTTTTAAATGTATTATGTAAGGCTTAAAAATTATTCACTGCTGGGAACATCCCTAATGTGGATATATAGCATAAGGAATACATCTACAGAGCATGGTTTTTCTTTACAGTAGATATATCTATCATCTTTATGGTTTGAACCCTAGCCCCACTAGATTAACTTACAGAAAAGAGGTTGATAATATGTACTGTTAATAAAACACAGTCTCTGTGCCTCTTTTTTTCCATTTATCATATGAGACAGGAAAGCTTTCGATGAAAACATTTAATAGATCCATAAACTGCCATTCACCAGAAGGAAATCATCTGGCCTTCTTTCGGTTTTATGTATTGGGGTGTCCTTCTTCTTGACTTCATGGACTTATGCAGCTGAGTTCAGGGCCGGTTTTAGGCAAAGTGGGGCCCTAGGCAAAGTTTAAAATGGGGCCCCAAATGCTAACATATTGCACGTCACACAGAAGCATTTCGGTTGTATTTACCTGCGCTGATCTCAGGCCGCTAAACGAGTGTGATCGACAATACTGAAGTCGTTGGACGCTTGTTTCCCGGCCTCTTTCCACCATCTGAGAAAGAATGATGGGACAGAACCATCACTAATAGATCACTAAAAGATCACCATACAGTATCATGTTATCAGCAGCACACCTACAGTTTATACTGGTGATGTGCTGCTGAGAACAATGATTTTTATTCCGGCATAAACAATCCAATCACCCAATGAATATGCAGCATTTTGCTTGTTTAGTATAATACACCCCATAGTCCTCCATATATTATAATGTGCACCACAGTCCTCCATATTGTAAAATGCACACCCCATAGTCCTCCATATAGTTTTATACTCTTCCCATAGTCCTCCATATAGTATACAGCAGAGCCCACAGTAGTATACAGCAGAGCCCACAGTAGTGTACAGCAGAGCCCACAGTGGTATACAGCAGAGCCCCCAGTAGTATACAGCAGAGCCCCCAGTAATATACAGCAGAGCCCCCAGTAATATACAGCAGAGCCCCCAGTAGTATACAGCAGAGCCCACAGTGGTATACAGCAGAGCCCACAGTGGTATACAGCAGAGCCTACAGGGGTATACAGCAGAGCCCCCAGGGGTATACAGCAGAGCCCCCAGTAATATACAGTAGAGCCCCCAGTAATATACAGCAGAGCCCCCAGTAGTATACAGCAGAGCCCCCAGTAATATACAGCAGAGCCCCCAGTAATATACAGCAGAGCCCCCAGTAGTATACAGCAGAGCCCCCAGGGGTATACAGCAGAGCCCCCAGTAGTATACAGCACAGCCCCCAGTGGTGTACACCACAGCTCACATCCCCCCTCCCCTCTCCTCTCCTCTCCTCCCCTCTCCTCTCCCCGTCCAGTAAAAAGAAAAAAAAAAAAAAAACACAAGCTCCTCACCTCTCCACACGTGCCCGCGCTGCGAGCTGCTCCTGTGTCGGCGGCTGCAGCTGCTCTGCCTGGGACACAGTGAGTGCGCGCGCACCCGCTGTGTCAGAGGCAGAGCGGGGAATGATGGGAGAGGGGGCGTCAGGTGACGCTCTCTCCTCCATCATTGCTTTGAACTGTACCGGCAGACGCCGGTACAGTTCAATGCGGCGGGGGAGTCGGCGCTGGCAGCAGGCGGGCCCCCTGCCTCACAGGGGCCCCATAGCGGCTGCGTGATTTGCCGCTAGCTGGGGGCCCCTGGGGGAGTGGGGGCCCCTGGGGGAGTGGGGGCCCCAGGCAGCTGCCTGGTCTGCCTGCCCCTAACGCCGGCCCTGGCTGAGTTTTTCCATACAAAGGCATCCATTAATAAATGACTATGTGACATACATTTTTTTTACAATTGATTCCTATTTATGATGGATGCCACCAGTGGCGTAACTATAATAGTTGCAAGGGTTGTAATCACACCCAGGAGGCCTTGGCGACTAACGGGACCTAAAAAGGCCCTTTGACCCATATGAAAAATCAATTACTATTTAAGACCTTTGATATTTGGTGGCCCTGTTGGAGATTTTACATTGGGGCTTAAGTTTCACCCCTGGATTCCTGAATATAGCATACACCTCAGAGCTTTTCTAATATACCCATTTTGCAGGAAGACAAATCGCAATGTGAAAAGAGCCTTACTCTGACTTGACTTTATCAAATGAACAGTTAGCAATTACAGTACAACAAAGTTACTATTATTTTCAGATGTTAACGTCTCTTTGGCAGTAGTAGATGGTAAAGCAGAAGCAATTTCCATTAGAGCGGGTAAAATATCACTTTTCGTATCTGTGAGTCAAATCACCTACTGATGAAAATACAATAGTTTAGGTTGAAATCCAGAAATGATGAAAGTTACGACCCCTGAGACTGGAGTTACGGCAGAATGTTAGTAATGATAAATGGATTTATCCCACCATGTGTTCGCTTGCATGTCAGGTATATTGATGTATTTTTTTTCCTAAACATCAGACCAGACAGAGGGGGCAGAAGGGTCTCTGGCATTATGTATGACATTCATTAGACATCTGTTTTAAATAAGTAAACCAATTGGAAGGCAATGATACATTACCCAGTTATTGATTTATCAATAAACTGCACCATCCAGCAGTGTTTGGATAAGTTCCTCTAACCACTAAAACCAGTTCTTCTTCTTGACAGCATTTGGATGGGAGTTATGTACAATTCTGTCATCCAATAAAATGCTATGTCTTATTCAAGGACTTAATCTGCTGAAGACAGTATATAGCTGGCAGTGACTCACATTTCTTCACAAGCCTATCCCTATGACTCGTTCCTTTTAAGTCTCTTCAAGAAAGAACTAGGTCATTGCTTGGAAGATGTAAGCATGGAAACCAGCATTGTCACGACTGCGTCTTTAGAATAGAAAGGGTGTAAATATTGTAAACCTGCATTACTCAGAGATAGACCTCTGACAGTTCCACTCTGTATTACCACCTTCTGTATAGAAGGGAGCTGTCAATCAGAAGCAGGAACCAACTCAAAGAGAATCTGTCACCGGGGTTTTGCCACCTAATCTCAGAACAACATAATGTAGAGGCAAAGACCCAGTTTCCAGCTATGTATCATTTACTGGCAGATTTTTTTTAATATTCCTAATGTCAGCATCATAAGTAAAGCCCTCAGATATGGCACTATTTTTCTACTGTACAATAGCAAGAAAAAAATGGAACTTAATTTCTGTGCTGCCACGAATACCAATGGATATTCCAGAGAAAGAATCCGGATCCAGGATAAAGGAACGTAGTTTATTGTCGACGCGTTTCAAAGTATAACTATCTTGTTCCTCAGGACAATTCACCACGTGTGTTGTCCCGAGGAAGTGGTGGTGGTGGTAGTGTTGTGATGCCAGACGAGAAATTCCTGGGGCTAACAGGGGGATTAAGCATAGGGATTATCAGACCTGAATGTAAGTGGAGGCTTGAAATGTGCTATATTGATGAAACTGGAACTGGATGGTGCTGTGCCTGAAATTCTGTGCTAAAGACTGTTGTATCTGAACTGTCCAGTAAAGTTGAACTTGTTATAACCCCTGATGTGTGTGCAGCTGATCCTGGACCAAAAGACATGGATGCAACAAAGGCGACTAGCCTGAAAACGAGTACGCTGCATTGTACACAGCACAACATTGATGGACTGGGACATGTTTAATCTGTAAGGAGCCGGGGTGATGCCAGGCAGCCCCTCAACCATGAATGCCACCCTACGCTCCTTACAACTCCTCACGCACCTTCCTCCTCTTTTTGAAATCTGCTCTTCAAACAGAGGAGGCAGGTAATTGAAAAAGCAATGGCCTGTTACTGAAAGGCCGGAGGTAGGTGGAAGGGCTGGGGAATCACAGACAGGAAGGAGGAGACCCAGTACAAAGTATGGCCCCTGTTCCCCAAAATCTAATTAGAGAAAATGTCAAATGGTGATTAAAGAAGAACAATAAAGTGGATTTCTTCATCAAAGGTATCAATTCAATATGTGTTACAGGACATTATAGTCATGTCTGTACTTTAGATTACAAAATCGTGCTGACAGGTTCTCTTTAAAGAGGTTGTCCACTACTCAGAAAACCCCATCTCAATCAGCATGTTTGCTCTCAGCAAAATAGCAACACTTTTACTTACCTATGCTTTTGGCGCTGTTGCGGTGTTGTCAGCAATGGCTCTCCCGGGGATCTCATGACATTGTTATGTCACTCAATTCTTCTTCCCAATCAGTGCTAGTTTCACTCTGCCCACTTTTGGACTAATCACACATCAAAAGGAAGTGAGCAGTGAGCTGCAGCTCTCACTTCCATATGATGTTTGATTTGTCCGATGTCCGGGAGAGTGAAGTTAGTGTGGCACCATAGGAGTCCGGTTGCCACAATGGCATTGCCTTCCTCACGGGGGGTGGAAGCAAGGAGGGATCCCCTAATCAGGTAATATTGACAAGCAACACCATCTTGACTCCAGACCAGAAGGGGGAGATCTAAACCCTGTTTCAGGGGAGTTTCCCTATAAAATTCTGGCCTGGGGAAGGGGTTAGGCCATCTGTTAGTGTGAGTGCGAAGGGATAATGAGAGGAGAAGAGGCAAAGGAGAGGAGCCTTGGATCTGGAGCTGCGACTGGGCTCACCCCAGGAAAAAACGCCAAGAGACCGGACACCGAAGTCTGTGGTGGTGTGGGAATTGCATACCCATCCACTGAAACTAACACCTGCAGATACCACAACAGGATCCTGGGGCTGCCAGTGAGAAGACAGTGCCCATGAAGGGTTCAGGCTGTCATCCATACAGGTTGGGAGTACAGACACTGAGAGGACTTGCGCAGAGCTTCAGGCAGCAAGGGTCAGAGTATACAGCACAGAAGGAAGGCCTCAGAACTCACCTGGCTAGGTGGATCCCAAGCTGTTTCCAGGCTGCCCGGACCCTAACACCACCTGCTACCTGTACCCTGGACTGTACCTGTGTTTCATCAGTAAAAGGTAAAGGAAAGTGCTATCCCTGTGTCCTTCAATTATTTCCTGCACCCTTAGTCCTGCACCCCACCATCAATCATCCCTCTTACCAACTGTATCAGTAGCCCTGGGGACTAAGCTATACCTGTGGGGAGCTATACCAACTCTGCTGCAACTCCATCAGCCCCAGTGGACCCCTTTAAGCAGTGTCGGCCATCCCTGGCTGAATACCAAAGGAGGCATCACAAATTATCCTTTTTAGAATTTATTCTTCACTTTCATTCACCCCCTTTAACTGGATGCTCAGGGCCACGGACCGGGTCACTACCACTGTGACCACCCCTTCAAATACGACAGATTGGCCCGAGTACTCCACGGTTCAAGTGGGCGCTCCATTAGCACTGATTGACTGCAGTTATCTCCTAACCTTTTTATGTCATGCAATCACTGCAGCCAATCATTGCAGTGCTGAGTGTGAGGATCGCTCACATGAGTGAATAAATCAGATGAGTGAAATCTGATTAAAAAAAATCAGATTGCATTCGGCCCTGTGTTATTCTATGTGGCAATGCACATCTATGATTATTTTCTCATGCCGATTCGGCATGCATAAGCAATTGAAGCATGCTGCGAATGGCTGTGTAATGGTAGTGTAAGCTCATGGATTGCTTCCAGACCCCCAAGGTTAAATTAATTATGTAATTGTATGTGGTACAGGTAGAATACCCCATGGGGCTGAAGTTAGCTGGGACAGGGTTAACTGTAGTGGCCAACCCGGATGGGAGGGAAGAACTGGGTGTTAGCAGCAGAGGCAGGAAGTGACAGTTCAGTTAATGCAAAGGCAGGAATGCATATGCATCAGGAATAGTGGGCTGCTAAGGACATCATTAGCTCAATATTCCGGAAAGCAAATTGCCGTAAATACTTTCCGTCTAATGGCCAAGGACAACCTAGAGATGGACATCGGGGGCCAGGGGCACACTCAGCTTGCGAAGCTGGATAGAAGGGTGGAGTCAGACTACAGGTGGCAGAAGTTATCACATTCCAGGAATGCTGCTAGAGGTGAGGAAGTTCTCCAAGGGCTAGGAAAGCCAGAAAGGAGGATATGCCACCTATTCTGAGAACCAGGGCTAAAATTGGATCCTTTACTCGTGAGAAAGATGACATCCTGTTGGGTCTTATTCTTTAAACCTGCTTGTAAATATTGCATGGACTGCCATTGTCTTAGTAAAAGTTTTGCTTTTATTAACCACGTGTCTTCTGGACTGTTTGCTGCCCTTGTTCCTCCAGAGGGATTCCTGGACTTTGCAGTGTATCCGGATGTCAGGAATGGAGGAGATGGAGAAATTAATTTCTCCATCTCCTCAGGACCTGTGCTCCGATTCTCTCATGCCAGAGGACCAGAGCACAGTGCACTGACACTCGGTTCACACTCGCAGCATAGCTGGAGCCCAGTGTCATTTGCATATCATGTCCTATGGTCTCGTATCGGATGTAATGAGCTTATGTGACTCCAGCATGAGTGCTTACGCCGCCTGAATGGTGCCAGCATCAGAGATGAGTATTGTTATTTTACTGGGGGGCAAACATGCTGAATTAAATGGGGTAGTCCAATTAGCGGACAATCTCTTTAAGGATGCTGTAGAACTGTTTATTTTTGTGTATTTTGTTTTCTGCTGACTGCCATGGGGAGCGTGAAATCTCAATAGCTTTTTAAATGTGGAATTGCAGTATTTCAGCACAAAAAATGCATAAGAAATTAAATGTAAACACAAACAAAAAAGCAACCAAAATATAATAAATGAGGCAGATTGCTATTGCATATTTTTGTATGTGTACCTGTAGGAAAAAAAAGGTATCAACCACTGAGGACTCTCAATTCTAAATATTTTTGTATGAAACCATGCAGACAAAATGCAAAATGGAAAATACTCAGCATTTCCGCATGTGGAAACATGGTCTTCTAAGTGTCTATTCACAAATTACATTGCTATCTTAGCACAAAACAGCATGAAAATCCTCTAAATATGCAGACAATATATTTTTATGTGCACACAGTAAATCAAGTTTTAAACTGTCTATTGCTTTCCAGGATTTGACACAAAACCCTTTTAATCTACTTTTACAAGAAAGGATAAAAAAAATCCAGATTTTTATCAGACATGAAGGTTTACAGCTGTATATAAAAGAGGTTTGGGTCATAAATAAACTTGGACAGTTGCTTTCATCCTTGAATAAGGATGACTAGCCATGAGCATCTTCTTAAGAAATAGCATTTTAGGCTGCAAATTGTGGTAAATTTATAGCCTGGCCAAATTCCCACCAGGATCTCTTGCTGTATGACATTACAAGAAGGAAACATAGTTTGTAAGACAGAAAAAGACACACGTTCATCCAGTTCTGCCTAACCTCCTGCAATGTTGATAAAGAATAAGGCAAACACAAATTTTCCTCATTTTAGGAAAGACACAAATATATGGAAATCAGATTAAATCCCTTTCTCAACATCCCTTCTTCAAAAATATCGTTACCAATCTATAATTTCAATAAACTAAAAGTTAAAATAAATAATTGAAAAGAGCACAAAATCCAGAACACGCCACGAAAAATGATACTTACCAATAAATGGTTATAGTATAGTTTCACTGTAGGATGCAGACATGGAGGCAGCACAGATGAAAATACTCATCACATGAACAACTACTCACAGATCGATCATCCATGGGGGGGGGGTGCCTAGTATTTTAGATGCACATGGATAAAGCTTTGTATAAGCAGCCAGTCACTAGTGCACCATGCCAGCTTACAGCCTATAAGTGATTCCCATACAATGAGATCAGGCAGGCTACCCAGCAGTATGTAAGTGCACTCCACAAGTACTCATCACGGGCGTTGGACCCCTACTGATCTTATATTGACAAACTTTGGCAGATCACCAATATAAAAGTAGTGGATAATCCATTTTATAGCCTCTTCTTCTATTTCTGCTAATAAGTGAGCATTTAATAGTATATACTATCATGTTTCATGCATTCAAATCGCCTTTTTGGTCATCTTTATGGTTGGAGGAATTTCAATATCCATTTATGTTGGCTGAACATCTCATTCCAAAACCATGGCCATTAATACGGAGTAGGTCTGATTTGTTTTGCTATTCCTGCAACTATACTGAACAAAAATATAAACACAGTTTCTGGATATTGGCAGGAATTTGAGAATGCTGTTATACACGCCGATCCACAGCATCCAAAATATGCTCAATGGGTGACATGTCCAATGTGTATGCTGGCTATGCCAGAACTTCGCACAGCCATGCAACATTCCACAGGCCACGACCAACAACCTGATCAACTCTGTGTGAAGTAAATGTGTTGCACTGCACATTGTAGAGTGGCCTTTTATTGTGGCCACCCTAAGGCACACCAAGGAGAAGAGCTCATTAATACAGATTCATGAACAATATTTGAGAGAAAAAGGTCTTTTGTGTACATAGAAAAAGTCTTAGATCTTTGAGTCCCACTCATGAAAAATGGAAGCAAAAACAAAAGTGATGGATTTATATTTTTTTGTTCCGCATACTTACTGAGGCTACAGTTTGCTAGATTTTAGAACTGAACTCTGAGAATATTGATCCATTCAGACATTACATAGTTACATAGTTATTAAGGTTGAAGGAAGACTGTAAGTCCATCTAGTTCAACCCATAGCCTAACCTAACATGCCCTAACATGTTGATCCAGAGGAAGGCAAAAAAAAACCATGTGGCAAAGAGTAACTCCACCATGGGGAAAAAAATTCCTTCCCGACTCCACATACGGCAATCAGACTAGTTCCCTGGATCAACGCCTTATCAAGGAATCTAGTGTATATACCCTGTAACATTATACTTTTCCAGAAAGGTATCCAGTCCCCTCTTAAATTTAATTAATGAATCACTCATTACAACATCATACGGCAGAGAGTTCCATAGTCTCACTGCTCTTACAGTAAAGAATCCGCGTCTGTTATTATGCTTAAACCTTCTTTCCTCCAGACGTAGAGGATGCCCCCTTGTCCCTGTCTCAGGGCTATGATTAAAAAGATCATCAGAAAGGTCTTTGTACTGTCCCCTCATATATTTATACATTAAAATAAGATCACCCCTTAGTCTTCGTTTTTCCAAACTAAATAGCCCCAAGTGTAATAACCTATCTTGGTATTGCAGACCCCCCAGTCCTCTAATAACCTTGGTCGCTCTTCTCTGCACCCGCTCCAGTTCAGCTATGTCTTTCTTATACACCGGAAACCAGAACTGTGCACAGTATTCTAAGTGTGGTCGAACTAGTGACTTGTATAGAGGTAAAATTATGTTCTCCTCATGAGCATCTATGCCTCTTTTAATACATCCCATTATTTTATTTGCCTTTGTAGCAGCTGCCTGACACTGGCCACTGAATATGAATTTGTCATCCACCCATATACCCAGGTCTTTTTCATTGACGGTTTTGCCCAGAGTTTTAGAATTAAGCACATAGTTATACATCTTATTACTTCTACCCAAGTGCATGACCTTACATTTATCCCCATTAAAGCTCATTTGCCATTTATCAGCCCAAGCTTCTAGTTTACATAAATCATCCTGTAATATAAAATTATCCTCCCCTGTATTGATTACCCTGCAGAGTTTAGTGTCATCTGCAAATATTGAAATTCTACTCTGAATGCCCCCTACAAGGTCATTAATAAATATGTTAAAAAGAAGAGGGCCCAATACTGACCCCTGTTGTACCCCACTGCTAACCGCAACCCAGTCCGAGTGTGCTCCATTAATAACCACCCTTTGTTTCCTATCCCTGAGCCAGCTCTCAACCCACTTACACATATTTTCCCCTATCCCCATTACTCTCATTTTATGTAACAACCTTTTGTGCGGCACCGTATCAAAAGCTTTGGAAAAGTCCATATACACTACGTCCACTGGGTTCCCTTGGTCCAGTCCGGAACTTACCTCTTCATAGAAGCTGATCAAATTAGTCTGACATGAACGGTCCCTAGTAAACCCGTGCTGATACTGGGTCATGAGGTTATTCCTCTTCAGATACTCCAGTATAGCATCCCTTAGAATGCCCTCCAGGATTTTACCCACAGTAGAGGTTAAGCTTACTGGCCTATAATTACCGAGTTCAGTTTTTGCCCCTTTTTTGAATATTGGCACCACATTTGCTATACGCCAGTCCTGTGGTACAGACCCTGTTATTATGGAGTCTTTAAAGATTAAAAATAATGGTCTATCAATGACTGTACTTAGTTCCTGCAGTACTCGGGGGTGTATCCCATCCGGGCCCGGAGATTTGTCAATTTTAGTTATTTTTAGACGCCGCTGTACTTCCTGCTGGGTTAAGCAGGTGACATTTAATGGGGAATTTTTATCACTAGTCATTTTGTCTGCCATGGGATTTTCTTTTGTAAATACTGATGAAAAAAAGTCATTTAGCATATTGGCTTTTTCCTCATCCTCATCCACCATTTCCCCCAGATTATTTTTAAGGGGGCCAACACTGTCATTTTTTAGTTTCTTACTATTTATATAGTTAAAGAATATTTTGGGATTATTTTTACTCTCTCTGGCAATGAGTCTCTCTGTCTCAATCTTTGCTGCCTTGATTTGCTTTTTACAGAATTTATTTAATTTTCTGTATTTATTTAATGCCTCCTCACTACCTACTTCCTTTAATTCTCTAAATGCTTTCTTTTTGTCCCTTATTGCACCCCTTACAGCTCTATTTAGCCATATTGGTTTCCTCCTATTTCTAGTATGTTTATTCCCATACGGTATATACTGTGCACAGGTCCTATCCAGGATGCTAATAAACGTCTCCCATTTTCTTTGTGTATTTTTGTGTATCAGGATATCGTCCCAGTTAATTGCACCAAGATCCTCTCTCATCCGTTGGAAATTTGCCCTCCTGAAATTTAGTGTCCTTGTCACCCCCCTACTACCCATCTTATTAAAGGTTACATGAAAACTTATTATTTTGTGATCACTGTTCCCCAAGTGACCCCCAACCCTTATATTTGATATGCGGTCTGGCCTGTTGGTTAATATTAGGTCTAGCAGTGCCCCCCTCCTTGTTGGGTCCTGAACCAATTGTGAAAGGTAATTGTCTCTCATAGTTGTCAAAAACCGATTACCTTTGCTGGAACTGCAGGTTTCTGTTCCCCAATCTATTTCAGGGTAGTTGAAGTCCCCCATAATAATGACTTCTCCTTGAGTCGCAGCTTCATCTATTTGCTTTACGAGGATATTCTCCATTGCTTCCATTATTTTTGGAGATTTATAACAAATCCCTATCAGTAATTTATTATTTTTTCCCCCTCCCCTTATCTCCACCCACAGGGACTCTACATTTTCATTAGATTCACCTATATTATCACGCAGGATGGGTTTTAAGGAAGATTTTACATATAGACACACCCCTCCCCCTCGCTTATCTGTACGGTCATTTCTGAACAGGCTATAGCCCTGCAAGTTAACAGCCCAGTCATGGCTCTCATCCAGCCACGTCTCAGATATCCCCACCATGTCATAATTATGCTCCAACAACATTAGTTCTAATTCATCCATTTTGTTGGCGAGGCTTCTGGCATTAGTATACATGCACTTGATGTTACTCTCTGTACCTCTATTCTTTCTTAAATTACTAACTGTTCTAACCCCACCCCCCATGCCACCGCCACCCCCAACTTCCTTATTTGTGCCCAGGTCTCTATCTGCACTATCTTCCCCTCCTATAAAATGAATACTCTCCCCCCCAATCCCTAGTTTAAACACTCCTCCAACCTTCTAACCATTTTCTCCCCCAGCACAGCTGCCCCTTCCCCATTGAGGTGCAGCTCGTCCCTAGCGTAGAGCCTGTAGCCAACTGAGAAGTCGGCCCAGTTCTGCAGGAACACAAACCCCTCCTTCCTACACCAATTCTTGAGCCACTTATTAACCTCCCTAATCTCCTGTTGCCTCTCTGGCGTGGCACGTGGTACAGGCAGTATTTCGGAAAATACCACGTTGGAGGTCCTTGCTTTCAGCTTGCAGCCTAATTCCCTGAAATCATCTTTAAGGACCTTCCACCTACCTCTAACTTTGTCATTTGTGCCAATGTGCACCATGACCGCTGGGTCCTCACCAGCCCCTCCCAGTAATCTGTCCACCCGATCAGCGATGTGTCGGACTCGAGCGCCAGGTAGGCAGCACACCGTCCGATGATCCCTGTCTTTGTGACAGATTGCCCTATCTGTTCCCCTAATAATTGAGTCCCCCACTACCAGCATCTGTCTGGCCTGCCCTGCTCTCCTATTTCCCTCCTTACTGGAGCAGTCACTCCTCCGGCTTTCAGAGGACATAAGTCAAAGGTACCGGGGATTCCCAGCCAGTCTCCCATGCTGGTACTTGCCCAGCCTCAAGCTGCTTAGCGTTTGCGATCTGACGAGGGCAGGCACATTCAGCTTAGAGTGGCAGCATAGTGATGGGCATCAGTGATGTTGGGGGACAGGACTTGACTTGAAATCAGTCTTTCAATTTATTGCAAACTGATGGAGTTGGAAACCACAGTGAAGTGCTTACAAACTGTTTGATGGACCTTACTTTCTACATGAGTATGTTCTTACAAATAAACTAAAAATGACTTTCCCACAATTTTGAAAACAACATATTATCTAATGTTCCCTTTGGAACATAGTCTTGTTAAGGTTAACAATTTTCAAGGACTATTCCAACTCAAACGAATCTTGATTTTGAAGGTAAAAACAACATATTTTTGGGGAAGCTCTATACCTCCATATACAAATACAGAGCCTTGAAATATAATTCATATTTTGTGAAATTTTCCACATGTGTTCATGTTACACCCACAAACTTAAAGCGAACCTGTCACCAGGCCACCGCCTTTCAGGGCTTATCTACAGCATTCTATAATGCTGTAGATAAGCCCCTGATCCGACCTGAAAGATAAGAAAAATAAGTTTTAGAAAACTCACCCTGGTGCGGTCCAGTCCAATGGGTGTCGCAGGTCCGGGTCCGGCGCCTCCAATCCCCTTATGATCGCCGCCCTCCTGCCTGCATCATGGCTCCCCAACATTGTGCTCCTGCGTAGGCATACTTATCTGCCCTTTTGAGAGCAGAGGAAAGTACTGCAGTGCACAGGCGCTGGGCCTCTCTGACCTTTCCTGGCACCTGCACACTGCAGTACTTTCCTCTGCCCTCAACAGAGCAGATAAGTACACCTGTGCAGGAGCACGATGCTGGGAGCCATGAAGTAACAGGAGGGTGGCAATCATAAGAAAATAGGAGGACCCAGACCTGTGACACCCATCGGACCAGACTGCCCCCCCCGGGTGAGTATAATAAAACTTATTTTTTTTATCTTTCAGATTCGATTGGGGGCTTCTCTACAGCATTATAAAATGCTGTGGATAAGTCCTCAAAGGCAGTTGCCATATTTTATATTGGCCAAATCTGGTGACAAGTTTGCTTTAAGTGTATTTTGGAGGGATTTTATGTGATATACCACCACAAAGGAGCCTCTAGCAGGTTTTTTGTAGCCTCTAGCAGGTTTTCCTCCAGAATTGCTCTGTATTTAGCTCCATCCATTTTCAAATCAACTCTTATCACCTTCCTTGTCCCTGATGAAGAAAAGCAAACCCACAGCATGGTGCTGCCACTACCATGTTTGACAGTGGGGAGGGTATTTTCACAGTAATGTACAGTATTAGTTTTCCACCAGACGTAGCATTTTGCATTATGTTTGACAGTGGGGATGGTATTTTCACAGTAATGTACAGTATTAGTTTTCCACCAGACGTAGCATTTTGCATTTAGCCCAAAAAGTTCTTCTTTCGTCTCATACAGTATGACCAGAGCACCTTTTCCCACATGCTAGCTTTGTTCTCTACATGACTTTTTGCAAAACTGCAAAGTTCATCTGATCGTAACAATGTTGCCATGACAATCAAAGATAGTCAGTGCACATGACAAATGAGAACTTTTTGCATATCCTGGCAGCAATCTCTATTTTCTTTAGCCCTATATTGCATGTATTTTATATGACATTGTCTAAACCACATTGCCACGAGCATGTACATTTTGTTTATGATGTTGCGATGGGGATAGGAGGTGCTCTAATGGTGCTCCATGCACTTATCACTATGGCAGCATGGTATTAGTGTTAAATGAATGTTTTGGCATACTGCGGAGCATTATGGGGGACCATGTGATATGGATGGGAGGCGTTTTAGTTGCGCTATGTACAATGACCTCATTGGGAATATGTATGCTGCAGCTAGGAGTTTCCAGTTATGTGGTCTTATGCTGTTTTGACAGCGTGCTTTAAATAGCATGGAGAGTCATGACAACATCATTGTGATTAAGTGAATTCTCAAACGCATTGCGCCCGTTTAGTTGCGATCATGTGACATATATGGGAGGCGCTTTGGTAATGTCATACGCACTGACTATCTTGGATTGTCATGGCAACATTGTTACGATCAGATGAACTTTCGGACACACTACATCCACCTAGCTGCGTTCAAGTTACATATATGGGAGGCGCTTTAGTAACGCCATGCGCACTGACTATGTTAGCGATGAGGATAGAGGAGTCTTTAGATATGCGTCTCTATGTATATGTATACATGTTGCCATGACAATGTAGCATTTCCGGGACCTACTAACCTAAGATGGCGCATGTATGGGTTACTGGCATTTCCTATTATTGTGTATGTATTTGAAAAAAATTTCTTCATATTTAAGTTTATTAGTGTTGGAGGACTTTGTTTCTTTCGTTCCACTGATCTACATGCGGTCCTCCGTGTGTACTTTGGGGCTACTCATTCTTGTTATACTGAGAATAAATTACACACAGGTGAACTTAATTAACTAATTATGTGACTTCTGGAAAAAAATTGGTCACTCAGGATTTTATTTAGGAGTCTCAGACTACCAGGAACTGAATACAAATGAAGATCATCCCAATTTTCAGATTTACATTTTTAAAATAATTAGAAAACCATGTATCATTTCTTTTACAATCCAGAAATACTTGCTACTTTGTCTTGTTAGATCACATAAAATCCTAATAAAATGCAATTAAGTTTGTAAGTGTAAAGGGAAAAAATGTAGAAATGTTCAAGGGGCACAAATACTTTTTCAAGGCACTGGAGCACTGATATGATCTATAATGTAAATCTAGTTTACTAAAATGTTCGTCTTTTATAGCAGATGGTATTGAAAGAATCTCTCACACAAAGGAATACATCTTTTATCAGTGTACTCATGATCCTATTCCATACCACCAAATATACAGAATAAATAATTTATTATCTATCAATGTGTACATTCACAGCCACTTTCGTCTTTAGGCAGATGGTGTCCTTAAGTGCCATGTCCTTTACTACTATACTGAGTAAATGATCCGGCTCTACACAGGAAATCTTAATGATATGTCAACCATTCTGTGATGCATTGATGTCAGGCAAAAGCATGGACACATTTGAGTCACTGTTTAGCAAATACTGCAGACAGAAAAATTCAATAATATTTTCCAGCATTTTATTGTAAAGACAACCTATAAATCAGAATTTTAAGGGGGCAACAAAAGGTAGCAATACATAGGTAAACAATAAAAATAATATATATACCAGCCTGATCCTTTGCCTATTTGCTGGGAAATTTGTACTTTTATTCATATCTAAATTAACTCCTTTGTGCAAAATGATGTACCTGTACTTCAGACCTGGGGCAAGTGTGTGTAAATGGGGATCCGTAGCTGAACTTCTTGCATACATGGTAAATGACAGCTTTGTTACATACTGTATCTGGTATCTGTCTTTATCAGCAACGGCGGAAGCTGAGCTCCGATCGCTGTAGTGAATCATTTGGATGCCTCTGTCAGTCTCTGATAGCAGTATTTGAATGGAAGTCCCATCTTACTTAAACTTGCATGCAAGCCTACTTAACGCTTTTTTCAAATTTTACCAGTGTCACTTTAAGAGGTAATAACTCTGGAACGCTTCAACGTGTTGAAGATTGTTTTTTTGTAACTTATTGTACTTTATGTTAGTGGTAAATTTAGGTTGATATTTTTGTGAAAAAAAATTGGAATATCGGAATTTTTCAGAATATCGGAATTTTTTCTCAAATTTCAAACTTTTAATTTTTACATACTTAAACCAGATCATTATATCACAAAAAATAGAAAATAAATAAAATTAACCACACATCTACTTTACATCACAACAATTTTTGAAACATATTTTTTTTGTTAAAGAGTTAGAAGGGTTAAAAGTTTATCAGCAATTTCTCATTCTTCCAACAAAATTTACAAAACCAATTTTTAGGGATTACATCACATTTGAAGTTACTTTGGGGGGCCTATATGACAGAAAATTTCCAAAAGTGACACCATTTTAAAAACTGCATCCATCAAAGTGCTCAAAACCACATTCAAGACGTTTAGTAACCCTCTAGGTGTTTCACAGGAATTAAAGCAATATGGAAGGAAAAATGAAAAGTTTACTTTTTCTCACAAAAATGTTACTTTAGCCCCATCACCCCATCACTACAGAAATGCCAAACATGTGGATGCTAAAAGTGGTGCAGACACACTGTGGGGCTCAGAAGGGAGGGGAGCATTTGGATTTTGGAGCACAGAATTTGCTGTATTTTATTTTTTGGGAGGGAGGAGAAACCATAGGGCTTTTCCAGAACCTTTATGGTACCAGAAATGTGGCAGCCCCCTATATTTCTATTGACAGATGCTGAACTTGATTGGGGACTGTTTTTTTTTTAGGTTTAAGTAAAAGTTTTTATTGGGATTATTTTATATAACACTTTGGATCACATTTATCATCTGCTCTACGCTGAGCACCTACATCAGGGTTTCCATTTAAATCTCTGAATGACATGATTCAGATGAAACCTCCAAGGGATCTATTCTCTATAATGACTATGGATTTTGGACTCTGTGTGGCTTCTGTTCAGGGTTCAGCTTCTTTTCAGAGGAGTACAAAACTGTGGCTGACCAAGCTTTTATGCATATACCAAAAAATTACTGCACGCTCAGAATTGGTATGATGCAAAAGTGTTCAGCAAATTTATTGCCATAACAAAAAAGGTTGCCACAGAATAATACGATCAGTACGTGTAGATAGAAACCTAACGTTTCGACCCACCAGGGTCTTATTCATGGGGTTACTAAGGAGATAAAGAAAGAATATCAATATCAAGTAATAGTATAGCAACAATTTCTAAAGAAAGCAATGTACAGTGAAGATAAGGTCAAAATTAAGTATACAAACATCAAAGTAGGAGGAATAATAATGTTGATAATGTTTGAACAGAAGGCGCAGCTAAGACAGGGGAATGATCCGTGGCGGTGCGTTGAAAATACACTTTGGCTGGTAGTTGGGCGTGGGCTGCCAATGTCTGCCCGGACCAACCGGTCTTTGATATTGGGGGCTCTCCTGTTGCACAGGAGAGCTGGTAGGGAGAAGCTATTGATATTAGGATAGGCTCTAGCCAACAATGGCCAGTGTTTCTTGATGAGATGACGCCCCATTACTATATCTACCCTTTATAATAATGCTACTTTATTGTTTATCACAGTGACAGGACTTATATTAAGGGGATTGTCCTCCTGCCCTCTTCTTTTGCCACTTGTATATATGCTTTCGGAAACCAAGGTAATCAGCTTATACTACACCTGTCGCTTCCTACATTTCCCATCCTATCTTATATCGTTTTTCTCTGAGATATCCTATAGTGAGCATTGTTGATCCTTGGAAGTAGTCTGTGACTCCTTGGCTACATGTTTTTTATTTTATGTTTTCTTATATTTATTTTATTTGTATCTGTGCTTTATTATTCCTCCTACTTTGGTGTTTGTATATTTAATTTTGACCTTATCTTCACTGTACATTGCTTTCTTTAGAAATTGTTGCTATACTATGACTTGATATTGATATTGTTTCTTTATCTCCTTAGTAACCCCATGAATAAGACCCTGGTGGGTCGAAACATTGGGTTTCTATCTACACGTATTGCTCGTATTATTCTGTGGCAACCTTTTTTGTTATGGCAATAAATTTGTTGAACACTTTTGCATCATACCAATTCTGAGTGTGTGGTAATTTTTTGGTATATGACTTTTTGGGCCACATGGTCTGTTTTACCAGCTCCTCCGTGTCCTTGACCTGAGTGCACACCATTATTCCCTTATATACAAGCTTTTATACATGCTTAAAAAGATGAAGACCACAGTGACTTCTTCTGCTTCATTATAGTTAATCTATCTGGGATTTAGTCTGAATCATGTATTTCAGAGATTTACAATGAAACCCTGCTGTATGTGCGTTGCGTAAAGCTCAGGATAAATGTGCGCCAATCTTACAGAGATCTTTTGGAGGCAGAATGGACAAATTAACAGCAGGTCAAGAATTGGTTTTATTTATTTTTTAGGCATCCATCTTGCTGTATAAGTGATTAGATGATGTTATTCTCCAGGTCGGTGCGATTACAACGATACCAGATTTATATATTTTTTATGTTTGCTTGCTATCACACACTAAAATATGCTTTTTTATTTACAAAGAAAAGTTTTTGCATTGCCATATTTTGAGAGCTATAATTTTTCAATATTTCTGCCGCCAGAGTCATATGGAGGCTTTTGTTTTGCAGGATGAGTTGATCTTTTTTATTGGTACCAATTCGAGCACATAATATTTTTTGATTGCTTTTTATTTAGATGTTTTGGAGGCAGGATGAACTAAAACCAGCAATTCAGGAGGGTGTTTCAGTTTTTTTTTTTAATGCCATTTACCGTGTGATAAAAGTGATAAGGCAAATTTATTCTTGGGGTCAGTACGATTACAGCGATGCCACATTTATATCATTATTTTAATATTTTGTCTCTTTTACATAGTAAAAGCTATTTTATAAAAAAATACAATTATTTTTTGCATCTTTCTATTCTAAGATGAAAATCTTTTATTTCTCCCTTGATGGAGCTGTGTGGCAGCTTGTTTTTTTGCAGGACAAGATACCATTTTCAGTGATACCAGTTTTATTTCCATTTGTCTTTTTGATCGCATTTTATTCCACTTTTTGTTCGGCAGTATAATGAAACAGCATAGTTTTCTGTCATGTGTTTTATTTCTTTTTTTTACTGTTTTCACTGAAGGGGTTAAGTAGCATTACAGGTTTATAGATTTTTTTGCGTATGTATAGGCACAATACAAGCACAAAGACACATTTTTGGATCACTGCCGAATGTCGATGAAGACCTTTGACCTCTACTGGAGGAGCTTCATCCAGGCCTTACTTTTCAAAACACATGGTTGCGCAGATGTATTTCTGCTGAAGTGCGACTGTTGTTTACCTTGAGCTAAGACTATAGGCTAATGTATTTAATATTTAAATTAAATCACTTTTGTCTAACTGCAGTACTAAATACCTTTTTTAATTGGTGCCGATTTTACCCATGGTTGTTTGGGGTTTTTTTTTGGGGGGAGGGACTTAGGGCCACATATTGTTTTGGTTATCCTGACATCATAAGTGACCCTCATATAAGTAAATGGGGATTCAAGTTTGATATGGAAAACTGGCTGGAAAATGGTCACAGTAAAACCTGCGGGAGCTGCCAAACCATGCAAAATTATGTGATTAGATGGAAATTTGCTCTGCCAACAAATGTGCATAGGAAAAGGATTTATAATAATAAAATTTCAGCATTTTGCTAAAAACTTTAAACCTGGAGGTGAATGTCTAAATGGAGGAGTGAAGCAGGGCCTTGCATTGCTAAGCTATTGGCCTTGTTTAAATAATGTTTTTGTAAGTTGAAAAATGGTGTATGGTCCCCCTCATTTAGATTAAACCAGCTAAACCTAAGCAGATAACTGTGAGCTGATATGAAGTGGCTAGGCAGACCCATGATTCTTGGATTGGATGGCAAACACATTCGTATGAAGAAGCCACCAAACTCAGGGTCCCAATACTACAATTACAAACTATTTTTTCTGTAGTGCTGTTGTAGTTGGTTGACTGCAACTAACAGTTTGTAATTGTAGATATTGGGACCTACAGAAGAACTGGAGTTTAGCAAATCTTCAATTCTTCCTTAATGGGTCGGCGGCTTGTTAACAATTAAATGGGTGTGCCACCCCCAAGAAATCTCCCTTGGTCAACTGTCAAACCATTACCATATGTAATAATGGCTAACGATGCCTTTCAGTTCACCAGCCATTTGATGAGGCCTTATTCTCACCGGGGTCTTAACTGGTGGAGTCGTATTTTCAATTACAGGCTTACTAGGGCACGGCGTCTGGTTGAGTACGCCTTTGTCATTTTGACAGCTAAATGGAGGGTTTGCTTACTTCCCTCCATTTAAGCAATCAAAATATCAATTGTGTTATGAAGACCTGTGTAATGCTACACAATTTTACCTGTATCCACTGTGACAGCATCACTGGGGAAGTGATGGAGGGGAGATATGTGTCACTGCACATTGGCTGGTTTTAGTGGACAGCCATAGAGGGGGTGGGAGGGGATCCACTGTATCTTCACATGCAGAGTCCTGACAGGACCTTTGTGATGCCACAGTCATGTGATCAGTCACATGATGGAGAGTCACATGGTCTGGCCTTAAATAGCTGAACTCCTGGGTTATTCTGGGCTGTTGACGGCCTGGAGAGGAAGACTCCAGAAAAGTTTTTATGCACAAAGTACTTGTGCAAGGACATTGTTAACCCTGAGTTGACTAACCCCCACTAGTGCAAGGACTGCACAAAGTGCTACCATTTTGCTTTGTTTTGCTGTTTTGCTGAGAGGGCCATGTTTATTTTTGTGCATAAAAAACATTGGTTTATGCTGTACTAAATAAATCAAGTGCACCCTTAAAGGCTCAGTGTTCCATTGACTACCTCCGTGTGCAGTCAAGTGAGCCAATTTACCACAGGTGGTGTTAGAGTGGGCAGCGTTTCCAGCAAACACGTGTGACGCCACAAGCCAGCGGATGACATCAGGCAAGATGGAGGACCTGCTCAAACATCTACTACAAGCACAGCAGCAATAGCAGCTACAACATCAGCAGCAATTCCAGCAGCAACAGATGGCACAACAGGAGGCAAGTAAGCTGCTTATACAACAGATGCAGCAGCACTAGCAACACCTGCAGCAGATTTACTTGCTTACAGAGGCAACTCATGGAAGGCTGACAGCTCCTCCACCAAGTCCAGGTGACGACATGTATGTTCAGAAGACGGTAAGACAAGCCATGCAAAAAATGACCCCTGTTGATGATGTGGAGGCATTTTTGACTGTGTGCGAGCGGATAGCAGAGCACGAGAAGCTACTGCCAGAGCAGTGGGTGGAGATGCTGGCCCCCAATTTTATTATTAATATTTATTTATTTATATTGCACCATTGATTCCATGGCGCTGTACATGAGAAAGGATTGCATACAAATTACAGATATCACTTATTGTAGGCAATCTAACAATTACAGACTGATACAGAGGGGTGACAATGGTGGGGATGGAGACAATAGGTTGAGGGTTGTAGGAGCTCCTGTGTTGGTGAGGCGGTAGCTTCGGTAATGGTGAGGAGGCAGCAGGGTCAGTGCAGGCTGTAGGCTTTCCTGAAGAAGTGGGTTTTCAGGTTCTGTCTGAAGGATCCGAAAGTGGTTGATAGTCGGATGTGTTGGGGCAAAGAATTCCAGAGGATGGGGGATATTCAGGAGAAGTCTTGGAGGCGGTTGGGTGAGGAGCGGATAAGTGTGGAGGAGAGAAGGAGGTTTTGGGAGGACCGGAGATTACGTGAGGGAAGATATCGGGAGATTAGTTCACAGATATATGGAGGAGACAGGTTATGGATGGCTTTGTAGGTCAGTATTAGTAATTTGATCTGGATACGCTGAGGGAATGGGAGCCAGTGAAGAGATTTGCAGAGGGGGGAAGCAGAGGAGTAGCGAGGAGAGAGATGAAATAGTTGGGCAGCAGAGTTAAAGATGGACTGGAGAGGTGCAAGGGTGTTAACAGGGAGGCCACAGAAAAGGATGTTGCAGTAGTCAAGGCGGGAGATGTAGTCAAGACGGGAGATGATGAAGGCATGCACAAGCATTTTTTGTAGATTGACGGTTGAGGAAAGGATTGATTCTGGAGATATTTTTGAGCTGTAGGCGACAGGAGGTGGAAAGAGCTTGGATGTGTGGTTTGAAGGACAGGGCAGAGTCAAGGGTTACTCCGAGGCAGCGGACTTCCGGTACGGGGGAAAGCGTGATGTTGTTAATTGCGATAGACAGGTCAGGTATGGAAGATCTATGAGATAGAGGAAAGATGATGAGTTCAGATTTGTCCACATTGAGTTTGAGGAAGCGAGAGGAGAAGAAGGAGGATATGGCTGATAGACACTCCGGGATTCTGGACAGCAGAGAGGTGACGTCTTGGCCAGAAAGGTAGATCTGAGTGTCATCAGCATAAAGGTGGTACTGGAATCCATGGGACTTTGTGAGTTGTCCCAGGCCAAGTGTATAGGTTGAGAAGAGTAGGGGTCCTAGAACAGAGCCTTGGGGGACTCCAACAGAGAGAGGGTGGGATGAGGAGGTAGTGTGGGAGACGCTGAATGTGCGGTTGGAAAGGTATGAGGAGATCCAGAATAGGGCGAGGTCTTTGATGCCAAAGGAGGAGAGGATCTGTAGTAGGAGGCAGTGGTCAACTGTGTCAAAAGCAAAGGACAGGTCTAGAAGGAGGAGTACAGAGTATTGTCCGTTAGCTTTGGCTGTAAGTAGGTCATTAGTGATTTTGGTCAGGGCTGTCTCAGTTGAGTGATGGGGGCGGAAACCAGATTGTAGATTGTCAAAGATCAAGTTAGATGAAGGGTGGGAGGAAAGTTCTGCGTGGACGTGCTGCTCCAGGATTTTGGAAGCGAATGGAAGCAGCGATATTGGGCGATAGCTGGACATAGCTGTTGGGTCAAGGGTTGAGTTTTTAAGGATAGGCATGATTGTGGCATGTTTGAAAGCAGAAGGGAAAGTGCCAGAAGTTAGTGATAGGTTGAAGAGGTGGGTTAGGGATGGGATAAGTGTGGTGGTAAGGTTGGGGAGGAGGTGGGATGGGATGGGGCCAAGCGCACAGGTGGTGAGGTGCGATTTGGAGAGGAGACAATTAAGCCCCCTTTCAGTGATCTTGGAGAGGGAGGTTATGGGGTTTGGGCATTTGTCTGGTATACAAAGGGGTTGTGGTGGTTGAACAATGAAGACTTGCCTTGTTTGGCCGATCTTATTTTAAAGTGTATGGCAAAGTCCTTAGCAGAGATTAGGGAGGTTGGAGGGGGCAGTGGGGGGCGGAGGAGGGAGTTAGTTTTGAATAACTGTTTGGGGTTGTAGGATAGAGATGATACGAGGGTTGTGAAGAAGGCCTGTTTAGCAGAGGTGAGAGCAGATTTAAAAGTGAGTGTTGCCTGTGTGAATGCAGTGAAGTCGTCTTGCAAATGTGTTTTCTTCCAATGCCGCTCTGTAACCCTGGACAGTTGTCGGAGCTTTTTAGTGGTGTTATTGTGCTAGGGTTGTCTATTGATATGTCGCACTCTGCCATGAATGAGAGGGGCGACCGTGTCAATAGCTGATGCGAGAGTGGCATTGTAGAAAGCAGTGGCACTGTCGGTGTAATGGAGTGAGGATATGGATGCCAGTGGTAGGATAGAGTCAAAGAGCATGTGGGAGTGTAGGTGTGCAATTCTTCTGCGGGGTTCTGCATGTTGCTGGACATGGGTGACCAGTGAGGAGGACAGGGATGAGAAAGTGAGCAGATGTGGTTGCATAGAGTGAGAGGAGAGGTGGTGATAGAGAGCAAAGAATAACAGGTCTAGGGTATGTCCGTCTGTGTGGGTGGCTGCGGAGGACCACTGAGTAAGTCCAAAAGATGAAGTAAGGGAGAGAAGTTTGGAGGCTGTTGACTGAGGGGTATCAGTGGGGATGTTGAAGTCACCCATGATGATGGTAGGAATGTCAATAGAGAGAAAGTGAAGAAGCCAGGTGGAGAGTTGGTCAATAAAGGCAGTGGTCGGGCCCGGAGGTCGGTATATGACGGCCACTTGGAGGTTGGAGGGAGAGTAGATGCGGATAGAGTGGACGTCAAAAAAGGGGAGGATAAGGGAGGGTAGAGGTGGGATTAGGTTAAAGGTACAGTTAGAAGAAAGGAGAAGACCCACTCCTCCACCATGTCTGTTGCCGGGATGAGGGGTGTGGGTGAAGTGGAGGCAACCATAACAGCGCAGCAGGGGAGGCAGTGTCAGAGGGTGTTAGCCATGTTTTTGTGAGGCCGAGGAAGGCAAGATTGTGAGAGAGAACAAGGTCATAAATTACATGAAGCTTCTTACAGATTGAGAGGGCATTCCAGAGTGCTCCAGAGAGAGGGAGCAGGGGGGTGGGTGTCGGGACACAGGTTTTATGTTGGAAAGATTGCGGTAGTTCGAATTAGATAGGGAGCGATAGGACGGGGTAGTCATGGGAGGTATGAGCTGTGGGGGTCCAGGGTTGGGAGATATGTTGCCAGCAGTGAGGAGAAGCAGAGAAAGGGAGAGCAGGTGGGAGAAGGAGAGTGGCCGGCTTGTTTTATGCTTTATTAGGACAGATTTGAGGTTGAGGAGCAGGTCAGCAGAGAAGGACAGGTGGGGAGGTAAGAATGCAGTGGAGATGATTATTTGGTTAGAGGGTTGTTGTGAACTCTGTTTTCAGGCTCCCTCTTGTGGTCACTGGTGGTATGGTGTGACTTTTGCTTTGGGCTCCCCCTGGTGGCTTTGTTTGTTATCCTGCTGGTCTCTGGCTATCAGCTGGTTCGTTATCCTCTGGGAGGTTCCTATATAGCTCTGTTTCACTTCCACTTGTTGCCGGCTGTCGATGTAATCAGTGCTACTCAGATTCCTTCTGACTACCTTGCTCCCAGTCCATCCAGGACAAGCTAAGTTTTGTTTGCTCATTTTTTGTTCAGCAGTGTTTATCATGTGTTCTTGTCCAGCTTGCTAAAAATGTGATTCCCTCGCTTGCTGGTTGCTCTAGTGGACTGAGTTTCTCCCCACACACCGTTAGTTGGTGCGTGGGTTCTTGAAATCTCAGGATGGATATTTTGTAAGGGTTTTCTATTGATCGCATAGACCCCTGCTCTATTTTCTGCTTTCTAGTACTAGTGGGCCTCTTTTGCTGAATCTGATTTCATCCCTATGTATGTGCCTTCCTCTTACTTCACCGTTAATATTTGTTGGGGGCTTCTATATCTTTGGGGATTATTTCTCTGGAGGCAAGCAAGGTCTTTATTTCTCTTTAGGGGTAGCTAGTTCCTCAGGCTGGCTCGAGACGTCTAGGAATTTTTTAGGCACGTTCACCGGCTACCTCTAGTTGTGTTGGATAGGTTCAGATTTGCGATCAGTCCAGTTACCATCTCCCTAGAGCTTGTCCTAAGTTTATTCACTTGCTGGTCTATTTGTGATCCTCAGCCACTTAGGATCATAACAGTACAGCCGGCCAGAAAGTGTTAATTGCATGGCAGAAGCAGGAGAAAAGAAGCCTTGAGAAATTTTTTTTTTTTTTTGTTGTTACCGTGTGTCTAGCTGCTGTGGCTGGCTTCTCTCCTCCTCTTAATCTTGGTGTAGCTCTGAGTTCAGCTGCTGACATGGATGTCCAGAGCTTGGCTTCCAGTCTGGATCATGTTGCTGCTAGGGTTCAAAGTATTCAGGATTTTGTTGTTCACAGTCCTATGTTAGAGCCTAGAATACCTATTCCGGAGTTGTTTTCTGGAGATAGATCCAGGTTCCTGAATTTTAAGAACAATTGTAAGTTGTTTCTTTCTTTGAAACCTCGTTCCTCTGGTGATGCCGTTCAGCAAGTTAAGATTATCATTTCCTTTTTGCGTGGTGACCCTCAAGATTGGGCCTTCGCATTGGCGCCAGGGGATCCTGCATTGCTTAGTGTAGATGCGTTTTTTCTGGCCCTTGGATTGCTCTATGAGGAACCTAATCTTGAGAACCAGGCTGAAAAAGCGTTATTGGCCCTCTCGCAGGGGCAACATGAAGCAGAGGTGTACTGCCAGAAATTTCGGAAATGGTCAGTGCTTACTCAGTGGAATGAGTGTGCCCTGGCTGCAAATTTCAGAGAAGGTCTTTCTGAAGCCATTAAGAATGTCATGGTGGGGTTCCCTACGCCTGCAGGTCTGAATGAGTCAATGACTCTGGCCATTCAGATTGATCGGCGTTTGCGGGAGCACAAACCTGTGCACCATTTGGCGGTGTCTTCTGAACAGACACCTGAATCTATGCAATGTGACAGAATTCTGACCAGAAGTGAACGGCAAAATTATAGATGGCAAAATGGGTTGTGCTTTTACTGTGGTGACTCAGCTCATGTTATCTCAGCATGCTCTAAGCGCAAAAAAAAGGTTGATAAATCTGTCACCATTGGTACTTTACAGCCTAAGTTCATTTTGTCTGTTACCCTGATTTGTTCCCTGTCATCTTACCCGGTTAATGCTTTTGTAGATTCAGGTGCTGCCCTGAGTCTGATGGATTGGTCATTTGCCAGGCGCTGTGGTTTTGATTTGGAGCCTTTAAAATTCCCTATTCCACTAAGGGGAATTGATTCTACACCATTGGCTACGAATAGACCTCAGTACTGGACACAAGTGACCATGTGCATGACTCCTGTTCATCGGGAGGTGATTCGCTTTCTTGTACTGCATAATTTGCATGATGTCGTCGTATTGGGTCTACCATGGTTGCAGACTCATAATCCAGTCCTGGATTGGAAAGCTATGTCTGTGTCAAGTTGGGGTTGTCAGGGAATTCATGGTGACGCTCCTGTGGTGTCAATTGCTTCGTCCACTCCTTCTGAAGTCCCTACGTTTTTGTCAGACTACCAGGATGTATTTGAGGAGCCCAAACTCAATTCTCTACCTCCTCATAGGGACTGTGATTGTGCTATAAATTTGATTCCTGGTAGTAAGTTTCCTAAGGGACGTCTTTTCAATTTATCTGTGCCGGAGCATGCTGCCATGCGGAGTTATATAAAGGAGTCTTTGGAGAAGGGACATATTCGCCCGTCCTCATCCCCTCTTGGTGCAGGATTCTTTTTTGTGGCTAAGAAGGATGGTTCCCCGAGACCTTGTATTGATTATCCCCTTTTGAATAAAATCACGGTCAAATTTCAGTATCCTTTGCCATTGTTAACTGATTTGTTTGCTCGCATTAGGGGGTCTAGTTGGTTCACCAAGATAGATCTTCGTGGTGCGTATAACATTGTGCGTATAAAACAGGGTGATGAATGAAAAACTGCCTTTAATACGCCTGAAGGCCATTTTGAGTACTTGGTGATGCCTTTTGGACTTTCTAATGCTCCTTCAGTCTTTCAGTCCTTTATGCATGACATCTTCCATGAATATCTGGATAAGTTTATGATTGTGTATCTGGATGATATTCTGTTTTTTTCGGATGATTGGGAGTCTCATGTTAAGCAGGTCAGGATGGTCTTTCAGGTCCTGCGTGACAATGCTTTGTTTGTGAAGGGCTCAAAGTGTCTTTTTGGAGTCCAGAAGATTTCTTTTTTGGGTTTCATTTTTTCTCCTTCTACTATTGAGATGGACCCAGTCAAGGTTCAGGCTATTCATGACTGGACGCAGCCTACATCTGTTAAGAGTCTTCAGAAGTTCTTGGGTTTTGCTAATTTTTACCGTCGCTTCATAGCTAATTTTTCTGGTGTTGTTAAGCCTTTGACGGATTTGACCAAGAAAGGTTCTGATGTGACTAATTGGTCTTCTGCGGCTGTGGAGGCCTTTCGGGAGCTGAAGCGTCGGTTTTCTTCGGCTCCGGTCTTATGTCAGCCAGATGTCTCACTTCCCTTCCAGGTGGAGGTTGATGCTTCCGAGATTGGAGCGGGGGCTGTTTTGTCGCAGAGAAGCTCCGATGGCTCTGTGATGAAGCCATGTGCTTTCTTTTCAAGAATGTTTTCGCCTGCCGAGCGGAATTATGATGTCGGTAATCGGGAGCTGTTGGCTATGAAGTGGGCATTTGAGGAGTGGCGACATTGGCTCGAGGGAGCTAAGCATCGTGTGGTGGTCTTGACTGATCACAAGAATTTGATTTATCTCGAGTCGGCCAAGCGGCTGAATCCCAGACAGGCTCGTTGGTCGTTGTTTTTCTCTCGTTTTGATTTCGTGGTCTCGTACCTGCCTGGTTCGAAGAATGTGAAGGCTGATGCTCTTTCTAGGAGTTTTGTGCCTGACTCTCCTGGAGATTCAGAGCCGGCTGGTATCCTTAGAGAAGGGGTGATTTTGTCTGCCATCTCCCCAGATTTGCGACGTGTGCTGCAAGAGTTTCAGGCGGATAGACCTGACCGCTGTCCACCGGAGAGACTGTTTGTCCTGGATAGATGGACCAACAGAGTCATCTCCGAGGTTCATTCTTCGGTGTTGGCGGGCCATCCTGGAATATTTGGTACCAGAGACTTGGTGGCCAGGTCTTTTTGGTGGCCTTCCTTGTCGCGGGATGTGCGTTCCTTTGTGCAGTCTTGTGGAATTTGTGCTCGGGCTAAGCCTTGCTGTTCTCGTGCCAGTGGTTTGCTGGTACCTTTGCCTGTCCCGAAGAGGCCTTGGACGCACATTTCCATGGATTTTATTTCAGATCTCCCTGTCTCTCAGAGAATGTCTGTCATCTGGGTGGTGTGTGATCATTTTTCTAAGATGGTCCATTTGGTGCCCTTGCCTAAGTTGCCTTCCTCCTCCGAGTTGGTTCCACTGTTTTTTCAAAATGTGGTTCGTTTGCACGGGATTCCTGAGAACATTGTTTCTGACAGAGGATCGCAGTTTGTGTCTAGATTTTGGCGGACCTTTTGTGCTAAGTTGGGCATTGATTTGTCTTTTTCGTCGGCCTTCCATCCTCAGACGAATGGCCAAACCGAGCGAACTAATCAGACTTTGGAGACTTATTTAAAATGTTTTGTTTCTGCTGATCAGGACGACTGGGTTACTTTTTTGCCGTTGGCCGAGTTTGCCCTTAATAATCGGGCTAGTTCTGCTACCTTGGTTTCGCCTTTTTTTTGTAATTCGGGGTTTCATCGGGTCAGGTGGAGCCTTCTGACTGTCCTGGAGTGGATGTTGTGGTGGATAGGTTGCATCAGATTTGGAATCATGTGGTGGACAATTTGAAGCTGTCACAAGAGAAGGCTCAGCTCTTTGCCAACCGCCGTCGCTGTGTGGGTCCCCGACTTCGCGTTGGGGACTTGGTGTGGTTGTCTTCTCGCTTCGTTCCTATGAAGGTCTCCTCTCCTAAGTTCAAGCCTCGGTTTATCGGTCCTTATAAGATTCTGGAAGTCCTTGGCCCTGTGTCGTTTCATCTGAACCTCCCGGCATCATTTGCTATTCATAATGTGTTCCATCGCTCGTTGTTGCGGAGGTATGTGGTGCCTGTGGTTCCTCCGGTTGAGCCTCCTGCCCCAGTGCTGGTTGAGGGAGAATTGGAATACGTGGTGGAGAAGATCTTGGATTCTCGTATTTCTAGACGGAGGCTCCAGTATTTGGTTAAGTGGAAGGGCTATGGTCAGGAGGATAATTCTTGGGTTGTCGCCTCTGATGTTCATGCGGCCGATTTAGGTCGTGCCTTCCATGTGGCTCATCCGGATCGCCCTGGGGGTTTTCATGCGGGTTCAGTGACCCCTCCTCAAGGGGGGGGTACTGTTGTGAACTCTGTTTTCAGGCTCCCTCTTGTGGTCACTGGTGGTATGGTGTGACTTTTGCTTTGGGCTCCCCCTGGTGGCTTTGTTTGTTATCCTGCTGGTCTCTGGCTATCAGCTGGTTCGTTATCCTCTGGGAGGTTCCTATATAGCTCTGTTTCACTTCCACTTGTTGCCGTCTGTCGATGTAATCAGTGCTACTCAGATTCCTTCTGACTACCTTGCTCCCAGTCCATCCAGGACAAGCTAAGTTTTGTTTGCTCATTTTTTGTTCAGCAGTGTTTATCATGTGTTCTTGTCCAGCTTGCTAAAAATGTGATTCCCTCGCTTGCTGGTTGCTCTAGTGGACTGAGTTTCTCCCCACACACCGTTAGTTGGTGCGTGGGTTCTTGAAATCTCAGGATGGATATTTTGTAAGGGTTTTCTATTGATCGCATAGACCCCTGCTCTATTTTCTGCTTTCTAGTACTAGTGGGCCTCTTTTGCTGAATCTGATTTCATCCCTATGTATGTGCCTTCCTCTTACTTCACCGTTAATATTTGTTGGGGGCTTCTATATCTTTGGGGATTATTTCTCTGGAGGCAAGCAAGGTCTTTATTTCTCTTTAGGGGTAGCTAGTTCCTCAGGCTGGCTCGAGACGTCTAGGAATTTTTTAGGCACGTTCACCGGCTACCTCTAGTTGTGTTGGATAGGTTCAGATTTGCGATCAGTCCAGTTACCATCTCCCTAGAGCTTGTCCTAAGTTTATTCACTTGCTGGTCTATTTGTGATCCTCAGCCACTTAGGATCATAACAGAGGGTGCTGGGGTTTGTGGATAGCGAAGGAGAGTGAGGATTAGTGGAGCAAACACTGTAAGGGCATATGTCAACATGATGGATTAAGATGGGTTAATAGAAAAGCTAGATTCAAGCAATTAGAAGCGCTTATTCAGCAGATATGCCCAAATGAGACAGCGACATAGAGTGAGGTCCTGACTCCTGCCATGACTAGCTGCTGTTGAAATAACTGTGGCGTCTCTACGCTTAGCTGCGTGATGCTTTGCTGCAGGGATGCGCGTGCCTGACCCCACACACGTGCACCCCTTAAGATGCTACTAAATTTATAGTATTGAGTAATGGATCAGGTGAGAGGGATTGTGGGACCTGGGACCAGGGGAGATTACATGATCAAAGGCACTGAGCCTGGCTACAACCAAATGCTCTAACACCACCTTGCACAAGATAATATTTCCTGTAACCCCAGCATAGATGTGCAGCAGTAAGTATTTAATACAATACAACAAATGAATTTAGCAAACATTCAGCAGGCACATTAAAGGAACTGTTGCAGGGTGATAGGCAGCAGATGACAGGAAGCAGAGATTGTACCATTAAATGGAATATTTCAGGATGATAGGCAGCAGTTGACAGGAAGCAGAGATTGTACCATTAAAGGGAATGTTGCAGGATGATAGGCAGCAGTTGACAGGAAGCAGAGATTGTACCTGTGTGAAGAGAGGAGATGGATGTTAATTCCCGGCCGTTGAAATAACTACGGCAAAATAACTGGTGATCCCCAGAAGGTCTATTATGATTTGGCATTACAGGATGCGCAGGAGTATGCCAAGTTAAAGACTGAAATTTTGTCATGTGCAGGAATGACTATGTCAGTCAAAGCACAAAGGGTTCACCACTGGTCATATTATGGGGACAAACTGGGTGATAATGTTTGACCTACTGCATCTGGTGCAAAAATGGCCGCAGCCTGAATCTTCTACTCCAGCCCAGATGGTTGAGCGCATTGTCATGGACAGGTTCGTGCACTTCCTTCCTAGGCTGGTGCAGACCTGGGTTGCGTAGGGAGATCCCCACAATGCAGACAAACTGGTGGGCCTAGTGGAATGGTTCCAGGTGGTTGAGAGGTCCCTAAGAAAGCCAGGGATGGTGCATCCTCATATTGGGATACTCAGCGAGAACCTGAGCCACAAAAGAGGGGTAGTAAAGCTACTACTGCTGGGAGTCCTAGATCCCAAGGGGTCACTGAGGGTTTGTCAAAGGCCACGGGTAAAGGTTTGCATTTTCAAAATGTTACAGTCGTGAACATATAGCCGCCCATTGTCACTTCTCCTCTGAAGAGATGGACTGTAGCCTAGGATGGCTCTACTCCTACTATGCCCACCCTGCCTGCAGTGTGGACTATCAGCCCAGTGAGGGGCCGCAGGCATGGCCCATGTTAATAAATGGGGTGCTGGTTGCAGGACTCTTAGACTCAGGGAGTTTGGTTACCCTGGTAAGAGCCACACTTCCCCATCAGTTGATCCCAGGGAAGCATGTGGGTGTACGCTGTATCCACAGGAACGCCAAGGACTATCCTGTTGCCAGAGTGTCAGTTAAATCAAGCCAAGGTATGGAGTCCCATGAGGTCGGAGTGGTGAAAAGTTTGCTCCACCCCATTATAATCTGATATCCGGGAGGGACTTCAGCCTTTTCTGGGACTATTGAGGAAAGGTGGACGTATCAAAGAATGCAGACAAGAGCCAGCCTGACCCTGTCAAAACCCCATCACAGTCAGAGATGGATGAGTTCCCCTTGTGTGTCCTGGCTCGTGATGAGGACAAGATGGTGACCGGTGAGACAGAAATTCCTGAACTGGGGGTTTCTGGAGGGAACTTTGGGACTGCCCAAATGCAGGACTTGACTTTGAAAAATGTACAGGAAAATGTGACTGTGATAAATGGGGTTGCCCAAGAGCCGGGGGCCAACACCAGTTTCCCGTACTTTGCGGTCAATGGGGAGTTACTATATCAGGTCACTAAACAGAGGGAGGTAGTATCAGAGCAGCTATTAGTCCCGGGACCCTACAGACGTAGGGTACTAGATCTGGACCATGCTCATGTCTTGGGGGGCACCTAGATGTAGATAAGACCCAAGAATGAGTCCTTCAGAGGTTTTACTGGCCTGGGTGTCAGAGGGACATTGTTAATTTCTGCTGTTCCTGCCCTACCTGTCAGCTAACTGCCACTGTATCCCACTTTCATAGTTCCCTAGTTCCATTACCAATACTCAAAGTCATGTTCGACCAGATTGCCATGGACCTGGTTGGGCCCTTAGTTAAGACCACCAGGGGTCATCAATACATCCTCCTGGTAATGGACTACGCTTCATAATACCCAGAAGCGGTACCGCTGAGAAACTACTCCGCTCAGACTATAGCACGAGAGCTAGTCTATATTTTCTCCCAGACAGGCCTGCCGAAGGAGATCCTAATGGACCAGGGGACACCATTTATATCAAAGGTAATGAGGGCGTTGTGCAAGGCCCTTCAGATTATCCAACTTAGGATGTCGGTGTTCCATCCGCAGATGGCCTGGTGAAGAGATTCAATAAGACTCGGAAGTCCATGCTTAAGAAGGTTGTGGAGAAGGATGGCTGAGATTGGGATTGCCTCCTGCCATACCCACTGTTCTCCATCAGGGAAGTCCTCCAGGTCTCTACGGGGTTCTCACTGTTCGAGCTGTTATAGCTACGGCACACCCGGGGCCTTCTAGATATTGCAAAAGGAACTTGGGAAACAGAAGTTACACCCCACCGGATCGTCATCGAGCATGTGGCCCAAAGCAGGACCGGATCGCAAGGGTAATGCCGATTGTGAAGGAGAGCCTCCTTCAAGCACAAGAAGCCCCGATGAGGGTCTACAATTGAGCCGCAAGCCTGAGACAGTTTAGCCCTGGTGACTGGGTGCTCGTGTTGATCTCCACTGTGGAAAGCAAATTCTTGGCCAAAAAGCAGGGGCCATACAAGGTGGTTGAGAAGCTGAGTGATGTCAACTATAAAGTCCACCAACCAGGGAGAAGAAAGCCGTACCAAGTGTACCACATCAACCTGCTGAAACCATGGCTAGACAGGGTTAAGGTAGAAGCAACCTGCCTAGGGTCCCATCCTGAAGCCAAGGTCGAGTAAGTCACAGTGGCAAAGAGACTATCACCAACCCAGAAACAGAAGTGCTGTGAGCTACTTCAGCGGAACCGAGACCTGTTTTCAGAGTTAGCAGGATGTCCGCAGGTGGTAAAGCACAAAATCCTGACGAAACCACATTTGAGGGTGAACCAAAGGCCGTATCGGATTCCTGAAGCTCACCATTTGAAGAGAATGTTGAGCCTGGGTGTGTCATCGAGGATTCAAAAAGCGGCTGGTGCAGTCCTATTGTCCTGGTGCTGAAGCCGAATGGAGAGTGCTTCTGTAACGGTTAAAGAAATCTCAATGAGGTGTCCAATGAGGTGTATAGAATTAGAGCACCAGACAGCAATAATGGTACCATTCTGCAAGTCCTGTTGGAAATTGTGAGAGGACGATTGTTTTTTAATTTGTGGGTCCTCACCTTGTTAGGCTATTTCTTTTGCATATTGGTATATTGGGGTTATCTGATCTAAATGGCACCGTTATTGCGCATATCCCTGTCAGGATAAACTTCTCAAATTTGAGTATTGTCTGTTAGTCCTGGTTGAGTCTGTGGGGGTATGATTATCTTTGCTCAATCTCTGGGTCCTCACAGCTGTGGGCAACTACATTGATTCATCTGGGCTACCTGATTTAAATGGTATCTATATAGTTCCAACAGTTCCTGGCGGTTGGGTGAGGAGCGGATAAGTGTGGAGGAGAGAAGGAGGTCTTGGGAGGACCGGAGATTACGTGAGGGAAGATATCGGGAGATTAGTTCACAGATATATGGAGGAGACAGGTTATGGATGGCTTTGTAGGTCAGTATTAGTAATTTGATCTGGATACGCTGAGGGAATGGGAGCCAGTGAAGAGATTTGCAGAGGGGGGAAGCAGAGGAGTAGCGAGGAGAGAGATGAAATAGTTGGGCAGCAGAGTTAAAGATGGACTGGAGAGGTGCAAGGGTGTTAACAGGGAGGCCACAGAAAAGGATGTTGCAGTAGTCAAGGCGGGAGATGATGAAGGCATGCACAAGCATTTTTTGTAGATTGACGGTTGAGGAAAGGATTGATTCTGGAGATATTTTTGAGCTGTAGGCGACAGGAGGTGGAAAGAGCTTGGATGTGTGGTTTGAAGGACAGGGCAGAGTCAAGGGTTACTCCGAGGCAGCGGACTTCCGGTACGGGGGAAAGCGTGATGTTGTTAATTGCGATAGACAGGTCAGGTATGGAAGATCTATGAGATAGAGGAAAGATGATGAGTTCAGATTTGTCCACATTGAGTTTGAGGAAGCGAGAGGAGAAGAAGGAGGATATGGCTGATAGACACTCCGGGATTCTGGACAGCAGAGAGGTGACGTCTTGGCCAGAAAGGTAGATCTGAGTGTCATCAGCATAAAGGTGGTACTGGAATCCATGGGACTTTGTGAGTTGTCTCAGGCCAAGTGTATAGGTTGAGAAGAGTAGGGGTCCTAGAACAGAGCCTTGGGGGACTCCAACAGAGAGAGGGTGGGATGAGGAGGTAGTGTGGGAGACGCTGAATGTGCGGTTGGAAAGGTATGAGGAGATCCAGAATAGGGCGAGGTCTTTGATGCCAAAGGAGGAGAGGATCTGTAGTAGGAGGCAGTGGTCAACTGTGTCAAAAGAAAAGGACAGGTCTAGAAGGAGGAGTACAGAGTATTGTCCATTAGCTTTGGCTGTAAGTAGGTCATTTTGTGATTTTGGTCAGGGCTGTCTCAGTTGAGTGATGGGGGCGGAAACCAGATTGTAGATTGTCAAAGATCAAGTTAGATGAAGGGTGGGAGGAAAGTTCTGCGTGGACGTGCTGCTCCAGGATTTTGGAAGCGAATGGAAGCAGCGATATTGGGCGATAGCTGGACATAGCTGTTGGGTCGAGGGTTGAGTTTTTACGGATAGGCATGATTGTGGCATGTTTGAAAGCAGAAGGGAAAGTGCCAGAAGTTAGTGATAGGTTGTAGAGGTGGGTTAGGGATGGGATAAGTGTGGTGGTAAGGTTGGGGAGGAGGTGGGATGGGATGGGGCCAAGCGCACAGGTGGTGAGGTGCGATTTGGAGAGGAGACAATTAAGCCCCCTTTCAGTGATCTTGGAGAGGGAGGTTATGGGGTTTGGGCATTTGTCTGGTATACAAAGGGGTTGTGGTGGTTGAACAATGAAGACTTGCCTTGTTTGGCCGATCTTATTTTAAAGTGTATGGCAAAGTCCTTAGCAGAGATTAGGGAGGTTGGAGGGGGCAGTGGGGGGCAGAGGAGGGAGTTAGTTTTGAATAACTGTTTGGGGTTGTAGGATAGAGATGATACGAGGGTTGTGAAGAAGGCCTGTTTAGCAGAGGTGAGAGCAGATTTAAAAGCGAGTGTTGCCTTTGTGAATGCAGTGAAGTCGTCTTGCAAATGTGTTTTCTTCCAATGCCGCTCTGCAACCCTGGACAGTTGTCAGAGCTTTTTAGTGGTGTTATTGTGCTAGGGTTGTCTATTGATATGTCGCACTCTGCCATGAATGAGAGGGGCGACCGTGTCAATTGCTGATGCGAGAGTGGCATTGTAGAAAGCAGTGGCACTGTCGGTGTCATGGAGTGAGGATATGGATGCCAGTGGTAGGATAGAGTCAAAGAGCATGTGGGAGTCTAGGTGTGCAATTCTTCTGCAGGGTTCTGCATGTTGCTGGACATGGGTGACCAGTGAGGAGGACAGGGATGAGAAAGTGAGCAGATGTGGTTGCATAGAGTGAGAGGAGAGGTGGTGATAGAGAGCAAAGAATAACAGGTCTAGGGTATGTCCGTCTGTGTGGGTGGCTGCGGAGGACCACTGAGTAAGTCCAAAAGATGAAGTAAGGGAGAGAAGTTTGGAGGCTGTTGACTGAGGGGTATCAGTGGGGATGTTGAAGTCACCCATGATGATGGTAGGAATGTCAGTAGAGAGAAAGTGAAGAAGCCAGGTGGAGAGTTGGTCAATAAAGGCAGTGGTCGGGCCCGGAGGTCGGTATATGACGGCCACTTGGAGGTTGGAGGGAGAGTAGATGCGGATAGAGTGGACGTCAAAAAAGGGGAGGATAAGGGAGGGTAGAGGTGGGATTAGGTTAAAGGTACAGTTAGAAGAAAGGAGAAGACCCACTCCTCCACCATGTCTGTTGCCGGGATGAGGGGTGTGGGTGAAGTGGAGGCCACCATAACAGCGCAGCAGGGGAGGCAGCGTCAGAGGGTGTTAGCCATGTTTTTGTGAGGCCGAGGAAGGCAAGATTGTGAGAGAGAACAAGGTCATAAATTACATGAAGCTTCTTACAGATTGATAGGGCATTCCAGAGTGCTCCAGAGAGAGGGAGCAGGGGGGTGGGCGTCGGGACACAGCTTTTATGTTGGAAAGATTGCGGTAGTTCGAATTAGATAGGGAGCGATAGGACGGGGTAGTCATGGGAGGTATGAGCTGTGGGGGTCCAGGGTTGGGAGATATGTTGCCAGCAGTGAGGAGAAGCAGAGAAAGGGAGAGCAGGTGGGAGAAGGAGAGTGGCCGGCTTGTTTTATGCTTTATTAGGACAGATTTGAGGTTGAGGAGCAGGTCAGCAGAGAAGGACAGGTGGGGAGGTAAGAATGCAATGGAGATGATTATTTGGTTAGAGGGTGCTGGGGTTTGTGGATAGCGAAGGAGAGTGAGGATTAGTGGAGCAAACACTGTAAGGGCATATGTCAACATGATGGAGTAAGATGGGTTAATAGAAAAGCTAGATTCAAGCAATTAGAAGCGCTTATTCAGCAGATATGCCCAAATGAGACAGCGACATAGAGTGAGGTCCTGACTCCTGCCATGGCTAGCTGCTGTTGAAATAACTGTGGCGTCTCTACGCTTAGCTGCATGATGCTTTGCTGCAGGGATGCGCGTGCCTGACCCCACACACGTGCACCCCTTAAGATGCTACTAAATTTATAGTATTGAGTAATGGATCAGGTGAGAGGGATTGTGGGACCTGGGACCAGGGGAGATTACATGATCAAAGGCACTGAGCCTGGCTACAACCAAATGCTCTAACACCTCCTTGCACAAGATAATATTTCCTGTAACCCCAGCATAGATGTGCAGCAGTAAGTATTTAATACAATACAACAAATGAATTTAGCAAACATTCAGCAGGCACATTAAAGGAACTGTTGCAGGGTGATAGGCCGCAGATGACAGGAAGCAGAGATTGTACCATTAAATGGAATATTTCAGGATGATAGGCAGCAGTTGACAGGAAGCAGAGATTGTACCATTAAAGGGAATGTTGCAGGATGATAGGCAGCAGTTGACAGGAAGCAGAGATTGTACCTGTGTGAAGAGAGGAGATGGATGTTAATTCCCGGCCGTTGAAATAACTATGGCGAAATAACTGGTGATCCCCAGAAGGTCTATTATGATTTGGCATTACAGGATGCGCAGGAGTATGCTGTTATGACCCCAATGGCAGAGGGTCTCAAAAGTAAATACCAAGTCTGCAAACACAAAAAAACAGCTCATAGGGCAGTGGTAACTGGGCTGACCGTATATCTAATCCTAGCACCACAAATAGCAGCAGCCGGGGAACGTGCCTACGTTGGTTCTAGACGTCTCGCGCCAGCCGGAGAACTAACTAACCCTAGAAGGGAAAAGATAGACCTTTCTTGCCTCCAGAGAAAAGACCCCAAAAGTTGGATACAAGCCCCCAACAAATAATAACGGTGAGGTAAGAAGAAAAGACAAACGTAAGAATGAACTAGATATTTAGCAAAGAGAGGCCCACTGACTAATAGCAGAATATAGTAAGATGACTTATACGGTCAGCAAAAACCCTATCAAAATTTCCACGCTGGATATTCAAGAACCCCCGAACTGTCTAACGGCCCGGGGGGAGAATACCAGCCCCCTAGAGCTTCCAGCAAAATCAGGAATCACATTTAGTACAAGCTGGACAAAAAATAAGAACAATGCAATAACCAAAAAACCAAGAAGCAGGACTTAGCTTAATTTTGCAAGATCCAGGACCAGCAGACAGGAGCAAACAGAAAGGAACTGATTACAACGATGCCAGGCACCAGACTGAGAATTCAGGAACTTTATATAGCAACACCCCTGGACTAACGACCCAGGTGGGTGCCAAACTGAGGAAAGACAATCCCAGAGTCATATCACTAGTGACCACAAGAGGGAGCCAAAAAAGTCTAATTCACAACAGTACCCCCCCTTTAAGGAGGGGTCACCGAACCCTCACCAAGACCACCAGGGCGATCAGGATGAGCAGCGTGAAAGGCACGAACTAAATCAGCCGCATGCACATCAGAGGCAACCACCCAGGAATTATCCTCCTGACCATAGCCCTTCCACTTGACCAGATACTGAAGCCTCCGCCTGGAGAGACGAGAATCCAAGATCTTCTCCACCACATACTCCAACTCGCCCTCAACCAACACCGGAGCAGGAGGCTCAACAGAAGGAACCACAGGCACAACGTACCGCCGCAACAAAGACCTATGGAACACGTTGTGAATGGCAAACGACACCGGAAGATCCAAGCGAAAGGACACAGGATTAAGGATTTCCAATATCTTGTAAGGACCGATGAAGCGAGGCTTAAATTTAGGAGAGGAGACCTTCATAGGAACAAATCGAGAAGACAGCCATACCAAATCCCCAACACGAAGTCGGGGACCCACACCGCGGCGGCGGTTGGCAAAACGCTGAGCCTTCTCCTGTGACAACTTTAAGTTGTCCACCACATGATTCCAAATCTGCTGCAACCTATCCACCACGGAATCTACCCCAGGACAGTCAGAAGGCTCCACATGTCCCGAGGAAAAACGAGGATGGAAACCAGAGTTGCAGAAAAATGGCGAAACCAAAGTAGCGGAACTAGCCCGATTATTAAGGGCAAACTCAGCCAACGGCAAGAAGGTCACCCAATCATCCTGATCAGCAGAAACAAAACACCTCAAATAAGCCTCCAGAGTCTGATTAGTTCGCTCCGTTTGTCCATTAGTCTGAGGATGAAAGGCAGACGAAAACGACAAATCAATGCCCATCTTAGCACAAAAGGATCGCCAGAACCTGGAAACAAACTGGGATCCTCTGTCAGACACAATATTCTCAGGAATGCCGTGTAAACGAACCACATTCTGAAAGAACAAAGGAACCAGATCGGAAGAGGAAGGCAGCTTAGGCAAAGATACTAAATGGACCATCTTGGAAAAGCGATCACATACCACCCAGATGACAGACATGCCCTGAGACACCGGAAGATCTGAAATGAAATCCATGGAAATGTGTGTCCAAGGCCTCTTCGGGACAGGCAAGGGCAAGAGCAACCCGCTGGCACGAGAACAGCAAGGCTTAGCTCGAGCACAAGTCCCACAGGACTGCACAAAAGACCGCACATCCCGCGACAAGGAAGGCCACCAAAAGGACCTAGCCACCAAATCTCTGGAGCCAAAAATTCCCGGATGCCCTGCCAACACCGAGGAATGAACCTCGGAAATGACTCTGCTGGTCCACTTATCAGGAACAAACAGTCTGTCAGGTGGACAAGAGTCAGGTCTACCAGCCTGAAATCTCTGCAACACACGTCGCAAATCCAGAGAAATGGCTGACAAAATAACTCCCTCTTTAAGAATACCAACTGGTTCTGCGACTCCAGGAGAGTCAGGCACAAAGCTCCTTGAAAGAGCATCAGCCTTCACATTCTTTGAACCTGGTAAATACGAGACCACAAAGTCAAAACGGGAGAAAAACAATGACCAACGGGCCTGTCTAGGATTCAGGCGTTTAGCAGACTCGAGATACATCAGATTTTTGTGATCAGTGAAGATCACCACAAGATGCTTAGCACCCTCGAGCCAATGACGCCACTCCTCAAATGCCCACTTCATGGCCAACAACTCCCGATTGCCAACATCATAATTCCGCTCAGCAGGCGAAAACTTCCTAGAGAAAAAAGCACATGGTCTCATTACAGAGCAACCAGGGCCTCTCTGCGACAAAACGGTCCCTGCCCCAATCTCAGAAGCATCCACTTCAACCTGAAAGGGAAGTGAGACATCAGGCTGGCACAAAACAGGCGCCGAAGTAAACCGGCGCTTCAACTCTTGGAAAGCTTCCACGGCTGCAGGAGCCCAGTGAGAAACATCTGAACCTTTCTTGGTCATATCCGTCAAAGGTTTAACAACGCTAGAAAAGTTAGCGATAAAACGACGGTAGAAGTTAGCAAAACCCAAGAACTTCTGAAGACTCTTAACTGACGTGGGTTGAGTCCAATCATGAATAGCTCGGACCTTGACTGGGTCCATCTCCACCGCAGAAGAGGAAAAAATAAAACCCAAAAAGGGAACTTTCTGTACTCCAAAGAGACACTTTGAGCCCTTAACAAATAAAGCATTCTCACGCAAAACCTGAAATACCATCCTGACCTGCTCTACATGCGAGTCCCAATCATCAGAAAAAAACAGAATATCATCCAGATAAACAATCATAAATTTATCCAGATACTTCCGGAAAATATCATGCATAAAGGACTGAAACACTGAAGGAGCATTAGAGAGCCCAAAAGGCATCACCAAGTACTCAAAATGACCTTCGGGCGTATTAAATGCAGTTTTCCATTCATCTCCTTGCTTAATGCGCACAAGGTTGTACGCACCACGAAGATCTATCTTGGTGAACCACTTGGCACCTTTAATCCGGGCAAACAAGTCCGACAACAGAGGCAAAGGATACTGAAATTTAACAGTGATTTTATTCAGAAGCCGATAGTCAATACAAGGTCTCAAAGATCCGTCCTTCTTGGCCACAAAAAAGAATCCCGCACCAAGAGGGGAAGAGGATGGACGGATATGCCCCTTCTCCAGAGATTCCTTGATATACGAACGCATTGCGGTATGCTCAGGTACAGACAGATTAAATAATCTTCCCTTAGGAAATTTACTACCTGGAATCAAATCTATAGCGCAGTCACAGTCCCTATGAGGAGGCAGAGCACTGGACCTGGACTCGCTGAATACATCCTGATAATCAGACAAATACTCAGGAACTTCCGAAGGAGTAGAGGAAGCAATAGACACCGGCGGGGAATCACCATGAATTCCCTGACAGCCCCAACTTGACACAGACATTGCCTTCCAATCCAAGACTGGATTATGGGTCTGTAACCATGGCAGACCCAAAACGACCAAATCATGCATTTTATGCAGAACAAGAAAACGAATCACCTCCCGATGTTCAGGAGTCATGCACATGGTTACCCTTGTCCAAAACTGCGGTTTATTTTCCGCCAATGGCGTAGCATCAATACCTCTAAGAGGGATAGGATTTACCAACGGCTCAAGAACAAAACCACAGCGCTTGGCAAATGACAGATCCATAAGACTCAGGGCAGCACCTGAATCCACAAACGCCATAACAGGGTAGGAGGACAATGAGCAAATTAAAGTCACAGACAAAATAAATTTAGGTTGCAAATTACCAATGGCGACAGGACTAACAACCCTTATTAGGCGTTTAGAGCATGCTGATATAACGTGTAGAATCACCACAGTAAAAACACAACCCATTCTGACGTCTATGATTTTTCCGTTCATTTCTAGTCTGAATTCTACCACATTGCATTAAATCAGGTGTTTGTTCAGACAACACCACCAGAGGATTAGCGGTTTTGCGCTCCCGCAAACGCCGGTCAAGTTGAATAGCCAGCGCCATGGAATCATTCAGACTTGTAGGAATGGGGAAACCCACCATCACATTCTTAATGGCTTCAGAAAGGCCATTTCTGAAATTTGCGGCCAGAGCACACTCATTCCACTGAGTAAGCACGGACCATTTCCGAAATTTTTGGCAATACACTTCAGCTTCATCCTGGCCCTGAGAAATAGCCAGCAAGGCTTTTTCTGCCTGAATTTCAAGATTGGGTTCCTCGTAAAGCAATCCGAGCGCCAGAAAAAACGCATCAATATTTGCCAATGCCGGATCTCCTGGCGCTAGCGGGAAAGCCCAATCCTGAGGGTCGCCCCGTAAGAAAGAGATAACAATTTTAACTTGCTGAGCTGAGTCTCCAGATGAACGGGGTCTCAGAGATAGAAACAATTTACAATTATTCCTGAAATTCCTAAACTTAAATCGGTCTCCAGAGAACAGTTCAGGAATAGGTATTTTAGGTTCAGACATAGGACTACTGGTAACAAAATCTTGTATGCCCTGCACACGAGCAGCAAGCTGATCTACACTTGTAATCAAGGTCTGGACATTCATGTCTGCAGCAAGCTCAAGCCACTCAGAGGTAAAGGGGAGGAAGAAAGAGAGGGAAAAAAAACTAAAAAAAACTCAGAATTTCCTTTCTTATTATCCCACTTCTGCAATGCATTAAACATTCAACTTTGGCCTGGCATACTGTTATGACCCCAATGGCAGAGGGTCTCAAAAGTAAATACCAAGTATGCAAACACAAAAAACCAGCTCATAGGGCAGTGGTAACTGGGCTGACCGTATATCTAATCCTAGCACCACAAATAGCAGCAGCCGGGGAACGTGCCTACGTTGGTTCTAGACGTCTCGCGCCAGCCGGAGAACTAACTAACCCTAGAAGGGAAAAGATAGACCTTTCTTGCCTCCAGAGAAAAGACCCCAAAAGTTGGATACAAGCCCCCAACAAATAATAACGGTGAGGTAAGAAGAAAAGACAAACGTAAGAATGAACTAGATATTTAGCAAAGAGAGGCCCACTGACTAATAGCAGAATATAGTAAGATGACTTATACGGTCAGCAAAAATTCTATCAAAATTTCCACGCTGGATATTCAAGAACCCCCGAACCGTCTAACGGCCCGGGGGGAGAATACCAGCCCCCTAGAGCTTCCAGCAAAATCAGGAATCACATTTAGTACAAGCTGGACAGAAAATAAGAACAATGCAATAACCAAAAAACCAAGAAGCAGGACTTAGCTTAATTTTGCAAGATCCAGGACCAGCAGACAGGAGCAAACAGAAAGGAACTGATTACAACGATGCCAGGCACCAGACTGAGAATTCAGGAAGTTTATATAGCAACACCCCTGGACTAACGACCCAGGTGGGTGCCAAACTGAGGAAAGACAATCCCAGAGTCATATCACTAGTGACCACAAGAGGGAGCCAAAAAAGTCTAATTCACAACAGTATGCCAAGTTAAAGACTGAAATTTTGTCATGTGCAGGAATGACTATGTCGGTCAAAGCACAAAGGGTTCACCACTGGTCGTATTATGGGGACAAACTGGGTGACAATGTTTGACCTACTGCATCTGGTGCAAAAATGGCCGCAGCCTGAATCTTCCACTCCAGCCCAGATGGTTGAGCGCATTGTCATGGACAGGTTCGTGCACTTCCTTCCTAGGCTGGTGCAGACCTGGGTTGCGTAGGGAGATCCCCACAATGCAGACAAACTGGTGGGCCTAGTGGAATGGTTCCAGGTGGTTGAGAGGTCCCTAAGAAAGCCAGGGATGGTGCATCCTCATATTGGGATACTCAGCGAGAACCTGAGCCACAAAAGAGGGGTAGTAAAGCTACTACTGCTGGGAGTCCTAGATCCCAAGGGGTCACTGAGGGTTTGTCAAAGGCCACGGGTAAAGGTTTGCATTTTCAAAATGTTACAGTCGTGAACATATAGCCGCCCATTGTCACTTCTCCTCTGAAGAGATGGACTGTAGCCTAGGATGGCTCTACTCCTACTATGCCCACCCTGCCTGCTGTGTGGACTATCAGCCCAGTGAGGGGCCACAGGCATGGCCCATGTTAATAAATGGGGTGCTGGTGGCAGGACTCTTAGACTCAGGGAGTTTGGTTACCCTGGTAAGGGCCACACTTCCCCATCAGTTGATCCCAGGGAAGCATGTGGGTGTACGCTGTATCCACAGGAACGCCAAGGACTATCCTGTTGCCAGAGTGTCAGTTAAATCAAGCCAAGGTATGGAGTCCCATGAGGTCGGAGTGGTGAAAAGTTTGCTCCACCCCATTATAATCTGATATCCGGGAGGGACTTCAGCCTTTTCTGGGACTATTGGGGAAAGGTGGACGTATCAAAGAACGCAGACAAGAGCCAGCCTGACCCTGCCAAAACCTCAGCACAGTCAGAGATGGATGAGTTCCCCTTGTGTGTCCTGGCTCATGATGAGGACAAGATGGTGACCGGTGAGACAGAAATTCCTGAACTGGGGGTTTCTGGAGGGAACTTTGGGACTGCCCAAATGCAGGACTTGACTTTGAAAAATGTACAGGAAAATGTGACTGTGATAAATGGGGTTGCCCAAGAGCCGGGGGCCAACACCAGTTTCCCGTACTTTGCGGTCAATGGGGAGTTACTATATCAGGTCACTAAACAGAGGGAGGTAGTATCAGAGCAGCTATTAGTCCCGGGACCCTATAGACGTAGGGTACTAGATCTGGACCATGCTCATGTCTTGGGGGGCACCTAGATGTAGATAAGACCCAAGAATGAGTCCTTCAGAGGTTTTACTGGCCTGGGTGTCAGAGGGACATTGTTAATTTCTGCTGTTCCTGCCCTACCTGTCAGCTAACTGCCACTGTATCCCACTTTCATAGTTCCCTAGTTCCATTACCAATACTCAAAGTCATGTTCGACCAGATTGCCATGGACCTGGTTGGGCCCTTAGTTAAGACCACCAGGGGTCATCAATACATCCTCCTGGTAATGGACTACGCTTCATAATACCCAGAAGCGGTACCGCTGAGAAACTACTCCGCTCAGACTATAGCACGAGAGCTAGTCTATATTTTCTCCCAGACAGGCCTGCCGAAGGAGATCCTAATGGACCAGGGGACACCATTTATATCAAAGGTAATGAGGGCGTTGTGCAAGGCCCTTCAGATTATCCAACTTAGGATGTCGGTGTTCCATCCGCAGACGGCCTGGTGAAGAGATTCAATAAGACTCGGAAGTCCATGCTTAAGAAGGTTGTGGAGAAGGATGGCTGAGATTGGGATTGCCTCCTGCCATACCCACTGTTCTCCATCAGGGAAGTCCTCCAGGTCTCTACGGGGTTCTCACTGTTCGAGCTGTTATAGCTACGGCACACCCGGGGCCTTCTAGATTTTGCAAAAGGAACTTGGGAAACAGAAGTTACACCCCACCGGATCGTCATCGAGCATGTGGCCCAAAGCAGGACCGGATCGCAAGGGTAATGCCGATTGTGAAGGAGAGCCTCCTTCAAGCACAAGAAGCCCCGATGAGGGTCTACAACTGAGCCGCAAGCCTGAGACAGTTTAGCCCTGGTGACTGGGTGCTCGTGTTGATCTCCACTGTGGAAAGCAAATTCTTGGCCAAAAGGCAGGGGCCATACAAGGTGGTCGAGAAGCTGAGTGATGTCAACTATAAAGTCCACCAACCAGGGAGAAGAAAGCCGTACCAAGTGTACCACATCAACCTGCTGAAACCATGGCTAGACAGGGTTAAGGTAGAAGCAACCTGCCTAGGGTCCCATCCTGAAGCCAAGGTCGAGTAGGTCACAGTGGCAAAGAGACTATCACCAACCCAGAAACAGAAGTGCTGTGAGCTACTTCAGCGGAACCGAGACCTGTTTTCAGAGTTAGCAGGATGTCCGCAGGTGGTAAAGCACAAAATCCTGACGAAACCACATTTGAGGGTGAACCAAAGGCCGTATCGGATTCCTGAAGCTCACCATTTGAAGAGAATGTTGAGCCTGGGTGTGTCATCGAGGAGTCAAAAAGCGGCTGGTGCAGTCCTATTGTCCTGGTGCTGAAGCCGAATGGAGAGTGCTTCTGTAACGGTTAAAGAAATCTCAATGAGGTGTCCAATGAGGTGTATAGAATTAGAGCACCAGACAGCAATAATGGTACCATTCTGCAAGTCCTGTTGGAAATTGTGAGAGGACGATTGTTTTTTAATTTGTGGGTCCTCACCTTGTTTGGCTATTTCTTTTGCATATTGGTATATTGGGGCTATCTGATCTAAATGGCACCGTTATTGCGCATATCCCTGTCAGGATAAACTTCTCAAATTTGCGTATTGTCTGTTAGTCCTGGTTGAGTCTGTGGGGGTATGATTATCTTTGCTCAATCTCTGGGTCCTCACAGCTGTGGGCAACTACATTGATTCATCTGGGCTACCTGATTTAAATGGTATCTATATAGTTCCAACAGGACACATTTGATATTCAAACCTGATTTTTGGCAGAGTAACCATCTAAGGGTGCACAAGACTTGGAGTAACCTCTTCTCTATATACTGATAAGTTCTATCCCTTCATTTCTTTTAATGCTTTTTGTTTTCCAACCTATAGCATAATAGCATGTATTAGGGCTAGTCATGGACAGCCGTCGTGGAGTGGGGGCGCCAAATAATCATGCCTTTTAGGGTGCCAACCCCCACCACTAGGAAGGGACAGTAGGCGAGTGTAGGGAATTGATAGGTTACTGCTAAGACCTATATTTTTGTTAATCTGTGATTGTTTGCACTGGGAAGGTATTTTTAACTAATTGCTGTTAAAGTTTATACTTTTTAAGGGATTATATGTTACACACTTTGATTTTTCTTCCCTTTTTTTCTTATCATAATTTTTTGAGGATGAGGTTGTGGCCAAGGTGAAAGTGGGCAACAAAAAAGACCCACATCTTCTCGCTCGACCTTCCTGTCCCAGTTTCTAGGTGACCGCAGCACACCACTATTGAAGCCAGAGCAGTGTGAAACGGTTGTTGGTTGGATAGCGGATAATGCTTCCAGTCACTTAGCCACCACCACCACGCCCATGTCTTCTACACGGTCAAGTCTTAGTAGCCGTGAGTGTGGCCAGGATATTCCTCACCCTGATCCTCCTTCCTCCCAACATGCCGAGTGCCTTGAGACAACTGATCCCACACTTGGACACTCTGAAGAGCTTTTCAGTTTTCCGTTTGAAGATTTTGAACTCTCGGCCGGTCAACTTGAAGTGGGGACAGATGAGATCGCATGTACAGATGCCCAAAGCTTTGACCAGCCCCGATCACGCAACGGCGATGGTGGGAAAGTGTCAAAAGAGGTGGACGATGATGAGACACAATTGCCAGAAAGTCAGGACAAGGAGCAGGGTGCGGATGTTGAAGACGAGTTGGTGGATGACATAGTGACTGACCCAACCTGGCAGGAGGACATGCAGAGCGAGGGCAGCAGCACACATGGGGAAGGAGGCATATCACCAAAACAGGCAGGAAGAAGCAGTGTGCTGGCCACACACAGAAGGCGTGCATCCATTCCCCGTTACACCAACATGAGGGAAGTAGCCATTCCAACTGTTAGATCTTCCCGAGTCTGGTTATTGTTTAAAGACTCTGCCAATAACCCCAAACAGGCCATTTGCAGCACCTGCCATGCACGCATCAGCAGGGGTAGCAAAACAACCAGCCTGACCACCACAAGCATGATCAGTCATATGGCAGCAAAGCACCTGACTTTGCGGGCCAAATCCCAGGCTCCAGGACCACTGCCTGCAGGTCATACCACTGCTTCTTTGACTGTTTTGCGGAGAAGCCAATCCCCAGTACACTGTGCATTTGAAGATTCCTCTAGCCATGCTCCTGTTGTGGCCCACAGTCAAGCAGCACCATCATCAATCCCGTCCACGTCCTTGTCCCAGCACAGCCTTCAGTTTTCTATAACCCAGTCTTTGGAATGTAAGCGGAATTACCTCGCCAATGCCCCACAGGCCACAGTCCTAAATTCTAATATTTCTCTTCTGCTTGCTCTAGAAATGCTGCCTTTTAGGCTCGTTGAGACAGAAGCTTTCCGCAACCTGATGGCAGCGGCCATACCAATGTGTCTTTTAACTGCCACTAGATGACCTGAGTGAACGTGCTCAGTACTGTTATAGGCCGGTGAATTTTGGGCAAGGGGCCTGTGATGGCACTAGTCTATTTTTAAAAAAGGTACCCCCACTGGGGAATTGTTTGGCAGTTCATGCATTCCATTTTAAGTCTCAGTGACCCACACCACTACATTGGGCTTACTTCTTAACTCTGTCTCCTGCAATGTCTCTTGTTTAACTGCCACAAGATCACCAGGGTGAACGTGCTTTGTACTGTTATAAGCCGGTGAAGTTTGGGCATGGGGCCTGCGATGGCACTAGTATATTTTTAAAAAAGGTACCCCCAATTGTGGAATTGTTTAGCAGCTCATGCACTGCATTACAAGTCTCAGAGACACACTCCACTACATTGGGCCTACTTCTTAACTCTGTCTCTTGCAATGCCTCTTCTTTAACTGCCACTAGATCACCAGGGTGAACATGCTTTGTACTGTTATAGGCCATTGAAGTTTGGGCAAGGGGCCTGTGATGGCACTAGTCTATTTTTAAAAAAGGTACCCCCATTGGGGAATTGTTTGGCAGCTCATGCACTGCATTACAAGTCTCAGAGACACACACCACTACATTGGATCTACTTCTTAACTCTGTCTCCTGCAATGTCTCTTGTTTAACTGCCACTTGATCACCAGGATGAATCTGCTTTGTACTGTTATAGGCCGGTGAAATTTGGGCAAGGGGCCTGCGATGACACTAGTCTATTTTTAAAAAAGGTACCCCCATTGGAGAATTGTTTGGCAGCTCATGCACTGCATTACTAGTCTCAGAGATACACACCACTACATTGGGCCAACTTCTTTACTCTGTCTCCTGCAATGTCTCTTCTTTAACTGCCACTAGATCACCAGAGTGAATGTGCTTTGTACTGTTATAGGCCGGTGAAGTTTGGGCAAGGGGCCTGCGATGGCACTAGTCTATTTTTAAAAAAGGTACCCCCATTGGAGAATTGTTTGGCAGCTCATGCACTGCATTACTAGTCTCAGAGATACACACCACTACATTGGGCCAACTTCTTTACTCTGTCTCCTGCAATGTCTCTTCTTTAACTGCCGCTAGATCACCAGGGTGAACGTGCGTTGTACTGTTTTAGGCCGGTGAAGTTTGGGAAAGGGGCCTGCGATGGCACTAGTCTATTTTTAAAAAAGGTACCCCATTGGGGAATTGTTTGGCATTACATTACTTGCATTACAAGTCTCAGTGACCCACACCACTACATTGGGCTTACTTCTTAATTCTGTCTCCTGCAATGTGTCCTTTAACTGCCACTAGATCACCAGGGTGAACGTACTCTGTACGGTGCATTTTGGGCAAGGGGGCTGTGATGGCACTATTTTAATTTGTAAAAAAAAAGGTCCCCCCATGGGGGAATTGAGCATGACATTACATTTGGCCTACTTCTTAATTCTGTCTCCTGTAATGTGTCCTTTAACTGCCACTAGATCACCAGGGTGAACGTACTCTGTACGGTGCATTTTGGGCAAAGGGCTGTGATGTCACTCTTTTATTTTGGAAATAAAAGGATCCCACTTTGAGCAATTGGGCATGACATTACATTGGGCCTACTTCTTAATTCTGTCTCCTGCAATGTGTCCTTTAACTGCCACTAGATCACCAGGGTGAACGTGCTTTGTACTGTTATAAGCCGGTGAAGTTTGGGCATGGGGCCTGCGATGGCACTAGTATATTTTTAAAAAAGGTACCCCCAATTGTGGAATTGTTTGGCAGCTCATGCACTGCATTACAAGTCTCAGAGACACACTCTACTACATTGGGCCTACTTCTTAACTCTGTCTCTTGCAATGCCTCTTCTTTAACTGCCACTAGATCACCAGGGTGAATCTGCTTTGTACTGTTATAGGCCGGTGAAATTTGGGCAAGGGGCCTGCGATGGCACTAGTCTATTTTTAAAAAAGGTACCCCCCATTGGAGAATTGTTTGGCAGCTCATGCACTGCATTACTAGTCTCAGAGATACACACCACTACATTGGGCCAACTTCTTTACTCTGTCTCCTGCAATGTCTCTTCTTTAAGGGGCCTGCGATGACACTAGTTTATTTTTAACCCCTTCATGACCCAGCCTATTTTGACCTTAATGACCTGGCCGTTTTTTGCAATTCTGACCAGTGTCCCTTAATGAGGTAATAACTCAGGAACGCTTCAACGAATCCTAGCGGTTCTGAGTTTGTTTTTTCGTGACATATTGGGCTTCATGTTAGTGGTAAATTTAGGTCAATAATTTCTGAGTTTATTTGTGAAAAAAACGGAAATTTGGCGAAAATATTAAAAATTGAGCAATTTTCACATTTTGAATTTTTATTCTGTTAAACCAGAGAGATATGTGACACAAAATAGTTAATAAATTACATTTCTACTTTACATCAGCACAATTTTGGAAACAAAATTTTTTTCTGCTAGGAAGTTATAAGGGTTAAAATTTGACCAGTGATTTCTCATTTTTACAACAAAATTTACAAAACCATTTTTTTTAGGGACCACCTCACATTTGAAGTCAGTTTGAGGGGTCTATATGGCTGAAAATACACAAAAGTGACACCATTCTAAAAACTGGACCCCTCAAGGTGATCAAAACCACATTCAAGAAGTTTATTAACCCTTCAGGTGTTTCACAGCAGCAGAAGCAACATGGAAGGAAAAAATGAACATTTAACTTTTTAGTCACAAAAATTATCTTTTAGCAACAATTTTTTTATTTTCCCAAGGGTAAAAGGAGAAACTGGACCACGAACATTGTTGTCCAATTTGTCCTGAGTACGCTGATACCTCATATGTGGGGGTAAACCACTGTTTGGGCGCACGGCAGGGCTTGGAAGGGAAGGAGCGCCATTTGACTTTTTGAATGAAAAATTGGCTCCAATCTTTAGCGGACACCATGTCGCGTTTGGAGAGCCCCCGTGTGCCTAAACATTGGAGCTCCCCCACAAGTGACCCCATTTTGGAAACTAGACCCCCCAAGGAACTTATCTAGAAGCATAGTGAGCACTTTAAACCCCCAAATGCTTCACAAATTGATCCGTAAAAATGAAAAAGTACTTTTTTTCATAAAAAAATTATTTTAGCCTCAATTTTTTCATTTTCACATGGGCAACAGGATAAAATGGATCCTAAAATTTATTGGGCAATTTCTCCTGAGTACACTGATACCTCACATGTGGGGGTAAACCACTGTTTGGGCACATGGTAAGGCTCAGAAGGGAAGGAACGCCATTTGAATTTTTGAATGAAAAATTATCTCCATCGTTAGCGGACACCATGTCGCGTTTGGAAAGCCCCTGTGTGCCTAAACATTGGAGCTCCCCTACAAGTGACCCCATTTTGGAAACTAGACCCCCCAAGGAACTTATCTAGATGCATAGTGAGCACTTTAAACCCCCAGGTGCTTCACAGAAGTTTATAACACAGAGCCGTGAAAATAAAAAATTATTTTTCTTTCCTCAAAAATGATTTTTAGCCCGGAATTTTTTACTTTCCCAAGGGTAACAGGAGAAATTGGACCACAAATATTGTTGTCCAGTTTGTCCTGAGTATGATGATACCCCATATGTGGGGGTAAACCACTGTTTGGGCGCACGGCAGGGCTCCGAAGTTAAGGCATGCCATTTGGCTTTTTGAATGGAAAATTAGCTCAAATCATTAGTGGACACCATGTCTCGTTTGGAGAGCCCCTGTGTGCCTAAACATTGGAGCTCCCCCACAAGTGACCCCATTTTGGAAACTAGACCTCCGAAGGAACTAATCTAGATGTGTGGTGAGCACTTTGAACCCCCAAGTGCTTCACAGAAGTTTATAACGCAGAGCCATGAAAATAAAAAATAATTTTTCTTTTCTCAAAAATGATTTTTTAGCCCACAATTTTTTATTTTCCCAAGGGTAACAGGAGAAATTGGACCCCAAAAGTTGTTGTCCAGTTTCTCCTGAGTACGCTGATACCCCATATGTGGGGGTAAACCACTGTTTGGGCACACGTCGGGGTTTGGAAGGGAAGTAGTGACATTTTGAAATGCAGACTTTGATGGAATGCTCTGGGGGGGCGTCATGTTGCGTTTGCAGAGCCCCTGATGTGCCTAAACAGTAGAAACTCCCCACAAGTGACCCCATTTTGGAAACTAGAACCCCAAGGGAACTTATCTAGATGTGTGGTGAGCACTTTGAACCCCCAAGTGCTTCACAGAAGTTTATAACGCAGAGCCGTGAAAATAATAAATGTGTTATCTTTCCTCAAAAATATTTTTTTAGCCCAGAATTTTTTAATTTTCCCAAGGGTAACAGGAGAAATTTCACCACAAGAGTTGTTTTCCAGTTTCTCCTGAGTATGCTGATACCCCATATATGGGGGAAAACCACTGTTTGGGCACATGCCGGGGCTCAGAAGGGAAGTAGTGACGTTTTGGAATGCAGACTTTGTTGGAATCGTCTGCGGGCATCATGTTACGTTTGCAGAGCCCCTGATGTGCCTAAACAGTAGAAACCCCCACAAGTGACCCCATTTTGGAAACTAGACCCCCCTAGGAACTTATCTAGATATGTGGTGAGCACTTTGAACCCCCAAGTGCTTCACAGAAGTTTACAACGCAGAGCCGTGAAAATAAAAAATCATTTTTCTTTCCTCAAAAATTATGTTTTAGCAAGCAATTTTTTATTTTCCCAAGAGTAACAGGAGAAATTGGACCCCAATATTTGTTTCATAGTTTGTCCTGAGTACACTGATACCCCATATGTGGGGGTAAACCACTGTTTGGGCACAAGTCGGGGCTCGGAAAGGAAGTAGTGACGTTTTGAAATGCAGACTTTGATGGAGTGGTATGCGGGCGTCACATTCCATTTGCAGAGCCCGTGATGTGCCTAAACAGTAGAAACCCGCCACAAGTGACCCCATTTTGGAAACTAGACCTCGCAAGGAACTTATCTAGATGTGTGGTGAGCACTTTGAACCCCCAAGTGCTTCACAGAAGTTTATAACGCAGAGCCGTGGAAATAAAAATTAATTTTTCATTCCTCTAAAATTATGTTTTAGCAAGCAATTTTTTATTTTCGCAAGGGTAACAGGAGAAATTGGACCCCAATAATTGTTGCTCAGTTTGTCCTGAGTATGCTGGTACCCCATATGTGGGGGTAAACCACTGTTTGGGGCACACGTCAGGGCTCGGAAGGGAGGGAGCACCATTTGACTTTTTGAACGCAAGATTGGCTGGAATCAATGGTGGCGCCATGTTGCATTTGGAGACCCCTGATGTGCCTTAACAGTGGAAACCCCTCAATTCTAACTCCAACATTAACCCCAACACACCCCAAACCCTAATCCCAACTCTAGCCATAACCCTAATCACAACCCTAACCCCAACACACCCCTAACCACAACCCTAACCCTAATCCCAACCCTAACCCTAATCCCAACCCTAACCCTAACCACAACTTTAACCCCAACACACCCCTAACCCTAACCCTAACCACAAGCCTATTCTTAACCCTATTTCCAACCGTAGCCCTAATTCCAACCCTAACTCTAATTCCAACCCTAAGGCTATGTGCCCACGTGTGAGATTTTTCCGCACCAATTTTGAAAAATCCGCAGGTAAAAGGCACTGCGTTTTACCTGTGGATTTAACGCAGATTTCCAGTGTTTTTTATGCGGATTTCACCTGCGGATTCCTATTGAGGAACAGGTGTAAAATGCTGCGAAATCCGCACAAAGAATTGACATGCTGTAGAAAATACAACGCATTTCCGCGCTGTATTTTTCGCACCATGGGCACAGCGGATTTGGTTTTCCATAGGTTTACATGGTACTGTAAACCTGATGGAACACTGCTACGAATCCGCAGTGGCCAATCCGCTGCGGATCCGCAGCCAAATCTGCACCGTGTGCACATAGCCTAATTCTAACGCTAACCCTAGTTCTAACCCTACCCCTAACCCTAACCCTAACCCTACCCCTAACCCTACCCCTAACCCTAACCATAATCCTACCCCTAACCCTACCCCTAACCCTAGTTCTAACCCTAGTTCTAACCCTAGTGGAAAAAAAAAATATTTTCTTTATTTTATTGTTGTTCCTACCTATGGGGGTGATAAAGGGGGGGGTTCATTTACTATTTTTTTTATTTTGATCACTGTGATAGGTTTTATCACAGTGATCAAAATGTAGCTGGAACAAATCTGCCGGCCGGCAGATTCGGCCGGTGCACTGCACATGCGCCCGCCATTTTGGAAGATGGCGGCGCCCGTGGAGGAGACGGACGGACACCGGGAGGCTTGGTAAGTATGAGGGGGGGATCGGAGCATGGGGGGTGATCGGAGCACGGGGGGGTGGGATCGGAGCACGGGGGGACCGGACAGGAGGACGGGGGAGCGGACAGGACGACGGAGGGGAGCGGAGCACAGGATGGAGGACTGGGGAGGAGATTGGTGGCGGTGGGGGGGACAGATCAGGGTTTGCAGCCATGGCCGATGATATTACAGCATCGGCCATGGCTGGATTGTAATATTTCACCAGTTTTCATAGTGAAATATTACAAATCGCTCTGATTGGCTGTTTCACTTTCAACAGCCAATCAGAGCGATCGTAGCAATGGGGGGGTGAAGCCACCCCCCCTGGGCTGAAGTACCACTCCCCCTGTCCCTGCAGATGGGGTGAAATTGAAGTTAACCCTTTCACCCGATCTGAAGGGACGCGATCATTCCATGACGCCACATAGGCGTCATGGGTCGGATTGGCACCGACTTTCATGACGCCTACATGGCGTCATGAGTCGGGAAGGGGTTAAAAAAGGTACCCCCATTGGGGAATTGTTTGGCAGCTCATGCACTCCATTTTAAGTCTCAGTGACCCACACCACTACATTGGGCTTACTTCTTAACTCTGTGTCCTGCAATATCTCTTGTTTAACTGCCACTAGATCAACAGGGTGAATGTGCTTTGCACTGTTATAGGCCGGTGAAGTTTGGGCAAGGGGCTTGCGATGGCACTAGTCTATTTTTAAAAAAGGTACCCCCACTGGGGAATTGTTTAAGAGCTCATGCACTGCATTACAAGTCTCAGAGACACACACCACTACATTGGGCCTACTTCTTAACTCTGTCTCCTGCAATATCTCTTCTTTAACTGCCACTAGATCACCAGAGTGAATGTGCTTTGTACTGTTATAGGCCGGTGAAGTTTGGGCAAGGGGCCTGCGATGGCACTAGTCTATTTTTAAAAAAGGTACCCCCATTGGAGAATTGTTTGGCAGCTCATGCACTGCATTACTAGTCTCAGAGATACACACCACTGCATTGGGCCAACTTCTTAACTCTGTCTCCTGCAATGTCTCTTCTTTAACTGCCGCTAGATCACCAGGGTGAACGCGCGTTGTACTGTTTTAGGCCAGTGAAGTTTGGGAAAGGGGCCTGCGATGGCACTAGTCTATTTTTAAAAAAGGTACCCCCATTGGGGAATTGTTTGGCATTACATTACTTGCATTACAAGTCTCAGTGACCCACACCACTACATTGGGCTTACTTCTTAATTCTGTCTCCTGCAATGTGTCCTTTAACTGCCGCTAGATCACCAGGGTGAACGTGCTCTGTACGGTGCATTTTGGGCAAGGGGGCTGTGATGGCGCTATTTTAATTTGTAAAAAAAAGGTCCCCACATTGGGGAATTGGGCATGACATTACATTTGGCCTACTTCTTAATTCTGTTTCCTGCAATGTGTCCTTTAACTTCTACTAAATCACCAGGGTGAACGTATTCTGTACGGTGCATTTTGGGCAAGGGGCTGTGATAGCACTCTTTTATTTTGGAAAAAAGGATCCCACATTGGGGAATTGGGCATGACATTACATTGGGCCTACTTCTTAATTCTGTCTCCTGCAATGTGTCCTTTAACTTCCACTAGATCACCAGGGTGAACGTATTCTGTACGGTGCATTTTGGCCAAGGGGACTGTGATGGCACTATTTTATTTTGGAAAAAAAGGACCCGACATTAGGAAATTGGGCATGACATTACATTGGGCCTGCTTCTTAATACTGTCCCTTGCAATGTGTCCTTTAACTGCCACTAGATCACCAGGGTGAACGTGCTCTGTACGGTGCATTTTGGCCAAGGGGACTGTGATGGCACTATTTTATTTTGTAAAAAAAGGAACCCACATTGGGGAATTGGGCATGAATTGGAAATTGGGCACACACTACATGGCCAGCTAGGGTTGTTAAATGTTACAATGACATTTCCCAGTGAATGTAGTGGTTGAAAGCAATGTTAAAGTTTAAAAACGCTTAAAAAAACGCTGCATCTGAACTAAGCCTAAGTGGGGGAGGAAATTTTCGTTCTGAGGTTAATAATTTGGCCTTACAGGCAAGTCATTAACTTGCAAAGGATGTACCTTAACATATTTCCCAGCAAAATCCGTTTTGGTTTCGTTTTATTGTGTTTTTGGTGACACCGGGAAAAATGGCCACCATCATTTTCAGACGTTTTTAGACCTTAAAAGGACCCCTGGGGGATCGCGGTAAAAATACTCGGGTCTCCCATTGACTTACATTGGGCTCGTTGTTCTGGCCGAGTACTCCAGTATTCCAATCTGCTCGACCCGAGCAACGAGCACCCGAGCATTTTAGTGCTCACTCATCACTAGTAGTTAACATTATCTGTCATTTTTTTTTAACCCTTTCACCCCGAAGCCTGTTTTCACCTTCCTGACCAGGCCAATTTTTACAATTCCGACCACTGTCACTTTATGAGGTCATAACTCTGGAATGCTTCAATAGATCCCACTGATTGTCAGACTGTTTTCTCATGACATAATGTACTTCATGATAGTGCTAACATTTCTATGATAGGACTTGTGAAAAAATTTTTTTTATAAAATTTGCAAAAATTTAGAAAATGTTGTAATTTTCAAACTTTAAATTTTTATGCTTTTAAATCAGAGAATAAAGTCATACAAAATAGTTAATAAATAACATTTCCCACCTGTATGCTTTACATAAGCACAATTTTTGAAACATTTTTTTTGTTAGTAAGTTATAAGTAGTGTTGAGCGATACCGTCCGATACTTGAAAGTATCGGTATCGGAAAGTATCGGCCGATACCGGCAAAGTATCGGATCCAATCCGATACCGATACCCGATACCAATACAAGTCAATGGGACTCAAGTATCGGACGGTATTCCTGATGGTTCCCAGGGTCTGAAGGAGAGGAAACTCTCCTTCAGGCCCTGGGAACCATATAAATGTGTAAAAGAAAGAATTAAAATAAAAAATATCGCTATACTTTACCTCTCCGACGCAGCCGGGACCTCAGCGCAGGAACCGGCAGCGTTGTTTGTTTAAAATTCCCGCTTTTACATGGTTACGCGAACTCCCGGCTTGTGATTGGTCAGGGCGCCCATGTTGCCGGGCCGCGGACCAATCACAGCAAGCCGTGACGAAAATACGTCACGGCTTGCTGTGATTGGTCCGCGTCCCGGCAACATGGCCGCCATTAACCAATCACAAGCCGTGACGTCACGGGAGGCTGGACTTGCGCGCTTTTGAAAAAGCGCGCGTGTCCAGCCTCCAGTGACGTCCCGGCTTATGATTGGTCACGGCGCCATGTTGCCGGGACGCGGACCAATCACAGCAAGCCGTGACGAAAATACGTCACGGCTTGCTGTGATTGGTCCGCGGCCCGGCAACATGGGCGCCCTGACCAATCACAAGCCGGGAGTTCGCGTAACCATGTAAAAGCGGGAATTTTAAACAAACAACGCTGCCGGTTCCTGCGCTGAGGTCCCGGCTGCGTCGGACAGGTGAGTATAGCGATATTTTTTATTTTAATTCTCTCTTTTACACATTTTAACAATGTTAAAATGTGTAAAAGAGAGAATTAAAATAAAATGTTGTTCCGATACCCGATACCCGATACCACAAGAGTATCGGAATCCCGGTATCGGAATTCCGATACAGCAAGTATCGGCCGATACCCGATACTTGCAGCATCGGAATGCTCAACACTAGTTATAAGTGTTAAAAATTAACCAGCAATTTCTCATTTTTACAACAAAATTTGCAAAACCATTTTTGTTATGGACCACCTCACATTTCAAGTGACTTTGAGGGCTTACATGACAGAAAATACCCCAAAGTGAAAACATTTTAAAAACTGCACCCCTCAAGGTACTCAAAACCACATTCTAAAAGATTACTAGCCTTTCAGGTGCATCACTGGAATTAATGGAATGTGGAATGAAAAAATAAACATTTACCGTATATACTCGAGTATAAGCTGAGATTTTCAGCCCAAATTTTTGGGCTGAAAGTGCCCCTCTCGGCTTATACTCGAGTCACGGTCTGTGGCAGGGTCGGCGGGTGAGGGGGAGAGAGCGCTGAGGCATACTTACCTAGTCCCGGCGATCCTGACGCTCCCCCTGCCCATCACACTGTCTTCGGGTGCCGCAGCTCTTCCCCTGTACAGCGGTCACGTGGGACCGCTCATTAGAGAAATGAATATTCATTTCTCTAATCAGCGGTGCCGGTGACCGCTGATAGAGGAAGAGGCTGCGGCACCCGGAGACCAGCTGTCCGGGGGAAGGAGCGGGACGCCGGGAGCAGGTAAGTATCGCATAGTTACCTGTCCACGATCCACACGCCGGGCGCCACTCTGTCTTCCCGGCGTCTCTCCGCTCTGACTGTTCAGGTCAGAGGGCGCGATGACGCATATAGTGTGCGCGGCGCCCTCTGCCTGATCAGTCAGTGCGGAGAGACGCCGGGACCAGACGCTGGGGAGCTGCAAGCAAGAGAGGTGAGTATGTGTTTTGTTTTTTTTATTGCAGCAGCAGCGTTATATATGGCACAGATTTATGTGGAGCATCAATGGGGCCAAACTGAACGGTGCAGAGCATTCCATATGGGGCAGCTTTATAATGAGCATCTATGGGGCCAAATTGAACGGTGCAGAGCATTCCATATGGGGCAGCTTTATAATGAGCATCTATGGGGCCAAATTGAACGGTGCAGAGCATTCCATATGGGGCAGCTTTATAATGAGCATCTATGGGGCCAAACTGAACGGTGCAGAGCATATAGGGCACAGCTTTATAAGGAGCATCTATGGGGCCATAATGAACGGTGCAGAGCATATATGGCACAGCTTTATAAGGAGCATCTATGGGGCCAAACTGAACGGTGCAGAGCATATATGGCACAGCTTTATAAGGAGCATCTATGGGGCCAAACTGAACGGTGCAGAGCATATATGGCACAGCTTTATATGGAGCATCTATAGGGCCATAATGAACGGTGCAGAGCATTGTATATGGGGCACAGCTTTATATGGAGCATCTATGGGGCCATAATGAACGGTGCAGAGCATTCTATATGGCACAGCTATATATGGATAATATATGGGGCAATAATCAATGGTATGCAGCATTATATATGGCACAGCTTTATATGGAGCATCTATGGGGCAATAATGAATTGTATGGAGCATCTATTTTTATTTTTGAAATTCACCGGTAGCTGCTGCATTTTCCACCCTAGGCTTATACTTGAGTCAATAAGTTTTCCCAGTTTTTTGTGGCAAAATTATGGGGGTTGGCTTATACTCGGGTTGGCTTATACTCGAGTATATACGGTAACTTTCTTTTACAAAAAAATTCCTTTAGACCTAATTTTTTTTTCTTTTGGAAGGATAACATGAAAAAATGTTGTGCTATTTCTCCTGAGCATGTTGATACCCCATATGTGAGGGAAAACCACTGTTTGGGCACATGGCAGGGCTTGGAAGGGAAGGAGCGCCATTTCACTTTTTGAATGTGAAATTTGCTGACATAATTAGCGGATGCCATGTCATGCTTGGAGAGCCCCTGATGTGACTAAACAGTGGAAACCTCCGACAAGTCACCCCATTTTGGAAACTACACCTCTTAGGGAACTTATCTAGATGTGTATTGAGCACCTTGAACCCATAGGTGCTTCACAGCAGTTTATAATGTAGAGCCATGGAAATAAAAAAATCACATTTTTCCAAATCTATTTTTGCTCGAAATTTGGCATTTTCATCATGGCAACAGGAGAAATTTCTCCATACAATTTGTTGTTCAATTTCTCCTGAGTACGCCGATAATCCCTTTTGGGGGGAATACTACTGTTTGGATGCACTGCAGGGCTTGAAAGGGAAGGAGCGCCATTTGACTTTTGAATGTAAAATTTGTTGGAATAATTAGAGGATACCATGTAGTGTTTGGAGAGTCCCTAATGTTCCTAAACAGTGAAAATCCCCTACAGGGGACATCATTTTGAAAACTAGACCCCTTAGAGAACTTATCTAGATGTATATTGAGCACCTTGAACCCACAGGTGCTTCACAGAAGTTTATAATTTAGAGCCGTGGAAATAAAAAAATCACATTTTTCCCAAATAAAATTTTTTTGGCTCCAAATTTTGCATTTTCATAAGGTAACAGGAGAAATTGCTTTATATAATTTGCTGTGCAATTTCTCCTGAGTACGTCCCCATATGTGAGGATTACTACTGTCTGGGCGCACAGCAGGTCTTGGAAGGGATGGAGCGCCATTTGACTTTTTGAATGTAAAATTTGCTGGAATAATTAGCGGATGACATGTCGCGTTTGGGAGCCCCTGATGTGCCTAAACAGTGGAAACTCCCCAACAAGTGACACCATTTTGGAAACTAGATCCCATTGGGAACTTATCTAGATGTGTATTGAGCACCTTGAACCCCCAGGTGCTTCACAGAAGTTTATAATATAAGGCAGTGAAAATAAAAAATCACATTTTTTTCCTGCAGAAATAATTTTTAACTCCAAATTTTCTATTTTCACAAGGGTAACAGGAGACAATAGACCCCAAAATTTGTTGTGAAATTTCTCCAGAGTTCACCGATACCTCATATGTGGTTGAAAACTACTTTGACGCACAGTGCAAAGCTCAGAAGGGAAGTAGCACCATATTACAGTGCAAATTTTGCGGCCCTTGTTTGTTGGATGCCATGTTACATTGACAAACCCCCTAGAATAGCAGAACACCATTTTACAAACAAAATCTCTCAATGAATTAATCTAGGGGTGCAGTGATTATATTGACACCACAGGTGTGTCACAGACTTTTATACTATTGGGCAGTGAAGAAAAATGTATTTACATTTTTACCACCAAGATTGTGTGTTAGCGCCAATTTTTACATTTTCATATTGGGAAATGGGTAAAATGGCACCAAAATTTATCCCACAATTTCTGCTGAATGTTGAAATAACCCATATGCACAATACTGTTTAGCCATACGGAGAGACTCGGGAGGGACAGAGCGCTATTTGCCTCCTGGAGCACAGATTTTCCAAAGATATTTTGCATATTCCATATGAAAAGCCCCTAAGTGCTAGCAAAGCAGAATCTCCCCTCAAGTGACCACAGTTTGGAAATTATAACCATTTCGGACTTTATCTTCAGATGTAGTGACGATTTTGACTCCATGGGTGTTTTCTAGAATCAAACAGTAGTGGATATTACTGAGTGAAAATTGCAAATTGCAGTTGTAGCGATCAGTGCACTGTAGTGATCAGAACGTTGCAGTCACCAGTACATTATGCCCAGCTCATGCTTCTGGAGACAGCTGTAAATTAGGTGGGCTCTCATCACTACAGAAATGCCAAGCATGTGTGCGCTAAATGTGGTTTAGGCACACTGGGGCTCAGAAGGAAGGGGGGCATTTGGATTTGGTAGCCGAGAATTTCCTGAATTTCTTTTGGGGAGCGAGGAGCCATTTCGCTTTTCCAGAGCCTTTGTGCTACCAGTAACGTGGAAGCCCACTATAATTCTGTTAACAGATGACAGACCTAAATGGGGACTTGCTTTTTTTTGGGATTTAGTTGAAGCTTTTCTTGGGAACATTTTATATAATGTTTGGGATTGCATTTATCAGGCGCTCTACGCTGAGCACTTAATTTGTGTTTTCCATCTGTATCTCTGAGTGATGTAACAGATGAATCCCATTCACTATAATGAGGCAGCAGAGTTATTCTGGACTCAGTCTGGCCTCTGTTCAGTGGTGTCCTTTTCAGAAGTGCACAAAAGTATGGCTGACTTCACTTTTAAGTGATTCCTAAAAAGATGGACACCTGCGGATCACAGGTCCTATGGCGTCCACAGCGCCTCCATCTGCCTCTTTATGGGTAATCTTCCGCCGGGGGCATTGTCTGAATCACATATTTCAGAGATTTACACGTAAACCATGGTGTAAGCGCTCAGCACATTGCACATGATAAATGTGCGCCAAGCCTTACTGCGATCTTTGGGAGGCAGAATGAAATAATCAACAGCATGTGAAGAATTGGTTTTATTTATTTTTTACGCCATTCCTCATGCAGTATTGGTGACTAGGTGACTTTATTCTTCTGGTCAGTGCGATTACAGCGATACCAGATTTATATTGGGTTTTTATGTTTGGGTGCTGTCACACACCAAAAGACACTTTTTATTGCGAAAACTAGTTTTTGCCCCACAATATTTTGAGAGCTATAATTTTTCCATGTTTCGGTGTGCAGAATCATGTGGTGGCTTCTTTTTGTGGGGCGAGTTGACGTTTTTGTTGGTACCATTTTCGGGTACATGACATTTTTTGATCGCTATCTATTCTCTATTCCGATTTTTTGGAGAGAGAATGAACAAAAACCAGCAATTCAGGAATTGCTTTTTTTTTATATACCATTGCATGTGTGGTAAACTTGGTAAGGCAGCTTAATTCTTTGGTTCAGTACGATTACAGTAATATAAACACTGCAAGATGGCATACTAAGTCTAAAAATCCTCCGTGCACCGTATAGTGAAAAATGGCTGTGAACAAATTATACGACAGCAGGGGGAGCAGAAGATGCAGGTTTTCTTTACAAATATTGATTTAAAAAGTATTCAATTAAAATTGTGTATACTGTGATATATAAGCCATTACAGGAAAATTAAAAAATATGTAAGTGTAAAGGTGATCACAACTATTGACTATAGTGGAACCATACTTTTCAATATCCAAAATGATTAAACACAAATACACCTTTAATAATCAACAGTAAAACAAATAATAATTCAGAGCCACGGCAAGGGATTCAGCTTCTTCAGGCGACAATAACGTGACATTTTTTGTAAACAAAATTCAAGGAAATGAGGTAATTAATGTGGCTAATTTTCCTATTTAGTTGTATTTCTGAAAGGATACTTGAGGCTTGAATGAGTTAAACATAGGTCTTCATGTTGTCCCTGGTGGACAATATCTACTGTAAGGAAGTGGAGGTGCTGCCCACACACCCCTTGAAGTGATATCATGCATTGCACAGTTTTAAATGTGAATGTGTCTGTTTAGTAATTTGCATGCACCTAGTTGGGTACAGATAGAGTTAATAGTAGGGACTAGCCCAAAAAGGGATGGACTATGTGGGGATACAGGAGACAGCTTTCTTGTAGTGAGTCAGATAAGGTTGACCATAGAGTAGGGTAAGACCTAAGGTCTGACATTTGGCAGACTGACTTGCCACAGTGTGTTGTGTGCCAAAAGGGAAGACATCAGAAAATACATCCTAAGGGCAAAGGAAATGTAAGAAGACAGTCTGATTGTAGCCGAGGCCAGAAGGGCTATTTAAATGTTATGCAACTTTGCATTTGGGAACAGAAGTCACACTTAGCAGGCAATGAAAGTTGAGAAGAATTGTGTCAGCAATGCACTAGTGAATACTTGTCTAGGGTGAAGTGAAGCTCATCTGTATATATTGCAAGAAAGCTATAGTAACAATATAGGGGCTTATAGGTTCAAGGGAGGTGTAGTACTGACATACCTCAAGCAGTGGGGTCATCATTAATAAGTTGTGAACTAAGAGTAGCTGTGAACAACTGTAGCATTACAGATCGAGATGTGTGGCCCTCACCGGGGAAGATGAAGTCTCCTATAATTATTTGCTGGATTGTCATGAGATGCACGCATATGCAGTGCAAGGAAAATGAAGTGTCATTAAAAATAAATGAGAAATGCCCATGTCTGCTTAATGCAAGAGAAACATTTGTGAAGTGTCAATTTTATCTGATGTACATAGTTCTTATCAAGTTCATGTTCAGTAAAAAAAAAATGTAGTTACAGACTTTGGTCCTCATTCATCCATATAACATCTGTTCCTGGCCTGCCTGATACAACGGCACCATGCAGTCTACAGAGGTGTATCGCCCAGCTAACACAAGCACACATACCTAACCAGAACCCCCATTTTCATGTAGTGTGCTGGTTTGTGAAACACGAGTATGCCTAGCCCATGGCTACTGCCTCACATCACGTTACACTTGGTGTATTTGGCAGGATCTAGTGTTGCAAAGAAAAGAGCAAATAAATGCAGGGAAAACTCAAGAAACAAAAGTTGCACTAAAGTGTGTTTAAAATGGCACTAAGAATGGACTTCAAGATGGTAGACCCGCCTATAGTGAGCATAGAGGACACACAAGGTACGAAGATTCGTCAAGCCCTTCACAGGTTCTGCCTCAAGAAGTGAGGTATTTTAACAGATCCTTGACTAGCTATAAGAAATAGATTTGACTTCCGCCAAAAGGCAGAGAGCTGAAGCTGGACCTCAGGAATGGTTGGCTGGTCCCCTGATGAAATTCGTTAAGGAGCAGTATTTTCATGGTAACTCACTTTGATCGAAGAAGGGGGTATGGGTTCATTCATAAGCTTGGGACTGGTGATGAGATGTATATCAACAAGCATGTGGTGAAGAAAAGTACTTACTACTTAGGCTATGTGATCTCTTCCCAGGTGAACAGGTGACATTTTGGGTGCTGGCTGCATTTTGAGGGTGGTACTTTGTTAGAATGACTCGGCAGTGCTTGGCAGTTGACCTGGAAGGTGGAAACCAGAGAAGGAGTGGGAGACAGCTAACACTCATGAAATATGGGTTGCAGAAGGAAGGCAAAGTAGAGATCGGGGCCCACAGTCAGCTGTGAGACCTTGGGACCCTTGGCATGGGACCCCTATGGTTAGTGAAACATCTCTGATGCAAAGAGGTAGCCAGGAGGCGCTCACAACTCCGCAGGAGCTGGTAGTGGTTCAAGTAATGTAAGGGACTGTAGCTTATATCTACCAGCAAGGAGTTTCCTCTACTCCTGAGCATGGACATCTTGCAGTCTCAACCCTGGGAGGATGGAGCCTAGAAATAGGACAATGACTATATCATATGCCCAATTCTGGGCTTTCCAGTAGAAGAAGATGAAAAAGGACTGAAAAAGGATCCCTGAGTAAAACTACTAGTGAGCTGTAAGCTGGAAAAGCTAAAGTTGTGCTCATTTCAACCCCATTATGCCTGGAGTAATTCAAGACTCCAGAGTAGCAGAAAACCAGCGGACTTGCAGTCCTCCAGTCAGTGACTCTAAAGAACGAAAAGGAGAGGACTGAATAGCAAATGGCTTCTTAAGCTTCTTGATCATTAAATGGACAGTACATGTTACAGATGGCCAAGGATGGCTGAACTGCTATTATGCTTTTGATGCACCCTTTGCGACATTTTTCTGCTAGATTACCAGGTGCTAAAGAAGCTGGAAGGTCCTACATCCCCAGCTATGGACTAATCCATATCCAGGACTATCATTGCACTTCATGCACTGTGCTTCTTGTCCTATGAACTGTCAGAAAGTGAAAAAACTGTGTCTATTCTTCTTCTCGGGTCCTTGCAAGAAGGATCAGACAAATTCTACAGACTGTCAACGGATTAATTGACTTTGATTGCTGCTGCTCTAGGGTCCTTATCGAGAAGGACCAAGTCATCTCTACCTTAAAGAAAAAGATGATCCATAGCTTTATGTTTGAGACTGCATTATATGTTGTGTTGTTGTAGGGGCAGCATGGTGGCTCAGTGGTTAGCACTGCAGCCTTGCAGCGCTGGAGCCCTGGGTTCAATCCCCACCCTGGACAACATCTGTAAAGAGTTTGTATGTTCTCTCCGTGTTTGCGTGGGTTTTCTCCGGTTTCCTCCCACATTCCAAAGACATACTGATAGGGAATTCAGATTGTGAGCCCCATTGGGGATAGTGATCCAAATATGTGCAAACTGTAAAGCGCTGCGGAATATGTTAGCGCTATATAAAAATGAAGATTATTATTGTTGGTGTTTGGTAGGTTTGGTTGGCCGGGACCACCATCGTTAAAGGGGAAAATGTAAGGAAGTGGAGGTGCTGCCCACACCCCCTTTGGAATGATATAATGCATTGCACAGTTTTAAATGTGATTTTGTCTGTTTAGTAATTTCAATGTACTTAGTTGGATACAGAGAGAGTTAATAGTTGGGACTAGCACAGAATGAGAGAGGCTACATGGATATACAGGATACACAGGAGGGATGTTTAATTATATTCCTTATTTCTCCTCCTGGCTATCATACATATGTACCAATATTTGCATCATCAAATGTTAGCATTCTTTGGTTCATTTTATAGCTAGAAAAATGTTTCAAAAGTTTTCAAAACTGCAAGTACTAAAGTAAATACTTTGCAGAAACTAAAACCATCGAATAAATGTGTCCTACAATATTAATATATTTTTTAATTTATGATAAAAGGATTGTACATGTTACATGGGAAATTTTTTAGTTGTCAAAAAATTATTGCAGCATACAGTTGAGAAGATGTACTAAGATAAGAATAGAATCTCATAGAATCTCATGGCTTTCAGTATCACCTCTATGCTGACGAAACACAGATCTACATCTCTGCACCAGATATCACCTCCCTACTAACCAGAATCCCTCAATGTCTGTCCGCTGTTTCATCCTTCTTCTCCGCTAGATTTCTGAAACTTAACATGGACAAAACAGAATTCATCATCTTTCCCCCATCTCACTCGACCCCCCAACGAACCTATCCATTACAGTAAATGGCTGCCCACTCTCCCCAGTCCCACAAGCTCGCTGCCTCGGGGTAATCCTTGAAGCTGATCTCTCCTTCAAACCACATATCCAAGCCCTTTCCACTTCCTGCCGACTTCAACTCAAAAATATTTCACAAATCCATACATTCCTCAACCAAGAATCTGCAAAAACCCTAGTCCATGCCCTCATCATCTCTCGCCTTGACTACTGCAACCTCCGGCTCTGTGGCCTCCCCTCTAACACTCTCGCACCCCTCCAATCTATTCTAAACTCAGCTGCCTGACTAATCTACCTGTCCTCCCACTATTCCCCAGCCTCTCCCCTCTGTCAATCCCTTCACTGGCTCCCCATTGCCCAGAGACTCCAGTACAAAACCCTAACCATGATGTACAAAGCCATCCACAACCTGTCTCCTCCATACATCTGTGACCTTGTCTCCCGGTACTTCCCTACACGCAACCTCTGATCCTCACAAGATCTCCTTCTCTACTCCCCTCTTATCTCCTCTTTCCACAATCGTATACAAGATTTCTCTTGCGTATCACCCCTACTCTGGAACCCTCTACCACAACACATCAGACTCTCGCCTACCATCGAAACATTCAAAAAGAGCCTGAAGACCCACCTCTTCCGACAAGCCTACAACCTGCAGTAACCACCCGATCGACCAAACCGCTGCATGGCCAGCTCTATCCTCGCCTACTGTATTGTCACCTACCCCTTGTAGATTGTGAGCCTTCGCGGGCAGGGTCCTCTCTCCTCCTGTACCAGTTATGACTTGTATTGTTTAAGATTATTGTACTTGTTTTTATTATGTATACCCCTCCTTACATGTAAAGCGCCATGGAATAAATGGCGCTATAACAATAAATAATAATAATAATAATAATAATAATAATAATAATGTGTTTTGGGCATTTTTTACACCAATGTCGAGTTGTGCCAGCTTATATAAAAGTTTAAATCACCCCCTTTTGCCCCATTCAAAATAAAACAATAAAAAAATCAAATATACACATATTTGGTATCACCGCATTTAGAATCGCCCGATCTATTAATAAAAAAAAGGATTAACCTGATCACTAAATGGCGCAGCGAGAAAAAAATTAGAGACGCCAGAATTAAGTTTTTTTTAGTCACGCTAAATTGCATTAAAATGCAATTACAGGCGATAACAAGATTGTATCTGCACCAAAATGGTATCATTAAAAACACCAGCTTGGCATCCAAAAAATAAGCCCTCACCCAATCCCAGATCACGAAAAATGGAGACGCTACGGGTATCGGAAAATTGCACAATTTTTTATTTTTTAGCAAAGTTTGGAATTTTTTTTTACCACAAGAACTCGTCATGAACTCATAACGACCTGCAGAATCACAATGGCAGGTCAGTTTTAGCATTTAGAGAACCTAGCAAAAAAGCCGAACAAAAAACAAGTGTGGGATTGAACTTTTTTGCAATTTCACCGCACTTGGAATTTTTTTCCCGTTTTCTAGTACATGACATGCTAAAACTAATGATGTAGTTCAAAAGTACAACTTGTCCCACAAAAGACAAGCCCTCACATGGCCATATTGTTGGAAACATAGAAAAGGTATGGCTCTGGGAAGGAGGGGAGCTAAAAACGAAAGCGCAAAAGCGAAAAAAGCTGGGATCATGAAGGGGTTAAAGAGGGCAATTCATTTTATTGTAGCAATTAAATGATTACAGAAAATAGGAAATAGTGTGATATTGCGTACACTTTTGCATAATATAAATCACAAAGGTAAAATACTTACATTGCACACTACATAAGCAAAACTTTACCAGGAATAGCAATATCATCCATCCAGAAACATTAACGGTGAGAAGTAAAATGGCGAAGACAGAGAAATTCCTGAGATATCCACACTGTAGACCACATGGGCACCCCCCAGTCAACAGGTTAATAGGCTTCTGTCTTAGCTGAAATCTTCCCCAGCTTATGTATTGTTTAGAAAAAACAAATGCTTTCATAACCAAGTGTTACACAAACTCTAAGAAATTCTATTTGTCCAATATAATATCTCTCTTCTGAGTGGCCAGCAATTCAGATGTCAAATTACACCGGACAGATACATTACCGGATATGACATGCCAAAAATTCTCCTGATACCGGATATTCCACCATATTGTAAATAACATTTCTCACTAAACATTAATAGCATACTATGCAACAATTATAAACATACCCTTTCCCACTGAAGAATATAAACGTACACCATTCTCACCAAACTGCGATAAAAAAACTATGTGGTAATTGGGTGAGTAATATAAACATGCATGCTCTCATTAAATCCCCAGGTGTTAGGAAAATTACAGAAAATACAAAGCTAAACTATCACTGTCTAATATCTTAAAGGAGTCTTTAAAGACAGGCTATCAATATGGGGTCCCAATGGCTATTAACATCTTAGCACTACAAGTATATAAAAAGGTGATTCATTCATCTGTACAAAAAATTATATGCAAGTACAAAAAAGATGGGAATGTCCAGCCATCATACCGCTCAGGAAGGAGACGGGTTCTGTGTCCCAGAGATGAACGTGCTTTGGTCCGGCCTATGCATATCAACCCAAGGACAAAAGCAACAGACCATGTGAAGATGATGGCAGAAGCTGGTAAGATTGTGTCAATATCCACACTGAAATGAGTACTGTATCAACATGGGCAGAAAGGTCAATCTGCCAGGAAGAAGCCATAACTCCAAAAGAAACATAAAAAAAGCCAGATTAATGCTTTCAAATGCACACAGGGACAAAGACCTTAATTTTTGAAGACATGTCCTGTGGTCTGATGAAGCTAAAATTGAACTTTTTGGGCATAATGACCATCGTTACATTTGGAGGTAAAAGGGAGAAGCTTGGAAACCTAAGAACACCATCCCAACGGTGAAACACGAGGGTAGCAGCATCAAGTTGTTGGATTATTTTACTGCAGGAAGGACTGGGGCACTTCACAAAATAGATCGTATCATGAGAAAAGAAAAGAAGATTATGTGGCAATACTGAAGCAACATCTCAAAACATCATCCAGGAAGTTAAGGCTTGGATGGAAATGGGTCTTCCAAATGGACAATGACCCAAAACATACTGCTAAAATGGTAACAAAGTGGCTTAAGCATAACAAAGTCAATGTTTTGGAGTGGCCATCACAAAACCCTGATCTCAATCCTATTGAACATTTGTGGGCAAAGCTGAAAAAGCAGGTGTGAGCAAAGTGACATACAAACCTGGATCAGTTACACCAGTTTTGTCAGGAGGAATGTGCCCAAATTCCGACCAACTATTGTGAGAAGCTTGTGGAAAGATAACCCAAATGTTTGACCCTAGTCATTCAGTTTAAGGGCAATGGTACCAAATACTAATGAAATGTATGTAAACTTTTGACTTTGCAGTAAGTAATAAAAATGCCTTAAAACATTCTCTCTCTTATTATTCTGGCATTTGGCAAATATTAATAATTATAGCAATTGACCTAAAACGAGAAAGGTTTTTTCTGATTTCATGTCAGATATTGAGAAAAACATGCATATGTGTCTTTTTATACAGTAAAATTAAACTTCTAATTTCAACTGTATGAACAACAATGGGCTAAATCTTATAGAACTTGGGCAGTCTTTGTGTCACTCTCCTTACTACCCAGCATTCACTCACAGTGCTTCTCTAAGCCTGTCTCAAGTTTAGTAGTGATCTTCTTGACACAACTCATTAAAAAGAACCTGTCTTATAAAAATACTATTAACCTGGAGAGATAGGGATAATCAGCAAGTTAATAGCATTCTGAAGATGCCTAGCACTCTTACTGCGAACCCCGCTGCCGGGAGGAAATTATTTACATGTCCATATAGTCAGCTCAGGAGGGTTAATCCTACTGACAAAATTCCATTAAGCTTACTGCTTCAATTGGTTTTATTACTGTATGTGAGTTTACAAAATGTTTACATTGCGAGTTTTTTTTCCAGGCAATGGGCTACACTTGAATTATGCATATTTCTCTAGAGTCACTGGAATTTGCAGTGAAATACTACACTACTACTTACTTTCAACATTTTAAATAAAAGTACATATTTCCTGTGCAAATGTGAAAAACAACTTACAAAGGCAATTGGGAATAATGTTTGAGCAGTTAAGCTTACTAATTCATCTCAATGTTTATCTTGAAATCTGTTAAAATATACATAGTTATGAGATGTTTAATCAAGGAAGTTGGTTACTCCTTCATCTAGTATTGTACCATTATGTTAATGCTTAGTGGTCTGAGGAAACATGATAACAATATGAAAAGCTGTAGAGAACTGCAGTAATGATTAAGTATTTCATTCAACAACTGGCATGGGGAATGAATATTTCACTTCCACAAAACGTGATAAAGTATTTTTCAATGATTAAAAAGGTATACACAACAAAAAGCTGAACGCTGACAAATTGCAACCCCTCTGAACAAATGCTAATGATGGTGTAATGCTTCTGTTCCAAAGCTGTTACTCCCTGAGCACAAACAAATCTCTGATTTAGTGACTATGGCAATTCTGAAAGCTAACAAAGGTCTACTTTAAATTTAATATGGCTGGCATTTTAAATATTCAGTTTTAAAATCTATCCATATGATAGAAAACCTTAAAGAGATCTCTAAGAATGTAATAAAATGGCCTCCATCACGTAAGTCAAACAGCAGCCCGCTCTAGTCGCATGTTAGGAAGGGTTGATGTCTAATGAAACAAAGCTTCCGAAATGTGCCTTAACTGACAGAACCAGTATTGCAAGAAAATTTACCTGCGTGAGCTAAGGAGAAGGGCTGTGACTTCAGAAGAAATAAAAAATCTTCTCCTCAGCTAACTAACTGCTCACTGAGAACTGAGGTTGGAGAAAATTCCTTTGCACTCAGTCAGTTGAGGAAATTCATTTCTTTTGATGCCACGGTACATGTACTTACAGGTCCGGACTGGGACTAAAATTCAGCCTTGGCATTTGAAGTTACACAGGCCCACTTGTCACATGGTGACTGTATAATATCTTTGTACACTTGTAGGTTACAAGAAGTGAGGGGAGTGTAACACGACTATATAACATATAATTACAGCTTTATCCAGCATTTCAGCTCAGTCCTATTTATTGTTTTAGTTGCAGTACGAAGAAAAGCCGCTACTTTACCTACATAACTGGATCTCGTAGATAATGAAGGGATGAGACGACCAAAGGCTATGGAACCTCATTCTGATGCCTACATATGGAACCTCATATACTTTGCCTACAGCCACTTTTGGTTCCGCTGTTCAGCACGAGACCCAGTGACTCTGAAGAGCGGTGGCATCAGTATCTCAGTAACGTCACCACTCCAGATATTCTGGGTCTTGCGCTGAGCTCGGCGACTGTGAAGAGCGGTATTGTTACTACTGTCACCACTCTTCAGAGTCGCTGGGTCTGGCCAGGTCTGGGCTAGTAGTGGGGGTGTCAGATAGACACCTCTCCATTACTTACACCAGGGATTGATAGCAGCTGACATTACGCTGGTGACATCAACCCCTGTAAATCATTACACATACCAGAATTAAATGCTTTGGCGGCTGGGAAAAGCAGTAAAGTTAGTGCTATTCAAAGATGTTGGGTGCTAACTACAACTGTCATCATCCTTGCCTCATCTCCCTGTGAAGCATTTCTGCTGTATTTACATGCACTGATCTCAGGCCGCTAAACGAGTGTGATCGACAATACTGAAATCATTCGCTTGTTTCCTGGCCTCTTTACATCAACTGAGAAAGAATGATGGGGACAGAACAATCACAATTAGATCAATCTGTCCCCATACAGTATCATGTTATCAGGAGCACATCTACAGTTTACACCAGCGACGTGCTGCTGAGAACAAGGATTTCTGTTCCCACATAAACAATCCAATCACTCGATGAATAGGCAGCATTTTGCTTGTTTAGTATAATAAACCCCATAGTACTCCATATATTATAATGTGCACCTCAGTCCTCCATATTGTATAATACACTCCTCAGTCCTCCATACAGAATACACTCCTCCATATAGTATAATACTCTCCTCATAGTCCTTCATGTAGTATAATACACTCCTCAGTCCTCCATACAGTATAATACATTCCTCAGTCCTCCATATAGTATAATACACTCATCATAGTCCTCCATATATTATAATGTGCACCTCAGTCCTCCATATAGTATAACACACTCCTCAGTCCTCCATATAGTATAATACACTCCTCAGTTCTCCATATAGTATAATACACTCCTCAGTCCTCCATATAGTATTACACTGATCACTCCTCCATATAGTATAATACACTCCTCAGTCCTCCATATACCATAATACACTCCTTAGTCCTCCATATAGTATAATACACTCCTCATAGTCCTCCATATATTAAAATACACTGCTCATTCCTCCATATAGTGTAATACATTCCTCAGTCCTACATATAGTATAATGTACTGCCACAGTCCTCTAAATAGTATAATACACTCCTCATAGTGCACCATATAGTATAATGCACCACCATTGTCATCCATGTAGTACAATTCACTTCCCATAGTATAATGCACCCCATAGTTCTTCATTTAGCATAATGTATACCCCATAGTCCTCGATATAGTATAATGCAACCCACATATAGTATAATGATGCCACTCCAGAGTATAATGCAGTCACCCCACAGAATATATTGTAGCCCCCGGAGTATAATGTAACACCTAGAGAATATAATGCAGCCCCCTCATATAGTATAATGCAGCCCCTGCATATATATGGTAGCCCCCTCATAGAGCATAATGCAGCCCCCCATAGAATATAATGTAGCCCCTCCATAGAATACGATGCAGCCCTCCTCATGTAGTACAATGCAGCTCCCCATAGAATATAATGTAGCCCCCTAATAGAGTATGATGCAATCACCCCTCATAGAATATAATACAGCCCCCCTAGAATATAATGTAGCCCCCAGAGAATGTAATAAAGCCCCCCATAGAATATAATACAGCCCCCCATAGAATATAATACAGCACCCCATAGAATGTAATACAGCCCACCTCCCCACAGAATATAATACAACCCCCCATGGAATATAATGTAGCCCCCATAGAATGTAATACAGCCCCCCAAAGAATGCAATACAGCCCCCCATAGAATGTAATACAGCCCAGCACCCATAGAATGTAATACAGCACAGCCCCCATAGAATGTAATACAGCACAGCCCCCATAGAATGTAATAGAGCCCCCCCAATTGCCCCACAATCCAGTTATCACTCACTGATATATTAAAAAAAACACTCTCCTCATCTCTCCTCGTGCCCCGTGCTGCTCCCGACTCCGGTCTCAGCAGCTGCAGTCTGCCCGGCCACACAGCAGGCACATGATGATATAACGTCATCGCGCACCCGCAGTGTCAGCTCGAGACAGAGCGGGGAATGATGGGAGAGGGAGTGACAGCGGACGCTCTCTCCTTCATCATTGCATTCAACTGTACCGGCGTCATAGATGCCGGTATAGTTGAATGCGAGGTGGGGTGGGCGATCGGGGGGATGAGTCGGCGCTGGCGGGAGGAGTCGGCCCTGGCACCGCTGATAGATGCAGTGGCCCACTCCTGGCACCGGCCCTTCTGGCATTTGCCAGAAGTACCCGATGGCCAGTCCAGGCCTGTGTACTTGTGATAGAACTCTTCTGTCAGTTGGGACACTGGTCACGGAAGTTGAGCATTTTCAGACTGCAGTCTGTCCTGACATGTGACCAGGATCGACTGACATTTAAATTACCTTATGGAATCCATTTATTATATTATTGGACAAAGGGATTTTTATCCTTATATTCAGAAACTTTCCAGCTTGCTGCAAGATAGTATCATAAACTATGCTCAATTTATAGGTTTCCCTGCAATTCTTCTTACAACACTTCCCCAATACATTGCAAACACTGCCCCACTCCAAATCTCTAATTTTTCTTTTGGATGCGCCAGCATGTGACCACTGAAGCCAATCACTGGCTGCAGAGGTAATATATTGGATACCACTGCTGCAAGTGATTAGCTACAGAAGTCACATATCAGTATGAGTGGAATAGGATGTACTTGTGGGTACAGCAACAGTGTGGGTGTGGGATACAGCAATGGCAATTATTTACCAACTAAGCAGTAAGAGGAAATATGGAGACCTTAGAAAAGGTGCAATGGTGGATCAATAAGGAGAGCATACTTTATTTTTTTTATTTCACAGCATATTGATGGATTTTGAAACATAATTCAGGGAGTACAGCCTCATTGGCACATTGTGGGTAAAATTGAGACTGGAAGACAAAATTTGTGGTTTGTCCTGATGAAGTAGTTTGAAGCGTGTTGACAATAAACCACATAGAAATAACACTGGTCTCCTGATTTCATCTACCGATATTTCCTGGTTTCATCTATCGGTATCTTTGAATCCCATCTCCCTATTGTTTCTATACATGAGTATTGTAAATGGCATCTGGAAAGTGGTGATTCTTGTTGCATTGTTCTCAGGAGCCTTATGTTATGGTTAAAAAAAAATTATTTTGATTTAGATGATTAGATGATTGTAAAAAATTATCAATGAAAAATTGCATTAACCGCATAAATTGTCAGATTGCTTGTTCTCTTTCTCTCTTTTTGTTTCTTGATCATTGATTTTATATTGATGAACAAAGGGCAGGTAGGTAATTGGCCTGTCAGATTCGTCCACATTTCATCATTAAAAAAATTCTATGCCTTCATGCTTCTAAAATTTAATAATTTATTCATGCAGTTTAGTGTGATAGTAAAATGACAGCATCTCAAAAACCGAAGTCATCGTAGTTATAAGTAAACACAGCTGTCTAGTTTAAGGTAGACATCAGGAAGGAAAGAAAGCAGACTGGAAAGAGGTTAGATAAGTGTTTTCAAATATAAAGTAGACTTATGAAAATGTAAGTGGAAATCTGTCGAAGCTCAGCAACAGCATAACAAATTTCAGATAGAGTTGGTAACCTGGAGGCAAATGTTACATGCCATATAGCATATGATCTGGAACCAAATTTCCAGGAATTGAAACCATACATTGTAGAAGGTCAAGTAGCCCAAGGCATATTATATTTACGCAGCTTTTGTGTGACACTAAAGTAAATATCCTGTTCTTATCTATCTCCATAAAACAATCTACCGCATCAACTTGCAATCACACTTGGCAGACACAGACTGGAAAAATATTTAATTTATTTGCTGTATTATTTGTTTTTCTGAACATTTTCAAAATCACAGATGAAAACAGTGGCAAAAACGGTCTTTGAGCAAGTTAGCTAATAATGTCAAATAATATAATTTATAAATAAATAATTTATAATAATGCTTTCTTCTTTTTCTTCCTCGATGTTGCTTTTCATGATTTTTAAAGTTCTTCTTGTGAACTTTTATGATGACAGAAAATGAAGGTCTACATGTACAGGAAAAAAAGTAGCCCAAGAATCTAGTTCAGTGTAATTTAGGCCTAATGTACTGTATATCATATTCTGGAAGTCTACTCCACTATGTTTTTTTAAATCATAAATAGAATCAGAAGAGAGGCTAGGGTCTTCTCTTCTCCTGTACCAGTCGGTGACTTGTATTGTTCATGACTATTGCACTTGTTTTTGTTATGTATTCTCCTTTTCAAATGTAAAGTGCCATGGAATAAAAGATGCTATAATAATAAATAATACAAATATTTCCAACATTTCCAATTAGCCAATTATTTCAAAGAGAAAATTGACCATATTCAACAGGAAATTTTCTCCCAATCCCACAACAGTATGCATTCTCCTCTCTCCTGCACTGTATTCGGCTCACTTTCTCTTTCAACCAATCACAAAATAAAAAGTGACCAGGCTCCTTGCATCTTCTCACCCTACTACCTGCACAGTGACCTTATTCCCTCAAATCTCCTCCAGTCCCTTTCCCTGGCTGTCACCACTCATCTAACTAAAATATTTAATCTCTCTCTCTATCATCTGGTATCTCTTCCTCCTAATTTAAGCATTATTATTATTATTATTTATATAGCACCATTAATTCCATGGTGTTGTACATTAGACCGGGTTACATCAAAATACAAATATCACTTACAGAGGGAGATGACCCTGCCCTTGCGGGCTTACATTCTACAGGATTGTGGGGAAGGAGACAGTAGGTCAGGGGTTGCAGTAGCTCCGATGGTGTTGAGGTGGCCGTGTGGTCGTTGCAGGGTGTAAGCTTCTTTGAAGAGATTGGTTTTCAGGTTCCGTTTGAAGGAACTAAATGTGGTGGATAACTGGATGTGTTGGAGCACAGAATTCCAGATGATGGGGGATATTCGGGACAAGTCTTGGAGGCGATTGGGTGAGGAACAAATAAGCGTGGAGGAGAGAAGGAGGTCTTGGGAGGACTGGAGATTATGTGAGGGAAGATATTGAGAGATTAGTTTGAAAATATACGGAGGAGAAAGGTTATGGATGGCTTTGTAGGTCAGTGTTAGTAGTTTAAACTGGATACGCTGGGAAATTGGGAGGGACACACATGACATCATACATCCATTATTTTAAAAACCATCCCTCGACCAGAATTGCACTGCAAACTACACACCTGTCTCTAATCATCCTTTCACCTCTAAACTCCTGGACTACTTGGTCCACTTCCATCTAAGCCGTTATGGGAGACCCATAACTATGAGTGAATTTTCTCCTTTATTAGATCTTCACATTCCAACTCCTGGCCCTGTTTGGGAATGCAATTTAAGAAATTACTATGATTAGGTCATCATTACTTCTCTACCCTCTCCATATTCCTCTTCCTTTTCTTCTCATCTCTTGCTATTGTTTTTAAGTTTTATGATTACTGTCTTTATTTGAGTAATCAGGTTGTTCAACTAGTACATCTTGAGCATTATATTTGACTGCCTTACCAGATATCGACCTATGTTTCATATGCATCATGTGAATTTTGTTTATATTTCAATTTCTAAAGACTCTTAGGGACATTTCCCTTGGTCAAGAAGACTCTCCACACAGGTCGGGACCTCAGCAAAAGGGAGATAAGTGATTTTTATTTTCTGATGAGCAAGCTCCAAACATTGCCTGTTTGGGGTTGTTGTGGTTGAACCCGAGCAGGCAATGTTCGATATGAACCCTGAACTTTCTAGATCGGGTTTGCTCATCACTAGATACAGTATGATATGTAATGGATGACAAAAAGAAGCCATTAAGTGTAACACCACTAGTACATGACAGTAAAATGATGACGTTTCTCCTTTGTGACTTGTAGGATCGCTACTTCCAACAGGTGGTGCTATAGAGTTTAAGTCCTCTTTTCCTCAGAAGAGGCAATTTGCATAGTAAAATGATGGTCACTTGTCTTAGATCAGGGGTGTCAAACTCATATTCACCAAGGGCCACACCAATTTAATGGTTTTCCCTAAAGGGTAATTTGTTACTGAAAGACCGGATGCACACAACCGAGTCCCGTCCAGAGCATGCATTTCTCTGCACAGAGCTGTGAATGCCCCTGTATAAGGCATGTCACGGTGGATCAGCTCTTTACCAGGCGCTGTCACATCTTCCCTGGGTCTCACTGAAATCATGGAGAGCTATCGCTGCAGCTTCCAGTCACTTGTCATTGTCGTTGGTGCTGAAAGTTGCTGATAAACAGCTGGTTCAATGCAGAATACAACTGGACCCTATTCTTGGCCTAATCTGAGGAATGGGCATGAACAGAAAAAGGGATCCTGAAGTGAGAATACCACTTTTATCTGCTGCTCCATTCTTTGGTATACTAGCAGAGTGTTCTGTGAGGGCTAATCCCAAAACCCCGCTTCTGAAGACCTGATAAAGAGGTTCTGTAGAAGCTGGTTAACCACCACTTTAGTTCAGCAAAGAAAATATCTCAGTTCTGCAGAGATGGTTAGAGGGATTAACCCTGTAGTCAGTCAACAATCCTCCTGCTTCCATACAAAGCCTGCATTAAAGGGGTATTCTTATGCCGAACAGCAAAATAAGGCAACATGCTTTCAGCAATCATGTCGCGGTAAGCATGCTGCCGATCTTCCCCTCCTGGTACTTACCTAGAGGTCTTCTGCTCATCTTTGCCTGATCTTCTCCTGGCTGTGTGTCCTGGGGATCACCATGCTGGATCCAGAGTTCCCCACGAGTCCTCTCCTTCTTCCCAGCTTCCTCTTCTGCCTGATCTCATCATGGCACTGTGCATGAGCAGCAGTGTCTTGGTGACAGGAGAGGCATCCTGCCCCCTGGATTGACTGATGAATGGGGCAGGAGTGACGTCATGTCAGTGAGCGGCCTGGAGACATTCGGCCTCACTGCTGCGGCATTCATCATGCTTCATGGATCAGTGATCCAGGGAAGATGAAAAGACAGCCAGAAGCAGGAGAAGACATCACAGGGAACCGATAGACTGCACTCCGTGACCCAAGGAGCTGCAGCTGCAACAGGTAAGTATGTCAGTTTTTTTTGTTCTAGGGTGATAATACTCCTTTAAGGCCAGCCAGAAGAGACACTGGGTGAGCTGCTGAAAAGGCAGCCACAGGAATCCCCAGCAATTACGGTCCTGTATATTTTACCCCCAGGTATGTTCATCCCTAGATGTTTTGATCCCTGCATGTTGACCCCAAAAGTTGAGGGCGAAACATCTGGGGTCAAAATGTTAGGTGCGAAACATCAGATGGCGACACATCGACACATCCAGGGACAAAATGCTGTAGGAGAAACATCCGGTGCTAAACATCCGGGGGTGAACTGCAGGGGGCAAAACATTGATGACGGACGGGAATTCATGAACCACAAGGGTACAAACAACCAGGGGCGAACTGCCGGGGGCGAACTGCTGGGGGTGAACTGCCGGGGGCGAAACATCCGGTGGCCAAATGCTGGGGACAAAATGTGCGGGGATGAACTGCTGGGGGCGAATGTGCGGGGGTGAAATTTGTGGGTGCGAAACATCCTGAGGGCCAAATGCTGAGGACGAAATAAGCGGGGGCAAAATGCTAGGGGTGAACTGCTCGGGGCGAACTGCTGGGGGTGAAATGTGTGAGGGCGAAATGTGTGGGGGTGAAATGTGCGGGGGTGAAACATCCTGGGGGCCAAATGCTGGGACGTAATGTGCGAGGGCAAACTGTACCCAGGGGGGAAATGCTGGGGGCGAACTGCTGCGGGCAAACTGCTGGGGGTGAACTGCTGGGGGCGAAACATCCAAATCTCCTAAACAACATGTCGTTCTGTCACTCTTGGAGCATGCAGGTTGAGTGGCCACAATCAAGAAATGTTGTGGTAAACAGATCCTTGGAGTGTCCTAGTGTGGGTTCTCTAGTCTCCTGGACTCAACATGGTGAGAGGTAGCAGGATCAGGGTGAGGATTAAGTGATCCAGTCTTTAGGCTGGTTAGACTGGACCGTGTGGAAAACTGTGTGGTGCTGCCAGGCCTGCTGGAAGCATTGTCGGCTTTCCAACCAACCACCTGTTCACATGGCTCTGGCTTCAGAAGTGATGTACCATGCCTCCTTGCAAAGTTGGACAGGAACCTATGTGTTGTGGATGGGTGTATTTCTTGTGCTCTAGCAACAGGCACCTATCCCACATCCTCGGCATCTGTGTGCACCATCATCAGTACTTCCACTTCCCCATCTCTTAAAGCATACCTTATGCATTTTTTAACTGCTAGGTCTCTTGAAACAAAGTTTACTCCACTGTAATGCAAAAGAAAGATTGGAAAATTTATGGATGACAATTAACCACGTAATCCCATATGACGTATTATCCCGTCAAGGTGACCTGGGACTTAATTGCCAGTGACGGGATAGTACATCATATGCGATCGGCCTTGCTCACGGGGGGAGCGCGGCCAATCGCGGCCGGGTGTCAGCTGACTATCGCAGCTGACATCTGGCACTATGTGCCAGGAGCGGTCACAGACCGCTCCCGGCACATTAACCCCCGGCACACTTCGATCAAACATGATCTCAGTGTTCCGGCGGTACAGGGAAGCATCGCGCAGGGAGGGGGCTCCCTGCGTACTTCCCTGAGATGATCAGTACAAGGCGATGTGATCCAAAATGGCCGCGGGGCTACTTCCGGGTCCTGCAGGGAGGTGGCTTACCAAGTGCCTGCTCAGAGCAGGCACTGGTAAGCCAGGAGCAGGGCACGTCAGCGATCTGTCACTATACAGTGATGTCCCCCCTGGGACAAAGTAAAAAAGTAAAAAAAAAAAAATGTTTAAGTGTGTAAAAAAAAAAAAAAAAATTCCTAAATAAAGAAAAAAAATATTGTTCCAATAAATTCATTTCTTTATCTAAATAATAAAAAAAACAGTAAAAGTACACATATTTAGTATCGCCGCGTCCGTAACGACCCGACCTATAAAACTGTCCCACTAGTTAACCCCTTCAGTGAACACCGTAAAAAAAAAAAAAAAAAAACGAGGCAAAAAACAACGCTTTATTATCATACTGCCGAACAAAAAGTGGAATAACACATGATCAAAAAGACGGATATAAATAACCATGGTACCGCTGAAAACGTCATCTTGTCCCGCAAAAAAACGAGCCTCCACACAGCATCATAGCAAAAAAATAAAAAAGTTATAGTCCTCAGAATAAAGCGAGGCAAAAATAATTATTTTTTCTATAAAATACTGTAGTTTTTATTGTATAAAAGCGCCAAAACATAAAAAAAAATATGTAAATGAGGTATCGCTGTAATCGTACTGACCCAAAGAATAAAACTGCTTTATCAATTTTACCAAACGTGGAATGGTATAAACGCCCCCCTCCCCAAAAGAAATTCATTAATAGCTGGTTTTTGGTCATTCTGCCTCACAAAAATCCGAATAAAAAGCGATCAAAAAATGTCACATGCCCAAAATGGTACCAATAAAAATGTCAACTCGTCCCACAAAAAACAGGACCTCACATGACTCTGTGGACCAAAATATGGAAAAATTATAGCTCTCAAAATGTGGTAACGCAAAAAATATATTTTTGCAATAAAAAGCGTCTTTTAGTGTGTAACAGCTGTCAATCATAAAAATCAGCTAAAAAACCCACTATAAAAGTAAATCAAACCCTCCTTCATGACCCCCTTAGTTAGGGAAAAATAAAAATTTAAAAAATGTATTTATTTCCATTTTCCCATTAGGGCTAGGGTTAGGGTTAGGGCTAGGGTTAGGGTTAGGGTTAGGGCTAGGGTTATGGCTAGGGTTAGGGTTAGGGCTAGGGCTAGGGTTAGGGTTGAGGTTGGGGTTAGGGTTGGGGTTAGGGGTGGGGCTAGGGTTACAGTTAGGGTTAGAGCTACAGTTAGGGCTGGGGCTAAAGTTAGGGTTAGGGCTGGGGCTAAAGTTAGGGTTGGGGCTAAAGTTTGAGTTAGGGTTGGGGTTAAAGTTAGGGTTAGGGTTTGGATTACATTCACGGTTGGAATTAGGGTTAGTGGTGTGTCAGGGTTAGGGGTGTGGTTAGGGTTATGGTTGGGATTAGGGTTAGGTGTGTGTTTGGGATAGGGTTTCAGTTAGAATTGGGGGTTTCCACTGTTTAGGCTCATCAGGGCTCTCCAAACACGACATGGTGTCCGATCTCAATTCCAGCCAATTCTGTGTTGAAAAAGTAAAACAGTGCTCCTTCCCTTCCAAGCTCTCCCGTGTGCCGAAACAGGGGTTTACCCCAACATATGGGGTTACAGCATACTCAGGACAAATTGGACAACAACTATTGGGGTCCATTTTCTCTTGTTACCCTTGGGAAAATAAAAATTTGGGGGGCTAAAAAAAAAATTTTGTGGGAAAAAAATAATTTTTATTTTCACGACTCTGCGTTATAAACTGTAGTCAAACACTTGGGGGTTCAAAGTTCTCACAACACATCTAGATAAGTTCCTTGGGGGTCTAGTTTCCAATATGGGGTCACTTGTGGGGGATTTCTACTGTGTAGGTGCATCAGGGGCTCTGCAAATGCAACGTGACGCCTGCAGACCAATTCATCTAAGTCAGCATTCCAAATGGTGCTCTTTCCCTTCCGAGCTCTGCCATGCGCCCAAATGGTGGTTCCCCCCCACATATGGGGTATCAGCGTACTCAGGACAAATTATACAACAACTTTTGTGGTCCATTTTCTCCTGTTACCCTTGGTAAAATAAAACAAATCGAAGTTGAATGAAATTTTTTGTGAAAAAAAGTTAAATGTTCATTTTTTTTAAACATTCCAAAAATTCCTGTAAAACACCTGAAGGGTTAATAAACTTCTGGAATGTGGTTTTGAGCACCTTGAGGGGTGCAGTTTTTTAGAATGGTGTCACACTTGGTTATTTTCTATCATATAGACCCCTCAAAATTACTTCAAATGTGATGTGGTCCCTAAAAAATATTGGTGTTGTAAAAATGAGAAATTGCTGGTCAACTTTTAACCCTTATAACTCCATAACAAAAAAAATGTTGGTTCCAAAATTGTGCTGATGTAAAGTAGACATGTGGAAAATGTTACTTATTAATTATTTTGTGTGACATATCTCTGTGATTAAGGGCATAAAAATTCAAAGTTGGAAAATTGCAAAATTTCAAAATTTTCGCCAAATTTCCATTTTTTCCACAAATAAACGCAAGTTATATCGAAGAAATTTTACCACTATCATGAAGTACAATATGTCACGAGAAAACATTGTCAGAATCGCCAAGATCCGTTGAAGCATTCCAGAGTTATAAACTCATAAAGGGACAGTGGGCAGAATTGTAAAAATTGGCATGGTCATTAACGTGCAAACCACCCTTGGGGCTTAACCCTGCTGTTCTGTTTAGATTTCATATACACTTGTACTGTTCCCGGTCATTTTTGACCGTCCTTATAAAATAATCATTTTTAGCTAATCTAAGTGGTTTTTTTAAACAGTTTTTGCACTGTTATATTGCTTGTGAAGATGGTTGTTCAAATACCAGAAAAAAAAATAAATACAAAGCTTGTTTTATATTTTTTTATATCCAAAAGGGAACATGGTATTTTTTCGATTTTTGTAAAAATTGATTATTTTTGCAGATAAAAAAAAAATCTTGATCTAAATGTTAACTATAAGTAATAATATCAAACATTATGTAGATATACTTTTTTCAAAGGCAAAAAAAAAAAAAAAAAAAGCTTTTTTCTCTATAAAATGGCAAAAAACGTTGTTTTTTATACACTTATACTGTACTGTTCCCGGTCATTTTTGACCGGACCTAACAAAGTTGTGATTTGTACCTAATTCAAGTGTTATTTGATTACCTGTTGCATTGTTTTACTGTATGTGAACATGGTTTTCAATAATCAGATGAAAAATTCAATCAAAAACTTTTATTTTTTGAATCAAATAAATTAACATTTATGTACAGTGTAATACTGTACAACCAGCAAACACATGGAAAATCAGAAAATCATGATTTACAATATGAAATGTTGACAACTGAATGGAACTAGATCTATATGAACAGCAGGGTAAATAAAAACCAGTGAAATAAATTGCGCATAGCTATACTGGAAGCGAATCCGTCGGCTGTATCGCAACTTGAAAATGTTGGTATGTGTAAATCTGTTCTGACCAAAAGTAGTCAGATACATTGATAAATAGTAGTAGATGCAATATATAGTTCAAAATGAGGTGATAGCACCTTTATTTTTGTCAAAAATTGTCTGGAGAGCTGAATAAAGGCCTATCGGTCATTTTTGACCGAACAGTACAAGTGTAAAAAAAATTGTACCAAATAAAGTAAACAAAAATTAAAAAAAAAAAAATTCCCACAGAGAGTACCCCCCTAATGACGAAAAGTCAGGGAGCCTCAAGTCTCAGAATCACACGCTGAATTTTTATAACATTATAGAATTTCAAAAATGGTCATTTTTGACCTAACAGAACAGCAGGGTTAAGGGGTTAAATTCAATCCAGAAAAATGTTTCAATGCTTTTCTCAGTTTTAGAGATTACATAAATATTCACAGACAAAATAAGACTGTATGTCTGAGAAATGGAGGCCTACACATTTTTTAACAGCTTTTTTGCAGTTTTACAGATGACAAAAATGTTCACAGACCATGTCTACTGTATGTCTGAGAAACAGAAGGCTACAACATTTTTAAAAGCTTTTGTTCACCGAGATCATAGAAATGTACTCCACACTAAGCAATAGTGTAGAGATCACAGAAATGTACTCCACACTATGGAACAGGGTATGGCTGAGAAATGTAGCCCAGGAAATGCTTCAACTATTTTTGTGTGTGTTATATAATACACAAAATGAACTCAAAGCACATAATACTTCATGGATCAAAATATATTACATTTTTCCAGCCCCCACAAAAAAACTGCATCTATATATTTCCAAACAGACTGCACAAGCCTAATCCCTATCTACAGACTAGATTCTGTCACTCTTCCTGCTCCTGTAACTCTCTCTCCTTCCACATGCTAAATGTAGATTGAATGTGCTGCAAACGATTAGCCCTTAGAAGGGCTGTTAGTATGATGGCTCAGCTTCAGCACCAGTATCAACACTAAGAATAGTCAATTCTTTGAACACTAAGGCTTATGCCTTTGATTCATTATACTGTGTACACAATTCTTGACAAGCAATCTTTCCTTCAAATACGAAGTGTTACAGAGCTGTGCAATGGTGTCAGTGTGCAGAGCCGGGCCGTGCCTGTCTTATTATAACCTCTGATCATGTCACAAGGCCAGCCAATCACAGTAATGCCACAACCAAGATGGCTATGGCATTACAGTGACTGACGTGGAATCTCCGCATGCTTAATGTCTGTGTAACAGATGCCAAAGATGCAGGGCATGGATTCGAGTTTTACATTGCGCACTGCCTATTACGAGCACATCCGAACACTCGAGTGATAACCAAATATCATTGAGCACGTTCACTCATCACTACAAATCATGTAATATTTTATAGATGACTAATTGAATCCAGAAACATTTTTCAAACTTTTTTTTGAGTGTTATATCCCACCAAAATGTAAAACAAGGCCCATATAACTCTATGAATTACAAATTCAATCCAGAAAAAAATTTGAATGCTTTTTTAGAGTGTTATATACCACCAAAAGGTAAAATAAATCACGTAGTACTTTATGGATGACTAATTGAATCCAGAAAACTTTTGGAATGCTTTTTGGGGGTGTTATTTACTACTGAAATGTAAGCAAAGCACCTAATACTCTATGGATGACAAATTCAATCCAGAACATTTTTTGCATGCTTTTTTGGAGTGTTACATATTACCGAAAAACAAAACAAAGCATGTAATACAATACTGATGACTAATTGAATCCTGAAAAAATTTTCAACCCTTTTTTGGAGTGTTAGATACCACTCAAATGTAAAACAAAGCTTGAAATACTCAATGGATAACAAATTAAATCCAGAAAAGTTTTTGAAAGCTTTTTTGGAGTGTTATATACCACCGAAATAAAAAACAAAACACATAAAACTCTATGAATGACAAAGTGAAGCCAGAACATTTTTTGAACACTTTTTTGAATAGTTATATATACCATCGAAATGTAAAACAAAGTACATCATACTCTATGGATGACTAACTGAATCCAGAAACATTTGTCAACACTTTTTGGGAGTATTATATACCATCATAATGTAACACAAATCATGTAATACTCTTTGCATGACAAAATAGTCAATTCTTTGATCCCCCCAAAAATAATGTGGTCATGTGCAGCACTTATATATTCAGCCATGGACAGAAAAGCCGTAAGCCCTGCCTTGACACTGTATTCTGCCAGTCTCTCTGCTTCTGCAACTCTCCCTAGGTGAAATGCAGAATGTATCTGATACTAACAGCAAAGCACAACACTAGCCATTAGAAGGACTTTTTGTATCAATATTAGAGGACTCTGGTTAGTTAATCTGTGCATACACAGGCCTAGATAACTGCTCTCTCCCTCCAATCAGAAATGTTCCTTAGCTGTGCAATGGCATCAGTGAGCTCCAGTCCTTTCATAACCTCTTAAGAGGTAATGAAGCCAGCCTATCTGTTAGGGCTAGTGGAACGCACCAAATTATAAGAGAAATGGTATAAGGTGCGTTCGCAGCTCGGGGTCCACCGTGCAGAGATGGAACCTGCTGCTGAGTAATGACGGACTATATGGCGGTACAATGTGGATATACACACAGGTTAACTTCACCCTGTGTGAAGGAAGCAAACCCTGTTGCATCACAGGGCCACGGTATCGCACCAAGAGCGCAAGCAAGGAGTCTCAGGACTCTATCCCAAGACACAGGATTAGAGTACGTTCAGACCACTCGCGCTCGACATCGCAACTGGGGTGTTAAGAGTAACAGAAAATATAGCTTAAATGCACAAGAGTGCGTGCTGTGCCGCTTTTGGTGGACGCCACTAACCACCCAGACTTGGGATAGGAAAGCGCTCTAATAGCGCACGGCGCCGCACTGGGGGTCACAGCAATTAGACGCTGTTTCGTGTGTTAATTGCTGATAGCTCAGCCAGGCGCTAGATAGCAGACATCCACCTTACGCGAGCAGTCATACACAAGGGAGGAAATGATTAAAGAACGACTTGCACTCATCAACACACACATGTTTTCAAACGTATACTAGCGCATGACCGTTCGGCCATGCAAACCTTTTATAGCTGCAACAAGTTCAGGACCTTCCTAGAGGAACAATGAGAACTGCTACAGTAACTGAGCAACTTCAGGACCTTCCTATAGGACCAATAGGAGATACTGCAGTACTAGAGCATGTGACCCCAGACCTCCACTGAGAGGTCTTACTTTGGGCATGCTCAGAAGGCTTAGTCCCAGAAAGACCTGCTCGCTGCTGAACATTGCTGGCTACAAGGACAGAACCTGGAAGGGCAGTAGTAACTAGTTGGCCAGTATCAGCCTGAGCTAGACGCTGGGACCGACGTCTCTGCTGAGCAGACTCCACTGCGGCTGGAGAAGAATGGGAGACCGCAGCGGAGATGGTTTGAGATTCCCCCTGTGCAGAGGCGGGAACTCATCACCTAACATTACCCCCCTCATTGGACCTCGCTATGCTCGAAGGCTGCAATGAGCTGCAGAGCTTGAATGTGCTCAGCAGGCTCCCAAAACCTGTTCTCTGGCCATAACCCTTCCAGTCCACCAAATAAAATGTCTTGCCACGTACCATTTTGCACCCCAAAATAGTGTTCACCTCATAATCGTCCATAGACAAACCCGATGTCCCAGCAAATGACTCAGAAAACCGGGACATGTATACGGGCTTCAAGAGGGACACACGAAAGGTGTCGGTAATACCTAGGCGTGGAGGAAGTGTCAGATGGTAGACCACAGGGTTAACCTGTTCAAGGACCTTGAAGGGACCCAAGTAGCAAGGTGCAAACTTAGTGGATTCAACACGCAGCCTGATGTTACGGGCAGAGAGCCACACTAAGTCATCAGTAGCAAAGGTCGGAGCGGGCGCCGATGAGCATCGGCGGAGAACCTCATTCTCTCCTTGGAGGCCCGAATGGCATCTTGAGTGCGGTCCCAAATGTCCCATGCCTCCACAGCCCAGTCTGCCACCCTGGAGTTGGCAGAAGACACGGGCATGGGCACAGGGACATGTGGATGCTGGCAGTAATTAAGGAGGAATGGACTCTGACCGGTGGAGTCGGATACGGCATTGTTAAGCGCAAATTCCACCCACGGTAGCAAGGATGCCCAGTTATCCTGCCTGGCAGAAACAAAATGACGTAGAAATGTGACCAGAGTCTGGTTGGCCCTCTCAACCAACCCATTCGTCTCGTGATGATATGCCGAGGAGAGATTCAACTCAATACTGAGTAGACGACAAAGCTCTCTCCAGAATCGAGACGCAAACTGGGGACCCGGTCACTGACAATTTTGTCCAGCATACCGTGTAGGCGAAAGATATGTTTGATGAACAACGCTGCCAGAGTACGGGCAGAAGGTAGCCGTGGAAGAGGCACCAAGTGCACCAATTTGGAAAAATGGTCGGTGATCACCCAGGTAATGGTGCAGCTACGACACTTGGGTAAGCCCACCACAAAATCCATCCCGACCATCTCCCAGGGCCTGTCCGCCACCGGAAGGGGGTAAAGCAACCCAGCTGGCCATTGCTTAGGAGACTTGTTCTTGTTGCAGGAGACACACGCCCGAGCATAGTCTGCGACATCACGAGCCATATGCAGCCACCAGTATGTCCTCGCCAGTAGTTCAGATGTCCTTTTGGACACAAAATGTCCACCCACCCTGGACGAGTGAGCCCAAGAGAGAACGTCCGGACGCAGACTGGATGGTAGAAAAGTATTGCCCGGAGGCACAGACTCTAGCGATTCCGAGGCCACAGTTCTCAGGCTCTTGGTGGGGACAATAAGCCGAGGCTCTTCTTCCTCCTCCTCAGATGATACAACGGAACGAGAGAGAGCGTCGGCACAAATGTTCTTCTCCCCGGAAAGAAAATGGAGAGTGAAATGGAACTGGGAGAAGAACAAGGACCATCTGGCCTGGTGAGAATTTAACCGCTGGGCTGTTTGCAAGTACACCAAATTCTTGTGGTCTGTGAAGACTTGTAAGGGAAAATGAACCCCCTCCAAGAGATGTCTCCACTCTGAGAAGGCCAACTTCATGGCTAGCAACTCCCTATCCCAGATGGAATAATTCCTCTCCGCAGGTGAGAAGGTCTTGGAAAAGAAGAAGCAAGGATGCTTCCGACCTTGAGCATCCTTTTGGAAAAGGACTGCTCCAGCACCAACGGATGTGCAGCGCCCCAGAGTCCTGGTCGTTGCAGTAACATTGCTCTGCCGCTAAGGGGAGTGATGGTACGTCTGATGGCACTAAAAGAGTTCACCTGACCAGGTATCACAGTCACACACTACACTTCACACTCCGGCCACCAGGGGGAGCAAAAGGTTCTATGTATTAGGCCACTCCTCACACTCTGGTAAAACTGGGGGTTGGATAGGAAGTTAGAGAGAAGCTGACTGGGTTTTTGCCCAGGTAACATCTAGTGAGAGAAGAGGTTGCTTGGGAAGATTCAGGGGGGTCCCTGTCAGGGGTGGGATCCTGACAGTGGCCTAGCACAGGACAGATCGTTACGGAGCCGTGCCTGCACCTCATTGCGGCAGCAACTTAAGAAAGGACACAAAGCAAAGTATATTGTGGAGAAGTGAGAAACGAGATCACAGCACAAAGGCGATAGAACCAGAAGTAGTCGTGCCCCGAGATCGGCAACATCCTTCTGAGGCGCGTAGCCGGCGGCCGGAACGCCGAGGAAGTAATAGACTCTACGCATTACTTTAAACTACGGCAGGGCAGTTAACTCTAGGTTGGCTGTCTCACCTTTACACCTAATGAAGACAACGGAGGCAATTGTGGGAGAGGGGCGTCTCTAGGGTCCCTATAAAATAACTCCAGGCCTACCCCGTCATACGGGTGCATCCTATCCAAACCATCTGGGGGACGGAGAGAGAGAACAGAAACATACACGACAGTTGTGAGGACTATCCCGTGGTGCTCAGCAGGGAGGTACTACAACACCCAGGCGCTAGTAGGAAGGCTACTGATTTCCACCTGCAAAGGGAACTCTGGATGTGCCTTCGGACCGTCCGGTCTCAGCCAGCCCTGTTAGCAGTGCTCTGGATTGCGGATGCCGAAGCCTTCAGTAAAAAGGTAAAGAGACTGCAATCCTGTGTCCTCATCATTTACTGCGACCTACACTGTCACCTACATCTTTAATTGGGCACCCCTTAGCAGGGCCACGGACCGGGTCAGGCCACCGTGACATCCCCAGAACCGAGACCGAGGGACCCGGTACCGAGTACCCCGCTGCCCTGCGTTTGGGGGCCGCTCCAGATGAGTCATCCACTTCCATTATAAATGGCTTATCTACATCGGGGCGATGCAGGATGGGAGCTCTAACGAAATGTGACTTAATGGAGTTAAAGGCTTTGGAGACCTCCACAGACCACAATTTGGGATTTGCTTCCTTCTTGGTGAGGGCAACCAAGGGAGCTACCAAAGTTGAGACGTGTGGAATGAACTGGCAATAGTAAATAATGAACCCCATAAAGCTCAGCACCGCTTTAAGAGAATAGGGTTCCTGCCAGTCCATCACAGCCTGTAGTTTGGCAGGATCCATAGCCAATCCCTGGGCAGAGATGATATAGCCTAGGAAAGGTAAGGACTCCTGCTCATACACACATTTCTCCAACTTTGCATAGAGGGAATTTGCCCGTAAGAGGTCGAAGACTCTGCAAACATCTCTCCGGTGGGAGTCAATATCTGGAGAGTAGATGAGAATATCATCCAGATAGACTATGACCGAGGTGGAGAGCATATCTCTGAAGATGTCGTTCACAAAGTCTTGGAAAATGGCTGGGGCATTACAGAGCCCGCAGGGCATCACCAGATATTCATAGTTCCCATCCCTGGTGTTAAAAGCCATCATCCATTCGTCCCCCTCACGGATGCGAATCAGGTTGTAAGCACCCCGCAAATCTAGTTTAGTAAATACCCTTGCTCCCCGAAGCCTATCAAAGAGCTCAGATATCAGGGGCAGGGGATACTTGTTCTTAACAGAGATGGCGTTAAGATCCCTGTAATCTATGCATGGACGTAGTTCCCAGTTCTTCTTCTGCACGAAGAAGAACCCAACCAGTGCAGGTGACACTGACTTCCTAATGAATCCTCTTGAAAGATTTTCCTGGATGTATTGTGACATTGCCTCCATCTCCGGGAGAGATAACGGATAGACTCAACCCCGGGGAGGCTCAGCACCAGGCAAGAGATCAATAGGACACTCATAGGGGCTGTGAGGTGGAAGGGTCTCCACAGCCATTTTGGAGAACACATCCATATAGGGCCAATATTGCTTGGGGAGAGAGGATAGATCTGCGGCTACCTCAGTAGTAGCAACCTGAACACATTCCCTCTGACATCTACCTCACAAGATTCACCCCATCCCAAAATTCTACCTGTGGACCACTCAATATGAGGAGAGTGGTACCGTAGCCAAGGTATCCCTAACAGGACCTCATCAATTCCCTCAGGAATGACGAGCTGAGATATGATTTCCTGATGAGATGGTGACATGGACAGAGAAAAAGGGATGGTCTGGGGTGTTATCTGTGAGGGCAGTGTCGACCAATCACAAGCCGCGACATCATCGAAGGTCTTTCACACGCTCATTCTTAGGAACGGAGGCTGCCGGTTACAGTGCTAAGGTCCAGGGGCCTCCGGAGGGGTGAGTATATCAATATTTTTTATTTTGATTCTTTATTTTACACATTAATATGGATCCCGATACCGATTCCCGAAAAGTATCGGAACTCGGTATCGGAATTCTGATACCGCAAATATCGGCCGATACCCGATACTTGCGGTATCGGAATGCTCAACACTAGTCCCCAATAGGGTTGAGCGACTTTCATTTTTTTAAGATCGAGTAGGGTTTTGGGAAACCCGATTTTGTCCAGAGTCGAGTCGAGTGCAGTCGGCCGATTATCGCTAAAAGTCGGGGATCGACCGAAACACGAAACCCAATGCAAGTCAATGGGGAAGCATAGTCGGCAGTGAGTGGAGGCCAGGAAAACACCTACAGTGCCCATTTTAATGCCAAAAACATCCATTCTTGTTTCTGAAGCTTGCCAATCTTAATTAACTGTATAATAATAGTTGGGCATAGGGAATTGGGTGAAAGTTGTGGGGGGAGTAGGGCTGGCTCAAGTTTTTCGTGGGCCCAGGAAATGCGGACTACGTCACGGCGGTGTTGCAGGGAAAGGTAAGTATTTAAAAGTTGCAAGTGCTGTGATCCTGAGCAAGCAGGGGGGGGGCCCACTCGTTCGCATTGCCACTGGCACAGGGCCCCTCAAAGTACGGCGGTGTGTTTGCATGGCGGGGGCGCCTCCCACCAGCAGCGACACTTTTGCGTACTCTGAGGGGCCCTGTGCCAGTGACGTCGCCAACGAGTATGCCCCCCCACCTGATGAAGGAACCTGCACTTTCATCTGCACCTTCCTCTTTGTCCCTGTGTAAGGTGGTATAACATGCGGGAAGGGGAACCTTACTTTCAGCAGGGACAGATTCTGGCTGTGTAGAGTACAAGGGGAATGTAGTGGTCTAGGTCAATGTACCAGCAGACTCATTTAGCAGTGGCTGGGCAATGGGCAGGATGAGGAGGAAACAGATATAGGGCCAAAGAATAAAGTAGGCTACATGCAGTTCAAAATTGGTAACAGGACTAAACAGGCGGCATTGCTTTGTTCAGTGGAGTAGCAAACCCAAGAGCAGCAGACACTGTTTCAAGGGCCTAACCACACTAGTAGGCCAAATGCAGTTTAATATCTGATAGTATAGGGCGAAAGCCAGAATGTGGAAGCTCAGCTTTGTTCAGTTGAGGACAACACCAGGGAGGGGCAGACACCTTTAGTAGGCCGGAAAAGCCTATTGCATTTTTTAAAATGGTAATTTGGAGCAGAAGGTTGAAGCTCAGCTTTATTTAGTTGAGGGCAACACCAGGGAGGGGCAGAAGCCGTTAGTAGGCCCTAACCACCATTTTTTTTTTAAAACCACATAATGAGAGCCGGAAGGTTGAAGCTCAGCTTTATTTAGTTGAGGACAACACCAGGGAGGGGCAGAAGCCGTTAGTAGGCCCTAACCACCATTTTTTTTTTTTAAACCACATAATGAGAGCCGGAAGGTTGAAGCTCAGCTTTATTTAGTTGAGGACAACACCAGGGAGGGGCACACAGACAGACACCTTTAGTAGGCCTGAAAAGCCTATTGCATTTTTCAAAATGGTAATTTGGAGCAGAAGGTTGAAGCTCAGCTTTATTTAGTTGAGGGCAACACCAGGGAGGGGCAGAAGCCGTTAGTAGGCCCTAACCACCATTTTTTTTTTAAAACCACATAATGAGAGCCGGAAGGTTGAAGCTCAGCTTTATTTAGTTGAGGACAACACCAGGGAGGGGCAGAAGCCGTTAGTAGGCCCTAACCACCATTTTTTTTTTAAAACCACATAATGAGAGCCGGAAGGTTGAAGCTCAGCTTTATTTAGTTGAGGACAACACCAGGGAGGGGCAGAAGCCGTTAGTAGGCCCTAACCACCATTTTTTTTTTTAAAACCACATAATGAGAGCCGGAAGGTTGAAGCTCAGCTTTATTTAGTTGAGGACAACACCAGGGAGGGGCAGAAGCCGTTAGTAGGCCCTAACCACCATTTTTTTTTTAAAACCACATAATGAGAGCCGGAAGGTTGAAGCTCAGCTTTATTTAGTTGAGGACAACACCAGGGAGGGGCAGAAGCCGTTAGTAGGCCCTAACCACCATTTTTTTTTTTAAAACCACATAATGAGAGCCGGAAGGTTGAAGCTCAGCTTTATTTAGTTGAGGACAACACCAGGGAGGGGCAGAAGCCGTTAGTAGGCCCTAACCACAATTTTTTTTTTTAAAACCACATAATGAGAGCCGGAAGGTTGAAGCTCAGCTTTATTTAGTTGAGGACAACACCAGGGAGGGGCAGAAGCCGTTAGTAGGCCCTAACCACCATTTTTTTTTTAAAACCACATAATGAGAGCCGGAAGGTTGAAGCTCAGCTTTATTTAGTTGAGGACAACACCAGGGAGGGGCAGAAGCCGTTAGTAGGCCCTAACCACCATTTTTTTTTTTAAAACCACATAATGAGAGCCGGAAGGTTGAAGCTCAGCTTTATTTAGTTGAGGACAACACCAGGGAGGGGCAGAAGCCGTTAGTAGGCCCTAACCACCATTTTTTTTTTTAAAACCACATAATGAGAGCCGGAAGGTTGAAGCTCAGCTTTATTTAGTTGAGGACAACACCAGGGAGGGGCACACAGACAGACACCTTTTGTAGGCCTGAAAAGCCTATTGCATTTTTCAAAATGGTAATTTGGAGCAGAAGGTTGAAGCTCAGCTTTATTTAGTTGAGGGCAACACCAGGGAGGGGCAGAAGCCGTTAGTAGGCCCTAACCACCATTTTTTTTTTAAAACCACATAATGAGAGCCGGAAGGTTGAAGCTCAGCTTTATTTAGTTGAGGACAACACCAGGGAGGGGCAGAAGCCGTTAGTAGGCCCTAACCACCATTTTTTTTTTTAAAACCACATAATGAGAGCCGGAAGGTTGAAGCTCAGCTTTATTTAGTTGAGGACAACACCAGGGAGGGGCAGAAGCCGTTAGTAGGCCCTAACCACCATTTTTTTTTTTAAAACCACATAATGAGAGCCGGAAGGTTGAAGCTCAGCTTTATTTAGTTGAGGACAACACCAGGGAGGGGCACACAGACAGACACCTTTAGTAGGCCTGAAAAGCCTATTGCATTTTTTAAAATGGTAATTTGGAGCAGAAGGTTGAAGCTCAGCTTTATTTAGTTGAGGGCAACACCAGGGAGGGGCAGAAGCCGTTAGTAGGCCCTAACCACCATTTTTTTTTTTTAAACCACATAATGAGAGCCGGAAGGTTGAAGCTCAGCTTTATTTAGTTGAGGACAACACCAGGGAGGGGCAGAAGCCGTTAGTAGGCCCTAACCACCATTTTTTTTTTTAAAACCACATAATGAGAGCCGGAAGGTTGAAGCTCAGCTTTATTTAGTTGAGGACAACACCAGGGAGGGGCACACAGACAGACACCTTTTGTAGGCCTGAAAAGCCTATTGCATTTTTCAAAATGGTAATTTGGAGCAGAAGGTTGAAGCTCAGCTTTATTTAGTTGAGGGCAACACCAGGGAGGGGCAGAAGCCGTTAGTAGGCCCTAACCACCATTTTTTTTTTAAAACCACATAATGAGAGCCGGAAGGTTGAAGCTCAGCTTTATTTAGTTGAGGACAACACCAGGGAGGGGCAGAAGCCGTTAGTAGGCCCTAACCACCATTTTTTTTTTTAAAACCACATAATGAGAGCCGGAAGGTTGAAGCTCAGCTTTATTTAGTTGAGGACAACACCAGGGAGGGGCAGAAGCCGTTAGTAGGCCCTAACCACCATTTTTTTTTTTAAAACCACATAATGAGAGCCGGAAGGTTGAAGCTCAGCTTTATTTAGTTGAGGACAACACCAGGGAGGGGCAGAAGCCGTTAGTAGGCCCTAACCACCATTTTTTTTTTTAAAACCACATAATGAGAGCCGGAAGGTTGAAGCTCAGCTTTATTTAGTTGAGGACAACACCAGGGAGGGGCACACAGACAGACACCTTTAGTAGGCCTGAAAAGCCTATTGCATTTTTTAAAATGGTAATTTGGAGCAGAAGGTTGAAGCTCAGCTTTATTTAGTTGAGGGCAACACCAGGGAGGGGCAGAAGCCGTTAGTAGGCCCTAACCACCATTTTTTTTTTTTAAACCACATAATGAGAGCCGGAAGGTTGAAGCTCAGCTTTATTTAGTTGAGGGCAACACCAGGGAGGGGCAGAAGCCGTTAGTAGGCCCTAACCACCATTTTTTTTTTTTAAACCACATAATGAGAGCCGGAAGGTTGAAGCTCAGCTTTATTTAGTTGAGGGCAACACCAGGGAGGGGCAGAAGCCGTTAGTAGGCCCTAACCAAAGTTGAAGGCCAAATGCAGTTTAATTTCTGATACTATAGGCCGAAAGCCAGAAGGTGGAAGTTCCGATTTAGACAGTGGAGGACAATTTGAATTAGGGACTGCAGACAGACTTAGTAGGCTGTCCCCTGTGGACCATGCATCCACCACATTAACCCATTGCGCCGTAATGGACACGTAATCTTCCGTGGCCATGCCTACAGGTCCATGCGTCTGTTGTCAGGTGCACCTTTGTACTCACAGATTGCCAGAGTGCATGGACAATGCGGTCTTCTACATGCTGGTGGAGGGTTGGGATGGCTTTTCTCGCAAAAGAAGTGTCGACTGGTTAGCTTGTAGCGTGGTACAGCGTAGTCCATCATGGCCTTATTAATAGTAAATAAAATATATAACTAGGCTCTATGAACTTTTAAATAGGTTCCAGGGGTACACGGGCAGCATTGGTGTGGTCAGTGGAGGAGTATTGCAAGTAGGGGCTGCAGACAGGCTATCAAAGGCCTAAAATAACAAACAGTAGGCAGTCATGGCAGTTTTACATCGGTTACATGGATACACAGGCAGGCACTCCAGGCAGCATTGTGGTCAGTGGAGGAGTATTGCAAGTAGGGGCCGCAGACAGGCTATCAAAGGCCTAAAATAACAAACAATAGGCTCATGGCAGTTTTACAGCGGTTACATGGATACACGGGCAGGCAGCTTGGTGGTCAGTGGAGGAGTATTTAAAGTAGGGACCGCAGACAGGCTTCAAAGGCCTAACATAAGAAAATGGGCTGGCTGTAGGCACTTTATAATTGGTTCCAGGGGTACACGGGCAGCAGTGGTCTGGTCAGTGGAGGAGTATTTAAAGTAGGGACCGCAGACAGGCTATCAAAGGCCTAACATAACAAACAATAGGCTCATGGCAGTTTCACAGCGGTTACATGGATACACGGGCAGGCAGCTTGGTGGTCAGTGGAGGAGTATTGCAAGTAGGGGCTGCAGACAGGCTATCAAAGGCCTAAAATAACAAACAGTAGGCAGTCATGGCAGTTTTACATCGGTTACATGGATACACAGGCAGGCACTCCAGGCAGCATTGTGGTCAGTGGAGGAGTATTGCAAGTAGGGGCCGCAGACAGGCTATCAAAGGCCTAAAATAACAAACAATAGGCTCATGGCAGTTTTACAGCGGTTACATGGATACACGGGCAGGCAGCTTGGTGGTCAGTGGAGGAGTATTTAAAGTAGGGACCGCAGACAGGCTTCAAAGGCCTAACATAAGAAAATGGGCTGGCTGTAGGCACTTTATAATTGGTTCCAGGGGTACACGGGCAGCAGTGGTCTGGTCAGTGGAGGAGTATTTAAAGTAGGGACCGCAGACAGGCTATCAAAGGCCTAACATAACAAACAATAGGCTCATGGCAGTTTCACAGCGGTTACATGGATACACGGGCAGGCAGCTTGGTGGTCAGTGGAGGAGTATTGCAAGTAGGGGCTGCAGACAGGCTATCAAAGGCCTAAAATAACAAACAGTAGGCAGTCATGGCAGTTTTACATCGGTTACATGGATACACAGGCAGGCACTCCAGGCAGCATTGTGGTCAGTGGAGGAGTATTGCAAGTAGGGGCCGCAGACAGGCTATCAAAGGCCTAAAATAACAAACAATAGGCTCATGGCAGTTTTACAGCGGTTACATGGATACACGGGCAGGCAGCTTGGTGGTCAGTGGAGGAGTATTTAAAGTAGGGACCGCAGACAGGCTTCAAAGGCCTAACATAAGAAAATGGGCTGGCTGTAGGCACTTTATAATTGGTTCCAGGGGTACACGGGCAGCAGTGGTCTGGTCAGTGGAGGAGTATTTAAAGTAGGGACCGCAGACAGGCTATCAAAGGCCTAACATAACAAACAATAGGCTCATGGCAGTTTCACAGCGGTTACATGGATACACGGGCAGGCAGCTTGGTGGTCAGTGGAGGAGTATTGCAAGTAGGGGCTGCAGACAGGCTATCAAAGGCCTAAAATAACAAACAGTAGGCAGTCATGGCAGTTTTACATCGGTTACATGGATACACAGGCAGGCACTCCAGGCAGCATTGTGGTCAGTGGAGGAGTATTGCAAGTAGGGGCCGCAGACAGGCTATCAAAGGCCTAAAATAACAAACAATAGGCTCATGGCAGTTTTACAGCGGTTACATGGATACACGGGCAGGCAGCTTGGTGGTCAGTGGAGGAGTATTTAAAGTAGGGACCGCAGACAGGCTTCAAAGGCCTAACATAAGAAAATGGGCTGGCTGTAGGCACTTTATAATTGGTTCCAGGGGTACACGGGCAGCAGTGGTCTGGTCAGTGGAGGAGTATTTAAAGTAGGGACCGCAGACAGGCTATCAAAGGCCTAACATAACAAACAATAGGCTCATGGCAGTTTCACAGCGGTTACATGGATACACGGGCAGGCAGCTTGGTGGTCAGTGGAGGAGTATTGCAAGTAGGGGCTGCAGACAGGCTATCAAAGGCCTAAAATAACAAACAGTAGGCAGTCATGGCAGTTTTACATCGGTTACATGGATACACAGGCAGGCACTCCAGGCAGCATTGTGGTCAGTGGAGGAGTATTGCAAGTAGGGACCGCAGACAGGCTTCAAAGGCCTAACATAAAAAAATGGGCTGGCTGTAGGCACTTTATAATTGGTTCCAGGGGTACACGGGCAGCAGTGGTCTGGTCAGTGGAGGAGTATTTAAAGTAGGGACCGCAGACAGGCTATCAAAGGCCTAAAATAACAAACAATAGGCTCATGGCAGTTTCACAGCGGTTACATGGATACACGGGCAGGCAGCTTGGTGGTCAGTGGAGGAGTATTGCAAGTAGGGGCCGCAGACAGGCTATCAAAGGCCTAAAATAACAAACAATAGGCTCATGGCAGTTTTACAGCGGTTACATGGATACACAGGCAGCTTGGTGGTGAGTGGAGGAGTAGTGCAAGGAGTGTCTGTCCCAGTACTCCCAAAATATAAATAGATGTTAATGTCTCGCAAAACAACCAAAACAAAAAAAAAAGGTGGCATACTTAGGTACAGGGGTGGGCTCATCTACTGAGTTTCTGACATAGTAATTTGGCAGTAACTATTTAATGGTGCCAATATAGGACACAGACACAGACTACTTTAAGTTGCATCATAGATGTCTACAAATTTGTATTGTCAGTGCCAGACATTGAATGATGTCAGCGAATAGACTAAAGATTGGTGGAGCTGTGCGACATAATTTTGCACGTGGTAGAGCACATTTTGAGCTGGGGTAGGGGGGAACTCTCTTGAGGCCGGCGGGACCGCCCCAGGGCCCCTCATGTTACAACGGTGTGTCTGACGTTGGGTGCGCACCACCACCGCCAGAGACACTACATTGTACTATGAGGGACCCAGTAGCAATGCCGTCAACCAAAAGCGAGCACACCCACCTCTTCAGACAAACAGCAGTCTCACGGGTGCTTGCGCCAAGTCGCGATACCACGGCCCCGTGTGGGGAGTTTTGCCATTTAGGGAGGTGTAAACATGTCGTATGCTGTACAATCAGCTGCAGCAAATTAGACATTAGAAAAGTAATTCACAGGCAAGAGCTTTTCATAGGAAAGCTAGGTGTCGGCCGGGCAAGGTGGGGCAAAAGATTTCGAAATCCAGTTGTGGTTCATTTTAATGAATGTTAGATCGTCAACATTTTGGGTAGCCAGACGAGTCCTTTTTTCGGTTAATATTGAACCTGCAGCACTGAATACTCTTTCTGATAGGACACTTGCTGCCGGGCAAGCAAGCTCCTGCAATGCATATTCTGCCAATTCTGGCCAGGTGTCTAATTTGGAGGCCCAGTAATCAAATGGGAATGACGGTTGAGGGAGAACATCGATAAGGGATGAAAAATAGTTAGTAACCATACTGGACAAATGTTGTCTCCTGTCACTTTCAATTGATGCAGCAGTACCTGTCCTGTCTGCGGTCATAGCAAAATCACTCCACAACCTGGTCAGAAAACCCCTCTGTCCAATGCCACTTCTGATGTGTGCACCCCTAACACTCCTAGTCTGCTGCCCCCTGGAGCTCGTGTGAGAACGATCACGTGCGCTGTGTGCTGGGAATGCCTGAAGCAAACGGTCAACAAGAGTTGATTGTTTGGTTGCTAATATTAGTTCCAAGTTCTCATGTGGCATAATATTTTGCAATTTGCCTTTATAGCGTGGATCAAGGAGGCAGGCCAACCAGTAATCGTCATCGTTCATCATTTTCGTAATGCGTGTGTCCCTTTTTAGGATACGTAAGGCATAATCCGCCATGTGGGCCAAAGTTCCAGTTGTCAAATCTCCGGTTGTGATTGGTTGAGGGGCAGTTGCAGGCAAATCTACGTCACTTGTGTCCCTCAAAAAACCAGAACCCGGCCGTGACACGCAACCAAATTCCTGTGCCCCCGGGAAAGGTTCGGCATTAAAAATATACTCATCCCCATCATCCTCCTCGTCCTCCACCTCCTCTTCGCCCGCTACCTCGTCCTGTACACTGCCCTGACCAGACAATGGCTGACTGTCATCAAGGCTTTCCTCTTCCTCTGGTGCAGACGCCTGCTCCTTTATGTGCGTCAAACTTTGCATCAGCAGACGCATTAGGGGGATGCTCATGCTTATTACGGCGTTGTCTGCACTAACCAGCCGTGTGCATTCCTCAAAGCACTGAAGGACTTGACACATGTCTTGTATCTTAGACCACTGCACACCTGACAACTCCATGTCTGCCATCCTACTGCCTGCCCGTGTATCCTCCCACAAATAAATAACAGCACGCCTCTGTTCGCACAGTCTCTGAAGCATGTGCAGTGTTGAGTTCCACCTTGTTGCAACGTCTATGATTAGGCGATGCTGGGGAAGGTTCAAAGACCGCTGATAGGTCTGCATACGGCTGGCGTGTACAGGCGAACGTCGGATATGTGAGCAAAGTGCACGCACTTTGAGGAGCAGGTCGGAGAACCCAGGATAAGTTTTCAATAAGCACTGCACCACCAGGTTTAAGGTGTGAGCCAGGCAAGGAATGTGTTTCAGTTGGGAAAGGGAGATGGCAGCCATGAAATTCCTTCCGTTATCACTCACTACCTTGCCTGCCTCAAGATCTACTGTGCCCAGCCACGACTGCGTTTCTTGTTGCAAGAACTCGGACAGAACTTCCGCGGTGTGTCTATTGTCGCCCAAGCACTTCATAGCCAATACAGCCTGCTGACGCTTGGCAGTAGCTGGCCCATAATGGGACAACTGGTGTGCAACAGTGTCATCTGCCGATGGAGTGGTTGGCAGACTGCGTTCTGTGGAAGAGCTGTAGCTTCTGCAGGAGGACGAGGAGGAGGAGGAGGAGGGGGTGCGAACGCCTACAGCCAACTGTTTCCTAGACCGTGGGCTAGGCACAACTGTCCCTAAATTGATGTCGCCTGTGGACCCTGCATCCACCACATTCACCCAGTGTGCCGTGATGGACACATAACGTCCCTGGCCATGCCTACTGGTCCATGCATCTGTAGTCAGGTGCACCTTTGTACTCACAGATTGCCTGAGTGCATGGACGATGCGCTGTTTAACATGCTGGTGCAGGGCTGGGATGGCTTTTCTGGAAAAAAAGTGTCGACTGGGTAGCTCGTATCGTGGTTCAGCGTACTCCATCAGGGCTTTGAAAGCTTCGCTTTCAACTAACCGGTAGGGCATCATCTCTAACGAGATTAGTCTAGCTATGTGGGCGTTAAAACCCTGTGTACGCGGATGCGAGGATAAGTACTTCCTTTTTCTAACCAGAGTCTCATGTAGGGTGAGCTGGACTGGAGAGCTGGAGATCGTGGAACTTTCGGGTGTGCCGGTGTACATGGCAGACTGAGAGACGGTTGGAGACGGTATTGTTTCCGCCGGTGCCCTAGATGCAATATTTCCTCCTACAAAACTGGTGATTCCCTGACCCTGACTGCTTTTGGCTGGCAAAGAAACCTGCACAGATACTGCCTGTGGTGCGGAAAATGGTGGCCTTACAGTGACGGAAGGGATGTTGCGTTGCTGACTAGCTTCATTGGCCGAGGGTGCTACAACCTTGAGGGACGTTTGGTAGTTAGTCCAGGCTTGAAAATGCATGGTGGTTAAGTGTCTATGCATGCAACTAGTATTTAGACTTTTCAGATTCTGACCTCTGCTTAAGCTAGTTGAACATTTTTGACAGATGACTTTGCGCTGATCAGTTGGATGTTGTTTAAAAAAATGCCAGACTGCACTCTTCCTAGACTCGGATCCCTTTTCAGGGATTGCAGACTGAGCTTTAACCGGATGGCAACGCTGTGCTCCAACAGGTTTTGGCTTTGACACGCGTTTTGGGCCAGATACGGGCCCGGCAGATGTAACCTGTTGCGATGTTGATGCCTGCTGCGGCCCCTCCTCCACCTCCGCTTCTGAACTACTGCCGCCTGCACCCTGTTCCCCCAATGGCTGCCAATCGGGGTCAATAACTGGGTCATCTATTACCTCCTCTTCGAGCTCGTGTGCAACTTCGTCTGTGTCACTGTGTCGGTCGGTGGTATAGCGTTCGTGGCGGGGCAACATAGTCTCATCAGGGTCTGATTGTGGATCTGTACCCTGAGAGGGCAATGTGGTGGTCTGAGTCAAAGGAGCAGCATAGTACTCTGGCTGTGGCTGTGCATCAGTGCACTCCATGTCAGAATATACTTGTAATGGGCATGGCCTGTTAAATGTTTCACTTTCTAAGCCAGGGACGGTATGTGTAAAGAGCTCCATGGAGTGACCCGTTGTGTCGCCTGCTGCATCCTTCTCTCTTGTTGTAGTTTTTGCTGAGGAGGACAAGGAAGCGACTTGTCCCTGACCGTGAACATCCACAAGCGACGCGCTGCTTTTACATTTACCAGTTTCGGAAGAGGAGGCAAAAGAGCTAGAGGCTGAGTCTGCAATGTAAGCCAAAACTTGCTGTTGCTGCTCCGCCTTTAAAAGCGGTTTTCCTACTCCCAGAAAAGAGAGCGTTCGAGGCCTTGTGTAGCCTGACGACGAAACTGGCTCCACAGCTCCAGACTTAGGTGGAATATTTTTATCCCCACGACCACCTGATGCTCCTCTACCACTACCATCATTACCAGCTGACAATGAACGCCCACGACGACCTCTTGCACCAGACTTCCTCATTGTTTTAAAATCTTAACCAAAGTAACTTTATTTGTTGCTGTCAAACAACTTACACGGTGAGCTATAACTTCAGTATGATTTCAATATCCCTTAACAGGTTGGTGAGACCACAAGGAAAATCAGGCACAATGTTACACACTCTGTTTTCTGTGGCACAAAATCACAGAGATGACACACACGCAGGACTGTCACTCAAGCACTAATGTCAATATTAATCTCCCACCTAATTTATTTTTTTTTTTTTCTCAGGGAGACTTTAGAAACCAAATAATATTAAAAAAAAAAAAAAAAAAGGCTTTCTATGGCCCACAATTAGAGAGAGAGAGGTGGCACACCCAGGAGTCAAGACTGGCACACAAGCTGAGAGGGCAATATTACTCTCCCACTGTTTTTTTATGTATTTTTTGTTTTTTCAGGGAGACTTTAGAAACCCAATAATATTTTAAAAAAAAAATAAATAGGCTTTCTATGGCCCACTGAATGAGAGGGAGAGAGGTGGCACACCCAGGAGTCAAGACTGGCACACAAGCTGAAAGGGCAATATTACTCTCCCACTGTTTTTTTAGGTTTTTTTTTTTTTTTCAGGGAGACTTTAGAAACCCAATAATATTTTAAAAAAAAAATAAATAGGCTTTCTATGGCCCACTGAATGAAAGGGAGAGAGGTGGCACACCCAGGAGTCAAGACTGGCACACAAGCTGAAAGGGCAATATTACTCTCCCACTGTTTTTTTATGTATTTTTTGTTTTTTCAGGGAGACTTTAGAAACCCAATAATATTTAAAAAAAAAAATAAATAGGCTTTCTATGGCCCACTGAATGAGAGGGAGAGAGGTGGCACACCCAGGAGTCAAGACTGGCACACAAGCTGAAAGGGCAATATTACTCTCCCACTGTTTTTTTAGGTTTTTTTTTTTTTTTCAGGGAGACTTTAGAAACCAAATAATATAAAAAAAAAAAAAAAAAAAAAATAGGCTTGCTATAGCCCACTGAATGAGAGATAGCACACACAGCAGTGGCACACAAGCCCTGACTGAGGCCAATATTTTTCTCCCACTGATTGATGTAGTGTTTTTGTGTTGAGGTAGAATTTAGAACACAAATCACGGAAAAAATAAATAGGCTTTCTATGGCCCACTGAATGAAAGGGAGAGAGGTGGCACACCCAGGAGTCAAGACTGGCACACAAGCTGAAAGGGCAATATTACTCTCCCACTGTTTTTTTATGTATTTTTTGTTTTTTCAGGGAGACTTTAGAAACCCAATAATATTTAAAAAAAAAAATAAATAGGCTTTCTATGGCCCACTGAATGAGAGGGAGAGAGGTGGCACACCCAGGAGTCAAGACTGGCACACAAGCTGAAAGGGCAATATTACTCTCCCACTGTTTTTTTAGGTTTTTTTTTTTTTTTTCAGGGAGACTTTAGAAACCCAATAATATTTAAAAAAAAAAATAAATAGGCTTTCTATGGCCCACTGAATGAGAGGGAGAGAGGTGGCACACCCAGGAGTCAAGACTGGCACACAAGCTGAAAGGGCAATATTACTCTCCCACTGTTTTTTTAGGTTTTTTTTTTTTTTTCAGGGAGACTTTAGAAACCCAATAATATTTTAAAAAAAAAATAAATAGGCTTTCTATGGCCCACTGAATGAAAGGGAGAGAGGTGGCACACCCAGGAGTCAAGACTGGCACACAAGCTGAAAGGGCAATATTACTCTCCCACTGTTTTTTTATGTATTTTTTGTTTTTTCAGGGAGACTTTAGAAACCCAATAATATTTTTAAAAAAAAATAAATAGGCTTTCTATGGCCCGCTGAATGAGAGGGAGAGAGGTGGCACACCCAGGAGTCAAGACTGGCACACAAGCTGAAAGGGCAATATTATTCTCCCACTGTTTTTTTAGGTTTTTTTTTTTTTTTCAGGGAGAATTAGAAACCAAATAATATTAAAAAAAAAAAATAAATAGGCTTTCTATGGCCCACTGAATGAGAGGGAGAGAGGTGGCACACCCAGGAGTCAAGACTGGCACACAAGCTGAAAGGGCAATATTACTCTCCCACTGTTTTTTTAGGTTTTTTTTTTTTTTTCAGGGAGACTTTAGAAACCAAATAATATTAAAAAAAAAAAAAAAAAAAAAAAAAATAGGCTTGCTATAGCCCACTGAATGAGAGATAGCACACACAGCAGTGGCACACAAGCCCTGACTGAGGCCAATATTTTTCTCCCACTGATTGATGTAGTGTTTTTGTGTTGAGGTAGAATTTAGAACACAAATCACGGAAAAAATAAATAGGCTTTCTATGGCCCACTGAATGAAAGGGAGAGAGGTGGCACACCCAGGAGTCAAGACTGGCACACAAGCTGAAAGGGCAATATTACTCTCCCACTGTTTTTTTATGTATTTTTTGTTTTTTCAGGGAGACTTTAGAAACCCAATAATATTTTTTAAAAAAAATAAATAGGCTTTCTATGGCCCACTGAATGAGAGGGAGAGAGGTGGCACACCCAGGAGTCAAGACTGGCACACAAGCTGAAAGGGCAATATTACTCTCCCACTGTTTTTTTAGGTTTTTTTTTTTTTTTCAGGGAGACTTTAGAAACCAAATAATATTAAAAAAAAAAAAAAAAAAAAAAAAAATAGGCTTGCTATAGCCCACTGAATGAGAGATAGCACACACAGCAGTGGCACACAAGCCCTGACTGAGGCCAATATTTTTCTCCCACTGATTGATGTAGTGTTTTTGTGTTGAGGTAGAATTTAGAACACAAATCACGGAAAAAATAAATAGGCTTTCTATGGCCCACTGAATGAAAGGGAGAGAGGTGGCACACCCAGGAGTCAAGACTGGCACACAAGCTGAAAGGGCAATATTACTCTCCCACTGTTTTTTTATGTATTTTTTGTTTTTTCAGGGAGACTTTAGAAACCCAATAATATTTTTTAAAAAAAATAAATAGGCTTTCTATGGCCCACTGAATGAGAGGGAGAGAGGTGGCACACCCAGGAGTCAAGACTGGCACACAAGCTGAAAGGGCAATATTACTCTCCCACTGTTTTTTTAGGTTTTTTTTTTTTTTCAGGGAGACTTTAGAAACCAAATAATATTAAAAAAAAAAAAAAAAAATAGGCTTGCTATAGCCCACTGAATGAGAGATAGCACACACAGCAGTGGCACACAAGCCCTGACTGAGGCCAATATTTTTCTCCCACTGATTGATGTAGTGTTTTTGTGTTGAGGTAGATTTTAGAACACAAATCACGGAAAAAATAAATAGGCTTTCTATGGCCCACTCAGTGAGAGATGGCACACACAGGGATGGCACTGTAGCAGAAATGCCAATCTTAATCTCCCACAAAAAAAAAAAAAAAAAAAAAAAAAAACTGTCCTACAATTACTATCTCCCTGCAGTAATGTAAGCCAGGTATGGCAGGCAGCAATAGGAGTGGACTGATGCACAAATTAAATAAAAAGTGTGGACAAACAAAAAAGATAGCTGTGCAGAAAGGAAGGAACAAGAGGATATGTGCTTTGAAAAAAGCAGTTGGTTTCCACAGTGGCGTACACACAGCAATACAGCTATCACGGAGCCTTCTAGGGCAGCCCAATGAGCTACAGCGCTGAGGGGAAAAAAAAAAAAAAATAGCTTCCACAGTCCCTGCACACCGAAGGTGGTGTTGGACAGTGGAAATCGCTGCAGCACAAGCGGTTTGGTGGTTAGTGGACCCTGCCTAACGCTCTCCCTGCTTCTGACGAAGCGGCAGCAACCTCTCCCTAAGCTCAGATCAGCAGCAGTAAGATGGCGGTCGGCGGGAACGCCCCTTTATAGCCCCTGTGACGCCGCAGACAGCAAGCCAATCACTGCAATGCCCTTCTCTAAGATGGTGGGGACCAGGATCTATGTCATCACGCTGCCCACACTCTGCGTTCACCTTCATTGGCTGAGAAATGGCGCTTTTCGCGTCATTGAAACGCGACTTTGGCGCGAAAGTCGCGTACCGCATGGCCGACAAGCACAGGGGTCGGATCGGGTTTCATGAGACGCCGACTTAGCCAAAAGTCGGCGACTTTTGAAAATGATCGACCCGTTTCGCTCAACCCTAGTCCCCAAGCGTAGTGGCAAAAACCATCAAGCTCTACAAAGAAACTGGCTCACATAAGGACCGCCCCAGGAAAGGAAGATGAAGCGTCACTTCTGCTTCTGAGGATAAGTTTATCCGAATCACCAGCCTCAGAAATCGCAGGTTAACAGCAGCTCAGATTAGAGACCAGGTCAATGCCACACAGAGTTCTAGCAGCAGACACGTCTCTTCAACAACTGTTAATAGGAGACTATGTGCAGCTTGCCTTCATGGTATAATAGCTGCTAGGAAACCACTGCTAAGGACAGGCATCAAGCAGAAGAGACTTGTTTGGGCTAAAGAACACAAGGAATGGACATTAGAACAGTGGAAATCTGTGCTTTGGTCTGATGAGTCCAAATTTGAGATCTTTGATTCCAACCACCGTGTCTTTGTGCAACACAGAAAAGGTGAACGGATGGACTCTACATGCCTGGTTCCCACCATGAAGCATGGAGGAGGAGGTGTGATGGTATGGGGGTGCTTTGCTGGTGACACTGTTGGGGATTTATTCAAAATTGAAGGCATACTGAACCAGCATGGCTACCACAGCATCTTGCAGCGGCATGCTATTCCATCCGGTTTGCGTTTAGTTGGACCATCATTTATTTTTCAACAGGACAATGACCCCAAACACACCTCCAGGCTGTGTAAGGGCTATTTGACCAAGAAGGTGAGTGATGGGGTGCTACGCGAGATGACCTGGCCTCCACAGTCACCAGACCTCAACCCAATCGAGATGGCTTGGGGTGAGCTGGACCACAGAGTGAAGGCAAAAGGGCCAATAAGTGCTAAGCATCTCTGGGAACTCCTTCAAGATTGTTGGAAGACCATTTCCCGTGACTACCTCTTGAAGCTCATCAAGAGAATGCCAAGAGTGTGCAAAGCAGTCATCAAAGCAAAAGGTGGCTACTTTGAAGAACCTAGAATATAAGACATAATTTCAGTTGTTTCACACTTTTTTGTTAAGTATATAATTCCATATGTGTTAATTTATAGTTTTGATGCCTTCAGTGTGAATATACAATTTTCATAGTCATGAAAATACAGAAAAATCTTTAAATGAGAAGGTGTGTCCAAACATTTGATCTGTGGGGAGAACATACAAACTCCTTGCAGATGTTGTCCTTGGTGGGATTTGAACCCAGTACTCCAGCGCTACAAAGCTGCAGTGCTAACCACTGAGCCACCATGCTGCCCATGGCACTTCAGTCACTGGCAGGCTATCCCTGCATGCTTATCAGCTCTGTACAGGTGCCAAACATGCGAGGCGGGGATTCGAGCACCAGTCATTGCTCCTCGACTGCAGAGAACATCCGAGCACCCTGATACTAGAGTGATATCCAAGTATCACTGAGCACATTCACTCATGTCTAGCCTCTACCTCCCAAATTTGCAGCTTTCAAATCTCTCAGCAAAGTGGTGGCTCCCGTTCATTCAATGAGGGTGCAGCACTATTTGCAACTGCACAGGTTATGCATCTCTAAGGCCAACACTGTAAATGTATGTGTAAAACAGAGTTCATATCCCCAAATTAATCAAGTAACTTTAATTTGTTTATAATCCTCCATAAATATATATATATATATATATATATATATATATATATATATATATATATATATATATATATATATATATGTTAGTATTTCTGTATTTCTTAGAACAAGTGCCTTAAGTTACCTATACATGTAGATTAACCTAGCAGTAGCCCAACCAGTAACCCTTCTCCCATATTACTTATATATTGTGTGTCAATTGTCACAGTTCTATTATTTATCATTGCTTCTTGTTACTGTTATGTACTTTTTTGTGAATGTTATTGTATGCTTTTTAAATTGGTAAAATTTGTGTCTACTGGTTATTTTTTGTGGGTCCAACTCTCGAGAAATCGTCATCGTGCAGTTAAACAGGCACCGACCTGGTGCATGAAAATGTGGAGTAATGGATTTCATCCTAATTTGTGCTAATGTTAGACAGCTGTTAAGGATATAAAGTGACAATTGGATTACTGAGAGGAAAAAATCAGAAAAATGCCTTTGGGCACAATCACAATTTTCTCACTCATTTAAGGTTTTGGGCAATCTCTCAAAATCTTTACACACGCACTTGTGAATAATAGCTTCACGCCTTATTATGAACACTGTACTTAACTACTTTACTATTTGTAAGTTTATTACCCCTTTCACATTTTCTTTGTATTGTTAAACAGGCATGGGGGTTTCCTCCTGGATTGTATTAGAAAAATACATGCATTTTGCTTGTGTTTATTCAATGTTACAACTTATTCTTTTTTTATGTTCTGGTCCATTAAGTTTCCATTTATTTGTAATTATTACACAAAGCTTTATATTTGTGTTTTTATATTTGTGTTTGACAATGAAACAAAAGTGAGTCATACATTTCCACTTTGTAGTCTCACCACCTTGGAAAATAAAAACTGTGTTCATTAGCCCCCCACCCACCCCTCTCAAAAGTATATTTGATGTCCTGCATAATGTATAAAGATTAAACGTCAGATCTACGTTAGAAATGTCCCCGTTGCAGTGATTCCTGACCTTTAAAACATTTCAGAGAGACTCCATAATAAACTTCTATTGGTAATCTGTTTCCTTGTAATAAGTCATGATTTTACAAGGCTTTTAATGTTCCTAAAATACATGAAATAGCACAGTTCCTCTTGACAGCAAAACAATATCAGTGCTAGCAACACATTTATTAGGTTTACTATGTCCCAGTCTATCACTTTCACAAGCAGCGTCTTTCAGCCTCACGCTGTAATGATCTGCTGACGTGAAAAGTATGAATGAATCACCTTTAATAAAATCACTACTAGCCGTATGATTCCTGTTTTTTTTCCATCTATTCTGGGACATGAATTCCTTGCTGATTTATTTTTTATTTTCAATTCTTTTATCAAACATTTACCATGAAAAATGACTTCCTGCTGCGCATCCATTAGCCACCGCTGCTGAAGCTAATGACCAAACTGCCAGGACGTGAGATAGCAAATTGGAGTGAGTCACAAAATGTATTTAGCTTGAGTTTCCTGCTTGCAGTGGTGCGTCAATGGAAGAGTGCTAGTTCCTTAACAACCAAGAGTAATACGAGCAGAAATGCGATTGATAAAGCTTTGTCCTTCATAGGCTGTCCATTTAAAATATTACTAATCACTTAAAAGAATATAATTTTTTTTCACTTTTCACTTATATATTTTTTTCAAGCTTAAACTGGTTGTCCCCATTCAAAAAATGTTCTAGTTGGCTAAGTTTAAAAAACAAACAAAAAAAAAAAAACCCAAACAAGCTGCACTTTAATTAGCTTCCCAGGTCCAGCACTTTATGTAAGGCCTCTTTCACACGTCAGTGTCTCCGGTACGTGTAGTGACAGTTTTCTCACGTACCGGAGACACTGACACACGTAGACCCATTTAAATGAATGGGTCTATGCACATGTGTGTGTTTTCACATGGACCGTATGTCCGTGCTGAAAACACGTCGACATGTCCGTTTTCTACTGGCAGCACGGACCACAATACGGACAGCACACGTGCACACGGAGAACAGTGTGCACTCTCCTCCGTGTGCACGTACCGCCCGCAGGAGAGACAGCGCTACACTAAGCGCTGTCCCCCCGCTGTGGTGCTGAAGGCGGAATTCATCTCTTCTCCCCCGCCAGAGAGAAGAGATGAAAGATCAAGTTTTTTTTTTTCTTGTGAACAATAAAGTTTTCATGTGCCCCCCGCCTCCCCCCTCAGTGCGCCGCCTGGTCCCTTGCCGCAGAAATACTCACCTAGCTCCCGCGATGTCTCCTCTGTCCTCTCCGCGCTGGCAGCTTCTCCTGTGTGAGCGGTCACGTGGGACCGCTCATTACAGTCAGGGAATACTCACTGACTGTAATGAGCGCTCCCACGTGACCGCTCGCACAGGAGAAGCTGCCGGCGCTGAGAGGACAGAGGAGACATCGCAGGAGCTGGTCGGGTGAGTATTTCTGCGGCAAGGGGCCAGGCGGCGCACTGAGGGGGGGGGGGGTACGCGGACGCACATGCAAACTTTATCCCCCCCCCCCCCCAAAAAAAAGATCTTTCATTTCTTCTCTCCAACGAACGCTGGGGGAGAAGAGATGAATTCTGCCTTCAGCACCACATGCGGGGGGGACAGCGCTTAGTGTAGTGCTGTCTCTCCTGCACGGTCCGTGTGGTCCTCAGGCGGCACACGGGCGGCACACGCATGCCACACGTATGTGCCACTTGAGCACACGGACATACGGACACGGATATCTCCGGTACCGGTTTTTTCCGGTACCGGAAATATCAGGACGTGTGAAAGAGACCTAAGGCATTTCCTTAATCTCTGTTGTTTGACTGCAGCAGTGATGTCAGCACTGCAGGCAATCATTGAGCTCAATGGCTAATGTCACGTAAAGTCATCTATGCAGCCTGTGTACAATCATGGGAGGAGCACTGGAGACACATCGCCAGGCCGGAAGTATAGTGATTTTTTTCTTTTTTTTACAATAGGCAGGCAAAAAATTTCTAAAAGAGACTGATCTCTTTAACAACAAATCAATTGATGTTGGAACATTAATAAGTTCCACAATGGATGTGTTAAAAAAGTGTTTCTGTGCTGAGATAATCTTATCAACATGAACCTGTTCAGTACTATGTAATGGCTGTGTCTTAGGCCGAAGTCACACTAGCGAGTTTTACGGACGTATGAGAGGTGCACAAAATACGCATTGCACAATGACCAATGATTTTCTATGGGGCAGCTCCTATTATACGCATCCGTATTATACGGTATTGTATGGCCGTAGAAAATCGCAGCATGCTGCGTTTGTCAGCGTATTGTGCAAAAAATACGCCAATGAAAGTCTATGGGGTGAGAAAATTACGGATTACAAACGGACCATGCCTGTGACTTGCGAGAAATACGCAGCGGTGTTCTATAGAAAAGCCGGCAATTCAGAGCGGTGTACAGTAAAATCACACTGACAGGTTAGAATAGAATAGCTAAAATAAATGTCTACACATAGTATAGGTATATATATATATGTCATTGAGACACACACACATATATATATATATATATATATATATATATATATATATATATATATATATATATATATATATATTTATGTTTAATACAGCGCAAGATAGCTTAAAAGCCAGTAATTCAATTGCTGGCTTTTGCTATCTCCTTCACAAACCCGAGAGGATATGAGACATGGATTTCATACAGTAAACCATCTCATATCCCTTCTTTTTTTACATATTCCTCTTTACTAATGTTAGAAGTGTATGTGTGTTAAATTTGAGGGCTCTAGCTGTTTAAATAAGGGGTTAAATCACGGAAAAAATTGGTGTGGGCTCCCGCGCAATTTTCTCCGCCAGAATGGGAAAGCCAGTGACTGAGGGCAGATATTAATAGCCTACAGAGGGACCATGGTTATTGTCCCCCCCCCCGGCTAAAAACATCTGCCCACAGCCACCCCAGAAAAGGCACATCTGGAAGATCCGCCTATTCTGGCACTTAGCCTCTCTCTTCCCACTCCCCTGTAGTGGTGGGATATGGGGTAATAAAGGGTTAATGTCACCTTGCTATTGTAAGGTGACATTAAGCCAGGTTAATAATGGAGAGGTGTCAATTAAGACACCTATCCATTATTAATCCAATAGTACTAAATGGTTAATAAAACACACACACATTAGGAAAAAAGTATTTTAATGAAATAAAGACACATGGTGTTGTAATAGTTTATTATACTCCAATCCAATTGAAGACCCTTGTCACCTGAAACAAAGTGAAAATAAAAAACAACAATATCCCATACCTTCCGTCATTCAGTCTTGTCCCACGCTGTAAATCCATCTGAAGGGGTTAAATAATTTTACAGCCAGGAGCTCTGCTCAACCTTTATCTGTGCTGCCCTCTCTGGTGCCATGGGAGTGATTCAGAAATGCTTCAGGTACAGCTTGCATTTAATGTGGTCTTGCTTTTTAGAGGCCATAATGGCACAGCGAATATAAAAAACGTAGAGTAGGACTGCCCCATTATGAGAATGCCGTGAAGTGGCGGGGTGGCTCAAATAATTGATCAATTGTTTGCTAAATGTCTCATTTTTGAAACTCAGTTAGAAATCAATATGTGCATGTGCACTTTATGTTTTGCGTTCTGACCACAAGCAGCGCTGGCTTCTACCCCTCTTTTACTTTGATATTGATTTGTGGTTGACCACCACTGTTGCCGTGCGCGCTGGGTTATGTGCGCCATTCTTTCTGGTGTTTTTTCGTGATTGACCTAGGCTGCTGTACACACATACAGCAGCCCTGCCCTGCCCTAGGCTTTGTTTGATTGTGCACCTGTGTCCAAGCCTGTCTCACCCTTCATCTATGGTGCTGGTTAGGCAGTGTGGAGGTTGTATCTGAAATGTCTATGTCCAGACCTGGTCAACCTTTATCTGTGCTGCCCTCTCTGGTGCCATGGGAGTGATTCAGAAATGCTTCAGGTAGAGCTTGCATTTAATGTAGTCTTGCTTTTTAGAGGCCGTAATGGCACAGCGAATATAAAAAATGTAGAGTAGGACTGCCCCATTATGAGAATGCCGTGAAGTGGCGGGGTGGCTCAAAGAATTGATCAATTGTTTGCTAAGTGTCTCATTTTTGAAACTCAGGAATCAATATGTGCATGTGCACTTTATGCTTTGCGTTCTGACCACAAGCAGCGCTGGCTTCTCCCCCTTTTTTACAATGAAATAAAGATACATGGTGTTGTAATAGTTTATTATACTCTCAATCCAATTGAAGACCCTTGTCACCTGAAACAAAGTTAAAATAAAAAACAACAATATCCCATACCTTCCGTCGTTCAGTCTTGTCCCACGCTCTAAATCCAACTCATATGAACTCGAGCGTGGGAAAATATTCAGAAAAGTTACCACGCTGGAGTTCATATGAGTTTATGCCAGCAGGGGGAGCAGCACCGCAAGTCTAGGTAGCTACGCTCTCCTGCTTCCATTCATTCCCCAGATTTTACAGTCAGGAGCACAGCTGCATTAGCAGAGCTCCTGGCTGTAAAATTATTTAACCCCTTCAGATGGATTTACAGCGTGGGACAAGACTGAATGACGGAAGGTATGGGATATTGTTGTTTTTTTATTTTCACTTTGTTTCAGGTGACAAGGGTCTTCAATTGGATTGAGAGTATAATAAACTATTACAACACCATGTGTCTTTATTTTATTAAAATACTTTTTTCCTAATGTGTGTGTGTTTTATTAACCATTTAGTACTATTGGATTAATAATGGATAGGTGTCAGGACTCTGAACATTTTTTTCCTTTTGTGCATTACTGCCCTTTTCCAAGATGGCATCTTTGGTCTCATGTGCACTGTGTCTTCCTGCTATAAAACTCCACCCTAGCCTTCAGTCTGTGCTAGAGTATTCTGCCTTGCATCCAGCTCCTGACCTCTGATTACTCCTTGTCTATACACCTGCTCCTGTGATCCTGTGTGGTGATCCTGCTACTCAGCTCTGAGTTCCTGCTGCATACACAAGTTTCCAGTAATCCTCCTTCATCTGCTGCTCGTGTTTACTTCCATCTGCATTTGCTGGACATGTAAGCTGTTTCTGCTTTGCAATAACCTGAGACTATTATCCAGGCCTCCCTGGTTGAGCTAAGATATGATTTGAACTGCCTAATAAGCATATCTATCTGTGCCTGGACTAAGACAAGGATTTATTTGTGTCAAGTATCCTCAAGAATAACTGTGCTTCATAGACTTTCTGCTTGATTGCATTTTCCTCTGAAGTTTCCTATAGACTGCTAAGCTGCATTTATTATTTGCACCAAGTTTTGTGGACTTGAGTTTCTCTCTGCACCTGTTTGAATCACCGTGTGATAATATAGACTTTACCACTTATAAAACTGTGTACTGTAGTTGTCTTGCTCCACTCAAAGAGTCTCCTGAGTTATCCCCTATAATTATTACAATAGGGGTCTTAATTGACACCTCTCCATTATTAACCTGGCTTAATGTCACCTTACAATAGCAAGGTGACATTAACCCTTTATTACCCCATATCCCACAGCTACACGGGAGTGGGAAGAGAGAGGCTAAGTGCCAGAATAGGCGCATCTTACAGATTTGCCTTTTCTGGGGAGGCTGGGGGCAGATGTTTTTAGCCAAGGGGGGTCAATATTCATGGTCCCTCTCTAGGCTATTAATATCTGCCCTCAGTCACTGGCTTTCCCACTCTGGCAGAGAAAATTGCGCGGGAGCCCACGCCAGTTTTTTCCGCGATTTAACCCTTTATTTTAACAGCTTGAGCCCCAAAATTTTGCACACACACACTACAAACATTAGTAGTGAGGAATATGCAAAAAAAAAGGGATATGAAATGGTTTACTGTATGTAAACCATATCTCATATCATGTCGGGTTTGGGAAGGAGATAGCAAAAGCCGGCAATTGAATTACTGGCTTTTCTGCTATCTAGCGCTGTATTAAATATATATATATATATGTGTGTCTCACTGACATATATATATATATATATATATATATATATATATATATATATATACAGTATATATAGACTGTATATATTTTCATGAATATTTCAGCCCATGAATCCATTGTATGTCCGTTTTGCAAGCCGGCGAGAAAATCTCCCCATACGGATTACATACGGAGGTTTACATGCGCAAAATACGCTGCCACACCCTGCCTATGGCTACTTTCACACTTGCGTCGTGCACTGCACGTCGCAATGCGTCTTTTTGGCTAAAAAAACGCATCCTGCAAAATTGCTTGCAGGATGCGTTTTTTTGTCCATAGACTAACATTAGCGACGCATTGCCACACGTCGCAACCATTGTGCGACGGTTGCGTCGTGTTGCGTAGGACCATCGGCACCAAAAAACGTTGCATGTAACGTTTTTTGGTGCGTCGTGTCTGCCATTTCCGACCGCGCATTCACTGCTTGCATCGGTACGTCACAACGACGCAATTCGTCATGCGTCATACGACGCAAGTGTGAAAGTAGCCTTAGGATGACATACGGATCACTATTTTGGGAACATTTCTGCATATTACGGCCGTAAAAATGGACCGTATTTTCATACGCCTAGTGTGACGCCGGCCTTACTGTGCAGAAACATGGTCTGATTATACCACAGTTCCTGGGCAGGGGATGAAGCAAAAAAAAGAGAGTATACAGACAGAACAGAATGGGATCGCTGCTGATTCCAGTGAGATAAAATATTTACCTGCCTGTTTTTAAGCAGGTTGTACGTCCCATGCCTGTATACTCACTTTTGTGGCGTTTTGCAAATGTGAAACATATTATTCTGAGAGCTATAGAAAAAATGTTTTTTTTTGTTTGTGGGAAATCCCTTTAACATAGCTTAAAACTATAATTTTGTGTACCGTAATTAGATTGTGTCACAGACAGTGTGCACTGGCACACAGAGTACCAACAAGCCTGTACTATGGAGTTGTAGCCACTCCATGTAATTCCTATGTATGGCACTAAACGAAGGAATTCTTCCCTAACAGCACTGATGCTAGTAGAGTTTGATGCTTTAAAACCATTTATTGGTATCATAATATAGACGTGTGCTTTTGCCTCAAGCAAAAAAAAAAAAATCAAGAAAAGTTATGTTTTACCATTAACGTGGTACAAGGTTTTCAGGAAGTACCAAGTATTCATTATAAATAACAAAATATTACAATTGCTATTTTCAGTATCAGTCATGGGCTCAGGATCTCTACTTGTAGTTATTCAATAAGGACATTTATTATTTATCTCACAAGTATATAAATTTGCAATAGTCATGAGTGCACAGCGATCATTGCTCCATGTGAAAGGATCTTTAGAGTCACACAATGTTTATCGGAGAAGATGTAAGGGGCCATGTGCTTGTGTGATTGTCACATGACCATGAAAATTGATTATTTACTTGAAGTAAACAATTAAAAGAGTTCACTGGTTTCTGGAAAAAAATAAGCAAACATGCTCGGTGATACTCGGCTATCAGTCGAGTATCAAGTTGCTCGGATGTTCTCTTTACTGGGCGAGCAATGAGGGGTGCTCGATGTAAAACTCGAATCCTTGCCCCCCATCTTTGATGCCTGTTACACAGTTAGTAAGCATGCACGAATTGCCTGTGGGTCACTGTAATGCCGAAGCCATGTTGGCTGTGGTATTACTGTGATTGGCTGCCCGTGTGACATTGTAGCACACATGGACGCAGTGACACAGACGCACAGAGCAAGGGTTAAACAATTATTCACTTCATCTAAACAGGAATACAGTCAAAGGGATGAGGGTTAAACAGGGTAACAGTTATTCAGACTAACAGTCTCACTTATCGTGACTCGGTCTTCTGTTTCTATCTCACAGCTCCACCATTAGCCTGCCATCAAGCACCCCAATCGAACAACTGCATAGCCGGATACTGCAAAGACACAAAATAGCAGGAAAATAAAGAAAACATATCTGGCCCTGCAAGAATCCATTATGATCAGTACCTTATCTTTAGAACCACATGGTTGACATGGTCGGGTTCCGAGCTAGACAGCTCTAACTCATAGCCATAGATCACATGCTGTACTTACTGGCTTCACTGCTCAGCGCTAAATCATGATGCTATTAGTTATGGCATGTAATCACTGAGACTAGTGATTGATTACAGAGGTCACATATTGGCTACTTCTAAACCGAGCACAGATGATTCAAAGCATTAATTGAAAATGTCATTGATAGTATTAATTGTTTTTGTTTATCCTTAGTCATCTGGCAAGGATCTTTACAGAGTTTTTATCGACCTAAAAGTCGATTATTACTTTCACCAATTAGGATGAGAGTCCCTGCTCTCTTCCACTGTGAAAAGCCTATTTTCACATTGAATTTGCCATTAGAGCATTCCATGGACTGGCAGGACCTACATCACCTTGGCGCTCACCACAAAAACAAACTTTAATCCTTACACACCGTGTCAAAGGTCTCTAACCCAGCAAACTAGGTCTGCTGTTTTGCACTGATGAGGGGACAAAACCTTCAGAAGGTGTCTAAAGAAGGAGATTCCGCTGTGTCTGAATATCCTAAATCACCCTTTAAAGTGTTTATATTGACTTGTAGATTTGCTGCTTTCAACAAGTCGCAGGAGAGTCTTGATGTCTACCTCTGTGATGAGACTGTTTGCAATATTAATTTTAGGAATTTCAAAAGTTTAATGAATGGAATGATGAGTGCAGAAAATGTATTTTTATTTACAATAAAAGGTAATTTATTATGTTCTTTTTGAAAATAAAACATGTTTACATATAATTAGTGATGAGCGAGTGTACTCGTTGCTCGGGTTTTCCCGAGCACGCTCGGGTGACCTCCGAGTATTTATGACTGTTCGGAGATTTAGTTTTCATCGCCCCAGCTGAATGATTTACAGCTATTAGCCTGCTTGATTACATGTGGGGATTCCCTAGCAACCAGGCAACACCCACATGTACTCAGCCTGGCTAGTAGCTGTAAATCATTCAGCTGAGGTGATGAAAACTAAATCTCCGAGCACTAACAAATACTCGGAGATCACCCGAGCGTGCTCAGGAAAGCCCGAGCAACGAGTACACGCACTCATCACTACATATAATTTTTCCTCTACAGTCTTGGGTGATGTCAATTATTTTAAAACAGTTCATGCATTTAAATAAAGCATAGTTTTCTTGGATATTAAGTCTGCTGTGTACACTATGGTTCCTCAGCCAGAGCAAACATCTATATATATTTATGTATACAGTGAATTGGCACAAGGATGAGCCCTGTAGTGCAATGAGTTATCAGATCATAGTCGATGCTTTCTCTCAGTTTTCTTTTGGGCGATAAAATAAGTAAACAGGCTTGGTTAAAATGAAAACACTAACATTGCTAAATCAGGTTACTTTTACATAAAAAACGTGCATTTACATTATCCCACGCATTCACAAACTATCTAAGGCATGGAGTGGGACCCACAGTGTATACATTTGTGCTTTCTGTGACTGACTCATAAAATATAATTAATACTCAGAGGGAATGTCTTTTGCATCAAATTTTAGTTTAGCTTTAGATTTATGTATATAAAAGTAAACTAATGAGTTAATTATTCTTTAAGTTTCCTTCCTGTATCTTCTTACTGTACACAATAGAGGCAGAGGTGTGAGTTTTATGGCTGACGTTCATACTAGTTAATAGACTGAAAAATATCAATTATTACTAACTTTTAACTTAAATAGTATCTGGCTATGAGCCCTACAGAAATGGTGGCACTGTTATATTCAGGAGAATGGCATTCAGAGGAGATAGTAATGATAGGCATGGGGTTCATCAGCAGACTCCTGGCTGTCATGACAACCCATGGGCGCCCTACGATCACGTCATGGTCATGGCGATGGGAGCATGAAATGACATGCTCACTGCTGATGCATGTTAAGTGCCACTGTTCGAGATTGACAGCAGCATTTAACAGGTTAACAATCATAGGTGAAGCTCCACTACACCCAAAGCTGTTAAAGGCACATGCTGGTGTTAGGGCTAGCGGAACGCACCAAATGGATATAGAGACTTTATTATAATATATGCGTTCGTAGCCCGGGGTCCACCGTGCAGGAGAACCTGCTGCTAGAAAATGGTGGAACTAAATGGCGGTATGAGCTACCTCTGTTAATTCACAGAGTAGCCGTGAACTCAAAGCACTGCGCCCTGTTAAACTTCACAGTGGCACAGGCTAACTACCCAAACGAGAGCAGTCAGTGGTCATGCATGCACACAAAACTCCTCGCCGGAGGTGCCAGCATGCTAGGGCCTTATTTCAGCCAGGTCCCTGAATACTCAAACACACAAACTCCTCGCCGGAGGTGCCAGCATTCTAGGGGCTTATTTCAGCTGGGTCCCTGAACACAATCATACGTGACCACAATGGCGCAAAGTACAACATAGAACAATACTATGCAGCCATGCGAGCCTTAAATAGTTGCAGCACGTACAGGACCTTCCTAGAAGGACCAATGAGAGGCTGCCACAGAGCGTGAGCACCTACAGGACCTTCCTGAAGGACCAATGGCCTTAGCTGCAGTGTCTGATCATGTGACCCTCGATCTCCACTGAGAGATCTTACTCTGGGCATGTGCAGCGCCCCAGAGTCCTGGTCGTTGCAGTACTGTGGCTCCGCCACTATGGGGAGCTACGGTGCGTCCGATGGCACTGAAGGAGTTCATCTGATCAGGTATCACAGACACCAATACATTTCACAGCTGGGCCTCCGGGGGGAGCTAAGGGTGCTATTCAATAGGCCACTCCCCACCATAGTGGGTAAACTGGGGGTCAGGCAGGAAGTTAGATCAGAAAGCTGACTGGGTTGGAACCAGGCAACACCTTGTGGCAGAGGGTGTTGTAGGGGAAGATACAGTAGGGTCTCTGTCAGGGGTGGGATCCTGACAGAGGCTTGGCATTGGAAAGAACGTAACGGGCCCGCGCCAGCTCCGGGAAGCGGCGGGGCCCAAGAAAGGACTAGAAGCGAGATAGATTGTGCTGAGTGAGAAACGAGATCAAGCAATAGGAGAATACCAGTAGGGGTCGTGCTGTAAGACCGGAGCAACACCCTACTGAGGCGCACTACCGGTGGCCGGAACGCCGAGGGAGTATTATAACATTCAGCTTCAAGCAATACTCTAAACAGCGGCAGGACAGTCAGTCTAAGGCGGGCTGTCTCACACAAATCACCTATGAAGTCTTGGGGGGCACCTTGTGGAGAGGGGCGACTCTAGGGTCCCGGAAGAGCTCCGAGCCTACCCGTCAAACGGGTGCTGTCCCAACCAGAACATCAGGGAGGGACGGAGGATTAGAAGAACATCATTTAATCGAGTTGTGAGGGAACTTAAGAAACAGACACAACGGTTGTGGGGACTTTCCGTAAGCACAGCAGGGAAGGACCGCAACACATAGCGCTAGAAGGAAGGCACCGATTTCCACCTGTGAAGAGAACTCTGGAGGTGCCATTGGACCGGCCGGACTTGCGCAGCCTGGTGAACCGTATGCTGGACTGTGGACCCAGAGATCTTCAGTAAAGAGGTAAAGAGACTGCAACCTGGTGTCCTCGTTATTTACTGCACCGCACCCCCACTACCAACATCCACACCTATCATTCACTGTGCGCCCCATGGCAGGGTCACGGACCGGGGCCTAGCCGCCGTGACAACCCCAGAAGCAGAGACCCGTAGGCCCGGTACCGGGTACCCCTCGGCCCTGCGGCGGTGGGGGCGCTACAACTTGGCGTCACGAACAGGATCTACTGAAGCCTGAAGAATCAGGTCATGTGTGCCTTGGAACTGTGATTTATTATACTTGGAACTGTGATTTATTGTGCTTGGACTGTACTTTACTTTAAAGACTGTACTGCGTCATTTATCGCCAAAACTCCCGCCAAAAGTCGCCGCCATTGCAGCGCCACGGGGAGCGCAGAGGGAGAAGAAGGGCGTGCCATGGGAGGAGATTACCAAAGCGGCGCCAGAAGTAGCGACCGCCCCCTCCGACTCCTGCTGCGAGAGGATGACCTACCCAGCAGCAGAGGAGAACCGCCCCCTAATTTGCAACGGCGGGAACGAGGTGAAGAAGGAGCCCGACCTTGGAGAAATGGCGGAGCCAGGTGCATGCATTGCCACCGAATGCCCGACAGCGACGATGAGCAGCAAGTGCCCGAGCCGCAGCGAGGTGATCCTGGCCGGCCCCTGCCCATCAGAGACGGACTTGCGTCCACCGTCGGCGAAGAACCTGAACTCCTTGGAGCCGCCAGTGGAGGAGCCGAGCGTACCTATCCCAGCCACGGAGCCATGGAGGGCGGAGCCACATCCAGAGACCACTCCGGAAGAGCCGCGGTCCGGGCTGCAGCCGATTCCAGTGTCCTTGTCAATGGACCGGAGCGACATCGGTGGAATCACAACAGGCGCAGGTATGGACGGCACCCCTACTCCCACGGCCGATTCTGCTCTCCCGACCGATCCCGCTCCTGTGACCGCTCCTCACCCCAGCAACAATAACCGCTTCTTCTCAGTGGAGCGGGTAGTCCTCACCCCCGACGCGATGGGGAACCTGTTACCTCCACTACCGACCAAGATGGGGGAACCCATAGATGTAGGCCCGGACGGGGTGATCCTCCGGTGGGACACCCCCTGGAATGAGCCGTATGGAGCTCCGGGGGAGAGCCTCACCCTTGCGGTACTTACCTGGGAACAGTATAAGCAGTGCCTGATCCAACACTGGAAGAATCGAGATGAGACTGAACAACATAAGACACAACGTAAAAAGTCTGCGCATGGCAGGAAAGACGTGGTAAAGCGGGGCACTGTATTGGCGTATCATCCGAAGAGGGGATGGGGCTCCATACAGGAACCGGGGCTACCCACTGATGTCTTTGTTACTAGCTACAACGTAAAAACTCCCTGCTGCAGTCGAGACGGTGACCCATTACAAAGAGGGGACCAGGTGACCTACACTCGCCACCGGAATGCACAAGGATGGTGCGCTCGGAACGTACACCGGTGTGAGCCTGAGGGAGCGTCGCCTGTTGCCCCGATCACGATTGATCCAGATTTGCCAGATCTTGTTACTGTCACCACCGTACGCCTTGTAGCGGCTACTGAACTTGCAAGCAGGGTTAGTCTTCAAATCCAGACACCGGCTGATCTGATGGCACCTGAGAGACCAACTGCCAGCATGGGTGCTGCCTCAGCCAAGGGGGGGGAACCACCTTCTGTACCGAAAGATGAGTAAGATAATACTACTCTTGAACATGTAAATAGTTTCTTAACTGTTTGTTCGTTTCCTGATTTTTTGCTGCTAAACCCGTTCGGGGTTAACTTTTAAAGGGGATCCCTTTGTTGACCCGGGATCCCTATTGTTTCTGCTTCTTTTTGGTTTGTTTTCTAAGTTTTTTGCACAAGTTTCCAGAACTGCCGCAATCATGAACAGTGCATGATACAAACTTTTTGTAAATAGTTTGCACCTTATTAAAGGTGCTCCCTACTGGTTTTACTTCAAAGAGGACTCTTTGTGAAGATACCACACTGGAACCTTTGCTGAGCACGGACTGGTAGCTTGAGAAGATATGCTACCTCATAGAGACTTGGTCCCCTCTTAAAGGGGATGTTCATTTGTTACGCTTAAACTGTGATATTGCTTTAAGATTGGAAGCAATAATGTCTTGACCAAAGAAAGTGATGATAATGTTTACATGAGAAAGTTATATGTGTTTAATTAGTTAAATGTGAAGAAAAACTGATGATGTTCTCTGAGAAGAAAAAGTGAAAGATAGAAGAAGGATGCAAGGGGCCCGTAGGGATAGACGTGGTGTCCAGCATGCATGATAGAAAGAAAGATAATGAGAAGGCTTAATGTTCGATAGAAAATGTTTTTGATAATGCTGATAGATAGTTAGGATAGAAGGTAAACCCTGAGTCCTCCTAGGAGTCATGTAGAGATGACTTAGTGCTCTTAAACTGAAAGTAATGTTACGTTCTATACTGTGTATAGTAGTTGAAAAGGCAGTAGGCCCTGGCTGAACGGGGCAGTCCTGTAACAGAAAGGAGAGGCAGTAGGTCTGGTGCCGATAGGACAGGCGGTCCTGCAGATTTAAAGAAGGAGAATGAAAAAGTTAAAATACCTTATAATGTGATTATAGGAAGGTCTTTAGTGGATTAAGAGTGTATGTCCTTAAAGGCAAAGTTAAATTATTGTTCAACAATTTTTGCACTTAGTAGAATACCCGGTTGGGTAAGAAAAGTTAATTATAGCATGTTGCTATGATATTTTACCATGTTTGTAACGTTCAAGTATCCTTACCTCCCATAAAGGGAAGCTCTGTTCAAATATGCTTATTGTTATTGCACTCAACAAAATTGTATGTCTTTTTGCTAACTTGTATTGTTGTTTTCTTCCCAGTCCCGGAGTACTGTGTTTAACCAGGGGGGAGTGCAGCGCCCCAGAGTCCTGGTCGTTGCAGTACTGTGGCTCCGCCACTATGGGGAGCTACGGTGCGTCCGATGGCACTGAAGGAGTTCATCTGATCAGGTATCACAGACACCAATACATTTCACAGCTGGGCCTCCGGGGGGAGCTAAGGGTGCTATTCATTAGGCCACTCCCCACCATAGTGGGTAAACTGGGGGTCAGGCAGGAAGTTAGATCAGAAAGCTGACTGGGTTGGAACCAGGCAACACCTTGTGGCAGAAGGTGTTGTAGGGGAAGATACAGTAGGGTCTCTGTCAGGGGTGGGATCCTGACAGAGGCTTGGCATTGGAAAGAACGTAACGGGCCCGCGCCAGCTCCGGGAAGCGGCGGGGCCCAAGAAAGGACTAGAAGCGAGATAGATTGTGCTGAGTGAGAAACGAGATCAAGCAATAGGAGAATACCAGTAGGGGTCGTGCTGTAAGACCGGAGCAACACCCTACTGAGGCGCACTACCGGTGGCCGGAACGCCGAGGGAGTATTATAACATTCAGCTTCAAGCAATACTCTAAACAGCGGCAGGACAGTCAGTCTAAGGTGGGCTGTCTCACACAAATCACCTATGAAGTCTTGGGGGGCACCTTGTGGAGAGGGGCGACTCTAGGGTCCCGGAAGAGCTCCGAGCCTACCCGTCAAACGGGTGCCGTCCCAACCAGAACATCAGGGAGGGACGGAGGATTAGAAGAACATCATTTAATCGAGTTGTGAGGGAACTTAAGAAACAGACACAACGGTTGTGGGGACTTTCCGTAAGCACAGCAGGGAAGGACCGCAACACATAGCGCTAGAAGGAAGGCACCGATTTCCACCTGTGAAGAGAACTCTGGAGGTGCCATTGGACCGGCCGGACTTGCGCAGCCTGGTGAACCGTATGCTGGACTGTGGACCCAGAGATCTTCAGTAAAGAGGTAAAGAGACTGCAACCTGGTGTCCTCGTTATTTACTGCACCGCACCCCCACTACCAACATCCACACCTATCATTCACTGTGCGCCCCACGGCAGGGTCACGGACCGGGGCCTAGCCGCCGTGACAACCCCAGAAGCAGAGACCCGTAGGCCCGGTACCGGGTACCCCTCGGCCCTGCGGCGGTGGGGGCGCTACACATGCTCAGAATGAGAAAAGCAGGACTTAATCCCAGAAGCGTCTGCTCGCCGCTGCCCAGCACTTTAATGGCAGAAACAGGAAAAGCAGCAGTAACTCTCTGTACAGAGTCAGACTGAGCGAGACGCTGGGACCGACGTCTCCGCTGAGCAGGCTCCACTGCGGCAGGAGAAGAATGGGAGTTTGCAGCGGAGATGGCCCGAGATTCCCCCTGTGCAGAGGCGGAAACTCGACCCCTAACATTACCCCCCCTACGGCCCCCCCTCCCTGGGCCTCGCTACGTTCGAAGGCAGCAATGAGCTGCGGAGCCCGAATGTGCTCAGCAGGCTCCCAGGACCTATCCTCAGGACCGTAACCCTTCCAGTCCACCAAATAAAATTTTTTGCCACGAACCACCTTGCACCCCAAAATAGCGTTCACCTCGTAATCGTCCGTAGATGAACCCGATGTCCTGGCAGATGACTCAGAAAACCGGGACATGTATACGGGCTTAAGGAGGGACACATGAAAGGTGTCGGTGATACCTAGGCGTGGAGGAAGGGCTAGACGGTAGACCACAGGGTTAACCTGTTCGAGGACCTTGAAGGGACCCAAGTAGCGAGGTGCAAACTTAGTGGACTCAACACGCAGCCTGATGTTACGGGCGGAGAGCCACACTAAGTCGCCAGGAGCAAAGGTCGGGGCAGGGCGCCGATGTGCATCGGCGGAGCACTTCATTCTCTCCTTGGAGGCCTGGATAGCATCCTGAGTGCGGTCCCAAATGTCTCGTGCCTCCACTGCCCAGTCTGCCACCCTGGAATCAGCAGAGGACACAGGCATAGGCACAGGAACCCGCGGATGTTGGCCGTAATTAAGGAGGAAAGGAGTCTGACCGGTGGAGTCGGCTACAGCGTTGTTAAGGGCAAACTCAGCCCACGGTAACAAGGATGCCCAGTCATCTGCCTGGCAGAAACAAAATGTTGTAAATAAGTGACCAGAGTCTGATTTGCCCTCTCAACCAACCCATTTTTCTCGTGATGATAAGCCGAGGAGAGATTTAACTCAATACTGAGTAGACGACAAAGCTCCCTCCAGAATCGAGACGCAAACTGGGGAACCCGGTCACTGACAATCTTGTCCGGCATAACGTGTAAGCGAAAGATATGCTTGATGAACAAGGCTGCCAGAGCCCGTGCAGACGGTAGCCGTGGAAGAGGCACCAAATGAACCATTTTGGAAAAATGGTGGGTGATCACCCAGATAATGGTGCAGTTACGAGACTTGGGTAAGCCCACCACAAAGTCCATCCCAACCATCTGCCAGGGCCTGTCTGCCACCGGCAGAGGATAAAGCAACCCAGCTGGCCGTTGCCGAGGGGACTTGTTCTTGGCGCAAGAGACACATGCCTGAATATAGTCTGCGACATCACAAGCCATATGCGGCCACCAGTATGTCCTTGCCAGTAACTCAGATGTCCTTTTGGAACCAAAATGTCACCCACCCTGGACGAGTGTGCCCAAGAGAGAACCTCCAGTCGCAAACTGGATGGTACAAAAGTCTTGCCCGGAGGCACAGACTCTAGTGAAACCGGGGCCACGGTTCTCAGGCTCTCAGTGGGGACAATAAGCCGAGGCTCCTCTTCCTCCTCCACAGATGACACAACGGAGTGAGAGAGAGCGTCGGCACGAATGTTCTTCTCCCCAGAAAGAAAATGTAGGGTGAAATGAAACCGGGAGAAGAACAAGGACCATCTGGCCTGGCGATAATTTAACCACTGGGCTGTCTGCAGGTACACCAAATTTTTATGATCTGTGAAGACTTGGAATGGAAAACGAGCTCCCTCCAAGAGATGTCTCCACTCCGAGAAGGCCAACTTCATGGCTAGCAACTCCCTGTCCCCGATGGAATAATTCCTCTCTGCTGGTGAGAAGGTCTTAGAAAAGAAGAAGCAAGGATGCTTCCGACCTTGAGCATCCTTTTGGAAGAGGACTGCTCCAGCACCAACAGATGAGGCATCCACCTCCATGATAAATGGCTTATCTACATCGGGGCGATGTAGGATGGGAGCACTAATGAAGTGTGACTTTATGGAGTTAAAGGCCTTGGAGACCTCCTCAGACCACAATTTGGTATTTGCCCCCTTCTTGGTGAGGGCAACCAAGGGAGCTACCAAAGTTGAGAAGTGCGGAATGAACTGGCGATAATAATTAATGAACCCCATAAAGCGCTGCACCGCTTTAAGAGAATGGGGTTCCTGCCAGTCTACCACGGCCTGTAGTTGGGCAGGATCCATAGCCAATCCCTGGGCGGAGATGATATAGTCTAGGAAAGGTAAGGACTCCTGCTCGAACATACACTTCTCCAACTTGGCATAGAGGGAGTTTGCCCGTAGGAGGTCGAGGACTCTGCAAACATCTCTCCGGTGGGAGTCAATATCTGGAGAGTAGATGAGAATATCATCCAGATAGACTACGACCGAGGTGGTGAGCATATCCCGGAAGATGTCTTTCACAAAGTCTTGGAAAACGGCTGCGGCATTACAGAGCCCAAAGGGCATCACCAGATATTCATAGTGCCCATCCCTAGTGTTAAAAGCCGTCTTCCATTCGTCCCCCTCACGGATGCGAATCAGGTTGTAAGCACCCTGCAGATCTATTTTAGTAAACACCCTTGCTCCCCGAAGCCTATTGGAGAGCTCAGATATCAAGGGCAAAGGATACTTATTCTTAACGGTGATGGCGTTAAGACCCCTGTAGTCTATGCATGGACGCAGTTCCCCATTCTTCTTCTGCATGAAGAAGAACCCAGCCCCAGCAGGTGACACTGACTTCCTGATGAACACTCTTGCCAGATTCTCTTGAATGTACTGAGACATTGCGTCCGGGAGAGATAACGGATAAACTCGACCACGGGGAGGCTCAGCACCAGGCAAGAGATCAATAGGACAGTCATAGGGGCGATGGGGCGGAAGGGTCTCTGCCGCCTTTTTGGAGAATACGTCTGCGTAAGACCAATATTGCTTGGGGAGAGAGGATAGATCTGTGGGTACCTCTGTTGTAGCAACCTGAACGCACTCCCTCTGACACCTACCCCCACAAGATTCACCCCAACCCAAAATTCTGCCTGAGGACCACTCGATATGAGGAGAGTGGTACCGTAGACACGGTATCCCCAACAGGACCTCATCAATTCCCTCAGGAATGACGAGCAGAGATATAATCTCCTGATGGGATGGCGACATGGACAGAGTAAAAGGGATGGTCTGGTGTTTTAACTGTGAGGTCAGTGTCAACCCATTCACCACTCGTACCGTTACTGGTTGAGCTAGCATAACCAGGGGTATTGCGTGACGTTGGGCGAAGGCTGAAGACATAAAATTGCCCTCCGCCCCAGAGTCCACGCAGAGCTCTACCGAGTGGGAGGATGAGCCTATAATTATTGTCCCCTTAAAGGACAATTTGGAGGCAAATGTCGCCGTGTCTAGTGTACCTCCACCTACTACCACTAGACGCTGACGTTTCCTCGACCGCTGGGAACATCTGGTGGCAAGATGTCCTGACTGCTGGCAAACATGAAAGACTTTGAGTGCACAAGCGGTCCGGGACTTAGATCCCTCACGTGACACTTCCATGGCCTCATGTAACTCAGGAACCGGGACTGGAGATTCCAGAGGTTTGGCAAAGGTGGGAGCCAGCCGAAACCTCTGCCTACACTGGGCTCGCTCTAACCTCCGCTCATTAAAACGGAGGTCAATACGAGTAGAGACAGTTATTAACTCCTCCAGTGTGGCAGGAATCTCCCTAGTGGCCAGAGCGTCCTTAACGTGATCAGCCAGCCCCCTCCAAAATATGGGGATAAGGGCTTTTTCCGACCACTCCAGCTCAGAAGCTAAAGTACGGAAGTGGACGGCAAATTGGCTGACCAAGGACTCACCCTGAGTTAATGCCAGCAGTTGGAGCGCCGTGTCATGGGTGACTCGAGGTCCTAAAAAGACCTGTTTCAGAGTGCTCTGCACCACATGATCGCCACGCTCCCACAGCGGTGTAGCCCATTCCAATGCCCTGTCTGACAAGAGGGACAAAATAAATCCCACCTTAGCTCGCTCTGTGGGAAAACATGCAGCCAGGAGCTCGAGGTGAATAGAGCACTGACTCACGAATCCCCTACAGGATTTGCTGTCTCCAGAAAATTTCTCTGGCAGCAGAAGGCGAGATAATGTCGGAACAGGGGTGGCAGTGGACAAAGTTGCTGCAGCCACGCTAGTGCAGCGCCCCAGAGTCCTGGTCGTTGCAGTACTGTTGCCCCACCGCTAAGGGGAGTGTTGGTATGTCTGATGGCACTGAAGGAGTTCACTTGACCAGGTATCACAGACACCAATACACTTCATAGTCTGGCCTCCAGGGGGAGCTAAGGGTGCTATGTATTAGGCCACTCCTCACAATCTGGTAAAACTGGGGGTTGGATAGAAAGTTAGAGAGAAGCTGACTGGGTTGGAACCAGGCAACATCCTGTGGCAGAGGGTGTTGCAGGGGAAGATTCAGGGGGGTCCCTGTCAGGGGTGGGATCCTGACAGGCCTAGCGAAAAGGACAGAACGTTAAGGAACCGCGCCTGCACTACATCGCGGCGGTATCTTAAGAAAGGACAAGAAGCGAGGTTTATTGTGGAGAGTGAGAAACGAGATCAAAGCAAAAAGGAGATAACACCAGTAGGAGTCGTGCTGTAAGAACGAGGCAACATCCTACTGAGGCGCGTAGCCGGTGGCCAGAACGCCGAGGAAGTATTGGGCTCCAAGCATTACTTCAAACCAACGGCAGGACAGTTAATTATAGGTTGGCTGTCTCACCTAAATCACCTAAGCAGACATAGGGGGCAACTGTGGAAGAGGGGCGTCACTAGGGTCCCAGAAGAACTCCAGGCCTACCCGTCATACGGGTGCGTCCTAGCCATATCATCTGGGGGATGGAGAAGAACATCAGAACAGACATAAGTTGTGGGAAAGAACATCAGAAACATACACAACAGTTGTGAGGACTATCCCATGGTGCTCAGCAGGGAAGTACTACAACACACAGGCGCTAGAAGGAAGGTTCAGATTTCCACCTGCAAAGGGAACTCTGGAGATGCCATCGGACCGGCCGGTCTCAGACAGCCCTGTTAACTGTACTCTGGATTGAGGATCTTGAAGCCTTCAGTAAAGAGGTAAAGAGACTGCAATACTGTGTCCTCGTTATTCATCGCGACCTGCACCATGCACCACCACCTACAACTTTCATTGGACGCCCCTTAGCAGGGTCACGGACCGGGTCTAGCCACCGTGACAACCCCAGAACTGAGACAGAGAGGCCCGGTACCGAGTAACCCGCAGCCCTGCGTCTGGGGGTGCTCCAAACTTGGCGTCACGAACAGGATCTACTTAAGCCTGAAGAATCAGGTCATGTGTGCCTTGGAACTGTGATTTATTGTGCTTGAACTGTGACTTATTGCAAAGACTGTGGATTGCCACTTGCCGCCAAAAGTTCCCGCCAGAACCGCCGCCATTACAGCGCAACAAGGAGCGCAGGAGAAGAAGAAGGGCGTGGAAGTGGGCGTGAACAAGCTGAAGAGCGCGGAAAATCATGGCCGCCCAGTCTAAGTATTACTGCTTCCTGAGGACGAGTCCATCAGCGACTGAGGTCCGCCTTCTCATCCTCTATGGAGGGTGGGGACAATGGAGACGGGACCGCCCCCGAAAGAGAGCGCAGAAAGGAGACACCGAGGAGGAGGCAAAGATGGCGATGTCGGAAGCACCGCATGGGGACGACCCGACCCAGTACGAGGCTGCATCACCCATAACAGTCCCGGATTCGCCATCGCTGCAGGGATTGGCCCTCACGGAGTTACCGCTGGGAAGACTCAACTGGCCGCCATCTGAGGAGTGGGTGGCTGCAGCTGAGGCCCGGTGGTTAGCACGCCGCCGGGAGGCCGAAGACCGTGTGATCTCTCGGTTGGGCCAGCCTGCGGAGATCTGCCTGTCTCCAGTGTCCCCCGCCCTATCCATCCTGACAGAGCGTGAGCTGCAGACGCAGGGCCTGAGAATCCTGCTGGCGGCGGAACACCTGCGGCGCTTGATGACAGTGTGGAGGAATAGGCTCCAACCTGCAGCCTAGGTCGACCTGACAGGTGCTACAGAGGTCCCACCGTCGCACTGGGGTGTGGTGGTTTTCTTCAACTCCCGGGAAGGAAGGGGAGTTATCCAAGAGATTGGAGAGCCGCTGCAGGTCCGCGTTGACCGGAGGGAAGTGGAGCCTTGCGGTGGAAAGTATGATGAGGACCGCGACTTGGAACCCGGAGATGCTGTGACCTATACCCGGTGGCAGAGGGAGGCCGGCTGGATGGCCCGGGGCGTTCAGCGGTGCGCCACTCTCCAGGTTGCTGCTGGGACTCCGGAGGTCGAACCCACTGCGGAAAAGGTAGCAGGACCCTCCGCTGTGGACCACCAGAATGTCCCGACCCACTGTGTGCCTGTGGGTCGTGCCTGTTCTCGGCTAAAACGGGTAGCTCAGGAGGGGGCGCCACTGTTGCTTGGTCGGGGATCGGACTTTCCTAAACCACAGAGGGCCACTTGCCAGGAAAGGCCTAGAAGGAGACCGTCTCCTAATCAGACAGAATGAAGCCCTAAAGTTCTACAAATTGTATATAGTTAACTGTTCGTATTTTGTGTCTTCTGCTGCTAGTACCCAACCAGGGTTGTTCTTAAAGGGATCCCTTTGTTTACCTGGGATCCCTATTACTTTTTATTTTTGCTTTTGTTTTCCCTTTTGCTCCTTTAAACCCCCTATTTGGAAAAGACTGCCGAATCATGGACGGTGAATGGTTCACAAACTGTGATGTAAATAGTTCGCACCCTATTAAGGGTGCCCTCTACTGGTTTTACAAGAAAAATAAATCTTTGCGAAGAAACTGTTCCTGGAAACAGAACTGGAGTTCCTGCCCTACACGGACTTGCAACTTGAGCAGTTGCACTACCTCAAAGAGACTTGGTTCCCTCTTAAAGGGAATGTTCACCATTTGCACTTAATGTACAATGTTGCTTTAAAAGAGAGTGAACAGTAATAATGTTTTACATAGTAAGTTATATGTAGCCAGTTAGTTAGCTATAGAAAATGTTTGATAATGTTGCTAGAAGATTGAGGACAGGAAGTGAACCCGTAGGGGTTAGTGGGTGAGTCCTCTTAGGAGCCATAGAGAGATGGCTCAGTGATCCTGTACTACGAAAAGAGGCAGTAGGCCTGGGCAGATAGACAGGCGGTCCTGCATAAGACCAATCAGAGAGTAAGAAGAAAAGATTGCACTTAGAAGAGAAAAATGAAGAAAAGTTAATTTATATTTTAGGAGTTTATTAGTAAGCCTTTAGTGGATCCAGCTTATACGTCCTTAAAGGAGAAGTTAAATTATTGTTGAGAATTTGCACTTAAGTAGAATACCCGGCTGGGTAAGCAAAGTTATTTATAGACTGTTATTTAAAATATTTAACCATGTTTCAGTTGTAACGTTCAAGTGTCCTCACCTCCCATAAAGGGAAGCTCTGTTCAAATTTACTTGTTTCATGCATTTCAAAATTTGTATGTCTTTTTGCTGATATGTATTGTTGTTTTCTTCCCAGTCCAGGAGTACTGGATTTAACCGGGGGAGTGCAGCGCCCCAGAGTCCTGGTCGTTGCAGTACTGTTGCTCCGCCGCTAAGGGGAGTGATGGTATGTCTGATGGCACTGAAGGAGTTCACCTGACCAGGTATCACAGACACCAATACACTTCATAGTCTGGCCTCCAGGGGGAGCTAAGGGTGCTATGTATTAGGCCACTCCTCACAATCTGGTAAAACTGGGGGTTGGATAGAAAGTTAGAGAGAAGCTGACTGGGTTGGAACCAGGCAACATCCTGTGGCAGAGGGTGTTGCAGGGGAAGATTCAGGGGGGTCCCTGTCAGGGGTGGTCCGGGACTTAGATCCCTCACGTGACACTTCCATGGCCTCATGTAACTCAGGAACCGGGACTGGAGATTCCAGAGGTTTGGCAAAGGTGGGAGCCAGCCGAAACCTCTGCCTACACTGGGCTCGCTCTAACCTCCGCTCATTAAAACGGAGGTCAATACGAGTAGAGACAGTTATTAACTCCTCCAGTGTGGCAGGAATCTCCCTAGTGGCCAGAGCGTCCTTAACGTGATCAGCCAGCCCCCTCCAAAATATGGGGATAAGGGCTTTTTCCGACCACTCCAGCTCAGAAGCTAAAGTACGGAAGTGGATGGCAAATTGGCTGACCAAGGACTCACCCTGAGTTAATGCCAGCAGTTGGAGCGCCGTGTCATGGGTGACTCGAGGTCCTAAAAAGACCTGTTTCAGAGTGCTCTGCACCACATGATCGCCACGCTCCCACAGCGGTGTAGCCCATTCCAATGCCCTGTCTGACAAGAGGGACAAAATAAATCCCACCTTAGCTCGCTCTGTGGGAAAACATGCAGCCAGGAGCTCGAGGTGAATAGAGCACTGACTCACGAATCCCCTACAGGATTTGCTGTCTCCAGAAAATTTCTCTGGCAGCAGAAGGCGAGATAATGTCGGAACAGGGGTGGCAGTGGACAAAGTTGCTGCAGCCACGCTAGTGCAGCGCCCCAGAGTCCTGGTCGTTGCAATACTGTTGCCCCACCGCTAAGGGGAGTGATGGTATGTCTGATGGCACTGAAGGAATTCACCTGACCAGGTATCACAGACACCAATACACTTCATAGTCTGGCCTCCAGGGGGAGCTAAGGGTGCTATGTATTAGGCCACTCCTCACAATCTGGTAAAACTGGGGGTTGGATAGAAAGTTAGAGAGAAGCTGACTGGGTTGGAACCAGGCAACATCCTGTGGCAGAGGGTGTTGCAGGGGAAGATTCAGGGGGGTCCCTGTCAGGGGTGGGATCCTGACAGAGGCCTAGCGAAAAGGACAGAACGTTAAGGAACCGCACCTGCACTACATCGCGGCGGTATCTCAAGAAAGGACAAGAAGCGAGGTTTATTGTGGAGAGTGAGAAACGAGATAAAAGCAAAAAGGAGATAACCACTGCGGCAGGAGAAGAATGGGAGACCGCAGCGGAGATGGCCCGAGATTCCCCCTGTGCAGAGGCGGAAACTCGACCCCTAACAGATGGCTGTTTAAATCAGCTATCTTGTGCTGGTAAAGATGGAGGCTCAGTGTGCATACTCATATCTAAAATTTTAGTGTGAAGATAATAACTGTAGTTTAGAAATTGTAGGGGAGGGGATTTCATTTTCTGTATGCAATGTCCCTGACTCTATTCTCCCTTAAATAAATGTTAAACATGTGTCAACTACCAATCCAGAAGCTGCATTTTAATAGGCATCAAAAAGATTTACTTTTACCCTTTAATTATAGAGTAAGAATTGTAGGCAAAAAGTATGATTAATCTTATTTGCTAATACCATTCACCTCATCTATGACCAAAGGAGAATGAACAGAGAAAAAAATCACATCTCAGCTTGAAAGTTTTATTATTGCCTCATCAATACGCTAAAAAACACCTATCTCTCAGGAAATTTTACCTCCAAATATCATATTACTCAAACTATAATCATATGTCCCCCCCAATTTTCTTCCTATCTTTGGCAAAAATGCATTGCTTAAACTATTTACCTTCAATGGATCTGTATTCTCTTTATCGTGCATATATTTTATGTTATGTATATTACATATGCCGCTAATGAGTAGTATGATCTTGGATCAAGCTAGCGGTCCACCGTGAGGCTTGCTACCACCAGTCCCAGCCCTATTGCCTTGGAATGCCTTCCAGTGCTGTTGCCTTAGAGTCCTGGGGGTCCGAAGTGTTTCCCATGAAACAATTTGTGTTCAAAGCAGACAACCACACCTACTTCAGCTAGGGATAATGGAATTTTACTCCGTTTCTATTTTCTTGTTTGAACTTGAGCCATGATTAAGAGGGGACCTAGGGAACACAAACTGAAGGAACTGGAGGCATTGTAATAATTATAGGGGATAACTCAGGAGACTCTTTGCATGGAACAAGACAACTACAGGACACAGTTTTATAAGTGGTAAAGTCTATATTATCACACGGTGATTCAAACAGGTGCAGAGAGAAACTCAAGTCCACAACACTTGGAGTAAATATTAAACGCAGCTTAGCAGTCTATAGGAAACTTCAGAGGAAAATGCAATCACGCAGAAAGTCTATGAAGCACAATTATTCTTGATGATACTTGACACTAATAAGTCCTTGTTTTGGTCCAAACACAGATAGATATGCTTATAAGGCAGTTCAAATAATATCTTAGGTCAACCAGGGAGGCCTGGGTATAGTCTCAGGTTTTTGCAGAGCAGCAACAGCTTACATGTCCAGCAAATGCAGATGGAAGTAAACACGAGCAGCAGATGAAGGAGGATTACTGGAAACTGGTAAATGCAGCAGGAACTCAGAGCAGAGTAGCAGGATCACCACACAGGTTCACAGAAGCAGGTATATAGCCAGGGAGTCATCAGAGTCAGGAGCTGGATGCAAGGCAGAATACTCTAGCACAGACTGAAGGCTGGGGTGGAGTTTTATAGCAGGAAGACACAGTGCACATGAGACCAAAGACGCCATCTTGGAAAAGGGCAATAATGCACAAAAGGTAATAAAAAATGTTCAGAGTCCTGACATTACTCCCTCCTTAGAAGTGGCCTTGGACAATCCTGGACCTGGTTTCTCAGGGAATCTCTGATGAAAACGAGAAATCTTCTGTTGGGCATTGATGTTTTCCACAGGTTCCCAAGAGTCTTCCTCAGGGGGATATCCCTGCCGTCTTATCAGATATTGGAGTCGATTCCTGCGAATCCTGGAATCAATAATTTCCTCCACCACAAATTGTTCTTGCCCATCAATCACCACAGGCTGCGGAGGTGGCACAACATGTCCCTGGAAAGTATTAGGAGATACAGGCTTTAGTAAAGATACATGAAAAACTGAGTGTACCTTCATTGTCCTAGGCAGCTTTAGCCGGTAGGCCACAGAGCTCACAATACCGTTGATCTTGAAAGGGCCAATGAATTTCTGTCCACGTTTTTGTGAAGGAACGTTTAACTTCAGATTCTTAGTTGCTAACCACACGGAATCTCCTACCTTGAACATGGGTGCAGGTTTACAGAATCTATCAGCCGATCTCTTATAACGTTCTTGAGCTGTGGTCAGGGATTCCTTCAGAACCTCCAGATTCTGTCTCATCGCAGTCAGCCTTTCCTCCACTGCCGGAACCAGAGAATTAATTGGAGACCTAGGTAAAATACATGGATGATAACCCAGATTGGCAAAGAAAGGTGTAAATTTAGTGGAGGCGCTCTGAGAATTGTTATATGAAAATTCGGCTAACGGCAACAACTCCAACCAATCATCCTGGAGATGGCTGACATAACATCTTAGATATTGTTCCAGCGTCTGGTTGGTACGCTCAGTCTGAACATTTGTCTGGGGATGGTAAGCAGAAGAGAGACAGACATTAATATTGAGTGCAGAGCAAAACCCCTTCCAGAATCTGGAAGTGAACTGTACTCCACGGTCAGAGATGATCTCATCCGGAACCCTGTGCAACCGAAAGACATTCTGTATAACCAAGTTCACTGTATCTTTAGCTGAGGGGAGGCCGGTGCACGGAACAAAATGAGCAGCTTTAGTCAGGCGATCAACTACCACCATGATTGTATTGATGCCCCCCGATGTAGGCAGCTCCACAATACAGTCCATTGATATAGACCCCCAAGGGTGGGACGGAACAGGTAATGGTTGTAGAAGACCCGTAAGTGCCACATGAGGAGTCTTGTAATGGGCACATACCTCGCAAGAGAGAACATAGTCCTTGGTATCCTTCAGGCAAGTTGGCCACCAGAAGAATCGGCTCAGGAACTCTTGTGTCTTCTGTACCCCCTGTGACCAGCCAACTTGGAGTCATGTACCAACTTGAGGATCTGCAGACGGACGACCTCCGGGACGTATATATGTCGATCTCTGAACCACATGCCACCCTTAAAGACAAGAATAATATCCACAGGTGGGTTGGCCAGAAATACATCACCGTCATAGGCCTCCCTGCACTCCTTCCACAAGTCCTGATCGTGGATAACTCCGATGAAATTGGCATCAGATAGAATGGTCTTGGACGGGGCTCCAGGTACGGAATCTGCAGCATAAATTCTGAATAAAGCATCAGCCTTCCCATTACGAGAACCTGGACGGTATGAGATAACAAAGTTAAATTGATTTAAAAATAAGTTCCAACGAGCCTGACGAGGAGAAAGACATCTAGCGGATCTATGGAACTTTAAATTGCGATGGTCAGTTAGCACTATGATCTGTTGTGCAACTCCTTTCAGATGATGCCTCCATTCTTTGAAAGCCGCAATAATAGCCAGCAATTCCTTGTCTCCCACGTCGTAATTCTTCTCTGCTGAGGTTAGTCTACGGGAAAAGAAAGCACAAGGATGTAGCAGACCCTTCTCTCCAGTTCTTTGGGAGAGAATAGCCCTCAAAGCATTATCAGAAGCGTCCACCTCCACAATGAAAGAAAGTGTTGGATCTGGGTGTATCAACAGCAGTGCTGATGTGAAGCAGATCTTAAGCCAATCAAAAGCTTCTTGAGCCTGTGATGACCACTTAAAGGGCTTTTCCTTCTTTGTCAAGGAAGTAATGGGACGGACAACATCAGAAAAATGTCTAATGAAGTGTCTGTAGAAATTTGCAAAACCAATAAAACGTTGGACCTCCTTAATGTTCTTGGGTACCGGCCAGTCATGGATAGCCTGAATCTTACCAGATTCCATGTTCAGCCCCTGGGGAGAGATGATATAACCTAAGAACTGTATCTCAGAATGATGGAACTCGCATTTCTCTGGCTTAACATACAGATGGTTCTCTTTCAGACGTCTTAAAACAGTTTTGACATGTTCTTCATGTTCCTGTAAAGAGTCAGAAAAGATTAGTATATCGTCCAAATAGATCACCACAAACTGGTCCAACAAATCTCTGAAAATGTCATTAGCAAGGTGTTGAAATGTTGCAAGGGCGTTACAAAGCCCCAAGGGCTTCACAAGATATTCAAAGTGTCCATACCGGCATCTGAATGCTGTCTTCCACTCATCCCCTGGACGAATACGCACCAAATTATAAGCCCCACAAAGATCCAGTTTAGAGAGCACCTTAGCATGGTGAACTCTTTCCAGTAATTCGGGAACCAGAGGCAAAGGGTAACGGTTTCGTACAGTTACCTTATTGAGTTCCCTATAGTCAACACAGGGTCTCAGGGTCCCATCCTTCTTTTTTACAAAAAATATAGGTGCCCCTGCTGGTGAGGAAGAAGGACGTATGAAGCCTTTGGCCAGATTTTCATCAACAAAACTCCTTTAAGGCTTGAAGCTCAGGTGCCACCAAAGGGTATACGTTACCAAAGCTGCCCCAGGAAGCAGCTCAATGGGACAGTCATAATGCCTGTGTGGAGGAAGCTGATCTGCATTCTTCTTGTCACAGATGTCAGAGAACTCTTTCTATGCTGGAGGTAAAGAAAATACCTGTACATGTGGTTCCGTAGCTGTGGACTCAGGGACACTTTCTGTTAACACTGAGTTGCTCCTTGTTGGAAAGATAATATCCTTGGTCTCCCAGTTGATAATTGGGTTCTGAGAACACAACCAAGGAATGCCTAAAATCACAGGAAAATTAGGAGAAGAAATTAGCAAGAAAGAAAGTTGCTCCTGATGATTGGGCTCCAACATAATTTCAAGGGGTACGGTCTCCTGATCCACAGGCCCAGAGATTAAAGGTGACCCATCCACTGTTTCCATGGTAATTGCAGAGGCTCTTTGCTGAATTTCAATACCATGTTCCTTGGCAAATGCGATATCCATGAAATTGCCACCTGCACCAGAGTCAATCATAGCTGAACTGGAAATCCACTGTCCTGAACACAGGATCTTAATAGGGAGAGAACAGTGAGAGTTCTTTTCCTTAAGCTCCTTGGGGGTGAAGTCATAGAAAGTGAATGGAATACAGCGTTTAAAGGCAGGCTACATTCAGAGATGTCAGATTCATCATCACAGTTGTCATACTCCTCTCCTGCTGCTAGCACCTTGTTAGGCTGTCTAGGACACTTAGGACAATTGAGCAAGAAGTGGTCAGACTGGCCGCAGTAGAAACATAGACTTTCACGAAGGCGATGCTCCCAGCGCTCATTGATCTCGCACCTCTGAACGGAATCAATTTGCATGGGCACCGCCTCCTCCTCCCGAGATGTTTTACCTTCAGGCTCTTTGGAAGGAAGGGAAAAGTTAGAAATATGGTTATCAAGTTAATAAGATGTGCGGACGGCACCAGGCTGTATTATTACAACTTTTTTTTTTTTGGACCCGTAGAAGCGCATCGGCGTGAAACGGCCGTCGTCCTTTTCCTCTCCTCCGCACACCTTCTCCCATACCCAGCCGCCTCTCCACATGACGTTCGTTTAAAGATGAATAAAGGTTTCTAATTTTGCAGTACCTTGGGGTGAGTGCCACATTTCTTTTTCTATTGCTATAGAAATATGGTTATATGCAGCAAACTTCTCCTGCCTACACTCAGTAAGGTGAATGTCTATGCGCACACAATGCTGTATAAAGGTCTCTAGCTCTTGTGGTGACTCAGAGTGAGCTAGTTCATCTTTTACAATACTATACAGACCCCTTTTAAAAATAGGCAATTGTGCATAACTGTCCCAATTGGTATCTACCGCTAATCTCCTGAATTCAGTAGCATACTCAATAAGAGAACGTTTAGCCAGGCGTAAAGACAATAAAGCAGTTTCAGCGGTTGCACGGCGATTAGGGTCATCAAACATTAATGCCATAGCAGCCAAGAAATCATCCAAGTTATTTAACCGTGGGTCACGAGACTCAATCATCGGATTCACCAGGTGAGCACTCGTGCGGTCAGTAGCATTATTACACACAATACTTTGGATCTATCATTAGGAAAACGGTCAGCATGCACATCAAAATATAGCATACATTGATTCACAAAGCCATGAAATTTGTCACGATCACCATTAAATCTGAATGGGGGCAACTTAGGTGGGCTAACTGGTGGCGGTTGCCTAGAGGGTAAAGTCGCTTGTGCAGCTATTTGCGTGCTTATGTCCTGAAAAGCCCGTCCATACTGGGACTCTATGCCAGCAAGTTTGCTTTCCTGGGCTGCAATGTGGGTGCTTAAGTCCTGCAAAGTCTGTCCAAACACTTGTTGATTGTGTTCAAAGCTTCCAAACTTCTTTTACAGACCTTCCTCATCTTTCTGCAGTGATCTAATTATGGAAAGCACCTGCTCTAATCTGTTCTCTGCAGTCATTGTTCCAGCAGTCTCCTATTTTGTGGCTAGAGTATCCTGTAATAATTATAGGGGATAACTCAGGAGACTCTTTGCATGGAAAAAGACAACTACAGGATACAGTTTTATAAGTAGTAAAGTCTATGTTATCACACGGTGATTCAAACAGGTGCAAAGAGAAACTCAAGTCCACAACACTTGGAGTAAATATTAAACGCAGCTTAGCAGTCTATAGGAAACTTCAGAGGAAAATGCAATCATGCAGAAAGTCTATGAAGCACAATTATTCTTGAGGATACTTGACACAAATAAGTCCTTGTTTTAGTTCAAACACAGATAGATATGCTTATAAGGCAGTTCAAATAATATCTTAGCTCAACCAGGGAGGCCTTGGGTAATAGTCTCAGGTTTTTGCAGAGCAGCCAAAGCTTACATGTCCAGCAAATGCAGATGGAAGTAAACACGAGCAGCAGATGAAGGAGGATTACTGGAAACTGGTAAATGCAGCAGGAACTCAGAGCAGAGTAGCAGGATCACCACACAGGTTCACAGAAGCAGGTATATAGCCAGGGAGTCATCAGAGTCAGGAGCTGGATGCAAGGCAGAATACTCTAGCACAGACTGAAGGCTGGGGTGGAGTTTTATAGCAGGAAGACACAGTGCACATGAGACCAAAGACGCCATCTTGGAAAAGGGCAATAATGCACAAAAGGTAATAAAAAATGTTCAGAGTCCTGACATTACTCCCTCCTTAGAAGTGGCCTTGGACAATCCTGGACCTGGTTTCTCAGGGAATCTCTGATGAAAACGAGAAATCTTCTGTTGGGCATTGATGTTTTCCACAGGTTCCCAAAGACGCCATCTTGGAAAAGGGCAGTAATGCACAAAAGGTAATAAAAAATGTTCAGAGTCTTGACAGGCATTCTCAGGCATCCCATCTCAAACCACCCAGAGATGGGGTTGCAGAGTACACATGGGTAATGGAGATTATATTCCAAAGAGGCAGCCTGAAAAAAACAGGTACCACATCCAAAGAAGGCTGCAGTCAAGCAAATTAACCACTCCTCAACTCAGTCAGCAGTTAATGTAGCGAGTCAAAAAAAACCCACCCATGACAATTTAGAGGCTCTGTAATTGGAATAAGTAGCTAATTGAGATGGGCAGACCCCTGGATATTCAGATCCGGGGAGTTAAAAAAAAGTTTGGGTACCAGGACAGTACCCTGACCCGAACTGGTACTCCATTCACTTGAATGGTTTGCCTGAATATCCAGTGTTTGCCACACTGTCATGTGCATAAAAGCACAGCAAACACTGCTTCTGATTGACGATAAAGTCATTACCATTGGTCAGACAGACATGGTTGCCACACTGTCAAATGACAGCATGAGCCTGCAGCTGTGATCAGAAGTTCCCCTGTGGGTTCCCCTGTATTTTTGATACCCAGCCAGACAAAACTGACAGCTGGGGGTTGCAACCCTCAGCTGTCAGCATTGGCAAAGCTGGTTATCAAGAATTGAAGGGTCATCAGTGCATACACAGAAGTCCTGATAAATTATTTATTTGGCCTAGAAATGGCAACGAGATGGCTGATGCTATTTATTTCCCAGACTACTATCAAACACACCAGTTTAGGACAGTTATTTCTTTAACCTAGAAATACGTCATGATTCAATACGGGATGCGTGGCAGCTCTGGTTCTGCTGTAATTTAAATGTTGTTCTTTCCTTTTGGTCCAAAAAGAGTTAGTGAGTCTCTTGCTGGTGTAGCTTCTTTTAGGCTGGTCAGCTGATTTTAGTTGGTAACCACTCCCACCATCCTTTAAATAGTCACACGACCCATCAGCTGAATGTTGGTAATAGAGTTATTCTATTCAGAGCAGTTTGGAGTTTGGAGCGCTCCTGTGGTGTTTCGAAAGCTGCCTGTGCTGTGGGAGTTCGGTTTCCTGGTACCATTTTCTATGCTGCTTTGGAGACTACCAGCAGAGACTGAAGCTAAGTATTTCTTCCTTTATCTTTGTCTGTCCCATGTTTATCTCTTTCCCTGTGTTTCCATCTGCAGTGGAGAGCGTAGCATCTTTGTCGGTCAATGCACTAGCCAGGGTATATTGAGGTGACAATCAGGGAATAGACACTTGACGTGGCAGGGGAGAAGGAACCGCATAGGGCATTAGGGGAGCTAAGGGACAGGCACAGGTTGGTGTCAGGAGGTGTTCTATCCCTTGATCCCTACTGTTAGGACCTTCATTTCTTTTTTCCATCCCATCATATTTGTATGCTGTGTCATCCATCAGACTTACCCGTGGCCAAACATGACAAAATAGCAAAGAGGTGGATGATGCCAATTATTTATTTCCTAGTCTACTAAAAAACATACAGCACACTAGTCCAGAAAATTGATTTCTTTGGACTAGAAATGGCAACAACATGGCTGATGCAAAATATTTATTTCCAAGAGTACTAGTGCAGAGTACACACAGCTTCTTAAAGGAACAGTACACTTACAGGTGGGAATGCAGAGTATACACAGCGACTTTTGGCATAGTACTCCCACAGATATAGGTTGCAGAGTGCACACAGCTGCTTTTATGCAGTTAGAATCTGTCCCTAACTCCAGCTACATCCTATCCCTACACTAATGAGAGCATAATGGAAATGGCACTTTAGACAGGTTAGGTGCTTTGCCGGCTCCGGAAGTGCCCACAGTCTAAAAACTTGCTGATTGGCTGTGCTGCAGCCTTTCAACAAGATTTATTAGACTGTCAAACCCATCAAAAAGTCAGTTTTTGAGGTTCAGTACAGGACACTAGATGTCCGGTATGGACCCCAAAGTTTACTCTTCGGATTCTCTCAACCCTATTTGTAACACAAATGAAATACATCCTTGCTCACTTTGCCCAAATTTGTATAAGGAAGTTATCCTACTCATAAAAATGTATGGCTTATTCATTGGCCTGTTTGAAGAGACTGTTAGCTCCTCTTCAATCATAGTTCAGTTTACAGACTGCAATTGCCTAACCCATATTTTCCTCGGTGGCTGTTCAGTGCATTGCAGTGACAACATCATTATATTTGCTTCAGAGGAACATTGCTGCAATAATTTAAATGTTCCCTAAGAAATATATTGAGCAGACAAGTAACAATAACCTGGCAACTGATGCAAATCTAGATGGCTCGTACAAGCACTGCAGCCTCTTTCAACAGCTGATTGTTCATATTGATGGCTTTTCTTAACCGTTTGTTTTTTTCTTTAACGTTTGTTTAAAAAAAAAAAAAAAAAAAATTGCTTCAGCTCCCGAGACCCATAGCATCTCCATTTTTCGAGATCTGGGGCTGCATGAGGGCTAATTTTTTGCACACCAAGCTGACCTTTGTTAATGATACTATTTTGGTATTTTGAAAATATGCGATCTGGTATCCAATCAAGAAGTTGATCAGAATTGGAACTAATTTTCTTTGTATAATATAGGGTGTTCTTCATAAGGGGCATGTTGATACCTATTTTTTGGTCCAATTGGACATATAGTGGCTAAGTGGAATTTTTTTATATTATGCACATGCACGTAATCACTTTTTGTACAGAAGGTAGTTTTTAATGATATAATTAAAAGTTATATTTTAAATTTAATCTCAATGCTGTATTGGATTTAAAGAAGAGAGAGAATTTGGGTTTTTGACCCTTTACTACGGAGTTGGATAAGCCGTTTACTAATCGGATTAATTCTTTTTACAGCTTGATAGATCGGGAAATTCTGAATGAGCAATACCAAATATGTGTATATATATATTTTTTCAATTGTTTTATTTTGAATGGGGCGAATGGGGGGAAGGGGGTGATTTGAAATGTTCACTTGCTATGAGCACTGACCACCGAACAGTGCACATAGCAATCTGTCTATGATAATGATAAAAGTTTGCTTGAGACTTCTGGTTGTCATGCGACCCATTGGTGACATTGGTGACACGCGATCATGTGATGGGCGGGATGAGTGACGCGCTTCCTGCACGATCACATTAGGCTGCCGTCACACTATCAGTATTTGGTCAGTATTTTACATCAGTATTTGTAAGCCAAAACCAGGAGTGGGTGATAAATGCAGAAGTGGAGCATATGTTTCTATTATACTTTTCCTCTATTTGTTCCATTCCTGGTTTTGGCTTACAAATACTGATGTAAAATACTGACCAAATACTGATAGTGTGACGGCAGCCTGAATGCCGCTGTCAGAGACACATTCAACTTCAAAATGAACCGGTAATTAGCAATAGTTTCCTTTAAGATCATAACAGCAAAATATATGTCGACTGCTTACCTTCCCATTTGCATTAGGCCTTTTTATATTGACAATGGTGCATGAAAACCAGCAATATCATATTCTGCCTCACTCATTAAATGAAGACCACAGTATTCCATAGGATAAACAGACAAATTACAATGCCACGTGTTATTTGATACTGTGTTTACTGCAACCTGGCTCCAGGTATGTATTAATGTAACACATGACGCAGGTATGGCATTAAATTTCTTCTTGATGTTAGGTTTCCCACAAAATCTTTAATGGACAAATTCTGCTTGACAGGGAAGTATATCCGCAACATTTCAATACACTAATGTGCGAAAGTCAGGGACCAACTCATTGTTTAACTTACAGTAAAAACAGCCATTCAGTGCAAGTTTCTAATATTTCACAAACCCAAAAAAAAAAAGAAGTATATTATTAAATTGGCCAGTTAATGTTTCAACTTCTTAAATTTTATATGCCAACAGGCATTTTGTGAAGTGGATTTCAAATACCTTTTATAATCATTTTTGGAGATTTTTTTCCAGTGTGTCACTATATTTTAAAAAAAATCTTGAAATGTTGCAGTTTTTCACTTTGGTCACTGAGCCTCATGTATTTTCTTCTTAATATAGATATAGCTCCACATAGCTCTGATAGCTGTAGGTTCACCTGCTTATTTTAATTTTGTTGTCTAGTTTATGCATTTTTCAATAAATAATTGTTTTTAAAATTCTTTTGAAGCATATGTCCCTTCATAAACCCAGGACATTGTAAATTCTGGGCTGTGTTTTGACATAATGGTATGGAAGTGGTATGCACAAGATTGTTTTTTTGACTAAATGTGTTAATGCAAAATCAGGAGTGGGTGATAAATCCAGAAGTCGTGACGTGTTTCTATTATACTTTTTCCTATGATTGTTGCACTCCCGATTTTGGCTACAAATACTGAGGTAAGATACTGACCAAATACTGAATGAGAGGACATAGTCTAAAGCCAAGGTATTACTTTTGTTGGGGCCGTGTCCCTTACAAGGTTCTGTGCTTGGTTTGCACAGTCCCTTTATGGTCCATTTAATTTATTTGGCTGAAGAGTAGGGTTGAGCGAAACGGGTCGTTCATTTTCATAAGTCGCCGACTTTTGGCAAAGTCGGCGTCTCATGAAACCCGACCCGATCCCTGTGTGGGGTCGGCCATGCGGTACACGATCTAGGCGCGAAAGTCGCGTTTCGTATGACGCGTTTAGCGCCATTTTTGCAGCCAATGAAGGAGCGGTAGAGTGCTGACGTAGGTGTTAGGGGGCGTACACAACAACAGGCATTTTTTTTCGCGTGCATAACAGCGATGTGCAAAGTGTAAAATGAGCGTTCTGGGAGCGATGTGGAAAATCAGCGTTTAGGGGGAGAGAGAGAGAGTGAGAGAGAGAGAGAGAGAGATTTTAAAAATAATATTAAAAAAATGTCTTCATTGGGTTTCGTGTTTCGGCCGAAACCCGACTTTTCACGGTGGTCGGCCGATTACACTCGACTCGACTTTTAAGACAGTCGGGTTTCACAAAACCCGACTCGACCCTAAAAAACTAAAGGTCGCTCAACCCTACTGAAGAGATAATATCCAATCGGCTTTATCCATAACCAGTATTTATCACATAATCACTAGTGTTGAGCGATACCGTCCGATACTTGAAAGTATCGGTATCGGAAAGTATCGGCCGATACCGGCAAAGTATCGGATCCAATCCGATACCGATACCCGATACCAATACAAGTCAATGGGACTCAAGTATCGGACGGTATTCCTGATGGTTCCCAGGGTCTGAAGGAGAGGAAACTCTCCTTCAGGCCCTGGGATCCATATAAATGTGTAAAAGAAAGAATTAAAATAAAAAATATCGCTATACTCACCTCTCCGACGCAGCCTGGACCTCAGCGAGGGAACCGGCAGCGTTGTTTGTTTAAAATTTGCGCTTTTACTTGGTTACGTGAAGTTCCGGCTTGTGATTGGTCAGGGCGGCCATGTTGCCGGGACGCGGACCAATCACAGCAAGCCGTGACGTAATTTCGTCACGGCTTGCTGTGATTGGTCCGCGTCCCGGCAACATGGCCGCCATTAACCAATCACAAGCCGGGACGTCACGGGAGGCTGGACACGCGCCCATTTTAAAAAGCGCGCGTGTCCAGCCTCCAGTGACGTCCCGGCTTATGATTGGTCACGGCGCCATGTTGCCGGGACGCGGACCAATCACAGCAAGCCGTGATGAAATTACGTCACGGCTTGCTGTGATTGGTCCGCGTCCCGGCAACATGGCCGCCATTAACCAATCACAAGCCGTGACGTCACGGGAGGCTGGACACGCGCGCTTTTTAAAATGGGCGCGTGTCCAGCCTCCCGTGACGTCCCGGCTTGTGATTGGTTGCGCCGCGGTCAACCAATCACAAGCCGGGAGGCAGGAGACGCGCGCATTTTAAAATGCGCGCGTGTCCAGCCTCCCGTGACGTCACGGCTTGTGATTGGTTGCGTCGCCCATGTGACTGCGACGCAACCAATCACAACACCGGAACGTAATTTTAAAATCCTGAAGGACCTGAAATTACGTCACGGCTTGCTGTGATTGGTTGCGTCCCGGCCACATGGGCGGCGCGCGACCAATCACAAGCCGGGACTTTGCGTAAGGAAGTTAAAGCGCGAATTTTAAGCAAACAACGCTGCCGGTTCCCTCGGTAAGGTGCAGGCTGCGTCGGAGAGGTGAGTATAGCAATATTTTTTATTTTAATGCTTTATTTTACACATTAATGTTGTTTTGATACCGATACCCGATACCACAAAAGTATCGGAATACCGGTATCGGAATTCCGATACAGCAAATATCGGCCGATACCCGATACTTGCGGTATCGGAATGCTCAACACTAGTCAACAGATGAAAGAGAAAAAAGCGCGCCCAGAGGGAGAGTTTGGCATGAACGGAGGGCAGCGCGCAGAGCAGTGAGAGGCGTGCTCGGAATTCCCTTCCCTCACCCCAGAGTATTGGTGCTGCAACAGGCAAAATAGAGCAGAGCAGAACCGTGCACACAGTGCAGAACCATGCACACCGAGCAGAGCAGAGCCGTGCACACCGAGCAGATGAGAAGGACAAAGATCGCTGCACTGAGGGGAGCTGTGTGTCCAGCAGCAACAGCAGCCAGGGAGAAGACTGCCAGCTTCATCCAGTCCAGTGTCCACCATCTCCCACCTCCAGGAGCGGAGACCAGAGAGGGAAAGGTACTGGCAGTGTGTGCCCGGTGACTACCAGAGAGAAGCTGGCATGAGCAGGCAGCACGCAGCATAGAGAGAAGAGTTCAGCACGCCCAGTAGCTGACAGAGATCAAGGTGCCGTGTGCTTCATGACCATGAGTACAGCGCACGTGTCGCAATTAGAGAACCGAGTACTGGATAGACTTGTGTAACCCACCTTACCAGCTCATATTTTCCCGCTCACAGGAGACCCTGACTTTGCCAGTGTATGTTTACAGAGCCACGTTGGGCTCGTACAGTACTGTGGCCTGCACCCTTATCAGCCACTGTAGCATATGGACTAGACTCAGCGGAAGGTGCCGGAGACTGACCGATGCCGCCAGAAGACGGGGCAGTGATGCCCAAAGGACCTCATAAAAAAAAGACACCGCGTCAGCCGTTGCCGGCGCCATTGACTTCCCAGCAGGAGTCACAGTTTGCGGAACATCTGATACAAGTGTTTCACAAAAACTGCCATTAACTGATCCTTTCTTTTTGAACTCTTCATATCCTTTGCATCCTGAACTGTTTATTCCTCTGTTTAACCCATTGCCTCCCTGCGTGAAGTACTCCCCTGTTATTAAACTTGTTAACCCTTGCTCTGCCTCTGGTCCATTACTGCATCCCGCAACCTGCTTAAATATACATCGTCTGGAGTTGATGTGGATTTGCAGGTGCAACACAGTACCAGCCAGCTACCTACAAATTAACATTTATAAATAACCCGGAAAAGCAGATTTTAATGGGAACCTCACAGTAGATTCGTGCTGCCTAAATCATGAGCAGCAAATATCAGAAACTGGTTGTTTTATTGCAGCCAGGTATGTTTTAGTCTGAAATACAGTGGTATTTCAGAAAAAAAACATACTTTAAAACAGGGCAGGGACAAGGTATTTTGGTGCCCTAGCAAATGCACCTAGCATGGTGCCCCCCTTCCCTTTCCATGAACAAGAGCATGCAAACTACCTGTAATGTGGGCTTACACTATGTCTATATGTTCGTTCTTTATTTGAATATTTAATTAGTTATATTTTTAAATAATACATTATTTAATTACCCCAGGTTTACATCAGATTGCACCCATCTCAAACAAGTTCAGGCATCCTGCTGCCTTACTTTCCGTTTGCATTTTCCTCAAATAATAATGAGAGTTCTGACAACTCAGCAATAAATCTCATCTATTCTCCCATGTGACTGCGACGCAACCAATCACAACGCCGGAACGTAATTTTAAAATCCTGAAGGACCTGAAATTACGTCACGGCTTGCTGTGATTGGTTGCGTCCCGGCCACATGGGCGGCGCGCGACCAATCACAAGCCGGGACTTCGCGTAAGGAAGTTAAAGCGCGAATTTTAAGCAAACAACGCTGCCGGTTCCCTCGGTAAGGTGCAGGCTGCGTCGGAGAGGTGAGTATAGCAATATTTTTTATTTTAATTCTTTATTTTACACATTAATATGGTTCCCAGGGCCTGAAGGAGAGTTTCCTCTCCTTCAGACCCTGGGAACCATCAGGGATACCGTCCGATACATGAGTCCCATTGACTTGTATTGGTATCGGGTATCGGTATCGGATTGGATCCGATACTTTGCCGGTATCGGCCGATACTTTCCGATACCGATACTTTCAAGTATCGGACGGTATCGCTCAACACTACTGTTGACATAAGTTACCTCGGGGTATGGCATTGGACTCCAAGGTGGCAGCCAGGACTTCCTTCAGACTCTCAATTTCTTTCCATGTTTTCTGCATTCCCTGCTGTAATTCACGGGACCACTCCAGCTCTTCCTCATTCGGGGGAGATACTTTGCGATTCTGGATCATCCCTGTCAAAGCTGCAGTCTCCTGCTCCTGCTCACCTATGCGTGCCTCTGTCCCAATGTCTGCAAAAGTCATGCATGGATTAGCTTGCAGGCGCTCATACAAAGTTTATTAGAAGGACACTGAAGCACCGCTGTAATAGGTATTAGAAGGAAATGTCACACAAACTCCCTCTTCATGCCCTTTAGGCCACACAGGACAGCTCCAAACAGAGATGTATACGAAAAAACGGAGCAGAAATATCCACAACAACATAGTTGTATATAAAAACAGAAAAGTTTATTAAATATAACTCTTAAACATTAATGTATATATATATAAATGCACATACTACCACGGGCGCTGTATGCAACCCGCAGATATAGGGAGGTAACACAAGAAAGGGGAAAAGAATGGAAGCCAACCACAAGGAGGAGCGGCACAAGACAATGTGCCCATACAAACCCCCCCTGGCTCAATAAGGTGCCCAGCTCAAAGCCATCTCAGTAACATGCAGGGTCCTACGGTATCCCCTGTTCACAGTCAATAAACAGCTAATGCATAGACAGGCAATGTGCTATATTCAATAGGGCTTACCCATACTAAGGTCCTGGAAAGGGTCTCTCCTCTTGGTGTGGCCCCCCTTGCTTTTTCAACAGGGCCCTGCGAAACGCGCGTCCAGGGGGGCCACACCAAGAGGAGAGACCCTTTCCAGGACCTTAGTATGGATAAGCCCTATTGAATATAGCACATTGCCTGTCTATGCATTAGCTGTTTATTGACTGTGAACAGGGGATACCGTAGGACCCTGCATGTTACTGAGATGGCTTTGAGCTGGGCACCTTATTGAGCCAGGGGGGGTTTGTATGGGCACATTGTCTTGTGCCGCTCCTCCTTGTGGTTGGCTACCATTCTTTTCCCCTTTCTTGTGTTACCTCCCTATATCTGCGGGTTGCATACAGCGCCCGTGGTAGTATGTGCATTTATATATATATACATTAATGTTTATGAGTTATATTTAATAAACTTTTCTGTTTTTATATACAACTATGTTGTAGTGGATATTTCTGCTCCGTTTTTTCGTATACAGCTCATACAAAGTTTGCCTAAGCAGTGCATCTCTAAGGGTATGTGTCCACGTTCAGGATTGCATCAGGATTTGGTCAGGATTTTTCATCAGTATTTGTAAGCCAAAACCAGGAGTGGGTGATAAATGCAAAAGTGGTGCATATGTTTCTGTTATACTTTTCCTCTAATTGTTCCAGTCCTGGTTTTGGCTTACAAATACTGATGAAAAATCCTGACCAAATCCTGATGCAATCCTGAACGTGGACACATACCCTTAGGGTACCGTCTCACAGTGGCACTTTGGTCGCTACGACGGCACGATCTGTGACGTTCCAGCGATATACATACGATCTCGCTGTGTCTGACATGCTACTGCGATCAGGGACCCCGCTGAGAATCGTATGTCGTAGCAGATCGTTTGAAACTTTATTTCGTCGCTGGATCACCCGCTGTCATCGCTGGATCTGTGTGTGTGACACCGATCCAGCGATGTGTTCGCTTGTAACCAGGGTAAACATCGGGTTACTAAGCGCAGGGCCACGCTTAGTAACCCGATGTTTACCCTGGTTACCATTGTAAATGTAAAAAAAAAACACTACATACTCACCTTCTGATGTCTGTCACGTCCCGCGCCGTCAGCTTCCCGCACTGACTGTGAGCGCCGGACGTAAAGTAAAAGCAGAGCACAGCGGTGACGTCACCGCTGTGCTGTGCTTTACGGCCGGCACTGACACAGTCAGTGCGGGAAGCTGACGGCGAGGGACGTGACAGTCACCGGAATGTGAGTATGTAGTGTTTTTGTTTTTTTTACATTTACAATGGTAACCAGGGTAAACATCGGGTTACTAAGCGCGGCCCTGCGCTTAGTAACCCGATGTTTACCCTGGTTACCCGGGGACTTCGGCATCGTTGGTCGCTGGAGAGCTGTCTGTGTGACAGCTCTCCAGCGACCACACAACGACTTACCAACGATCACGGCCAGGTCGTATTACTGGTCATGATCGTTGGTAAATCGTTTAGTGTAACGGTACCCTAAGACCTGTCACTAACTGGTCTCTCAAAACTATATCAGGGGTCCTATGCCTACATTACCTTGCTTGGTAATTGCAGCATTAATTTTTTGCAACACGTTCATGTATTGGGTCACGGTCTCCCCCTCCCTTAGAATATGGCTAAATAGACTCATGCACAATTCTTCTACATCTGTAGGATCTCCATGCATTTCTTCTAAAATCTGTACAACCTTGTCAAAGGTATTGCGATTATGGGGAGGCCGTAACATAACAGAGGTCCTTGCCCCTCCGTCCAGAGCCATCAGGGCAACCTCTGCCTCCAATACGGAGGGTCATGGGGTGCATCCTTAACATACCCCTGACTCGCTCAGTCCAGTCCCTCAGCAGAATGTTGGTCCCTGTAAACTTAGGTTGGTTACTCAATATTGTCCTGATTGGTATACTGGTTTTTGGGACACACCTCACCACTTGGTCTGCCACCTCTGCGACTGTAGACTTCATCCTGCCGACTATGCTAAGTGTGAGGGTGGGCCAGGGCATAAGTTATGACTGAGAGCAAACCCTGTGTCACACCCTGGCCTCCACTCACAATACAGTATTGTCTTACCATCTGCATACCTTTGTTCTGGGTCCCCACGCCATCAATAAGCTGCCACGTGATGAGCGACCTGCCTGTACTGCTTAGCCTTTTCTAGCAACTGCAGTCCCACTAATACTAGCTCTGTTGCTGTTGCTCCTTCTGTTGAGATCCTGGCCAGAGATGCTATATGGCTGGGCCTTAAACTTATCCAACATTGCGTGGCACGGTGTTACCCAGGGCTACGTAGCCCAAATGAGCTGCACAGGATCCCTGGGCCCAACTGAGATCTACAAGAAAGTCCTCCCTGCCTTATACACCATGCCCCTCCTACATTAACTATTTACTTTGTGAAACTCCTACTATACTATGTACAATCCCATGCTCTATGTGCCTCCATCTTGTGGCTGAACTAAGCACTGCACTTTCCCTATAATAAGACAATATACACTGTGTAGCAGCAGATAAGATACTATAAATAAATACACTCATAACATATACAGTAATAAAAGAGCCAGGACATAATTAAAGAGTCTGGGGCGCTCATCAGTCCTTGTAACCCCTTACATATACAAATGAGACATAAATAAGAACAAACTTGGATACTGCGGATGGCTTCTGCAGTTTCCAACTGTACCTTCTGGCCTCAGGCTGCATCCACACACTGTAGCCATGGTGCTTTTTCTTCCACCATCACTGTAAAACGGAAACATTTTTGGTGTGATATCGGAAAACTGTGGCAGAACAATGTAGAAAAAAAGTGTGAACTCCTCCCTAACTCATCGAGACTAGCAATGTTATTACCAGTCTTGATGAGAGGACATGTAGAAATCATACGCCCCTGATTCATTAAGAGGCGCTCGCCTTTTAATCAATCGAGAGTGACAAAAGAGTGGTGTGTGCCTCCGTGTGCCTTAGTGCGTCACATCAGAAATCTATACCAGTCAAAAGTAAGATTTCTTGCGTAAGGAACATCACAGCTCATTACGAATTAGAGAAGCTGTGGTATAGATCCCCCCGCCTCTGATGCCTCCCCATCCTGTCCATTTGGTGGAGGTGGGAAAAACTGGTGTGAATATGCCAAAAGTTGCCAAATGTTTGCACAACTCAGAATTTTGAAACTTTTCAAAGCGATTTACTCCAGAATTCTTGCTAAATTGATTTGTTGCCTCAAGACATTTATATTTCATAATGTACATCACTTTTGTGGTGGTGTGACTATTAAAGCTAGTGCCATTATCCTCAGTGGTACCATACTGTATTGCTATATGCCTCCTCCTTCACCCAGAATTGTAGCATTATATTACAGGGTTATTCTTCCCCTGAAGCATTAATTCCACAGGATAACACCTTATTGCCTTATGAAGCAGTGTACAACGTAATGAGAGCATAAATCCTCCATTTCCATGTACTAGTCTCTATAGAGGACTCTTAGTGTACATTTGATGCTATAGTTAGAACCTGTTTTATAACACTACTAGAACTGTACATAAATCATTCCAGGATTTGTAACAGAGCATTAATGCTTTCTAGTGGTAACACTGAAGTCTTCTTGTGGTCGAGTTTGAATGGTTCCTTTCAATTACTGATGAAATGTAACACCACAAAGCATTACTGAAGATGTAAAGATATTAAGTAAATCAATACCTTTTTTGCCTTTCTCAGCCAGGAAGGAAATAAGATCTATCAGTCTTTCGGTAGCCAGTTTCCAGTCTATAGATATGAGAGAGGTAATAATTTTACAATGCGTGATAAATTATGTTAACACCTTAGGTGTCAACACTGCCTCCTTCCCTGTAAGGCTTAGAAGGTCTTCTCAAGTGCTTTTACTGTACTATTGGGAGTTTTACATTTTATGAGAGGCTTTGGTGCTCTGCCAATTTATGAGCAAGCTATGAGTCTGTAGAATTAAGGAGGAATTATTACTTGTGTATTAGGACAATGAAAATGTATGGTAGCACCTCGAAACAGAATTCAAATGTCGCCAGAGAAGTTTAGGAATCCAGACGACACCGGTCAAGGCCCTAAGACCAAACTTGCACCAGGTAAATGCCACAATCTATACTACGCAGGTCAAGGCCCGAAGACCAGACCTGCAGTGATCAAGATGCGGAGCCCAGATGACATCAGCCAAGAGTCAAGACCCAGCCCTCATCCCACCGAGTATGAGAGACATCTGTTGTTGGTCAAGCACCAAAGATCAGTGAGAAAACTCTATTCAGGAGTTGACGCCTGCGGTGGTGAATGGGAGGCGCAAGAGAGCCGGGCCATTGCTTCCATTACTGTCGTATGGTATGGGGGTTAGCCTGGGATAGTACAACAGACAGAATGGGGACCAGTGGTTGTGAAGGAGGCACAGGGAGCTTTGTTAGACTTTGTCAGGAGGATTTACGGCCTAGCGGGGAAAAACGGAGACCCTCACTAGAGCCTTTGTTAGAGGAAGAAACAGTACAGTGACTCGCATAATACTGGGATTACTACCCCGGTTAGAATGTTATAAAATTATATGAACTGAGGATTCACTGTATATCTTATATTGCATATTTCATGTTGTATTTACTGTACTTTGCACTATTCACTTTTGCTAAAGTTACTTCAATTTCTCGCCACCCTAGAGAGATAAACAGTTTAATTAGTTACTTCCGCCTTGTCCCAGATGAAGTTACACTATCCCTGGCTAATCCCTTTTGGAAGTGTACTGAACAGCAAGGTGCATTGCTCAGGACTAGGGTTGAGCGACTTTTATTTTTATAGGATCGGGTCGGGTTTCACGAAACCCGACTTTCTCAAAAGTCGGGTCGAGTGAAATCGGCCGATCTTATAAAAAAGTCGGGGTCGGGGTCGGCCGAAACCCGAAACCCAATGCACTGCAATGGGATACTATGGTTCCCAGGGTCTGAAGGAGAGGAAACTCTCCTTCAGGCCCTGGGATCCATATTTAAGTGTAAAATAAAGAATTAAAATAAAAAATATTGATATACTCACCCTCTGGCACGCCCTGGTAGTAATTGACATCTTCCGTTCCTAAGAATGGCGCTTGAAAGACCTTTCGATGACGTCACGGCTTGTGATTGGTCGCGGCGGCCCACGTGACCGCTCAGCGACCAATCACAAGCCGTGACGTAATTCTCTCAGGTCCTAAATTCCTCATTCTAGGAATTTAGGCCATGAGAATTACGTCACGGCTTGTGATTGGTCGCTGAGCGGTCACGTGGGCCGCCGCGACCAATTAAAAGCCGTGACGTCATCGAAAGGTCCTTCACGCGCTCATTCTTAAGAAGGAAGGCTGCCGGAAATTGGTATGAGAGTATCGGAATTCCGATCCCAGATTCAGAAGATCGCCGACCTCATGGCCGACCCCACACTTTGCCAAAAGTCGGCGACTTCTGAAAATGGCCGACCCGTTTCGCTCAACCCTACTCAGGACCCAACAAGAAGGTGGGCACTGCTAGACCTAATATTAACCAACAGGCCAGACCGCATATCAAATATAAGGGTTGGGGGTCACTTGGGGAATAGTGATCACAGAATAATAAGTTTTCATGTATCCTTTAATAAGATGTGTAGTAGAGGGGTTACAAGGACACTGAACTTCAGGAGGGCAAATTTTGAACGGATGATAGATGATCTTCGTGCAATTAACTGGGACGATATCCTGAGACATAAAAATGCACAAGGCAAATGGGAGACGTTTATTAGCATCCTGGATAGGACCTGTGCACAGTATATACCGTAAGGGAATAAACATACTAGAAATAGGAGGAAACCAATATGGCTAAATAGAGCTGTAAGGGGCGCAATGAGGGACAAAAAGAAAGCATTTAGAGAATTAACCCCTTCATGACCCAGCCTATTTTGGCCTTAAAAACCTTGCCGTTTTTTGCAATTCTGACCAGTGTCCCTTTATGAGGTAATAACTCAGGAACGCTTCAACGGATCCTAGCGATTCTGAGATTGTTATTTTGTGACATATTGGGCTTCATGATAATGGTAAATTTAGGTCGATAATTTCTGAGTTTATTTGAGAAAAAAACGGAAATTTGGCGAAAATTTTGAAAATTTCGCAATTTTCACATTTTTAATTTTTAATCTGTTAAACCAGAGAGTTATGTGACACAAAATAGTTAATAAATAACGTTTCCCACATGTCTACTTTACATCAGCACAATTTTGGAAACAATTTTTTTTTTTGCTAGGAAGTTATAAGGGTTAAAATTTGACCAGTGATTTCTCATTTTTACAACAAAATTTACAAAACCATTTTTTTTAGGGACCACCTCACATTTGAAGTCATTTTGAGGGTTCTATATGGCTGAAAATACCCAAAAGTGACACCATTCTAAAAACTGCACCCCTCAAGGTGCTCAAAACCACATTCTAGAAGTTTATTAACCCTTAAGGTGTTTCACAGCAGCAGAAGCAACATGGAAGTAAAAAATGAACATTTAACTTTTTAGTCACAAAAATGATCTTTTAGCAACAATTTTTTTTTTCCCAAGGGTAAAAGGAGAAACTGGACCATGGACGTTGTTGTCCAATTTGTCCTGAGTACGCTGATACCTCATATGTGGAGGTAAACCACTGTTTGGGCGCACGGCAGGGCTCGGAAGGGAAGGAGCGCCATTTGGCTTTTTGAATGAAAAATTGGCTCCAATCTTTAGCGGACACCATGTCGCGTTTGGAGAGCCCCCGTGTGCCTAAACATTGGAGCTCCCCACAAGTAACCCCATTTTGGAAACTAGATGCCCCAAGGAACTTATCTAGAAGCATAGTGAGCACTTTAAACCCCCAGGTGCTTCACAAATTGATCCGTAAAAATGAAAAAGTACTTTTTTTTTACAAAAAAATTATTTTAGCCTCAATTTTTTCATTTTCACATGGGCAACAGGATAAAATGGATCGTAAATTTTATTGGGCAATTTCTTCTGAGTACACCAATACCTCACATGTGGGGGTAAACCACTGTTTGGGCACATGGTAAGGCTCGGAAGGGAAGGAGCTCCATTTGACTTTTTGAATGAAAAATTATCTCCATCGTTAGCGGACACCATGTCGCGTTTGGAAAGCCCCTGTGTGCCTAAACATTGGAGCTTCTCCACAAGTGACCCCATTTTGGAAACTAGACCCCCCAAGGAACTCATCTAGAGGCATAGTGAGTAGTGTTGAGCGATACCGTCCGATACTTGAAAGTATCGGTATCGGAAAGTATCGGCCGATACCGGCAAAGTATCGGATCTAATCCGATACCGATACCCGATACCAATACAAGTCAATGGGACTCAAGTATCGGACGGTATCCCTGATGGTTCCCAGGGTCTGAAGGAGAGGAAACTCTCCTTCAGGCCCTGGGATCCATATTAATGTGTAAAATAAAGAATTAAAATAAAAAATATTGCTATACTCACCTCTCCGACGCAGCCTGGACCTCACCGAGGGAACCGGCAGCGTTGTTTGCTTAAAATGCGCGCTTTTACTTCCTTCCGTGACGTCACGGCTTGTGATTGGTCACGTGCCGCCCATGTGGCCGCGACGCGACCAATCACAGCAAGACGTGACGTAATTTTCAGGTCCTCAATGCCTCATTCTAGGCATTCATGATTTTAAAATTACGTTCCGGCTTGTGATTGGTCGCGTCGCGGTCACATGGGCGACGCGACCAATCACAAGCCATGACGTCACGGGAGGCAGGAGATGCGCGCATTTTTAAAATTACGTCACGGCTTGTGATTGGTTGCGTGCCGCCCATGTGACCGCGACGCGACCAATCACAGCAAGCCGTGACGTAATTTTAAATCATGAATGCCTAGAATTAGGCATTGAGGACCTGAAAATTACGTCACGGCTTGCTGTGATTGGTCGCGTCGCGGCCACATGGGCGGCACGCGACCAATCACAAGCCGTGCAAGAATCCAACCAAAGAATTAGTCAGGCCGCACCCAATACTAACGTTGTCTCCATGGACATCAGAGCGTACGTCCACACCAGGGGGTCCTCCCGGTAATGATCCACGATAAAAAGCAAAGCAGAGGACAGCGCCACACCAGGAAGTGTTTGGGCAATAACACACTTTATTCTGCCTCCTGTGGCAACGTTTCGGTCCGAGGACCTTTATCAAGCACAGTACAGTCACATTTTAACCACCATTATATACCCTTAATACCACCCACATAATTAACAAGTAACCAATGGGAGTGTCAGAATCCATTAGAAAAAAGCGCCAATACATCAAACATCACAAAGATAGATAAAAACATTATCAAACCTCACAAAATCCATATATCACCTACCCCCAAATAAAACAACATCACTTGATCGTTCCCCGCATGTTATGTTATATCAGCCCCCAAATACAATATAGAGAATCCCGGTTACCCAGATGGATTCTGACAATCACAAGCCGTGACGTCACAAAAGGAAGTAAAAGCGCGCATTTTAAGCAAACAACGCTGCCGGTTTCCTCGGTGAGGTCCAGGCTGCGTCGGAGAGGTGAGTATAGCAATATTTTTTATTTTAATTCTTTATTTTCCACATTAATGTTGTTTCGATACCGATACCCGATACCACAAAAGTATCGGATCTCGGTATCGGAATTCCGATACCCGCAAGTATCGGCCGATACCCGATACTTGCGGTATCGGAATGCTCAACACTAATAGTGAGCACTTTAAACCCCCAAGTGCTTCACAAATTGATCCGCAAAAATGAAAAAGTACTTTTTTTTCACACAAAATTTCTTTTAGCCTCAATTCTTTCATTTTCACATGGGCAACAGGATAAAATGGATCCTAAAATTGGTTAGGCAATTTCTCCTGAGTACGCCGATACCTCATATGTGGGGGTAAACCACTGTTTGGGTGCACGGCAAGGCTTGGAAGGGGAGGCGTGCCATTTGACTTTTTGAATGGAAAATTAGCTCCAATCGTTAGCGTACACCATGTCGCGTTTGGAGAGCCCCTGTGTGCCTAAACATTAAAGCTCCCCTACAAGTGACCCCATTTTGGAAACTAGACCCCCCAAGGAACTTATCTAGATGCATAGTGAGCACTTATAACCCCCAGGTGCTTCACAGAAGTTTATAACGCAGAGCCGTGAAAATAAAAAATAATTTTTCTTTCCTCAAAAATGACTTTTAGCCCAGAATTTTTTATTTTCACAAGGGTAATAGGAGAAATTGGACCCCAAGTGTTGTTGTCCAGTTTGTCCTGAGTACGATGATACCCCATATGTGGGGGTAAACCACTGTTTGGGCGCACGGCAGGGCTCGGAAGGGAAGGCACGCCATTTGGCTTTTTGAATGGAAAATTAGCTCCAATCATTAGCGGACACCATGTCGCGTTTGGAGAGCCCCTGTGTGCCTAAACATTGGAGCTCCCGCACAAGTGACCCCATTTTGGAAACTAGACCTCCCAAGGAACTAATCTAGATGTGTGGTGAGCACTTTGAACCCCCAAGTGCTTCACAGAAGTTTATAACGCAGAGCCATGAAAATAAAAAATAATTTTTCTTTTCTCAAAAATGATTTTTTAGCCCACAATTTTTTATTTTCCCAAGGGTAACAGGAGAAATTGGACCCCAAAAGTTGTTGTCCAGTTTCTCCTGAGTACGCCGATACCCCATATGTGGGGGTAAACCACTGTTTTGGCACACGTCGGGGTTCGGAAGGGAAGTAGTGACGTTTTGAAATGCAGACTTTGATGGAATGCTCTGCGGGCGTCAGGTTGCGTTTGCAGAGCCCCTGATGTGCCTAAACAGTAGGAACTCCCCACAAGTGACTCCATTTTGGAAACTAGACCCCCAAGGGAACTTATCTAGATGTGTGGTGAGCACTTTGAACCCCCAAGTGCTTCACAGAAGTTTATAACGCAGAGCCGTGAAAATAATAAATGTGTTTCCTTTCCTCAAAAATATTTTTTTAGACCAGAATTTTTTATTTTTGCAAGAGTAACAGGAGAAATTGGACACCAAAAGTTGTTGTCCAGTTTCTCCTGAGTACGCTGATACCCCATATGTGGGGGTAAACCACTGTTTGGGCACATGCCGGGGCTCGGAAGGGAAGTAGTGACGTTTTGGAATGCAGACTTTGATGGAATGGTCTGCGGACATCATGTTACGTTTGCAGAGCCCCTGATATGCCTAAACAGTAGAAACCCCCCACAAGTGACCCCATTTTGGAAACTAGACCCCCCAAGGAACTTATCTAGATGTGTGGTGAGCATGTTCAACCCCAAAGTGCTTCACAGAAGTTTACAACGCAGAGCCGTGAAAATAAAAAATCATTTTTCTTTCCTCAAAAAAGATGTTTTAGCAAGCAATTTTTTATTTTCACAAGGGTAACAGGAGAAATTGGACCCCAATATTTGTTGCCCAGTTTGTTGTGAGTATGATGATACCCCATATGTGGGGGTAAACCCCTGTTTGGGCACACGTCAGGGCTCGGAAGTGAAGTAGTGACATTTGAAATGCAGACTTTGATGGAATGGTCTGCGGGCGTCACATTGCATTTGCAGAGCCCCTGATGTGCCTAAACAGTAGAAACACCCCACAAGTGACCCCATTTTGGAAACTAGACCCCCGAAGGAACTTATCTAGATGTGTGGTGAGCACTTTCAACCCCCAAGTGCTTCACAGAAGTTTATAACGCAGAGCCGTGAAAAAAAAAAATAATTGTTCTTTCCTCAAAAATTATGTTTTAGCAAGTAATTTTTTATTTTTGCAAGGGTAACAGGAGAAATTGGACCCCAACAGTTGTTGCCCAGTTTGTCCTGAGTACGCTGGTACCCCAAATGTGGGGGTAAACCACTGTTTGGGAGCACGTCGGGGCTTGGAAGGGAGGGAGCACCATTTGACTTTTTGAACGCAAGATTGGCTGGAATCAATGGTGGCGCCATGTTGCGTTTGGAGACCCCTGATGGGCCTAAACAGTGGAAACCCCTCAATTCTAACTTCAACACTAACCCCAACACACCCCTAATCCTAATCCCAACTGTAGCCATAACCCTAATCACAACCCTAACCCCAACACACCCCTAACCACAACCCTAACCGCAACACACCCGTAACCCTAATTCCAACCCTAACCCTAATCCTAACCCTAATCCCAACCGTAACCCTAATCCCAACCCTAACCACAACTGTAACCCCAACACACCCCTAACCCTATCCGTAACCCTAGCCACAAGCCTAATCTTAACTGTTGTGAAATTGGATTCTGGGCTCCCCCGGTGGCCACTGGTGGAATTGAACTTGTGTGCATCATCCTCTCTGTTCACCTGTTCCCATCAGGATGTGGGAGTCTCTATATAACCTTGCTCCTCTGTCAGTTTCATGCCGGTCAACAATGTAATCAGAAGCCTTTCTTTGCATGTTCCTGCTACTAGACAACTCCCAGCTAAGTTGGACCTTCGTCCTAGTTTGTTTTTGCATTTTGTTCCAGTTCACAGCTGCTGTTTCGTTACTGTGTCTGGAAAGCTCTTGTGATCTGAAATTGCCACTCTGGTGTTATGAGTTAATACTAGAGTCTTAAAGTAATTTCTGGATGGTGTTTTGATAGGGTTTTCAGCTGACCATGAAAGTGCCCTTTCTGTCTTCCTGCTATCTAGTAAGCGAACCTCGATTTTGCTAAACCTATTTTCATACTACGTTTGTCATTTCATCTAAAATCACCGCCAATATATGTGGGGGCCTCTGTCTGCCTTTTGGGGAAATTTCTCTAGAGGTGAGCCAGGACTGTATTTTCCTCTGCTAGGATAAGTTAGTCCTCCGGCTGGCACTGGGCGTCTAGGGATAAAACGTAGGCACGCTACCCGGCCACTGTTAATTGTGCGGCAGGTTTAGTTCATGGTCAGTTTAGATTCCATCTTCCAAGAGCTAGTTCTTATATATGCTGGGCTATGTTCTCTCGCCATTGAGAATCATGACAGTTTGACCGGCCAAAAAGGGTTAAATTATTGGCTGAGAAAGGAGAGAAAAAAGAAGTCTGCTGAAATTTTTTTTTTTTTTTTTCTCTAGTTCTGAGTGTGCTCATAATTGAATCACTTGCTAGTCTGCCTATACTGCAGCCTTCCTCTCTTTCTCTCCTTCTAATCCTTGAATGGCTCTGTGTTCACCTGTTTGAAATGGATCTTCAGAGTGTAGCTACAGGTTTGAATAATCTCGCCACGAAGGTACAAAATTTGCAAGATTTTGTTGTTCATGCACCTATGTCTGAACCTAGAATTCCTTTGCCTGAATTTTTTTCAGGGAATAGATCTTGCTTTCAAAATTTTAAAAATAATTGCAAATTGTTTTTGTCCCTGAAGTCTCGCTCTGCCGGAGATCCTGCACAGCAGGTCAGGATTGTAATTTCCTTGCTCCGGGGCGACCCTCAAGATTGGGCTTTTGCATTGACACCAGGGGATCCTGCGTTGCTCAATGTGGATGCGTTTTTTCTGGCCTTGGGGTTGCTTTATGAGGAACCTCATTTAGAGCTTCAGGCGGAAAAAGCTTTGATGTCCCTATCTCAGGGGCAAGATGAAGCTGAAATATACTGCCAAAAATTCCGTAAATGGTCTGTGCTTACTCAGTGGAATGAGTGCGCCCAGGCGGCGATTTTCAGAGAAGGTCTCTCTGATGCCATTAAGGATGTTATGGTGGGGTTCCCTGTGCCTGCGGGTCTGAATGAGTCCATGACAATGGCTATTCAGATCGATAGGCGTCTGCGGGAGCGCAAACCTGTGCACCATTTGGCGGTGTCTACTGAGAAGACGCCAGAAAATATGCAATGTGATAGAATTCTGTCCAGAAGCGAGCGGCAGAATTTTAGACGAAAAAATGGGTTGTGCTTCTATTGTGGTGATTCAACTCATGTTATATCAGCATGCTCTAAGCGTACTAAGAAGCTTGACAAGTCTGTTTCAATTAGCACTTTACAGTCTAAGTTTATTCTATCTGTGACCCTGATTTGTTCTTTATCATCTATTACCGCGGACGCCTATGTCGACTCTGGCGCCGCTTTGAGTCTTATGGATTGGTCCTTTGCCAAACGCTGTGGGTATGATTTGGAGCCTTTGGAAGCTCCTATACCTCTGAAGGGGATTGACTCCACCCCATTGGCTAGTAATAAACCACAATACTGGACACAAGTAACTATGCGTATTAATCCGGATCACCAGGAGATTATTCGCTTTCTGGTGCTGTATAATCTACATGATGTTTTGGTGCTAGGATTGCCATGGCTGCAATCTCATAACCCAGTCCTCGACTGGAAAGCTATGTCTGTGTTAAGCTGGGGATGTAAAGGGACTCATGGGGACGTACCTTTGGTTTCCATTTCATCATCTATTCCCTCTGAGATTCCTGAATTCTTGTCTGACTATCGTGACGTTTTTGAAGAACCCAAGCTTGGTTCACTACCTCCGCACCGGGAGTGCGATTGTGCCATAGATTTGATCCCGGGTAGTAAATACCCTAAGGGTCGTTTATTTAATCTGTCTGTGCCTGAACACGCTGCTATGCGAGAATATATAAAGGAGTCCTTGGAAAAGGGACATATTCGTCCTTCGTCATCTCCCTTAGGAGCCGGTTTTTTCTTTGTGTCTAAGAAAGATGGCTCTTTGAGGCCGTGTATTGATTATCGGCTTTTGAATAAAATCACGGTTAAATATCAATATCCGTTACCACTGCTGACTGATTTGTTTGCTCGTATAAAGGGGGCCAAGTGGTTCTCTAAGAATGATCTCCGTGGGGCGTATAATTTGGTGCGAATCAAGCAGGGGGATGAGTGGAAAACCGCATTTAATACGCCCGAGGGCCACTTTGAGTATTTGGTGATGCCTTTTGGTCTTTCAAATGCCCCTTCAGTCTTCCAGTCCTTTATGCATGACATTTTCCGCGATTATTTGGATAAATTTATGATTGTGTATCTGGATGATATTCTGATTTTTTCGGATGACTGGGACTCTCATGTCCAGCAGGTCAGGAGGGTTTTTCAGGTTTTGCGGTCTAATTCCTTGTGTGTGAAGGGTTCTAAGTGCGTTTTTGGGGTTCAAAAGATTTCCTTCTTGGGATACATTTTTTCCCCCTCTTCCATCGAGATGGATCCTGTCAAGGTTCAGGCTATTTGTGATTGGACGCAACCCTCTTCTCTTAAGAGTCTTCAGAAATTTTTGGGCTTTGCTAACTTTTATCGTCGATTTATTGCTGGTTTTTCTGATGTTGTTAAACCATTGAGTGATTTGACTAAGAAGGGTGCTGATGTTGCTGATTGGTCCCCTGATGCTGTGGAGGCCTTTCGGGAGCTTAAGCGCCGCTTTTCTTCCGCCCCTGTGTTGCGTCAGCCTGATGTTGCTCTTCCTTTTCAGGTTGAGGTTGACGCTTCTGAAATCGGAGCTGGGGCGGTGTTGTCGCAGAGAAGTTCCGACTGCCCCGTGATGAGACCTTGTGCTTTTTTTTCCCGTAAATTTTCGCCCGCCGAGCGGAATTATGATATTGGGAATCGGGAGCTTTTGGCCATGAAGTGGGCTTTTGAGGAGTGGCGTCACTGGCTTGAGGGGGCCAGACATCAGGTGGTGGTATTGACTGACCACAAAAATTTAATTTACCTTGAGTCTGCCAGGCGCCTGAATCCTAGACAGGCGCGCTGGTCGTTGTTTTTCTCTCGGTTTAATTTTGTGGTGTCATACCTACCGGGTTCTAAGAATGTTAAGGCGGATGCCCTTTCTAGGAGTTTTGAGCCTGACTCCCCTGGTAATTCTGAGCCCACAGGTATCCTTAAGGATGGAGTGATATTGTCTGCCGTTTCTCCAGACCTGCGGCGGGCCTTGCAGGAGTTTCAGGCGGATAGACCGGATCGTTGCCCACCTGGTAGACTGTTTGTTCCTGATGATTGGACCAGTAGAGTCATCTCTGAGGTTCATTCTTCTGCGTTGGCAGGTCATCCTGGAATCTTTGGTACCAGGGATTTGGTGGCAAGGTCCTTCTGGTGGCCTTCCCTGTCACGAGATGTGCGAGGCTTTGTGCAGTCTTGTGACGTTTGTGCTCGGGCCAAGCCTTGTTGTTCTCGGGCTAGTGGATTGTTGTTGCCCTTGCCTATTCCGAAGAGGCCTTGGACGCACATCTCGATGGATTTTATTTCGGATCTGCCTGTTTCTCAGAAGATGTCTGTCATCTGGGTGGTGTGTGACCGTTTCTCTAAGATGGTCCATTTGGTTCCCTTGCCTAAGTTGCCTTCTTCTTCCGAGTTGGTTCCTCTGTTTTTTCAAAATGTTGTTCGTTTGCATGGTATTCCGGAGAATATCGTTTCTGACAGAGGGACCCAATTCGTGTCTAGATTTTGGCGGGCATTCTGTGCTAGGATGGGCATAGATTTGTCTTTTTCGTCTGCTTTCCATCCTCAGACTAATGGCCAGACCGAGCGGACTAATCAGACCTTGGAGACATATTTGAGGTGTTTTGTGTCTGCGGATCAGGATGATTGGGTTGCTTTTTTGCCATTGGCGGAGTTCGCCCTCAATAATCGGGCCAGCTCTGCCACCTTGGTGTCCCCGTTTTTCTGTAATTCGGGGTTTCATCCTCGATTTTCCTCCGGTCAGGTGGAATCTTCGGATTGTCCTGGAGTGGATGCTGTGGTGGAGAGGTTGCATCAGATTTGGGGGCAGGTAGTGGACAATTTGAAGTTGTCCCAGGAGAAGACTCAGCTTTTTGCCAACCGCCGTCGTCGTGTTGGTCCTCGGCTTTGTGTTGGGGACTTGGTGTGGTTGTCTTCTCGTTTTGTCCCTATGAGGGTTTCTTCTCCTAAGTTTAAGCCTCGGTTCATCGGCCCGTACAAGATATTGGAGATTCTTAACCCTGTGTCCTTCCGTTTGGACCTCCCTGCATCTTTTTCTATTCATAATGTTTTTCATCGGTCATTATTGCGCAGGTATGAGGTACCGGTTGTGCCTTCCGTTGAGCCTCCTGCTCCGGTGTTGGTTGAGGGTGAGTTGGAGTACGTTGTGGAAAAGATCTTAGACTCCCGTGTTTCCAGACGGAAACTCCAGTATCTGGTCAAATGGAAGGGATACGGTCAGGAGGATAATTCTTGGGTGACTGCCTCTGATGTTCATGCCTCCGATCTTGTCCGTGCCTTTCATAGGGCTCATCCTGATCGCCCTGGTGGTTCTGGTGAGGGTTCGGTGCCCCCTCCTTGAGGGGGGGGGTACTGTTGTGAAATTGGATTCTGGGCTCCCCCGGTGGCCACTGGTGGAATTGAACTTGTGTGCATCATCCTCTCTGTTCACCTGTTCCCATCAGGATGTGGGAGTCTCTATATAACCTTGCTCCTCTGTCAGTTTCATGCCGGTCAACAATGTAATCAGAAGCCTTTCTTTGCATGTTCCTGCTACTAGACAACTCCCAGCTAAGTTGGACCTTCGTCCTAGTTTGTTTTTGCATTTTGTTCCAGTTCACAGCTGCTGTTTCGTTACTGTGTCTGGAAAGCTCTTGTGATCTGAAATTGCCACTCTGGTGTTATGAGTTAATACTAGAGTCTTAAAGTAATTTCTGGATGGTGTTTTGATAGGGTTTTCAGCTGACCATGAAAGTGCCCTTTCTGTCTTCCTGCTATCTAGTAAGCGGACCTCGATTTTGCTAAACCTATTTTCATACTACGTTTGTCATTTCATCTAAAATCACCGCCAATATATGTGGGGGCCTCTGTCTGCCTTTTGGGGAAATTTCTCTAGAGGTGAGCCAGGACTGTATTTTCCTCTGCTAGGATAAGTTAGTCCTCCGGCTGGCGCTGGGCGTCTAGGGATAAAACGTAGGCACGCTACCCGGCCACTGTTAATTGTGCGGCAGGTTTAGTTCATGGTCAGTTTAGATTCCATCTTCCAAGAGCTAGTTCTTATATATGCTGGGCTATGTTCTCTCGCCATTGAGAATCATGACACTTAACCCTATTTCAAACCCTAGCCCTAATTCCAACCCTAACCCTAAGGCTATGTACCCACGTTGCGGATTCGTGTGAGATTTTTCCGCACGATTTTTGAAAAATCTGCAGGTAAAAGGCACTGCATTTTACCTGCGGATTTACAGCAGATTTCCAGTGTTTTTTTGTGCGGATTTCACCTGCGGATTCCTATTGAGGAACAGGTGTAAAACTGTTGTGAATTAGACTTTTTGGCTCCCTCTTGTGGTCATTAGTGGTATGACTCTGGGATTGTCTTTTTTCTGTTTGGCACTCACCTGGGTCGTTAGTCCAGGGGTGTCGCTATATTAACTTCCTGGATCCTTAGTCCAGTGCCTGGCATCGTTGTAATCAGATCCTTCTGTTGCTCCTGTCTGCTGGTCCTGGCTCTTGCAAAATTAAGCTAAGTCTTGCTTCTTTGTTTTTTGAGTTACTTGCTTTGCTTCTATTTTTGTCCAGCTTGTACTAAATGTGATTTCTGACCTTGCTGGAAGCTCTAGGGGGCTGGTGTTCTCTCCCCGGCCGTTAGACGGTTCGGGGGTTCTTGAATATCCAGCGTGGATATTTTAATAGGGTTTTTGCTGACCATATAAGTCATCTTACTATATTCTGCTATTAGCTAGTGGGCCTCTCTTTGCTAAATACCTAGCTCATTCTTATGTTTGTCTTTTCCTCTTGCCTCACCGTTATTATTTGTTGGGGGCTTGTATCCAACTTTTGGGGTCTTTTCTCTGGAGGCAAGAAAGGTCTTTCTTTTCCCTTCTAGGGTTAGTTAGTTCTCCGGCTGGCGCGAGACGTCTAGAACCAACGTAGGCACGTTCCCTGGCTACTTCTATTTGTGGTGCTAGGATTAGATATATGGTCAGCCCAGTTACCACTGCCCTATGAGCTGTTTTTTTGTGTTTGCAGACTTGGTATTGATTCCTGAGACCCTCTGCCATTGGGGTCATAACATAAAACGCTGCGGAATCCGCACAAAGAATTGACATGCTGCGGAAAATACAACGCAGCGTTTCTGCACGGAATTTTCCGCACCATGGGCACAGCGGATTTGGTTTTCCATAGGTGTACATGGTACTGTAAACCTGATGGAAAACTGCTTCGAATTCGCAGCGGCCAATCCGCTGCGGATCCGCGGCCGATCCGCTGCGGATCCGCTGCCAATCCGCTGCGGATCCGCGGCCAATCCGCTGCGGATCCGCGGCCAATCCGCTGCGGATCCGCGGCCAATCCGCTGCGGATCCGCGGCCAATCCGCTGCGGATCAGCGGCCAATCCGCTGCGGATCAGCGGCCAATCCGCTCTGTGTGCACATGCCATAACCCTACCCCTAACCCTAACCGTAACCCTAACCCTACCCCTAACCCTACCCCTAGTTCTAACCCTAGTTCTAACCCTAACCCTAGTGGAAAAAGAAAAAAAAATATTTTCTTTATTTTATTATTGTCCCTACCTATGGGGGTGATAAAGGGGGGGGGGGGTTATTTATTATTTTTTTTATTTTGATCGCTGCGATAGAACCTACCACAGCGATCAAAATGTACTTGTAATGAATCTGCCGGCTGGCAGATTCGGCGGGCGCACTGCGCATGCGCCCGCCATTTTCCAAGATGGCGGCGCCCATGGTGAAGACGGCCGGACACCGGGAGGGACATCAAAGCTAGGTAAGTATGGGGGGGTGGGATCGGAACACGGGGGGGGGATCGGAGGACCGGGGGAGCGGACAAGAGGACCGGGGGAGCGGACAGGAGGGAGGAGGGGAGCGGACAGGAGATCGGGGCAGAAAGGACGACTGGGGGGGCGATCGGTGGCGGTGAGGGGGGCAGATTGGGGTCTCCAGCCATGGCAGATGCTATTGCAGCATCGCCCATGGCTGGATTGTAATATTTCACCATTTTCATAGGTGAAATATTACAAATCGCTCTGATTGGCTGTTTCACTTTCAACAGCCAATCAGAGCGATCGTAGCGACGGGGGGGTGAAGCCACCCCCCCTGGGCTGAAGTACCACTCCCCCTGTCTCTGCAGATCGGGTGAAAATGGAGTTAACCCTTTCACCCGATCTGCAGGGACGCGATCTTTCCATGACGCCACATAGGCGTCATGGGTCGGATTGGCACGGGTTTTCATGACGCCTACGTGGTGTCAAAGGTCGGGAAGGGGTTAAAGGAAGTAGCTAGTGATGAGGCATTAAATAAATATAGAAAATTAAATAAATTCTGTAAAAAGCAAATCAAGGCAGCTAAGATTGAGTCAGAGAGACTCATTGCCAGAGAGAGTAATAATAATCCCAAAATATTCTTTAACTACTAAGAAACTAAAAAATGATAGTGTTGGCCCCCTTAAAAATAGTCTGGGTGAAATGGTGGATGAGGATGAGGAAAAAGGCAATATGCTAAATGACTTTTTTTCATCGGTATTTACACAAGAAAATCCCATGGCAGCCAATATGATCAGTGATAACAAAAATGTCACCTGCTTAACCCAGCAGGAAGTAGGGCGACGTCTAAAAATAACTAAAATTGACAAATCCCCGGGCCCGGATGGGATATGGGATACACCCCCGAGTACTGCAGGAATTAAGTACAGTCATTGATAGACCATTTTTTTAATCTTTAAAGACTTCATAATAACAGGGTCTGTACCACAGGACTGGCGTATAGCAAATGTGGTGCCAATATTCAAAAAGGGGACAAAAACTGAACTTGGAAATTATAGGCCAGTAAGCTTAAAGTCTACTGTGGGTAAACTCCTGGAGGGCATTCTAAGAGATGCTATACTGGAGTATCTGAAGAGGAGTAACCTCGTGACCCAATATCAGCATGGGTTTACTAGGGACCGTTCCTGTCAGACTAATCTGATCAATTTCTATGAAGAGGTAAGTTCCGAACTGGACCAAGGGAACCCAGTGGACATAGTGTATATGGACTTTTCAAAAGCTTTTGATATGGTGCCACACAAAAGGTTGATACATAAAATGAGAATAATGGGGATAGGGGAAAATATGTGTAAGTGGGTTAAGAGCTGGCTCAGAGATAGGAAACAAAGGGTGGTTATTAATGGAGCACACTCGGACTGGGTCGCGGTTAGCAGTGGGGTACCACAGGGGTCAGTATTGGGCCCTCTTCTTTTTAACATATTTATTAATGACCTTGTAGGGGGCATACAGAGCAGAATTTCAATATTTGCAGATGACACTAAACTCTGCAGGGTAATTGATACAGAGGATGACAATTTTATATTACAGGATGATTTATGTAAACTAGAAGCTTGGGCTGATAAATGGCAAATGAGCTTTAATGGGGATAAATGTAAGGTCATGCACTTGGGTAGAAGTAATAAGATGTATAACTATGTGCTTAATTGTAAAATACTGGGCAAAACCGTCAATGAAAAAGACCTGGGTGTATGGGTGAATGACAAACTCACATTTAGTGGCCAGTGTCAGGCAGCTGCTGCAAAGGCAAAAAAAATAATGGGATGCTTTAAAAGAGGCATAGATGCTCATGAGGAGAACATAATTTTACCTCTATACAAGTCACTAGTTCGACAACACTTAGAATGCTGAGTACAGTTCTGGTCTCCGGTGTATAAGAAAGACATAGCTGAACTGGAGCGGGTGCAGAGAAGAGCGACCAAGGTTATTAGAGGACTGGGGGGTCTGCAATACCAAGATAGGTTATTACACTTGGGGCTATTTAGTTTGGAAAAACGAAGACTAAGGGGTGATCTTATTTTAATGTATAAATATATGAGGGGACAGTACAAAGACCTTTCTGATGATCTTTTTAATCATAGACCTGAGACAGGGACAAGGGGGCATCCTCTACGTCTGGAGGAAAGAAGGTTTAAGCATAATAACAGACACGGATTCTTTACTGTAAGAGCAGTGAGACTATGGAACTCTCTGCCGTATGATGTTGTAATGAGTGATTCATTAATAAAATTTAAGAGGAGACTGGATGCCTTTCTTGAAAAATATAATGTTACAGGGTATATACACTAGAATCCTTGATAGAACGTTGATCCAGGGAACTAGTCTGATTGCCATATGTGGAGTCGGGAAGGAATTTTTTTCCCCAATGTGGAGCTTACTCTTTGCCACATGGTTTTTTTTTCCTCTGGATCAACATGTTAGGGCATGTTAGGTTAGGCTATGGGTTGAACTAGATGGACTTAAAGTCTGTTAGGGCTAGCGGAACGCACCAAATAATTTGAAGGATGGTATAAGGTGCGTTCACAGCCCGGGGTCCACCGTGCAGAGATGGAACCTGCTGCTGAGTAATGACTGACTATATGGCGGTATAATGTGGATACACACACATGGGTTAGCTTCACCCAGTGTGAAGGAAGCGAACCCTGTTGCGTCACAGGGCCGCGGTACCGCACAAAGAGCGCAAGCAAGGAGTCACAGAACTCTGTCCCAAGACTCAGGGAAAGAGTTCCTCCAGATCTCTTGCTCTCGACACCACTACTGGAGTGTCAGAGATAAACAGAAATAATAATTTAATACACAAGAGTCCGTGCAGTGCCGCTCTGGCGCATGCCACTAACCACCCAGACTTGGGCCAGGAAAGCGCTCTATTAGTGCACGGCGCAACATTGGTGATCACTGCTATCAGACGCTGTATCGTGTGCTAGCTGTGCGGAATAGCACTGTCAGGCGCTAGGTAGCTCCCACCATTCACGAACAGTCAACAACACTAGGGATGGGAATGATTCTGAGCTTTCATCCATCGACAGGCATACATCCACACACATAAATAAGTTTACACTAGCGCATGGCCGTGCGGCCATGTGAACCTTTTATAGCGGAAGCTCTCCGGGACCTTCCTAGTGGTCCAATAGGATCTGCTACAGGGCCTGAGCATGTGACCCCCGACCTCCAATGAGAGGTTGTCCCTTGGGCATGCTCAGAAGAAGAAAAGCAGGACTTAATCCCAGGGACGCCAGCCCACCGCTGATCAGTACTGGTTACAATGGCTGAGCCTGGAAGGACAACAGTAACCAGCTGCACAGTATCAGCTTGAGCCAGACGCTGGGACTGACGTCTCCGCTGAGCAGGCTCCACTGCAGCTGGAGGAGAATGGGAGACCGCAGCAGAGATAGTTTGAGATTCCCCCTGTGCAGCGGTGGGAACTCGACACCTGACAAAGTCTTCCTTCAACCTTAATAACTATATTACTATGTTAATCAAAAGCCGCATCGGGGACATCAGAAGGTTAGAAATAAGCAGCCTCCTGTCCAGCTGCCATGTAGCACTGACTTGGACATTGGACCGGAGTCCCCTAGATACAGCAAACAGTCCTGGATTTGGGTCTATGCCCTGCAGTCTCCGACATCTGCTGAATGTCCCTCACTGCCACCGCCTCCCTGACATCCCCTCCTGTCAGGGAAGAAAGAAATGGTAAAGGGGCATGGATTAGAATGTAGCCCAGGGTATGGACAAAATTTTCTGCATGATTTGTACCTCTTTCTGTTTCTCAAACGTTGGGAGGTATGATTCTACAAAGACTGTAATACTCGTCTTATTGGTAACAATATGAATTCCAATTAAAGGGGTATTCCCATCTTCAAGATCCTATCCCAATATGTAGTAGGAATAATAATAATATTAGCAAATACCTCCAGTTAGAAATGTAGTATAGTTGTTCAGATTCACTATGTCGCTGACATCATGTGGGGCATTACAGTAGCTTAGGTATCCATGGTTACAACCACCTACAGCAAGTAAATTAGTAAATAGTAATAGTACATGTAAATAACGTAGGATGCTTAGCCAATGTTATTTTGGTTAAAAAAGCATAAAATCCATCTCACAATTAGAAGGAGTACTTCTCGGAGTACACAGCAGCATAACATACTGCAGAAGAGCCCAATTTCAGCAATCCATTACTTATTAGAGTATGTGCTGCAGGTTCAATACAATCAGTGTCTTAACAGCAGGAGATTATCACTAGAGGATTAGGTCTCAAGTGCATGAGGTGTCCATCTTCCAATCTGTAATATCACCACTGATTGGGAGTTTGCAGACAATTCACAGTGTAGAGTGCAGTTACACATGGCTCAGCATTCTGACCACTGCTACATCAAAAACAAACAGGTATTCAATCAAATCTACTCTAAACAGTCCTGTAAGTGATTCAGTGCTGATATCTGGCTCTCTGACTCTACATCATGCTTCTTTTATATCATATAGCAAAAAAATGGCTGATAGACTCCCTTTAATCCATTGATAATCAAAAAATAGCTTGCAAATCCTAGAATATTTAAAATGTATCAAGAAATTCCTGTACCTATCTATCCATGAAGCACCTGCTTGCTATGAATGGACTGAAATGAGTCTATTAATTCAGTATAATGTTTTTGAAGTTCAGGTGGTTTGTAACATGATGTTTTATATGTAATTGTTAACACAAAACAATGCTACACACTTTACTGCACTCATCCACGTGTAACCTATGAAGTCATCTGCATGTGTGGGTTGAGAGCTGAGACATTAAATTATCCTGCTTTTGTGTGCTAGGGAAGCTAGAGTAGTGATACTTTTAAAGCTATCCATCTTCCCCTCAAATACTGTGAATGAAAAATAAGTGCTTATTTTCCCTTAGAAGTTCCTAAAAGGTTTACCTTAAGGATTAAATAGTTTTCAAAGTTTAAAAGTTATATATATATATATATATATATATATATATATATATATATATATATATATATATATATATATATATATATATAATAGAAAAAATGGAACAGCACACTCCACTACTTATCTTCGGGTGCAGAGCCCAGACAACCCGTCCTCGGTTGTTTCCAATTCATATATTTCGCAAAAACAGGCAGCACTCCATGGTCTTTAGGTAAATATGCAGGTGTTTATTGTGCCCACATCTTCATGCAACGTTTCGGCTCTAGCTAAGCCTTTCTCAAGGCTTGAGAAAGGCTCAGCTAGAGCCGAAACGTTGCATGAAGATGTGGGCACAATAAACACCTGCATATTTACCTAAAGACCATGGAGTGCTGCCTGTTTTTGCGAAATATATATATATATATATATATATATATATATATATATATATATATATATATCTATCTCTCAATCAATGATCACAGCCTGGGGGTCAAGTTGAGCCCACAATACTGTTATCTTTTTGTCACGAACAGTCCTCTGCTGACCCCTATCGTCAGGGCAATTACACAATTGAACGGATGAGGCTGCGACTGTTACCACTAATAGGCCAGTACTGGACAACTAACAGTGAGCGTATGGTATATATACCTCCAATTCCAACACATGGACTATCTACTATATAATTGTCTAAGGGTCACTTCCGTCTTTCTGTCTGTCTGTCTGTCTTTTTCTCTGTCTGTCTGTCACGGATATTCATTGGTCGCGGCCTCTGTCTCTCATGGCAATCCAAGTTGCTGATTGGTCATGGCAAAACGCCCACGACCATTGCCACGACCAATCAGCGACGGCCATAGTCTGGCAGCGAAATGGCCGCTGCTTTACAGCCCTGCAGTCAGCGCTGGGCGCTCACACAGGGTTAATGCCAGCGTTAACGGACCTCGGTGTAACGCACACCGTTACCGCTGCTGTTAACCCTGTGTGACCAACTTTTTTTACTATTGCATACGCAGCATCAATAGTAAAAAGATCTAATGTTACAAATAATAATAATTAAAGAAAAAAAAAGGTTGATCTCACCTTCCCTTCCGATGTCGTGGCTGTCCTCGGCAGTGCAAGCGGCAGGTTCCGGTGCCAAGGATGCTATGCAAGAAGGACCTGCCATGACGTCACGGTCATGTGACCGCGACGTCATCACAGGTCCTGCGCTCATACCAACCCTGGGACCAGAAGCTGCCGCGTGCACCGCACACAGGCACCAGGACTTCAAGGGGCCTTCGGAAGGTGAGTATATGTTTATTTTTTATTTTAAGTCTTTTTTAACCACGCATATAGTGCCCACATTGCTATATACTTCGTGGGCTGTGTTACATACTGCGTGGGCTCTGTTATATACTACTTCTCTGTGCTATATACTATGTAGCTGGGCAATATACAACGTGACTGTGCAATATACAACGTGGCTGTCCAATATACTACGTGGCTGTGCAATACACTACGTGCTCTGTGTTATATACTATGTAGCTGTGCAATATACTATGTGGCTGTGTCAGTTCTGTTATATACTACGTCGACTGTGCAATATACTACGTGGCTCTGTTATATACTATGTGGCTGTGCAATATACTACGTAACTATGCAATATACTATGTGCTTCTACAATATACTACGTGGCTATGTTATATACTACGTGGCTCTGCTATATACTACATCGCTGACCAATATACTACATAGCTGTGCAATACACTACGTAGCTGTGCAATACACTACGTGACTGTGTTATATACTACGTGGCTGTGCAATATACTACGTGCCTGTGCAATATACTACGTGGCTCTACAATATACTACGTGGCTATGTTATATACTACGTGGCTCAGCTATATACTATGTGGCTGACCAATATACTACATACCTGTGAATACACTACGTGGCTATGTTATATACTACGTGGCTGTGTTATATATACATACATATGTATACACTGCTCAAAAAAATAAAGGGAACACTAAAATCTCACATCCTAGATATCACTGAATGAAATATTCCAGTTGTAAATCTTTATTCATTACATAGTAGAATGTGTTAAGAACAATAAAACCTAAAAATTATCAACATAAATCACAACTAATATCCCGCGGAAGTCTGGAGTTGGAATGATGCTCAAAAAGTGGAAAATGAAGTTACAGGCTTATCCAACTTCAGTGGAAATGCCTTAAGACAAGGAAATGATGCTCAGTAGTGTGTGTGGCTTCCACGTGCCTCTTTGACCTCTCTACAATGCCTGGGCATGCTCCTGATGAGGCGTTGGATGGTCTCCTGAGGGATCTCCTCCCAGACCTCGACTAAATCATCTGCCAACTCCTTGACAGTCTGTGGTGGTGACGTTGGTGGATGGTACGAGACATGATGTCGCAGATGTGTTCAATCGGATTCAGGTCTGGGGAATGAGTGGGCCTGTCCATAGCTTCAATGCCTTCATCTTGCAGGAACTGCTGACATACTCCAGCCACATGAGGTCGGGCATTGTCCTGCATTAGGAGGAACCAAGGGCCAACCGCACCAGCATATGGTCTCACAAGGGGTTTGAGGATCTCATCTCGGTACCTAATGGCAGTCAGGCTACCTCTGGCGAGCAAATGGAGGGCTATGCAGCCCTCCAAAGAAATGTCACCCCATACCATTACTGACCCACTGCTACACCGGTCAAGCTGAAGGGTGTGGTAGGCAGCAGATCTCTCTCCATGGTGTCTCAATACTCTGTCACGTCTGTCACATGTGCTCACTGTGAACCTGCTTTCATCTGTGAAGAGTGGATCGCCCCAACGCGTAAGGGCAATGAGGTACTCGGTACCGGGTCCTTCGGTTCGGGGGATGTCACGGTGGCCTGACCCGGTCCATGGCCCTTTGAGGGGCGTCCAATTAAAGGTGAAGTTTGTATAATGTTCGTGACGCCACCTGTGGTACTTGGTCAGGGTGACCGACGCTGCTTAAGGGTCCGCTGGGGTGATGTTATGGCAGCTTGATGGTATACCTTCCCACAGGTGAAGTGTATGCCCAGGGCTTCCCAGAGTGTAGATGGTGATGTGTAAGGCGTGGTGAATAACGAGGACACAAGTTTGCAGTCTCTTTACCTTTTACTGAAGGCTTCAGTGTCCACAGTCCTGGGCTCCGGATCACGGGGTAGGCAGAGTCCGGCCAGTCTGAAGGCAAATCCAGAGTCTCCTTATCCAGGTGGAATGCAATAGCCTTCCTATGCGCACAGTAACACAGTAGGTCTTCACTTGCTTAAGCTCTAATGAAGTCCTCACTGTTATTACTCTTCTCTCTCTGTTCCCCGTGGTCAGATAGAACAAAACCCGTATGACTGATGGCCTGAGGCTTGTTTATAGGGACCCTAGAGACGCCCCGACCCCCACAAGTTGCCACCTGCCTTCTTAGGTATTTGTCCTGCCAGTCTCTGAAGCAATGGCGTAGAGCACTTTACTCCCTCGGTATCCTGGCTACCGGAATGCGCACCAGAAGGAAGCAGCTCCTCTCGTCTACTATCCTCTCTGGTATCCACTTGTTGCTATGCCCTCGTTTCTCACTCACTAGAACATGCTTCCATTTAATGTCTCTTCCTTTGGATGCTGCCGCATGGGGTGCAGGCGCAGCTCCGTGTACCCTCGTCCTCCTCAGACCAAAGTCTGGATCTGCTGGAGATCACTCCAGACAGCTCGGCCTGGAGACCTTTCTCTCTCAGTCTCCAGCCAGGAACTCTCTGACTAACTTTCCCTCGAACTCCCAGTTTACCTAACTGTGAGGAGTGGCCTAATAGATAGAACCCTTTGCTCCCCCTGGTGGCTGGAGTGTGAAGTGTGTGGTGTGTCTGTGATACCTGGAAAGGAGATCTCCTTTATTGCCTCCAGACGTAATATCACTCCCCCTGGTGGAGGAATAATACTACTGCAGCAACCAGGACTCTGGGGTGCTGCACTAGCACAGGAGCACAGAGAACCATTGGTGAATTTGCCAATCCTGGTGTTCTGTGGCAAATGCCAAGCATCTTGCAAGGTGTTGGGCTGTGAGCACAACCCCCATCTTTGGATCTCGGGCACTCAGACCAGCCTCATGGAGTCAGTTTCTAACCGTTTGTGCAGACACATGCACATTTGTGGCCTGCTGGAGATCATTTTGCAGGGCTCTTGCAGTGCCTCTCCTGTTTCTCCTTGCACAAAGGCTGAGGTAGCAGTCCTGCTGCTGGGTTGTTGCCCTCCTATGGCCCCCTCCACGTCTCCTGGTGTACTGGCCTGTCTCCTGGTAGCGCCTCCAGCCTCTGGACACTACGCCGACAGACACAGCAAACCTTCTTGCCACAGCTCGCATTGATGTGCCATCCTGGATGAGCTGCACTACCTGAGTCACTTGTGTGGGTTGTAGAGTCCGTCTCATGCTATCACGAGTGTGAAAGCACAACCAACATTCAAAAATGACCAAAACATCAGCCGGAAAGCATTGGTACTGAGATTTAGTCTGTGGTCCCCACCTGCAGAACCACTCCTTTATTGAGTGTGTCTTGATAATTGCCAATAATTTCTATCTGTTGTCTATTCCATTTGCACAACAGCAAATGAAATTGATTGTCAAACAGTGTTGCTTCCTAAGTGGACAGTTTGATTTCATAGAAGTTTGATTTACTTGGAGTTATATTCTATTGTTTAAGTGTTCCCTTTATTTTTTTGAGCAGTGTATATACAGTACCTCAAGAAGCACCCAGAAATGGATGGAAACTAGGTGCTAGAGAGTTCTTTTTTTTAAATTCTTTATTTATCAAAAAAACAAAAACAAAGAGCATTACAACAATAGAACAAATTTTCTCTTGTCTGTTATGCATGTGAGGACGATCTTAACAGACGCTGAAGACAATGAGTCAAATAATTGTGGGAAAAGAAAAGGTAAGGAGTTGGGTAAGAAGGGGTTGGAAAGCGTATAAATGGAACAGGGGAAAAGGAAAAGGAAAGTTCTAAGGGAGGGGACAAGAGGGAGAGGGAAAAACAAATAAGTTCAAAAACAGAAAATAACTATTGGCATGGTTGCATACAGTTGAAAATAGACTTAACTAAGATGCATGAAAAGCCTACTAGCAAAACAAGATGCTAAGGGCAGACAAGAGCACTGTCCTCCCTAAATTTTTTCCAGGGAGCCCATATGGACAAATATGAGTCATGGTTAGAGACCTCCCAACTTGATAACTCTTCGAGTCTTGAGATTTGATCAACTTTAGTATACCATTCTGACACAATGGGGGGAGCGGTGTCCCTCCAATGCAACGTAATCAGGTGTTTCTCGGCACTCACCAAGAGGGGGAGCAGGCCATGCTTCTTTGGTAAATAATTAGCAGACGGACAGGAGAGGAGAGCCTCCGCCGCCCTAAGGTTTGACTTAATTAAGTCTAATTTCTTGAGAATTTGGTTAATTTCTTCCCAGAAATATCTTATTTTGGGGCAGTCCCAGAATATATGGGTATGATGACCTACCGAGTTTAGGCATCTCCAGCAGACCTCATTATCAGCTAGTCCTCTCTGGAAGAGCTTCGCTGGGGTCAAGTGCCATCTAGTCAGGATTTTGTATGCATTCTCCTGCAAAAGTATACACCTAGAAAAACCCCTAGCACTAGATAACATTCTAGAAATTTGATCTTCTGAGAAAGAAGTCCCAAGTTCTATTTCCCATGAGTGTATAAATGAGGGTTTGTTTGGTAAGCAAGGGGCGGAGAGGTGAGAATATATGCGGGATATAATGTTAAGTCTTGGAAGCGGGAATTTAGTTAAGACATCCAACCAAGACCAATTTGACTTGGTCGGGTATTTCTGCATAAACTGCAGAACGGTTCGTTTAACGTGTAATTTCTGGAGAAAGTTTTTAGGTTGGGCCGATGTGCCTGGAGGCCATGTCCCATTCTGGAGGATTTTTTTGTTGTAGAATCCGTTTAGGGTTTCTTTAGGTAGATTCGTCCAAAGTTTGTATGGGTCCCTAAAAGTTGGATCAATCAAAAAAGGTATAGAGCAAATAGGTGTCAACGTGGAAGGGAAGGTGTCCGATGGGAGCTCTCTATTCAGAAGCCTTTTAATTCTCAAGGTTGTCAGGGTCACCTCGTCCAATCCCCAAGCGGCTAGCGGTTTTGCTTTGGACCAGAGATAGGGTATTCCGCGAGAGCCCAGCAGGGCCAGGTCAACGCTATCTCCATCACACCCCTCCCAATAAGATATCATCTTCAGCCATCTGCTAAGATGTATAGCCCTATAGTATAGGTATGGATCAGGAACTCCCAACCCTCCCGAGGACATGGGGTAAGATATTGATTTATAAGGTAGTCTGGCTGGTTTCGACTTCCAAATGAATTTAGAGATAGATGATTTTAGTCCCTGAAAGAAGGTCAAAGGTATCCGGATAGGAACCATATTCATAGTATATAGTATTATTGGCATGATATATGCCTTGAATACATTAATGCGCCCCATCCAAGATAGCATGGGTAAGCCATAGGACTTCATTAGAGCCTCAACCCTTTTTAATAATGGGGGATAATTGGCTTGGAAGAGGTCTGTAGGATTTCCGGTTATTAAGATCCCTAAGTATTTAATAGAAGACTTGGCCCACGAGAAAGGGGTCTGGGTGCTAAGAGAGGTTATTTGGGATCTTGAGAGAGTGATGTTTAGGGCTTCGGATTTCCCCGTATTAATTTTAATTTTAAAGGTGCTAGAGAGTTCTGAAGTGGCCAGCAATGAGTCTGGATCTAAATCCTATTGAACAACTGTGAAGAGATTTTAAAGCTGCTGTTGGGAGAAGGCACCCTTCAAATAAGAGAGACCTGGAGCAGTTTGCAAAAGAAGAGTGGTCCAAAATTCCAGTTGAGAGGTGTAAGAAGCTTGTTGTTGGTTATAGGAAGTGATTGATTGCAGTTATTTATTCCAAATGGTGTGCAACTAAATGCTAAGTTGAAGGTGCCAACAGTTTTGTTCGGCCCACTTTTTATGTGAAAATTATGTCCAATTTACATTTTTACCTTGTTTTTTTGTTGTTCCAATAAACACAAAGAAAATAAACATGTGTATTACAAAACGTGTAACTGCAATAATTTTCTTGGAAAAAATACTTAATTTTCTGGAACAACTTCAAGAGTGCCAACACTTTCGGCCATGACTGTATATATGTCCATATTTCCTTTTTGTTTAGATTCCTTTTAACAATAGCATGCATGTCAAGTGCAATAGATATTTTAGCATATGAGAGGAAAGTTAAAGGAACTATTTTATTTTTCTCTTACGGTCCTAAGAACTTACAGGCTGATAATTGCTAACTACTTGCCTATTTGCCCAGAGCCGATTTCTGCCGGCTAAGATAGGTCATGGACCACTTGGCTTTCGGTTATGCCACATCAACAAGGCAACTACTTCTCTTCTGATCTATTGACGATGCATGACTGCTGATGTTATGCTGACTGAACTGAGGGAGACGGCTGTCAATCAGCATAATATCTGCAGTCACACTTATTTAACAAAGCAGCCCAGAAAGGGAGGAACTGCTCTGTTGATGTGAAGCAACAGAATCACTGGCAAGAGCGGTCTGTGATTGCTCAAAGCAAGGGACAGGCAGAGAAGGCAGGTAATTAGCAACTACAGTTATGTGCAAAATAATAGCAGTGTGTTTAACCCCTTATTGACCATTGATATACCTTTTAACAGCGGCCGTTATGGGTACTTATTCCTCAGCACCGTTAAATGGCTGAGAAATAAGTGTATAGCGCCCCCCAGCATTGGAAAATCTCCAGGGTTTCGGCTATTGGGGGTAGCTGAGGCCCCAGAGAACATGATTGGCATCGTTTTTTTTACCGTCCCCAGTCACATGATTGCCGTTATTCACCAAATAACAGCTATAACAAAAAATAGTCAGATTTTCCATTAATTTGACTCTCCTCTGATATGATCTAACATACCAGAGAAGAGAGACATGCGGTCCCTCGAGCCCCACCGGTACCTCCGCCATCCCCGGACCCTCCTGCTCTATCTCATGGCCCTCCTCATCATCTTCCTGGAAGAAAATACAGGCTCATGCCCAGTGCTCCCGCAGAGATCCAGCGGGCGGTAATCGTCAACAATAGGAGATTTTTCCTATCGGTTCATTTTGATCACTGTGATAGACCCGATCACAATGATCCAAATAAAAAAATAGATAAAAATAATAAAATAAAAATATTGTTATTATTTCCATTCTTTGCAGTTAGGGTTAGGGTTGGGGTTAGACAGGGGTTAGAGAAAAATCTTAATCCTCATAAGGCTACGTTCACATTTGCGTTGTGCGCCGCAGCGTCGGCGCCGCAACGCACAACGCAAATAAAAACGCAGCAAAACGCATGCACAACACTGCGTTTTGCGCCGCATGCGTCGTTTTTTTCATTGAATTTGGACGCAGCAAAAATGCAACTTGCTGCGTCCTCTGCGCCCGGACGCGGGCGCCGCAGCGACGCATGCGGCGCAAAACGCAAGTGCGCCGCATGTCCATGCGCCCCCATGTTAAATATAGGGGCGCATGACGCATGCGGCGCCGCTGCGGCGCCCGACGCTGCGGCGAGGACCGCAAATGTGAACGTAGCCTAATAGTATTTATTTTCATATACACAAAGGCACTGGGAGCTGCACATTGAATTTCAAATGAAAACATGAAGAAAATATACATTTTTAAAATGAAAATTAAGAAAAAGGAAAAATAAGATGCTAAAAAATAGCAGTGTTTGCATTTTCAGGTGGGTTTTCAGGTTCCGTCTGAAGGATCCGAATGTGGTGTATAATCAGATGTGTTGGAGCACAGTATTCCAAAGGATGGGGGATACTCGGTAGAAGTCTTGGATGCGATTGGGTGAGGAACGAATAAGTGTGGAGGAGAGAAGAAGGTCTTTGGCGGACTGGAGATTATGTGAGGGAAGATAACGGGAGAATCGTTTGGAGACATACGGAGGAGAAAGGTTATGGATATCCACCTCTCGTGTCTCCCCTTTTCCTCATAGTTTGTAAGCTTGCGAGCAGGGCCCTCATTCCTCCTGGTATCTATTTTGAACTGTGATTTCTGTTATGCCTATTGTCTGTACAAGTCCCCTCTATAAGTTGTAAAGCGCTGCGGAATATGTTGGCGCTATATAAATAAAAATTATTATTATATTATTATTATTATTATTATGGATGGCTTTGTAAGTCAGTGTTGGTAGTTTAAACTAGATAAGCTGGGAAATAATGACTGAAACTGCTACAGCCACCCTGCAATATCTGATAACCAGAGGCTGATAATTTCCTCTGGGTAGACAAACTTTCAGTGCAACAGAGACATGGCTTTAGAATGCTATTAAACTGCACATTACCTCCATATCTGCAAGTTACAGTGCCTTGCGAAAGCATTCGGCTCCCTGGAACTTTTCAACCTTTTCCCACATATCATGCTTCAAACATAAAGATACCAAATGTAAATTTTTGGTGAAGAATCAACAAGTGGAACACAATTGTGAAGTTGAGCGAAATTTATTGGTTATTTTACATTTTTGTGGAAATTCAAAAAATGAAAAGTGGGGGGTGCAATATTATTTGGCCCCTTTACTTTCAGTGCAGCAAACTCACTCCAGAAGTATATTGTGGATCTCTGAATGATCCAATGTTGTCCTAAATGCCTAATGATGATAAATATAATCCACCTGTGTGTAATCAAGTCTCCATATAAATGCACCTGCTCTGTGATAGTCTCAGGGTTCTGTCTGAAGCACAGAGAGCATCATGAAGACCAAGGAACACAACAGGCAGGTCTGTGATACTGTTGTGGAGAAGTTTAAATCCGGATTTGGATACAAAATGATTTCCAAAAATTTTAACATCCCAAGGAGCACTGTGCAAGCGATCATATTGAAATGTAAGGAGTATCATACCACTGCAAATCTACCAAGACCCGGCCGTCCTTCTAAACTTTTATCTCAAACAAGAAGACTGATCAGAGATGCAGCCAAGAGGCCCATGATCACTCTGGATGAACTGCAGAGATCTACAGCTGAGGTGGGTCCATAAGACAACAATCAGTTGTACATTGCACAAATCTGGCCTTTATGGAAGAGTGGCAAGAAGAAAGCCATTTCTCAAAGATATCCATAAAAAGTGTAATTTAAAGTTTGCAACAAGCCACCTGGGAAACACACCAAACATGTGGAAGAAGGTGCTTTGATCAGATGAAACCAAAATCGAACTTTTGGGCAACAATGCCAAATGATATGTTTGGCGTAAAGGCAACACAGCTCATCACCCTGAACACACCATCCCCACTGTCAAACATGGTGGTGGCAGCATCATGGTTTGGGCCTGCTTTTCTTCAGCAGGGGGAAGATGGTTAAAATTGATGGGAAGATGGATGGAACCAAATACAGGACCATTCTTGAAGAAAACCTGTTGGAGTGTGCAAAAGACCTGAGACTGGGACGGAGATTTGTCTTCCAACAAGACAATGATCCCAAACATAAAGCAAAATCTACAATGGAATGGTTCACAAATAAACGTATCCAGGTGTTAGAATGGCCAAGTCAAAGTCCAGACCTCAATCCAATCGAGAATCAGTGGAAAGAGCTGAAAACTGCTGTTCACAAACGATCTCCATCAAACCTCACTGAGCTCGAGCTGTTTGCCAAGGAAGAATGGGCAAGAATTTCAGTCTCTTTTTGTACAAAACTGAAAGAGACATACCCCAAGGGACTTGCAGCTGTAATCACAGCAAAAGGTGGCGCAACAAAGTATTAAGTTAAAGGGGCCGAATAATATTGCAAGCCCCGCTTTACAGTTTTTGAATTTCCACAAAAATTTAAAATAACCAATAAATTTCGTTCAACTTCACAATTATGTTCCACTTGTTGTTGATTCTTCACCAAAAATTTACATTTGGTATCTTTATGTTTGAAGCATGATGTGTTGGAAAAGGTTAAAAAGTTCCAGGGAGCCGAATACTTTTGCAAGGCACTGTAATAGTGTTTTTTTGACATAACACGTTCCCTTTAAACATTGACAAAAAATTGAAATCTGTGCAGTTAGGTTTGTGCAATGTGCTATGCCTAAATACATAGTTGACACCTTGATAATAATCCTATGATCCACACTTCACTTAATACAGATGATTATGCATTGGGCTTTAGAGCGTGATAAACTAAATAAGCTCCTCTGTCAGATCTAATAGTGCACTAATACAGAGAACTGTGGAGCTATTGAGTCACAGCTTATCAGAACAGGCCTCTCTTTCTCTTGCCTAGTATTGATATTCATCTGCAAGTCAAGGAGACCCCAAGAATTTTTACATTTTTATTCAGAAAACCTAAAGCTGTTTTTCTTGTTGTTTTTTTCTTTTTAATTTTAATTAATTATATGTTATTTTTGTCAGTTTCATTAAGAGGTTTTACAATATTGCATCTCTGCACAGGTTCACAGGAAAACTCTGAAGCTCTAAAGTAAGTTTAGGACAATTCACCTTTTGAAGGAATAAAAAAAAGTCTTTATCTAGAAAATGATGCTGATTATACTCAAGTGACATAATCCCACTAAAGGAAGACAATGTCAGCATTTCATTTTTATACAGCAGAGTAATCCATATAGGAGCCAGATAGCCTATTTTGCAATTAGAATTATAGAATTATAGCCTGGATTAAGACAAACCTGATATTTGACAATGTACTGAAACTGTGGAAGCACATATATATGTAGTATACCCATAACTTAAAATGGTCCTCCGTAATCCCTATATCTAGATAATGTCAATAATAGGTTGTGTCATAAATAGAATAGCATAACATTAACCCCTTTAACCCCCAAGGTGGTTTGCACATTAATGAACAGGTCAATTTTTTCAGTTCTAACCAGTGTTACTTTATGTGATAATAACTCTGGAACACTTCAATGGATCCCGCTGAATCTGAGATTGCTTTTTTTTCCTGACAAATTGCATTTCAAAATAGTGGTAAAATTTCTTCGATATAACTTGTGCTTATTTGTGAAAAAAATGTAAATTTAGAAAAAATTTAGACAATTTTACCATTCAAACTTTGAATTTTCATGTCCTTAAATCACAGATATATCACAAAAATAGTTAATAAATAACATTTACCACATATCTACTTTACATCAGGACAATTTTGAACCAATTTTTTTTTTCTTAGGAAGTTATAAGGGATAAAAGTTGACCAGCAATTTTTCATTTTTCCAACAAAATTTACAAAACCATGTTTTTTAGGTGCGACATCACATTTGAAGCTACTTTGAGGGGTCTATCTGATAAAAGATACTCAAAAGTGACACCATTCTAAAAACTGCACCCCTCAAGGTGCTAAAAACTACATTCAAGAAGTTAATTAACCCTTCAGGTGCGTCACAGGAATTTTTGGAATGTGGAAAAAATAATGAACAAATAACTTTTTTCCACAAAAAAATTTACTTTAGACCCATTTTTTTTTCACAAGGGTAACAGAAATTATAAACACTGTCATGATTCTCAATGGCGAGAAAACATAGCCCAGCATATATGAGAACTAGCTCTTGGAAGATGGAAACTATACTGACCATGAACTAAACCTGCCGCACAACTAGAAGTGGCCGGGTAGCATGCCTACGTTTTTTAACCCTAGATGCCCAGCGCCAGCCGGAGAACTACCTAATCCTAGCAGAGGAAAAGACAGTCCTGGCTCACCTCTAGAGAAATTTTCCCAAAAGGCAGACAGAGGCCCCCACATATATTGGCGGTGATTTTAGACGAAATGACAAACGTAGCATGAAAATAGGTTTAGCAAAATCGAGGTCCGCTTTCTAGATAGCAGGAAGACAGAAAGGACACTTTCATGGTCAGCAGAAAACCCTATCAAAACACCATCCAGAAATTCCTTTAAGACTCTAGCATTAACTCATAACACCAGAGTGGCAATTTCCGATCACAAGAGCTTTCCAGACACAGTAACGAAACAGCAGCTGTGAACAGGAACAAAATGCAAAAACACACAAGGACAAAAGTCCAACTTAGCTGGGAGTTGTCTAGTAGCAGGAACAAGCACAGAAGGCTTCTGATTACATTGTTGACCGGCAAGAAACTGACAGAGGAGCAAGGTTATATAGCGACTCCCACATCCTGATAGGAGCAGGTGAACAGAGGGGATGATGCACACAAGTTCAATTCCACAAGTGGCCACCGGGGGAGCCCAGAATCCAATTTCACAACAGTACCCCCCCCTCAAGGAGGGGGCACCGAACCCTCACCAGAACCACCAGGGCGATCAGGATGAGCCCTATGAAAGGCACGGACAAGATCGGAGGCATGAACATCAGAGGCAGTGACCCAAGAATTATCCTCCTGACCGTATCCCTTCCATTTGACCAGATACTGGAGTCTCCGTCTGGAAACACGAGAGTCTAAGATCTTTTCCACAACGTACTCCAACTCACCCTCAACCAACACCGGAGCAGGAGGCTCAACGGAAGGCACAACCGGTACCTCATACCTGCGCAACAATGACCGATGAAAAACATTATGAATCGAAAAGGATGCAGGGAGGTCCAAACGGAAGGACACAGGGTTAAGAATCTCCAATATCTTGTACGGGCCGATGAACCGAGGCTTAAACTTAGGAGAAGAAACCCTCATAGGGACAAAACGAGAAGACAACCACACCAAGTCCCCAACACAAAGCCGAGGACCAACACGACGACGGCGGTTGGCAAAAAGCTGAGTCTTCTCCTGGGACAACTTCAAATTGTCCACCACCTGCCCCCAAATCTGATGCAACCTCTCCACCACAGCATCCACTCCAGGACAATCCGAAGATTCCACTTGACCGGAGGAAAATCGAGGATGAAACCCCAAATTACAGAAAAACGGGGACACCAAGGTGGCAGAGCTGGCCCGATTATTGAGGGCGAACTCTGCCAAAGGCAAAAAAGCAACCCAATCATCCTGATCCGCAGACACAAAACACCTCAAATATGTCTCCAAGGTCTGATTAGTCCGCTCGGTCTGGCCATTAGTCTGAGGATGGAAAGCAGACGAAAAAGACAAATCTATGCCCATCCTAGCACAGAATGCCCGCCAAAATCTAGACACGAATTGGGTCCCTCTGTCAGAAACGATATTCTCAGGAATACCATGCAAACGAACAACATTTTGAAAAAACAGAGGAACCAACTCGGAAGAAGAAGGCAACTTAGGCAAGGGAACCAGATGGACCATCTTAGAGAAACGGTCACACACCACCCAGATGACAGACATCTTCTGAGAAACAGGCAGATCCGAAATAAAATCCATCGAGATGTGCGTCCAAGGCCTCTTCGGGATAGGCAAGGGCAACAACAATCCACTAGCCCAAGAACAACAAGGCTTGGCCCGAGCACAAACGTCACAAGACTGCACAAAGCCTCGCACATCTCGTGACAGGGAAGGCCACCAGAAGGACCTTGCCACCAAATCCCTGGTACCAAAGATTCCAGGATGACCTGCCAACGCAGAAGAATGAACCTCAGAGATGACTCTACTGGTCCAATCATCAGGAACAAACAGTCTACCAGGTGGGCAACGATCAGGTCTATCCGCCTGAAACTCCTGCAAGGCCCGCCGCAGGTCTGGAGAAACGGCAGACAATATCACTCCATCTTTAAGGATACCTGTGGGCTCAGAATTACCAGGGGAGTCAGGCTCAAAACTCCTAGAAAGGGCATCCGCCTTAACATTCTTAGAACCCGGTAGGTACGACACCACAAAATTAAACCGAGAGAAAAACAACGACCAGCGCGCCTGTCTAGGATTCAGGCGCCTGGCAGACTCAAGGTAAATTAAATTTTTGTGGTCAGTCAATACCACCACCTGATGTCTGGCCCCCTCAAGCCAGTGACGCCACTCCTCAAAAGCCCACTTCATGGCCAAAAGCTCCCGATTCCCAATATCATAATTCCGCTCGGCGGGCGAAAATTTACGGGAAAAAAAAGCACAAGGTCTCATCACGGAGCAGTCGGAACTTCTCTGCGACAACACCGCCCCAGCTCCGATTTCAGAAGCGTCGACCTCAACCTGAAAAGGAAGAGCAACATCAGGCTGACGCAACACTGGGGCGGAAGAAAAGCGGCGCTTGAGCTCCCGAAAGGCCTCCACAGCATCAGGGGACCAATCAGCAACATCAGCACCCTTCTTAGTCAAATCAGTCAATGGTTTTACAACATCAGAAAAACCAGCAATAAATCGACGATAAAAGTTAGCAAAGCCCAAAAATTTCTGAAGACTCTTAAGAGAAGAGGGTTGCGTCCAATCACCAATAGCCTGAACCTTGACAGGATCCATCTCGATGGAAGAGGGGGAAAAAATGTATCCCAAGAAAGAAATCTTTTGAACCCCAAAAACACACTTAGAACCCTTCACACACAAGGAAGTAGACCGCAAAACCTGAAAAACCCTCCTGACCTGCTGGACATGAGAGTCCCAGTCATCCGAAAAAATCAGAATATCATCCAGATACACAATCATAAATTTATCCAAATAATCGCGGAAAATGTCATGCATAAAGGACTGGAAGACTGAAGGGGCATTTGAAAGACCAAAAGGCATCACCAAATACTCAAAATGGCCCTCGGGCGTATTAAATGCGGTTTTCCACTCATCCCCCTGCTTGATTCGCACCAAATTATACGCCCCACGGAGATCAATCTTAGAGAACCACTTGGCCCCCTTTATACGAGCAAACAAATCAGTAAGCAGTGGTAACGGATATTGATATTTAACCGTGATTTTATTCAAAAGTCGATAATCAATACACGGCCTCAAAGAGCCGTCTTTCTTAGACACAAAGAAAAAACCGGCTCCTAAGGGAGATGACGAAGGACGAATATGTCCCTTTTCCAAGGACTCCTTTATATATTCTCGCATAGCAGCGTGTTCAGGCACAGACAGATTAAATAAACGACCCTTAGGGTATTTACTACCCGGAATCAAGTCTATGGCACAATCGCACTCCCGGTGCGGAGGTAGTGAACCAACCTTGGGTTCTTCAAAAACGTCACGAAGGTCAGACAAGAATTCAGGAATCTCAGAGGGAATAGATGATGAAATGGAAACCAAAGGTACGTCCCCATGAGTTCCTTTACATCCCCAGCTTAACACAGACATAGCTCTCCAGTCGAGGACTGGGTTATGAGATTGCAGCCATGGCAATCCCAGCACCAAAACATCATGTAGATTATACAGCACCAGAAAGCGAATAACCTCCTGGTGATCCGGATTAACACGCATAGTCACTTGTGTCCAGTATTGTGGTTTATTACTAGCCAATGGGGTGGAGTCAATCCCTTTCAGAGGTATCGGAGCCTCCAGTGGCTCCAAATCATACCCACAGCGTTTGGCAAAGGACCAATCCATAAGACTCAAAGCAGCGCCAGAGTCGACATAGGCGTCCGCGGTAATAGATGACAAAGAACAAATCAGGGTCACAGATAGAATAAACTTAGACTGTAAAGTGCTAATTGAAACAGACTTGTCAGGCTTCTTAGTACGCTTAAAGCATGCTGATATAACATGAGTTGAATCACCACAATAGAAGCACAACCCATTTTTTCGTCTAAAATTCTGCCGCTCGCTTCTGGACAGAATTCTATCACATTGCATATTTTCTGGCGTTTTCTCAGTAGACACCGCCAAATGGTGCACAGGTTTGCGCTCCCGCAGACGCCTATCGATCTGAATAGCCATTGTCATGGATTCATTCAGACTCGCAGGCACAGGGAACCCCACCATAACATCCTTAATGGCATCAGAGAGACCTTCTCTGAAAATCGCCGCCAGGGCGCACTCATTCCACTGAGTAAGCACAGACCATTTGCGGAATTTTTGGCAGTATATTTCAGCTTCATCTTGCCCCTGAGACAAGGACATCAAGGCCTTTTCCGCCTGAAGCTCTAAATGAGGTTCCTCATAAAGCAACCCCAAGGCCAGAAAAAACGCATCCACATTGAGCAACGCAGGATCCCCTGGTGCCAATGCAAAAGCCCAGTCTTGAGGGTCGCCCCGGAGCAAGGAAATTACAATCCTGACCTGCTGTGCAGGGTCTCCGGCAGAGCGAGACTTCAGGGACAAAAACAATTTGCAATTATTTTTAAAATTTTGAAAGTGAGATCTATTCCCCGAGAAGAATTCAGGCAAAGGAATTCTAGGCTCAGACATAGGTGCATGAACAACAAAATCTTGTAAATTTTGTACCTTTGTGGCGAGATTATTCAAACCTGTAGCTACACTCTGAAGATCCATTTGAAACAGGTGAACACAGAGCCATTCAAGGATTAGAAGGAGAGAAAGAGAGGAAGGCTGCAGTATAGGCAGACTAGCAAGTGATTCAATTAAGAGCACACTCAGAACTAGAGGGAAAAAAAAAAAAAAAAAAAATTGTAGCAGACTTCTTTTTTCTCTCCTTTCTCAGCCAGTAATTTAACCCTTTTTGTCGTCCGGTCAAACTGTCATGATTCTCAATGGCGAGAGAACATAGCCCAGCATATATGAGAACTAGCTCTTGGAAGATGGAAACTATACTGACCATGAACTAAACCTGCCGCACAACTAGAAGTGGCCGGGTAGCATGCCTACGTTTTTTAACCCTAGATGCCCAGCGCCAGCCGGAGAACTACCTAATCCTAGCAGAGGAAAAGACAGTCCTGGCTCACCTCTAGAGAAATTTTCCCAAAAGGCAGACAGAGGCCCCCACATATATTGGCGGTGATTTTAGACGAAATGACAAACGTAGCATGAAAATAGGTTTAGCAAAATCGAGGTCCGCTTTCTAGATAGCAGGAAGACAGAAAGGACACTTTCATGGTCAGCAGAAAACCCTATCAAAACACCATCCAGAAATTCCTTTAAGACTCTAGCATTAACTCATAACACCAGAGTGGCAATTTCCGATCACAAGAGCTTTCCAGACACAGTAACGAAACAGCAGCTGTGAACAGGAACAAAATGCAAAAACACACAAGGACAAAAGTCCAACTTAGCTGGGAGTTGTCTAGTAGCAGGAACAAGCACAGAAGGCTTCTGATTACATTGTTGACCGGCAAGAAACTGACAGAGGAGCAAGGTTATATAGCGACTCCCACATCCTGATAGGAGCAGGTGAACAGAGGGGATGATGCACACAAGTTCAATTCCACAAGTGGCCACCGGGGGAGCCCAGAATCCAATTTCACAACAAAACCCCAAAATTTGTTATGCAGTTTCTTTTGAGCATGCTGATCCCCCATGTGTATCATTAGCAGACACCATGTCACATTTGGAGAGCCTTTCATGTGCCTAAACAGTGGAAACCCCCCACAAGTGACTCAATTTTGGAAACTATACCCCTCAAGGAATGTATTTAGATGTGTGGTGAGCACCTTCAACCCCAAGGTGCTTCACAGAAGTGTATAATGCTGAATTGTGAAAATAAAAAAAAATCACATTTTCCCCACAAAAATTTTGTTAGCCCCAAATTTTGCATTTTCATAAGAGTAACAGGATAAATTGCACCATAAAATTTGTTGTGCAATTCATCCAGAGTATGGCGATACCCCAATTATGAAGGAATACTACTTTTGAGGCACAGTGCAAAGCTCAGAAGGGAAGAGGTGCCATATTGTAGTTCAGATTTTGCTGAAATGGTTTGAGGGTGCCATGTCACATTGGCAGAGCCCCTGAGGTGCCAGAACAGCAGAAACTCCTCATATGTGAACTGATTTTACAAACTGCACTCCCCAATGAATTAATGTAGGGGTGCAGTGATCATATTGACACCACCTGTGTCTCACAGAATTTTATATTATTGAGCAGTGAAGAAACAATAAATTAAATTTTAACCACTAAAATTATGTTTTAGTGCCAAGTTGTAATTTTACTAAGGGATAATAGGACATTTTTTATAACAAACTGAGGTCCATTTTTACCTGAATGCACTAATGCCCTAATCGGAAATATTTTTCAGGCACAGTGCAAAGCTCAGAAGGTAAGGAGTAGGGTTGAGCGAAACGGGTCGGCAATTTTCAGAAGTCGCCGACTTTTGGCAAAGTCGGGTTTCATGAAACCCGACCCGACCCCTGTGTGGGGTCGGCCATGAAGTCGGCGATCTTCTGAATCTGGAATCGGAATTCCGATACCGATTCCCGGTATGTTTAAGATATCGGGAATTGGTATCGGAATTCAGATTTAAGTGTAAAATAAAGAATTAAAATAAAAAATATCGCCATACTTACCATCTGATGCGCCCTGGTACTAAGCGGGAACCTTCCTTCCTTAGAATCAGCCTTCCAGGACCTAGCGGTGACGTCGCGGGGACGTCGCGGCTTGTGATTGGTCGCGCGGCCGCCCATGTGACCGCTCGCGCGACCAATCACAAGCCGCGACGTCACCGTGACGTCACCGAAGGTCCTGGAAGGGCTGATTCTTAGGAAGGAAGGCTGCCGGAAAGAAGCAGGGCGCGTCCGAGGGTGAGTATATACCTAATAGAAATATACTCACCCTCGGCTTCTTTCCGGCAGCCTTCCTTCCTAAGAATCAGCCCTTCCAGGACCTTCGGTGACGTCACGGTGACGTCACGGTGACGTCGCGGCTTGTGATTGGTCGCGCGAGCGGTCACATGGGCGGCCGCGCGACCAATCACAAGCCGCGACGTCCCCGCGACGTCACCGCTAGGTCCTGGAAGGCTGATTCTAAGGAAGGAAGGTTCCCGCTTAGTACCAGGGCGCCTCAGATGGTAAGTATGGCGATATTTTTTATTTTAATTCTTTATTTTACACTTAAATATGGATCCCAGGGCCTGAAGGAGAGTTTCCGCTCCTTCAGACCCTGGGAACCATTGGAAACCCAATGCACTGCATTGGGTTTCGAGTTTCGGCCGACCCCGACCCCGACTTTTTTATAGGATCGGCCGATTTCACTCGACCCGACTTTTGAAAAAGTCGCGTTTCGTGAAACCCGACCCGATCCTATAAATGTAAAGGTCGCTCAACCCTAGTAAGGAGCACAAAACCATAAAGCAGATTTTACTGTTATGGTTTGGGGGTGCCATGACCCACTGGGAGAGCCCCTAAGTTACCAGAACAGCAGAAACCCTGAGTGACCCCATTTTACAAACTAAACCTCTCAGCGAATTCATCTAGGGGTGCAGTGATCATATTGACACCACAGGTGTGTCACAGAATTTTATTCCATTGGGCAGTAAAGAAAAAATAAATACATTTTAAAAACTGCACCATAATTTGTCCCACAATTTCTACTGAATATGTGGTGGTACCATACTGCTTAGCCATATGGAGAGACTCGGGAGGGATGGAGAGCTATTTGCCTCCTGGAGCGCAGATTTTTCTAGTTTGCAGATAGTTGAATTAGTTTGTAATAGTTTTCAGACTTCATATACAGAGCCCCTAATTGCTAGAAGAGCAGAATCCCCAGTCAAGTGGCCTCATTTTTTAAATTACACCACTTTGGTAATTTATCTACAGTTGTAGTGACGATTTTGACTTTATGGTTGTTTCCATAAACAAACAGCAATGAATGTTGTTGAGTGAAAATTGCAAACTGCCATTGTAGTAACCAGTATGTCGTAGTGACCAGGACACTGTAGTCACCAGTATGTGTGGTGACAAGTACATTATGCCCAGCTCATACTTCTGGAGACATGCATTAGATGGGCTCTCAGAAATCAGCAATGCCAAACATTTGGATGCTATATGTGGTTTAGGTATACAGTGGGGCTCAGAAGGGAGGGGGCATTTGGATTTGGTAGCACAGAATTTGCTGAATTTCTTTTGAGGGGTGAGGAATCACTTTGCTTTTTCAGAGCTATTGTATACCAGTAATGTGGAAGCCGCCTATATTTCCATTAACAGATGACGGACCTGAGTGAGGACTTGCTTTTTTTGTGAAATGATTTGCAGCTTTAATTGGGAACATTATTATATAACATTTGGGATCACATTTATCCTGTGCTTTATGGTGAGCCCCTTCGCTGGTTTTTCTATCTAAATCTCAAAGTGATGTGATTCAGATGAAACCCCTGAGGGATCTATTTACTGTAATGAGGCAGCAGAGCTACTCTGGACTCCACCTGGCCTCTGATCATTGGTGTCCTTGTCAGAAATACACAAAACTGTGGCTGACTGCACTTTTATGCTCGCCTAAAAAGATGGACACCGCCGGATCACAGGTCCTATGGTATCCACAGTGCCTCCATCTTCTTCATTACAGTGAATCTTCCACCAGGGGTTTCATTTGAATCAAGTATTTTAAGAGATTTACATGGAAATCCCAGTGTAAATGCTCAGCGCAGAACGCAGAGTAAATGTGCGCTGAGCCTTACTGCGATGTTTGGGAGGCAGAGTGAAAAAAACAGCAAGTGAAGAATTGGTTTTATATTTTTTTACGCCATTCCTCGTATAACTGAACAGACAACTTTATTCTTCATGTCAGTGCAATTACAGCGATACCAGATTTACATCGGGCTTTTATGTTTGGCTGCTGTCAAACATTAAAAGATGCTTTAATTGCAAAAATTTGTTTTCGCATCAACATATTTTGAGAGCTATAATTTTTCCATGTTTCAGAGTCATGTGAGGGCTTTCTTTTGCGGATCGAGTTGACGTTTTTATTGGTATCATTTTCAGACACATGACATTTTTTGATTGCTTTCTATTTTTGGGAGGCAGAATAAAGAAATACCAGAAATTCAGGAATTTGTTTTGGGGGGCTTTATGCTTTCCACTTGTGGTAAAATTGATAAGGCAGTTTAATTCTTTGGGTCAGTATGATTAAAGCGATACCACAGCTATATTTTTTTTAATGTTTTTGCGCTGTTACACAATAAAAACAATTTTATAGAAAAAATTATTATTTTTGCATCACTTTATTTTGAGAGCTATAAGTTTTTTATTTTTCTGCTGAAGGAGCTGTATATTGGCTTGTTTTTTGCAGTACAAGATGATGTTTTTAGCAGTACCATTTTTATTTATATTTATCTTTTTGATCGCATTTTATTCCACTTTTTGTTCGTCAATATGATGATAAAGCATTGCTTTTTGCATTTTGTGTTCACTATAAGGGGTAACTAGTGGGACAGTTTCATAGGTTGGGTATTTCTGGATGTGGCAATACCAAATATGTGTACTTTTATTGCTTTTTTTCCCATAAAAATATTCATTCATGGGTTCAACATATTTGGATTTTTTATCATCATTTTTTGATTTTGTAAAATATTTGTACATTTTTTTAACTTCTTTTTAACTTTTGTTAAACCTTCTTACTTTGTCTCGCCATGAGCCACAGGCTGATTGCTTGTGTAGCATAGAGATGCAGCAGCATCCCTATGCTATGCAAACGGTCAGCGTTGCACTGACAGCGTAAGTTGCTGGTCATGCTTTGAGCATAATCAAGCATCTTTCCTAGCACTGGTGACCCGGCTGTTGTCACGACCACAACGAGTCACCATGACAACAATCAGGACTCCGTGTGACATTGCGGGGTCTCCTATCCAAGGGCCGAGGGGCTGTCATCCCACTGTCTGCTCCCAAAATGCTGCAATTGAGTTTGATCACAGCATTTAGGGGTTAAAGTGCCGGGGGCTGTGCAAGACCATTCTTGACACTTAGTGCTGGGTGTCAGCTCTCAGAATCAGCTGACATTTGTCTGCGATCTCGAACACACAGCCTGTGTGCTCATAAAATTGCTGGGACATTTACATACATCCCAGGTCGCTAAGACCAAGGTCACAGGGATGTATGGATACTTCTCAGGTGGGAAAGGGGTTGAAAGGAACCTGACAGCTGATACACATGCTGTCCAAACCAGGTGCAGCATGTATCAGGCATTCTCTGTAGGATTTCAGCATATATGTTTAAATCTGAAAAGATCTAACTTGGCCTGTATACCTCTCCACAACTCTTGAGCTGTGTGACTGCAATCTCTAAGTCTTTTTATTTTAACACGGCCTGATTGTGGTGAGCCATGGCTGCACAGTACGGATGTGGGGGGATTCTCTCTGCACTGTTGGAATTTGTGTATGATTAAGGGAGAGGTTGAGGGCACAGGTGGAGGCCCTTGAGGAGGTGGAGGAGCCAGAAGCAGTGGAGTAAGTGTTAGATACAGAGATTTGTCCCGCAAGCCTTGGGGATTCAAAGACTTGTGGAGCAGCCCCAGTCAGCTTTAATGCCTCTGCCTATGTTTGCTCAACCAGGTGTCAGTGGTGAAATGCACCCTGGCAGACATGGATTTTTTAAGGGAACATGTGATGTTGTCTGCAACATGCTGGTGTAGTGCAGGCACAGCTTTCTTAGAGAAGCAATGGTGACTGGGCAACTGGTACTGGGGGACTGCAATGGCCATCAACTTTCTGAAACTGTCTGTATCTACCAGGCAGAAAGGCAGCATTTCTGTGGCCAACAGATTGGAGATGGTGGAGTTTAAGCTCTTAGCTTTGACATGTTTAGGAGGAAAAATTATTTTATGTGACCACAACTGGGTGACTGAGGGCTGGCTGCTGTGCTAAGAGAGGTTGGAGTACAGAGAACAGGACAAACCGCTGGACTGTGAGTGAGGTTCTCAGCGGCATACCTCTGGGTTCACACCAAGTGGGATCTACAACCTCACCATCATCCTCTCTGTTCTCAAACTCCTCACCACGAGAGTCACCCTCCTCCTCTTCCTGCCGTGACACCACAGTACATTCTGCATGTGCCTCTGGTATCTGAGCCTTTTTTGGATCACCTCCAGCCCCCGGTAGTTAATGTCTGGTGATGAGGGTCTGGGTTCTGCTTGGACCCTATTTCGTCCAGCCCTGGATCCAACATGAAAAAATGTTGGGCATCTGTACATATGCTGTCCTCCGCTGGTTTCTGTGAATCTTTGGAGCAGACCTCTGCTGCCCATGGAATAGAATGTGTGAACAGCTCTGCAGAATGTCCCATCAGTGGTTCCTCAGTTGGGCATTTGGAAGTTTATGACTCAGGGGGAAACAAGGGTGATTGGGGTGCAACCTCTGAGGATTGTACTGTTTGTGATGTTAAGGTGGAGGAAGAAGAGGAGAGGCCACTTGATGCAGCGCTTGCTATCTACTGGAGGACATGCTCTTTCTGAATCTTATCTACAGGGTGTACCGCTGCATGACTGCCAAGGAAAGGGAGTTGAGTAGCCAGTCCAGTAGCAGATGTTGTCACTGGTCTTTAGATAGGAAGAGACGTGTTTGTACAGCTGAGCTTTCATTAACATTAACACCTAATCCATGTACACGTCAAACACCGAGCCTATTCCCCTTTCCACCATGACCTCACTTTTTCACGGCTCATGTTGTATGTACCCTTACCCTCTTGTAACCTTCTGTTTCACATCATTAGGCACACACCTGTCAGTCCCCGTCACTAGATGAACAATCGCTATTTATTTTCTTAGCTAGTATGCCTAAGCAACACTGTTACCTATAACCAATAAGAGAGATATTCACATCTACACAGGAATTCAGACTTCAGTATTAAAGAGATATTCACACTAGACACGTTAGGACTAGTGTTGAGCGATACCGTCTGATACTTGAAAGTATCGGTATCGGAAAGTATCGGCCGATACCGGCAAAGTATCGGATCTAATCCGATACCGATACCCGATACCAATACAAGTCAATGGGACTCAAGTATCGGACAGTATCCCTGATGGTTCCCAGGGTCTGAAGGAGAGGAAACTCTCCTTCAGGCCCTGGGATCCATATTAATGTGTAAAAGAAAGAATGAAAATAAAAAATATTGCTATACTCACCTCTCCGACGCAGCCTGGACCTTACCAAGGGAACCGGCAGCGTTCTTTGCTTAAAATGCGCACGTTTACTGCCTTCCGTGACGTCACAGCTTGTGATTGGTCGCGTGCCGCCCATGTGGCCGCGACGCGACCAATCACAGCAAGCCATGACGTAATTTTCAGGTCCTGAATGCCTAATTCTAGGCATTCAGGATTTGAAAATTACGTTACGGCTTGTGATTGGTCGCGTCGCGGTCACATGGGCGACGCGACCAATCACAAGCCGTGACGTCACGGGAGGCAGGAAACGCGCGCATTTTAAAATTGCGTCACGGCTTGTGATTGGTTGCGTGCCGCCCATGTGACCGCGACGCGACCAATCACAGCAAGCCGTGACGTAATTTCAGGTCCTGAATGCCTAAATCTGCATTCAGGACCTGAAAATTACGTCACGGCTTGCTGTGATTGGTCGCGTCGCGGCCACATGGGCGGCACACGACCAATCACTAGCCGTGACGTCACGGAAAGGCAGTAAACGCGCGCATTTTAAGCAAAAAACGCTGCCGGTTCCCTCGGTAAGGTCCAGGCTGCGTCGGAGAGGTGAGTATAGCAATATTTTTTATTTTAATTCTTTCTTTTACACATTAATGTTGTTTCGATACCGATACCCGATACCACAAAAGTATCGGATCTCGGTATCGGAATTCCGATACCCGCAAGTATCGGCCGATACCCGATACTTGCGGTATCGGAATGCTCAACACTAGTTAGGACCCAACAGTTTTGAGACCACCTTGTCGATGGTTTTTGGGCATGCAAGAATTGGCAAAATTATTTGCTAAGCTTCTTATTTTTCCCTAGTATCCAGAAGCAGTATTGCTATTCATATTTCATATTGACATGCTTTAGCACTACAGAGTGCACCTTTTTTTGTTTATTGTATATGGAGGTAGCTGCTCCTTGTTTGCACCTGTTCACATTATCTTGGAAATGCCAGTCAGTTTTTTGTCATTGAACAACACTGTTATACCTAACTATTTTAAGAGGAAATCTGGACTTCTTATTTCTCAATAAAACACAGTTTTATCACAAACGATTTGGATTAGCAAATTGGGCCTCCTGGCTGCACCTCAATATTAGTGCTTTGTCACCAGAAACGCGTAGATATTGTTTTTAATTCATTGTTGCTGATGTTTTTATCCTCCACTTGATATGAAGTGAATAAAGTACCAGTTTTTTTCACTATCTCGTTGAGCTGGATCCTCCTTCTATTTTGTTTCCTTCACGCCTTGACACAGCGTTTCCGTGCTCCGAGCCTCCAGGGATATTGACTATGGTGAGCTGGATTTTTTCTTTTGTTATTTTATATACCAGTGTCTCCGTGCTAGCATAGACTTCCCATTATTACCACTATTTTTGTCAAGAGGATTGATTACTACTCTTACATCAGCACAATAGACTTTGGCTTATAACAATGAATGTGTCTGGAAGACAAAATAAAGCTGAAAAACTGTTTGCATCAACGGCAACGGAGGACATCTTACCGTCTGGTAATAATGATGCATTGCTAGATAACTTGTTATCATTAATGTTAAAAGAAAATCGTTTATGGTGGGATCTCAGCTCACTTAAGAATTACAAAGACAAAAATGTGATCCCGAGAGGGCTGAGAATAAAGAAAATCCCTAGTACTGTTTATTCAGACACGTTTGTCCAAGTATGGAACACAATTTTATCTGACTGTTCTTTTAAATTAATTGCATTAATTATTCATCATGAGGAAGACACCTTAATAAATCTGCAAAAAGACATTGAAACTACAACCAAAGATGCCAAGGATAAAATGACATCTGCCCAATTTGATGAGTTTTTGAATACCAGCAACTCTAAAGTTGCTAAAGCAGAGGAAGCTATTATGGATATGAAAAAACGCAAACTGGATCGTGATTTATATGATTATGCCCATGAACAAGTCTATGAATGGGGTAGGTGGGATAGAATGACTCAATCCCAAAAATCTATCCTTAAACCCCAGAGACGCCGCACCTATAGAAACCGCATGCAAAGACAGGTCACATTCAGTTCATCAGAGTTGGATACGTCTACTGGAGTCACTGAAGATTGAGACTCGGAATCCCCACAGGTATCAAAAAACTCCTACTTCAAGAAAAGCAAGCCTCCACTAAACAACAACAAAAAAAGGTTTACCGGAGAAAGGGAAGGAAACACCGATGCCAACAAAAATCCTCCAAGATACCATCTCAGATATCAACGTTAGGGCATTTTGATGTGATTAATCTTTCCTCTTTTTCTCTTACAAATGACCAAAAATAACTTTTATCTCATGGACTGAATTTTGTGCCCAGCTGTAATTTTGATCTTTTCTCTACCATCTGTGATGTGAACAGGTTCATCAGAAACATTGCGCTTAAACTGCACTTTAAGGATGATACGACTGAGGTAGAAGGTAACATTCAAGGGTGTGACAATGCTTTTAAATCTTTCAATTTTGCTGATCAATTGTCACTTATATGTTTATTGGAATTACAGGACGATGGTCTCAGCTTGGGTATTAATTCAAATTCTCTAAAGAACCGCATTAAGGTACCTAACCCTCATTATTATCCTGTGCAAGCACGCAAACCCGTAATGGACAGGTTTCAAAACGTCATGGAAACACAGTTAAGAATTCTTTCTGAGGGTACCCATGACGTACGCTTGCACAATAATAATCTTAAACCTAAATTACAACAAGCACTACAAGAATTACGAGACAATGATGACCTTGTCATTAAAAACTCTGACAAAGGTGGTTCCGTTGTCGTTATGAACAGAGACAATTATGTTGCCTGGGTTGACAATATGTTATCGGACTCTGCTGTGTACAAACGTTTGTCCACCAGTCCCACCTTATCTATAAAAGATAAAATCTTTAGGCTTGTTGAAGAGGGTTTCAGCTTAGGTTTTTTCAACAAAAAAGAGAGCGATTATCTCAAAGTGTCCACTCCGGTTACCCCAGTAATGTATGCTCTACCCAAAACACACAAAAATTTATATCCACCACCCATGAGACCGATTGTGTCGGGTATAGGGTCTCTGGGTGAGAGACTGGGGGAGTGGCTTGACCTGCTCCTTCAGCCTCTCGTCCAGAGGACACCTGGCTATCTCAGGGATAGTATGGATGTTCTCAATGTCATGAAGGATCTCACATGGCAATCCAATTTTTCTTGGATCACTTCGGATGTTGTCTCTTTGTACACGTCTATACCACATGAGATAGCACTTCATGCACTCAGATTCCACATGGAAAAATATAGTGATTTTTCTTCAGATCTCCAATCCTATGTAATAGAAGTAACCTATCTTCTTATTACCACAAACTTTTTTTGTTTTAATCAAACCTACTACATGCAAATCAGCGGCGTCTCAATGGGGGCCAAGTACTCGCCATCTCTCGCCAATTTGGTGATGAGCTGGTGGGAGGAGTCTTATATATATAATACTGAGAACCCATTTAAGGACTATATATTTTGGTACGGTAGATACATCGATGATATCATTATGATCTGGAACTTCGATGTATCTACCGTACAGGACTTAATTGACTATTTCAATAGCAACCCTATGAATCTTAGTTTCACTGCCCGCCAGGAACACACATGTATAGAGTTCTTGGATTTAAAACTCAAAGGTGTAAGTGATATTCCTGTGGTTACATCAACCTTCAGAAAAATCACAGCAGGAAATACAATACTGCGGGCAAATAGCCATCATCCCAAACATACAATAAAAAGCATACCTGTAGGTGAAATGGTCCGAGCAAAGCGAAATTGTAGTACACGGGAAGATTACTCCAGAGAGGTTGAGGACATTAAAGGAAGACTCACACAAAGAGGATATAGCAAATGGTATTTACAAAGGGCAGAAAAAATAGTTGATAAAAAACCACATTTTAAACCTAAACAGAATAAAACTGTATGCTCCACTAATCCCATTACTGTGGTTTTTCAATACAGTAATCAATTTGCCTCTATTAGTAAATTAATCAGAAATAACTTAAATATTTTGAGGGAAGATCCTGACATAGCTGCTGTATTACAACATGGATGCAGAATTGTGTCTAGAAAAGCACCATCTCTAGGTCATAGTCTATCTCCCAGCTCCATAAATACATCTCATGTCCAGCCCTCCAACTGGCTCAGTACTAAAGGCTTCCACAGATGTGGTGCCTCAACCTGTAAAATTTGTAAATTCACTCAGAGATGCTCTGATTTCACGGACGCAAATAACCAGAAAACGTATAAAATCAAAACATTCCTTAATTGTAACCCTAACAATGTAGTTTACATTATGGAATGTACAATTTGTCATCTCAAGTATGTCGGGAGCACCATACGCCCATTTAAAACAAGAATCCGTGAGCATATCTATGACGTGGAAAATGTCAATACTCACAGAAATATGTCACAAGTATCACAACATTTCATCAACCAACACCATTCTAATCTTGATTCATTAAAGGTCTATGCAATTGAAAAAACACATAGACCGTTTAGAGGAGGGGATACTGAGGTGATTCTTAGAAACAGAGAAACTTGGTGGATCTTTAAATTGGGAACCAGAACACCGCATGGCCTTAATAAAAGAAAGGACATCATGCTCTTTTATTAGCAATATTGTCTTTAAGTCTTTACCTATGTGAGATTCTCAAACAGCAAAGGTAGCTAAATGTTATTATAGCACGCACAATCTGCGGTTTATTACGTTGCACTTGTCCCTATGAGCTTTCATCCGCAACCTTTGTGCTCTTTCATATGATCACATATATTATGTCTTTTGATTTTATGTATCAACACCTGTCTGGTGTTCGAACCAGCCTGGGATAATGCAATGCCATGTTGCGGGACTTTTACAGCTACGCTGTCTTCCCTTCCTTTGTGGATTTAACCGTTGGTCTATCGTCTCTGCGATGGACTCTTGTAATTAGATGTCCTTACTGCAACCCATAAAAGTTGCATTCAGCATCGTATTACTATTTTCCACATCATTTACTGCAATATTTTAATTGAATTTCTTTATTATATTTTTCCAGCAATAATTATTCGGCCACAAATGATTTCATGTGTTTATTATTAACATATTATTAATATATTTTTTAGGTTTTCGACTCTGATATCGCTCAAGATTAAGTCTTTCTCCCCCTCTTCATTTTATACGTCTTGATACACTACCAAATGATTATTATGGATAATATATACAAACCATTCCACCAGGCTTCTGATTTTGACATTGTCTTAATCCTGTGTGGGTTTTTTTTTGGTGACTTCACGAGCAGTCTGGCACACAATATTTCTTCTGATGATTATTTCTGCATTTAATGTAATTCTGATAATTTTATTTGTAAACGACTATTATTTTTTGTAATCATATATGCAAGATTTTGTGTTCCCTCTTCCATACAGCCAAAGTATATATGTTTTTTGCTTGTTTTTTGTTTTTTGTTTCTTATGCTGCCAGTTGTAGCTTCCATATACCGTCATGTGTTTTTACTCTGTTAGATTACCATTTCAATTAGATGCAGCACCGGTGTGTCTACCGGATGCTAATATATAAAAGCATGAGACAAGCCGCACAATAGATATCATGACTAAGGGTGCTTTGTCACCAGAAACGCGTAGATATTGTTTTTAATTCATTGTTGCTGATGTTTTAATCCTCCACTTGATATGAAGTGAATAAAGTACCAGTTTTTTTCACTATCTTGTTGAGCTGGATCCTCCTTCTATTTTGTTTCCTTCACGCCTTGACACAGCATTTCCGTGCTCCGAGCCTCCAGGGATATTGACTATGGTGAGCTGGATTTTTTCTTTTGTTATTTTATACCTCAATATTAGGCCTGATGATTTCTAAATGGAAATCTGGCCTTCTGAACACACTTTTATCACAATTTTTTACTTGCAGATGGGGGTTCCTGAGACCGCAGCACTGTTTTAGTACAATCTCGTTAGATGCTGGAAGGTCAATTTCACAAAGGACAGTATCCTATCTATCTAACTAACAAGTTCACTCTCTGCACTGATAATGACAAAATGGTGTTAGCAAAACAAGATGTCCGCTCTTTATATGGACAGGGACATGTGACTTTGGCAGCCAATCACAGAAGAAATAGTGTCATGACATTGTGGATGGTTTCTGCACCCTGATTGGCTGCCAGAATGTACGCATATTAAGTTATTAAAGGAAAAAAAAACATTCCGCAGCTCCTTTGACTTAGACACCCCCCCTCTCCTCATCAAACTTGTTCCTTGTCCCCCCCGCTAATTATACAGCACCACAATCCTAGCCAAAATCATAACAAAAGCATATTGCGATGATTAACAGAACTGTGACCGAATTTTGCAGACTTTGAGTAAAAATGCTTGTGAAACTGAACATGAATCTGAATGTGCTAGCTTCGTGCCGAATTTGAGATTGACAAGCATTTTCCAAACAAGTTCACTCATTTCTAATCCTAAATCCATTTACCCCACTAAATGCATTTCAGAGCCTACTATGGATAATTGCCTAAAATGCCTGGAAACTCAACATTCTTCTGAATAATTTTTGTGTGCATGACTTGCTGTGTTTCTACCAGTAATTATGTTTGTATAAACTTGCCTTGCACTTGCGCAGAGCACTTTTGCCCTGTACCCCTAACTTTTGGTGTTGGCTTAGACAGGGAAGAGGTAGATTAGTCTTCCTTGCAATCAAGCACTGCAACATCCAGAATCTAATTCCATGTTCCTTCCTTGTGAGATTATTGAGCAACCAGGATCTAGATAAGCTTCCTTTCACCTGCTGCATATTATCCTCAATATTCTACTGCTGCTCCATGTACTGACCCTGGCTATCCCTGACTACACTTCGTGCTGCTGCTTTAAACTACATTGATGCTCCTGTGTACCAACACCTTGGCTATCCCTGACTGCGCTACCGGCCCCTAGTGGTTGCAATACCACTACTCCAATCCAGGTGAGTCCATAACAGAATAATCTTGCGCATAAAATGGAGTCTGTTGCAGCCCAACTCAGGCAACAAGTTGCCGAACTTCAGAATTTTGGGGCCACAAACCAAGAAACATTTTCTAAGTTGCAAACTCAGGTGTTGAGTCAGCAAACAAAAATTATTGAGATACAGATGCAACTTCTGGATTTGTGCAACTCTGGCCCTGAAGCAAATGCACACATGCCGCTGCCCGCAAAGTACACTGGGGATCATTATCATTACCATGGACTCCTAAATCAATGCCATATCTATTTTCAGATGCAACCTTCTCCATTTACCAGTGACAGGAAAAAGGTTCTGTTCATCATTAATCTCCTGACTAATGGAGCTCTTGCATGGGCCTCAACTTATGTGGAAAAGAATTCGGACATCATTAACGACTTAGATTCCTTCATCACAGCTATATCAAGTGTTTGATGACCCAAATCGTTGTGCTACAGCTGAAACCAAATTGTATAACCTACGTCAAGGGTGGCACTCTGTCGCTGAATATACCCCAGAATTCCACCGCTGGGTGGCAGACACCACAAGGAATTTAGCTGCCCAGAGGAATTAATTTAGCCAAGGATTATCAGAGCTAATAAAGGACGAATTTGTAAGGGTCGAGACCCCTGACAATTTAGAAGACTTTGATCAATTCTTATGCACAATTGAATAGAGACTCACTGAACGAAGAAAGTAAAGAAATCCACATTAAAAATCCAACAGGAAATGGAAAGCCTTCACAAATGTTAAAACTGTAAGCAACTTAGAACTTTCTGAATGCCTAGATCCGGTTATGCAGACCATCTCATCTATAATGCAGGATAAGGGCAAAGAGGAATTGCCATCTACTCATTTTGTTGTTCCCATACAGGTCATAATTGAGGGCCAAAAATACAATGCTCTGCCATGTTAGATTGTGGAGCAGGAGGGAATTTCATGAACTTATAATTCACACTTGATAATAACATTGCAAGAAGTACTAAATCCATGCCAATTGATATGGAAACTGTGGATGGATCGCCTTTATCATCTGGACCTGTTACTCACAAGACAATTGAACTTGAAATCTGTATTGAACTGAATCATCATGAAGCGGTTAATATTCAGTTATTCTTGGAATTTCCTGGTTTTAAATCCATAACCTGTCTAACATATGAGCATCGAGGATCATTACCTCTCCCTCTGAGTACTGTAAGAACAAATGCCATGTTAAAGTATCTGCTTACAAACAAATTCAAGTATCTGAGATATCTTATCAAAATTATAATAAACTACCACCTCAGTACCAGCAGTTCAGTGAGGTCTGCAGTAAGAAGAAAGCCGATCAACTGCCTCCTCATCGTTCTTACAACTGCCCCATTGAATTGCTTCCTGGAGCATCCATTCTGTTTGGGTGAATTTATATTCTTTCCAAGCCAGAATTGAAAGTACTAAAAGAATATCTAGATGACAATTTAGAGAAAGTCTTCATTCAACCTTCTTCTCTGCTAGCTGGAGCACTCTTGTTTTTTGTAGAAAAGAAGAACTCAACCCTGCGGCCATGTATTGATTATACAGAAATAAATAAGATTACCATTAAAAATTGCTACCCACTTCCCTTAGTTTCTGAGTTGCTGGAGAGACTGTGTTCTGCCAGAACTTTTACCAAACTCAATCTAAGGCTACGTTCACATTTGCGTCTTGCGACGCAGCGTCGTCGACGCATAACGACGCATGCGTCATGCGCCCCTATCTTTAACATTGGGGGCGCATGTACATGCGTTGTCATGCGTTTTTGTGAAACGCACGACGCATGCGTCGTTTGGCCGCACCTGGCGGGGCGCGGTCGACGCTACATGTTGCATTTTTGTAGCGTCTTAAAAACGAGTGTGTCGCACTTGCATCGCCCGTGCGTCGTAATTGCGTTACAATCGCCATTGACAACGCACGAGACGCAAGTGTGTGCGTCGTACGTGCGTTGTGCGACGCATACGTTGTTAAATAAAATTACCAAAAAAGTGTCTAGACTGTGTCTAGACAGTGAAAAAACATCCCCCATATAAAAAGATAAAATTTGCATTGTTTGTCACTTTGGCTCCAGCATACCACAGAGACCAGACCTACCAAAGCTCATCATCTGCTTTCAAGAGATGTAAGTATAGAATGATTCTGCGCATTTTAATGTTTTATTTTAAATTGTATTGCAAGTTGTGTATGTAGTTTTGCACTGTAGTGTATATGGACATTGGTGTATTTTTATTCTGGTTGTGATGTATGGCGTTCATTGTCTCCGGCCTAGTTGGTTTTATGGTAAAGTATGGTGGTGTATCCAGGATTGACTAATCTTTCCTTTATTTATTTTTTTTTTTTTTTCTGAAATGTATTGTGCTGTTTATTTTGGGTTGTTCTGTGCATGCGGTGGTTCCACTGTGTTTTTTTTTTTAATATAAATATTTTCTTTTATAATCAGGTTTTGAAGAATTTTAGGGCTTCATATGTAGCCGTACTCTTTTTATTTTGTTATTTTTTTCTATTGTAATGTATGGCGGTATGGTTTGCATTTTCTTGGGCCTTTTTGGAAATCAATGTTATAAAATTGTGGCATAAAAAAATCTTTGTCTTTTTTGTGTAGTACATAGGGTCTGTTGTTTATTTTTTTTGTTATCTTTCCTGGGACTGGTGTTATGCTTTTGCTATACTCTGGCATTGTGTCGTCTCTGCCATTGTTTTTTCTTTCAATGTATGGCGGTGTTGTTTGCTCAGCGCTTGTTCAGTTGGCATTGTACTGTGAGTGCACTGTTCGTTGTGGTTGTAATGTTAATGTATGGATTTTTGGATTTTGGATATTTTCCAATATGTGACTCTGTATTGTGCATAGTAAATAATTTTTTTTTTTTCATTTTAGAATTTCATCGTGTTACAATGGCAAGTGACTCGAGCCACACGACACCGCTGGCGAGTCCGGTGAGTACATGATCTACTGTTGCTTACTATTCGGTGTCATTTGTAGACGTGTCACTCAATTTTTTAAAACTATTTTCCAGGCTTCTTCAAGTGAGGAGGAACAGAGCCAGCAGGAGCAGCGACCTCAGGGCCAAGCTGTGGTGGCAAGACGGCGAGTAAGTATTTTTTCAAACAACCTGGTCCATTTTTTTTTTTTAACATTTTTTTCTTTTTTTTTTTTCGGAGGGGGGGGGGGAGAAGGGAGGGAGACCAATTTGTATTTATATTGCAAACATTAATGTTTTCCTATTATTCTAGGTTTCACAACGGGACCAAGAAGAGGGCATTGATGTAGATGTCATGGTAGCATCAATCCAGGAGCGAGGCCCGTTGTGGGACCCCCGTGACCCCCGGCACGCAGACCAGGTGGTTTTGAAACGTATGTGGACTGAGGTGGCCAAATCACTGTGGGATGGCTTTGACAGCGCTTCACCCACTGACCAAACTAAATTTGGTAAGTATTGCCAAAATGCCGCTCTGAACCATCAGGCCAGGATACACAACCTTCTGTGATGTGTTCTACTTTTGTATCATCGCACACGGTTGTGTTATCAATAAAAGTTTCTCTCAAACTAATTGTTTGCCTTTTCTACAGTCAAAAAATTGAAGACCAGATGACGCTCCATGAAGGACCATTTCAATCGGGGCCTGCGGATGGAGGGAGAGGCTCGTAGTGGTGCTGCAGCGGCAAGGTCAATACCATATAAATACAACAGGATTCTGCAGTTCCTGAGACCAGCCCTTGGCCGCCGACAGTAAGTATTACCTATTCCCACACATCGTGTACTGTCCAACATGCATATTCACGTAATATATTCCCCAGCCACGTAGTTTATTGCCCATCCATTTTTATTACATTGGCCAGTGACGTAGTATACAGCACACAGACACATATTATATTGGCCAGCCACTTGCAATATTTCATTGTGGCGTAGTATATTGCACATCCAGGTTTATCACAGTTTCCAATAACGTTAAAATAATTGACACGGGAGACCTTGTAGTCCACGGCAGGTTCTGTACCCAGGGTTGGTCTGATCGCAGGACCTGTGATGACGTCTCGGTCACATGTCCGTGACGTCATGACAGTTCCAACGATAAGCGTAAACCATGGCAGCCGTTACAAACGGAAAACATGGTTGAGTATAGCTTGTTAATTTTTTAACACAAACATTTTTCAATTTTTAATATTGATGCGTCATCGGCAGTGTCAATAGTAAAAATTTGGTTACATCTTAACGGCGGCAACGGTTACCACCGGTAAGTGTTTATCCATGACAGAGGGGAGTATGCGGGCGACAGGCATTCACTGCGGGGAGTAAGGAGGACTGTGCCCGGCGCTGATTGGTCGCGTCAGCCATGACAGGCAGCTGTCCGTAACAATCAGCAAATAATACCATTAGGACTGACAGACGGAACTGACCCTTTACAATTATGTAAAATTTTAATGTTACAGTGTGTGATGCAATGTTAACTTTTTATTACACACAGGAGGTGGCGAATGTGAAATGTTATATTTTGTATACTAATGTTTTCCTTATGTTTTCACAGAACACACAGCAGCACCCTCGAGCCTGTTCGTCCCTCTGGAGCGGTCCTTCGTGAATCGCCATCTGGACCGTCACAGCCATCCCACAGCGACAGGGTTTTCCCGACAGCGTCAGCGGGCCTCGGACAGGCCGCTACTGCCCGAATTTTTCCATTTGAGCACGGTATTCCAGAATTGTTTCAAGGTGCTGGGCGATAGAATGGACACTGCTCTGTCCAATATCGACCGGCGCCTTGAAAATATGGAATCCGAGCTCTCGAGGCCAGCAAAACATTTCTTTAGTGCCATTGCGAAGGGCATGGTGGAACATCTTACGCCGGAACTCCAGATTTCGGTGATGCAGGCCTGCAACAATGCGTACATGACTGCTCTGCAGCAGGCTCGGGTCATGCAGTCAGCGACTACAATGCCCGTAGTACCATCGCTGGCTAGCATGACTCCGACTCCTGCTGCAGAGCAGCCACTCCGAACTCCGCGTGCCGAGGGCCACCGCTGCCGCCGCCACCATAGAACAGAGCCGCAAAGTCCTGCTCCTGCAAGACCTTCAAGGACCCACAGACGGCAGGCGGAACAACAGCCAGAGGGAGAGAGGAGAAAACGGGCAAGAACATCACCCGCTACGCCGGCTCTGGCTGCTCCAATACCTGCACCGAGCTCTCGGCAGGGGTCTAGCTGGAGCAGGAGTAGCCAGAGCCAGCCCAGAGTGCCAAGGACACTGGTCGTGCCTCCTCCCTCCCCTCCTGCGTTGGCATTCTCGCCACCGTCGACCACAGGGTGGTCAGACGTTGGCATACCATCAAGCATTCTTCAGTACGGTGGTTCCTCCTCCTCCTCCTCCTCCTCCTCCCCCTCCACCCACTCCCAAACTGAGGGATATCAATCTCCCTTAATTGCGGAAGTTCCCACCCCTTAGAACCTTTCCCCATTTTTTGTTTTGTGTCACCCCTATCACCCCTAATAAATTGTTATTTGGTTAACCATATTGAAGTTCTTGGTCTAAAATAAAGTTTGCACCAACTCACACCGTGCGCCGTACACAAATCTTGTGTTTGCAACACCTCATATCTGCAATGTATGACAGATTTTTATGCAGTTTGTTTTAATTTTTTTGGCCTGTCTCTCATTGTACTATGAGTTGTTACAAACACAAATAGGTTAAAAAAATATATCAATTTTCAAATCCTACTGTACTGGTACCGTCCGTCACACATAACGATTTTGTTAACAATATCGTTGATTTTTATGACGTAGCAACGATATCGTTAGCGAAATCTTAATGCGTGACAGCGACCTACGATCATGCCCCTGCTGGTAGATCGTTGGTCGCTGCGAATGATCAGGACCTTTTTTTGGTCGCTGATCACCCGCTGTCATCGCTGGATCGGCGTGTGTGACACCGATTCAGCGATGTCTTCACTGGTAACCAGGGTAAACAGCGATGTCTTCACTGGTAACCAGGGTAAATATCGGGTTACTAAGCGCAGGGCCGCTTAGTAACCCGATGTTTACCCTGGTTACCATTGTAAATGTAAAAAAAATAAACAGTATATACTTAGATTCCGGTGTCTCCCACGTCCCTCACCATCATCTTCCCGCAATGAGTGACACTGAGTTACGGCCGTAAAGTAAAAGCAGAGCACACCGGTGACGTCAACGCTGTGCTGTGCTTTTGGCCCGGCACAGTGCGGGAAGCTGACGGCGATGGACGTGGCAGACACCGGAATCTAAGTATATACTGTTTTTTTTTTTACATTTACAATCCTAACCAGGGTAAACATCGGCTTAAGCGGCCATGCACTTAGTAACCCGATGGTTACCCTGGTTACACGGGACTTCGGCATTGTTGGTCGCAGGAGAGCTGTCTGTGTGACAGCTCTCCAGCGACCACACAACGACTTACCAACTATCACGGCCAGGTCGTATCGCTGGTCGTGATCGTTGGTTAATCGTTTAGTGTAACGGTACCTTAAGGCTATTGGTCAGGTGAGGTTGTAGCAATGTTCACGTGGCCAAGCGTAGCCACTATTTGACTCAGGACGTATTCCAGCATCCTGAGTTCAATAGTGTTAACTCGCTACAGTTGAGCGAACATGATAGTCTCCCTCCTTGTCAAGCAAAACACTTGCAGACTAGTAGCATATGTCCCCCGGCTTCATGGAGTGCGGATATGATCTGCAGCCACATGTTCAGAGGCTGTGTGACAGGCAGAACACATGCACATCCAAGGCATGTGTAGTGCCTGTCACACAGCCGCAGCACAGCGGCAGAAAACCTGCTTCAGCCATCACGCTCCATGATGCCCGGTTCCATATGCAAATAGTTTGCAAGATTAATTGCTTGACAAGGTGGGAGCCGATCATGTTCGCTTTCAAAACTATGGAACACACGGCTATGTGAACAATTGGTTTGTTTTGTCAGAGTCAATTTGGGAACCGGTGCTCACATTACTACATTTTATGGTACACACATTTGGTTCTAGAACATTAGATTTTTTTGAATTTTTTTTTATTGGCAACAACATTGATAGGGGAGAATTTTTTTTAAAACGTAAAGACACAATAAAAAACTTTATTTCAAAACACAACAAAGTATAAAAACACGATACATTTCAACATTTAAAAAACAGTACATTTGGCTGTTAAAATGTCATGGACTCAACAGTGTTTTATTATTTTTAAATTAGATTAGATTTTTATTAATCACAAGAATTTTACTTACAGTTACAGCAGGATAAAGTACAGTATCTACATTAAACCATTTGATCTTGCCATGACACACGGCCAACATCAGAAACAAAATATGATGCAAATTGATCCCTCATCTGAGCAATTTCCAAAGTTGTCCTCAGAGGATGATCTTGAAAATCAGGCAATGGGTTTGGTATGGGTTCATCTAGTTCAACGTTGACTCTCTCTTTGGCAATAACATAATTGTGTAGAACCACACAAGCCTTCACCACCTGATCAACTGTCTCAATTTTCAGATTTATAGCGGATCCTAAAATCCGCCATTTGGAGACAAGGATTCCAAAGGCGCACTCCACAGTTCTTCTGGCCCTGGACAGTCTATAATTAAAAATCCTTTTTGTGTGGTCCAAGCCCCGACTTGAGTACGGTTTCAGAAGGTTGGCAGACATTTGAAATGCCTCATCACCAACAACCACAAATGGCATTGCCGGGCCTTGGGTGTTGGGAAGAGGTCTTGGCTGGGGGAAATTAAAATTGTTCTCATACAATCTTCGGCCCATATCAGACTCCTTAAATGTCCGGGAATCATTGGCATGGCCAAACGCTCCAATGTCCACGGCAAGAAACCTGCAGTCCGCACCTGCAATGGCCATGAGGACGGTGGAAAAGTATTTTTTGTAGTTAAAAAACAGCGAACCACTTCTTGCAGGCTTTGTAATCCTAATGTGCTTCCCATCAACTGCTCCAATACAGTTAGGGAAGGAACACACTTGGTCAAATTTTTGGGCGTTGGCCTCCCATAACTCAGTTGTTGGGATTGGTAAAAATTCCTCACGGAGATTGTCCCACAATGCGCGGCATGTGTCGGCAATAATACCCGAAAGTGTAGAGACTCCAATCCGAAACTGGAAATGCAGGGATCTCAAGGTCTCTCCGGTAGCCAGGAAACTGCCAAGAAGAAAAATAAATAAATTTAATTAAAGTATTTACATTGTTATAAAATAAAATTACATTTACATCCCTCCCACACCAAAACCAAAAAAAAGGTTAATTAAAAAAAGGGCACAACATTTAAAGTCCTTCAAATAGCTGCATTACGTACTGTAGAGTCACCAGCAGACGTTCCTCGGCGGAAATTGATCTCCGGAGCTGCGTGTCCTGCCTGGTAATGGCTCCTTCCACCCGACGCAGAAGATAGCGGAAGCTGTCTTGAGACATCCTGGTATACTCAAAATATTTTTCCAGGTTCTCATTTAGCTCACCAAACAAGCAATGGTATTCTCCACGGCTCTCTCGGACTTCCACTATAGGGTGTAGCCAAAAACGCAGATGACTCCTTCTCCGTTGTTTATCTCTTTTCCTTTGTTCATGAAATGCGATAGCGTAAGCATTAGCCATGGCTAAATCCAGCTCCATGTTGAGGTAAATGCTCTCCATGGGACGCTCCATCTTGATGCTGTAAAAAACACGCAAAATGGGAGGAATTCATGTATGCCAGGGTATATATACTAAAATTCCATTATACCCACCCTCTTCTATCCATTGGTGGTCTTTATCTAGTGTCTAGACACTAAAAATGACCTCATTGTTTGACAACGCATGCGTCGAAAAACGCTGCGTTTTTTGAAAAACGCACTGAAACGCACAACAAAACGCAGCGTTTTACGACGCATGCGTTAAACGCATGCGTCGAAAACAGTGCGTTTTCTGGTGCGTTCCTATGCGTCATGCGTTGCGTCGACGACGCTGCGTCGCAAGACGCAAATGTGAACGTAGCCTAAGAGAGGCTTATAATCTCATACTAATGAGTGGATAACTGCCTTTAGAACTAGATATGAATATTTTGAATATCTCGTATCTCGTGGATATTTAACCTCTATGAAATTCCTGACAATGTGATTTCTGATAGAGGTGTTCAGCTTACATCAAGATTTTGGAAAAGCTTCTGTACAGCTTTAGGAGTTACTGTCAATTTGTCTACTGCCTTCCACGCTCAATCCAATGGCCAGACTGAAAGAACTAATCAAACCTTTGAACAATACCTGTGCTGTTTTATTTCTTACCTACAGGATGACTAGGTGGACTATTTACCAACAGCAGAATTTGCCAAAAATAACTCCAACCACAGTTCTACATCCCAAAGTCCATTTTCTGTTAATTATGGCTTACATCCAGTATTTATTACTAATCTTCAATTTAATACTTTGGTTCCTGCTGTTACAAACAGACTTACAGAGTTGTACAAAGCTAAAAGCAAAAACTAACTGAGATATTACAAAAGGCTCAAGAAGATTACAAAGAAACAGCAGATAAACATGGCAAAGCCTCTCTTACCCTTCAGGTCGGTGGCTTTCTACCAAAAAATCTGAAAATAAGCGTACTGTCTTCTAAATTGGGTCAAAATAAAAACTCATAGGACCTTTTCAAATTTCTGCACACATTAACCCATTTGATTTCCGTTTAAAACTTTATAACAGTTTTAAAATTCGCCATGTGGTCCATGTGTCCTTGCTCAAATCATTCAGTGAGAACCCATTTCCATTTCCAGGAAGAACTCAGCCACCTGCTCCACCGGAAAAAATCCATGGTGAAGAAGAGTACATTGTGGATGAAATTCTGCACTCTACAACATTTAGAGGAAGGCTACAATACTTGTTGCAATGGAGGGGGGACCAGGAGATAATTCATGAGTGCCGGAGGACAATGTCCATGCACCCAGGCTTACAAGAACTTTTCATCAGAGACATCTAAAGAATCCAGCACCTGAGATGTCCAGGGGCCAACCTGGAAGGAGGGGAGTACTGTCACGACTCGAACCCAGCAGCTCTTGTGCACTAGGTGGCAGCTCTTCCCTCTGAGCTATTCAGCTCACAGGACAGTTCCAAGTTCACCTAAATACTTGTACCTGTGTTGTTACTGATTGTCTCCACCCTGAATTTCTGACTGGCTTCATCCTGATTGAACACCCTATTTAAACCTGGCATTGCACTCCCTTACTTGTGAGATTATTGAACTGCCAACCTCTAATCAAGCTTCCTTTCACCTGCTGCTTATCCTCAAGATTCTACTGCTGCTCCATATACTGACTCCTTGGCTATCCTTGAGTATGCTACCAGCCAGTGCTGCTCCTAGTGGTTGCAATACCACTACTCCAACCCAGGTCAGCTTATTGCTTCTACAAAGTAGTTCAGTTTTCAGTGGTCAGGAGATGTATCTGAACAAGCGCTCTTTCCAATTACTGGTCTCTTTGGGTGCCTCTGGAACAAGCCAGTGCTACGTGACTTCCATACCTCAAAATTTGTCTATCCCATCCCCTTCAATAGGGAACCATAGCGCCAAAATTACAAGTCACTCAATACTTTTAGAGCTAACTCGCAAAGGTCTCTCCTTCAGTGAAGCATTAAGCTGTATTTTGCTGTAATTATTTTGTAAATATCAAGTTGAGTGAACTGTACTTTAGTTACTCTGATAGGCTCCAAATCTGCTTACAGTTCACAACATGTCAGTACTCCTGCTATCCTTCTACGGATTGACCACTAGTGGCTGCTATTGTTCACACTGATATTGATAACTGTGCTGCATTTCCGCTTCCTACCACTGGATGTTACTGTCATGTTCTTTACTAAGATTCTTAACCCATGGAAGCCATCTTGTTTCCTGTTTGGGCCTACTTGAAGTCACACAAATCACTCACTTATTGCTTGAGTATTGTGTGTAGCAGTTTGTCTACTTCCAATCTCCAGCTCCTGAGAACTGTCTTACCCAGACTGTTTCCACTCCTCCATGGATTGTTTCTTACAACTCCTATTACCTCCTATTACCTCCAAGGACCTCCATTACCGTTTGCTGTTCCTTGCTAGTTTTCCTCTTACCATGGGATTCTAGCCTTGCTTCACTAGTATCGCAACAGGGTACTTAAACCTTCATCAGGGTTAGGAAAATTGAAGGTTAGTGTCAAAAAATCAACTATTTGCTTTCCAACATTTATGCTGATATGCAAACACTAAAGACAAAATACACAGCATTTGAATCTCATACATTCAGTTGTCAATAGGCAGTTGACACAAATGGGTTAAAATGTGCTGCCTTCAAAGGATGAAGAGACAGGGATCAATTTCTGTGGTTTATTGGTCAATGCATTTCGAAGTTTCAAACTTTATCAGGACAAAACCATGGTAATACACACAGTAAATGGAATACCTATACAGTTGTGTGCAAAAGTGCTTGCCCCTTCCTGATTTCCTATTCTTTGGCATGTTTGTCAAACTTATATGTTTCAGATTATCAAACAAATTTAAATATTAGATATAGATAACACAAGCAAACCCAAAATGCAGTTTTTAAACGAAGGTCTTTATTACTAAGTGACAAAAAAAATAAAAACCTACAAGGCCCTGTTGGAAAAAGTGATTGCCCCTCTCACTTAAAACAAAAATTAACTGTGGTTTACTACATCTTTGGGAAGCTGAGTTAAAATTAACTAGCCACACCGAGGTCTGATTACGGCCACACGTGTCCTCAATCAAGAAATCACATAAATAGGACCTGCCTGACAAAGTAAAGTAGACCAAAAGATTCTCAAAAGCTAGACATCATGCTGCAATCTAAAGAAACTCTGGAACAAATAAGAAACAAAGTAATTGAGATCTATTAGTCTAGAAAAGGTTATAAAGCCATTTCTAAAGTTTTGGGATTCCAGCGAACCACAGTGAGAGCCATTATTCAAAACTAGCAAAAATATGAAATAGTTGTGAACCTTCCCAGGAGTGGCTGGCTGACCAAAATTACCCCAAGACTGCAGTGGTGACTCATCCAAGAGGTCACCAAACACCCCAGAACAATATCCAAAGAACTGCAGACCTCACTTGCCTCAGTTAAGGTCAGTGTTCATGCCTCCAACATAAGAAAGAAACAGGGAAAGAATCGCCTGCATGGCAGAGTTTCAAGTCAAAACCATTGCTGTGCTATAAGAACACAAAGTAAAATATGAATGCTGGTGGTAGTGCGATGGTCTGGGGCTGTTTTGCTGCTTCAGGACCTGGAAGACATGTTGTGGTAAATGAAACCATGAATTCTGCTGTCTACTAAAATATCCTGAAGGAGAATATCTGGCCTTCAGTTCATCACTGCAAGCTGAAGGGTACTTGGGTTATGCAGCAGGACAATTATCCAAAACACACCAGCAAGTCCATCACTGAATAACTTAAGAAAAGCAAAACGAAGACTCTGGAGTGGCCTAGTCAAAGTCATGACCTTAATCTGTTTGAGAATCTGTGGCATGACCTTCAAAAGGCAATTCATGCTTGGAAACCCCCCAGTGTAGCTGAATTACAACAATTCTGCAAGGATGAGTGGGCCAAAATTCCTTCAGAGCAATGTAAAAGACTCGGCTATCACAAATGTTTGATTGCAGTTGTTACTGTTAAGGGTGGGCCAACCAGTTATTAGGCTTGCTTAGGGAGCAAACACTTTTTTACACAGAGCCCTATAAGGTTGGTTTTATTTTTCCCTCATTAATAAAGACCTTCATTTAAAACCCAGATTTTGTGTTTACTTGTTTTATCTTGTCTAATATTTAAATTTGTTTGGTGATTTAAGTGTGACAAATATGAAAAAGAATAGGAAATCAGGAAGGGGGCAAACACTTTTCACACAATTGTATATGCAGACATGAAGTTCAAATTAGGGCATACAAAAACAAACTGACCTCTGCAGTCATATGACTGGGAGTGATATATAAGCTGAACTATGATCAGAGGGTATGTGTAGCATCCGCATCTCTGCCTGCAGTCCCTCTCTCCCTGCAGAGACACCAGCATACTCACTGCAAAGGCTCCCATCCTGCTCCTTCCAGGTCGGCTGCTGCCCAGGGTGTGTGTAGAGTCCACATGCATGCACACTTCCTCTTTCTTAAAGGAGCCACGCACGTGTCCACAGCTAATAGCTGGAGTTCACTTAATATTTAAAGTGCCTCCTCCAACATGTAGGTGCCTGTGCAATGTTGTGAGTTTGTTAGTGACACACTTGTCAGTTCTCAGGTCCCAGTACTTGTATCTTAGCTAGTGATGAGTGAGTATACTCATTGCTCGGGTGGTCTCTGAGTATTTGTGACTGCTCGGAGATTTATTTTCTGTTGATGCAGCTGCATGTTTTACAGCTGCTAGACAGCCTGAGTACATGTGGTGGTTGCCTGGTTGCTAGGGAATCCCCACATGTAATCAAGCTGTCAAGTAGCTGCAAATCATGCAGCTGCGGCGACGAAAACAAAATCTCTGAGCACTCGCAAATACTTGCAGACCATCTGAGCATGCTCGGGAAAACCCGAGCAACGAGTATACTCGCTCATCACTAATCTTAGCCTGCTGCACCTGCCAGTGCTTTCTTCAATGACAGCCAAGCCAGCTGCACCCGCCAATGCTCACCTCAATGGCAGCCAAGCCAGCTGCACCCTCCAATGCTCACCTCAATGGCAGCCAAGCCAGCTGCACCCGCCAATGCTCACCTCAATGGCTGCCAAGCCAGCTGCACCCACCAGTGTTTACCTTAATGGCAGCCGAGCCAGCTGCACCCACCAGTGCTCACCTCTACGGCAGCAAAGCCAGCTGAAGCCACAAGTGCTTACCTCAACAGCAGCCGAGCCAGCTGCACCCTCCAGTGCTCACCTCAATGGCAGCCAAGCCTACTGCACCCACCAGTGCTCATCTCTCTGTCAGACTGTTCTGTCTGCACCTGCGGTTTCTGTTATCTTCTCTGCCTGCATCTGTTAGACATTCCCCCAGGCCATCCCAGCTACCCATTCAGTTGACATCTACCAAAGGTCAGTCCTGGATTAGCACCTGGATCACCTCCCTTGTCTCTCCACTGACCTCATTGTCGTTAACTGTGGAGTGTCCACCAGGAGTGAGTACTGGACTGTGGACCCATTCCCAGGAAGGGGGTCAGCTACATTATATTCTATGGGGGGCTGTATTATATTCTATGGGGGCTGTATTATATTCTATGGGGTGCTGTACTACATTCTATGGGGGCTGTATTACATTCTGTGGGGGTCTGCATTACATTCTATGGGGTGATGTATTACATTCTATGGGGGCTGTATTACATTCTATGGAAGGACTGTATTATATTCTATGGGAGGGCTGTATTATATTCGATGGGGTGCTGTATTACATTCATTATATTCTATGGAGGGCTGTATTATATTCTATGGCGGGCTGTATTACACTCTATGGGGGCTGTATTATATTCTATGGGGGACTGTATTATATTCTATGTGGGGCTACATTATATTTTATGGGGTTGTGTTATATTCTATGGGGGCTGTATTAGAGTTTATGGGGGGCTGTGGGGTGCTGTATTATATTCCATGGATGGGCTGTATTACATTCTATGGGGGGCTGTATTATATTCTATGGGATGCTGTATTGCATTCTATGAAGGGCTGTATTACATTCAATGGGGGCTGTATTATATTCTATGGGGTGCAGTAGTACATTCTATGGGGGGCTGTATTATATTCTATGGGGGCTATATTACGTTCTATGGGTGCTGTATTATATTCTATGGGGGCTGTATTACATTTTATGGGGCCTGTATTATATTCTGTGGGGGCTGTGTTACATTCTGTGGGGGGCTGTATTATGTTCTATAGGGAAGGATTGCATCATATTCATTGATGGTTCTACATTATATGCTATGGGGGCTGTATTATATTCTATGGGGTGCTGTATTACATTCTATGGGGGCTGTATTATATTCTATGGGGGCTGTATTACATTCTGTGGGGGCTGTATTACATTCTATGGGGGATGTATTATATTCTATGGGTGGGCTGTATTACATTCTATGGGGGCTGTATTATATTCTATGGTGGGCTGTACTACATTCTATGGGGGGCTTTATTATGTTCTATGAAGGAGGACTGCATCAAACTCTTTGATGGGGCTACATTATATTCTATGGAGAGGTGGGCTATATTATATTTTGTGGGGCGCTACATTATATTCTATGGGGGGCTGTATTATATTCTCTGGGGGCCTACATTATATTCTATGGAGGGCTGTATTATATTCTATAAGGGAGGATTGCATCATTCTCTTTTTGGGGGGGCTACATTATATTATATTGGGAGGTGGGCTGTATTATATTCTGTGGGGGGCTACATTATATTCTATGTGTTAAATTTATTATATTCTGTGAGGGGTGATTGCATCATACTCTATGAGGGGGCTACATTATATTCTATGGGGAGCTGCATTATATTCTATGAGGAGGGCTACATTGTATTCTTTGGAGGGGCTAAATTATATTCTATGGGGGGATGCATTATACTCTATGAGTGGCTACCATATATTCTATGGAGGGGCTGCATTATACTATATGAGGGGCTGTATCATGTCTGTGGGGGTTACATTATATTGTATGGCGGGGCTGCATTATACTCAGGGGTCTACATTATATTCTGTGGGGTGGCTGCATTATACTCTGTGGGGTGGCATCATTATACTATGAGGAGTGTATTATACTATATGGAGGACTACAAAGTGCATTATACTATATGGATGACTGAGGAGTGTATTTTAATATATAGCGGACTATGAGGAGTGTATTATACTATATGGAGGACTGAGGAGTGTACTATACTATATGGAGGATTGAGGAGTGTACTATACTATATGGAGGACTGAGGAGTGTATTATACTATATGGAGGACTGGGGAGTGTATTATACCATATGGAGGACTGAGGAGTGTATTATACTATATGGAAGACTGAGGAGTGTATTATGCTATATGGAGGACTATGAGGAGTGTATTATGCTATATGGAGGACTGAGGAGTGTATTATACTATATGGATGACTATGTGGAGTGTATAATACTATATGGAGCACTATGAGGCAAGTATTATACTATATGGAGTGCTGAGAAGTGTAGTTTAATATATGGAGGACTATGAGGAGTGTATTATACTATATGTAGGACTGGGTAGTGTATAATACTATATGGAGGACTGAAGAGTGTATTTTAATATATGGAGGACTATAGGGAGTGTATTATACTATATTGAGGACTATGGAGAGTGTATTATACTACATGGAGGACTATGGGACACATTATATTATATGGAGGACTATGGGGTGTGCATTTTACAATATGGAGGACTGTGGTGCACATTATACTATGTGGAGGACTATGGGGTGTATTATACTAAACAAGCAGAATGTTGCCTATTCATCAAGTGATTGGATTGTTTGTGCCTGAACAGAAATCACTGTTCTCAGCAGCACATCACCAGCGTAAACTGTAGATGTGCTGCTGATAATATAATATAATAAATTATTTTATTCTACCTCTGTGTCTTAAACGAGTAGTGTTTATTAAAAGTTACTCTACTCTGCAGCCTTCTTTTTGTGAGTAGTGTGTCTTAAAAACAATTATGCCTCTGTATCTGTATGAGTTGCAGCTGTGCCAAAAAAAAAATTGTGCCTGTCCTGAACATCCACGGGTCTGCCCATCACTGTTTGGGTGCTTCTACTGCACTAACACAATAGGCACTCCAACACCTGCACCCAGACATTGCCACTAGGGTTGAGCGAAACGGATCGGACAAATTCAAAAATTGCCGACTTTTGGCAAAGTTGGGTTTCATGAAACCTGACCCGATCCTAGTGTGGGATCGGCCATGAGGTTGGCGATCTGCACGCAAAAGTCGATTTTCATATGACCCTTTCAGTGCCATTTTTCAGCCAATGAAGGAGGACGCAGAGTGTGGGCAGCGTGATGACATAGGTCTCGGTCCCCACCATCTTAGAGAAGGGCATGATAGTGATTGGCTTGCTTTCTGCGGCATCACAGGGGCTATAAAGGGGTGTGCATGCCGACCGCCATCTTACTTCTGCCAATCTTAGCATAGGGAGAGGTTGCTGCAGCTTCATCAGAAGGGATATAGTTAGGGAGGGGAAATTAACCCCCAAACTGCTTGTGCTGTAGCAATTTCCACTGTCCAACACCACCTTTTTTTGCAGGGACAGTGGAGGCTATATTTTTGTGCACCAGCTCTGTAGCTTATTAGGCTGCCTTATAAGGCTTCCTGATAGCTGCATTGCTGTTTGCACGCTGCTGTGCAAACCAACTGCTTTTTTAAAAGCAAAAATCCTGTTGCTCCTTTCTGCACAGTTATCTTGTTTATTTGTCCACACTTTTGTGTGCAGCAGTCCTTTTTATTGCTGCCATACTTGTCCTGAGATCATTGTAGGGAGATTGAAATTGTACTACAGTCCTTGTATTTTTTCATATATCTTCCAGCCACTTTCTGCCACTTACATTGTGTTGTTTTATACCCTGGGCCTGAGCTTTGGTTCAGTGTCCCCCAAAAAATGGGATTCAAATTCTCACAAAGTGGATATACTTCAGTCCTGTTAGTTTGTTGTATGTCAGCCAGCCACTTTCTGCCACTTACATTGTGTTGTTTTATGCACAGGGCCTGAGTTTTGGTTCAGTCTCCCAAAAAAAAGGGAGATTTAAATTCTAAGCAAGTTTATATACACCTTCTACCTTGTTTACTGACTTCTCCAATTCCTCCATTTGCAGCTGCTGAATGTCCACCATAGGCCATTTTGTACCTCCCTAAATGGGCTGACTCCCCCCACAGGGCCGTGGTCACCACCTGGCGCAAGCACCCGTGCGAGTGCCGTTTGCCTGGACAGGTGGATGGGCCCACTCTTGGGCGACGGCACTGGCACAGGGTCCCTCATAGTACAATGAAGTGTCTCTGACGGTGGTGGTGCACAACCAACGTCAGACACACCGTCGTAATATGAGGGGCCCTGTGCCAGTACCGCCGCCCACGAGAGAGTGTTCCCCCCAGCTCAAACAGTGCTCTACCAATTGCAATACTTACCTCTCCCTGCTCCACCACTGTGTAGTCTGTGCTGTTAAATCCATCAATGGCACTGCCAATACAAATTCGTTGAAACGATAGATGATAGTTAAAATATACAGGGGCCCTGGCCTCCATTTAGACCAGTTAATACTTTGCGCCTACTACCACTGTCTGCTACTCAGCAGAGGAGCCCACCCCTGTACCTAGCTATGCCACCTGTTTATTTATGAACAATTTTTTGGCAACCTTTGCCACTTTATTATTTGGGCCTACTAACTGTGTCTGCCACTCATTACAGTTTTCCTCCACTGAACAAAGCAATGCCGCCTGTTTAGTCCTGTTACCAATTTTGAACTGCATTTAGCCCACTTTATTATTTGGGCCTATATCTGTGTTTCCTCCTCATCCTTCCCATTGCCCAGCCACTGCTAGATGAGTCTGCTGGTACATTGACCCTGACCACTACATTCCCCTTGCACTCTACACAGCCAGAATCTGACCCTGCTGAAAGTCAGGTTCCTCTTCCCCCATACTATACCACCTTACATGGGGACAAAGAGGAAGGTGCAGATGAAAGTGCAGGTTCCTTCATCAGGTGGGGGGGCATACTCGTTGGCGACTTCACTGGCACAGGGCCCCTCATAGTACGCAAAAGTGTCTCTGCCAGTGGGAGGCGCCACCCGCCATCAAACACACCGCCGTACTATGAGGGGCCCTGTGCCAGTGCCAACAAGTGCCCCCCCCCCCTGCTTGCTCAGGATCACAGCACTTGCAAAGTTGAAATACGTACCTCTCCCTGTTCCACCGCCGTGACGTATTCCGCATTTCCTGGGCCCACGAAAATCTTGAGCCAGCCCTACCCCCCACAACTTTAGCTAAATGACCCCCAGTTTTCAATGCCTAACTATTATTATAAAGTAAATTAAGATTGACAAGCTTAAGTAATAAGAATTGATGTTTTTGGCATTAAAATGGGCACTGTAGGTGTTTTCCTGTCCTCCACTCACTGCCGACTTTGATTCCCCATTGACTTGCATTGGGTTTCGTGTTTCAGTTGGCCCCGACTTTTCGGTCGATTTCGCCCGACCCGTCGGGTTTCGCGAAACCAGACTCGATCCGAAAAAAGTAAAAGTCGCTCAACTCTAATTGCCACTAAAATGAGTGTATCCAGGGGGCATAGATTTTCTCCATAAATGCAATCTTCACCTATTGACAAATTTGTACACAACGGAAGTGTGTAGGGGGCCAGGACTCCCCTCCAGCTACCCTGAGAGTACCTTCTGGTGGCAGTGTAACTACATGTCTCAGTTGGCCTATCTGGGTTTGTTCTCACCTCATGGCACACAACATATTCACCTACCTTTCACATCACTGCTGTGTCTCTTACCAGTCTCTTGGTTTCCTCTTACAGCAAGGTATTTACTTGACCGCTGCAACCACTGATTGGTTGCAGCCTACATATTCCATCTTAGCCAGTAGAGAGACTGGACAAAATGTGAAGGCTGTAGTTGATAACAAAAAGCACAAGTTAAAAAGCTAACTGAAAAAAAATCATTTTGTAAAGGAATTTTCACATTTTCCTTTTTTTATTATCCGCTGGCAGCAGGATTTTTTTGCGTGTTTGACGCAAATCAGTAGGAAAATTTAAAATGTTCTGCGCGCACTGCATTTTATTCAGATGTTTTTTCACACTTTTACATGTGTATTTGTATTTTTTTTTTTTTAAATGCAGAATTCTCAATGTTTTTAATTTTACCCACTTTGTGGCAGTTTTCTTGCAAAGATATTCCATGCTATTTTTTCCTTGTTAAAGGCAACCTCATATTACATTTATGTTGCCCTGAACACGGTCAGCATGAATCACATCCTGGCTGAGCAATTGCAGGCAGATATGCAATGCAGTATTCTGAAACGTTGCGGTATTTAAGAGAAACCATAGTTTGAAAATTTGGCCGGGGACCAGATGGAGAGACCTGGCTAGGCCGATGACCTTCCTGGCCAGCTTCTCCTCACATCACTCCAATTGACCATTTTTTTCCCCCATGTTTAAATATAGGTAGAAATCTGTCAAGAGCTCTCCAAACTGAATTCTCTGAAATACTGTAGTGTAGAGTAAAACATACCAGGCTGCAGTCGGTCTCTGCCCATGGTTCGGGCAGCATATATCCCATTACCAGTTCAATTAGAAAAACACATAAAAGCATGTAGCATGAATGAACAGAAGTCGCTACGTTAATACCTTGCTGGTTGGTGTATTGCTTGCCATCTGACTTGCTTTTTTTATATGCTCCATTGTTTTATTTTTAACTCACTTTGTAGACTACTGTGCTACGGGATGCTTTGCATTTTTCTTGCGGATATGTTTTTTGCATTTTTGATATTACACACAAATGTGATTCTATCTTGAAATCCTATGGTCAATGATTCAAATGACTTGTAGTACTAAAAACGCAAATAAAACAGCATGCTAATTTTTTTCAATTCGTACAAAACAAGTGTGTGTGAAGGTAGCCTTAAAAGGGGGTTTCAAAATTGGATGTGTTAAAAAAAAATATTCCTGTGCTGAGATAATCTTATAAGATTATCTCAGCACAGGAACATTTCTTTAACAACTCCAATTGTGGAATTTATTTTTATTCCAAGAACTAGAGGTTAAAATGTTCTTTGCTCCTGGAACTACCCCTTTAATGCAAAATTTTAGTGTATTGTTCTTTTTTATGTATTGATTAATGCTTTCTGGTTCGAATTGAGTAACTTTTCCAAAGCTGCTACTTTCTGTAACAAGCCTTACTAAACACATGATATCTCAATTTATTCTTTATTTTGATTATATTACTCAGCAATGTAATACATACTGATGTCAAATACTTGCTTAGTTCTCGCTGTAAGTGCACAGTACATGAAATTTCAGTATAACAGTCAAAACACAGCATCTTAAACAATAGAGAAACTCTGGAATCTGCTAGCTATAATCATTTATTACAGATGGTGTTTGAACTTTATGTCAACCATCAACATTAAAAACACAGTTCATGGTTTACTTCAACCTCAAACTTTTACCAAATGTTCTGTTTCTTGATCTCTAGCCAGAAATGATGTCAGATCAAAGAAGGTATTTTATGGCATAGTGCATAGTAATATCTAGACTTCTTGATTTGCAATTCGTCTATTTGGATAGTTAAATAACTAAAGCATGCCTTTATCAGATTGTACAAACAGGCAATGCTCTCTGTGTAACATTGCAATAGAAGAAAATGTCTTCACCCAAGAATGGTATTTAAAGTGAGCCTGTCAGAAACTTTAACCCCCCCTCCCTCCCAAGACCATTAATATGCTAATTTACCCCAAAAGAACATGAGGCTCTTCTAACATTGCAGTCTCTTCAGGATCCTGTCAGTTGTGAATCCTAAATTAATGTCAAAGACATTAGGGTTACTCCAAACAATCCCACCTATTATCCCTTACAATCTAGGGTACCTTGTCTGGACTTATTTCAATTTTCAGTGGAACATGATCTGAAAAAATTGCCCCAATGAACTGTTTTTTCTAAAAAATTATAGCAATACCAGTAGGGCTGAATCTCAAGCATTCAAGGATTTACAAGCCAATGTAAATCTTACAGTATGACAATCGGACAAAGCCTATTGTGTCATTGTCCTTGACACCTCGCTCTATATACATTCAGTCAACAACATTCTTGCTGACGCTTCCACTTATAAATCCTTGACCGCGGACCCTACACTCACCATTAATAAATGTATTTTATAAAAACAACCTGAGTGGCGCCCGGTATTAAAGGGTTATTAATTATTATTCCTGCTGCGAATAAAACAGTTACCATCATTGACTGTGTAGTGAAGAAAAATCAACCTAGAAAATGGATATGAAATATCCGTATTCGCGCTAATAAAACCCTAGTAATAAAATGTAAATAAATAAATAAATGCCAGAAGGTGCCGCCTAAGATAAATTCATAACTAGAGATCACACCTCTCCATAAAGGTGAAAGGAATAGCCCGATAATGAATAAAATGTTCTAAATATTCTGAATAACACCAGCAATCTTACCTAGAAAAAGCGTTCAAAATCATAGGCAAGGTGCTTGATTGCAGGCTGTGTTTCCCCACGATGGATGAGGTGCTTAGTTGGATAAGGTGCTTGAGGCTACGTTCTCCAGCGGCTGCTGTTGGCGTGACACTGAAGATGATGGTAGCTGGTTCTTGCTCACATACGCCAGCTGCCTCAGCCGATAGCAGCGTGACGTTGAGAGGAGCTCGCACTTGCAGCGGCGTATACTCTTACGTGCAGGCCGGTGTCCTTTCAGGTGCGCAAAGTGAGAACGGCGCCGAGAAAGGACCTGCGTGCCGGTGTGAGTGACGTATCCGCCCACGTGACTGAAAGTGCGCTACGGATGGCGGTAGGGGCCAAAAAAGTCAACGCGTTTCGGAGACGTCTGTCTCCTTCCTCAGGAATGGGCCCTACCCCATAATAGCCGTCCTTATAACCGCCATCCGCCCAATTAAGTCACTGAAATCCAAAGAGGTCCACCCCGCTGTTCAATCCTTTAGGGATGACAGTGTTCAGGGTGAAGATCCATCTTGTCTCAGCTCTTGACATCGCTTTAATGAAATTACCACCCCTCCAATGTGGAGTTATTTTCTCAATCCCTGTAGCCTCCGTGCAATGTGTGGATCCATTGTGATATTCGGCAAAGTGTTTTGAGAGGGGGTGACCCAGAAATTTCTTCTTTATATTCTGGATATGCTCACTGATCCTTGTCTTTAGTGATCTTTTAGTACGTCCTATATACACCTTTTTACATGGACAAGTTATAGCGTATATGACCCCTTTAGTAGAGCAAGTTATGAATTCCTTAATAGTGAATTCAGCCCCCTCCTTACAAAACTTACTTTGCTTGCTCGTTTGGACCTGTTTACACATAGTGCATTTTTGGCATGGAAAGAAACCTTTTAGAAAGTCCCGTGATAAAGTGGTTTGTTTGAAATCCAATTTATTTTGTATTGTGGGGGCTATCAGGTTGCCTAGATTCCGACATTTTTTGTATATAAAGCGGGGCTGATTTGACATAGTGTCCCCCAAAACCTTGTCATTTTTTAAAACATGCCAGTGTTTTTTCACTATTTTGCATAAAATATTTGAATTGGCATTAAATTGAGTGATAATTGGGATGAAATTTAATTCATCCTTGCTTTTAGTAGTTGGATTAAAAAACTCCTGACAAGGTTTAGAAAAGGCATCTTTCCTGGCTGCCCCCAACATGTCCTCATTATAACCCTTTTGTAAAAAAAATTTTTTGTAAGGATTTCTGCCTCTTTATCTAGATCCAAGGGTTTGGAACAATTTCGATGGATTCTCATATACTGGCTTTTGGGAATATTTAACAGCCATTGAGGGAGATGGCAACTGTCTAGAGGGATAAAACTGTTAGAATCTGTTGGCTTATGAAAAGTGCGTGTGTGAATGGTACCTTCCTCTATAAAAATATTCAAATCTAAAAAATTGATTTCACAGTTACTAGTATTACTGCTAAAATTTAAGAAAAAATCATTTTTATTAATATTAATTAAAAACTGATTCAGTGTTTCCCTACCCCCAGACCATATGAAAACCACATCGTCTATGAAACGTTGCCAGAGGACCAGGTTCGCGCGCAGAACACCTTCGGGGTAAATGAAGGACTCTTCCCATCTTCCGACATATAAATTAGCGTAACTGGGCGCGAACCTGGTCCCCATAGCAGTACCCCACTGCTGGGAGTATAGTCCTCCTGGTAAATAAAATAATTATGTGTTAAAATAAACTTCATACATTCCCCTAAAAATTCAATTTGTTCCCTAGGTGTATTAGAGTGTTTTTCTAAAAAGTATTTGGCAGCATCACAACCCTTGGTATGGTCTATCACCGTGTACAAAGATGCAATATCAAGAGTGCCCAATATGTAGCTTTCTTGCCATTTAATGTTCTGCAAGATTTTTAAAATATGGGCACTGTCTTTGAGGTAAGCCGGAAGATGTGTTACCAGTTTTTGAAGGTGACAATCCACAAATTTAGACAGGTTGGATGTAAGGCACTGTATCCCTGAGATAATGGGCCTCCCAGGTGGATTTTGAATGTCTTTGTGTATCTTTGGTAGATAGTAAAAAGCTGCCAACCTTGGGGGCCCATCGTTAATAAATTTGAATTCTTGTTCGCTGATGAATCCTTTATCCAGTCCCCTTTTAGTTAAAATCTTCATTTCTCTACTGAACTTGTCCGTGGGGTCTTTATTTAGTTTCTTATACGTTTTGGAGTCACTTAATAGACGCATAGCTTCAGAGTGGTATGCTTCCTTATCAAGGACTACCACCCCTCCCCCTTTGTCTGCTGGGCGGATAACAAGTTCATTTTGTTTTTGTAGAGAAACTAGAGCTTGTTTTTCTTTCCATGTAAGATTGAATTTAAATTTTCTACAACGATTCTCATTAATTTTGCGTATTTCCTGAATTACATTATTTTGGACAGTGTCCATTTGTACTGAATATTCATTGGTCGGATGAAAGTGAGATTTATTTTTGAGATCTGTGTGGACATATATACTATTGGAAGGTTGATCGGAGTTGATGCTAATGGGGTTTTTGAGAAAATGTCTCCGAATAGCAAGTTTTCTCATGAATAGTTTTATGCCTACATAAGCTTCAAATTTGTTAAATTTACTTGCAGGGGCATACTTCAAGCCTTTTTGTAGAAGGGACATTTGGTCCGCATTAAGAGGTCGGTTACTTAAATTGAAGATGGTCGTTCCTGTATGGTTATGGAAACTTATTGACCTTTTCTTTTTTTTGGCGAGTTTCCCGCCCCTGCATCCTCTTTTGCGGATTTTTTTGGGTCTGACCGAAAAAAAGGGTGTCTATTTGATTTATTAGGCATATTTTTATGGTTACTCCGTTTAGGTTCCCCTGATGTGCTTTTCGATTTGGCATTAGTATTCCCTTTACCAGCAGTTGATTTTTTTAGAGTGGTTTTATTCAGGGTAACTGGTTGTGACTGACTCGTGCCCTCTAGTGGTGATTGAATATTATCTATCAAATTTTGAAATCGATTATTGGTGGTAATCGATGATAGTATTCTATTGGGTGGTGTAACAGTCCCCATATTGGAATTCATGTTCTCCATATTATTTATGTGAATATCTTGGAGTGAGGGGGAAGGAGTAGTTGGATGAATGGAAAAAATCTCCGAAACCGAAGTGGAGTCCAAATTACTGATATTAATTTGATCTATTGTTTCAAAAGCAGATTCCGCTTGACTAGTTTCTCCAAAAGTGCATTCTGGAACTGCATCCCTTCCAAATTTCTTCTTTTTTCTATTAATGATCTCCAATTCTTTGTTCCTGATTCTAGTACGAATACTTTTGGACATCTTTACAATTTCTGGGTGTTCCCGATAGGGTCTAATAATATCAAATAATTTGGAGATGGTTTGTTTACTGTTCAAAAGTTGTTTTCTCCTTTTCTCAATAATAAATTCAACTGCTTGTTTGGAAAAAGCTTTGAAGAGGTTATTGCATTGAGACAGAGTCTCAGGATCTCCTATATCCCCTGAAAGGGCCTTATGAACTTTATGGCCCTTTGGGATGCAGTCAAATGCTATATACCTCTCCAGAGAAGCAACCTCCCACATGTCCCGCATTTCTTTAATTAAAAGTTGTTCTAACGTTTTTAGTGATTTAATAATAGAGGTGATGTCCTCCTTATTAGAATTGGGGGTCGCTGGATGATATGATGAATTAAAGAATCTTTGTATATTGGTGATTCGATCTTTTCTGTCATTCCATAGATCACCCATACTTGGTTGGAAAAGAACAGTGCTTGTGTCAAAAAGGGTAGTATAATACAGCAGCCTACTCAAAACGGCGGAAAAAATGTGAATATAAAAACAACCTGAGTGGCGCCCGGTATTAAAGGGTTATTATTCCTGCTGCGAATAAAACAGTTACCACCATTGACTGTGTAGTGAAGAAAAATCAACCTAGAAAATGGATATGAAATATCCGTATTCGCGCTAATAAAACCCTAGTAATAAAATGTAAATAAATAAATAAATGCCAGAAGGTGCCGCCTAAGATAAATTCATAACTAGAGATCACACCTCTCCATAAAGGTGAAAGGAATAGCCCGATAATGAATAAAATGTTCTAAATATTCTGAATAACACCAGCAATCTTACCTAGAAAAAGCGTTCAAAATCATAGGCAAGGTGCTTGATTGCAGGCTGTGTTTCCCCACGATGGATGAGGTGCTTAGTTGGATAAGGTGCTTGAGGCTACGTTCTCCAGCGGCTGCTGTTGGCGTGACACTGAAGATGATGGTAGCTGGTTCTTGCTCACATACGCCAGCTGCCTCAGCCGATAGCAGCGTGACGTTGAGAGGAGCTCGCACTTGCAGCGGCGTATACTCTTACGTGCAGGCCGGTGTCCTTTCAGGTGCGCAAAGTGAGAACGGCGCCGAGAAAGGACCTGCGTGCCGGTGTGAGTGACGTATCCGCCCACGTGACTGAAGGTGCGCTACGGATGGCGGTAGGGGCCAAAAAAGTCAACGCGTTTCGGAGACGTCTGTCTCCTTCCTCAGGAATGGGCCCTACCCCATAATAGCCGTCCTTATAACCGCCATCCGCCCAATTAAGTCACTGAAATCCAAAGAGTTCCACCCCGCTGTTCAATCCTTTAGGGATGACAGTGTTCAGGGTGAAGATCCATCTTGTCTCAGCTCTTGACATCGCTTTAATGAAATTACCACCCCTCCAATGTGGAGTTATTTTCTCAATCCCTGTAGCCTCCGTGCAATGTGTGGATCCATTGTGATATTCGGCAAAGTGTTTTGAGAGGGGGTGACCCAGAAATTTCTTCTTTATATTCTGGATATGCTCACTGATCCTTGTCTTTAGTGATCTTTTAGTACGTCCTATATACACCTTTTTACATGGACAAGTTATAGCGTATATGACCCCTTTAGTAGAGCAAGTTATGAATTCCTTAATAGTGAATTCAGCCCCCTCCTTACAAAACTTACTTTGCTTGCTCGTTTGGACCTGTTTACACATAGCGCATTTTTGGCATGGAAAGAAACCTTTTAGAAAGTCCCGTGATAAAGTGGTTTGTTTGAAATCCAATTTATTTTGTATTGTGGGGGCTATCAGGTTGCCTAGATTCCGACATTTTTTGTATATAAAGCGGGGCTGATTTGACATAGTGTCCCTTTTCTAAACCTCGTCAGGAGTTTTTTAATCTAACTACTAAAAGCAAGGATGAATTAAATTTCATCCCAATTATCACTCAATTTAATGCCAATTCAAATATTTTATGCAAAATAGTGAAAAAACACTGGCATGTTTTAAAAAATGACAAGGTTTTGGGGGACACTATGTCAAATCAGCCCCGCTTTATATACAAAAAATGTCGGAATCTAGGCAACTTGATAGCCCCCACAATACAAAATAAATTGGATTTCAAACAAACCACTTTATCACGGGACTTTCTAAAAGGTTTCTTTCCATGCCAAAAATGCACTATGTGTAAACAGGTCCAAACGAGCAAGCAAAGTAAGTTTTGTAAGGAGGGGGCTGAATTCACTATTAAGGAATTCATAACTTGCTCTACTAAAGGGGTCATATACGCTATAACTTGTCCATGTAAAAAGGTGTATATAGGACGTACTAAAAGATCACTAAAGACAAGGATCAGTGAGCATATCCAGAATATAAAGAAGAAATTTCTGGGTCACCCCCTCTCAAAACACTTTGCCGAATATCACAATGGATCCACACATTGCACGGAGGCTACAGGGATTGAGAAAATAACTCCACATTGGAGGGGTGGTAATTTCATTAAAGCGATGTCAAGAGCTGAGACAAGATGGATCTTCACCCTGAACACTGTCATCCCTAAAGGATTGAACAGCGGGGTGGACCTCTTTGGATTTCAGTGACTTAATTGGGCGGATGGCGGTTATAAGGACGGCTATTATGGGGTAGGGCCCATTCCTGAGGAAGGAGACAGACGTCTCCGAAACGCGTTGACTTTTTTGGCCCCTACCGCCATCCGTAGCGCACCTTCAGTCACGTGGGCGGATACGTCACTCACACCGGCACGCAGGTCCTTTCTCGGCGCCGTTCTCACTTTGCGCACCTGAAAGGACACCGGCCTGCACGTAAGAGTATACGCCGCTGCAAGTGCGAGCTCCTCTCAACGTCACGCTGCTATCGGCCGAGGCAGCTGGCGTATGTGAGCAAGAACCAGCTACCATCATCTTCAGTGTCACGCCAACAGCCGCCGCTGGAGAACGTAGCCTCAAGCACCTTATCCAACTAAGCACCTCATCCATCGTGGGGAAACACAGCCTGCAATCAAGCACCTTGCCTATGATTTTGAACGCTTTTTCTAGGTAAGATTGCTGGTGTTATTCAGAATATTTAGAACATTTTATTCATTATCGGGCTATTCCTTTCACCTTTATGGAGAGGTGTGATCTCTAGTTATGAATTTATCTTAGGCGGCACCTTCTGGCATTTATTTATTTATTTACATTTTATTACTAGGGTTTTATTAGCGCGAATACGGATATTTCATATCCATTTTCTAGGTTAATAAATGTATTTTGTCCAATCTATTACAGGAAGGTATACGTCTTGGTGTCATCCCCTCCAAGCTCCATAGATGGTTATTACCAGACCATCCGATATTTCCTATTTTCCATTGGCTCCCCAAAACCCCATAAAGGCATTTTCCCTCCCCCTCTTTACCCCATCATTTTGGATATTGGTTGTCTTAATGAGAATTTAAGCCAGTGTCTTGACGAACATCTTCAGTCCTTTATTGTCAGGACCTCGGGTTATATCAGAGACACTGCCACAGTTCTCCAGGTTTTTGCCACTTTTGAATGGCATGACAATTTTTCTTTCATAATCAGTGATGTCATTAACCTCTTCCTCATTTTTTGGCCCTTACCACTATCAAACATCAAAAATTGCCTTAAATAGTAAAGATAGAGGACCGTGCTAAAAACAAACACCTGTAATGCAGAGAAACAGTCCTCCAAACAGGATTAGTATATTAAATGAGTAATTTTTATTGGAACATACAATTAAAAGAAGAATTAAAAAAGCATTAGGAGGTGAAAACAAACCATGTAGAAGATGAAACAAGCAAAATACTGGAACCAAGGTAGATAAGTAGAGTTCAAAAAAATCATAGAGAGTATATTGTATCCGCAGATAATATAAAATTTGTAGACTCCTGCACAGTAAACTCTGATTGTAAAACACACAAATGTGGAGTATGTAGCAATAATATTCTAAGTAACTCAAAAACATTTCCCGGATCCGTGCATTCCTTGACCATGAAATGACAAAAACACTAGTACATGCCCTTATCATCTCCCGCCTTGACTACTGCAACCTCCTACTCTCTGGCCTCCCCTCTAGAACTCTGGCTCCACTCCAATGCATCCTAAACTCTGCTGCCCGACTAATCCACCGGTCTCCCCGTTACTCCCCAGCCTCTCCTTTCTGTCAAGCCCTTCACTGGCTTCCTATTGCCCAGAGGCTACAGTTCAAAACACTAACAATAACATACAAAGCCATTCACAACCTGACTCCTCCATACATCTGTGACATGGTCTCCCTACCTACACGCATCCTTCGATCATCTCATGATCTCCTTCTCTACTCCTCTCTCATCTCTTCCTCCCACAACCGCATCCAAGACTTCTCCCGTGCTTTCCCTATACTCTGGAACTCTCTACCCCAACACATCAGGCTCTCGCCTACCATGGAAACCTTTAAAAGGAACCTGAAGACCCACCTCTTCCAACAAGCCTACAACCTGCAGTGATCCCCAGTCTACTGAACCGCCGTATGACCAGCTCTATCCTCTCCTAGCGTATACTCACCCATCCCCTGTAGACTGTGAGCCCTCGTGGGCAGGGTCCTCTCTCCTCCTGTACTTGTGTGTGCCTTGTTTTACTCATGTTTATTGTACTTGTCTATATTTGCCCCGTTCACATGTAAAGCGCCATGGAATAAATGGCGCTATAAAAATGTATAAAAATAATAATATTAAAGTGCAGATAGCAAAAGACTGCATAACCCTAAGGGGTTACACTGGAGCTTCCTACATTCTGCGTATTTATAATTCTCCCTGGCTCCCTGATACATGTTCATGATTGATTTACTTTTTCACCTTGAGCCATGGTGCCCATTTTATGTCTCTGGTTCCCTCTATGAGCCTTTTATTTATTATACTCTATTTATCACACATTCAGTGTATGCCTCTGCAGAGGTTATCAGAGACAAAGAAAAGCCCAGCAGTGTTCAAAGTTATTAACCTGCTAACTAATTTGTTTCATAGTTTTGTACTCCAGTCTTTTGCACTCTGCACTTCAATATACTTAGAATATTATTGCTACATACTCCACATTTGTGCGTTTTACAATCAGAGTTTTCTGTGCAGGAGTCTACAAATTTTATATTATCTTGGATGCAATATACTCTCTCTTTATGATTTTTTTGAACACTACTTATCTACCTTGGTTCCAGTATTTTGCTTGTTTCATCTTCTACATGGTCTGTTTTCATCTCCTAATGCTTTTTTAATTCTTCTTTTAATTGTATGTTCTAATAAGAATGACTCATTTAATATACTAATCCACTAGCAAACACCATCTGAATATGTGAAGAGTGCATACATGTGAACAGTGCATACTCTGTTCCCTTAATCATTCATTTTGGCCTTTCTAAGTTATTTACTGCAACATATATTTTCTGTTTCAATGATAACTTTTATTTACATGTATTAGGTGCCCCAATGGGCTCTAAATATTCTCCGTCTTTAGTAATCCTCTATATGTCCTGGTGGGAGGAAAAAAATATATTTTTATGGAAAATAATCTATTTTTGCTGCACATGAAATGGTTTGGCAGATATGTGGACGACCTGCTGTTGGTCTAGGTGGGTCCCACTAACACCTTTGAGGGATTCCTACCATACATTAACTCTTATGATTTAAATTTTCGGTTTACTGCCACTTGTCCCTCTACCCAGACCCCTTTTTTTAGAAATCATATTTAAAGGAAATTCCATGACTAACAAGGTGGAAACATTACTCTACCATAAAGATGTGTCAGGCAACACCATTCTTCTATCCAGCAGCTCTCACCCTCACCATGTCTCGCAAATCCATCTCCCAAGGGGAATTTATGCGAGCTTGATGCATGTGTTCCATGGATGAAGCGTTCCACAAGGAGAGCGCAACTATTGTGAATAGGTTAACCACTCATGGTTATAGCCATTCTAATATCAAGCTGGCTATCACCAAAGTGTCATGATATTCCAGGGTGTCCCTACTATCCAAGAAGTCATCTATTGAGTGTAGCCAGCAATCCGCAATCACATTTTCTACAGCCTTCAACCCACAATTCCATGATATTAGGAGGATTGTACTCAATTATTTCCCCGTTATGAACCAGGACACCACATTACGTTCTATTCTAACTAATGGCTGCAAAGTTGTAGCCAAAAGAGGTCTTACCATAGGTAACATGTTATCTCCCAGCATGTTGAAATCATCCCCTTCCCCTCCAACCTGGTTAACTATCAAGGGCTTTTACAAATGGGGTGGGTCCAAATGTATGTATGTCAGTATTTCCTCGATAAAACACATACATTCACTATTCCTCCCAATATTCCATACACCTTTGGTTCTTTCATAAATTGTGACACTAAATACATTGTCTATTGTATTGCTTGCTTGACATGTAAAGTTTATTATGTAGGACAAACCATCAGGAAACTGAAACAGAGGATCGAAGAGCACATAGCTAACATTAACAACAAAAACAGTGCTTATTCTGGGGCATGCAAACATTTTGTGTCTGTTCACAACATCGATTTGTCCCATTTTGCTTTTTTTGGGGGTGGAAAAGGTGTCATGTCCCAAACATGGTGGTAATTGGAAGAGAGAATTTGCTCTCAGAGAAGCATATAGGATCTTACGTCTGAATAGTACGTTTCCTAACGGAATGAACTACAGAAACAACTTATATTACATTTTTTAACTGAGTTTAACATTCTGCTGGTTGTCTATCACTACCGTCCGTATGTGCTAGTCTCACCTGTTTGCATTTGTAATTTATCACTTGGTTTCAACAATTGGTCAATGTTTTCTATTAATATTTGCAAAATAAGAGAAAAAGAATGCAGCACTCACCAGTTTGAAAGAATGTACAATAGTCCTTTATTCCATACTGTGGGATTTGACTTACAACATGATGTGCAGCTTTTCAGAGGCATGCGGGGAGAGGCAGCGTGGACAACGCTCGTTTTCATAATAACGCTTCAACAGGTCCAGTTCAACCTGATACCTGTTCGATTAGCCGCTGTAGCTTAAAAAAATGGACCTTCCATGGAACTTTCCACGTTGTCTGGTGCCGCTATTTCTCTCTTTGAACATTTTCTATAAATATATTCATGTTTATTTTCTGTTCACTATCCTATGACTAAGGAGTACTCTTTTCTGTGCCAGAAGCGTGTCAGGTTTCTTTAATTTTTTTATTTGAATTAATAAATGTTGCTATTTTATCATGATGGAAGGGCCAAGGTAATCCTTCCCTCTTTTTTCCACGTGGCTGCATTCACCAGCTGGATCGGCACCCTCATGTGATTATCTAACCCTGCTAATCTCCAGGCTAAGTCTGCAGCTCCTGGGACTCCCCCCTCCTTTGCTAATTTAGCCCTTTCAATGATAGGACAGTCAATCTCTTTCTTACCCCAAAGCACTGTGGCACCACAAAGAAATTAGGTTTTGAAGTGTCTGGAAGTGCATTGGGGTATGATGATGCACATTTAGCTCATCAGGCTCACGCTGCATTTCTTTCTTAGGCTGGAATTTGGAGCGCCCCTAGTGCCTTGGGGTACTCAGGCCGGGTCTGACGGTTCTTCAGGGGTTGTCATGGCAGCAGTGACCCCGTCCATGGCCCTGGGCGTCAAATGAAAAATTATAAGGAAGGGGAATACATTTTATAGGGAATTAGTTTGTGATGCCACCCGTGGTGCTCAGCAATAAGGCTTTCTTCCACTCCAACACCACGATGATCTGCGACCATAGGAGCTGGCAGCTCAGCTCCACCACCTCAACTCCAATGAACTCCGGGTCCATGGTAGGCAGCTGGTCTTGTTTCCCATCCCGCTGGCTGGGGGAGTCCACCACTTCCACCCCATGCTCTTTGCAACCACTGCTCGCCATCTTGCTTGCCGGGTTCTCTGCCGCGTCCACGAGCTGTTCCCGCTCTCTTCTTCGTAAGTGGTTCCTTCTTTTCCTTACTTTCCCGCCATCCCAGGCCAGGAGATGGATCCCCCTGTCTGGCAGCCATGTTCCGATCGCATAAAAACATTCACAGTGGACAGGCACGATTTTCGCGCCTTTCAGTAACACAGCCCAAAATAGGAAGCTACGCCATTCCCTTTGATATTGTCTTTGGGTGCACAAGACCTGGTCTAATGGGTCAGTAGATCCTGTTCATGATGCCAAAATGGAGTACTCGGGCTGAGTCCGACGGTTCTTCGGGGGTTGTCGCGGCAGCAGTTACCCGGCCCGTGGCCCTGGGCATTCAATGAAAAATTGTAATGAAGGGGAATAAAGTTTATAGGGAATTAGTTCGTGACGCCACCCGTGGTGTTCGGCAATAAGGAAAATGGCCGACGCTGCGGTTCAGGTCCACTGGGGTGGTTGGTGACACAGCAGAGATGTTACAGCTCTCTATGGGTAGAGCTAGGCCCCATGGCAGTGAAAGTGTTAAAGTCAATGATGAACTGGTGTAGTGTAAAGCAGGTGACGCAGTAATAATTCTGAGGACACAGCAGGGTGTAGTTTTCTCACTTTACTCACAGTCAGATGGTTACAGTCTCCAGCTGAGCGCTGTGTCCTCCGGGTTTGTGGTCCAGCCAGCTCTCAGGTAATTTGGGTGCACTTTTCCAAGACTCACTTTCTTGTGTAACTTGCCAGGCCATCTCTCTATGCTGACTTTGCCCTCCTGTCCTGCGCCTCACACACAGTGTCCCAAGCCAGCAGCCTCGGGTCCTTTTGGGTGACCTTTTACTGGTCCCCTTAATCCTATTTGGCTGCCTTTTCAGCGAATATGTGTGGATGTGGCTGTGGCACATATACACTCACCGGCCACTTTATTAGGTACACCATGCTAGTAACGGGTTGGACCCCCTTTTGCCTTCAGAACTGCCTCAATTCTTCGTGGCATAGATTCAACAAGGTGCTGGAAGCATTCCTCAGAGATTTTGGTCCATATTGACATGATGGCATCACACAGTTGCCGCAGATTTGTCGGCTGCACATCCCAAAGATGCTCCATACAAGGCAGGATGGATCCATGCTTTCATGTTGTTTACGCCAAATTCTGACCCTACCATCCGAATGTCGCAGCAGAAATCGAGACTCATCAGACCAAGCAACGTTTTTCCAATCTTCTACTGTCCAATTTCGATGAGCTTGTACAAATTGTAGCCTCAGTTTCCTGTTCTTAGCTGAAAGGAGTGGTACCCGGTGTGGTCTTCTGCTGCTGTAGCCCATCTGCCTCAAAGTTCGACGCACTGTGCGTTCAGAGATGTTCTTAGGCCTACCTTGGTTGTAACGGGTGGCGATTTGAGTCACTGTTGCCTTTCTATCAGCTCGAACCAGTCTGCCCATTCTCCTCTGACCTCTGGCATCAACAAGGCATTTCCGCCCACAGAACTGCCGCTCACTGGATTTTTTTTCTTTTTCGGACCATTCTCTGTAAACCCTAGAGATGGTTGTGCGTGAAAATCCCAGTAGATCAGCAATTTCTGAAATACTCAGACCAGCCCTTCTGGCACCAACAACCATGCCACGTTCAAAGGCACTCAAATCACCTTTCTTCCCCATACTGATGCTCGGTTTGAACTGCAGGAGATTGTCTTGACCATGTCTACATGCCTAAATGCACTGAGTTGCCGCCATGTGATTGGCTGATTAGAAATTAAGTGTTAACAAGAAGTTGGACAGGTGTACCTAATAAAGTGGCCGGTGAGTGTAGATACCACAGCCTCCGGTTAGCTAGCTGAGACTTGCAGTTCCACCACTAGTCTGGGGCCGGTCCCCTACTGTGACCTGGCCCTTCCACACAACTATGGTCGATGTAAATTTGGGCACCATGGGTGGATTCCTCCCTTCCCTTGCCCCTAGGACCCCTTGTTTCATTCTTAGGAGCTCCTTTCCTCACGTCTTCTCCCTTCAGCTCCTCCCCACCAACTCCTAACTACTTTCACTCCAACTATCACACTTCACCCACAACCTCTACCTAGCTCCCCTTCCAGCCTGAGATGGGGCCCTCCCTCAATGGGGTCCACCAGATGCTCTGGCCTGAAGTGGTGTGGTGTTGGATGCTAGTGTTTGGGTCCCGGGTAATGCCCCCTCTTTACCAGAGAGTGAAGTACCACATCTCTGGCTGAGGTGCAGTACCTCTGGGGAGACTGGACCCTCAGGGGCGCCACAGAGTCAAATTAGCATGTGGCATTTGATGCTCTGTTGCAAAATTAAATTGAGTTCTCCATGTCCTCCGTTGTCAGCGTCAGCATATATCGGACTGCACTTGGATGATATAGACTTATATGGGTGCGAGTGAGCCGAGTCTCAGTGCCAATTGCAGCATGGTGCGATGGCTCTCGCATGCTGATTCGGCATGAGAAAATAATCGCAGTTGTGAGCTGCCCCATAGAGTAACACTGGGCTGAGTACTATGTGATGTTTTGTCGCATAGCACTTGGCTGTATTCTACTGTAGTGTGACTCCAGCCTTAACTGCAACCTCTTCTAGCTGATTCACAGAGCAAACAACCTATCTGTCATCCAAGGTAAGTGGCTGCTAAGAAGGGAATACAGCGTGAGGCTGAGAAGCTTGAAGTGCACTGTCAATCCCCAATGTAATTACAGACACAACTTCAAAATACTTTCTCACTCCTGGAGCAGTGCTTTGGGGCCATAAAGGGATTTACTTGCTTATATTTTATATATTGCTACACAATCATATTAATTATTTTGGGGTAAAAGTTTCTTGTGTCAGGTAGCTTTTCAGTATATGCAGTCCTAATTGTGTATATTAGGATTAAGATGGGGACACAAGATTGTATTAAAATCCGAGTTTGAACAGAGAGTCAGCATAGCGTGATCCAATTCTTTCAGATGAGAGAACTGTAGCACAGGTGAGAAGAAAATGGAGGAGAAAGTTTCTCCATTCTGTAAGTAAGCTGAAATCAGACTGCTCTCACATGTCTACTGAGTGCACCATGCACCAATAGATTTGAATGGGTGAGTGCGATCTGATTTGTGAAGCCAATTGCAGCATGCTGCAATTTTTTTTCTCTCATGCCGATCGGTATGAGAAAAAAGCACTGGTTGGCACTGCTCCACAGTATAGCATTGGGCTGAGATGTATCTGATAAAACATTGGATAGCACTCGTCAAAGGTATACGCTCATGTGAGCGAGCCCTAACACTCTTTCTGGCCATTACATAATAATGGTAATGTGTAGTCCGGTCATGTTGTGGTGGTATTTTTCCCTTATACAGAGAGTATGGAAAGTATTCAGACCCCTTTAAATTTTTCACGCTTTGTTTCATTGCAGCCATTTAGTAAATTCAAAAAAGTTCATTTTTTTCTCATTATGCAACCCATCTTGACTGAAAAAAAACAGAAATGTAGAAATGTTTGCATATTTATTAATAGGGGAAATGAAAGAAGAAACGCAGCACTCACCGTTCCTTGTCAACGGAGAGAAGGAACATGTGTGTCCCGCCTCACATGTTCCTTCTCACCAAACTCCCCCGTGCCGTGAAGATGTCTAATCGCATGTTGTAATAAAGAAGATTTGACCACAAGGAACGGTGAGTGCTGCGTTTCTTCTTTCATTTTCCAGTATTTGAGACTATTTTCTAACGCTAGCACCACCGCTCAGAATACGTCTATGGATTCCTCTTTATTTATACGCACCCTGTAAGATCCTCCGAAGTTGAGTTGTGCCACTTCACCTTTTTCTAATATTTATTAATAGTACATTAATGAGAAAAAAATGAACTTTTTGAATTTACCAAATGGCTGCAATGAAACAAAGAGCGAAAAATTTAAAGGAGTCTGAATACTTTCTGTACCCACTGTATGTGCAGCAAGAAAATGATTTATGTTTAGATTTATGAAAGGATTTTTGGTAAGTAAAATTACAATCTTGAAAAGTACGCTCTCTACTAGTACATGTATTCTTAATATTCTTTAGCACCATATACATCATGGATAGTTTGATTACACGTTATATAATGTACTCATATGACATGTGCCTTCTTTGGATAGTAACTCAAATTGTTTAATGAAAACCCTCTAAAAGTAAATGTACGATTGTGCCGTGATCTCACATTGTCCCTAGTTGGTTGGAGTTCACCATCACTCCCTGCTGTTATCACTGATAATGCCCAATGTAGGGTTGAGCGACTTTCATTTTTTTAAGATCGAGTCGGGTTTTGTGAAACCCGACTTTGTCCAGAGTCGAGTCGAGTGCAGTCGGCCGATTATCGCTAAAAGTCGGGGATCGACCGAAACACGAAACCCAATGCAAGTCAATGGGGAAGCATAGTCGGCAGTGAGTGGAGGCCAGGAAAACACCTACAGTGCCCATTTTAATGCCAAAAACATCCATTCTTGTTTCTGAAGCTTGTCAATCTTAATTAACTTTATAATAATAGTTGGGCATTGGAACTTGGGGGTCATTTGGCAAAAGTTGTGGGGGGTAGGGCTGGTTCAAGGTTTTAGTGGGCCCAGGAAACGTGGACTACGTCACGGCGGTGGAGCAGGGAGAGGTAAGTATTTCAACGTTGCAAGTGCTGTGATCCTGAGCAAGCAGGGGGGGCCCACTCGTTCGCATTGGCACTGGCACAGGGCCCCTCAAAGTACAGCGGTGTGTTTGCACGGCGGGGGCGCCTCCCACCAGCAGCGACACTTTTGCGTACTCTGAGGGGCCCTGTGCCAGTGACGTCGCCAACGAGTATGCCCCCCCACCTGATGAAGGAACCTGCACTTTCATCTGCACCTTCCTCTTTGTCCCTGTGTAAGGTGGCATAACATGCGGGAAGGGGAACCTTACTTTCAGCAGGGTCAGATTCTGGCTGTGTAGAGTGCAAGGGGAATGTAGTGGTCTAGGTCAATGTACCAGCAGACTCATCTAGCAGTGGCTGGGCAATGGGCAGGATGAGGAGGAAACAGATATAGGGCCAAAGAATAAAGTAGGCTAAATGCAGTTCAAAATTGGTAACAGGACTAAACAGGCGGCATTGCTTTGTTCAGTGGAGTAGTAAACCCAGGAGCAGCAGACACTGTTTTAAGGGCCCAACCACACTAGTAGGCCAAATGCAGTTTAATATCTGCTACTGTAGGCCAAAAGCCAGAAGGTTGAAGCTCAGCTTTATTCAGTTGAGGACATACACCAGGGAGGGGCAGACACCGTTAGTAGGCCCTAACCACCAATTTTTTAAAAAACAGCACTTAATGAGAGCCAGAAGGTTGAAGCTCAGCTTTATTCAGTTGAGGGAAAACACCAGGGAGGGGCAGACACTGTTAGTAGGCCCTAACCACCAATTTTTTTTAAAAACAGCACTTAATGAGAGCCAGAAGGTTGAAGCTCAGCTTTATTCAGTTGAGGAAAAACACCAGGGAGGGGCAGACACCGTTAGTAGGCCTTAACCAATGTTGAAGGCCAAATGCAGTTTAATATCTGATACTATAGGCCGAAAGCCAGAAGGTTGAAGCTCAGCTTTATTCAGTTGAGGAAAAACACCAGGGAGGGGCAGACACCGTTAGTAGGCCCCAACCACCAATTTTTGGTTAAAAAAGCACTTAATGAGAGCCTGAAGGTTGAAGCTCAGATTTAGACAGTGGAAGACAATTTGAATTAGGGACTGCAGACAGACTTAGTAGGCTGTCCCCTGTGGACCATGCATCCACCACATTAACCCATTGTGCCGTAATGGACACGTAACCTTCCGTGGCCATGCCTACAGGTCCATGCGTCTGTTGTCAGGTGCACCTTTGTACTCACAGATTGCCAGAGTGCATGGACAATGCGGTCTTTTACATGCTGGTGGAGGGTTGGAATGGCTTGTCTCGCAAAAGAAGTGTCGACTGGTTAGCTTGTAGCGTGGTACAGCGTAGTCCATCATGGCTTTATTAATATTAAATAAAATATATAAATAGGCTCTATGAACTTTTAAATAGGTTCCAGGGGTACACGGGCAGCATTGGTGTTGTCAGTGGAGGAGTATTGCAAGAAGTGACCGCAGACAGGCTAACGAAGGCCTAAAATAACAAAAAATAGGCTCATGGCAGTTTTAAATCGGTTACATGGATACACAGGCAGCATTGTGGTCAGTGGAGGAGTATTGCAAGGAGTGACCGCAGACAGGCTAACGAAGGCCTAACATAACAAAAAATAGGCTCATGGCAGTTTTAAATCGGTTACATTGATACACAGGCAGCATTGTGGTCAGCGGAGGAGGATTGCAAGGAGTGACCGCAGACAGGCTAACGAAGGCCTAAAATAACAAAAATTAGACTCATGGCAGTTTTAAATCGGTTACATGGATACACAGGCAGCATTGTGGTCAGCGGAGGAGGATTGCAAGGAGTGTCTGACACAGTTAGTACTCACAAAAAATAAATAGATGTTAATGTCTCGCAAAACAGCAAAAAAAAAAAAAAGGTGGCATACTTAGGTACAGGGGTGGGCTCATCTGCTGAGTTTCTGACAAAGTAATTTGGCAGTAACTTAGTATTTACTGGTGTCAATATAGGACACTGACCCAGACTACTTTAACTAGCATCATAGATGTCAACAAATTGGTATTGTCAGTGCCAGGCATTGAATGATGTCAGCGCATAGACTAAACATTGGTGGAGCTGTGCGAGATAATTTTGCACGTGGTAGAGCACAGTTTGAGCTGGGGGGGTGGGGGAACTCTCTTGTGGCCAGCGGTACCGTCCCAGGGCCCCTCATGTTACAACGGTGTGTCTGACGTTGGGTGCACACCACCACCGCCAGAGACACTACATTATACTATGAGGGACCCAGTGGCAGTGCCGTCGACCAAAAGCGGGCACACCCACCTCTTCAGACAAACAGCACTGTAACGGGTGCTTGCGACAAGTGGCGAGACCACGGCCCCGTGGGGGGAGTTTTCCCATTGGGGGAGGTGTAAACATGTCGTATGCTGGACAAACAGCTGCTGCAAATTAAGAGATTGGAACACTCAGTAAGACCAGTCCACAAGCAAGACCTTTTTATAGTAAAGCTAAGTGTCAGCCGGGAAAGGTGGGGCAAAATAATTTGAAATCCAGGAGTGGTTCATTTTAATGAAGGTGAGATCATCCACATTTTGGGTAGCCAGACGAGTCCTTTTTTCAGTTAATATTGAACCAGCAGCACTGAATACTCTTTCTGATAGCACACTGCCTGCTGGGCAAGCAAGCTCCTGCAATGCATATTCTGCCAATTCAGGCCAGGTGTCTAATTTGGATGCCCAGTAATCAAATGGGAATGACGGTTGAGGGAGAACATTGATAAGGGATGAAAAATAGTTAGTAACCATACTGGACAAATGTTGTCTCCTGTCACTTTGAATAGATGCTGCAGTACCTGTCCTGTCTGTGGTCATTGCGAAATCACTCCACAACCTGGTCAGAAAACCCCTCTGTCCAACGCCACTTCTGATCTGTGCACCTCTAACACCTCTGCCCTGTAGCCCCCTGCAGCTTGTGTGAGAACCATCACCGGCGCTGTGTGCTGGGAATGCCTGAATCAAACGGTCTACAAGAGTAGCTTGTTTGGTTGCTAAGATTTGTTCGAGGTTCTCATGTGGCATAATATTTTGCAATTTGCCTTTATAGCGAGGGTCAAGGATGCAGGCCAACCAGTAATCGTCATCGCTCATCATTTTAATAATGCGTGGGTCCTTTTTGAGGATATGTAAGGCATAATCCGCCATGTGGGCCAAAGTTCCAGTTGGCAAATCTGCGGTTGTGCTGGTTTGAGGGGCAGTTACAGGCAAATTTACGTCACTTGTCTCCCTTAAAAAAACAGAACCCGGCCTTGCAACGCCACTAATTTCTGTTGGCCCAGGAGAAGCTTCCTCATTAAAAAAGTACTCATCCCCTTCATCCTCCTCGTCCTCCTCCTCCTCTTCGCCCGCTACCTCGTCCTCTACACGGCCCTGACCAGACAATGGCTGACTGTCATCAAGGCTTTCCTCTTCCTCGGCTGCAGACGCCTGATCCTTTATGTGCATCAAACTTTGCATCAGCAGACGCATTAGGGGGATGCTCATGCTTATTATGGCGTTGTCTGCACTAACCAGCCGTGTGCATTCCTCAAAACACTGAAGGACTTGACACAGGTCTTGTAGCTTCGACCACTGCACACCTGACAAATCCATGTCTGCCATCCAACTGCCTGCCCGTGTATGTGTATCCTCCCACAAAAACATAACAGCACGCCTCTGTTCGCACAGTCTCTGAAGCATGTGCAGTGTGGAGTTCCACCTTGTTGCAACGTCGATGATTAGGCGATGCTGGGGAAGGTTCAAAGACCGCTGATAGTTCTGCATACGGCTGGAGTGTACGGGCGAACGGCGGATATGCGAGCAAAGTCTGCGCACTTTGAGGAGCAGGTCGGGTAACCCCGGATAACTTTTCAGGAAGCACTGCACCACCAGGTTTAAGGTGTGAGCCAGGCAAGGAATGTGTTTCAGTTGGGAAAGGGCTATGGCAGCCATGAAATTCCTTCCGTTATCACTCACTACCTTGCCTGCCTCAAGATGTACAGTGCCCAGCCATGACTGAGTTTCTTTCTGCAAGAACTCGGACAGAACTTCCGCGGTGTGTCTGTTGTCGCCCAAAAATGTCATTGCCAATACAGCCTGCTGACGCTTGCCACTAGCTGTCCCATAATGGCACACCTGGTGTGCAACAGTGGCAGCTGCGGATGGAGTGGATGTGCGACTGCGGTCTGTGGATGAGCTCTCGCTTCTGCAGGAGGAGGAGGAAGAGGAGGAGGGGGGGCGAACGCCTACAGCCAACTCTTTCCTTGACCGTGGGCTAGGCAGAACTGTCCCAATATTGCTGTCCCCTGTGGACCCTGCATCCACCACATTCACCCAGTGTGCCGTGATGGACACGTAACGTCCCTGGCCATGCCTACTGGTCCATGCATCTGTTGTCAGGTGCACCTTTGCAGTCACAGACTGCCTGAGTGCATGGACGATGCGGTCTTTAACATGCTGTTGAAGGGCTGGGATGGCTTTTCTAGAAAAGAAGTGCCGACTGGGTAGCTCGTAACGTGGTACAGCGTAGTCCATCAGCGCTTTGAAAGCTTCGCTGTCAACTAACCGGTAGGGCATCATCTCTAATGAGATTAGTCTAGCAATGTGGGCGTTCAAACCCTGTGTACGCGGATGCGCGGATGAGTACTTCCTTTTCCTAACAAGAGTCTCATGTAGGGTGAGCTGGACTGGAGAGCTGGAGATCGTGGAACTAGCGGTGGTGCCGGTGGACATGGGTGAGTGACAGAGGGTTGGAGATGTTATTCTTGCCGGTGCCCTACATGCAGTGTTTCCTACTGCAAACCTGGTGATTCCCTGACTGCTTTGGCCTGGCGACGAAAGCTGCACACATACTGCAGGTGGTGCGGGAAATGGTGGGTTTACAGTGAGGGAAGGGATGTAGCGTTGCTGACTAGCTTCATTGGCCGAGGGTTCTGCAACCTTTAGGGATATTTGGTAGTTATTCCAGGCTTGCAAATGCATGGTGGATAAATGTCTATGCATGCAACTTGTATTTAGACTTTTAAGATTCTGACCTCTGCTTAAGGTAGTTGAACATTTTTGACAGATGACTTTGCGCTGATCATTTGGATGTTGTTTAAAAAAATGCCAGACTGCACTCTTTCTACTATCGGATACCTTTTCAGGCATTGCAGACTGAGCTTCTTTAACCGGATGGCCACGCTGTCCTCGAACAGGTTTTGGTTTTGCCACGTGTTTTGGGCCAGATACGGGTCCGGTAGATGGAACCTGTGTTGTGATGTTGATGCCTGCTGCGGCTCCTCCTCCTCTGCTTCAGAACTACTGCCGCCTGCACCCTGTTCCCCCAATGGCTGCCAATCGGGGTCAACAACTGGGTCATCTATGACCTCCTCTTCTATGTCGTGTGCAACTTCGTCTGTGTCACCGTGTAAGCCGGTGGTATAGCGTTCGTGACGGGGCACCATAGTCTCCGCTGGGTTTGATTCTGCCTCAGTACACTGCGAGGGCAATGTTCTGGTCTGAGTCAAAAGAACAGCATAGTAATCTGGCTGTGGCTGTGCATCTGTGCACTCCATGTCCGATTCAACTTCTAATGGGCATGGCCTGTTAACTGTTTCAATGTCTAACCCAGGAACGGTATGTGTAAAGAGCTCCATGGAGTAACCTGTTCTGTCGACTGACGCATCCTTCACTGTTGTTCTGGGTGAAGGACACAAGGAAGCGACTTGTTCCCGACCGGGAGCATCCACAGACGATGCACTGCTCTGACATTTGGCACTTTCCGAGGAGGAGGCGAAAGAGCTAGAGGCAGAGTCAGCTATGAAAGCCAATACTTGTTCCTCCTGCTCCGGCTTCAAAAGTAGTTTTCCTACTCCCAGAAAAGAGAGCGTTCGAGGCCTTGTGTAACCAGACAACGAACCTGGCTCAACAACTCGAGACTTAGGTGCTGTACTGCTTTTACCACGACCACCTGATGCTCCACCACCACTACCATCATTACCAGCTGACAATGACAGCCCACGGCCACGACCTCTTCCACTAGACTTCCTCATTGTTTGCAAAACGTAACAAAAGTAACGGTATTTGTTACTGTAAAACAACTTATAAGGTGAACTCAAACTTCTGTAGGATTTATATATACCTTTATAGGTGCCTGACACTGAAAGGAAAATCAGGCCCAATGTTACACACTAGGTTTTCTGTGCCCCAATAATTTGAGACAGATGGCACACACAGGACCAGCACTCAAGCAGAAATGCCAATCTTAATCTCCCACTATTTTTTTTTTTTTTGAAAAGGGAGAATTTGTAAAAAAAAAAAAAAATGGCCAAGTATTACACAGTGGTTTTCGGTGGCACACAATGAGAGACAAATGCCACACACAGCAATGGCACAGAGGCAGACTTGCCAATATTTATCTCCCACAAATTTTTTTTTTTTTGAAAAGGGAGAATTTACCCCCCCCAAAAAAAATGGCCAAGTATTACACAGTGGTTTTCGGTGGCACATAATGAGAGACAGATGCCACACACAGCAATGGCACAGAGGCAGACTTGCCAATATTTATCTCCCACTAATTTTTTTTTTTTTTAAAAGGCAGAATTTGTAAAAAAAAAAAAAAAATGGCCAAGTATTACACAGTGGTTTTTGGTGGCACACAATGAGAGACAGATGCCACACACAGCAATGGCACAGAGGTAGACTTGCCAATATTTATCTCCCACTAATTATTTTTTTTTGAAAAGGGAGAATTTACCCCCCCCAAAAAAATGGCCAAGTATTACACAGTGGTTTCCGGTGGCACACAATGAGAGACAGATGCCACACACAGCAATGGCACAGAGGCAGACTTGCCAATATTTATCTCCCACTAATATCTTTTTATTGAAAAGGGAGAATTTGTAAAAAAAAAAAAATGGCCAAGTATTACACAGTGGTTTTCGGTGGCACACAATGAGAGACAGATGCCACACACAGCAATGGCACAGAGGCAGACTTGCCAATATTTATCTCCCACTAATTATTTTTTTTTGAAAAGGAAGAATTTATCCCCCCCCCAAAAAAAATGGCCAAGTATTACACAGTGGTTTTCGGTGGCACACAATGAGAGACAGATGCCACACACAGCAATGGCACAGAGGTAGACTTGCCAATATTTATCTCCCACTAATTATTTTTTTTTGAAAAGGGAGAATTTACCCCCCCCCAAAAAAATGGCCAAGTATTACACAGTGGTTTTCGGTGGCACACAATGAGAGACAGATGCCACACACAGCAATGGCACAGAGGTAGACTTGCCAATATTTATCTCCCACTAATTATTTTTTTTTGAAAAGGGAGAATTTGTAAAAAAAATAAAAAAAATGGCCAAGTATTACACAGTGGTTTTCGGTGGCACACAATGAGAGACGGATGCCACACACAGCAATGGCACAGAGGCAGACTTGCCAATATTTATCTCCCACTAATTATTTTTTTTGAAAAGGGAGAATTTACCCCCCCCAAAAAAATGGCCAAGTATTACACAGTGGTTTTCGGTGGCACACAATGAGAGACAGATGCCACACACAGCAATGGCACAGAGGCCGACTTGCCAATATTTATCTCCCACTAATTATTTTTTTTTTGAAAAGGGAGAATTTACCCCCCCCCAAAAAAAATGGCCAAGTATTACACAGTGGTTTTCGGTGGCACACAATGAGAGACAGATGCCACACACAGCAATGGCACAGAGGCAGACTTGCCAATATTTATCTCCCACTAATATCTTTTTTTTGAAAAGGGAGAATTTGTAAAAAAAAAAAAAAATGGCCAAGTATTACACAGTGGTTTTCGGTGGCACACAATGAGAGACAGATGCCACACACAGCAATGGCACAGAGGCAGACTTGCCAATATTTATCTCCCACTAATTTTTTTTTTTGAAAAGGGAGAATTTGTAAAAAAAAAAAAAAATGGCCAAGTATTACACAGTGGTTTTCGGTGGCACACAATGAGAGACAGATGCCACACACAGCAATGGCACAGAGGCAGACTTGCCAATATTTATCTCCCACTAATTATATTTTTTTGAAAAGGGAGAATTTACAGCCCCCAAAATAATGGCCAAGTATTACACAGTAGTTTTCGGTGGCACACAATGAGAGACAGATGCCACACACAGCAATGGCACAGAGGCAGACTTGCCAATATTTATCTCCCACTAATTATTTTTTTTTGAAAATGGAGAATTTGTAAAAAAAAAAAAAAATGGCCAAGTATTACACAGTGGTTTTCGGTGGCACACAATGAGAGACAGATGCCACACACAGCAATGGCACAGAGGCAGACTTGCCAATATTTATCTCCCACTAATTATTTTTTTTTGAAAAGGGAGAATTTGTAAAAAAAAATAAAAAATGGTCAAGTATTACACAGTGGTTTTCGGTGGCACACAATGAGAGACAGATGCCACACACAGCAATGGCACAGAGGCAGACTTGCCAATATTTATCTCCCACTAATTATTTTTTTTTGAAAAGGGAGATTTTACCCCCCCCAAAAAATGGCCAAGTATTACACAGTGGTTTTCGGTGGCACACAATGAGAGACAGATGCCACACACAGCAATGGCACAGAGGCAGACTTGCCAATATTTATCTCCCACTATTTTTTTTTTTTGAAAAGGGAGAATTTGTAAAAAAAAAAAAATGGCCAAGTATTACACAGTGGTTTTCGGTGGCACACAATGAGAGACAGATGCCACACACAGCAATGGCACAGAGGCAGACTTGCCAATATTTATCTCCCACTAATTTTTTTTTTTTGAAAAGGGAGAATTTACCAAAAAAAAAAAAAATGGCCAAGTATTACACAGTGGTTTTCGGTGGCACACAATGAGAGACAGATGCCGCACACAGCAATGGCACAGAGGCAGACTTGCCAATATTTATCTCCCACTAATTATTTTTTTTTTTTGAAAAGGGAGAATTTGTAAAAAAAAAAAAAAAATGGCCAAGTATTACACAGTGGTTTTCGGTGGCACACAATGAGAGACAGATGCCACACACAGCAATGGCACAGAGGCAGACTTGCCAATATTTATCTCCCACTAATTATTTTTTTTTGAAAAGGGAGAATTTGTAAAAAAAAAAAAAAAAGGCCAAGTATTACACAGTGGTTTTCGGTGGCACACAATGAGAGACAGATGCCACACACAGCAATGGCACAGAGGCAGACTTGCCAATATTTATCTCCCTGCAGTAATGTCAGAAAAGTATGGCAGGCAGCTATAAAAAGGACTGCTGCACACAAAAGTGTGGACAAACAAACAAGATAGCTGTGCAGAAAGGAAGGAAAAACAGGATTTGTGCTTTGAAAAAAGCAGTTGGTTTGCACAGCGGCGTACACACACAGCAACGCAGCTATCAGGGAGCCTTCTAGGGCAGCCCAATGAGCTACAGTGCTGAGGAAAAAAAATGTAGCTTCCACTGTCCCTGCAAACAAAAGGTGGTGTTGGACAGTGGAAATCGCTACAGCACAAGCGGTTTGTGGCTTTATGTACCCTGCCTATCACTATCCCTGCTTCTGAAGAAGTGGCAGCAACCTCTCCTTATGCTCAGATCAGCAGCAGTAAGATGGCGGTCGGCGGGAACGCCCCTTTATAGCCCCTGTGACGCCGCAGAAAGCAAGCCAATCACTGCAATGCCCTTCTCTAAGATGGTGGGGACTGAGATCTATGTCATCACGCTGCCCACACTCTGCGTCCACCTTCATTGGCTGAGAAATGGCGCTTTTAGCGTCATTGAAAAGCGACTTTGGCGCGAAAGTCGCGTACCGCATGGCAGACCCCACACAGGGATCGGCTCGGTTTGATGAGACGCCGACTTTGCCAAAAGTCGGCGACTTATGAAAATGAACGATCCGTTTCGCTCAACCCTAGCCCAATGTGCTAAGCATTGCAAAGCTGATAGCACCATATTATGTGGTTCACTGGGGCTGTTGTTTCAACCTGCTCAGCACTCCTGTCTTTGAGCGTTTGTACCATTGCCTAAACCTAAAAAACAATAAATATACAAAAAACATAGTTTATAGCTGAACAGATAGTTAATTTCTAAGTATAGACATATTAATGGGGTTGCCTACAGCAGAAACATGTTTTTGCAAGAGCTCAGGGATTCTCCAATCCCACACTGCTCCCATTTTAATGCTTAGTGGATCACTACAGGTTGGAGATAAATGAATCAATTTAGAGGACCTAGTCCAGTATTCAGTGGTCTGTGATCACCGGACGGGGAGTGCAATGAATTGCCTTCTATATGATGGAATCCTCAGTGCCTCTTCTAATTTATACGCCTAACACAAGATTATTTCTTGTAGGGTGATGTAGACATTACACCATGCCGGGCTTACTAATTAGAGGTGGCATTAAGAATTCTGGCATGTAATAGTCTTCTTGCTGGTTTACCATCCGCCACTTTTTTTTACTGCTGTTTCTATCTTGATAAAAGATTTCATTCCAAGGTTGATCAATGCTGAGGCCAGCGACTGGCTGAGTGGGCAGCTGTTATGTGTCGAGGCAGGACAAGTAAGTACAGTCCAGCAGGGACCTGGTAACAGTCTGAATGAGATCCGCAGGGGATGGCAATTAGGGTTGAGCGAAACGGGTCGATCATTTTCAAAAGTCGCCGACTTTTGGCTAAGTCGGCGTCTCATGAAACCCGATCCGACCCCTGTGCTTGTCGGCCATGCGGTACGCGACTTTCGCGCCAAAGTCGCGTTTCAATGACGCGAAAAGCGCCATTTCTCAGCCAATGAAGGTGAACGCAGAGTGTGGGCAGCGTGATGACATAGATCCTGGTCCCCACCATCTTAGAGAAGGGCATTGCAGTGATTGGCTTGCTGTCTGCGGCGTCACAGGGGCTATAAAGGGGCGTTCCCGCCGACCGCCATCTTACTGCTGCTGATCTGAGCTTAGGGAGAGGTTGCTGCCGCTTCGTCAGAAGCAGGGAGAGCGTTAGGCAGGGTCCACTAACCACCAAACCGCTTGTGCTGTAGCGATTTCCACTGTCCAACACCACCTTCGGTGTGCAGGAACAGTGGAAGCTATTTTTTTTTTTTTTTTCCTCAGCGCTGTAGCTCATTGGGCTGCCCTAGAAGGCTCCGTGATAGCTGTATTGCTGTGTGTACGTCACTGTGGAAACCAACTGCTTTTTTCAAAGCACATATCCTCTTGTTCCTTTCTGCACAGCTATCTTTTTTGTTTGTCCACACTTTTTATTTAATTTGTGCATCAGTCCACTCCTATTGCTGCCTGCCATACCTGGCTTAGATTACTGCAGGGAGATAGTAATTGTAGGACAGTCCCTGTTTTTTTTTTTTTTTTTTTTTTGTGGGAGATTAAGATTGGCATTTCTGCTACAGTGCCATCCCTGTGTGTGCCATCTCTCACTGAGTGGGCCATAGAAAGCCTATTTATTTTTTCCGTGATTTCTGTTCTAAATTCTACCTCAACACAAAAACACTACATCAATCAGTGGTAGAAAAATATTGGCCTCAGTCAGGGCTTGTGTGCCACTGCTGTGTGTGCTATCTCTCATTCAGTGGGCTATAGAAAGCCTATTTATTTATTTATTTTTTTTCTTATTATTTGGTTTCTAAAGTCTCCCTGAAAAAAAAAAAAAAAAAAAAAACAGTGGGAGAGTAATATTGCCCTTTCAGCTTGTGTGCCAGTCTTGACTCCTGGGTGTGCCACCTCTCTCTCATTCAGTGGGCCATAGAAAGCCTATTTATTTTTTTGGTTTTTTTAATATTATTTGGTTTCTAAAGTCTCCCTGAAAAAAAAAAAAAAAAAAAAAAAAACAGTGGGAGAGTAATATTGCCCTTTCAGCTTGTGTGCCAGTCTTGACTCCTGGGTGTGCCACCTCTCTCATTCAGTGGGCCATAGAAAGCCTATTTATTTATTTTTTTAAATATTATTGGGTTTCTAAAGTCTCCCTTAAAAAACAAAAAATACATAAAAAAACAGTGGGAGAGTAATATTGCCCTTTCAGCTTGTGTGCCAGTCTTGACTCCTGGGTGTGCCACCTCTCTCATTCAGTGGGCCATAGAAAGTCTATTTATTTTTTTTTTAAAATATTATTGGGATTCTAAAGTCTCCCTTAAAAAACAAAAAATACATAAAAAAACAGTGGGAGAGTAATATTGCCCTTTCAGCTTGTGTGCCAGTCTTGACTCCTGGGTGTGCCACCTCTCTCATTCAGTGGGCCATAGAAAGCATTTTTTTTTTTTCCTTGATTTGTGTTCTAAAATCTACCTCAACACAAAAACACTACATCAATCAGTGGTAGAAAAATATTGGCCTCAGTCAGGGCTTGTGTGCCACTGCTGTGTGTGCTATCTCTCATTCAGTGGGCTATAGAAAGCCTATTTATTTATTTATTTATTTTCTTATTATTTGGTTTCTAAAGTCTCCCTGAAAAAAAAAAAAAAAAAAAAAAAACAGTGGGAGAGTAATATTGCCCTTTCAGCTTGTGTGCCAGTCTTGACTCCTGGGTGTGCCACCTCTCTCTCATTCAGTGGGCCATAGAAAGCCTATTTATTTTTTTGGTTTTTTTAATATTATTTGGTTTCTAAAGTCTCCCTGAAAATTAAAAAAAAAAACTTAAAAAAACAGTGGGAGAGTAATATTGCCCTTTCAGCTTGTGTGCCAGTCTTGACTCCTGGGTGTGCCACCTCTCTCATTCAGTGGGCCATAGAAAGCCTATTTATTTATTTTTTTAAATATTATTGGGTTTCTAAAGTCTCCCTTAAAAAACAAAAAATACATAAAAAAACTGTGGGAGAGTAATATTGCCCTTTCAGCTTGTGTGCCAGTCTTGACTCCTGGGTGTGCCACCTCTCTCATTCAGTGGGCCATAGAAAGTCTATTTATTTATTTTTTTAAATATTATTGGGATTCTAAAGTCTCCCTTAAAAAACAAAAAATACATAAAAAAACAGTGGGAGAGTAATATTGCCCTTTCAGCTTGTGTGCCAGTCTTGACTCCTGGGTGTGCCACCTCTCTCATTCAGTGGGCCATAGAAAGCATTTTTTTTTTCCTTGATTTGTGTTCTAAAATCTACCTCAACACAAAAACACTACATCAATCAGTGGGAGAAAAATATTGGCCTCAGTCAGGGCTTGTGTGCCACTGCTGTGTGTGCTATCTCTCATTCAGTGGGCTATAGAAAGCCTATTTATTTATTTATTTATTTTCTTATTATTTGGTTTCTAAAGTCTCCCTGAAAAAAAAAAAAAAAAAAAAACAGTGGGAGAGTAATATTGCCCTTTCAGCTTGTGTGCCAGTCTTGACTCCTGGGTGTGCCACCTCTCTCTCATTCAGTGGGCCATAGAAAGCCTATTTATTTTTTTGGTTTTTTTAATATTATTTGGTTTCTAAAGTCTCCCTGAAAAAAAAAATAAATAAATTAGGTGGGAGATTAATATTGACATTAGTGCTTGAGTGACAGTCCTTGCGTGTGTGTCATCTCTGTGATTTTGTGCCACAGAAAACAGAGTGTGTAACATTGTGCCTGATTTTCCTTGTGGTCTCACCAACCTGTTAAGGGATATTGAAATCATACTGAAGTTATAGCTCACCGTGTAAGTTGTTTGACAGCAACAAATAAAGTTACTTTGGTTAAGATTTTAAAACAATGAGGAAGTCTGGTGCAAGAGGTCGTCGTGGGCGTTCATTGTCAGCTGGTAATGATGGTAGTGGTAGTGGAGCATCAGGTGGTCGTGGGGATAAAACTATTCCACCTAAGTCTGGAGCTGTGGAGCCAGTTTCGTCGTCAGGCTACACAAGGCCTCGAACGCTCTCTTTTCTGGGAGTAGGAAAACCGCTTTTAAAGGCGGAGCAGCAACAGCAAGTTTTGGCTTACATTGCAGACTCAGCCTCTAGCTCTTTTGCCTCCTTTTCCGAAACTGGTAAATGTAAAAGCAGCGCGTCGCTTGTGGATGTTCACGGTCAGGGACAAGTCGCTTCCTTGTCCTCCTCAGCAAAAACTACAACAAGAGAGAAGGATGCAGCAGGCGACACAACGGGTCACTCCATGGAGCTCTTTACACATACCGTCCCTGGCTTAGAAAGTGAAACATTTAACAGGCCATGCCCATTACAAGTATATTCTGACATGGAGTGCACTGATGCACAGCCACAGCCAGAGTACTATGCTGCTCCTTTGACTCAGACCACCACATTGCCCTCTCAGGGTACAGATCCACAATCAGACCCTGATGAGACTATGTTGCCCCGCCACGAACGCTATACCACCGACCGACACAGTGACACAGACGAAGTTGCACACGAGCTCGAAGAGGAGGTAATAGATGACCCAGTTATTGACCCCGATTGGCAGCCATTGGGGGAACAGGGTGCAGGCGGCAGTAGTTCAGAAGCGGAGGTGGAGGAGGGGCTGCAGCAGGCATCAACATCGCAACAGGTTCCATCTGCCGGGCCCGTATCTGGCCCAAAACGCGTGTCAAAGCCAAAACCTGTTGGAGGACAGCGTGGCCATCCGGTTAAAGCTCAGTCTGCAATCCCTGAAAAGGGATCCGAGTCTAGGAAGAGTGCAGTCTGGCATTTTTTTAAACAACATCCAACTGATCAGCGCAAAGTCATCTGTCAAAAATGTTCAACTAGCTTAAGCAGAGGTCAGAATCTGAAAAGTCTAAATACTAGTTGCATGCATAGACACTTAACCACCATGCATTTTCAAGCCTGGACTAACTACCAAACGTCCCTTAAGGTTGTAGCACCCTCGGCCAATGAAGCTAGTCAGCAACGCAACATCCCTTCCGTCACTGTAAGGCCACCATTTTCCGCACCACCGGCAGTATCTGTGCAGGTTTCTTTGCCAGCCAAAAGCAGTCAGGGTCAGGGAACCACCAGTTTTGTAGGAGGAAATATTGCATCTAGGGCACCGGCGGAAACAATACCGTCTCCAACCGTCTCTCAGTCTGCCATGTACACCGGCACACCCGAAAGTTCCACGATCTCCAGCTCTCCAGTCCAGCTCACCCTACATGAGACTCTGGTTAGAAAAAGGAAGTACTTATCCTCGCATCCGCGTACACAGGGTTTTAACGCCCACATAGCTAGACTAATCTCGTTAGAGATGATGCCCTACCGGTTAGTTGAAAGCGAAGCTTTCAAAGCCCTGATGGAGTACGCTGAACCACGATACGAGCTACCCAGTCGACACTTTTTTTCCAGAAAAGCCATCCCAGCCCTGCACCAGCATGTTAAACAGCGCATCGTCCATGCACTCAGGCAATCTGTGAGTACAAAGGTGCACCTGACTACAGATGCATGGACCAGTAGGCATGGCCAGGGACGTTATGTGTCCATCACGGCACACTGGGTGAATGTGGTGGATGCAGGGTCCACAGTCGACATCAATTTAGGGACAGTTGTGCCTAGCCCACGGTCTAGGAAACAGTTGGCTGTAGGCGTTCGCACCCCCTCCTCCTCCTCCTCCTCGTCCTCCTGCAGAAGCTACAGCTCTTCCACAGAACGCAGTCTGCCAACCACTCCATCGGCAGATGACACTGTTGCACACCAGTTGTCCCATTATGGGCCAGCTACTGCCAAGCGTCAGCAGGCTGTATTGGCTATGAAGTGTTTGGGCGACAACAGACACACCGCGGAATTTCTATCCGAGTTCTTGCAACAAGAAACGCAGTCGTGGCTGGGCACAGTAGATCTTGAGGCAGGCAAGGTAGTGAGTGATAACGGAAGGAATTTCATGGCTGCCATCTCCCTTTCCCAACTGAAACACATTCCTTGCCTGGCTCACACCTTAAACCTGGTGGTGCAGTGCTTATTGAAAACTTATCCTGGGTTCTCCGACCTGCTCCTCAAAGTGCGTGCACTTTGCTCACATATCCGACGTTCGCCTGTACACGCCAGCCGTATGCAGACCTATCAGCGGTCTTTGAACCTTCCCCAGCATCGCCTAATCATAGACGTTGCAACAAGGTGGAACTCAACACTGCACATGCTTCAGAGACTGTGCGAACAGAGGCGTGCTGTTATTTATTTGTGGGAGGATACACGGGCAGGCAGTAGGATGGCAGACATGGAGTTGTCAGGTGTGCAGTGGTCTAAGATACAAGACATGTGTCAAGTCCTTCAGTGTTTTGAGGAATGCACACGGCTGGTTAGTGCAGACAACGCCGTAATAAGCATGAGCATCCCCCTAATGCGTCTGCTGATGCAAAGTTTGACGCACATAAAGGAGCAGGCGTCTGCACCAGAGGAAGAGGAAAGCCTTGATGACAGTCAGCCATTGTCTGGTCAGGGCAGTGTACAGGACGAGGTAGCGGGCGAAGAGGAGGTGGAGGACGAGGAGGATGATGGGGATGAGTATATTTTTAATGCCGAACCTTTCCCGGGGGCACAGGAAATTGGTTGCGTGTCACGGCCGGGTTCTGGTTTTTTGAGGGACACAAGTGACGTAGATTTGCCTGCAACTGCCCCTCAACCAATCACAACCGGAGATTTGACAACTGGAACTTTGGCCCACATGGCGGATTATGCCTTACGTATCCTAAAAAGGGACACACGCATTACGAAAATGATGAACGATGACGATTACTGGTTGGCCTGCCTCCTTGATCCACGCTATAAAGGCAAATTGCAAAATATTATGCCACATGAGAACTTGGAACTAATATTAGCAACCAAACAATCAACTCTTGTTGACCGTTTGCTTCAGGCATTCCCAGCACACAGCGCACGTGATCGTTCTCACACGAGCTCCAGGGGGCAGCAGACTAGGAGTGTTAGGGGTGCACACATCAGAAGTGGCGTTGGACAGAGGGGTTTTCTGACCAGGTTGTGGAGTGATTTTGCTATGACCGCAGACAGGACAGGTACTGCTGCATCAATTGAAAGTGACAGGAGACAACATTTGTCCAGTATGGTTACTAACTATTTTTCATCCCTTATCGATGTTCTCCCTCAACCGTCATTCCCATTTGATTACTGGGCCTCCAAATTAGACACCTGGCCAGAATTGGCAGAATATGCATTGCAGGAGCTTGCTTGCCCGGCAGCAAGTGTCCTATCAGAAAGAGTATTCAGTGCTGCAGGTTCAATATTAACCGAAAAAAGGACTTGTCTGGCTACCCAAAATGTTGACGATCTAACATTCATTAAAATGAACCACAACTGGATTTCGAAATCTTTTGCCCCACCTTGCCCGGCCGACACCTAGCTTTCCTATGAAAAGCTCTTGCCTGTGAATTACTTTTCTAATGTCTAATTTGCTGAAGCTGATTGTACAGCATACGACATGTTTACACCTCCCTAAATGGCAAAACTCCCCACACGGGGCCGTGGTATCGCGACTTGGCGCAAGCACCCGTGAGACTGCTGTTTGTCTGAAGAGGTGGGTGTGCTCGCTTTTGGTTGACGGCATTGCTACTGGGTCCCTCATAGTACAATGTAGTGTCTCTGGCGGTGGTGGTGCGCACCCAACGTCAGACACACCGTTGTAACATGAGGGGCCCTGGGGCGGTCCCGCCGGCCTCAAGAGAGTTCCCCCCTACCCCAGCTCAAAATGTGCTCTACCACGTGCAAAATTATGTCGCACAGCTCCACCAATCTTTAGTCTATTCGCTGACATCATTCAATGTCTGGCACTGACAATACAAATTTGTAGACATCTATGATGCAACTTAAAGTAGTCTGTGTCTGTGTCCTATATTGGCACCATTAAATAGTTACTGCCAAATTACTATGTCAGAAACTCAGTAGATGAGCCCACCCCTGTACCTAAGTATGCCACCTTTTTTTTTGTTTTGGTTGTTTTGCGAGACATTAACATCTATTTATATTTTGGGAGTACTGGGACAGACACTCCTTGCACTACTCCTCCACTCACCACCAAGCTGCCTGCCCGTGTATCCATGTAACCGCTGTAAAACTGCCATGAGCCTATTGTTTGTTATTTTAGGCCTTTGATAGCCTGTCTGCGGTCCCTACTTTAAATACTCCTCCACTGACCACCAAGCTGCCTGCCCGTGTATCCATGTAACCGCTGTAAAACTGCCATAAGCCTATTGTTTGTTATTTTAGGCCTTTGATAGCCTGTCTGCGGTCCCTACTTTAAATACTCCTCCACTGACCACCAAGCTGCCTGCCCGTGTATCCATGTAACCGCTGTAAAGCTGCCATGAGCCTATTGTTTGTTATTTTAGGCCTTTGATAGCCTGTCTGTGGTCCCTACTTTAAATACTCCTCCACTGACCACCAAGCTGCCTGCCCGTGTATCCATGTAACCGCTGTAAAACTGCCATAAGCCTATTGTTTGTTATTTTAGGCCTTTGATAGCCTGTCTGCGGTCCCTACTTTAAATACTCCTCCACTGACCACCAAGCTGCCTGTGTATCCATGTAACCGCTGTAAAGCTGCCATGAGCCTATTGTTTGTTATTTTAGGCCTTTGATAGCCTGTCTGCGGTCCCTACTTTAAATACTCCTCCACTGACCACCAAGCTGCCTGCCCGTGTATCCATGTAACCGCTGTAAAACTGCCATAAGCCTATTGTTTGTTATTTTAGGCCTTTGATAGCCTGTCTGCGGTCCCTACTTTAAATACTCCTCCACTGACCACCAAGCTGCCTGCCCGTGTATCCATGTAACCGCTGTAAAGCTGCCATGAGCCTATTGTTTGTTATTTTAGGCCTTTGATAGCCTGTCTGTGGTCCCTACTTTAAATACTCCTCCACTGACCACCAAGCTGCCTGCCCGTGTATCCATGTAACCGCTGTAAAACTGCCATAAGCCTATTGTTTGTTATTTTAGGCCTTTGATAGCCTGTCTGCGGTCCCTACTTTAAATACTCCTCCACTGACCACCAAGCTGCCTGCCCGTGTATCCATGTAACCGCTGTAAAGCTGCCATGAGCCTATTGTTTGTTATTTTAGGCCTTTGATAGCCTGTCTGCGGTCCCTACTTTAAATACTCCTCCACTGACCACCAAGCTGCCTGCCCGTGTATCCATGTAACCGCTGTAAAACTGCCATGAGCCTATTGTTTGTTATTTTAGGCCTTTGATAGCCTGTCTGCGGTCCCTACTTTAAATACTCCTCCACTCACCACCAAGCTGCCTGTGTATCCATGTTACCGCTGTAAAGCTGCCATGAGCCTATTGTTTGTTATTTTAGGCCTTTGATAGCCTGTCTGCGGTCCCTACTTTAAATACTCCTCCACTCAACACCAAGCTGCCCGTGTATCCATGTAACCGCTGTAAAACTGCCATGAGCCTATTGTTTGTTATTTTAGGCCTTTGATAGCCTGTCTGCGGTCCCTACTTTAAATACTCCTCCACTGACCACCAAGCTGCCTGTGTATCCATGTAACCGCTGTAAAGCTGCCATGAGCCTATTGTTTGTTATTTTAGGCCTTTGATAGCCTGTCTGCGGTCCCTACTTTAAATACTCCTCCACTGACCACCAAGCTGCCTGCCCGTGTATCCATGTAACCGCTGTAAAGCTGCCATGAGCCTATTGTTTGTTATTTTAGGCCTTTGATAGCCTGTCTGCGGTCCCTACTTTAAATACTCCTCCACTGACCACCAAGCTGCCTGCCCGTGTATCCATGTAACCGCTGTAAAACTGCCATAAGCCTATTGTTTGTTATTTTAGGCCTTTGATAGCCTGTCTGCGGTCCCTACTTTAAATACTCCTCCACTGACCACCAAGCTGCCTGCCCGTGTATCCATGTAACCGCTGTAAAGCTGCCATGAGCCTATTGTTTGTTATTTTAGGCCTTTGATAGCCTGTCTGCGGTCCCTACTTTAAATACTCCTCCACTGACCACCAAGCTGCCTGCCCGTGTATCCATGTAACCGCTGTAAAACTGCCATAAGCCTATTGTTTGTTATTTTAGGCCTTTGATAGCCTGTCTGCGGTCCCTACTTTAAATACTCCTCCACTGACCACCAAGCTGCCTGCCCGTGTATCCATGTAACCGCTGTAAAGCTGCCATGAGCCTATTGTTTGTTATTTTAGGCCTTTGATAACCTGTCTGCGGTCCCTACTTTAAATACTCCTCCACTGACCACCAAGCTGCCTGCCCGTGTATCCATGTAACCGCTGTAAAACTGCCATGAGCCTATTGTTTGTTATTTTAGGCCTTTGATAGCCTGTCTGCGGTCCCTACTTTAAATACTCCTCCACTCACCACCAAGCTGCCCGTGTATCCATGTAACCGCTGTAAAACTGCCATGAGCCTATTGTTTGTTATTTTAGGCCTTCGAAGCCTGTCTGCGGTCCCTCCTTCCACTAGGCCTCCACTGACCAGACCACTGCTGCCCGTGTACCCCTGGAACCAATTTTAAAGTGCCTACAGCCAGCCCATTTTATTGTGTTAGGCCTTCGAAGCCTGTCTGCGGTCCCTCCTTCCACTAGGCCTCCACTGACCAGACCACTGCTGCCCGTGTACCCCTGGAACCAATTTTAAAGTGCCTACAGCCAGCCCATTTTATTGTGTTAGGCCTTCGAAGCCTGTCTGCGGTCCCTCCTTCCACTAGGCCTCCACTCACCTGACCACTGCTGCCTGTGTACCCCTGGAACCAATAATAAAGTGCCTACAGCCAGCCCATTTTATTATGTTAGGCCTTTGAAGCCTGTCTGCGGTCCCTCCTTCCACTAGGCCTCCACTGACCAGACCACTGCTGCCCGTGTACCCCTGGAACCAATAATAAAGTGCCTACCGCCAGCCCATTTTATTATGTTAGGCCTTCGAAGCCTGTCTAAGGTCCCTCCTTCCACTAGGCCTCCACTCACCTGACCACTGCTGCCCGTGTACCCCTGGAACCAATAATAAAGTGCCTAGAGCCTATTTTTTTATTTAATTTAATATTAATAAAGCCAGGATGAACTACGATATACCACGCTATGAGCTACCCAGTTGACAATTCTTTTGCGAGAAAAGCCATCCCACCCCTCCACCTGCATGTTAAAGACCGCATTGTCCTTGCATTCTGTCAATTTGTCAGTCCAAAGGTATACCTGACAACAGACACATGGACCTGTAGGCCTGGCCACGGAAGGTTACGTGTCCTTTGTGGCTAAATGGGTTAATGTATTGGATGCATGGTCCACACAGGGGACAGCCTGCAAAGTCTGTCTGCAGTCCCTAATTCAAGTTGTCCTCAACTGAATAAAGCTGAGCTTCTACCTTCTGGCTCTGATTAACTGCTGTTTTTAAAAAAATTGGCTGTTCCGTCCTTCTAAAGGTGTCTGCCCCTGCCTGGTGTTGTCCTCAACTGAATAAAGCTGAGCTTCAACCTTCAGTTCCAAACATACAACAGAAAACTGGTACAATACAAAAAGTGGCCTCCAGCTACAAAAACTTTCTCCTACAAGTAGTTAACTGACAGTTTTTTTTCCAGTGAAAACACAGATATGGCATCCAACGAGTGTTGTCCTGTCTCGTCTTCTTTATATTATTGCCAAGAAGCTGCAACTGAATAAAGCTGAGCTTCAACCTTCTGTTCCAAATTACCATTTTTAAAAAAGCAATTGGCTGTTCCGGCCTACTAAAGGTGTCTGTCTGCCCCTGCCTGGTGTTGTCCTCAACTGAATAAAGCTGAGCTTCTACCTTCTGTTCCAAATTACCATTTTTAAAAATGCAATTGGCTGTTCCGGCCTACTAAAGGTGTCTGTCTGCCCCTGCCTGGTGTTGTCCTCAACTGAATAAAGCTGAGCTTCAACCTTCTGTTCCAAATTACCATTTTTAAAAATGCAATTGGCTGTTCCGGCCTACTAAAGGTGTCTGTCTGCCCCTGCCTGGTGTTGTCCTCAACTGAATAAAGCTGAGCTTCTACCTTCTGCCTCTTACTAACTGCTGTTTTTTTAAAAAATTGGCTGTTCCGGCCTACTAAAGGTGTCTGTCTGCCCCTGCCTGGTGTTGTCCTCAACTGAATAAAGCTGAGCTTCAACCTTCTGTTCCAAATTACCATTTTTAAAAATGCAATTGGCTGTTCCGGCCTACTAAAGGTGTCTGTCTGCCCCTGCCTGGTGTTGTCCTCAACTGAATAAAGCTGAGCTTCAACCTTCTGTTCCAAATTACCATTTTTAAAAAAGCAATTGGCTGTTCCGGCCTACTAAAGGTGTCTGTCTGCCCCTGCCTGGTGTTGTCCTCAACTGAATAAAGCTGAGCTTCAACCTTCTGTTCCAAATTACCATTTTTAAAAAAGCAATTGGCTGTTCCGGCCTACTAAAGGTGTCTGTCTGCCCCTGCCTGGTGTTGTCCTCAACTGAATAAAGCTGAGCTTCTACCTTCTGTTCCAAATTACCATTTTTAAAAATGCAATTGGCTGTTCCGGCCTACTAAAGGTGTCTGTCTGCCCCTGCCTGGTGTTGTCCTCAACTGAATAAAGCTGAGCTTCAACCTTCTGTTCCAAATTACCATTTTTAAAAAAGCAATTGGCTGTTCCGGCCTACTAAAGGTGTCTGTCTGCCCCTGCCTGGTGTTGTCCTCAACTGAATAAAGCTGAGCTTCAACCTTCTGTTCCAAATTACCATTTTTAAAAAAGCAATTGGCTGTTCCGGCTGTCATGTTCTCAATGGCAAGAGAACATAGCATCAGCATATATAGGAACTAGCTCTTGGAAGATGGGAACTGAGCTGACCATGAACTAAACCTAACGCACAACTAGCAGTGGCCGGGTAGCATGCCTACGTTGATTCTAGATGCCCAGCACCAGCCGGAGGACTAAATAATGCTAGCAGAGGAAAATATTAGTCCTAGCTCACCTCTAGAGAAATACCCCGAAAGGAGACAGAGGCCCCCCACATGTATTGGCGGTGAATTAAGATGAAATAACAAACGTAGTATGAAAATAGGTTTAGCAAATTTGAGGTCCACTTACTACATAGCAGAAGACAGAAAGGACACTTTCATGGTCAGCTGAAAACCCTATCAAAACACCATCCAGAAATTACTTTAAAACTCTGGCATTAACTCATAACACCAGAGTGGCAATTCCTGTTCACAAGAGCTTTCCCGACACAGTAACGAAACTACAGCTGTGAACTGGAACAAAAATGCAAAAACAAACATGGACAAGAGTCCAACTTATCTAGTAGTTGTCTAGGAGCAGGAACAAGCACAGAGAGGCTTCTGATAACATTGTTGACCGGCAAGCAACTAACAGAGCAGCAAGGTTATATAGCGACTCCCACATCTTGATGGGAACAGGTGAACAGAGAAGATGAAGACACCAGTTCAATTCCACCAGTAGCCACCGGGGGAGCCCAGAATCCAAATTCACAACAGTACCCCCCCCTCAAGGAGGGGGCACCGAACCCTCACCAGAACCACCAGGGCGAACAGGATGGGCCCTATGAAAGGCACGAACCAAATCAGAGGCATGAACATCAGATGCATTCACCCAAGAATTATCCTCCTGGCCGTATCCCTTCCACTTGACCAGATACTGGAGTCTCCGTCTGGAAACACGAGAGTCTAAGATTTTCTCCACAACGTACTCCAACTCACCCTCAACCAACACCGGAGCAGGAGGCTCAACGGAAGGCACAACCGGTACCTCATACCTGCGCAATAATGACCGATGAAAAACGTTATGAATAGAAAAGGATGCAGGGAGGTCCAAACGGAAGGAAACAGGGTTAAGAATCTCCAATATCTTATACGGGCCGATGAACCGAGGCTTAAACTTAGGAGAAGAGACCCTCATAGGGACAAAACGAGAAGACAACCACACCAAATCCCCAACACAAAGCCGAGGACCAACACGACGGTGGCGGTTGGCAAAAAGCTGAGTCTTCTCCTGGGACAACCTCAAATTGTCCACCACCTGCCCCCAGATCTGATGCAATCTCTCCACCACAGCATCCACTCCAGGACAATCCGAAGATTCCACCTGACCAGAGGAAAATCGAGGATGAAACCCCGAATTACAGAAAAACGGGGACACCAAAGTGGCAGAGCTGGCCCGATTATTGAGAGCGAACTCTGCCAATGGCAAAAAAGCAACCCAATCATCCTGGTCAGCAGACACAAAACACCTCAGATATGTCTCCAGGGTCTGATTAGTCCGCTCGGTCTGGCCATTCGTCTGAGGATGGAAAGCGGACGAAAAAGATAAATCTATGCCCATCCTAGCACAGAATGCCCGCCAAAATCTAGACACGAATTGGGTCCCTCTGTCAGAAATGATATTCTCAGGAATACCATGCAAACGAACAACATTTTGAAAAAACAGAGGAACCAACTCGGAAGAAGAAGGCAACTTGGGCAGAGGAACCAAATGGACCATCTTAGAGAAACGGTCACACACCACCCAGATGACAGACATCTTCTGAGAAACAGGCAGATCTGAAATAAAATCCATCGAGATGTGCGTCCAAGGCCTCTTAGGAATAGGCAAGGGCAACAATAATCCACTAGCCCGAGAACAACAAGGCTTGGCCCGAGCACAAACGTCACAAGACTGCACAAAGCCTCGCACATCTCGTGACAGGGAAGGCCACCAGAAGGACCTTGCCACCAAATCCCTGGTACCAAAAATGCCAGGATGACCTGCCAACGCAGAAGAATGAACCTCAGAGATGACTCTACTGGTCCAATCATCAGGAACAAACAGTTTATCAGGTGGGCAACGATCCGGTCTATCCGCCTGAAACTCCTGCAAGGCCCGCCGCAGGTCTGGAGAAACGGCTGACAATACCACTCCATCCTTAAGGATACCTGTGGGCTCAGAGTTACCAGGCGAGTCAGGCTCAAAACTCCTAGAAAGGGCATCCGCCTTAACATTCTTAGAACCCGGTAGGTATGACACCACAAAATTAAACCGAGAGAAAAATAATGACCAGCGCGCCTGTCTAGGATTCAGGCGCCTGGCGGTCTCAAGATAAATCAAATTTTTGTGGTCAGTCAATACCACCACCTGATGTCTGGCCCCCTCAAGCCAATGGCGCCACTCCTCAAAAGCCCACTTCATGGCCAAAAGCTCCCGATTCCCAACATCATAATTCCGCTCAGCGGGCGAAAATTTACGGGAAAAGAAGGCACAAGGCCTCATCACGGAGCAGTCAGAACTTTTCTGCGACAACACTGCCCCAGCTCCGATCTCAGAAGCGTCGACCTCAACCTGAAAAGGTAGAGCAACATCAGGCTGACGCAACACAGGGGCAGAGGAAAAACGGCGCTTAAGCTCCCGAAAGGCCTCCACAGCGTCAGGGAACCAATCAGCAACATCAGCACCCTTCTTAGTCAAATCGGTCAATGGCTTAGCAATATCCGAAAAACCAGCAATAAATCGACGATAAAAGTTAGCAAAGCCCAAAAATTTCTGAAGACTCTTAAGAGAAGAGGGCTGCGTCCAATCACAAATAGCTTGAACCTTGACAGGATCCATTTCAATGGAAGAGGGAGAAAAAATATATCCCAAAAAGGAAATCCTCTGTACCCCAAAAACACACTTAGAACCCTTCACACACAAAGAATTAGACCGCAAAACCTGGAAAACCCTCCTGACTTGCTGGACATGAGAGTCCCAGTCATCCGAAAAAATCAGAATATCATCCAGATACACAATCATAAATTTATCCAAATAATCGCGAAAAATATCATGCATAAAGGACTGGAAAACTGACGGAGCATTTGAAAGACCAAAAGGCATCACTAAATACTCAAAGTGGCCCTCGGGCGTATTAAATGCGGTTTTCCACTCATCCCCCTGCCTGATTCGCACCAAATTATACGCCCCACGAAGGTCAATCTTAGAGAACCACTTGGCCCCCTTTATGCGAGCAAATAAATCAGTCAGCAACGGCAATGGGTATTGATATTTAACAGTGATTTTGTTCAAAAGCCGATAATCGATACATGGTCTCAAAGAGCCGTCTTTTTTTGACACAAAGAAAAAACCGGCTCCTAAGGGAGATGACGATGGACGAATATGTCCCTTTTCCAAGGACTCCTTTATATATTCTCGCATAGCAGCATGTTCAGGCACAGACAGATTAAACAAACGACCCTTTGGGTATTTACTACCCGGGATTAAATCTATGGCACAATCGCACTCTCGGTGCGGAGGTAACGAACCAAGCTTGGATTCTTCAAAGACGTCACGATAGTCAGACAAGAATTCAGGAATCTCAGAGGGAATAGATGATGAAATGGAAACCACAGGTACATCCCCATGAGCCCCCTTACATCCCCAGCTCAACACAGACATAGCTCTCCAGTCGAGGACTGGGTTGTGAGATTGCAGCCAAGGCAATCCTAGCACCAAATCATCATGTAGATTATACAGCACCAGAAAGCGAATAATCTCCTGGTGATCCGGATTAATACGCATAGTTACTTGTGTCCAGTATTGTGGTTTATTATTAGCCAATGGGGTGGAGTCAATCCCCTTCAGAGGAATAGGAGTCTCCAAAGGCTCTAAATCATACCCACAGCGTTTGGCAAAGGACCAATCCATAAGACTCAAAGTGGCGCCAGAGTCGACATAGGCGTCCGTGGTAATAGATGACAAAGAGCAAATCAGGGTCACAGATAGAATAAACTTAGACGGTAAGGTGCAAATGGAAACAGATTTATCAAGCTTTTTAGTGCGCTTAGAGCATGCTGATATAACATGAGTAGAATCACCACAATAGAAACACAACCCATTTTTCCGTCTAAAATTCTGCCGCTCGCTTCGGGACAGAATTCTATCACACTGCATACTCTCTGGCGACTTCTCAGTGGACACCGCCAGATGGTGCACTGGTTTGCGCTCCCGCAAACGCCTATCGATCTGAATAGCCATTGTCATGGACTCATTCAGACCCGCAGGCACAGGGAACCCCACCATAACATCCTTAATGGCATCAGAGAGACCCTCTCTGAAAGTCGCCGCCAGGGCGCACTCATTCCACTGAGTAAGCACAGACCATTTACGGAATCTTTGGCAGTAAATTTCCGCTTCATCTTGCCCCTGAGATAGGGACATCAAAGTTTTTTCTGCCTGAAGCTCCAAATGAGGTTCGTCATAAAGCAACCCCAAGGCCAGAAAAAACGCATCCACATTGAGCAACGCAGGATCCCCTGGTGTCAATGAAAAAGCCCAGTCTTGAGGGTCGCCCCGGAGCAAGGAAATCACAATCCTGACCTGCTGTGCAGGGTCTCCGGCAGAGCGAAATTTCAGGGACAAAAATAATTTGCAATTATTTCGAAAATTCTGAAACCCAGATCTATTCCCCGAGAAAAATTCCGGCAAAGGAATTCTCGGCTCAGATACAGGTGCATGACAAACAAAGTCTTGCAAATTTTGTACCTTCGTGGCGAGATTATTCAAACCTGCAGTTACACTCTGAAGATCCATTACAAACAGGTGGACACAGAGCCATTCAAAGAAGGAGAAAAAAAAAAAAAAAAAAATCTCAGCAGACTTCTTATTTCTCTCCTTTCTCAGCCAAGGATTTTAACCCTTTAGTGGGCCGGTCAAACTGTCATGTTCTCAATGGCAAGAGAACATAGCATCAGCATATATAGGAACTAGCTCTTGGAAGATGGGAACTGAGCTGACCATGAACTAAACCTAACGCACAACTAGCAGTGGCCGGGTAGCATGCCTACGTTGATTCTAGATGCCCAGCACCAGCCGGAGGACTAAATAATGCTAGCAGAGGAAAATATTAGTCCTAGCTCACCTCTAGAGAAATACCCCGAAAGGAGACAGAGGCCCCCCACATGTATTGGCGGTGAATTAAGATGAAATAACAAACGTAGTATGAAAATAGGTTTAGCAAATTTGAGGTCCACTTACTACATAGCAGAAGACAGAAAGGACACTTTCATGGTCAGCTGAAAACCCTATCAAAACACCATCCAGAAATTACTTTAAAACTCTGGCATTAACTCATAACACCAGAGTGGCAATTCCTGTTCACAAGAGCTTTCCAGACACAGTAACGAAACTACAGCTGTGAACTGGAACAAAAATGCAAAAACAAACATGGACAAGAGTCCAACTTATCTAGTAGTTGTCTAGGAGCAGGAACAAGCACAGAGAGGCTTCTGATAACATTGTTGACCGGCAAGCAACTAACAGAGCAGCAAGGTTATATAGCGACTCCCACATCTTGATGGGAACAGGTGAACAGAGAAGATGAAGACACCAGTTCAATTCCACCAGTAGCCACCGGGGGAGCCCAGAATCCAAATTCACAACATCCGGCCTACTAAAGGTGTCTGTCTGCCCCTGCCTGGTGTTGTCCTCAACTGAATAAAGCTGAGCTTCTACCTTCTGTTCCAAATTACCATTTTTAAAAATGCAATTGGCTGTTCCGGCCTACTAAAGGTGTCTGTCTGCCCCTGCCTGGTGTTGTCCTCAACTGAATAAAGCTGAGCTTCTACCTTCTGCCTCTTACTAACTGCTGTTTTTTTAAAAAATTGGCTGTTCCGGCCTACTAAAGGTGTCTGTCTGCCCCTGCCTGGTGTTGTCCTCAACTGAATAAAGCTGAGCTTCAACCTTCTGTTCCAAATTACCATTTTTAAAAATGCAATTGGCTGTTCCGGCCTACTAAAGGTGAATGTCTGCCCCTGCCTGGTGTTGTCCTCAACTGAATAAAGCTGAGCTTCAACCTTCAGTTCCAAATTACCATTTTTAAAAATGCAATTGGCTGTTCCGGCCTACTAAAGGTGTCTGTCTGCCCCTGCCTGGTGTTGTCCTCAACTGAATAAAGCTGAGCTTCAACCTTCAGTTCCAAATTACCATTTTTAAAAATGCAATTGGCTGTTCCGGCCTACTAAAGGTGTCTGTCTGCCCCTGCCTGGTGTTGTCCTCAACTGAACAAAGCTGAGCTTCCACATTCTGGCTTTCGCCCTATACTATCAGATATTAAACTGCATTTGGCCTACTAGTGTGGTTATGCCCTTGAAACAGTGTCTGCTGCTCTTGGGTTTGCTACTCCACTGAACAAAGCAATGCCGCCTGTTTAGTCCTGTTACCAATTTTGAACTGCATTTAGCCTACTTTATTCTTTGGCCCTATATCTGTTTCCTCCTCATCCTGCCCATTGCCCAGCCACTGCTAGATGAGTCTGCTGGTACATTGACCTAGACCACTACATTCCCCTTATACTCTACACAGCCAGAATCTGACCCTGCTGAAAGTAAGGTTCCCCTTCCCGCATGTTATACCACCTTACACAGGGACAGAGAGGAAGGTGCAGATGAAAGTGCAGGTTCCTTCATCAGGTGGGGGGGCATACTCGTTGGCGACGTCACTGGCACAGGGCCCCTCAGAGTACGCAAAAGTGTCGCTGCTGGTGGGAGGCGCCCCCGCCATGCAAACACACATCGCTGTACTTTGAGGGGCCCTGTGCCAGTGCCAATGCGAACGAGTGGGCCCCCCCTGCTTGCTCAGGATCACAGCACTTGCAACGTTGAAATACTTACCTTTCCCTGCAACACCGCCGTGACGTAGTCCGCATTTCCTGGGCCCACGAAAAACTTGAGCCGGCCCTACTCCCCCCACAACTTTTGCCAAATGACCCCCAATTCCCTATGCCCAACTATTATTATAAAGTTAATTAAGATTGACAAGCTTCAGAAACAAGAATGGATGTTTTTGGCATTAAAATGGGCACTGTAGGTGTTTTCCTGGCCTCCACTCACTGCCGACTATGCTTCCCCATTGACTTGCATTGGGTTTCGTGTTTCGGTCGATCCCCGACTTTTAGCGATAATCGGCCGACTGCACTCGACTCGACTCTGGACAAAATCGGGTTTCACAAAACCCGACTCGATCTTAAAAAAATGGAAGTCGCTCAACTCTAATGGCAATAATTAGTATCGCTCCTTTATTTATTTATTTTTCTAACTTCTTTAGACTGTAGCAAAACAAATCCTTGTCCACTGGACCATCCATATAATATTAATAAGTTCTTTAAATATACAGTAATTTTTTTGATTATTTTTCTAGAATATCCTGTTCCAAGGAGACACAACAAACATCTGGGCAATGTCCCCACACTGCACAAAACTGGAAGTTATTCAAGTTATTTGGGTCCCATATCACTTTCTGCCAATAACGTGTGAAATTTTTGTCTAGTATCAAGTGAGTGCAACACTATGTTCATTTTTACAGTGCTAAGTGCACTATGGGTGGTATGTCACTGTCTTCTGCACAAGAGATATAGAAGTGAACAAATAACCTACAGCAACACTGAAGAGGCATCCATAGGGGATCTGTGAAAAAATTAATGATGCAACAGATAATTACAACTTTATGGCAAAGTATTTGAGCAATGTGTAAATTTGAGGGCTGTCAGATAACACCTTTAGCGATAGTATGATCATCATTCAGTAACCTTTTTAATAATTGTAATTAATGTAGATTGCATTGTAGACATTTGGCTTTATTTTGACATTTACGTGTCTTTACTATTGATCATTGTCAAAAAGGTCTTGTTAAATCCAGTATGATTTAAGGTTTTTTTATTATAAAATATGAAACAGTCCAAATGAGATGAACTCTTTTTATAGGCACTGTATAAAAAAATCGAAAGTATCTATTAGGTCTGTAATTATACAAATATAATTTGACATTGTCAATGAAAGGTACTGTCTTGATTTATAGAATTGTCCTCTAGTTTTATTGCTTTGGGGTGTCTTGCACAATTTATATATAAATGTGTGAGTGTTTGTGTGTATATAAAGGTAAATGATGGCGATAAATGGCTTTACATAAAATAACCTGTGTTTCTAAGAATTTACATTTTTGATACTCCTTTTCTATGATTATCTACAGTTAATGTATCTACTAAAAGTTATATACATATGGAATGTTAAATGTGGAATTTAATTAACTTCTTCAAGCTATAAACTTATACTCTACTGACTTTCTAGTTCTGAAAACATTTCATTTGTCATCTGCATTATACCAAGAACAATATTTTTTATAACCTGACACTCAAAAGTGTGCTGCCTTCAGGTTAAATTTAGTTTGCAGGATATATAGTTGCATAGGTGAAAGAATGACATTGACTCCTTTAATAAATCTTTATTAAACCATACTTACGACCTCGCCCATTCCCTTGACGCCTTCGTCATCTGCAAAAGAGTTAAAAATAACAAACAACAATATTCCTCACCTTTCTGCAGAGATGCTGCTAATCCATTTGTCTCACGACGGGTCTAATTCTACTACATCTAGATCCATTTTAATAGGCAGTAAATGCTAATTACACAGCTGCGAGCTGATATTAATAGCTTAGGAAGCTCCATGGGTAATGCCCCCTTCCTAGGCTCTAAACATCTGCCCCCAGCCGTCGAGAGCCCATGCCATGTTTTCAGAAAAATCTTTTATAAATGAAATACATGTACAGTAAGCTGCACACACATTGTACTAAATGCATATGTCCCTGACATATATAAATATCTATTCTATGTGTATTTACTGTATGTAATCCCTCTCTTCTATCCTGTCGGCTCCTGCAGTGATTTTACAGAACACGGTAGATCGATCTATCTATCTATCTATCTACAGTATCTATGTAATATACAGTATATACATATACAGCTCTGGCAAAAATTAAGAGACCACTGCAAAATCTTCTGATTTTTCTCTTTATAGGTACATTTTTGAGTGAAATGTAAATTGTTCTTTTATTCTATAAACTTCTGACAACATGTCTCCGAATTTCCAAGCAGTAAATTTTGTATTTTTTTCTGACAAAGAAAAATGGTCAAAATAAAAACCCAGTGCTTTCAGACCTCAAATAATGCAAAGAAAACAAGTTCATGATGATTTATAAACAACAATACTAATGTTTTAACTCAGGAAAAGTTCAGAAATCAATATTTTGTGGAATAACCATGATTTTTAACCCTAGAACGCATACCCATATAAATCTACACATTCACGCACCTGGGGCCTTTTAGGCCTGTTTACAATTATCATGGAATAACTCAAATAAAAATACTTTCCAAAGTTTATTGCAAAGTAAGGATGCGTTCCCACTAGCGCAGGGGTCTGCCAGGACGGGATTCCGTAATGGATCTGACCTCCCGGTGACCCCAGCTAAGGCTGGCAGATGCATACCTTGGGCTTCGGAGGCCTGCCAGGTTACTTGTTTTCTATTTTCTGTAAAATTACTTTAGTTAGAATGTTGAAACTCTAGGTATTCCTCAGGTATATAGTTGTTAGTGATTTCCAGTTGTTCATATATTTTTATGTTATAGGCATTTCGGTATAACAACCTTTTTTTGGGACTACCCCATATTCACGCACCTGGGGCCTTTTAGGCCTGTGTGTAAATAACACGGAATAACTCAAATAAAAATACTTTTCAAAATGTATTTTACAATTGCAAGGTAAGGATGCATTCCAACTAGCACTGGGGTCCGCCAGGAGGGGATCCGTAATGGATCTGACCTCCTGGTGACCCCAGCTAAGGCTGGCGGAATCCCGCCATTCCGGCAGCCTTAGCTGGAGTTACCAGGAGGTCAGATCCATTATGGATCCCCTTCTGGCGAACCCCAGTGCTACTGGGAACACAGCCTAAGATGTGTATATTTCAAAACATAATTATGTGCATAAAACCACAAAAAAGTAAGTAAACGGGCACGCCAAATATATGCATTCTATATGCAATTTTTTTATGAAAACATTTTTTGGTTGTAGCAAACTTGGTGCAGGAATATTTATTTGTAACTTTACATATTCCCCCGACAATTCTCGCATATTATTTTTTTGGCTGAATGTTCCTTGCATACATTTTGTCCCCAAGTAGAACAGAAACGCTCCGATTTTCTTTCCTTCTTTGCTGGACAAATATAGCAGCGCTTTCTTTTTTTTTCTCTTTGCTCTGGATGTTCCAGAAAGCGTATTCCACATCGGATCATTGCCTCCGTAATTTGCCTTGATAAGCATATCATGCTGCTTCTCTCCATCATAGTAGGCATCAAAAGTTCATAACAAAGTTCTGTCAAAAATAGACGTCTCTTGTCTTTCCTGTTGGCATCGAATTCTGGATTAGTTTGAGAATAAACAATGTAGCTATTGAGGGCTGACACATCAAGGATATTGGAAAAAAGGGCAACGTTTAGCCTGCCTTTTGCACGAATACTCTCCAATCATTTCGTCCATCTTGTCGACACCTCCTTTTGTCTTATTATAATGCAGTATGATTTCAGGGTTTTTTTTCCTGTCATTGATGTCAATACTTCCATCATGATGCATTGTACTCAGTAATATCACAAATTTTTCTTTCTTGGCTTTATAAGACACCATTGTTGCTTGATTGCAGAAACCGAATACACTCTCGTAGATTGTTCGCTGTGCATTGTGCTTCATGATTGGAGGAATTTCACGGCGGTTTGGCCTCATAGTACCAACAAGTGTAAGTTGCTTTTGAAGCAAAAAGTTGGCCATTTCAAAATTGGTAAAGTAATTATCCATTGTAATATTTTTATTCTTTTTTTTTTCCTATTTTTATTATTTTTATTATTTTTATGTTGTCATGCAGAATCCACACTCTTCCCAGCAATAGCAGAGTCATAAAAGTTCTTCCCCAGCAACAATACAGACAAAAAGACTGAGTATCACATGTAAACCTAGTACAGGCCTAAAAGGCCCCAGGTGCGTGAATATGGGGTAGTCCCAAAAAAAGGTTGTTATACTGAAATATCTGTAACATAAAAATATATGAATAACTGGAAATTACTAACAACTATATACCTGAGGATTACCTAGATTTTCAAAATTCTAACTAAAGTACTTTTACAGAAAATAGAAAACAAGTAACCTGGCAGGCCTGCGAGGCCCCAGGTATGCGTTCTAGGGTTAATCACAGCTTTCATGCGTCTTGGCATGCTTTCCACCAGTCTTTCACACTGCTTCTACTGCAAAAATGTAAGCAGTTCTTCTTAGTTTGATGGCTTGTGACTTTCCATCATCCTCTTGATTACATTCCAGAGGTTTTCAATGGGGTTCAGGTCTGGAGATTGGGCTGCCCATGACAGGGTTTTGATGTGGTGGTCTCTTAATTTTTGCCAGAGCTGTATATGTGTGTGTCACTTACATCTATATATCTATGTATTCTATGTCTACATATCTATTCTATTCTAACCTGTCAGACTGTGATATTACTGATGAATTGCCGACTTTTCCAAGGAGATCGGTGTGTAAAAATCAGACAGCAATCGCATCGTCCAAGTGCTGTGTGAATTTTTTCTTGCACCCATTGACTTCTATTGCGGGATGCAATCCAATTTCCGATTAGAATCACAGCATGCTGCGATTTTTTTCCAGTCTGATAGTGATCCCGTCCGAGCTGGAAAAAAAATGCTGAAGAACACACAATGATAGAATAACATTGGTCCGAATGCAATCTTATTTTTAATCGGATTGCATTTGCCCGATTTCATCGCAAATGGGAATGACCCCTTAAAACGATCCCACTGATGGATTCAAACGTAAAGAAGTCAACCACTTTCTCTTGCTCGTGGAGCTTTCCAAACTGACCAGCACTTCTGCCCATGTAACATCTGCTGGTGGAGGAGTATGTGACTAGACCTGTCCATCAGCCTCCTGCAATTGTAAAACATCTCACATGGCAAAGCTGCTTTTCTATTTTGCTGAAACTGATGGACAGGTCTGGTCATATGATGTTAGTACTGGTGACTGCTTTTCCAGGTTTTGCATCAGTCTGTAGTGCAGTTGACTCTTTGCAATGTTAAGTGTCTAAAAGAACTGCTAGCAGCAGGATGTTGTTCCAAATACAGATGCATAATTCAGTGCATGTCTCCCCAAAGTGGAAAATTTGTCATGACTTATATAATGTTTATTAAACTCAAGCAGTGGGAGGTCTGCTGTATGTACATCACATAAAATACATTAATACTGTAGTATATATATCTTATTAAATACAATGAGACTTCAATAAAAAAATTACATAGGATACGCCAAGACCGCTGTATACATCACATAGGATAAACTGAGACTGAGGGATATACAGCACATCAGATACACTGAGACTGCTGTATATGCAACACATAGAATGAACTAAGACTGCCGTATACAGTATACATCACATATGATACACATATGCAGCACTGGCTAGCATAGGACTTAAAAAAAATTATAGAGTTGGCTGCTGCTGGAGAAACAGGGCCAGGCTGTCTATCAGGAATCTGCAGCTGAGCTGGACATGTCCCATCTATGTTCTAAGAGTCATCAACCATGATATTGTTTTTTGGGTTTTAAATAGATTCTATCATACAATTATTGATACAGTACCAGAACCTGCTACTATCATTTTCATTGTCAGTGATAAAACTTTCTGCTGAAGGTCAAAGAAATGAACCTTTCAAAAATTCGCAAGAAATATTTCTGTATCTTTGAAATGAGTATGTGAAAGTCTTATTGGAGGTATGTTTTATGTAATGTAAATGCTGAGCTCTGGAAGAAGTTCATGATCCCTGTTGAGGCCTGTTTCACCTTGTTAGTTGTAGGAAATATCCCTAAAGCTATCTGAATGAAATATACCGCATGTGTGATACTGCATGTGAAATCCACACCTGTCTCCCTTCTTTTTTTTACTAAAGAACATTTAGTAAAGATAAGTGACAAATATTATAAATATGGATTTCTGGAGCTAATAGCAATATAGCAGGTCATAAAAACTATGAAAAATCTGTGAATAACATTTTTTGACATTTTCATTCATTAGCATGTATCCAGAGGTTACTAGGAATCAATAGTCAATAGAAGAGATGCCTGAGGTAATATCACAAGGTCTTTGTAGCACAATAGGTACTGTACATAACATCTCTTTCAAGCGGTCACACTCTTTAACCCGTCTGAAAAAGTGCTTAATGAACATATGCATTGCAATGTAAGAACCACTTGCTGTACATATGTACAGTTTTTGGAGCTCCTTTTGAAACCACTGTAAAAGTGCAGATGTTTCTGAAGCGTCTTCCTGTAGCAAAACTATTCAGGTATGCCGGCATCTAAAAGATATCAGGTGCACATACCCTTATAGATTTATAGCATTTTCTTACTTCTCTGGCAGCTTCATTTAAGAGCTCGTTCAAAGCTCGAATCATACAGCCATGTGTTGTCTGAGTAAAATGAGAAACCACACTGACCAACGTACAGTAATTCAATTGGGCTGTTCACATGACAGTTTTTTTTTTCTCACGGGCCAAGTATCCATGTGATAAAAATGTGATATAAATTGCAGCGTTCTCTATTCTTTGCGTATTTTCATTGTAACTCCTCTATTCAAGTTTAAAATAATAGGATGCCATGCGGATTAATGCCAAAGTCTGTAAGGTAGACATTGACAACTACTAACTAGAGATGAATGAATCTTTTGAAATTTGATTTTGCCAACTGCGCCAAATTTTCACAAAAACCACATAATCACATAATTAAAATGCCTCTAATTGCCTGGATAATATGTTAATAACGCTGTGACTAGAGGAGAGCGAACCTTCCAAGGTTTAGTTTTGTTCGGTTTGCCAAACGTCTTTGCCGAATGATTCGTCAAACATATACAAACCCCATTGCATTCAATGGGAGGCTAAACCAAACGTTTAAATAACATCTTAAAAAGTGACAAAAAGCTTCCCAAATAGTTAAAATTAGGGCAGACACCATGAAAAGTAGCATCAATTGACCCACATTGGAAATTTGCTAATATCACAGCAGCAGTCAACCATGGGCCATGCATGATATATCAGGGTCTGGGCCAGCATTTAGAGCTTTGAATTGAAGTTTAAATAAAGACCTGGTGGTTAAGGGAGTGGTGTAAGCTTCTTTGCAGGTGGGCCCTGATACTTCATGAAACAGCTTTTTTTTCCCAGCCACACTCAGATGGCACAAGCATAAGTTTCATAGACTATTATTGGTACAAAAATGTAAGGAAAGTAACACAGGTAGTTGACTGATCAATTGGCCCACAGTAGAACATTTTATAATGGCACAGCAGCAGTCATCCATGGGTCATGCTTGAGGTATCAGGGTCAGGAGCAGTATTAAGATCTTTGAACTGAAGTTTAAACTAAGACCTGGTGGTTAAGTGAGCGGTGTAAGCCTTCTTTGCTGGGAGCCCTGATACCTCATGCAACATTTTTTTTCCAAGCCACACTCAGTTGGCACAAACATCAATTTCCATGGAGAAGAAACAGTATAATAGGCCTCTGACACACCTTCCACTACAGTCAACCCACTAGAAGGAGACCCAACTTGGAGTCTTCACGTTTCAAAAAATTGTTTGTAACATCAGCAGCAGTAGCAACAGCAGGCCCAGAAGCCATGACAAAGGTGTCACAGACTGCAATAGCGCAAAATCAATGAATGACATTAAAAATGACTCCATCACCTAATATGCCCAGTCTGCGACTGGGTGCAAAAATCATTGGAGATTCATGACTTGTTCATTTTCCTGAAAATTATGTGGTTTCCACTTTCAGGGGACAGCCTGATGTGCTTATCCATCAGGACACCACCAACAACGCAGAAGACACGATCTGAGAGAACGCTGGCTGCCAGGCATGACAAAACCTCCAAGGTGTGACAGGATAGCTCAGGCCACTGTTCTATTTTTGAAGACCATAATGCTAAAGGATCAAAAAAAACCTAGAGACATTGGTGTTGAGATCCAGATACTCCTGCACCATTCTTTCCAGTCGTTCACAATGTGTCAGACTTGTACTCTATTCTGCTGGTGCACGGGCTGGTCTAAAAAATGTGTGAAATGACCCACACAAATTGTTTTTGCCACTTACACTGCTGCTGTTTTTGCAGTGACGCCTTGATGTTCCTGTTGTTGGACGTCTAGAACTGACATGCACACTGTGTGCCTCACTGCTGTCTTGAGGAAAACCACTCTTAAGATTGTCTACAAACGTGCTTCGATAATCCAGTATGTGTCCCTTTCCAGGGGGAAAAGCATATGGCTAAATTTACTCTTGTACTGTGGATCTAACAGAGTGCCAAACCAGTATTCAGCACTATTTCTAACCCTAAGAATGCGGGCATCACGTTGTCATGCAGCAAGAAGGTGCTCATTTGTCGGGCACTTCCATGAAGTCTAAGTCCATGGTGTGCTGGTGGCGAGGTAACACTCAAGGCTGCTTCCTCTGTCCCCTCCTGCCAACCACAGAAAACAAAGAGGGGATCATTATCATATTTACTAACAGTTTGTCTCGCACCGTGAGCCCCCCTCAATCACTGTAAGCCACTATCCCGTGGCAGCCGCCTGTGCGACAACAGTCTGGAAATTTGAGATATTGTTATCACTTCCACATCCTCCTCTGCTTCCACCTTTACTTCAAATTTGCTCCAGCTTATAGATGACCAGAATAGTGATACTGATGACGGCATCGTCAGAGCTAACCATCTTAGCAGTCATTTAAAAACTGTAAATAAGGGCGCAGAGGTCCTTCATTTATGCCCACTCTGACAGCGTGATTTGCACCATGTTCGTTGGCCCAGGCTATGCAAAGGGACATACTGCACCAGGGCTCATTTCTGCTGCCACAGTCACTGCAACATGTGCAGAGTGTAATTCCACTGTTTCGGAACATTGCAAATCGAACAGTTAACCAGTAGGCCGTTGCAGGCTATGTAGCAACGTGTCGATGACCTGCGGGGTGCGATAGTCGAAAGTGAGCACACAGCGACCATGTTTTCTGCAGCAGCACATCTAGGCCGACTTAGTGATGGAGAAATTACTGTAACACCAGATTGAGGACATGAGCCATGCAAGGCACATGTATGAGGTTGCCCCAGTGTTCAACTTTCTGAAACCGTCTGTATCCACCAGAAAGGGACAGATTGCAACAGATTGCAGATGGTGGAGCTCAAGTTTTAAGTTTCAGCATGTGTAGAAGGAAACATTCTTTTACATGACCACTATTTTAGTACAGTGAGATTCCCACACTAAGGCATATTGATCACGCATGTTCTGGTTCATGCATGTAGTTGTCAATTTATTGCAATGTTTGCCTCTACAGCATTTTTTTTGAAAATTTGGCAGATAATGTGAGTTTGGTCATCCTTTGCAGTCTCAAAAAGGGGCCAGGCTAGGCCACCCTTGCCGCCCATGTGAACTGCACAGTCAAGACCAGTGCAGGCAAGAGCCAGAGTTGGGGCTGAGGATACAGTGCTTTTTGTGGCAGCATCACTTTGTATCTGTGTGGGAAGCCGCAATACAACCTCCTTGTCTTCTTTCTTCTCCACCTCCTCTACTGGGCTACTCAGCTGCATAGCTCTGGGTTCCCACCAAGTGGGATCTACAACTGTATTGTCTTCCCCTCTACTTTCACATTCCTCACCCTGAGTCACCTTGCTCAACTTCCTGCCCTGACACATTACAGTCCTCATGCACCTCTGGCATCTGACTCTCATCAGGATCACCTCCACCCCCTATGGTTAATGTCTGGTGATGAGGGTCTGGATTGTGCTCCGACACTATTTCATCCAGCCCCAGTTCCAACATGAAAAGTTTTTGGGCATCGGTGCACATGCTTTCCTCCTCTGGATTCTGTGAATCTTTGGATCAGACCTCTGATGCCCAAGAAATAGAATGTGTGAAAAGCTCTGCAGAACGGCCTATTTGTGGCTTCCCACCGTCAGTTGACCATTTCGTGGGGGAAAACAAGTGTGATTGGGTGCTACCTCTGAGGATTGTACTGTGTGTAATGTTAAGGTGGAGGAAGAGGAGTAGAAGTGTTGTGAATTCCGCTCTTGGGCTCCCTCCGGTGGTTTTAAGTGGCACTTTTGTGAGTTCTGCTCTTGGGCTCCCTCCGGTGGTTTTGAGTGGAACTGCTGCTCCTTGGATTTAGCAGTCAGCAGCTGCTTCCACTGATCGTCTTTCTGGCTCGGCTATTTATCCTGGCTCTATCCTTCAGCCTGGGCCAGTTGTCAATGGTTCCTGGTTTGATTCACATCTCTGCTTGGATTTCCCTTATATTCTGACCAGTTCAGCAAAGATAAGTCCTTGCTTGTTCTTTTGCTGTCCACATATTGTGGACTTAATCGTTCAGCTCTTTCTATGTTTTTTCTTGTCCAGCTTGTCAATATGGATTTATTCAGTTAAGCTGGAAGCTCTGGGAAGCAGATTTACCCTCCACACCTTTAGTCAGGTGTGGAGATTTTTGTAAACTCTGTGGTGGATTTTTCTAGTTTTTTTATACTGACCGCACAGTATTCTGTCCTGTTCTATCTATCTAGCTAGACTGGCCTCCTTTGCTACATTCTGATTTCATTCTGCGTATGTCATTTCCCTCTCCACTCACAGTCAATATTTGTGGGGGGCTGCCTTTCCTTTGGGGATTTTCTCTGAGGCAAGATAGCTTTCCTGTTTCCATCATTAGGGGTAGTTAGTCCTCCGGCTGTGACGAGGTGTCTAGGGAGTGACAGGAACATCCCACGGCTACTTCTAGTGTTGTGATAAGCTCAGGAACTGCGGTTAGTACAGGTACCATCTCCTCCAGAGCTCGTCCCATGTTGCTCCTAAACCACCAGTTCATAACAGTAACAACTGGCCAAAAATGAATTAAATGCATCTCAAAAGAAGGAAAAAAAAGTTCTGAGCCATTTTTTTTTTGCAGTCTGTTTTGTCTTTTTTTTCCTCTTAATCTCTGGGTGGTGGAGGATTTTGGCGCTGGCATGGATGTTCAGGGTTTGTTTTCTCGTGTGGATCAACTTGCTGCAAGAGTACAGAGTATCCAAGATTATGTTGTCCAGACTCCGGCTTTAGAGCCTAAAATTCCTACTCCTGATTTGTTTTTTGGGGACAGATCTAAGTTTTTGAACTTTAAAAATAACTGCAAATTGTTTTTTGCTTTGAAACCCCGTTCCTCTGGTGATCCCATTCAGCAGGTTAAGATTGTCATCTCTCTGCTGCGTGGTGACCCTCAGGACTGGGCATTCTCCCTTGAATAAGGGAATCCGGCATTGCTTAATGTAGACGCATTTTTTCAAGCGCTCGGATTATTGTATGACGAACCTAATTCTGTGGATCATGCAGAAAAATCCTTGTTGGCCCTATGTCAGGGTCAGGAAGCGGCAGAATTATGCTGCCAGAAATTTAGAAAATGGTCTGTGCTCACTAAATGGAATTAGGATGCTCTGGCAGCAATTTTCAGAAAGGGTCTTTCTGAAGCCCTTAAAGATGTTATGGTGGGGTTCCCCACACCCGCTGGTTTGAGCGAATCTATGTCTCTAGCCATTCAGATTGATCGGCGCCTGCGCGAGCGCAAAGTTGTGCACCATAGAGCAGTGTCCTCTAAGCGGAGTCCTGAGCTCATGCAATGTGATAGGATTTTGACTAGAGCAGAACGGCAAGGATTCAGAAGTCAGAATAAGCTGTGTTTTTACTGTGGTGATTCTGCTCATGTTATTTCTGATTGCCCTAAGCGTACTAAGAGGGTCGCTAGGTCTGTTACCATCAGTACTGTACAGCCTACATTTCTCTTATCTGTGACCCTGATTTGCTCATTATCGTCCTTTTCTGTCATGGCATTTGTGGATTCAGGCGCTGCCCTGAACTTAATGGACTTGGAATTCGCCAGGCGCTGTGGTTTTTCCTTGCAGCCTTGGCAGAGCCCTATTCCTTTGAGGGGCATTGATGCTACACCGTTGGCCAAGAATAAACCTCAGTATTGGACCATGTGCATGGCTCCAGCACATCAGGAAGATTGCCGTTTTCTGGTGTTGCATAACTTGCATGATGTTGTTGTACTGGGTTTTCCATGGTTACAGGAACATAATCCGGTGCTGGATTGGAGATCTATGTCTGTGACTAGTTGGGGTTGTCAAGGGGTGCATTGTGACGTTCCTTTGATGTCAATTTCCTCTTCCTCCTCTTCTGAAGTCCCTGAGTTTTTGTCGGATTTCCAGGATGTATTTGATGAGCCCAAGTCCAGTTCCCTTCCTCCACATAGGGACTGTGATTGTGCTATTGACTTGATTCCTGGCGGTAAGTTCCCTAAGGGCCGACTTTTCAATCTGTCTGTGCCAGAGCATGCCGCCATGCGGAGATATGTCAAGGAGTCTTTGGAAAAGGGGCATATTCGGCCGTCTTCGTCACCATTGGGAGCGGGATTCTTTTTTGTTGCCAAGAAGGATGGCTCCTTGAGACCCTGTATTGATTATCGCCTTCTTAATAAGATCACGGTCAAATTCCAATACCCTTTACCTTTGCTTTCTGATTTGTTTGCTCGGATTAAGGGGGCTAGTTGGTTTACTAAGATTGACCTTCGAGGGGCATATAATCTTGTTCGTATTAAACAGGGTGACGAATGGAAAACTGCATTTAATACGCCCGAAGGCCATTTTGAATACCTTGTGATGCCTTTCGGGCTTTCTAATGCTCCTTCTGTATTTCAGTCCTTCATGCATGATATTTTCCGCAATTATCTTGATAAATTCATGATTGTGTATTTGGATGATATTTTGATTTTTTCCGATGATTGGGAGTCTCATGTGAAGCAGGTCAGGATGGTATTACAGATCCTTCGTGATAATGCTTTATTTGTGAAGGGGTCTAAGTGCCTATTTGGAGTTCAGAAGGTCTCTTTTTTGGGTTTTATTTTTTCTCCCTCGTCTATAGAAATGGATCCTGTTAAGGTCCAAGCCATTCATGACTGGATTCAACCCACATCGGTAAAGAGCCTTCAGAAATTTTTGGGCTTTGCTAATTTTTATCGCCGTTTCATTGCCAACTTTTCCAGTGTGGTTAAGCCCCTGACCGATTTGACGAAGAAAGGCGCTGTTGTGACGAATTGGTCCTCTGCGGCGGTTGAGGCCTTTCAGGAGCTTAAACGCCGATTTACTTCTGCCCCTGTGTTGCGTCAGCCGGATGTTTCTCTTCCTTTTCAGGTTGAGTTTGACGCTTCTGAGATTGGGGCAGGGGCCGTTTTGTCTCAGAGGAATTCTGATGGTTCTTTGATGAAACCGTGTGCCTTTTTTTCCAGAAAGTTTTCGCCTGCGGAGAGCAATTATGACGTTGGCAATCGGGAGTTGTTGGCTATGAAGTGGGCATTTGAGGAGTGGCGACATTGGCTTGAGGGAGCCAAGCACCGCGTTGTGGTCTTGACCGATCATAAGAATCTGATTTACCTCGAGTCGGCCAAGCGGCTGAACCCTAGACAGGCTCGATGGTCCCTGTTTTTCTCCCATTTTGATTTTGTGGTCTCGTATCTTCCGGGATCTAAGAATGTTAAGGCTGATGCCCTTTCTAGGAGTTTTTTGCCTGATTCTCCTGGAGTCCTTGAGCCGGTTGGCATTCTTAAGGAAGGGGTTATTCTTTCTGCCATCTCCCCTGATTTGTGGCGGGTGCTTCAGGAATTTCAGGCTGATAAGCCTGACCGCTGTCCAGTGGGGAAGCTGTTGGTTCCTGATAGATGGACTAGTAAGGTAATTTCTGAGGTTCATTCTTCAGTGTTGGCAGGTCATCCTGGGATTTTTGGTACCAGAGATTTGGTTGCTAGGTCCTTTTGGTGGCCTTCCTTGTCGCGGGATGTGCGTTCTTTTGTGCAGTCCTGTGGGACTTGTGCCCGGGCCAAGCCTTGCTGTTCCCGCGCTAGTGGGTTGCTTTTGCCTTTGCCGGTCCCTGAGAGGCCCTGAACACATATTTCCATGGATTTTATTTCGGATCTTCCTGTTTCCCAGAAGATGTCTGTTATCTGGGTGGTTTGTGACCGGTTCTCTAAAATGGTCCATTTGGTACCTTTGCCTAAATTGCCTTCCTCCTCTGATTTGGTTCCATTGTTTTTTCAGCATGTGGTTCGTTTGCATGGCATTCCGGAGAATATTGTGTCTGACAGAGGTTCCCAGTTTGTTTCTAGGTTTTGGCGGGCCTTTTGTGCTAGGATGGGCATTGATTTGTCTTTTTCTTCGGCGTTCCATCCTCAGACAAATGGCCAAACTGAGCAAACTAATCAGACCTTGGAAACCTATTTGAGATGCTTTGTGTCTGCTGATCAGGATGATTGGGTGGCTTTCTTGCCGTTGGCCGAGTTTGCCCTTAATAATCGGGCTAGTTCGGCTACTTTGGTTTCGCCTTTCTTTTGTAATTTTGGTTTTCATCCTCGTTTTTCTTCAGGGCAGGTTGAGCCTTCTGATTGTCCTGTTGTGGATTCTGTGGTGGACAGGTTACAGCAGATTTGGACTCATGTGGTAGACAATTTGACGTTGTCTCAGGAAAAGGCCCAACGTTTTGCTAACCGCTGTCGGTGTGTTGGTCCCCGGCTTCGGGCGGGGGATTTAGTCTGGTTATCATCTCGTCATGTTCCTATGAAGGTTTTTTCCCCTAAGTTCAAGCCTCGGTTTATTGGTCCTTATAAGATTTCTGAGATTATCAATCCGGTGTCTTTTCGTTTGGCCCTTCCAGCCTCTTTTGCCATCCATAATGTTTTCCATAGATCTTTGTTGCGGAGATATGTGGTGCCCGTTGTTCCCTCGGTTGATCCTCCTGCCCCGGTGTTGGCTGAGGGGGAGTTGGAATATGTGGTGGAGAAAATTTTGGATTCTCGTTTTTCGAGGCGGAGGCTTCAGTATCTTGTCAAGTGGAAGGGTTATGGCCAGGAGGATAATTCTTGGGTGGTTGCCTCCGATGTCCATGCCGCCGATTTGGTTCGTGCCTTTCACTTGGCTCGCCCTGATCGGCCTGGGGGCTCTGGTGAGGGTTCGGTGACCCCTCCTCAAGGGGGGGGGGGTACTGTTGTGAATTCCGCTCTTGGGTTCCCTCCGGTGGTTGTAAGTGGCACTTTTGTGAGTTCTGCTCTTGGGCTCCCACCGGTGGTTTTGAGTGGAACTGCTGCTCCTTGGATTTAGCAGTCAGCAGCTGCTTCCACTGATCATCTTTCTGGCTCGGCTATTTATCTTGGCTCTATACTTTAGCCTGGGCGAGTTGTCAATGGTTCCTGGTTTGATTCACATCTCTGCTTGGATTTCCTTGATGTTCTGATTAGTTCAGCAAAGTTAAGTCCTTGCTTGTTCTTTTGCTGTCCACATATTGTGGACTTAATCGTTCAGCTCTTTCTATGTTTTTTCTTGTCCAGCTTGTCAATATGGATTTATTCAGTTAAGCTGGAAGCTCTGGGAAGCAAATTTACCCTCCACACCTTTAGTCAGGTGTGGAGATTTTTGTAAACTCTGTGGTGGATTTTTCTAGTTTTTTTATACTGACCGCACAGTATTCTGTCCTGTTCTATCTATCTAGCTAGACTGGCCTCCTTTGCTACATTCTGATTTCATTCTGCGTATGTCATTTCCCTCTCCACTCACAGTCAATATTTGTGGGGGGCTGCCTTTCCTTTGGGGATTTTCTCTGAGGCAAGATAGCTTTCCTGTTTCCATCTTTAGGGGTAGTTAGTCCTCCGGCTGTGACGAGGTGTCTAGGGAGTGACAGGAACATCCCACAGCTACTTCTAGTGTTGTGATAAGCTCAGGAACTGCGGTTAGTACAGGTACCATCTCCTCCAGAGCTCGTCCCATGTTGCTCCTAAACCACCAGTTCATAACATAGAAGCCACTTGATGCAGCGCTTGTCATCCACTGGAGCTCTTTCTCAGCCTGATCTACAAGGTGGTCCACTATGCGGCTCCCAAAGAAAGGGACTGGGGGTAGCCCTTCCTGTAACAGATGTTGTCAGTGGTCTTTGGTGTCATGTCGGACGCTGTTCAGACCAGGTCGTTCGACAGACAGCGGTAATTCCGCTTTTGACCACTATGTGCTCATTGGCGTCGGCTAGATTTTATCTAGCTGGTCCGGGGTTAATTTACCTGATGCTCGGATTGGAAGCTGGGCCATGCCCATTGCCTTTAAATAGTTCTCCTGAACATTGGGCGTCGCCGATTATAGCTTCTGTCTTGTGCGTTGTTATCTCGGTCTGGAGTGGTGAGCTAGTAGTTGGAGTATCGTTGCTGGTGGTGTATTTCCCTTTGTCTTATTTACTCCTTCCTATATTTGTATTTATTTTGCCCTGCGCATTTATAGTGTTTTCCTGAGTGACTGCGGCGTGGTGTATATTTTCCGTTATCCTTGTCTGTTCTAACTGTGGGTATTGGTGTATGATCTTTTTACTGGGTGGTGGGCGGTGGTTTCAGCCTAGGGTTGAAACAGGAGACAGGGCAAGGGTCGAGGCCTAGACATGCACACCATCAGTGTAAACTCTAGGTAGAGAGTCAGTCAGGATTTCCCTAGTCTGAGGGAAATTTCAGGGGCCCGGGTTATTAGCTCTTGCCCACCTAGTCTCCCCGTGACATTATAATCGGCCTTTAAAACAAACAAAAAAAAAGGGGTTTCCTTTTTTTTGTTTTGTCATGGATCCCATGACTTCCATAACCCACCAGTTGAGGGCGCTGTTCCTTCAGGTCACTAAGTTGAGGGGGGCAGTGCAGCAACAGGGAGTAGCAGTATCTAATGTGCAAGCTGGAGCGACAGGTAGAGTTGCTGAGCTTAAGTTTCCTTTGACTGAAAAATTTGCTGGGGAACGCAGTAAATTTGTTTCTTTTCGTGAAGCTTGCAAACTATATTTCCGTATGCGCCCCATCTCCTCAGGTAATGAGGCTCAGTGTGTGGGCCTCGTGTTGTCATTGTTAAGCGGGGATCCCCAGGCATGGGCGTTTTCTTTGCCATCTGATTCTGCTGCTATTTGACTCTGTGGAGAGTTTTTTTCCTTTCTTGGAAATATTTACGATGAGCCTGACAGAATGGCTCTAGCAGAATCTAAGATACGCACTATTCGCCAGGGGGAGTGAGTAGCAGAGGATTACTGTTCTGAATTTCGTCACTGGGCAATCGATACACAGTGGAATAATCCAGCGCTGCAGAGTCAACTTATTCATGGGGTTTCTGGAAGGGTTAAAAAAGCCCTTCTGATGTATGAGACTCCTACTTCTCTAGATTCCGCTATGAGTCTGTTTGTCCGCATTGATCGCCGTTTGCGTCAGGGGGAGCATGAGACATCTCCTATGGGAGAGGGTTTAGGTTCACGTGAGGTTGCTGCAGGTGAGCCCACGGAGCCTATGCAAATCGCAGGGGTGTCACATGTGAAGCATCGAGCCCCTGAGCTCAGGAAGCATCGAGCCTGTTTTTACTGCAGTAAGACTGGTCATTTTATTAACATCTGTCCTCTACTGTCTAAGAAAAACGCAACGGCGGAAAAACTTCTAAACTCAGAGGGTGTGGAGGAGACCAATCTGAGCTTATGTATATCCTCCATGGTTGTTTCTCAATGCATGCTTCCTGCTAAGGTTATAATCACTGGCAGTGAGCTGCCAATTCCTGTGTTTGTGGATAGTGGTTCAGCCACAAATCTCATTGATGAGGAGTTTGCGCGCACAGCAGGTTTTAGGATTGAAAAACTGCCTCATCCTATCCGCGTGGTCACCATCAATGCTGCTCCTCTCTCACAGGGGGAGATTACTGAATTTGTGGCTGAGGTGAAACTCCACATTGGGGTTCTACATTCCGAGCAGGTTACATGTAAGGTGCTCAGGAATCTTCCTGCTCAGGTGGTTTTGGGTTTTCCATGGTTGTCTATGCACAACCCGGTAATTGACTGGAAAACTCAGGACATAATTCAGTGGAGCGAATTCTGCCAGGAAAATTGCCTGGCCACATGTGTGTCTGCTGTGACTTCAAGCGTTTCGGAGTCACTTCTGGATTTTGTGGATGTGTTCTCTGAGAAGGGTTGTTCAGAGTTGCCGCCACATCGCCCCTATGACTGTACTATCAGATTTAAACCAGGGGCCAAATTGCCTAAAGCAAGGATGTTTAACATCTCCGGTCCGGAGAGACAAGCATTAAAGGATTACATTGCTGTAAGTTTGAGCAAAGGGCACATCAGGCCTTCATCCTCGCTTGTGGCAGGAGGGTTCTTCTTCGTGAAGAAGAAAGATGGCGGATTATGCCCGTGTTTGGATTTCAGGGAATTGAACCAGATTACGGTTCGTGATCCATACCCTATGCCACTAATACCAGATTTGTTCAACCAGGTGGCAGGTGCTAAGTGGTTTACCAAGCTTGACCTCAGGGGGGCGTACAACCTCATAAGAGTCCGTCAAGGTGATGAGTGGAAGACGGCTTTTAATACCCCTGAGGGTCATTTTGAAAATTTGGTGATGCCATTTGGGTTGACTAATGCACCTGCAGTGTTCCAACATTTCATTAATGATGTGTTTTCGCATGTTTTGGGGAAATTCGTTATCGTGTACTTAGATGACATCCTCATATATTCTTGTGACCGTAATACTCATTTAGATCATGTCAGGCAGGTGTAACAGCATTTCAGAGAGAATAAGCTGTATGCTAAACTTGAGAAATGTTTATTTTCTGTTCAAGAGTTGCCTTTCTTGGGTTATATTGTGTCTGCTTCTGGTTTTAAAATGGACGCCGCTAAGGTGCAAGCGGTGCTGCATTGGGAACGGCCTGATAATCTGAAAGCACTTCAGCGGTTCTTTGGGTTTTCTAACTACTATAGGAAATTTATCAAGGATTTTTCCATCATTGCTAAACCGCTAACTGACATGACTAAAAAGGGTACCAATTTCTCCGTTTGGCCTGAGGCTGCTGTGCGCGCATTTGAATTTCTTAAGAACAGTTTTGTTTCAGCCCCCATTCTTGTGCAGCCAGACGTATCTAAACTATTTGTTGTGGAAGTCGATGCGTCTGAGGTTGGTGTGGGGGTGGTACTATCATAAGGCTCATCTTTGAGTGATTTGCGTCCATGCGCCTTTTTCTCCAAGAAACTGTCGTCCGCCGAACGTAACTACGATATCGGCAACAGGGAGTTGTTGGCAATCAAGTTGGCCTTTGAGGAATGGCGACACTTCTTGGAGCGGTCGGTACATCAGGTTGCTGTTATTACCGATCATAAGAATCTGCTGTATTTGGAGTCAGCCAAGCGTCTGTCCCCCAGGCAGGCTCGCTGGGCATTGTTTTTCACGCGGTTCAATTTTGTTGTCACTTACAGACCGGGGTCTAAAAACACTAAGGCGGATGCTCTGTCCAGGTGTTTTCTGGGGGGAGAACCTCGGGAGGATCCAGTACCCATCCTCCAAAAGGGTGTTGTGGTTTTGGCTCTCACTACCGAGGTTGAGGCTGAGATTGCCGAGGCTCAGGAGGAGGTACCGTCTGAGCTTTCCATCAACAAATCTTTTGTACCGCTTCATCTTCGCTTAAAGGTTTTGGCGGAACATCATGATGCTGTCCTGGCTGGCTACCCAGGGGTTAGAGGTACCTTGGAGTTGGTGTCACGTCGGTTTTGGTGGCCCAAGATCCAACAGGATGTGGTCTCATACGTGTCAGCTTGTACCACGTACGCTAGGGCTAAGATGCCCCGCTCCCGTCCTGTTGGCACACTCCTTCCTCTTGAGGTACCTAGTAAGCCATGAACGGAAATCTCCATGGATTTCATCACTGATTTGCCTTCCTCAGCTGGGAACTTGGTCATCTTGGTGATTGTTGATCAGTTGTCAAAAATGTCGCACTTTGTGTCTTTGCCTTTGTTGCCTAACGCTAAGACTCTGGCTCAGGTATTTGTGCAGGAGGTGGTCAGACTTCATGGGGTTCCGTCTGACATCGTGTCTGATATGGGGTCTCAGTTTGTGGCAAAATTTTGGAAAGCATTTTGCTCACGGCTGGGGATCAAGTTGTCTCATTCTTCAGCGTTTCATCCTCAGTCAAATGGTCAGACTGAGCGTATGAACCAAAATTTGAAGCAGTACTTACGTGGTCTACGTTCCTTCCTTTGGCTGAGTTTGTCATCAATAATCACCTCCAGGAGTCGTCTGGGGAGTCTCCGTTTTTTTGTGTTTATGGGCTACATCCTCAATTTTGTACTTTGAGTCAGAGGGGCTCTTCCGGCGTTCCGGAGGAGGACCAGTTAGGAGCACAATTGTCATCAGTCTGGAGGAGAGTTAAACAGCGCCTGTTGAGTGTGGGTGCTAGGTACAAATGTGTGGCTGACAGTAGGCATGTGCTAGGTCCGGACCTGAGTGTGGATGACTGGGTGTGGTTATCCACAAAAAACATAAGACTCAAAATACCATCCCTTAAATTGGGTCCACGGTTTATTGGTCCATTTAGGGTCACCGCCGTCATTAACCCAGTAGCGTACCGATTGGAGCTGCCTACATTGTATAAGATACACAACGTGTTCCACAGGTCTCTTTTAAAGAAGGTGGTGGGTTCTGTGGACGCGGCGCCTATGCCACCTCCAATCTTGGTGGATGGTAATTTGGAATTTGAAGTCTCCAAGGTGGTTGACTCTCGTGTAGTGCGCCGCACTTTACAGTACTTGGTACACTGGCGCGGTTATGGGCCTGAGGAGAGGTCCTGGGTACCAGCCTCGGACATTCATGCGTATCGGCTGCTCAGGTTTTTTCACCGTCGCCATCCAGTCAAGCTGGGTCCTATAAGCCGTGAGGGCCCTGGGGTCCCTCGTGGAAGGCGGGGTACTGTCATGTCAGACGCTGTTCAGACCAGGTCGTTCGACAGACAGCGGTAATTCCGCTTTTGACCACTATGTGCTCATTGGCGTCAGCTAGATTTTATATAGCTGGTCCGGGGTTAATTTACCTGATGCTCGGATTGGAAGCTGGGCCATGCCCATTGCCTTTAAATAGTTCTCTTGAACATTGGGCGTCGCCGAATATAGCTTCTGTCTTGTGCGTTGTTATCTCGGTCTGGAGTAGTGAGCTAGTAGTTGGAGTATCGTTGCTGGTGGTGTATTTCCGTTCGTCTTATTTACTCCTTTCTATATTTGTATTTATTTTGCCCTCTGCATTTATAGTGTTTTCCTGAGTGACTGCGGCGTGGTGTATATTTTCGGGTATTGGTGTATGATCTTTTCACTGGGTGGTGGGCGGTGGTTTCAGCCTAGGGTTGAAACAGGAGACAAGGCAAGGGTCGAGGCCTAGACATGCACACCATCAGTGTAAACTCTAGGTAGAGGGTCAGTCAGGATTTCCCTAGTCTTAGGGAAATTGCAGGGGCCCGGGTTATTAGCTCTTGCCCACCTAGTCTCCCCGTGACATTTGGATCTGAGGAGATGTTGTTTGTTCAGTTGAGCTTTCATTAACATTAACACATAACCCATGTACACATGAAATACCAGTCACATTCCTCCCCATCACAACAACCTCACTTTTTACCACTCATGTTGTATGTAGCCTTCCCCTCTTGTAACCTGCTGTTTCCCAACCTTATGCCCACAGATGTCAGTCACCTGTCACTAAAAGAACAATTACTATTTATTTTCTTAGATAGTGTGCCTGAACAACTCTGTTATACCTAAAGATTTTTACTAGGAAATGTTTTATCACCAGAGATTAGGATTAGCAAATGGTGGCTCCTGAGACTGCAACACAGTTTTTGCACCATCTCGTTAGATGTTGGAAGATTTATTTCACACAGGACAGGATCCCATCTTGCTAACTGACAAGTTTACTTACAGCACGAGCAGGAGTGGCTTCTATGCACTGTGACACTTAGAAAATGGTGCCAGTAAACAAAATGTCTGCTTTTTATATGACCAGGGACATGTGACTTTGAAAGCCAATTACAGAAGTTCTTGTGTCATATTGTTGTGGATGGTTTCTATACCCTGATTGGCTACCGGAATCAACACACATAAAGTTAAGGGAAAAAAAAAGCTAGCCTCTTCCCAACCCCTCTCCACACCCATCACTCCATCAAACATGTCCCCCCTGCTCATTATACAGCACCACTATCCTAGCCAAAGTTATAACAAAAGCAATAGTGAAAACTCAATGATTTACCGAACTGTGACCGAATGTTGCCGACTTTGAGTAAAAATGCTTGTGAAACCGAAAAAGAATCCAAATGTGCAACGTCGATTCCGAATTTGAGATTGGCGAATGTTTTCTGAACAAGTTCACTCATCTCCAGTAATCATTGTGGAGACAGAGGAGTGTTGGCTGTAGGGAGCTTGGCACATATGGCCGAATTTATGTATCGCTGCCTTTCCCGTGACCCTCGTGTTATATTCATTTTGGCAAAAAAGAGTACTGGTTGTTCAACCTGCTAACCCCACACTACACTATCTTAATATATGAATGAGGCCCTCCTGTTGCTGACTTCAAGGGTCTATGGATGACCCTGCTTATAATTTTTTTCTGAAATTATACTGTATGTAGAGCTTTTATGAGTTCAGGGATCTGTAGTGAACAACTACTGTTCGAGCTCAAACCCCAAACACTGACTTTTCCAGGATGTCTTTGTTACTTTTTGGGTTTGGCACCCTGAACATCAAGTGGTTTCCACACTCTCATCTGCATGGCAGTGCAAGAAACACTGGCTGCTCTGATCGCTGGTAAGATTATTACCACCAGTCAGAGAACAGCAGTTCCCATGCTGTCAGGTGACAATGTGAGCCAGCAGCTGTGACCGGCAGTAAAAAGCTTACCACGGGTCACATAGGTGTCGCTGATGTAAGTACTACTCCCAGCAGCCTATGCTTGCTGTCACTGACAACAGCGAGAGCAGGTGCCACTGTTGGGAGTATTCATCAGCAAGCACTGCATTATAAATAAATAAAATAAAAAAATGGCTTGGGATCTGTTCTATTTTTAATAACTAGCATGGCAAATCTGACAGCTGTGGGCTGCAACCTTCTGCTTTCAGCATTGGCATGGCTGGTTAAGAAGAATAAAATGGTCTCAAGCCGTTTTGTTTTAAAATAATGAAATAAATAATTAAGAAAAACAGCATTGGGTCCCCCCTCCATTTTTTGCAAGCAGCCAAAGCTAAAGCAGACAGCTGGGAACTGGTGTTTTCAGGCTGAAAATGGCAATGGATATGTAGCGCCCCCACTGCCGCAGGGCCGAGGGGTACCCGGTACCGGGCCTCTGAGTCTCTGCTCTGGGGTTGTCACGGTGGCTAGACCCGGTCCGTGACCCTGCTGAGGGGCGTACAGTAATAGATGTGGATGGTGATGATGTTGCGGTGCAGTGTAGGTCGTAGTAAATAACGAGGACACCAGGTTGCAGTCTCTTTACCTCTTTACTGAAGGTTTTAGAGTCCTCAGTCCAGAGCACTGTCAACTGGGCTGTCAGAGACCGGCCGGTCCAAAGGCACATCAGGAGTTCCCTTTACAGGTGGGAATCAGTGTCTACCTTCTAGCGCTGGGTGTTGTAGTTCCTCCCTGCTGAGCACCCCGGGATAGTCCTCACAACTGCTGTGTCTGTCTCTGATGTTTGTTCTCTCCGTCCCCCAGGTGATATGGTAGGACGCACCCGTATGACGGGGTAGGCCTGGAGTTCTTCCGGGACCCTAGAGTCGCCCCTCTCCCACAGCTGCCTCCGTTGTCTGCTTAGGTGATTTATGTGAGACAGCCAACCTATAATTGGCTGTCCGGCCGTGGTTTGCAGTAGTACTTAGAATCTCTTACTTGCTCGGCGTTCCGGCCACCGACTGTTTGCGCCTCAGAAGGATGTTGCCTCGGTCTAACAGCACGACTCCTTCTGGTCCTAATTCCTCTTTACTGTATTCCCGTTGTTCACTGGTTAGTTCTGCTCTTAGGAGTCTGCCAGGATCCCATCCCTGACAGGTCCTCTCACTAGCTCTTCCCAGTTACTTCTCTCTCTGTCTTCCTGTCCAACCCCCAGTTTTACCAGAGTGTGAGGAGTGGCCGACTAGATAGAACCACCCCCCCTGGTGGCCGGAGTGTGAAGTGTAGTGTGAGTGTTACCTGGTCAGAGAAACTCCTTTAGTGCAATCAGACGTAACATCACTCCCCTTAGTGGCAGAGCGACATTACTGCAACGACCAGAACTCTGGGGCGCTGCACTCCCCCCCAGTTAAATCCAGTACTCCTGGACTGGGAAAACAAGAACAACATTACATGTTAACAGAAAACACACAACATTTTGAAATATCATAAACAATTAAACAAAGCAGTGCTTCCCTTTATGGGAGGTGAGGACTCTTGAACGTTGCGAAAGTTAGGTCATGCACAGTTTATGACTCTCAGTTCAGTGGTTGAAATAGCGGGGACCCCGGGTAAACAAAGGGGTCCCCTTTTAGAAGTTTTTTGGAGCAATTCACCGTCCATTACTCTATTGTCCATTTTAAAACCTGTAACAAAAGATATATACACAAACATTTTCAACTAAATAACAGCCCTTATTAGTATCTCTAAGTTTTGTAGCGGAGGGGAATTTGATTCTGAGTGCTGTGTGTAGACCTTCACAGCACAGGGGTTGCTACTGGCCTAACAGGGCCCACTATACTTGCTACCCCTGGTGTAGTGTACTGCCTTCTAGCTACACTTTCAGTGAGTCTGGGTAGCACTGGCAGGCTGAAGCTCTCAGGGCTGCTGCTGCTGCTAGCAACAGTAGGTACGGCAGGTTCACCGATAGCAGAGGGAGGATTTGCCGGTTCAACGGTTGGCATGGCATCTTCAGGTAGGGCTTGTTGAGGTCGCGGGGCCGGATGATCTGGTACCACCATTGTTTCTGGTGGGTCCGGCTGTTGAAACGTTAGAACAGGTACCACGATGGCCTGATTTATCTGAGTCCAGGACTGGGGAAAGTCACCAAGGACGGTATGGATCATCTTCTCCTTTTCCACCGGCGGGGAGATTCCTGGGGCTGTGTCCCTCTCTCTCAACTTATCGGGGCAGACCTTAAGGTGATCCCTGGATACCGCTGTCGAGGTCTCCCCTCTGTCCTTACTGATGAGACAGACCTTCGTGTTGTCGAAATCGGATGGCAGGATGGTATACGGTTCTGCTTCCCATTGGTCATCGAGCTTGTGTAGTCTCCTCTTTCGTTTAAGTACTTGCTCACCAGGTGACAGGGGAATCGCAGGAGCGTGCTGGTTGTAGTCCCTTTCCTGTTTTTGCCTAGCCTGGGCAAGACTTCTTTCCACGCACTCCTGTACTTTGCGGTACCTTTGCTGCCTTTATGCATCCCAATCTGCATCCGGCGAGGTATCTTAGGGGACTAGGACCCCCATGTCCAGATCAACGGGTAACTGGCTAGGCCTTCCCCTCATTAGGTACGCTGGAGTACAGTTGGTGGAATTTACTGGGATATGATTGTAGATATCCACCAAGTCAGGCAACTTTGTCGGCCACAGGTTCCGTTCCTCTACGGGCAAGGTCTTCAATAAGTCGATCACCACCTGGTTCATCTTTTCGCACATCCCATTGGTTTGAGGATGGTACGGCGTGGTTCAGATCTTCTTACACCCGTACAGTTGGCAGAACTCTTGGAACACTTCTGCTTCGAATGCTGGTCCCTGATCAGTCAGTACCTTCTCCGGGTAGCCATGGGGCCTACAAAAGTACTGCTGGAAGGCCTTGGCGGCAGTCCTGGCCGTTAGATCCTTGACAGGTACAACCACCAGAAATCTGGAGTAGTGATCTACGATGGTAAGAGCATAGATATAGCCGGACCGGCTAGGTGTCAACTTCACATGATCCAGCGCTACCAGTTCGAGCGGCCGTTTGGTGATGATAGGCTGCAGGGGAGCCCGTTGGCTGCCACGGTCCTTCCTGTGCAGGCTACATGGACCGCACTCCCGACACCACTTCTCAATGGCTCTCTTCATGCCAATCCAATAGAACCTCCCTCGGAGTAGCCTCTCTAGCTTCCTCCATCCGAAGTGTCCGGCTCCATCGTGGTAGGCTCCCAGAACCATGGGCGCATCTCGCCTTGGCACCACTATCTGCCACACCAATTCATGAGTACGTGGGTCGATGCTCCTCCTGCACAGTTTGCCATCATGGATAAACAGTTTGCTTCTCCCCTTCCACAGCTGTTGGGTTTCCTGTGGATCATCTGGGCCGGGATGCAACCCTGCCTGCGTCAAGAGCTCTTTCACCCGACGGACCGCGGGGTCACCATCCTGAGTTTCCGCCCATCCGTGATGGGGCAGGGGATTCAGCGTGGCATCCGGTTGGTTCCTGTGCCTGTTCTTCACATGATGAGAGTTCTGAGTGGCTTTGGGGCGATGGAATGCAGGCAGCTCCACCTCTTCAAGTGCCTCCGGGTCTTCTCCCGCTTCTGGCAAATTGGGCATTCGGGACAAGGCATCGGCATTGGCATTCTTGTGTCCTGCCCGGTACTTGATGGTGAAATCGTAGTTGGACAGCCGGGCCATCCACCGCTGTTCCAAGGCCCCAAGTTTGGCAGTATCCAGATGCGTTAGCGGATTGTTATCCATGAAGACGGTGAATTTCGCGGAGGCCAGGTAGTGTTTGAACCTCTCTGTCACTGCCCAGACGATGGCAAGGAATTCCAGCTTAAAGGAACTGTAGTTATCAGGGTTTCTTTCCGTGGGATGGAGTTTCCTGCTGGCGTAAGTGATCACCCTTTCTTTGCCTTTCTGGACCTGGGACAGCACGGCTCCTAATCCCACATTGCTGGCATCTGTGTACAGCACAAACGGTTGGTCGTATTCGGGGTAAGCCAGTACCTCTTCTCCCGTCAGTGCCGACTTCAAACAAGTGAAGGATCCCTCCAGCTCCTCGTTCCAATCAAAGGGGGTGCTCCTCCCCTTGGTCCTCTTTGGTTGGCCCACCAACAGGTTTTGCAAGGGTGCGGCCTTCTTGGTAAAGTCCTTAATGAACCTCCGGTAATAGCCTACCAGCCCGAGGAACTGCCGGACTTCGTGAAGGTCACTGGGCTTTGGCCAGTCCTTGATCACCGTGACCTTGTCGGGGTCTGGGGCCACTCCTTCAGCGCTCACCACATGGCCCAGGTACTGCACTTTAGGTTTCAGCAGATGACACTTGGACGGTTTCACCTTTAAGCCAAAGTTGGACAGGGCTTCAAACACCTTGGCCAGGTGCTTCAGATGGTCTTCGTAGGTCTTAGAGAAGACAATGACATCATCCAAATACAGCAGCACGGTTTCGAAGTTCATGTGTCCCAGGCAGCACTCCATCATCCTCTGGAACGTCCCGGTAGCATTGCACAATCCGAAGGGCATGTAATTGAATTCGCAGAGACCCATTGGTGTCGTGAAGGCCGTCTTCTCTTTGTCTGCCTCCGCTACAGGAACCTGCCAGTACCCACTGGTGAGATCTAAGGTAGAGAAGTAGTTAGCAGATTTTAAGGCAGCCAGAGACTCCTCTATCCTGGGCAGTGGGTATGCGTCCTTATGTGTAATGAGATTCAACTGCCTGTAATCAACACACATTCTCATTGTACCATCTTTCTTTTTAACAAGGACTAACGGAGCTGCCCAGGGGCTACAGCTGTCTCTCACCACCCCAGCCTCCTTCATTTCCCGCAACATGTCCTTGGCACACTGGTAATGAGCTGGGGGTACAGGGCGATATCTCTCTTTTATGGGTCGGTGATCTTCCGTGGGGATATGGTGTTGGATCCCTTTCACCTGCCCAAAATCTAAGGGGTGTTTGCTGAATACCTGCTCGTACTCGTGTACTACCCTGTAGGCCCCCTGCTTTTGATGGGATGGGGTAGAGTCAGTGCCCACATGCAATTCCCGACACCAGTCTTTCGAGTGCTCTGCAGAACCGTTGTCCTCCGCCACGTTTGACGGGACCAAGGGTTCAGGTGTCTGTATCGCACTATTATTAACAGTGAACAATTTGGCAAGCGTGGCATACTTGGTGAGGTGAACCTCTTCCTCCCCACAATTGAGGACACGTATGGGCACTCTCCCCTGGCGAACGTCGACCACCCCCCGGGCTGTCAGAATAGTAGGCCTATTGTCTGAATATACGGGTTCTACCAAGGCCTGGTAGTCCTTTCCCCTGAGGCCTATGGCTGCCCGACACCATATTAACATTTCACTCCTGGGAGGTATCGCGATGGGATTTGAATCACTCACAGTGACACGACCAATCTCACCACCAGTCAGCTCTACCTGCTGTCTCTGCATCAGAGCTCTGATTTCCTTCTGCAGGGCACGTTGCTCACTGTGGCCAGCGGTTTCTGCCACCTGTTGCAATAAAACAATAACTTCTGCAAGACAATTTTCTATAACATTAGTACCAAGAGTCATCATGGGATTACATTCTCGACGGTCAATATCAACAATCACTATCCCTTGGGCTTTCAATTCCACTCGCCCCACCTTGATGGTGACCTCCTTATACCCCACTTGTGGCAACGGCTGACCATTACTGGCTATTATGGTGAAATCATCGTCAGGGCCACGAGTAATATCGGTGTCCTCCCAATACCGTCTATAAAGCACGTAAGGTATAGTCGTCACCTGAGAACCGGTGTCCAGCAAAGCGTTCAAGGGGATTCCATCAACCACTACAGGGAGAACTGGTCGTCCTCCAATGTACTTGGTTCTCCAATGCTGTGGGCCTGACCGTCCTACTCCTGGGGGTTGGCCCTTTGCCCCAGGGGTTGCTCGTTTAAAGGACAGTACCTTGCAAGGTGGCCCACCTGGTGACAGCGGCGGCAGATGGGTCGTCCGTCCTGGTGGAAACGATCGTCGTTCCGGCCTCTGGTCGGCGGAGTCCTCCTCTGTCGCATCCAAGGGACACCCTCTGGTCTGGGGGCCAACTGGATCTTCTCTTTGGGGGCCTCCTGTAGGGACTGCACCGTCCGGGCCAGGGCAGCAACGCTCTTGGTTAGCTCCTGCATCTGGAGGCGAAGTCCTGCAGGGGAGTCGTCCTCTAGGCTCTGGGCATCGGTCTCGGCGGCGACTGGGGCATCCGACGCCACCTCCTGGTGGTATGTGAGAGCGGGTCGCCGGGGAGGTGCTGCACGGCTGGGTTGTCGCTCCTGCAATGCCTGGATAGCTTTATCTTTGAATTGCGCAAAAGTCAAGTCTGGATTTTGCATGGCCAGGAAGTGCAATTGGCCCCGCTGGTGACTGCACAGGAGCCCCTTAATGAACCGCTCCTTCAGGAGTTTATCCTCATCCTGCATGCTGCCGGGGTCACTCTGCTTAATGGCCCGCATCGCCTCCTGGAGATTAAGGGCATAGTCCCGTAAGCTATCCTGCGGTCTCTGTTTGCATCCATAGAAAGTCAGTTTAATTTCTGTAGCAGTGCGAGTATCGAAGGTGGCTTTAAGCTTTGCAAAAATCTGCTGTGCAGTTCCCTTATCCTCGGCAGGCCAGGACTTCAATTCTCTCAGAGCCGCCCCAAAGAGTTGGCCGGTTATCATATGAACCTTCTGAGGCTCTGTCAGGGGATAGAACTCGAGCAGGCTGCAGAGCCCTTCCTTAAAGTCATTGAATGTATGCGACTCCCCGGAGTATCGCGGGAGCCAGGCCGCTCCGGGCAGGTACGGCATAGAGAAGGGCATTATGGCTTTTGTGGTAGCGGCAGTGTCCGACTGACTGCTGGGGGCAGCAGGTTCTGCGGCAACCGGTGGTGGTGTTAGGGCCGCTGCTTCGCCCGCTGCGGGGCCCGGAGGTGCCCCTGCATCCCCGGTTGCGGCCTCCTCCTCCGCTCCTCCCGGCACGGACATGGCTGGCCCTTCCTCCACTAACCTGCTGGAGATCGGAGTTCCTCTTCCGGGATCGGCACTTTACCGCGCTTTTTCGTTCCGCGCTTCTTTTGGCCTTTTCCGCCCACAAAGCTGTGGCTCCTCCCTCCGCACACTGCGATGGCGAATCGTGGCGGGAACTCTTGGCGGCAATTGTCGACGCACAGTCTTTGCAATAAATTACAGTTCCAAGGCACACATGACCTGATTCTTCAGGCTTAAGTAGATCCTGTTCGTGACGCCAAGTTGTAGCGCCCCCACTGCCGCAGGGCCGAGGGGTACCCGGTACCGGGCCTCTGAGTCTCTGCTCTGGGGTTGTCACGGTGGCTAGACCCGGTCCGTGACCCTGCTGAGGGGCGTACAGTAATAGATGTGGATGGTGATGATGTTGCGGTGCAGTGTAGGTCGTAGTAAATAATGAGGACACCAGGTTGCAGTCTCTTTACCTCTTTACTGAAGGTTTTAGAGTCCTCAGTCCAGAGCGCTGTCAACTGGGCTGTCAGAGACCGGCCGGTCCAAAGGCACATCAGGAGTTCCCTTTACAGGTGGGATTCAGTGTCTACCTTCTAGCGCTGGGTGTTGTAGTTCCTCCCTGCTGAGCACCCCGGGATAGTCCTCACAACTGCTGTGTCTGTCTCTGATGTTCGTTCTCTCCGTCCCCCAGGTGATATGGTAGGACGCACCCGTATGACGGGGTAGGCCTGGAGTTCTTCCGGGACCCTAGAGTCGCCCCTCTCCCACAGCTGCCTCCGTTGTCTGCTTAGGTGATTTATGTGAGACAGCCAACCTATAATTGGCTGTCTGGCCGTGGTTTGCAGTAGTACTTAGAATCTCTTACTTGCTCGGCGTTCCGGCCACCGACTGTTTGCGCCTCAGAAGGATGTTGCCTCGGTCTAACAGCACGACTCCTTCTGGTCCTAATTCCTCTTTACTGTATTCCCGTTGTTCACTGGTTAGTTCTGCTCTTAGGAGTCTGCCAGGATCCCATCCCTGACAGGTCCTCTCACTAGCTCTTCCCAGTTACTTCTCTCTCTGTCTTCCTGTCCTACCCCCAGTTTTACCAGAGTGTGAGGAGTGGCCGACTAGATAGAACCACCCCCCCTGGTGGCCGGAGTGTGAAGTGTAGTGTGAGTGTTACCTGGTCAGAGAAACTCCTTTAGTGCAATCAGACGTAACATCACTCCCCTTAGTGGCAGAGCGACATTACTGCAACGACCAGAACTCTGGGGCGCTGCACTCCCCCCCAGTTAAATCCAGTACTCCCGGACTGGGAAAACAAGAACAACATTACATGTTAACAGAAAACACACAACATTTTGAAATATCATAAACAATTAAACAAAGCAGTGCTTCCCTTTATGGGAGGTGAGGACTCTTGAACGTTGCGAAAGTTAGGTCATGCACAGTTTATGACTCTCAGTTCAGTGGTTGAAACAGCGGGGACCCCGGGTAAACAAAGGGGTCCCCTTTTAGAAGTTTTTTGGAGCATTTGACTGTCCATTACTCTATTGTCCATTTTAAAACCTGTAACAAAAGATATATACACAAACATTTTCAACTAAATAACAGCCCTTATTAGTATCTCTAAGTTTTGTAGCGGAGGGGAATTTGATTCTGAGTGCTGCGTGTAGACCTTCGCAGCACAGGGGTTGCTACTGGCCTAACAGGGCCCACTATACTTGCTACCCCTGGTGTAGTGTACTGCCTTCTAGCTACACTTTCAGTGAGTCTGGGTAGCACTGGCAGGCTGAAGCTCTCAGGGCTGCTGCTGCTGCTAGCAACAGTAGGTACGGCAGGTTCACCGATAGCAGAGGGAGGATTTGCCGGTTCAACGGTTGGCATGGCATCTTCAGGTAGGGCTTGTTGAGGTCGCGGGGCCGGATGATCTGGTACCACCATTGTTTCTGGTGGGTCCGGCTGTTGAAACGTTAGAACAGGTACCACGATGGCCTGATTTATCTGAGTCCAGGACTGGGGAAAGTCACCAAGGACGGTATGGATCATCTTCTCCTTTTCCACCGGCGGGGAGATTCCTGGGGCTGTGTCCCTCTCTCTCAACTTATCGGGGCAGACCTTAAGGTGATCCCTGGATACCGCTGTCGAGGTCTCCCCTCTGTCCTTACTGATGAGACAGACCTTCGTGTTGTCGAAATCGGATGGCAGGATGGTATACGGTTCTGCTTCCCATTGGTCATCGAGCTTGTGTAGTCTCCTCTTTCGTTTAAGTACTTGCTCACCAGGTGACAGGGGAATCGCAGGAGCGTGCTGGTTGTAGTCCCTTTCCTGTTTTTGCCTAGCCTGGGCAAGACTTCTTTCCACGCACTCCTGTACTTTGCGGTACCTTTGCTGCCTTTATGCATCCCAATCTGCATCCGGCGAGGTATCTTAGGGGACTAGGACCCCCATGTCCAGATCAATGGGTAACTGGCTAGGCCTTCCCCTCATTAGGTACGCTGGAGTACAGTTGGTGGAATTTACTGGGTATGATTGTAGATATCCACCAAGTCAGGCAACTTTGTCGGCCACAGGTTCCGTTCCTCTACGGGCAAGGTCTTCAATAAGTTGATCACCACCTGGTTCATCTTTTCGCACATCCCATTGGTTTGAGGATGGTACGGCGTGGTTCAGATCTTCTTACACCCGTACAGTTGGCAGAACTCTTGGAACACTTCTGCTTCGAATGCTGGTCCCTGATCAGTCAGTACCTTCTCCGGGTAGCCATGAGGCCTACAAAAGTACTGCTGGAAGGCCTTGGCGGCAGTCCTGGCCGTTAGATCCTTGAATAACAACTTATATGACTAAACACCATGGTAACTCATAATATGACAAAAATCTGTACCATAGGTGAAAAGGACCAACAAGACCTATCATCACGATAAGCACATAACGCGGAAAGAAAAAAGATGACAAATGGTCACACACAATAAATAGAAATACTATAAACTTTATTAATAGCATACCACAATATTAAAACCAGGTGAAAGGAGGGAAGGTAGTAACAGCACAAAAACCTCTGTTATAGAGTTAACAGGAAGGGTGCCACCAGGAATACCATTCCTACAGGCTTATACATTATCAGAGTAGAAAAAATAAGCAAAAATAGGAAACAAATAGTAAAAAACTAAATAAACAAAAATAATAATTTGATCCTACTGCAGTCAGGAATACCAAGCCAAATAACAACAGTTCACATATAAGATAGGTAAATACAAGAACCGCTATAGTGCTAACCTAATTGAAGTCCCATAGCCTATCAAACAAACATAGTAGATATTATTGGAGCAAGGTACCCACCGCACAGAGGACTGTAGTACTGGAGGCACGCTTCCACCCCAACGCGCGTTTCGGCGATCACACCTTCATCAGGGATGAAGGTGTGATCGCCGAAACGCGCGTTGGGGTGGAAGCGTGCCTCCAGTACTACAGTCCTCTGTGCGGTGGGTACCTTGCTCCAATAATATCTACTATGTTTGTTTGATAGGCTATGGGACTTCAATTAGGTTAGCACTATAGCGGTTCTTGTATTTACCTATCTTATATGTGAACTGTTGTTATTTGGCTTGGTATTCCTGACTGCAGTAGGATCAAATTATTATTTTTGTTTATTTAGTTTTTTACTATTTGTTTCCTATTTTTGCTTATTTTTTCTACTCTGATAATGTATAAGCCTGTAGGACTGGTATTCCTGGTGGCACCCTTCCTGTTAACTCTATAACAGAGGTTTTTGTGCTGTTACTACCTTCCCTCCGTTAGATCCTTGACAGGTACAACCACCAGAAATCTGGAGTAGTGATCTACGATGGTAAGAGCATAGATATAGCCGGACCGGCTAGGTGTCAACTTCACATGATCCAGCGCTACCAGTTCGAGCGGCCGTTTGGTGATGATAGGCTGCAGGGGAGCCCGTTGGCTGCCACGGTCCTTCCTGTGCAGGCTACATGGACCGCACTCCCGACACCACTTCTCAATGGCTCTCTTCATGCCAATCCAATAGAACCTCCCTCGGAGTAGCCTCTCTAGCTTCCTCCATCCGAAGTGTCCGGCTCCATCGTGGTAGGCTCCCAGAACCATGGGCGCATCTCGCCTTGGCACCACTATCTGCCACACCAATTCATGAGTACGTGGGTCGATGCTCCTCCTGCACAGTTTGCCATCATGGATAAACAGTTTGCTTCTCCCCTTCCACAGCTGTTGGGTTTCCTGTGGATCATCTGGGCCGGGATGCAACCCTGCCTGCGTCAAGAGCTCTTTCACCCGACGGACCGCGGGGTCACCATCCTGAGTTTCCGCCCATCCGTGATGGGGCAGGGGATTCAGCGTGGCATCCGGTTGGTTCCTGTGCCTGTTCTTCACATGATGAGAGTTCTGAGTGGCTTTGGGGCGATGGAATGCAGGCAGCGACACCTCTTCAAGTGCCTCCGGGTCTTCTCCCGCTTCTGGCAAATTGGGCATTCGGGACAAGGCATCGGCATTGGCATTCTTGTGTCCTGCCCGGTACTTGATGGTGAAATCGTAGTTGGACAGCCGGGCCATCCACCGCTGTTCCAAGGCCCCAAGTTTGGCAGTATCCAGATGCGTTAGCGGATTGTTATCCGTGAAGACGGTGAATTTCGCGGAGGCCAGGTAGTGTTTGAACCTCTCTGTCACTGCCCAGACGATGGCAAGGAATTCCAGCTTAAAGGAACTGTAGTTATCAGGGTTTCTTTCCGTGGGATGGAGTTTCCTGCTGGCGTAAGTGATCACCCTTTCTTTGCCTTTCTGGACCTGGGACAGCACGGCTCCTAATCCCACATTGCTGGCATCTGTGTACAGCAAAAATGGTTGGTCGTATTCGGGGTAAGCCAGTACCTCTTCTCCCGTCAGTGCCGACTTCAAACAAGTGAAGGATCCCTCCAGCTCCTCGTTCCAATCAAAGGGGGTGCTCCTCCCCTTGGTCCTCTTTGGTTGGCCCACCAACAGGTTTTGCAAGGGTGCGGCCTTCTTGGTAAAGTCCTTAATGAACCTCCGGTAATAGCCTACCAGCCCGAGGAACTGCCGGACTTCGTGAAGGTCACTGGGCTTTGGCCAGTCCTTGATCACCGTGACCTTGTCGGGGTCTGGGGCCACTCCTTCAGCGCTCACCACATGGCCCAGGTACTGCACTTTAGGTTTCAGCAGATGACACTTGGACGGTTTCACCTTTAAGCCAAAGTTGGACAGGGCTTCAAACACCTCGGCCAGGTGCTTCAGATGGTCTTCTAAGGTCTTAGAGAAGACAATGACATCATCCAAATACAGCAGCACGGTTTCAAAGTTCATGTGTCCCAGGCAGCACTCCATCATCCTCTGGAACGTCCCGGTAGCATTGCACAATCCGAAGGGCATGTAATTGAATTCGCAGAGACCCATTGGTGTCGTGAAGGCCGTCTTCTCTTTGTCTGCCTCCGCTACAGGAACCTGCCAGTACCCACTGGTGAGATCTAAGGTAGAGAAGTAGTTAGCAGATTTTAAGGCAGCCAGAGACTCCTCTATCCTGGGCAGTGGGTATGCGTCCTTATGTGTAATGAGATTCAACTGCCTGTAATCAACACACATTCTCATTGTACCATCTTTCTTTTTAACAAGGACTAACGGAGCTGCCCAGGGGCTACAGCTGTCTCTCACCACCCCAGCCTCCTTCATTTCCCGCAACATGTCCTTGGCACACTGGTAATGAGCTGGGGGTACAGGGCGATATCTCTCTTTTATGGGTCGGTGATCTTCCGTGGGGATATGGTGTTGGATCCCTTTCACCTGCCCAAAATCTAAGGGGTGTTTGCTGAATACCTGCTCGTACTCTTGTACCACCCTGTAGGCCCCCTGCTTTTGATGGGATGGGGTAGAGTCAGTGCCCACATGCAATTCCCGACACCAGTCTTTCGAGTGCTCTGCAGAACCGTTGTCCTCCGCCACGTTTGACGGGACCAAGGTTTCAGGTGTCTGTATCGCACTATTATTAACAGTGAACAATTTGGCAAGCGTGGCATACTTGGTGAGGTGAACCTCTTCCTCCCCACAATTGAGGACACGTACGGGCACTCTCCCCTGGCGAACGTCGACCACCCCCCGGGCTGTCAGAATAGTAGGCCTATTGTCTGAATATACGGGTTCTACCAAGGCCTGGTAGTCCTTTCCCCTGAGGCCTATGGCTGCCCGACACCATATTAACATTTCACTCCTGGGAGGTATCGCGATGGGATTTGAATCACTCACAGAGACACGACCAATCTCACCACCAGTCAGCTCTACCTGCTGTCTCTGCATCAGAGCTCTGATTTCCTTCTGCAGGGCACGTTGCTCACTGTGGCCAGCGGTTTCTGCCACCTGTTGCAATAAAACAATAACTTCTGCAAGACAATTTTCTATAACATTAGTACCAAGAGTCATCATGGGATTACATTCTCGACGGTCAATATCAACAATCACAATCCCTTGGGCTTTCAATTCCACCCGCCCCACCTTGATGGTGACCTCCTTATACCCCACTTGTGGCAACGGCTGACCATTACTGGCTATTATGGTGAAATCATCGTCAGGGCCACGAGTAATATCGGTGTCCTCCCAATACCGTCTATAAAGCACGTAAGGTATAGTCGTCACCTGAGAACCGGTGTCCAGCAAAGCGTTCAAGGGGATTCCATCAACCACTACAGGGAGAACTGGTCGTCCTCCAATGTACTTGGTTCTCCAATGCTGTGGGCCTGACCGTCCTACTCCTGGGGGTTGGCCCTTTGCCCCAGGGGTTGCTCGTTTAAAGGACAGTACCTTGCAAGGTGGCCCACCTGGTGACAGCGGCGGCAGATGGGTCGTCCGTCCTGGTGGAAACGATCGTCGTTCCGGCCTCTGGTCGGCGGAGTCCTCCTCTGTCGCATCCAAGGGACATCCTCTGGTCTGGAGGCCAACTGGATCTTCTCCTTGGGGGCCTCCTGTAGGGACTGCACCGTCCGGGCCAGGGCAGCAACGCTCTTGGTTAGCTCCTGCATCTGGAGGCGAAGTCCTGCAGGGGAGTCGTCCTCTAGGCTCTGGGCATCGGTCTCGGCGGCGACTGGGGCATCCGACGCCACCTCCTGGTGGTATGTGAGAGCGGGGCGCCGGGGAGGTGCTGCACGGCTGGGTTGTCGCTCCTGCAATGCCTGGATAGCTTTATCTTTGAATTGCGCAAAAGTCAAGTCTGGATTTTGCATGGCCAGGAAGTGCAATTGGCCCCGCTGGTGACTGCACAGGAGCCCCTTAATGAACCGCTCCTTCAGGAGTTTATCCTCATCCTGCATGCTGCCGGGGTCACTCTGCTTAATGGCCCGCATCGCCTCCTGGAGATTAAGGGCATAGTCCCGTAAGCTATCCTGCGGTCTCTGTTTGCATCCATAGAAAGTCAGTTTAATTTCTGTAGCAGTGCGAGTATCGAAGGTGGCTTTAAGCTTTGCTAAAATCTGCTGTGCAGTTCCCTTATCCTCGGCAGGCCAGGACTTCAATTCTCTCAGAGCCGCCCCAAAGAGTTGGCCGGTTATCATATGAACCTTCTGAGGCTCTGTCAGGGGATAGAACTCGAGCAGGCTGCAGAGCCCTTCCTTAAAGTCATTGAATGTATGCGACTCCCCGGAGTATCGCGGGAGCCAGGCCGCTCCGGGCAGGTACGGCATAGAGAAGGGCATTATGGCTTTTGTGGTAGCGGCAGTGTCCGACTGACTGCTGGGGGTAGCGGGTTCTGCGGCAACCGGTGGTGGTGTTAGGGCCGCTGCTTCGCCCGCTGCGGGGCCCGGAGGTGCCCCTGCATCCCCGGTTGCGGCCTCCTCCTCCGCTCCTCCCGGCACGGACATGGCTGGCCCTTCCTCCACTAACCTGCTGGAGATCGGAGTTCCTCTTCCGGGATCGGCACTTTACCGCTCTTTTTCGTTCCGCGCTTCTTTTGGCCTTTTCCGCCCACAAAGCTGTGGCTCCTCCCTCCGCACACTGCGATGGCGAATCGTGGCGGGAACTCTTGGCGGCAATTGTCGACGCACAGTCTTTGCAATAAATTACAGTTCCAAGGCACACATGACCTGATTCTTCAGGCTTAAGTAGATCCTGTTCGTGACGCCAAGTTGTAGCGCCCCCACTGCCGCAGGGCCGAGGGGTACCCGGTACCGGGCCTCTGAGTCTCTGCTCTGGGGTTGTCACGGTGGCTAGACCCGGTCCGTGACCCTGCTGAGGGGCGTACAGTAATAGATGTGGATGGTGATGATGTTGCGGTGCAGTGTAGGTCGTAGTAAATAATGAGGACACCAGGTTGCAGTCTCTTTACCTCTTTACTGAAGGTTTTAGAGTCCTCAGTCCAGAGCGCTGTCAACTGGGCTGTCAGAGACCAGCCGGTCCAAAGGCACATCAGGAGTTCCCTTTACAGGTGGGAATCAGTGTCTACCTTCTAGCGCTGGGTGTTGTAGTTCCTCCCTGCTGAGCACCCCGGGATAGTCCTCACAACTGCTGTGTCTGTCTCTGATGTTCGTTCTCTCCGTCCCCCAGGTGATATGGTAGGACGCACCCGTATGACGGGGTAGGCCTGGAGTTCTTCCGGGACCCTAGAGTCGCCCCTCTCCCACAGCTGCCTCCGTTGTCTGCTTAGGTGATTTATGTGAGACAGCCAACCTATAATTGGCTGTCCGGCCGTGGTTTGCAGTAGTACTTAGAATCTCTTACTTGCTCGGCGTTCCGGCCACCGACTGTTTGCGCCTCAGAAGGATGTTGCCTCGGTCTAACAGCACGACTCCTTCTGGTCCTAATTCCTCTTTACTGTATTCCCGTTGTTCACTGGTTAGTTCTGCTCTTAGGAGTCTGCCAGGATCCCATCCCTGACAGGTCCTCTCACTAGCTCTTCCCAGTTACTTCTCTCTCTGTCTTCCTGTCCAACCCCCAGTTTTACCAGACTGTGAGGAGTGGCCGACTAGATAGAACCCCCCCCCCTGGTGGCCGGAGTGTGAAGTGTAGTGTGAGTGTTACCTGGTCAGAGAAACTCCTTTAGTGCAATCAGACGTAACATCACTCCCCTTAGTGGCAGAGCGACATTACTGCAACGACCAGGACTCTGGGGCACTGCAGATATTCCCCCCCCCTGCCTAAAAATAGCTGCCCACAGCCACCACAGAAAAGGTGCATCTATTAGATGCGTCAATTCTGGTGCTTTGTCTGGGTCTTCCCACTGCCCTGTAGTGGTGGCAAGTGAGGTAATATTTGTGGGGTTTATGTCACCTTTGTATTGTCAGGTGACTTCAAGCCCAGGTGTTAGTAAAGGAGAGGCATCTATAAAATGCCTATCCAATACTAATCCCATAGTCATATTTTAAATAAATAAACAGACTAAAATCCTGTGTTTGAAATAAAAATCCACAGGCTGTTTTACAAATTTATTTAGAAATAACAAACAAAGTTATACTTGCCTTACGCCCAATCCATTAAAGCCCTTGTCACATGAAAAAATAGAAAATAATAAACAATGATTCTCACCTGACGCCCAATCCATTGAAACCCTTGTCCCCTGATGGTGCCCACCATTCATCTGAAAGGGGTTTGAGTTAGAATTCTAGTTCGGGAATTTGGGGTATTTTGAATGTTCGGCCAAACCCGCCGGACTCCAACATGCACAGGTTTGCCCATTGCTAATGTAGAATAAACACTAACCACCAAAACTATGGAATAACCATAAAAGTCCAGACAAGATTATTATATAATTAAAATTATATCTTTATTAAATATTGACAAAAGATGTACTACAGTAAAAAAAAAAATACTTTAAAAAAAATGTGTGTGCACTTATTAGGACAATTATATAAACAAAATATTATAAATATTGTAGGTGGTGGGCCAGGAAAAAAGATATAAAATGAACCTACAATATATCAAATCTTGAAAGTAGGCTCCTAATGGGGATAGTAGGGATCTCAATAAAATGAAAAAAGTGTATAACATAAATGATTATATCAAAAAAGTCAACACAGCAAACACTATATATATATATCCTTTTTTGTGAAAATAAAGTGCTAGAGTGACAAAAATAAATCAATTAACAAAGACCTCCGTGCAGGAATCAAAGTGCATGGTGCATACTAGATTGTGCAAAAGGAATGGAGATCCGTACCCCTGTAAGTGCCACCAGGTCCTAATGATGCCCACACCCCGATGCGCATTTCAGAAGTAAATTCCTTTGTCAGGGGACCCCCTTGACGAAGGAATTTACTTCTGAAATGCGCGTAGGTTGAAACCTGAGTTTGGTAATGGCTCTCTGGTGGCCCTGTATCATACATTTGGGAGAGCTGTCACTCCTTAGAAAGCTCTTTGCTCTTGCCCATGTGGTAGAAGTTAGAGTCTGACTGATTAATTGAGTCTGTGGACAGGAGTCTTTTATAAAGGTGACTATGTAAGACAGCTATCTCTAACGCAGGTAACGAGTTGATTAGGAGCGTCTAACTGGTCTGTAGGAGCCAGAACTTGTAATGGTTGGTAGAGGATCAAATACTTATTTCTCACTGCAAAATGCAAATAAATTTATATAATTTATACAATGTGATTTTCTGGATTTTATTTTTGGTATCCTGTCTCTCAATGTTAAAATTAACCTACCCTTAAAATTATGGACTGTTCATGTCTTTGTCAGTGGGCAAACTTACAAAATCAGCAAGGGATCAAATACTTATTTCCCCCACTGTATATAGTGACAAGGGACAACTTAATTCTGTGCTGAGACATCGAACTGGACATGGTTGCTTACTGTTGTGTCTGTGCAACTGCAGGTTGTGGACAGGAGGCATCAGCACCTCCTTCCTGGAGAGCAGAGTGGGAATGACGTAACACAGGGGAAGGGCCAGTGGTTTCACCGTCAGACACATATTTTGTACCCAGGCGTTCCGCCCACCTACTGGGGTGCTGAGTATATGAGCTGTATATGGCATATGCTAACAGGTATTATGTTGAAGTTTACTTTATAAAGGGATGTGTGAGTAAGATTTTCAAACTAGGAGCATATATATAGAGCATGTTTCATTATTCATATTATTATTCTGTGTAAGGCTCAAACCTGAAGAATTGTGTGGAGCATATTAAAGCATTTATGTTCCAAAATGTCCAAGTGCAGACCCAAAAAACACCAGGCTCCCAGATACACGTTTAAAGAGACTGTGAGAAGAGCAACACAATAAAAATACAGTGGGGCAAAAAAGTATTTAGTCAGTCAGCAATAGTGCAAGTTCCACCACTTAAAAAGATGAGAGGCGTCTGTAATTTACATCATAGGTAGACCTCAACTATGGGAGACAAACTGAGAAAAAAAAATCCAGAAAATCACATTGTCTGTTTTTTTATCATTTTATTTGCATTTTATGGTGGAAAATAAGTATTTGGTCAGAAACAAAATTTCATCTCAATACTTTGTAATATATCCTTTGTTGGCAATGACAGAGGTCAAACGTTTTCTGTAAGTCTTCACAAGGTTGCCACACACTGTTGTTGGTATGTTGGTCCATTCCTCCATGCAGATCTTCTCTAGAGCAGTGATGTTTTTGGCTTTTCGCTTGGCAACACGGACTTTCAACTCCCTCCAAAGGTTTTCTATAGGGTTGAGATCTGGAGACTGGCTAGGCCACTCCAGGACCTTGAAATGCTTCTTACGAAGCCACTCCTTCGTTGCCCTGGCGGTGTGCTTTGGATCATTGTCATGTTGAAAGACCTAGCCACGTTTCATCTTCAATGCCCTTGCTGATGGAAGGAGGTTTGCACTCAAAATCTCACGATACATGGCCCCATTCATTCTTTCATGTACCCGGATCAGTCGTCCTGGCCCCTTTGCAGAGAAACAGCCCCAAAGCATGATGTTTCCACCACCATGCTTTACAGTAGGTATGGTGTTTGATGGATGCAACTCAGTATTCTTTTTCCTCCAAACACGACAAGTTGTGTTTCTACCAAACAGTTCCAGTTTGGTTTCATCAGACCATAGTACATTCTCCCAAAACTCCTCTGGATCATCCAAATGCTCTCTAGCAAACTTCAGACGGGCCCGGACATGTACTGGCTTAAGCAGTGGGACACGTCTGGCACTGCAGGATCTGAGTCCATGGTGGCGTAGTGTGTTACTTATGGTAGGCCTTGTTACATTGGTCCCAGGTCTCTGCAGTTCATTCACTAGGTCCATCCGCGTGGTTCTGGGATTTTTGCTCACCGTTCTTGTGATCATTCTGACCCCACGGGGTGGGATTTTGCCTGGAGCCCCAGATCGAGGGAGATTATCAGTGGTCTTGTATGACTTCCATTTTCTAATTATTGCTCCCACTGTTGATTTCTTCACTCCAAGCTGGTTGGCTATTGCAGATTCAGTCTTCCCAGCCTGGTGCAGGGCTACAATTTTGTTTCTGGAGTCCTTTGACAGCTCTTTGGTCTTCACCATAGTGGAGTTTGGAGTCAGACTGTTTGAGGGTGTGCACAGGTGTCTTTTTATACTGATAACAAGTTTAAACAGGTGCCATTACTACAGGTAATGAGTGGAGGAAAGAGGAGACTCTTAAAGAAGAAGTTACAGGTCTGTGAGAGCCAGAAATCTTGATTGTTTGTTTCTGACCAAATACTTATTTTCCACCATAAAATGCAAATAAAATGATAAAAAAAACAGATAATGTGATTTTCTGGAATTTTTTTTCTCAGTTTGTCTCCCATAGTTGAGGTCTACCTATGATGTAAATTACAGACGCCTCTCATCTTTTTAAGTGGTGGAACTTGCACTATTGCTGACTGACTAAATACTTTTTTGCCCCACTGTATATATACTAATAGAATACATAGAGATTAAGAGTAGAAATTTGACCACTGCACAAAGTACAGAGGTTTCCAAAAATTACTCCAAGGGGGCTGTTTCTTACGCTGAAAGAGACTGTGATGGGGACCTCACTATACATTTTGCAGTTACTAAAATAGGTAGAGATAGGGAGTACAAGTTTCACCATTGCACAAATTTTACAAAAATTCCCCAAGGTGTGTGTATCATACACGCTGAAAGACGCCGTGAAGGGGACATCACAATACACTTATCAGTTATTACAAGGGGTAGTGATAGTGAGTAGAAATGTGACCATTGTACAATTTACAAAGTTTTCTAAAAATTACCCCAAGGGGACTGTATCATACACGCTGAAAGATGCCATGATGGGGACATCACAATACACTTTGCAGTTATGTTATTACAAAAGGTAGCAGGGGCGTAACTACCGCGGTCGCAGCGGTCGCCGCTGCAACCGGGCCCGGCGGGTCAGGGGCCTGGCAGGTCAGAGGCACCCAACACCATGTTGCAGTGCAGCAGATTCCTCCTGCACAGCAACAATCCGGGGCATATCTAGGAGGAGGGGGCAGCCGGGGCACGTGAGAGATAGGAAGCAGCTCCAGTCAGCATGGTGAGACAGCTTCTCCTGCTTGCAGCCCTGGGACAGAGGGTGAGAGCAGGGGAGGTGCGGGACAGAGCCGCTGTAGTCAGGAGAAGCTGAGGAGCTGCAGGTTTATATCAGCCTCCCCTGTACCAGAGAGGAGAGTGTGAGATGTGTATATGAGCAGGTATCTGGTGTGTGTGTGTGTATGTGTGTGTGTGTGTGTTATCTGTAGTATGTGTGTGTGTGATATCTGTAGTATGTGTGCGTGTGATATCTGTAGTGTGTGTGTGTGTGATATCTGTAGTATGTGTGTGTGTGTAATATCTGTAGTGTGTGTGTGTGTGATATCTGTAATATGTGTGTGTGTCATATCTGTAGTGTGTGTGATATCTGTAGTATGTGTGTGTGTGTGATATCTGTAGTGTGTGTGTGATATCTGTAGTATGTGTGTGTGTGATATCTGTAGTGTGTGTGTGTGTGATATCTGTAGTATATGTGTGTGTGTGTGTGATATCTGTAGTGTGTGTGTGTGAGGCAGGGGCGTAACTACCACGGTCGCCGCTGCAAGCGGCTCTGGCAGGTAAGGGGCCCATGTGTCCCCTTGAGCCTGTCTCCCTTGTCCCCTTATGCTTGTGTCTCTTGTCCCCGTGTGCCAGTCTCCCTTGCCCATTAGTCTCTGTGTGTCCCCATGTGCCTGTCTCCTTTGTCCCCTTATGCTTGTGTCAGTCTCCTTTGTGCCCTTGTGCTTGTGTCAGTCTCCCTTGCCCACTAGTCCCTGTGTTTCAGTCTCCCTTTCCCACTTGTCCCTGTGTGTCCCCTTGTGCTTGTATCCCTTGTCCCTGTGTGTCCCCTTGTGTCAGTCTCTCTTGCCCACTAGTCCCTGTGTGTCCTGTTGTGCCTGTCTCCCTTGTCCCCTTGTGCTTGTCCCTTGTCCCCGTGTGCTCCTTGTGTCAGGCTCCCTTGCCCACTAGTCCCCGTGTGTCCCCTTGTGTCAGTCTCCCTTGTCCCCTTGTGTCTGTCTCCCTTGCCCACTAGTCCCCTTGTAACCTTCTCCCCTGCCTCCTAGCCCCCATGTGTCCCCTTGTGCCTGTCTTCCTTGCTCCCTAGCCCCCCTATGTTACCATTGTGCCTGTCTCCCCTAGCCCCCTTGTGCCCTCTCCCCTGCCCCCTCGTCACCATTTGCTCATGTCTTTCTCGCTGCCCCTGTATGAAGGGGCTGCATTATACTATGAGGGGGGCTGCATTATATTCTATGGGGGTTACATTGAATTGTATGGCAGGGCTGCAGTATACTCTGTGGGGTGGCTGCATTATACTCTGTGGGGTTTCTGCATTATACTCTGGGGTGGCTGCATTATACTATGTGTGGGTTGCATTATACTGAATCGAGTACTATGGGGATTTGTTGTGAAATTGGATTTTGGGCTCCCCCGGTGGCCACTGGTGGAATTGAACTTGTGTGCATCATCCCCTCTGTTCACCTGTTCCCATCAGGATGTGGGAGTCGCTATTTAACCTTGCTCCTCTGTCACTTCCATGCCGGTCAACATTGTAATCAGAAGCCTTTCTGTGCATGTTCCTGCTACCAGACAACTTCCAGCTAAGTCGGACTTTTGTCCTTGTTTGTTTTTTGCATTTTGTTCCAGTTCACAGCTGCAGTTTCGTTTCTGTGTCTGGAAAGCTCTTGTGATCTGAAATTGCCACTCTGATGTTATGAGTTAATACTAGAGTCTTAAAGTAATTTCAGGATGGTGTATTGATAGGGTTTTCAGCTGACCATGAAAGAACCCTTTCTGTCTTCCTGCTATCTAGTAAGCGGACCTCGATTTTGCTAAACCTATTTTCATACTACGTTTGTCATTTTTCATCTTAAATCACCGCCAATATATGTGGGGGCCTCTGTCTGCCTTTCGGGGAAATTTCTCTAGAGGTGAGCCAGGACTATATTTTCCTCTGCCAGGATTAGTTAGTCCTCCGGCCGGCGCTGGGCGTCTAGGGATAAAACGCAGGCTACGCTACCCGGCTACTGTTAGTTGTGCGGCAGGTTTAGTTCATGGTCAGTTTAAGTTTCCATCCTTCCAAGAGCTAGTTCCTATGTATGCTGGGCTATGTTCTCTTGCCATTGAGAACCATAACAGTTTGACCGGCCAACAAAGGGTTAAATTAATTGGCAGAGAAAGGAGAGAAAAAAGAAGTCTGTTGAAAAATTATTATTTTTTTTTTTCCTTCAGTTCTGAGTGTGCTTTCAATTGAATCACTTGCAAGTCTGCCTATATTGCAGCCTTCCTCTCTCTCTCTCCTTCTAATCCTGGAATGGCTCTGTGTTCACCTGTTTAAAATGGATATTCAGAGTTTAGCTGCAGGTTTGAATAATCTCACCACGAAAGTTCAAAATTTACAAGATTTTGTTGTTCATGTTCCTATATCTGAACCTAGAATTCCTTTGCCTGAATTTTTCTCGGGGAATAGATCTTGCTTTCAAAATTTCAAAAATAATTGCAAGTTGTTTTTGTCCCTGAAATCTCGCTCTGCTGGAGATCCTGCTCAGCAGGTCAGGATTGTGATTTCCTTGCTCCGGGGCGACCCTCAGGATTGGGCTTTTGCATTGGCTCCAGGGGATCCTGCGTTGCTCAATGTGGATGCGTTTTTTCTGGCCTTGGGGTTGCTTTATGAGGAACCTCATTTAGAGCTTCAGGCGGAAAAAGCCTTGATGTCCCTATCTCAGGGGCAAGATGAAGTTGAAATATACTGCCAAAAATTCCGTAAATGGTCTGTGCTTACTCAGTGGAATGAGTGCGCCCTGGCGGCGAATTTCAGAGAGGGTCTCTCTGATGCCGTTAAGGATGTTATGGTGGGGTTCCCTGTGCCTGCGGGTCTGAATGAGTCCATGACAATGGCTATCCAGATCGATAGACGTCTGCGGGAGCGCAAACCTGTGCACCATTTGGCGGTGTCTACTGAGAAGACGCCAGAGAATATGCAATGTGATAGAATTCTGTCCAGAAGCGAACGACAGAATTTTAGACGAAAAAATGGGTTGTGCTTTTATTGTGGTGATTCAACTCATGTTATATCAGCATGCTCTAAGCGTACTAAGAAGCTTGATAAGTCAGTTTCAATTGGCACTTTTCAGTCTAAGTTTATTCTATCTGTGACCCTGATTTGTTCTTTATCATCTATTACCGCGGATGCCTATGTCGACTCTGGCGCCGCTTTGAGTCTTATGGATTGGTCCTTTGCCAAACGCTGTGGGTATGATTTAGAGCCTCTTGAAACTCCTATACCTCTGAAGGGGATTGACTCCACCCCATTGGCTAGTAATAAACCACAATACTGGACACAAGTAACTATGCGAATTAATCCGGATCATCAGGAGATTATTCGCTTTCTTGTGCTGTATAATCTACATGATGTGTTGGTGCTTGGATTGCCATGGCTGCAATCTCATAACCCAGTCCTCGACTGGAACGCTATGTCTGTGTTAAGCTGGGGATGTAAGGGGATGCATGGGGACGTACCTTTGGTTTCCATTTCGTCATCTATTCCCTCTGAGATTCCTGAATTCTTGTCTGACTATCGTGACGTTTTTGAAGAATCTAAGTTTGGTTCATTACCTCCGCACCGGGAGTGCGATTGTGCCATAGATTTGATTCCGGGTAGTAAATACCCTAAGGGTCGTTTATTTAATCTGTCTGTGCCTGAACATGCTGCTATGCGAGAATATATAAAGGAGTCCTTGGAAAAGGGACATATTCGTCCTTCGTCATCTCCCTTAGGAGCCGGTTTTTTCTTTGTGTCTAAGAAAGATGGCTCTTTGAGGCCGTGTATTGATTATCGGCTTTTGAATAAAATCACGGTTAAATATCAATATCCGTTGCCACTGCTGACTGATGATTTGTTTGCTCGCATAAAGGGGGCCAAGTGGTTCTCTAAGATAGATCTCCGTGGGGCGTATAATTTGGTGCGAATTAAGCAGGGGGATGAGTGGAAAACCGCATTTAACACGCCCGAGGGCCACTTTGAGTATTTGGTGATGCCTTTTGGCCTGTCAAATGCCCCTTCAGTCTTTCAGTCCTTTATGCATGACATTTTCCGTGATTATTTGGATAAATTTATGATCGTGTATCTGGATGATATTCTGATTTTTTCGGATGACTGGGACTCTCATGTCCAGCAGGTCAGGAGGGTTTTTCAGGTTTTGCGGTCTAATTCCTTGTGTGTGAAGGGTTCTAAGTGCGTTTTTGGGGTTCAAAAGATTTCCTTCTTGGGATACATTTTTTCCCCCTCTTCCATCGAGATGGATCCTGTCAAGGTTCGGGCTATTTGTGATTGGACGCAACCCTCTTCTCTTAAGAGTCTTCAGAAATTTTTGGGCTTTGCTAACTTTTATCGTCGATTTATTGCTGGTTTTTCTGATGTTGTTAAACCATTGACTGATTTGACTAAGAAGGGTGCTGATGTTGCTGATTGGTCCCCTGCTGCTGTGGAGGCCTTTCGGGAGCTTAAGCGCCGCTTTTCTTCCGCCCCTGTGTTGCGTCAGCCTGATGTTGCTCTTCCTTTTCAGGTTGAGGTCGACGCTTCCGAAATCGGAGCTGGGGCGGTTTTGTCGCAAAGAAGTTCCGACTGCTCCGTGATGAAACCTTGTGCTTTTTTTTCTCGTAAATTTTCGCCCGCCGAGCGGAATTATGATATTGGGAATCGGGAGCTTTTGGCCATGAAGTGGGCTTTTGAGGAGTGGCGTCATTGGCTTGAGGGGGCTAGACATCAGGTGGTGGTATTGACCGACCACAAAAATTTAATTTATCTTGAGTCCGCCAGACGCCTGAATCCTAGACAGGCGCGCTGGTCGTTGTTTTTCTCTCGGTTTAATTTTGTGATGTCATACCTACCGGGTTCTAAGAATGTTAAGGTGGATGCCCTTTCTAGGAGTTTTGAGCCTGACTCCCCTGGTAATTCTGAACCTACAGGTATCCTTAAGGATGGAGTGATATTGTCTGCCGTTTCTCCAGACCTGCGGCGGGCCTTGCAGGATTTTCAGGCGGATAGACCTGATCATTGCCCACCTGGTAGACTGTTTGTTCCTGATGATTGGACCAGTAAAGTCATTTCTGAGGTTCATTCTTCTGCGTTGGCAGGTCATCCTGGAATCTTTGGTACCAGGGATTTGGTGGCAAGGTCCTTCTGGTGGCCTTCCCTGTCACGAGATGTACGAGGCTTTGTGCAGTCTTGTGACGTTTGTGCTCGGGCCAAGCCTTGTTGTTCTCGGGCTAGTGGATTGTTGTTGCCCTTGCCTATCCCGAAGAGGCCTTGGACGCACATCTCGATGGATTTTATTTCGGATCTTCCTGTTTCTCAGAAGATGTCTGTCATCTGGGTGGTGTGTGACCGTTTCTCTAAGATGGTCCATTTGGTTCCCCTGCCTAAGTTGCCTTCTTCTTCCGAGTTGGTTCCTCTGTTTTTTCAAAATGTGGTTCGTTTGCATGGTATTCCGGAGAATATCGTTTCTGACAGAGGAACCCAATTCGTGTCTAGATTTTGGCGGGCATTCTGTGCTAGTATGGGCATAGATTTGTCTTTCTCGTCTGCTTTCCATCCTCAGACTAATGGCCAGACCGAGCGGACGAATCAGACTTTGGAGACATATTTGAGGTGTTTTGTGTCTGCAGATCAGGATGATTGGGTTGCTTTTTTGCCTTTAGCGGAGTTTGCCCTCAATAATCGGGCCAGCTCTGCCACCTTGGTGTCTCCTTTTTTCTGTAATTCGGGGTTTCATCCTCGATTTTCCTCCGGTCAGGTGGAATCTTCGGATTGTCCTGGAGTGGATGCTGTGGTGGAGAGGTTGCATCAGATTTGGGGGCAGGTGGTGGACAATTTGAAGTTGTCCCAGGAGAAGACTCAGCTTTTTGCCAACCGCCGGCGTCGGGTTGGTCCTCGGCTTTGTGTCGGGGACTTGGTGTGGTTGTCTTCTCGTTTTGTCCCTATGAGGGTTTCTTCTCCTAAGTTTAAGCCTCGGTTCATCGGCCCGTACAAGATATTGGAGATTCTTAACCCTGTGTCCTTCCGTTTGGACCTCCCTGCATCTTTTTCTATTCATAAAGTTTTTCATCGGTCATTGTTGCGCAGGTATGAGGTACCGGTTGTGCCTTCCGTTGAGCCTCCTGCTCCGGTGTTGGTTGAGGGCGAGTTGGAGTACGTTGTGGAAAAAATCTTGGACTCCCGTGTTTCCAGACGGAAACTCCAGTATCTGGTCAAATGGAAGGGATACGGTCAGGAGGATAATTCTTGGGTGACTGCCTCTGATGTTCATGCCTCCGATCTGGTCCGTGCCTTTCATAGGGCTCATCCTGATCGCCCTGGTGGTTCTGGTGAGGGTTCGGTGCCCCCTCCTTGAGGGGGGGGTACTGTTGTGAAATTGGATTTTGGGCTCCCCCGGTGGCCACTGGTGGAATTGAACTTGTGTGCATCATCCCCTCTGTTCACCTGTTCCCATCAGGATGTGGGAGTCGCTATTTAACCTTGCTCCTCTGTCACTTCCATGCCGGTCAACATTGTAATCAGAAGCCTTTCTGTGCATGTTCCTGCTACCAGACAACTTCCAGCTAAGTCGGACTTTTGTCCTTGTTTGTTTTTTGCATTTTGTTCCAGTTCACAGCTGCAGTTTCGTTTCTGTGTCTGGAAAGCTCTTGTGATCTGAAATTGCCACTCTGATGTTATGAGTTAATACTAGAGTCTTAAAGTAATTTCAGGATGGTGTATTGATAGGGTTTTCAGCTGACCATGAAAGTACCCTTTCTGTCTTCCTGCTATCTAGTAAGCGGACCTCGATTTTGCTAAACCTATTTTCATACTACGTTTGTCATTTTTCATCTTAAATCACCGCCAATATATGTGGGGGCCTCTGTCTGCCTTTCGGGGAAATTTCTCTAGAGGTGAGCCAGGACTATATTTTCCTCTGCCAGGATTAGTTAGTCCTCCGGCCGGCGCTGGGCGTCTAGGGATAAAACGCAGGCTACGCTACCCGGCTACTGTTAGTTGTGCGGCAGGTTTAGTTCATGGTCAGTTTAAGTTTCCATCCTTCCAAGAGCTAGTTCCTATGTATGCTGGGCTATGTTCTCTTGCCATTGAGAACCATAACAGGGATTATATTATACTATATGAAGAACTATGGGGTGCATTATACTGTGGGAAGTGAATTGTGCAACATGGATGACGATGGCGGTGCATTATACTATATGGAGCACTATGAGGAGTGTATTATACTATATGGAGGACTGAGCAGTGTATTTTAATATATGGAGGACTATGTGGAGTGTATAATACTAAATGGAGGACTGAGGAGTGTATTATACTGTATGGAGGACTATAAAGGGTGCATTATACTATATGGAGGACTGAGCAGTGTATTATACTATATGGAGGATTGAGCAGTGTATTATACTATATGGAACACTATGAGGAGTGCATTTTAATATATGGAGGACTATGAGGAGTGTATTATACTATATGGAGGACTGAGGAGTGTACAATACTATATGGCGGACTATGGGGAGTGTATTATACTATAAGGAGGACTATGGGGAGTGTATTATACTATAAGGAGGACTAGGGGGAGTGTATTATACTATAAAGAGGACTATGTGGGTGCATTATACTTCTTATATGGATCCCCATGACTTCTATGTTAGCTCCTGATGAGTATAATGGTTTATTTTCTTTTATACATTACATAACAATGGTAGTACAGGCGACAAATATATCCCAGGATGGGGCACCGGATAGTTATTCAACTGAGGTCACACTCTACAACTTTGCAATAAAGCTATAGTGTGTGAAATGAATAGGGAAAATGTGAATTTGGGAGGAAAATATTTTGGCATGGTGGGGGGGTGGGCCATTTGAAAATTCGCACCAGGGCCCATAACTTTGTAGTTACGCCACTGAAAGGTAGCGATAGAGAGTCCAAGTTTCACCATTGCACAATGTGCAAAGGTTTTAAAAAATAGCCAAGGTCTCTCTCAAACCAGCTGAAAGATGCCATGATGGGGACATCACAATACACTTAGCAGTTATTACAAGAGGTAGAGATATAGAGTACAAGTTTCAGCATTGTACGATGTGCAAAGGTATCAAAAAGTACAAAATAATACCTACAGTACGTGGGGTATACATAGATGAACACTAAGTACTTGTGGCAGAAGCCAGTTTTATTGGTACAGCATACAACTCATTTCAACTCTTATGAGTCTTCTTCAGGTATTTAATATATAATCCATTACTGCTTTGTGCATTTGATATATAAAGGAAGTCAGTGCATATCATTTTTGGGATGGTGAGATACCAGGATTTAGCCCTTTTTTAACACACCCATATCAATCCAACTTTATCCATATGGCCTTATAAACCTTCATATATCTTTTTTTTTTTTACAGAAAATAGTTTTTATTGAGATATGAAATATTTTCTTTATGAATTTCGCATATGTCATTAGAAAAATATCTTATTTTTTTTTAAATTGTATTTTTTAATTAGTTTTTTAATGTTTATGTGTTTATGCGTGTAAAGCTCTGGAGCAGAGCGTGCTGCCGCTTTGCCAAGGCAGTGCTGTAGATTTCCCAGCTGGAGAGTGATGGGAAGTCTAGTTCAGATGAGGATGATGAGGAGGAGAGACAGGAAGTGGTATACAAAGAGACTGAAACCCTGATGGAAGTTTGGCCTGCTATTCTTGGTGTGGGTCAGATGTGTGATGTCCCAGCCTCTGACTCTGTCCCAGACTCCACCAGGTTAAACCAGTGTGCCATCAGGGAAATGTATCACCCCTGTCCATAAAAACTTGTCCATGTGTCTGTAGTTAAGTGGACCTTCCCTGTGACTGCGTTGGCCAGAGCATGGCTGATATTATGTAACACGTACTTATGTAATGCCGGGTCGACACACCGGGAAAAATATTGTCGGCTGGGAATCGAATATCGTGGGGCTGCACCACCATGAGGTCACGAACTCAGTTCCCACAAGTCAAAACAGCAACATTTCCAGAACTAGCAATCTGGCAATGTGGGTGTTTAGAGTTTGGGCCTGTGAGTGGGTGGCTGGATATTTCTGCTTTTTAGCATATGTTTGAGGCAGGGACAACTGAACACTGTGCTGGGAAAATAAAGTGGAGGTAGTTGCTGACTGTTGTGTGTGTGCAACCACTGGCTGTGGGCAGGAGGCATCAGTGCCTGCTTCATGATCAGCAGATTGAGAAGTCCGTAACACAGGGGAAGGATCAGTGGTTTCACCCTCAGACACAGATTTGGTACCCAGGCATTCCGTCCACCTACTAGAGTGCTTGGCTGCCATGTGCTTTTGCGTGCTGGTGGTGCTCAGGTTGGCAGTGTTCTGGCCTCTTCTTAGCTTCTTAGCTTGATTTGGCAGATTCTGCAAATTATAGTTGTTTTATCTGAAGGACTTTTAGAAAAAAACTGCCATACAGGGGAACAACGCACCCTTGGTCTGTTACCTAGCCGAGTGGGGGAGCTCTGTGGAACAGTTGACCAAGTTCTACCTCTGGGCAAACCACTACCTCTTCTTGCTTGTGCTCTTGCTACAGATCCATCCCTATCTGTACTGTTGTGCTGGATAGGCATGCCACCATGTCAGGTTGGATCAGTGGCCTCATCATAGACCACGTTGTCTTCCAATTCCTCAATCTTATCCTCCTCCTGAGCTGCAATTTGAGGCTGACCTGATGGCAATTGTGCCTCATGATTATCCTCACCTCTTCAAACATCAATTGATCTTCACCAATGTTCCTTTCTCCTGGCTGTAAGAGCTCAAATGTTTTGGCCCCACTGCACTCCAGCTCCTCATGATCCTCTTTAATGGTGCACATTGCGAGCCTGACAAATTACAAGGGAACATAAATAATTCCTCAGAGTGTCCAGCATTGGGGTCATATGTCTCCTGGGACTCTTGATGGTGGGAGGAAGAAGGACCAGGTTGAGGTTTCAGATGCCCAGCCTCTTGGCTACTGAGACTGGACCGTGTGGAAGAATTCGTGGTGCTGCTTTTCAACACTCTGGAGCCTTTGTCTGCCATCCAACCCACAAGATCCTAGCACATGTCTGGGTTCGTTAGTGGTGAGGGCGCTGACCAAATTTTGACAGGAACCTAGAACGAGATACAGTCACTTTCGGATCTGTCACACGGCCTTGGTGGGCACCACCACATCCACGCCACCCTTTGTCATCTTGATTCCATTATGCTCATGAAACCCAAAAATAATGGCTTTATTTTTCACAAGTACCCTTACAAAGGTCTTATGTACAAATCCCTGTATCTAGCAATGTGTGGCTATATGTTGGAGATTGTCTTGCTGACACACTCCAAATAGGGAGTAATGAAGATTATTGCCCTACTAAATTGTCACATAAGATTATATGTACCTGGATTGCACCAGTCGCACAACTGCTGGAAAAAGATACGCTTGTTTTTTAAACCAAGAGGAAATTATTAATTTTTTTCAATCGTCTTGCTGACACACTCCAACTGCTGAGTAATGAAGATTATTGCCCCTGCTAAATAGTCATGTACGATTATCTCTACCCAGATTGCCCCAGTGGCACAACTGCCAAACAAATATTAGGTATTTTAAGTGGAAAATAGCAGAGAGCTGCAGAATGTACTTGCAATGATGAGAACAAACAGGTGCCTGCCTTTCACTCTCTCTCCTATTAAATCTCTACCTACTTAAAGGGAGGGTGCCATGATTTTAGTTTTTGCATTAATAATTATTGATTATACAATCAATTATTTTTAATACAAAAGTAAATGTACCTCTTTCATACTTTTTTATTTATTCACTTTTACATTCACCACTGGAGGCCGCCATTTTCATTAGTGTGGGTGTAAGTGTCTGGGCACGACACTTGCACTCCTCACTTACGGCAGCCATGTACATAGGAGCCAACGGTCGGGCTCCGACCGCATCTCCTGCCTCTCAGCTGTGACTTGGCCACGCCCACTGAGCTGCTACGTCACAGCTGTGAGAGGAGATCGCGGCCATTTTGTTTATTTCCCTCTGCCATCGCACACACAGCTCAGTGCGTGCGATGGCAGAAGCTGCTGCTGGGAGAAGCTGCTGCCGAGGGTCCAGGGTAAATATCTGCAGCGAGGAGCTGTGATTGCAGCCTGTACTTAGTATTACATTACAGGCTGCAATCACTGCCGACCTGTTCAGAGCAGAGCAGGGAGATCGTCACACTGCTCGGCCCTGAACATGACTCAGCACTTCCTGGTAGAGGAAAGAAGGTAAGTACAGCGTTTTTATTTTCTTATGCATCTACGACTGCTACCAGCCCCTATATACCACCTAGCACTGCCTGCCTGCCTCTGTATACCACTGCCTGCCTGCCTCTGTATACCCCTGCCTGCCTCTGTATACCACTGCCTGCCTGCCTCTGTATACCACTGCTACCTGCCTGCCTCTGTATACCACTGTCTGCCTGCCTCTGTATACCACTGTCTGCCTGCCTCTGTATACCACTGTCTGCCTGCCTCTGTATACCACTGCCTGCCTCTGTATACCACTGCCTGCCTCTGTATACCACTGCCTGCCTGCCTCTGTATACCACTATCTGCCTCTATATACCACTGCTACCTGCCTCTATATACACCTACCACTGCTACCTCTGTCCTGGGTAGCTAATCCTGTCCCGTGTACTGTGTCCTCAGCAGTCAGTATCACACAGGACAGGATTAGATACACGGCTCAGCAGTCGGTATCACACAGGACAGGATTAGATACACGGCTCAGCAGTCGGTATCACACAGGACAGGATTAGATACACGGCTCAGCAGTCGGTATCACACAGGACAGGATTAGATACACGGCTCAGCAGTCGGTATCACACAGGACAGGATTAGATACACGGCTCAGTAGTCGGTATCACAGGCCAGGATTAGATACACGGCTCAGCAGTCAGTATCTAATCCTCTCCTATGCACTCTCCCCCCTGCGTGTCTTTTCCCAATGTGGTTTATTATTTTTGTTGTGGGAGATGAGGGAGTCGAGGATTATGCGTTCGGTATGGTTTAAAAAAGATGAATAAAGGACTTTATTCTGGCCGAGTCTTTATTTACAATACAACTATAGGATTAGTAATGGATGGGTGCCTTATAGACGCCTCTCCATTACTAAGCCGTGGGCTTGATGTCACCGGACAATATGGAGGTGACATTAACCCCACAAATATGAACCCCACTTGCTACCGCTACAGGGTAAGTGGAAATTGCCAGGCAAAGCGCCATAAAAGGCGCATGTAAAAGGCGGCTGAGAGCTGATGTTTTTAGCCTGGGGGGGGACAGTATCCATGGCCCCTTCCTAGGCTATTAATGTCAGCCCGCAGCTGTCTGCATAATATTTGATGGTTATTAATTATAAGGGGGCCCCACGTCTTTTTTTGGGGGGTGTCCCCCATTTTAATAGCCAGTAAAGGCTATAAGTATACAGTTGCGAGCGTGTGAGTGTGAGCACACCCTCCCACCCACAGACCAGTACACTGCTGTCCTGAAATACTGTGCTCCTGTCACCCTGCTCCTTCCACCATACATCTCTCACCTCCCTAGAGCAGCACAATACCATATGGATCACGTATAATGCCGATCGATATATATATATGTATATATATATATATATATATATATATCACATATACTCCCATAAAGACCACACATTATGCCGGGATATTATAATATATATAATATCACACATTATGCCGCCAAGTATTGTGTGATCTATGTGACGGTATTATATGTGATCTATATGGCAATATTATGTTTGCTCAGTGTTGTGGAATGATGTAAAAACTGTATGACGGTGGTATATGAGAACTATATTGTGGGATTATGTGTGATCTATGTGGAAGTACTAGGTGAGAATTATATGGCGGTATTATGTGTGATCTATATGGTGGTATGTGAGAACTGTATGACAGTATTGTGTGATCTATTTGATAGTATTGTGTGTGTTGTATATGGCGGTATTATGTGTGATCTATATAGCGGTATTATGTGAGAACACTATGGCAGTATTATCTTCAGAAAGTGGACCCATTCTATGGTGGTTCTGGCTGAGCACCTGCACGCGGGTCTGGGGTAATAGAGGGGGCAGCATGACCTTCAGTTAGGTGCAGTCAGGGCTGGTGAGGCAGCTGAAGAGAGGGGTCTCATTTTTATCGTTACTATATGGCTACATTTCCTTCCCAGCGTCACCCCGTACTTCGCCTGACGTCTCACTTTCACACATCGCCAGGACAGGATGGAGAAGACCGGATCTGAGGAGGGGAATGGGGTCTTTGCATGCAAAGTCTGGATCAGAACAGGCCATCAATCCACAGAAATGTTTCCTGGATTTCTGTGGAGCAGACGGCCCATCCATGTGTATAAAAGACAGCGCTCTATGTACAATCCCTGGCTGCTCTGCACACTGAACATGGTGCCCCCATAGACCAGCACACTGCTCTCCTGAAATACTCTGTGCTGCTGTCACCCTGCTCCCTCCACCACATATCTCCCAGAATCCTTGCTGCCTGCTGTCCTCGGTGACTGTCTACTTGTCAGTATAAGGCTGCCGTCACACATTCAGTATTTGGTCAGTATTTTACCTCAGTATTTGTAAGCCAAAACCAGGAGTGGGTGATAAATGCAGAAGTGGTGCATATGTTTCTATTATACTTCTCCTCTAATTGTTCCACTCCTGGTTTTGGCTTACACATACTGAGGTAAAATACTGACCAAATACTGCTAGTGTGACGGCAGCCTTACTCTGCAGTCACCAACAAAATGGCTGCTCACTGGGTTCCTGAATATCATCCTCTTATCCCTTAGCAAACACATAGAAGGGGAGGAGAGGAGACATCACACACGTCAGCAGACTCCGCCCATAATTACTGCAGTGCAGTAATGTGAGCTAGTTGTACACTAGGTTTTTCTGAAATTTCAGCAGCTGCTCCCCCTAGTGTTTAAAAGTGGAAATTCCAAAACTTTTCAAATTATTTTTCATATTTTACTAAATTATAAACAAATGAAAATATTTTTTAAGAAAATGTAAACATTAATTCTTTACATTTTTACAATTGCTGTAAAAAAATTTTTTTTTATGGCACCTTCCCTTTAAATCCCCACGTAACAAACAAGTAATCTCTTGACAATCTTCAGGTCTTTAAAGAGCTTTTTGGAATTAATAGCACTCACTATAACCTCATATCACTCTGCCTAGGCTACTTTCACCCTCCCTATGCTGAAACTATGCTCTCCCTATGCTATTTCTGGCTGCAATGTGCGCAAGATGGCGCCAGCAACCTTTAAATAGTCCCTATGATGCTGGAAGGCCAGCCAATCACAGTAATCTCACAAACATATGGCGCCAGCATTACTGTGATTGGCAAGCCAGCCCAGCATGTTCATTGGCTGTAAATAAAGCGTCAAACATGCTCGGTGGGTCACTCGAATATACCGAAGCGAATACCTAATTACTCTAATACAGTACTATTCGTGCAAGTAATGAATAGTGCTGAATGTATTCGCTCATCAGTACTTTTCTTCTCTGTAAAATTATTAAGGTTATTATTGTTACTAGAGTATTTCAGATAAGTTTCTTTTTATTATTTCAGATAAGTAGTTGGAACATGGATTTATTCTGATGTATTTGAAGTTGAGAACATTTTTTATTTTCTTCAAAGTATAAATATTATGAATTATGGCTACTAAATTAATAGCGTTAAATTGTTGAATCATGGAATTATTTGGAGTTGGCATTGGTAGGATTTTTTTTTCCTAAAATTAGATATTTGTCTTCTGCATCATATGGATTTTTACATTCATCTAGACAAAAATGCAGGAATATAATTTGAGCCGTGTTGACCTACATTATCTTTTTTTCCTCTTGTACATACTGATAAACTATGTTACCTGTGTGGTGGTGGGCAATGGTCTTATACTTCACATTTATCAATGTGACACATTAGTTATTGCTGGTTTCACAATTTAAATTCTACAGCCAAAACATAGTAAGAAAAAAATCTTTCTGCTTTTTCTTATTTTTTGGGGGAGGTCAGGATGCGGCCGCAAATATTGCAAATATTGAATTTTCATAAGAGTCACAGGAGATATTGCACCATACAATTTGTTGTGCAATTTATCCTGAATACGCAGATACCAATATGAGGGAGAAGACTACTGTTTAGGGTCATGGCAGGGCTCGGAAAGGGAAGGAGCGTCTTTTGGCTTTTTGAATTTAAAATTTTCTAGAATCATTAGGGGACATCATGCTCAATTTGGAGTGCCCTTGATATGCCTAAATAGTTGAAACCCCCACAAGTGATCCAATTTTGGAAACTAGATCCCTCAAGGGGTCCTGACCAGAAACAATGGAATTCAATTGGAAAGAGATATGATTCTGGTCACAGCTGACAATGAAATGTTATATATATATCTGCATCCATCATGAGGACTAGGGTTGAGCCAAAAGGATCGGACAAATTCAAAAATCGCCGACTTTCGGCAAAGTCGGGTTTCATGAAACCCGATCCTAGTGTGGGATCGGCCATGAGGTCTGCGATCTGCGCGCAAAAGTCGCATTTTTATATGACGCTTTCAGTGCCATTTTTCAGCCAATGAAGGAGGACGCAGAGTGTGGGCAGCGTGATGACATAGGTCTCGGTCCCCACCATCTTAGAGAAGGGCATGACAGTGATTGGGTGATAGGGTGATTCATTGACACTAGTTGGAGCACCAACAGGAAGATCATGTGGGATTGGAGGCTATATCGGCCAGCGATGATGGAATGATCCATTGGCGGATGGTTACCATGACAGCTAAAACAACAATGATGTGATTGGATCACGGCTTTAGTAGTCTAATATCCCTTGTCTGTTGTATATATTTTTCAATGTTATATGATGTGGTATTAATATATTGAATGTATTTTTATATTTAATGGTGTTATTTGTGTATTTTTTGCACTTATTTGTATAAGGAAATAAAGGCCGCCCATTGTTGGTGATTGGTGCCTGTTTTGGCTCCACACTATTTAAGGTGGCCAGGTGAACTGTGTTGTATACTTGACAAAGGCCAACATGGCCGAAACGTTGTATGATATGATGGCAGAATAAAGACTGTTTTTGATATATCCTTCACCTGGAATGGATGCTGCTTCCTTTTCTACATTTGTGAGTATTGGTCCAGTTGGATCCATGGACTTTGGAGCGTGCATCCTGGTTATTTGAGTGCTGTCGGTTGTTGCTTTATTACAAGTGATTGTCTTGCTTTCTGCGGCATCACAGGAACTATAAAAGGGCGTGCACGCCGACCGCCATCTTACTTCTGCCAATCTGAGCATAGGGAGAGGTTGCTGCAGCTTCATCAGAAGAAGGGATATAGTTACGGAGGGAAGATTAACCCCCAAACTGCTTGTGCTGTAGCGATTTCCACTGTCCAACACCACTTTTTTTTGCAGGGACAGTGGAGGCTATATTTTTGTGTATCAGCTCTGTAGCTTATTAGGTTGCCTTATAAGGCTACTTTCACATTAGCGTCGGGCACTGCAAGTAGCAATGCGATGTTGCGGCGCACCGACACATACTGTGGAAGTGCCGCACAATGGGGGCAGCGGATGCTGTTTTTCAACGCATCCGCGGCCCCATTGTGAGGTGTGGGGAGGCGGGGGCGGAGTTCCTGCCGCGCATGCACTGTCGGAAAAGACGGGCACGACGCACCAAAAAACGTTAAAAGCAACGGTTTTTGGTGGTGACGGTCCGACGCAACCGTCGCACGACGGTTGCGACGTGTGGCAATGCGTCGCACTGAGTCTCTAATGCAAGTCAATGGAGAAAAAACGCATCCTGCAAGCACTTTTGCAGGATGTGTTTTTTCTACAAAACGACGCATAGCGACGTGCAGTGCACGACGCTAGTGTGAAAGTAGCCTAAGGCTCCCTAATAGCTGCATTGCTGTTTGCACCGCTGCTGTGCAAACCAACTGCTTTTTAAAAGCAAAAATCCTGTTGCTCCTTTCTGCACAGTAATCTTGTTTATTTGTCCACACTTTTGTGTGCAGCAGTCCTTTTTATTGCTGCCATACTTGTCCTGAGATCATTGTAGGGAGATTGAAATTGTACTACAGTCCTTGTATTTTTTCATATATCTTCCAGCCACTTTCTGCCACTTACATTGTGTTGTTTTATACACTGGGCCTGAGTTTTGGTTCAGTCTCCAAAAAAAAAAGTGAGATTCAAATTCTCACAAAGTGGATATACTTCAGTCCTGTTAGTTTGTCGTATATCAGCCAGCCACTTTCTGCCACGTACATTGTGTTGTGTTATACACTGGGCCTAAGTTTTGGTTCAGTCTCCCAAAAAAAAGTGAGATTCAAATTCTCACAAAGTGGATATACTTCAGTCCCGTTAGTTTGTCGTATATCAGCCAGCCACTTTTTGCCACGTACATTGTGTTGTTTTATGTACAGGGCCTGAGTTTTGGTTCAGTCTCCCAAAAAAAAGGGAGATTTAAATTCTCAACAAGTTTATATACACCTTCTACCTTGTTTTACAGTACCATATAATGGTTGTTATTTTGGTTAGATATTCCAAAAAATGAGGAAGTCTGATGGAAGAGCCCGTGGGCGGTGGTTGCCAGCTGGTACTGATGGTGGTGGTGGTGGCGCATCTGGTGGTAGTGGCAAAAGCACAATAGCACCTAAGGCTGGAGGTGTTGAGCCAGATTTCAAATTATTTTGCCCCACCTTCCCCTGCTGACACGTAGCTTGCCTGAAAAATGTCTTGCTTTTGGCCTCCTCTTACTGACTTCTCCAATTCCTCCATTTGCAGCTGCTGAATATCCACCATAGGCCATTTTTATACTTCCCTAAATGGGCTGACTCCCCCCACAGGACCGTGGTCACCACCTGGCGCAAGCACCCGTGCGAGTGCCGTTTGCCTGGACAGGTGGGTGGGCCCATTCCTGAGTGACGGCAGTGGCACAGGGTCACTCATAGTACAATGAAGTGTCTCTGATGGTGGTGGTGCACAACCAACGTCAGACACACCGTCGTAATATGAGGGGCCCTGAGCCAGTACCGCCGCCCACGAGAGAGTCTTCCCCCCAGCTCGAACAGTGCTCTATTACTTGCAATACTTACCTCTCTCTGCTCCACCACTGTGTACTCTGTGCTGTTAAATCCTTCAATTGCACTGCCAATACAAATTTGTTGAAATGATAGATGATAGTTAAAATATACAGGGGCCCTGGCCTCCATTTAGACCAGTTAATACTTTGCGCCTACTACCACTGTCTGCTACTCAGCAGATGAGCACACTCCTGTACCTAGCTACGCCACCTGTTTATTTATGAACAATTTTTTGGCTGACAGTTAGCCCACTTTATTATTTGGGCCTACTAACTGTGTCTGCCACTCATTACAGTTTTCCTCCACTGAACAAGGCAATGCCGCCTGTTTAGTCCTGTTACCAATTTTGAACTGCATTCAGCCTACTTTATTATTTGGGCCTACTAACTATGTCTGCCACTCATTACAGTTTTCCTCCACTGAACAAAGCAATGCCGCCTGTTTAGTCCCGTTACCACATTTGAACTGCATTTAGCCTACTTTATTTTTTGGGCCTACTAACTGTGTCTGCCACTCATTACAGTTTTCCTCCACTGAACAAAGCAATGCCACCTGTTTAGTCCTGTTACCACTTTTGAACTGCATTTAGCCTACTTTATTATTTGGGCCTACTAACTGTGTCTGCCACTCATTACAGTTTTCCTCCACTGAACAAAGCAATGCCACCTGTTTAGTCCTGTTACCAGTTTTGAACTGCATTTAGCCTACTTTATTATTTGGGCCTACTAACTGTCTGCCACTCATTACAGTTTTCCTCCACTGAACAAGGCAATGCCGCCTGTTTAGTCCTGTTACCACATTTGAACTGCATTTAGCCTACTTTATTTTTGGGGCCTACTAACTGTGTCTGCCACTCATTACAGTTTTCCTCCACTGAACAAAGCAATGCCGCCTGTTTAGTCCTGTTACCACATTTGAACTGCATTTAGCCTACTTTATATTTTGGGCCTACTAACTATGTCTGCCACTCATTACAGTTTTCCTCCACTGAACAAAGCCATGCGGCCTGTTTAGTCCTGTTACCAATTTTGAACTGCATTTAGCCTACTTTATTTTTTGGGCCTACTAACTGTGTCTGCCACTCATTACATTCCTCCACTGAACAAAGCAATGCCTCCTGTTTAGTCCTGTTACCACATTTGAACTGCATTTAGCCTACTTTATTATTTGGGGCCTACTAACTGTGTCTGCCACTCATTACAGTTTTCCTCCACTGAACAAAGCAATGCCGCCTGTCATGAATCCCCAATGGCTAGGGATAGCACAGGATAAGCAAAGTATAAAAAATATCGGACGGGCTCTAGGGTGATGGAACCTGGGCTGACCGCTGCCCTACGCCTGACAAACGCAACTAGAGATAGCCAGGGAGCGTGCCTACGTTGGTTCTAGACGCCACGCACCAGCCTAAGAGCTAACTAGTACTGTAGAGAAAACAAAGACCTCACTTGCCTCCAGAGGAATTAACCCCAAAGATATAGTTGCCCCCCACATGTATTGACGGTGAAATGAGAGGAAGGCACATACATAGAGATGATGTATATAGCTTTAGCAAATAGAGGCCCGCTAAAAACTAGAAAGCAGAATGACACAAAAGGGGACTGAGCGGTCAGCAAAAAACCCTAATCAAAAAAACCATCCTGAGAGTTCAAGAACCCATGTGCCAACTCATGGCACATGGGGAGAACCTCAGTCCACTAGAGCAACCAGCTAACAAAGAGACATTCTAAGCAAGCTGGACAAAAAACCAAACAACTGAAAATCAGCACTTAGCTTATCCTGAAAGATCTGGGAGCAGGTAGGCAGGAACCAAACAGAGCACATCTGAACACATTGATAGCCGGCAAGGGAAATGACAGAGAGGCCAGGTAAAATAGGAAACACCCAGCCTCTGATGGACAGATGGAAACCAAAGGCCGCAACCCACCAAAGTCACCCAGTACCAGCAGTAACCACCAGAGGGAGCCCGCAAACAGAATCCACAACAGTACCCCCCCCTTGAGGAGGGGTCACCGAACCCTCACGAGAACCCCCAGGGCGATCAGGGTGAGCTCTATGGAAGGCGCGGACCAAATCAGTCGCATGAACATCGGAGGCGACCACCCAGGAATTGTCCTCCTGACCATAACCCTTCCACTTAACCAAATACTGGAGTTTGCGTCTGGAAACACGAGAATCCAAGATCTTTTCAACAACATACTCCAATTCTCCCTCCACCAGCACCGGAGCAGGAGGCTCGACCGAAGGAACAACAGGCACCTCATACCTCCGCAACAACGACCGATGGAACACATTATGAATAGCGAACGATGCTGGGAGATCCAAACGGAAAGATACAGGGTTAAGAATCTCCGAGATCCTATAAGGACCGATGAACCAAGGCTTGAACTTAGGAGAAGAGACCTTCATAGGGACAAAACGAGAAGACAACCACACCAAGTCCCCAACAAGAAGTCGGGGACCCACGCGGTGACGGCGATTAGCAAACTGCTGAGTCTTCTCCTGAGACAACTTCAAATTGTCCACCACCTGATTCCAAATGTGATGTAGCCTGTCCACCACCACGTCCACTCCAGGACAATCCGAAGACTCCACCTGACCAGAGGAAAAACGAGGATGAAACCCCGAATTACAAAAAAAAGGAGAGACCAACGTGGCCGAACTAGCCCGATTATTAAGAGCAAATTCGGCCAGTGGCAAAAAAGCAACCCAGTCATCCTGATCAGCAGAAACAAAACACCTCAAATAAGTTTCCAAGGTCTGATTAGTTCGCTCCGTCTGGCCATTCGTCTGAGGATGGAATGCAGACGAGAAAGACAAATCAATGCCCATCTTGGCACAAAACGTCCGCCAAAATCTAGACACAAACTGGGATCCCCTGTCAGAAACGATATTCTCCGGAATCCCATGCAAACGAACCACGTTCTGAAAAAATAAAGGGACCAACTCAGAGGAGGAAGGCAACTTAGGCAAGGGCACCAAATGAACCATCTTAGAAAAGCGGTCACACACAACCCAGATAACGGACATTTTCTGTGAAACCGGGAGATCAGAAATAAAATCCATGGAAATGTGCGTCCAAGGCCTCTTCGGGATGGGCAAGGATAACAACAACCCACTAGCCCGTGAACAGCAAGGCTTAGCTCGAGCACACACTTCACAAGACTGCACAAAGGTACGCACATCCCTAGACAAGGAAGGCCACCAAAAAGACCTGGCCACCAAGTCTCTTGTACCAAATATTCCAGGATGACCAGCCAACACAGAAGAGTGGACCTCGGAGATGACTCTACTGGTCCAATCATCCGGAACAAACAGTCTTTCTGGTGGACATCGATCCGGTTTATCCACCTGAAACTCCTGCAATGCGCGTCGCAAGTCTGGGGATACGGCGGACAATATTACTCCATCCCTAAGGATACCAGCAGGCCCAGTGTCTCCAGGAGAGTCAGGCACAAAACTCCTGGAAAGAGCATCTGCCTTCACATTCTTTGAACCTGGCAGGTATGAAACCACGAAATTGAAACGAGAAAAAAATAACGACCAACGAGCCTGTCTAGGATTCAAACGCCTGGCAGACTCAAGGTAAATGAGATTCTTGTGATCAGTCAAGACCACCACGCGATGTTTAGCACCCTCAAGCCAATGACGCCACTCCTCAAATGCCCACTTCATGGCCAAAAGCTCCCGATTACCCACATCATAATTGCGCTCGGCGGGCGAGAATTTTCTAGAGAAGAAAGCACATGGCTTCATCACCGAGCCATTAGAACTTCTCTGTGACAAAACCGCCCCCGCTCCAATCTCGGAAGCATCAACCTCCACCTGGAAAGGAAGTGAAACATCTAGTTGACACAACACAGGAGCAGAAGAAAACCGGCGCTTAAGTTCCCGAAAGGCCTCCACGGCCGCAGGAGACCAATCAGCAACATCAGCACCCTTTTTAGTCAAATCAGTCAAAGGTTTAACAATACTGGAAAAATTAGCAATGAACCGACGATAAAAATTAGCAAACCCCAAGAACTTCTGAAGGCTCTTAACAGATGTAGGTTGTGTCCAGTCACAAATAGCCTGAACCTTAACGGGATCCATCTCAATAGTAGAAGGAGAAAAAATGTACCCCAAAAAAGAAATCTTCTGGACTCCGAAGAGACACTTTGAGCCCTTCACAAACAGAGAATTGGCCCGCAAAACCTGAAACACCTTCCTGACCTGTAGAACATGAGACTCCCAGTCATCAGAAAACACCAACATATCATCCAAATACACAATCATAAACTTATCCAGATATTCACGGAAAATATTGTGCATAAAGGACTGAAAGACTGACGGAGCATTGGAGAGTCCAAAAGGCATTACCAAATACTCAAAATGGCCCTCAGGCGTATTAAATGCGGTTTTCCACTCATCACCCTGTTTTATCCGCACCAGATTATACGCACCACGAAGATCTATTTTAGTGAACCACCTAGCCCCCTTAATGCGAGCAAACAAATCAGTAAATAATGGCAATGGATACTGGTATTTGACTGTAATCTTATTCAGAAGGCGATAATCTATACAAGGCCTCAGGGAACCATCTTTTTTTGCCACGAAAAAAAAACCTGCTCCCAGAGGGGACAAAGATGGACGAATATGTCCCTTTTCCAAGGACTCCTTAATATAATTCCGCATAGCAGTATGCTCTGGCAGCGACAGATTAAATAAACGACCCTTAGGGAACTTACTGCCAGGGATCCAGGGGCGTAGCTAGAGCTTTTGCCGCCCGGGGCTGTTCCCGAGTTTGGCGCCCCCCCCCCCAGAACGTATGCGATTTTCACACTTAGTCATGTACCGACGAGCTCCTCTCCCTTAAGCTCCCAATGTTCAGTGAAAAACTGAGAGAAGCAGAAGAGAAGCTCGTTGTTACAGGACCATGAGTATGAAAATCGTATATGAGTGACGTGTCCATGTGTCGACGACTGGAACCTGCAGAGCTGAATCCTGACATCGCAGCTTCTGAATTCTCACAACTAATGCACTGCACACTTTTAGGATTCTCCCTGGCCGGTGGACAGTCATGTCAGCACAAGCATGCGATTTGTATACTTCTGACCACATTCCGACTAGACGTGCCTGGCCTCGCTCAGTTCATTTTCATAGAGTGAGGCCACACGTGTCTAGTCAGCACGTGACCGCATGTATGTAAATCGCCAGCACCAGAGAATCCTGACAGCGTGCAGTGCGCACTGTGAGAACTCAGAAGTCTGCAGTCACAAAGAATGACTGCAGACTCATCACAAACCTGGACATCCCCTTTAATGCTCCTAACATAAATAAAAACATGAGAGTTAGTCAGTATCACAAATAACATTTACATCCAGGTACCTGATAGATGGCGTCGTCTCTGGAGTCGTTCTCCTTTTCTTCATCTTATCCAGACCCCATGATGAGTTTTCTCATCCACAGCCGTCTCTGCAGACTTCCATCTTCTCTGTTCTTTTGCAGAAAATCTCCACATGACGCCCTTAAAGATACAAGTGTCATTATAATGCTCCTGAATGAAAAATTTCCCCTCACTATATTGTCTGCACAAAATATGACCCCCACACTGTCCCTCTTATGGTACATGCTCTTCACACTGACCTCTCCTTTCCATACCGGCCCCCTCTTCACACTGACCTCTCACACTGTGTCCCCCCTATAGGGCCCAGTATTTATACTGTACTCTCTCATCACACTCCCCCTCCTTGGTATACTGTCCCCTCCTGGCTGTGCCCTTACACTGTCCCTCCATGCTACGCATGCACACATCCCAACACCCTCACTCCCCGTACTCTGTCCACATACGTTTTTCACATCGCTACTCATACTGTGTCTGCATACATTCCCCCGTTTGACCCCAAGCTGTCTGCACCCATCCCCCATACTGTTTCCTCATATATGCCCCCCATCTCCCCCTTTGCTCTTCATTTTGTGTCCTCAGATCTCCCCCACACATTAAATCCCCCCATTCCCATGACAAATCTCCCCCCACACACATTCAATCCCCCATCTCCACTCACATTAAATCTCCCCCCACAATAAATCCCCCCCATCTCCACTCACAGTAAATCCCCAATCCAATAATATATCCCACTATCCCCACTCACATTAAATCCCCCCCAGTCACAGTAAATCCCCCCCACAATATATCCCCCCATCCCCACTCACATTAAATCCCCCCCACAATATATGCCCCCATCCCCACTCACAGTAAATCCCCCCCACAATATATGCCCCCCATCCCCTCACAGTAAATCCCCCCCACAATATATGCCCCCCATCCCCTCACAGTAAATCCCCCCCACAATATATGCCCCCATCCCCACTCACAGTAAATCCCCCCACAATATATGCCCCCATCCCCACTCACAGTAAATCCCCCCCACAATATATGCCCCCATCCCCACTCACAGTAAATCCCCCCCCCACAATATATGCCCCCCATCCACTCACAGTAAATCCCCCCCCACAATATATGCCCCCCATCCACTCACAGTAAATCCCCCCCCACAATATATGCCCCCCATCCACTCACAGTAAATCCCCCCCCCCACACAATGTATGCCCCCCCATTCCCACTTACAGTAAATCCCCCCCTGCACCTTCGGTGTCTTCAGCTCCACTGGAGCACTTACCACCGCTCTGTGTCTCCTGCTCTGCCGCGCAGGTGAGTGACGTCAGCAGTGTGATCACATGACCTGATCACGCTGCTGGTGTCGCTCTGACCCGGCAGTCAGAGCTTCAATTGTACTCGCATCTCAGATACGAGTACAATTGAACACTGGGAGCCGGCGCGCCGCAGCTTCTCTGTGCCGGCTGTCAGCTTGACAGTCGGCACAGAGAACAGCTGACTCCCAGTGTGGGGGGGGTGGCAGAATGCAGCCGCCGGGGGAGACACTGCGGACCGCCACTTTAGGCGGCCCGACTGCGCCCCCCTGCCGGCTGCTCCCCCCTAGATACGCCACTGACTCACCCCCACATTGTGCCGTCCCCCCGCACTGTGCCGCCCGGGGCGGCCCGCCCCCCCCGCACCCCCCTTCCTACGCCACTGCAGGGATCAATTCTATAGCACAGTCACACTCTCTATGGGGAGGGAGCGAATTGAGCTTAGGCTCCTCAAAAACATCCCTATAATCCGACAAAAACGCAGGGATCTCCGAAGGAGTAGATGAAGCTATAGAAATCGGAGGTGCATCATCATGAACCCCGTGACATCCCCAGCTTAGCACAGACATTGTTTTCCAGTCCAGGACAGGATTATGAGTTTGTAACCATGGCAGACCAAGCACTAGTACATCATGTAAATTATACAGTACAAGGAAGCGAATCACCTCCTGATGAACGGGAGTCATGCGCATGGTCACTTGTGTCCAATACTGCGGTTTATTCATAGCCAATGGTGTAGAATCAATTCCTTTCAGAGGAATAGGAACTTCCAGAGGCTCTAGACTAAAACCGCAGCGTTTAGCAAATGACCAATCCATAAGACTCAGGGCAGCGCCTGAATCCACATAGGCATCGACGGAAATGGAAGACAGTGAAAAAATCAGAGTCACAGACAAAATGAACTTAGACTGCAGAGTATCAATGGCAAAAGATTTATCAACCCTTTTTGTGCGTTTAGAGCATGCTGATATAACATGAGCTGAATCACCACAATAAAAACACAAACCATTTTTCCGCCTATAATTTTGCCGTTCACTTCTGGACTGAATTCTATCACATTGCATAGTCTCAGGTGCCTGTTCAGAAGACACCGCCAACTGGTGCACGGGTTTGCGCTCCCGTAAACGCCGATCAATCTGAATGGCCATAGCCATACACTCATTCAGACCTGTAGGCGCAGGGAACCCCACCATAATATCCTTAATGGCCTCAGAAAGACCATTTCTGAAGTTTGCAGCCAGGGCGCACTCATTCCACTGAGTAAGCACCGACCATTTCCGAAATTTCTGACAATATATTTCCGCTTCATCATGCCCCTGAGAGAGGGCCAATAAAGCCTTTTCAGCCTGAATCTCTAGGTTAGGTTCCTCATAGAGCAATCCCAATGCCAGAAAAAACGCATCCACACTGAGCAATGCAGGATCCCCTGGTGCCAATGCAAATGCCCAATTCTGAGGGTCGCCCCGTAGGAACGATATAACAATCTTGACCTGTTGAGCAGGGTCTCCAGAGGAGCGAGATTTCAAAGAGAGAAACAATTTACAATTGTTCCTGAAATTCAGGAAGGTAGATCTATCTCCAGAAAAAAACTCTGGAATAGGAATTCTAGGTTCAGACATGGGAGTGTGAACAACGAAATCCTGTATGTTTTGAACCTTTGCCGCGAGATTACTCAGGCTGGAAGCCAAACTCTGGACATCCATGATAAACAGCTAAGATCAGAGCCATTCAAGGGTTAAGAGGAGGTAAGAAGTAGCTAGACAGCAATTAAGGGCTAGGCAGCAAAACTCTGAAGGGAAAAAAAAAAAAAAAAAAAAATTTCCTTGAACACTTCTTTTCCTTCTGCTTCAGCCCAAACAATTAACACTTTGTGGGCCGGCTATACTGTCATGAATCCCCAATGGCTAGGGATAGCACAGGATAAGCAAAGTATAAAAAATATCGGACGGGCTCTAGGGTGATGGAACCTGGGCTGACCGCTGCCCTACGCCTGACAAACGCAACTAGAGATAGCCAGGGAGCGTGCCTACGTTGGTTCTAGACGCCACGCACCAGCCTAAGAGCTAACTAGTACTGCAGAGAAAACAAAGACCTCACTTGCCTCCAGAGGAATTAACCCCAAAGATATAGTTGCCCCCCACATGTATTGACGGTGAAATGAGAGGAAGGCACATACATAGAGATGATGTATATAGCTTTAGCAAATAGAGGCCCGCTAAAAACTAGAAAGCAGAATGACACAAAAGGGGACTGAGCGGTCAGCAAAAAACCCTAATCAAAAAAACCATCCTGAGATTACAAGAACCCATGTGCCAACTCATGGCACATGGGGAGAACCTCAGTCCACTAGAGCAACCAGCTAACAAAGAGACATTCTAAGCAAGCTGGACAAAAAACCAAACAACTGAAAATCAGCACTTAGCTTATCCTGAAAGATCTGGGAGCAGGTAGGCAGGAACCAAACAGAGCACATCTGAACACATTGATAGCCGGCAAGGGAAATGACAGAGAGGCCAGGTAAAATAGGAAACACCCAGCCTCTGATGGACAGATGGAAACCAAAGGCCGCAACCCACCAAAGTCACCCAGTACCAGCAGTAACCACCAGAGGGAGCCCGCAAACAGAATCCACAACAGCCGCCTGTTTAGTCCTGTTACCACATTTGAACTGCATTTAGCCTACTTTATATTTTGGGCCTACTAACTGTGTCTGCCACTCATTACAGTTTTCCTCCACTTTACAAAGCAATGCCGCCTGTTTAGTCCTGTTACCACATTTGAACTGCATTTAGCCTACTTTATATTTTGGGCCTACTAACCGTGTCTGCCACTCATTACAGTTTTCCTCCACTGAACAAAGCAATGCCGCCTGTTTAGTCCTGTTACCACATTTGAACTGCATTTAGCCTACTTTATATTTTGGGCCTACTAACTATGTCTGCCACTCATTACAGTTTTCCTCCACTGAACAAAGCAATGCGGCCTGTTTAGTCCTGTTACCAATTTTGAACTGCATTTAGCCTACTTTATTTTTTGGGCCTACTAACTGTGTCTGCCACTCATTACAGTTTTCCTCCACTGAACAAAGCAGTGCCACCTATTTAGCCCTGTTACCAATTTTGAACTGCATTTAGCCTACTTTTTATTTGGGTCTATATCTGTCTTTCCTCCTCATCCTTCCCATTGCGCAGCCATTGCTAGATGAGTCTGCTGGTACATTGACCCAGACCACTACATTCCCCTTGCACTCTACACCGCCAGAATCTGACTCTGCTGAAAGTCAGGTTCCCCTTCCCGCATACTATACCACCTTACACGGGGACAAAGAGGAAGGTGCAGATGAAAGTGCAGGTTCCTTCATAAGGTGAAGGGGGGCATACTCGTTGGCGACGTCACTGGCACTGGGCCCCTCATAGTACGCAAAAGTGTCTCTGCCAGTGGTAGGCACCACCCGCCTTCAAACACACCGCCATACTATGAAGGGCCCTGTGCCAGTGACGTCGCCAAGGAGTATGCCCCCCAGCTGATGAAGGAACCTGCACTTTCATCTGCACCTTCCTACAAACGAGTGGGCCCCCCTGCTTGCTCAGGATCACAGCACTTGCAAAGTTGAAATACTTACCTCTCCCTGCTCCACCGCCGTGACGTATTCCGCATTTCCTGGGCCCACGAAAATCTTGAGGCAGCCCTACCCCCCCACAACTTTAGCCAAATGACACCCAGTTTTCAATGCCTAAATATTATTGTAAAGTAAATTAAGATTGACAAGCTGAAGTAATAAGAATTGATGTTTTTGGCATTAAAATGGGCACTGTAGGTGTTTTCCTGTCCTCCACTCACTGCCGACTTTGATTCCCCATAGACTTGTATTAGGTTTCGTGTTTCAGTCGGCCCCTGACTTTTCGCAATAATCGGCAGATTTCACCCGATCCGACTTTTGACAAAGTCAGACTCGATCCGAAAAAAGTAAGTCGCTCAACTCTAATGAGGACGGTTTGGAGGCAGTCCGCTTCTTTCTGGGGACAAGCAACTGGGATTTAGTCATGGATTTATTAACTTTCCTTCTAACGAAAAATGCCACCTAAAGAAGCAACATCAAAACGAAAAGCGCATCGGGATGCATAGCTGCAGTCTGGGTAGGAATCACCACGAAATGGGTAATTAACCCTTTGCTTTCTCTACTATATTTTCATTGTATAATGAGTACCAGAGTGACGTTATAACCGGATCCGATAGGTTTTCATAGCAGTATGTTCGGTTTAGATAAACTCATTGAGTTTTTTTTCAAATCAGGATCAAAAGACTGTTTCATTTGAATTACCATCCTATCATGTGGCTATATCTATAAATTATGCTGATACTGTAATATACTGGTAATTCGTTTCATTACTATGTTATCCTGGCCATAGCCTCCAGCCTCTGCTTTTTTGTCACCTTTTTGGATTGGAAATTTTGTGTACCCATATATATATAAAAAACATTTTAATCTTTTTGTGTGTATTATACTCATAAAAAAAATCTTTGTTTTGCACAAATAAAGTTGTATATTATAATATATAATGACTCAGATCCTCATTTCATAGAAAATTTAGTATAGGAGTCAATATTCTTATGGGGAATGTGATTACTTGAGACTGGTACTGTATATTTCATCCCTTAAGGATTGTAATTAGATGCTTGGTGATCACATTAAACCCCCAAGAGCTTCATAGAAGTTTATAACTTTGAGCCGTGAAAATAATAAAATCACATTTTCCTCAGAAAATTTTATTTTAGCCCCAAATTTTGCATTTTCATAATGGCAAAAGGAGAAATTGGACAACTCAATTTGTAGCTCAGTTTCTCCTGAGCATGCCGATAGCCCATGTGAGGAAGAAAACTACTGTTTGGGTGCACCACAGGGCTCGGAAAGGAAGGAGAGTCATTTGACTTTTTAAATGTAAAATTTCCTGGAATCATTAGCGGATGTCATGTCCCATTTGGAGAACCCTTGATGTGCTTAAACAGTGGAAACTCCCACAAGTGACCCCATTTTGAAAACTAGATCCCTCATTGAATGTACTTAGATGTGTGGTGAGCACTTTGTACTCCCAGGTGATTCACAGAAGTTTATAATGTTGAGACACGAAATTAATAAAATCACATTTTCCTCATTAAAATGTTGTTTGAGCCCCAAGTTTTTAATTTTTCTAAGTGCTAATAGGAAGTTTTTTTATGACAAACTGAGGTCCATTTTTTCCTGAATGCACAAATACCCTACATGTAATAGGGAAATGTTTTTCAAGCACAGTACAAAGCTCAGAAGACAAGGAGCTCCAGATTTTAATGTGCCATGACCCACTGAGAGAGCTCATGAGGTACTAGAACAGCAGAACCCCCCATTAGTAACCCCATTTTACAAACAATACCTCTCAATAAATTCATCTAGGGGTGCAGTGATCATATCTACACCACGGGTTTGTCACATAATTTTATGCCATTGAGCAGTGAAGACAAAATATCTACATTTTTACCATCAAAATTTTGTTTTACCCCATATTTTACATTTTCGCACCATAATTTGTCCAACAATTTCTTCTGAATGTGGTAATACCCCATATGTGGCTGTACAGTACTACTTAGCCATAAGGAGAGACTTGCAAGGAATGGAGAGCTATTTGCCTCTTGGATGGCAAATTTTCCTAGAACAGTTTGTGGACTCAACAAACAGAACCCCTAATTGCTAGAAGAGCAGAATCCTTCCTCAAGTGACTCCATTTTGGAAATTATACTCCTTTGGGTATTTATCTACAGATGTCGTGACGATTTTGACTCCATGAGTATTTTCCTGAAACAAGCAACAATAAATATTGCCAAGTGAAAATTGCAAACTGCTGTTTTAGTGACCAGTATGCTCTGGTGACCAGCACACTGTATTGACCAGTATGTTGCAGTCACAAGTATGTAATGCCCAGCTCGTGCTTCTGGAGTCATGCAGCTGTAAGTTAGGTTGGCTCTCATTGCTTCAGAAATGCCAAACATGTGGACGCTACAGTATATGTGATGTAGGAACACTATGGGGCTCAGAGGGGAGGGGGCATTTGGTTTTGGGAGAGCAGAATTTGTTGAATTTCTTTGGTAGCGTTATGGAGCCATTTTGCTTTTCCAGAGCCTTTTTACTAAAGTAATGTGGAAGCCCCTTATATTTTGAATACCAGATGACAGACCTGAGTGAGGACTTGCTTTTTTGTGGATTGAGTTGAAGCTTTTATTGGGAACATTTTCCATAATCTTTGGGATCACATTTATCCGGCGCACTACGCTGACCACTTACTTTGGGGTTTCCATCTAAATCTCTGAGTGACATACAGTAATTCAGATGAAAACCCAAGGGATCCATTCACTATAATGAGGCAGCAGAGTTACTCTGGACTCTGTCTCCTCTCTATTCAGCGGTGTCCTTTTCAGAAGTGCACAAAACTGAGGCCAACAGTACTTTTATGCAATCCTAAAAAGAAAGACACTGCTGGATCAGAGGTCAAACAACATCCACAGTGCCTCTATCTGCCTAATTATAGGGAATATTCTGTCAGAGGTTGCATCTGAATCTAGTATTTTGGAGATTTACATGGAAACCTTGGTGTAGAGCTCAACTCAGAGCTCAGGATAAATGTGCGCCGAGCCTTACTGCGAACTTTCGGAAGCAGAATGAAAAAATCAACAGTAGATGAAGAATTTGTTTCATTTATTTTTTAAGCCAGTCATCATGCGGTATAAGTGATTAGGCGACTTTATTCTTCAGGTTGGTGCGATTACAGCGATACCAGATTTATATCGGGTTTTTATGTTTGGCTGCTGTCACACACTAAAAGACTCTTTTTATTGCAAAAAAATAGTTTTTGCATCACTATATTTTGAGAGCTAGAATTTTTCCATCTTTTGGCCCACAGGGTCGTGTGAGGGCTTGTTTTTTGCTGGATAAGTTTACATTTTTATTGATACCAATTTTGGGCACATTACATTTCTTGATCGCTTTCTATTCCGATTTTGGGAGGCAGAATGAACAGAAAACAGCAATTCAGGAATTTTTTGGGGGGTTGGGTTTATGACATTTTGTGTTGGTAAAATTGATAAGGCAATTTTATTCTTCAGGCCAGTACAATTACAGCGATACCTCATTTATATATTTTTGCAGTGCTTTATTCTGAGAGTTATAACTTTTTTTTTTCTGCTGATGGAGCTGCATCGTGGCTTGTTTTTTGCGGGACAAGATGATGTTTTCAGAGGTACCATGTTTATTTATATCTGGCTTTTTGATCGCATTTTATTCCACGTTTTGTTTGGCGGTATAATGATAAAGCATTGTTTTTTGCCTTGTTTTTTTATTTCTTTGTGGTGTTAACCAAAGGGGTTAACTAGTGGGATAGTTTTATAGGTTGGGTCTTTGTGGTAGTGGCGATACCAAATATGTGTATTTTATTGTTTATATTTTTTTATACAAATTTTTGTTTATAGATACAATATCTTTTGATTTTCTTCTATATATATATATATATATATATATATATATATATATATATATTTATATATATATATATATATATTAACAATTACCGGTAATTTAAAAAAAACAAAAACTTTTTTTTAACTTTTTTACTTTGTACCACTATGGGACTATCATTTTTTGCAGGCTGATCGCTTCTACAGCATGGGGATGCAGCAGCATTCATGTGCTGTAAAAACTGTCAGCTCTGCATTGACAGAGAAAGTGGCTGATCATGCACTGCGCGTGATCAGCAACTTTCCTAGCTCTGGTGACCCGGATGTTGTCATGACGACATCAGGTCACCATGGTAATGATCGGGACTCCACGTCAAGCTGTAGGGTCTCCGATCTGAAGGCAAAGAGGCTCCCGGAAAGCTGCGATCGCATTCAGTCACAGTATTTCAGGGATTAAAGTGCCGGGAGAGGTGCGTGACTGCTCCTGCCATTTAATGCTGGGAGTCAGCTGTCAGAATCAGCTGACACCTAGCGGCAATCACTCGCATGCAGCCCATGTGCACTTGCGCAGGCGATCATGAGGATGTATCTGTCCCTGGTCAAATAGGCAGGGCACATGGATAGATTATTATGTCTGATGTCAGAAAGGGGTTAAGGCTCTCAGCTGCGCACTGCTAGCCTCTCCCACCTCCTATATAATCTGGGCTCTGACTAGAACTCATTGTCAGAGCAGCTTTTGCTGCATGGCTGGTGGTTGTTGGTGGTTGTTATTGAAGAAGGCATTTGTGGTGGATTTATCGGTGACTGTTGCTAGGTTTTGAGCATGCAATAATTTCCATTCTTTTCCTACTTTGGATAAACCCCATCCTCCACTCCCCGGTCTTAACCTTTGTTGTTTATGTGTGTATATTTGTATGATTGGTATTTTCCTTTTTTCTTGTTCGTATTACCTTGCTAGTCTGGTTGGTGTATTACGATACACTACTACTCCCTTCTCTCCTGGGAGGAGGAAAGGTGCAGACTGAAGGACGGATTCAGGAGTTAAGGCAAGACAGGGAAGCAGCCACTGGTCCGGGGACACCTGACAACAGATTCGTGACACTCTGAGTCTCACGGACCTGAGATGTGGATCTGTTTTTAAAACTGATATGTATATATCAATGAAATTTTATGGATCAGTTTTCTGTCCTAGGAAAACAGATAGCACTAGGATATGTCACACAGAGGTGTCAAAGGAGCTAAAAACTTGGAAAGTTGGTGTAAATACTTTTATGCCCAACAAAAACAAAAGTATTATCATATTGAAAACCTTTATTGGCTAACCAAAAAAAAAATTAGGTTTGCAAGCTTTCAGAGCACAGAGGTTTCTTCTTTAGGCAGGATTACAAATGAATTAATAAGACAAAGGCACAACATTTAAGTTGTCATTTGTAATCCAGCCTGAAGAAGGAGCATCTGTGCTCTGAAAGCTTGCAAAATTATATTTTTCTCCGGTTAGCCAATAAAGGTATTACTCCGAGAATACTTTGGTCATCTTTGGGCATAAAAGTATTTACATCGATTTTTCTGGCTAAAGTAGTACCTCAAGATCATTTGTTATTGTACATCAAGACTTGGAAAGGTAATTTCTGCATGAAGCAGTCTGACAGCTGTGGGTGCCTTGATATCTTCCCCCATTTACCAGCCTCTATCATTGGCTTGGTTTGTTCCATCAGTGTTCAATAATGTCTTAAATTTAAAGTGGTTGTCTACTACTTGGACAACCCCTTCTTAGATATTATATTACTTGATGTAAAATAAAAATACCCTGTGATCACCAGCTGTACCAGCTCTGCCTGTGCACATCAAATTGCTACGTCTCGTGAGCCCTGCATCCAATCAGATGCCGCTATTGGACTGCTTGACTCTCACCTCCTTCAGACAAATCTCGGACTTCGTAAAAAAGTGAGAGAACAGCGGCTTAATAGTGTTGCTGATTGTCTACATTGCTCAGGTTACATAACTATTTCACGTGAGCCTTGGGAAATGCAGCATTGAGATCTCTAGAAATCACTGTTAAGGGAGGTGAGAGGTTATTTTTGTAAGTAGTGGACAACCCTTCTAATGCACTTTCTAAACTGGGTACCCCAACTGTCAATAGTCATTTAAAGAGACAGCACATCATCAAGCATCAAACCTTGGTATGACAAATATTAGATATTGTATAGACATGTTATAAGATTTCATTTTACTAAAACTTTTTATTTATGGCTACTGTTTTTTCAAATACATGTTGTTGCTATAAATTTGCCTTTGTAAATAATTGGAGTTTAAAGTGTGTCACCAGGAAACATTTTTTATATACATTATTTTCATCATTTGTTATGGATATCAATCATACTATATCATCTGGAACATTACTACCTGCATTTTCTTTATGTGTATTTAATTAAGTCTGTCAGGGCACACATTAAAGTTTCTAAGTAATTTCCTTCATCTGTCTTCAGATGTCAGCTAGGAGAGATTTCCAACAGGGAATGTATTTACATGCTATAAAGAAAAGATGAAAGCCCTTTATTTTCTCAAATGAATGATTACACTGTAGTTCAGGATTGGTAGGAAATATAATATCTGAGTAAACTTTTTGTCTGAAGCACGTTCTGGCACTGGTTTACTTCAAGTAGAGCTGAAACCGCAATGCACTTTTTTACAGTAATTTTTGAAGCATTTTTTTTGCTTAAGGGAATACTCCTTGTTGATTCCATACTTAACTTAGACTGAAAAAAACTTTGCTGTTCATGCTTATTTATGACATTTTTCACAGTGTTTTTAAACTGCATTTTGTTGTACATTTAATTCTTGTTTTGAAATAAGTCATGCATTATCAAGCACACTATGTAGATTACATTTCAGTGTTGTTTTGTGGGTGACTTTTTTTTCAATGTATTATACACTGGGTATGATTGGTATCTGGCTCTTTCCCCAAATTATTCTCTATACGACTTTAATGGTCTTTAATAGATTTTAACTTAACAGGGTCAGTCTAGATGAGGGGGCAGATTGGAGTCAGATGCTCCTGATTTATTAAGAGCCGGATGTCCGGAGTGTCTGACAAGTTGCGTGCGCCTCCGTGTATCTCGCCATAAATCTTATTCAAGGTATACCACAACTCGTCATGATCAAGACAAGCTGTGGTGACACACCTTCGTCAATCTCCGGCACCCCTCATTTTGGTGCAGCTGGGAGAAATGTGATAATGTCAAAAGTCACAAAAGTTTGCGTTACTCAGCATTGCATAAACATTTTGCAACTTTTCAAATCAATTTACAACATAATTCTGGTGTAATTGCTTTGATGAATTAGGACACAAGTTTTTTTTCAGGCGGGCGAACACGAAAAGGTTTTCAAGAGGAAGACATGTCAGGAAATGCTGGTGTTTCTTTTCCAGAACGCGCCAGCCAAAATGCTTTTTGGGGTGGACACCACTCAGCAGAGGGAGTCTTCTACCATCAATATATTGAGAAGTGAGTATTACCTGCACCTATACTTTCGATTATGCGCTAGCACTTTACACAAGGCACCTATACATGTCTATGATTCTCATATTATTGCAAAATTTAAGATTTGGATACAAGATGCAATACTATGTATAGTGGTGTATATTTATTAACATTGTGCCTTAATATTATTTTTGACTCCTCAAGACACATGTTTTTATCATCCTAGGTGTGCACCCCTTATTTTTACATTGTTATTTTTTGTAATCTTTTGTTATCACCTGATATGTTAATAAAGTTTTACTGTGTTTCACACATTTTGATATTTCTGTGTTTTTATGTTTTTTCTCTTCCATTTTCTTCCATTCTTTTGAAAAAGTAGCCATCAGTTTTTTTAGTGGAATCCACTTGAAAAATATCCTGTGTACAAGTACCCTAGACATACAGTATGTGCACACAGAGTTTTCTGAGGAGGTTTGGAATCAGAAACTGACATGATCCTGAGAGGAAACACTTCATATTCATATAAAAAATGCAAAAGTCTTCAAAAATTTGGAGGTTTTGTTCAGTTACATCTAAAAAATAAACCACAGCAAAAAGATTACAGGTGCACAAACTCCAAGGCTACGTAAATAAGGAGTTTTTCAAGGTTTTTCAAAGAAGAAATAATTTAATAAAACCTTCCCTTTTGAGGAAGTTTTCTTTTCCCCTGAAAAGTTTTTCCCTGAATAATTTTTTTCATCTTTTTGATTAGACAACTTCTAGTTTGAAAAGATTTATTTTAGGATGTTCTTCAAAGGAATGACAACCATTTATTTTCACCGGTCATTTTTCAAAACCTAATCAGGCAAAAAAAAAAGCTTAGCTGATGATTAGGAAGAGTATGGGTATGTGCACACAATGTCTACATATTAGAAACTGGGGCAGCTGCCAAGTTTATATAGGCGAAGCTGCTTCAGTAAAAAGCCGGCTGTCGTTGATGTTGCTTTTGTGGTGGTTCCATTGACAGCGTCTTTTACTCTATACTAGTGTTGAGCATTCCGATACTGCAAATATCGGGTATCGGACGATATTTGCTGTATCGGAATTCCGATACCGAGTTCCGATATTTTTGCGATATCGGAAATCGGAATCGGTACTGTGCGGTGCGTATGGTTCCCAGGGTCTGGAGGAGAGGAGACTCTCCTTCAGGCCTTGGGATCCATATTCACGTAAAAAATAAATAATAAAGATAAAAAATATTGATATACTCACCCCTCCGGCGGACCCTGGACCTTAGCGGTGCCTCCGTTCCTAAGAATGCAGGGAGTGAAGGACCTTCGATGACGTCGCGGCTTGTGATTGGTCGCGTGAGTGGTCACATGAGCGGTCACGCGACCAATCAGAAGCCACGACGTCATCGCAGGTCCTTCACTCTCTGCATTCTTAGGAACGGAGGCACCGCTAAGGTCCAGGGTCCGCCGGAGGGGTGAGTATATCAATATTTTTTATTTTTATTATTTATTTTTTACATGAATATGGATAAGGAAAATATAACTTGGACACTTTGTCAATGTTACTAGGAAAAGGGACCAAGGCAATATGGACCCGTGCTTGTAACGGTACTTAGACATGCTGTGTCATGGTCCTCATGGCGGACAGACCAGGGTCAAGCGGACACATAGCACTACATAAACAACCCAAGGGTCATGCCGGGTTATAAACGACTGTGCCCATAAATCAGGGGGATAATGTGTATTGTTGGCAAAAGGGCAATGTTATTAAAAGAGACTTGAACTGTATGTTCCAGGGACCCAACCAAGTGGGACTGGTATAAGACTCTTATGTAAAGCATAATAATTTTTGTGGTTAAATGTGTAATATGTAATATGTGTAATATTTCATGTTTGTTATATCCTTTCGGGACCGTATGGTCAGGGACGATCATGCTTTAGGAGGGAAGTATGTAAGGGGTGTGTTGGGGGCTAAATTATGCCCTGTATCCCTTCACTTTCCTTCCTCATAAAGCGGGTACGTTTTATATACAAAATGGTGTGTTATGTGGTAGTGTTTGATTGTGTAGTAATATGCAAAATAATGTTATGATTTTTCCTTACTGTGTAAGTCATGTATCTTTATAGACTAGAGATAGGGAGATACATTGTTAAGGTACCATCACATTAAGCGACGCTGCAGCGATATAGACAACGATGCCAATCGCTGCAGCATCGCTGTTTCGTCGCTGTGTGGTCGCTGGAGAGCTGTCACACAGACAGCTCTCCAGCGACCAACGATGCCGAAGTCCCCTGGTAAACAGGGTAAACATCGGGTTACTAAGCGCAGGGCCGCGCTTAGTAACCCGAAGTTTACCCTGGTTACCAGTGTAAATGTAAAAAAAAACAAACAGTACATACTCACATTCCGGTGTCTGTCCCCCGGCGCTGTGCTTTCCTGCACTGACTGTGAGCACCGGCCGGAAAGCACAGCGGTGACGTCATCGCTGTGCTTTACGGCCGGCCGGCGCTCACAGTCAGTGCGGGAAGCTGACGGCGAGGGGACAGACACCGGAATGTGAGTATGTACTGTTTGTTTTTTTTTACATTTACAATGGTAACCAGGGTAAACATCGGGTTACTAAGCGCGGCCCTGCGCTTAGTAACCCGATGTTTACCCTGGTTACCAGTGAAGACATCGCTGGGTCGGTGTCACACACACCGATCCAGCGATGTCAGCGGGTGATCCAGCGACAAAATAAGGTGCTGGCCTTCTAGCTCCGACCAACGATGTCACAGCAGGATCCTGATCGCTGCTGCGTGTCAAACACAACGATATCGCTATCCAGGATGCTGCAACGTCACGGATCGCTAGTGATATCGTTGTTAAGTCGCTCAGTGTGAAGGTACCTTTAGAGTGAGATTTAGTAATGGTAAGGGATAATATGAAGTTTAATACAGTGGGGGGCACTGTAGATTAGAAGATAAGATAAGGTTAGGATAAGAACTGGTTAAGAAATAGGGGATTTCCGAGTTAGGAGGGGCCTTCCGAGTTGGGAGGGGCCAGAGTAGTGACAGTAGAGTCAATTCCTGGTTTCAGTCAGTTAGAATATGGGACATGGTGATGTGAGGTAACAAGTGCGATAGAAGTCCAGTGATCCAGGGCCTTGGTGCCAGAAGTAATATGGCCATGAAGGGAAAAGTGCAGCGAGGAAGAAATAACAACTAGGTTCAGAGTGAAATCCCAAACCGTCCGAGACCTACCATCTGGAGAAGGTTGGAAAGAGTCATCCTTGATTTCGACCTCAGAGGGGAAAATGGGCGGTGAACGCTGGGCACGAACTAGTGTGGCTAGTCGAGATGCTGCAGTACTGAAGGGTAGGGTACAAGAATAAAGAATTGCAGGAGAGAAAGGAAACAGCACAAAGGAAAGGATACAGGATTATTGAAGTTTACTGTGCAATGCCTATGAATGAACGAGACGTGTGAAGAAAAGTTGTTTTGTAAAAAACGAACTTGAACTTTGTCATTCAGTGTTTGAAGATGTCTGAAACTGGGACTGTAACCTTAGGAGGACTCTAACCTAAAATTGAATGATTTATACTGTACATACTGTACATCACACTGCAGTTGTTTCTTTGTAGGGTGCCAGGGTGTGCTGGAACAGCAGCTCCTTGCCATGACTACCACCCTGGCCACCTCACACTTTTTTGGGTAGATTCTAGACCGAATCTGCATGAAAAAGACACTGAGTGCACATCCCCGTGGAGAGTTTTTGCTCAGTTTTTGCTTGAGTTCTTTGTAAACCTTCTAAAAAAAACGTTGTTTTGTCATATTGAGTATTTTTTATGAGGTTTTGGAGCAGAAATAAAAAGTTTTTGAGTTGTTAGCTATGTGCACAAAACATCTTTTAAACTCAGGGGAACTCGACGAGTTTTTCAAGCAGAAGACGCTTCAGCAAACTCTGGAGCTTTTGCGCAAGAGCAGTTTTTTTGTAATTTTTACAGCCATTTCCTACTCTTTATTCGAATGGTTTTGGCCACCGAAAGTTTTCATGTAGGGATTTCCCATTGTTTTTGTGACTTCTTTTTTACTGTTGTTTTCCAGTCGTTTTTTTTCACACCATTGAATAATGAAGAAATTGCTAGCATTATTTTTAAGCAAAAACAATGGCAACATGTTTAAAAAAAATTTCAAATTGTCTTCCTGGCATCCTTTGAGCTTTCATGTTGAATTGTATTGTAAGGTACAGCGCATTTTCCAGACGGAAAATTCCATATGAATGGATATGATAAAGCTTTGCATTTTTATAAATCTTAAGTGGTTAAAAGACATTCAAAAGAATAAACATATGCACAACAAGTCATTTTTACAACAAATTGCTCATGATCACTCTTTTGAATGTTTTTCAGGTGGTTTCCACTGTTGTGGAATTCTCCTGAAAAAGATATTGTGTGCAGTCATTTTGAGGTTTTGAGGAGAATTTTGAAGAATCTCTGTCAACACATCCTAAAGATATATCAAAGAAAAAAGATAGCAGCACAGCCTAAATGTCCAGAGATTATTAACGGTGTATAATCACAAAGCAATGGATTGTCCGAAAATGAGGAAGAGGTGCTCGCGTGATTTAAAGCAAGAATCATGTGAACAGAAGAAGAGCAAACGCGGCAACACTCACCAATCCTGTTAGTTCAAGTGTCCTTTATTGATAAACACGAAAAGGCATCTTCACGGCTCGGGGGAGTGAACAAGGTGAGGAGTGCGATTGGCGAGACGACGGCCATTTCACGCTGCACAGAGCGCTTCTACGGGTCCATGTCAGAGAGGAAGTGATGCCAGGATAAGTAGGTGAATGAACACGAACTCCTCCTGCGTTAACCCCCAATCGGACGTAAACAGGTGCACAGTGCTAATTAAAAACAGCTTAAAAACAAATACAAAAACACGTTATAAGCATGGAACAACAAATAGTCATGATTGAGGTGCTGCAATCTTATAATCGACATACATACCACAGCACAACATATCACAACAGAGGTATTTAAGATAAGCAACTAGGGTTGAGCGACTTTTGCTTTTTTAGGATCGAGTCGGGTTTCGTGAAACCCGACTGTCTCGAAAGTTGGATCGTGTGAAATCGGCCGATTATTGTGAAAAGTCGGGGGGCCGACCGAAACACGAAACCCAATGCAAGTCAATGGGGATTGATTTTTTTTTTTCTCTCTCTCTCTCTCTCTCTCTCTCTCTCCTCTGTCCCTGCAAAATTTGTGTTTCACTGTGGGAATCGCTATATCCCAAACGTTAAGATGGCGTTTTTACCCCTTGTGACGCCGCACAAAGCGAGCCGGAACCCATGTCATCACGCTGCACACACTCCTTCATTGGCTGAAAAAAATGGCGGGGAAAGCGTCATACGAAACGCGACTTTGGCGTGAAAATCGCCGACCGTGTGGCCGAAAGTCAGCGACTTTTGAAAATGACCGATCCGTTTCGCTCAACCCTATAAGCAACGCCAGATCTCGCCTATCATATTGTCTAGAAGAGACATCCATTATGAAAACCTGCAAGGAAAACACATGCAGAAAAGACAAAACACAAAATATAAACAGGCAATAAGAGAAGCAGGAATAATCCCTGCACGGATACCTTACAGAAAAACAGACATATCTATTCTGTCATTCAGACCTGCCGGGCCAGTCGCCCGTGTCCGCATAATCCACTTAGCCTCTTGTCTCAATAGTATTTTATGCAGATCGCCGCCCTGTGCTGGCAGGATCACTTTCTCAATACCTCCGGGTTGCCTCCATGACTTTCTCGGATATGATTAATCAGTCTCGGAACTCCTTTGCCTGAAAAAACTGATTTGAAGTGCTCTCTAAACCGTATGTACAGTATAACTTACGGATTGTTTTCCCAATATAAAACCTCTTGCAGGGGCAAAACATTACATAGACTACATACTCAGTCTTACATGAAATAAAATGTCGGACATTATGTGTTATCGGGCCAATATTTAACGTCTGGCCCACCATATGAAATCCTAAAGGTATGTTCACACTTTGTCTTTGTGAGCCATTTGTTGGGCAGCTCTTCTTCTCAAAACACCTACCTTTTCAATGGAAAAATGACTTGATGTTAATGTTTTCAGGCTTTTGTGCACTTCAACATTTAAAAAAAGGACTGGATGGAAAAATGAAAGTACATGTCACTTCTCTGAAGTTCCTCATCATGAAAAAACACTCCAAACTAGGCAATGACCACTGAAAAGGCTGCAAAAAAAAGTTCCACGCAAAAAACTGTAAAAGCATTTGGAAAACGCTACAATATTGCTGCAGGAAATGCAAACTTCCCTAAAAATGCCCCAAAGAAGGAGAGTTTCCTGAAATTGTTTCCACTGGAAAACTTGTGACTTTTGACTACTGCAAATAGAAATCTTTGTGAACATACCCTAATAAAGCTGCAAAAAAAAACCTCATGATGCAAATGTGAAAAATTGAAAGATCCTACTAAAGCACTAAAAAATATGCTAAAATGCTGTGGCATTGCTGTATATAGCACAAGTGATCAGACGATTGCAGAGTTAAGACCCCTATGTGACTGACCTTTTTAGTAGGAGAGCCTAAAATGTTCAGATGATTACTGAGCCCAAGTTCTTTAATATTCTTGGACCGATGTTGGCTGGGCTAGAGGATAAAACAACAGTCAAATTTGTGAATGAAAGACCATTTTATAGCTAGAAATAGAATTTGTAACAGTTCCTGTGGGCCTTCATACCGTATACACTTGTATGTATCATATTACCATGAAATTGTAATGCAGTAGATTCCATGAGTAGGAGTACTGATCTATATATTGCATGGACTATGACGGGTTATATGTTGCATTGACGACTTCTGAGCTATATACATATTGACTATGAATGCATTGTTTGCTACATTAAGACCAATTTCAGATGTATTGTTGTTATATATTCATAATATGGATACGCAACATGCAGACATAAGGAAACAAGATGAATGCGTCATTGATCAGTATTCTATTACCTTTACTGCTATTATTTTCTTTTGGGGAAAAACAGACTTGAAAATAATCACAGTAAGTGCAAATATCGATGCAAAAACTGTGCAACTACTGATAGACTATGGATGAAATACTAATGGAAAACTGAGACATCCATATTTTAAGATTTCTCAAAAGGCTTCAATTTTTTTAGAAAAAAGGACATAAAAGCAGCAATTTGAATAGCCCTAATGATTTAGATTTGTGTATTGCAATCTGCAAAAAGAAATTATTAAAATGAAATATGGATTGCAAATATGCCAGTCTGAAAGTCCCAAAACTATTTTATTACATTGTTGAATGCGCTAGATTCATCATAAATTTAGTTTTTCAATTTGCTTTAGTAAAGATTTTGCACTCTCTTGCTTTTTCAGACTCTTTGTTTCCCTGCATGTTCAATTTTAATGTATTCTATAGCCATAAATCAGCAGAGAGGAGCGGAAAAACAGACACCATGTCGCATTTGGAGAGCCCCTGTGTGCCTAAACATTGGAGCTCTCCCACCAGTGACCCCATTTTGGAAACTAGACCGCCCAAGGAACTTATCTAGATGCATAGTAAGCACTTTGAACCCCCAGGTGCTTCACAAATTGATCCATAAAAATGGAAAAGTACTTTTTTTTCACAAAAAAAATATTTTAGCTTCAATTTGTTCATTTCCACATGGGCAAAAGGATAAAATAGATCCTACAATGTGTTGGGCAATTTCTCCTGAGTACACGGATACCTCACATGTGGGGGTAAACCACTGTTTGTGCACACGGCAGGGCTCGGAAGGAAAGGAGCGCCATTTGACTTTTGAATGAAAAATTAGCTCCAATCGTTAGCTGACACCATATCGCGTTTGGAGAGCCCCTGTGTGCCTAAACATTGGAGCTCCCCCACATGTGACCCCATTTTGGAAACTAGACCCCCCAAGGAGCTTATATATATGCATAGTGAGCACTTTGAACCCCCAGGTGCTTCACAAATTGATCAGTAAAAATGAAAAAGTACTTTTTTTTTTGCAAAAAATGTCTTTTAGCCTCAATTTGTTCATTTCCACATGAGCAACAGGATAAAATGGATCCTAAAATTTATTGGGCAATTTCTCCTGAGTACACTCATACCTCACATGTGGGGGTAAACCACTGTTTGGGCACATGGCAGGGCTCGGAAAGGAAGGAGCGCCATTTGACTTTTTGAATGAAAAATTAGCTCCAATCGTTAGCGGACACCATGTCGCGTTTGGAGTGCCCCTGTGTGCCTAAACAGTAGAAACCCCCCACAAGTGACCCCATTTTGGAAACTAGACCTCCCAAGGAACTTATTTAGATTTGTGGTGAGCACTTTGAATCCCCAAGTGCTTCACAGAAGTTTACAACGCAGAGCCATGAAAATAAAAAAATATTTTTCTTTCCTCAAAAATGATGTTTCAGCAAGCAATTTTTTATTTTCGCAAGGGTAACAGGAGAAATTGGATGCCAATAGTTGTTGCCCAGTTTGTCCTGAGTATGCTGGTACCCCATATGTGGGGGTTAACCACTGTTTGGGCGCATGTCGGGGCTCGGAAGTGGGGGAGCACCATTTGACTTTTTGAACGCAAGATTGGCTGGAATCAATGGTGGTGCCATGTTGCGTTTGGAGACCCTTGATGTGCCTAAACAGTGGAAACCCCTCAATTCTAACTCCAACACTAACCCAAAAACATCCCTAACCCTAATCCCAACTCTAGCCATAACCCTAATCACAACCCTAACCCCAACACACCCCTAACCACAACCCTAACCCCAACACACCCCTAACCCTAATACCAACCCTAACCCAACCCTAACCACAACACACCCCTAACCACAACCCTAACCCCAATACACCCCTAACCCTAACCATAACCCTAACCACAAGCATAATCTTAACCCTATTTCCAACCCTAGCCCTAAATCCAACCCTAACTCTAATTCCAACCCTAACCCTAAGGCTATGTGCCCATGATGCGGATTTGTGTGAGATTTTTCCGCAGCATTTTTGAAAAATCCGCAGGTAAAAGGCACTGCGTTTTACCTGCGGATTTACCGTGGATTTCCAGTGTTTTTTGTGCGGATTTCACCTGCGTATTCCTATTGAGGAACAGGTGTAAAATGCTGCGGAATCCGCACAAAGAATTGACATGCTGCGGAAAATACAACAATGCGTTTCCGCACAGTATTTTCCGCACCATGGGCACAGCGGATTTGGTTTTCCATAGGTTTGCATGGTACTGTAAACCTGATGGAAAACTGCTACGAATCTGCAGCGGCCAATCCACTGCGGATCCGCAGCCAAATCCGCACCGTGTGCACATAGCCTAATTCTAAGGGTATGTGCACATGCTGCGGAAAACGCTGCGGATCCGCAGTATTTCTGCAGCTCTGGGTCCGCAGCAGTTTCCCATGAGTTTACAGTTCAATGTAACCCTATGGGAAACAAAAAACGCTGTGCACATGCTGCGGAAAAAACTGCGCGGAAATGCAGCGGTTTATATTCCGCAGCATGTCACTTCTTTCTGCGGATTCCGCAGCGGTTTTACAGCTGCTCCTATAGAAAACCGCAGTTGTAAAACCGCAGAAAAACCGCGGTAAATCCGCAATAAATCTGCAGCGGTTTTGCACTGCGGATTTATGAAATCCGCTGCGGAAAAATCCACAGAGGACCAGAATACGTGTGCACATAGCCTTACCCTAACCCTAATTCTAACCCTAGCCCTAACCCTAACCCAAACTTTAACCCTAACCCTATCCCTAACCCTAACCCTAACCCTAGTTCTAACCCTAGTTCTAACCCTAGTTCTAACCCTAACCCTAGTGGAAAAATAAAAGTAAATATATTTTCTTCATTGTATTATTGTCCCTACCTATGGGGGTGATAAAGGGGGGTTCATTTACTATTTTTTTATTTTGATCACTGTGATAGGTTTTATCACAGTGATCAAAATGTACATGGAACAAATCTGCTGGCCGGCACCCATGGAACAGACAGACGGACACCGGGAGGCTCGGTAAGTATGAGGGGGATCGGAGCACAGGGTGGGGATCAGAGCACAGGGGGGATCGGAGCACAGGGGGTGGGATCGGAGCACGGGGGGACAGGAGGATGGGGGAGCGGACAGGCGGATGGAGGAGAGCGGAGCACAGGACGGAGGACTGGGGAGGAGATCGGTGGCGTTGGGGGGGCAGATCAGGGTTTCCAGCCATGGCTGATGATATTGCAGCATCGGCCATGGCTGGATTGTAATATTTCACCACTTTTCATAGGTGAAATATTACAAATTGCTCTGATTGGCTGTTGCACTTTCAACAGCCAATCAGAGCGATCGTAGCCACGTGGGGGCAAAGCCACCAACTGGGCTAAAGTACCTCTCCTGTTGTGTATCCGCTTTTTGGGCTCCCCTGGTGGTTGCTGGTGGTACTGGTGACTTGTTTGCACTTTGCTTCTTCTGTTCACCTGCTTCCATCAGTGTTTGGGAGTTTCCTATTTAGCCTTGCTCTCCAGTCATTTCCTTGCCGGTCATCATTGTAACCAGAGCCTTCGGTTGCATGTTCCTGCTACTAGTCTGCTGATCAGCTAAGTGGACTTTGTCCTTTTGTTTTGTACCTTTTGTCCAGTTTGCAGTTTTTGTAATTCTCTGTAGCTGGAAGCTCTTGCGGGCTGAAATTGCCACTCCTGTGTCATGAGTTGACACAGGAGTCTTAAAGTAATTTCAGGATGGTTTTTGAAAGGGTTTTCAGTTGACCGTGAAGTCCTCTTTTGTATCCTTCTGCTATCTAGTAAGTGGACCTCTCTTTGCTAAATCTACTTTCATACTGTGTATGTCTTATCCTCTTAATTCACCGTTATTACATGTGGGGGGCTGCTATCATCTTTTGGAGTATTTCCCTAGAGGTAAGCCAGGTCTGTTTTCTTCCTCTACCAGGCGTAGTTAGTCCTCCGGCTGGCGCGTGGCATATAGGAAGCCGTAGGTATGCTCCCTGGCTACTGTTAGTTGTGTGGTAGATTTAGCTCACGGTCAACTCGAGTTTCCATCACCCGAGAGCTCGTTCGTTACTTATGTGTTTTTTACGTTCCCTTGCCATTGGGAACCATGACACTCTCCCCCTGTCCCTGCAGATTGGGTGAAATTGGAGTTAACCCTTTCACCAGATCTGCAGGGACGCGATCCCTCCATGACGCCACATAGGCGTAACAGGTTGGATTAGCACCGACTTTCATGACGCCTACGTGGTGTCACAGGTCGGGAAGGGGTTAAATTGTTTACTAAATAGAAGAGAAAGTGAATGGAAGAGAAGAGACAGGAATATTGTGCACATTCTATTTTCTGATACCATTATCACAATGTTTATAGGGTGAGCCCACATGGGACACAAAAATCCACTGTGAATCTGCAGCCAAATCACTGTTTATCACAGGCTGATTTTTAGGTGGATTTGCAGTGCAATTCATTGGAAATATCACCACTAAAAGGGACAAGTCTGTGAAAGTCACAATATAAATTGTAGCTCAATTTAATTTTAGAGCGAGAAAGCATCTGAAGCATTTGAATGAACAATTATGTTAAAATCCACAACATTCCCATCTCATCTAAAGAAGGCCATGAAGCATAAGACCTTTTTATCTACTTCTTCATCAATTAAATTTACTATAAATATATACATATGTAAATATACATATTTAAATATACAGATCCAAAGATTGCGCAAATTAAACCTATGATTTGTTATTCTAGTGCTGAAGATTGGCATTACAGATGTATAACCCCAATCCTAAAAAATGAAAGTATTATTGACTTTAACATCTGTTGACATATTGTACCTCATTTCTTTTTCCTGAACACTTTATCGTCACACTTTTGTATGCCGAGAATGTGGAAACAGCCCTAGCGATGCCTTGGATGCTTCAGATACTTGGATGTACTGTACTGAAATAAAAACTTTACAGCTTTTTGTTTCTATTCAACACTAGGACATTGGCATACTTTACTTTTATGAAGTGAAAACTGTAATTTTATATCATGTAATATATCACAAGCACATACTTAGCGTGGTGTGAATATTTTGCTCTGAATACAATAACAATTTTGCGTATGAGTCATGATTGTAAAAATCATTTGCAGTTTAATTCTTTCCATTTACAAAGATAACATTGAAAGTCCAGATTGTTGCAGTCAATTGAAAATACATTACTAGAATATTACATTTACCTCATATATTATTTTTATAATTCTATCTATTTATCTATCTATCTATCGCTGTTTATATCTCTTGCTTTATATTGTTTACTTAAGCATTACAAACCAGTGTATGTGACATGAATGCAAACAGTAGGATATCATGCACTGAAAAAATAAATGTAAGGAATGTAATAAATAAATAAATGTAAGGACATAAGGAAATGTCTCTAAGAAGCACTTTAAAAAAGTAACATAAATCAATAATAAAAATAAACACTCATGGATTTTTTTTTTAAAGTATCACAATGGTCTATCATGGTAACTATTTAGTCTAATGCTTAAAATGAAATTATACATTTGAAAAAATGACACTATTATAAATAGAAAAAAAAGAAAATATACCTGACGTTAGAAATAATCACAATGTACTGTACTTATCTAATTAAATGTTAAAAGGCATCCTATATTCTTCTTTTATAAATAGTGTTCTATTTCATTGTAGTGAGTGAGACACTATTTCGAGTATTAACTTAAAAAGAAATTAGTATCAGTAAAAATAGCATTCATTAGGAAAAAATAACTGGTTGGATCCTTGACTCAGTAATCGAGAAAGAAATTAGCCATATCAACTAAATTTTTGTAGAAAAACAAAATGTAAATTTAATAGCATTATATTTTCTCCGGCATATACAACCACCAAATCCCCCAAAAGTTTGGAAAACTCTTAAAACCATATTTTATTCACAAAATAACATAGAACACAGATCATAATATGAAAGTTTTTTGTTTTTTTTCATTTTCATTAGAAAAAAATAATTAATTTACCAATTGATGGCAGCAACACATCACAAAAAAGCTGAAACAGGATTAATAAACGGCAAAAACAGCAAAGGGTACTAATAAAAAATAGCTGGCTGGTCACGTGACTATGTATAAAATTAGCATGTTAGAGAGACATTGTCTAGAGAAGCAAAGAATGTCAGAGGATCATCAATCATTGAAAAACTGCATCTAAAAATTGTGAAACAATTTCATTAACCCTTTCCGGCCGTGGCCTTTTTTCGTTTTTGTGTTTTCGTTTTTCGCTCCCCTCCTTCCCAGAGCCGTAACTTTTTTATTTTTCCATCAATATGGCCATGTGAGGGCTTATTTTTTGCAAGACGAGTTGTACTTTTGAACGACACCATTGGTTTTACCATGTTTTGCACTAGAAAACGGGAAAAAAATTCCAAGTGCGGTGAAATTGCAAAAAAAGTGCAGTCCCACACTTGTTTTCTGTTTGGCTTTTCTGCTAGGTTCACTAAATGCTAAAACTGACCTGATATTATGATTCTCCAGGTCAGTACGAGTTCATAGACACCTAACATGACTAGGTTATTTTTTATCTAATGCTTTTTTTATTGATAGATCGGGCGATTCTGAATGTGGCGATACCAAATATGTGTAGGTTTGATTTTTTTTTATTGTTTTATTAGAATGAGGCGAAAGGGGGGTGATTTAAACTTTCATTTATTTATTTTTTTATATATTTTTAAAAACACTTTTTTTTAACTTTTGCCATGCTTCAATAGCCTCCATGGGAGGCTAGAAGCTGGCACAACTGGATCGGCTCTGCTACATAGCAGCAATCATCAGATCGCTGCTATGTAGCTGAATTGCAGGCTTGCTGTGAGCACCTACCTCAGGGTGGCGCTCACAGCAGGCCTGCATCAGTAACCATAGAGGTGCCAAGGACCTCTTTGGTTACCATCCTGATGCATCACTGACCCATGTGACGTGGTCGGTAATGAGCTCATTTCCGGCCGCACGGCCGGAAGCGGTAGTTAAATGCCGCTGTCATAGTTTGACAGCGGCATTTAACAGGTTAATAGCGGCGGGTGAATCACAATTTCACCTGCCGCTCTTGCGCGCACATGTCAGCTGTACAAAACAGCTGACATGTCACGACTTTGATGTGGGCTCACCGCTGGAGCCCACATCAAAGGGGGAGACACGACATGCGCTGTACTAGTACAGCACATGTCATGAAGGGGTTCAAAAATTTCCTCAGCATTATATTGAAAGGATGTTGAATATCCCACTATTTACAGTATATAATATCATCAGAGATTCTGGAGACAAACGTGTATATTAGATGCGCGTGATCTATGGGCCTTCAACTGACACTGCAGATATGATTTGGCCATGCAGATTAATGCATGGGTTGAGAAATATTTCCAGAAATAATTATCATTAAACACAATTCACCTAGCAAATCACAAATGCAAGTTAAAGATTTGGCATGTAAAGAAGAAACCATAAATCAACACAATCCAGAAATGCTGCCGCTTTATCTTGGCCAACGCCAATATAAAATGGAGTGGGGCAAAATGGAAAACAGTCCTGTCGTCAGATGAATCACAATTTTAAATTGTTTATGGAAACCACGGGCCAGCCGGTTTGTTATCAGCATACAGTTCAAAACGTGCATTTCTAATGGTATCAGGCTGCAATAATGCATATGACATGGACAGGTTACACATCTCAAAATGCTGAGCATTATATAGAGGTTTCAGAATAGCATATGCTCCCATCTAAACAATGTCTGATTCAGGGAAGAACTGACAATGCTAAATCACATCCATAACAACAGCATTTACTTGCAGAAGAGTTTGGATGATGAATTGACCTACTCACTGTGAGGAAATTTGCATATTTAATTTCCCAGAGAAACATGCATGGTGTATAAGTCTTCTCACTCTGACATGCCAGGCCAGGCTTGTCACTCTCCACAAGGAGAAATGTTACCCCTTAGATCCCAGTCTTAAGTGTCATGAGAGGCAATACCCCTAAACACGGTGTCTACAAACTGAGATTCTTGCTTGCCTTTCATCCATCAAGTCATATGGCAAAGTTCAATAAAAGGTAGATTTGACTTTTAGGATTGCTACTTCCAATAGGTGGCACTAGAGTTCAGGTCCTCTTCTTCAGTGAAGTGGCAATTTGCATACCAATAGAAAGTAAAGTATACTCAGGACTGTTGGGAAACGAAAATGTTATATCAGGCAAGAATGGGAAACATTCCTTTCCCCAAACTGTAACAGTTGGCCTCTTCACTTCCCAGATGTTTACAGACTGTTGTAAAAAGAAGAGGGTATACTACTCAATGAAGAACATGCCACTGTACAATCTTTTTGTGGATGTGTTGCTGCCATCAATTTACAAATTTAATTTTTCAAATGAAATAAAAAAAAGTCTAGCTTTGAGCTACTATGTGTTCTATGTTCTTTTAAAAACAAATTATTTCTGTAAGAGATTTCAAAATCATTGCACTCCCATTTTCTTTACATCTTACATACTAACCAAACTTATTTTTTTAAATTGTTATTGTTAAATAAGTGACATCAAAATTAATGAATGCATATGGAGAAATGTAATCTAAAGAATACAATACTATTTTTAAAGTTGCACACGCATCAAATTATTTATGATGAACGAGCATACTCGCCACTAGGGTTGAGCGACCATTAGCTTTTTAGGGTCGAGTCGGGTTTTGTGAAACCCGACTGTCTTAAAAGTCGAGTCGAGTGAAATCGGCCGACCACTGTGAAAAGTCGGGTTTCGGCCGAAACACGAAACCCAATGAAGGAAATTATTATTTTTTTTTTTTTTTTTTTTTTTCTTCTCTCTCTCTCTCTCTCTCTCTCTCTCTCTCTCTCTCTCTCTCTCTCTCTCCCCCTCCGTCCCAGCACAGAAAATTTCGTATTGCACATTCCAAATCCCTACTGCGCACAAGCGATAACATGACGAAAGGCATTCACTCCCCTAAGACCTATGTCATCACTCTGCCCACGCTCATTCATTGGCTGAAAAAATGGCGCTAAACGCGTCATACGAAACGCGACTTTGGCGCCAAGATCGCGTACCGCATGGCCGACCCCGCACAGGGATCGGGTCGGGTTTCATGAGACGCCGACTTTGCCAAAAGTCGGCGACTTATGAAAATGAACGACCCGTTTCGCTCAACCCTACTCGCCACTACTCGATACTCGATCGAGCATCCTTGATGCTCAAGCACCATGCTTGAGTCCTCACCCTGCATGTTTGGTGCCTGTTAGACAGTTAATGAACATACGGGGATTGCCCACCATACACAATAGTACCGTAGCCATATTGGATACTGGCATTACTGTGACTTGTCAGCTGCATTGCGTCATGACATCCTAAGGCCGGCGTCACACTCAGCGTATGTAAATACGGTCTGTTTATTACGGCCGTAATACGCAGTAATGTTCCAAAAATAGTGATTCGTATGCCATCCGTAGGCAGGGTGTGTCAGTGTATTTTACGCATGGCATCCTCCGTATGTAATCCGTACGGCATCCGTACTGCGATATTTTCTCGCAGGCTTGCAAAACCGACATCTAATGGATTTATGTGCTCAAATGTTCGTTAAAACTATATACAGTATATATATATATATATATATATATATATATATATATACACTCACCGGCCACTTTATTAGGTACACCATGCTAGTAACGGGTTGGACCCCCTTTTGCCTTCAGAACTGCCTCAATTCTTCGTGGCATAGATTCAACAAGGTGCTGGAAGCATTCCCCAGAGATTTTGGTCCATATTGACATGATGGCATCACACAGTTGCCGCAGATTTGTCGGCTGCACATCCCAAAGATGCTCCATACAAGGCAGGATGGATCCATGCTTTCATGTTGTTTACGCCAAATTCTGACCCTACCATCCGAATGTCGCAGCAGAAATCGAGACTCATCAGACCAAGCAACGTTTTTCCAATCTTCTACTGTCCAATTTCGATGAGCTTGTACAAATTGTAGCCTCAGTTTCCTGTTCTTAGCTGAAAGGAGTGGTACCCGGTGTGGTCTTCTGCTGCTGTAGCCCATCTGCCTCAAAGTTCGACACACTGTGTGTTCAGAGATGCTCTTAGGCCTACCTTGGTTGTAACGGGTGGCGATTTGAGTCACTGTTGCCTTTCTATCAGCTCGAACCAGTCTGCCCATTCTCCTCTGACCTCTGGCATCAACAAGGCATTTCCGCCCACAGAACTGCCGCTCACTGGATTTTTTTTCTTTTTCGGACCATTCTCTGTAAACCCTAGAGATGGTTGTGCGTGAAAATCCCAGTAGATCAGCAGTTTCTGAAATACTCAGACCAGCCCTTCTGGCACCAACAACCATGCCACGTTCAAAGGCACTCAAATCACCTTTCTTCCCCATACTGATGCTCGGTTTGAACTGCAGGAGATTGTCTTGACCATGTCTACATGCCTAAATGCACTGAGTTGCCGCCATGTGATTGGCTGATTAGAAATTAAGTGTTAACAAGAAGTTGGACAGGTGTACCTAATAAAGTGGCCAGTGAGTGTATATATGTCATTGAGACACATATATATATATATTCTGTATTTATATTTAATTCAGCGCGATATATGTGAAAAGCCGGTAATTCAATTGCCGGCTTTTCATTTCTCCTTCACAAACCAGACAGGATATGAGACATGGTTTACATACAGTAAACCATCTCATATCCCTTTTTTTTTTGCATATTCCACACTACTAATGTTAGTAGTGTGTATGTGCAAAATGTGGGCGCTGTAGCTTGTAAAATAAAGGGTTAAATGGCAGAAAAAATTGGCGTGGGCTCCCGCGCAATTTTCTCCGCCAGAGTGGTAAAGCCAGTGACTGAGGGCAGATATTAATAGCCTAGAGAGGGTCCATGGTTATTGGCCCCCCTGGCTACAAACATCTGCCCCCAGTCACCCCAGAAAAGGCACATCCAGCAGATGGCGCCTCACCGCAACTCAAGTTAACTCCAGGTCACCCCGCTTTCCATTCAGTCCCCGGGGGTTTTACAGCCAGGAGCACTGCTTTAGCACAGCTCCTGGCTGTAAAATGATTTAACCCCGTCAGATGGATTTACTTTGTGGGACTGACCTGAGCGTCGGAAGGTATGAGATATTGTTGTTTTTTTATTTTTCCTTTGTTACAGAACGAGGGTCTTCAGCTGGATTACCAGTATAATAAAATATTACAACAACATGTGTCTTTATTTCATTAAAATACTTTGTAATAATGTGTGTGTGTTTCCTTAACCATTTCATACTATTGTATTAATAATGGATAGGTGTCATAATTGACGCCTCTCCATTATTAATCTGGCTTAATGTCACCTTACAATAGCAAGGTGACATTAACCCTTCATTATCCCATATCCCACCGCTACACGGGAGTGGGAAGAGAGTGGCCAAGTGCCAGAATAGGCGCATCTTTACAGATGTGCCTTTTCTGGGGTGGCTGGGGGCAGATGTTTGTAGCCAGAAAAAAAGGGATATGAGATGGTTTACTGTATGTAATTGAATTACCGGCTTTTCTATAGAACACTGCTGCGTATTTCTCGCAAGTCACACTGCTGGTCCGTGTGTAATCCGTATTTTTCTCGCCCCTATAGACTTTCATTGGCAATTTTTTTGCGCATTACGGTGACAAACGCAGCATGCTGTGATTTTGTACGGCCATAGAAGACCGTATAATACGGATCAGTAAAATACGGCTGATAGGAGCTGGGACATAGAGAATCATTGGGCCGTGTGTTATGCGTATTTTACGGGTGTATTTTCTGCGCTCATACGTCAGTAAAACTCGCCGGGATAAAACTGTTGTTACCTGCATATTACTATTGCAGTATAAGTATACCACTGCTGCTACTGCACTATTAAAACAACAGTCATTGTTCAGGCTAAATATTTTCCTTTCTATAGAATAACTGCTGTTACCTGCATTTGTGGAGGAAAAGTTTAGGATTAGAAGCATCTAGACAGGGTTTAATAGTGCTATTGCAGTACTTATCTACCGCTACTGCTGCATCATGAAAACAACAGTCCTCGTTAGGGATAAATATTTTTCTTTCTGTAACAAGACCTCTGTTACCTGAATTCAATGGAGGGAAAGTTTAGGATGAGAGGTATCTAGGCAGGGTTAATATTGCTATAGCAGTCCTTGTACACTGCTACTGATGCACCATTAACCCCTTTCTGACATTGGACATACTATCCCGTCAAGGTGGGGTGGGCCCGTATGACCACCGACGGGATGGTACGTCCAGCGCGATTGGCCGCGCTCACGGGGGGAGCGCGGCCGATCGCGGCCGGATGTCAGCTGATTTTCGCAGCTGACATCCGGCACTATGTGCCAGGAGTGGTCACGGACCGCCCCCGGCACATTAACCCCCGGCACACTGCGCTCAAACATGATCGCGGTGTGCCGGCGGTACAGGGAAGCATCGCGCAGGGAGGGGGCTCCCTGCGTGCTTCCCTGAGACCCTCGGAGCAACGCGATGTGATCGAGTTTCTCCGAGGGTCTCTTACCTCCTCTCCCTGCAGTCCCCGGATCCAAGATGGCCGCGGCATCCGGGTCCTGCAGGGAGGGAGGTGGCTTACCAAGTGCCTGCTCAGAGCAGGTGCTTGGTAAGCCTGCAGCACTGTAAGTCAGATCGCTGATCTGACAGAGTGCTGTGCAAACTGTCAGATCAGTGATCTGTGATGTCCCCCCCCAGGGACAAAGTCAAAAAGTAAAAAAAAATTTCCACATGTGTAAAAAAAAATAAAATAAAAATATTATTCCAATAAATACATTTCTTTATCTAAATAAAAAAAAAACAATAAAAGTATACATATTTAGTATCGCCGCGTCCGTAACGACCCAACCTATAAAACTGTCCCACTAGTTAACCCCTTCAGTGAACACCGTAGGAAAAAAAAAACGAGGCAAAAAACAACGCTTTATTATCATACCACCAAACAAAAAGTCGAATAACACGCGATCAAAAAGATGGATATAAATAACCATGGTACCGCTGAAAACATCATCTTGTCCCGCAAAAAACGAGCCACCATACAGCATCATCAAAGAAAAAAAAAAAAAGTTATAGTCCTCAGAATAAAGTGATGCCAAAATAATTATTTATTCCATAAAAGTTTTTATCGTATAAAAGCGCCAAAACATTAAAAAAATATAAATGAGGTATCGCTGTAATCATACTGACCCGAAGAATAAAACTGCTTTATCAATTTTACCAAACGTGGAATGGTATATATGCCTTCCCCAAAAGAAATTCATGAATAGCTGTTTTTTGTCATTCTGCCTCACAAAAATCAGAATAAAAAGCTATCAAAAACTATCATGTGTCCGAAAATGTTACCAATAAAAACGTCAACTCGTCCCGCAAAAAACAAGACCTCACATGACTCTGTGGACCAAAATATGGAAAAATTATAGGTCTCAAAATGTGGAGACGCAAAAGCTTTTTTGATATAAAAAGCGTCTTTTAGTGTGTGACGGCTGCCAATCATAAAAATCCGCTATAAAAAATGCTATAAAAGTAAATCACACCCCCCTTCATCACCCCCTTAGTTAGGTAAAAATAATAAAATTTAAAAAATTTATTTATTTCCATTTTCCCATTAGGGTTAGGGTTAGGGCTAGGGTTAGGGCTAGGGATAGGGTTAGGGCTAGGGTTAGGGCTAAGGTTAGGGTTAGGGTTAGGGCTAAGGTTAGGGCTAGGGTTAGGGTTAGGGCTAGGGTTGGGGCTAGGGTTGGGGTTAAAGTTAGGGTTAGGGTTGGGGCTAAAGTTAGGGTTAGGGTTTGGATTACATTTACGGTTGGGATTAGGGTTGGGATTTGAGTTAGGGGTGTGTCAGGGTTAGGGGTGTGGTTAGTGTTACCGTTGGGATTAGGGTTAGGGGTGTGTTTGGATTAGGGTTTCAGTTAGAATTGGGGAGTTTCCACTGTTTAGGCACATCAGGGGCTCTCCAAATGCGACATGGCATCCGATCTCAATTCCAGCCAATTCTGCATTGAAAAATTGAAACAGTGCTCCTTCCCTTCCGAGCTTTCCCGTGCGCCCAAACAGGGGTTTACCCCAACATATGGGGCATCAGCGTACTCGGGACAAATCGGACAACAACTTTTGGGATCCAAGTTCTCTTGTTACCCTTGGGAAAATATAAATTGTTACCCTTGGGAAAATATAAATTTGGGGGGCTAAAAATCATTTTTGTGGGAAAAAAAAGATTTTTTATTTTCACGGCTCTGCGTTGTAAACTGTAGTGAAACACTTGGGGGTTCAAAGTTCTCACAACACATCTATATAAGTTCCTTGGGAGGTCTAGTTTCCAATATAGGGTCACTTTTGGGGGTTTCTACTGTTTGGGTACATCAGGGGCTCTGCAAATGCAACGTGACGCCTGCAGACCAATCCATCTAAGTCTGCATTCCAAATGGCGCTCCTTCCCTTCCGAGCTCTGCCATATGCCCAAACAGTGGTTTACACCCACATATAGGGTATCAGGGTACTCAGGACAAATTGTACAACAACTTTTGGCGTCCATTTTCTCCTGTTTCCCTTGGTAAAATAAAACAAATTGGAGCTGAAATAAATTTTGTGTAAAAAAAAGTTAAATGTTAATTTTTATTTAAACATTCCAAAAATTCCTGTGAAACACCTGAAGGGTTAATAAATGTCTTGAATGTGGTTTTGAGCACCTTGAAGGGTGCAGTTTTTAGAATGGTGTCACACTTGGGTATTTTCTATCATATAGACCCCTCAAAATGACTTCAAATGATATGTGGTCCCTAAAAAAAAATGGTGTTGTAAAAATGAGAAATTGCTGGTCAAATTTTAACCCTTATAACTCCCTAACAAAAAAAAATTTTGGTTCCTAAATTGTGCTGATGTAAAGTAGACATGTGGGAAATGTTACTTATTAAGTATTTTGTGTGACATATCTCTGTGATTAAGGGCATAAAAATTCAAAGTTGGAAAATTGTGAAATTTTCAAAATTTTGGCCAAATTTCCGTTTTTTTTCACAAATAAACGCAAGTTATATCGAAGAAATTTTACAACTGTCATGAAGTACAATATGTCATGAGAAACTATGTCAGAATCGCCAAAATCCATTGAAGCGTTCCAGAGTTATAACCTCATAAAGGGACAGTGGTCAGAATTGTAAAAATTGGCCCGGTTATTAACATGCAAACCACCCTTGGGGGTAAAGGGGTTAAAACAACAGTCCATGTCAGGGCTAAACCTACCTAAGTTAACATGCACAAAGCATGCAGTAAGGGACACGGAAGTGGACGTGTTGCTGATGGTAGACGCAGAGGTTGACGCCATGGGCCAGGTGAATCTGTGAATGCTACACAATTACAACAAACACGCTCATCCACAAGATCTAGCTTCCTGTCCCACTTCACAAGGGAATGTGGGACACCACTCTTGAAGTCAGTACAGTGGTCAGTTGGATATCAGTGGTGGTCTGTTGGATATCAGATAATGTTCCCAGTATGTTTTCCAGCACCATCCTGTCTTCCAAATGGTCCAGTCTCACTAGACAAGAGTCTGGATCACATAATCCTCACCCTGATCCTCCTTCCTCCCACCATAGTGAGTCCATGAGATAAGTGATTCCACACTTGGACATTCCAAGGAGCTCTTTACATTTATATTTTTTTCTGGCCTCTCACCCTGCATGTTTCAAAAGGGAAATGAGGAGCTTGTGTGTAGTGAGGCCAAAATATTTGAGCAGCCATGGTCAGAAGAAGACAACAGTAAGGAATGGCAATTAGTGTCTCAAGAGATAAATGATGATGAGACAAAGTTGTCAAGTGATGATATTGTTAAGTCAACAAGTCAGGTGGACCATAGTAAGTGGAAGACGAGGTGGTGGACGATGAAGTCACTGACCCAACCTGTGAAGGAGCCATGCAGAGCGAGGCCAGCAGTGTAGAGGGAGAGTTATCCGCAGCACTGCAATAGGCAGGAAGAAGCAATAGGATGGCCAGAGGGAGAAGGCTGGTGTGCGACATGACCACATGCAGGAACGCCATATAACATAAGCTGGCAAGGCTTTATGAGAACCAGAGGGCAGTAATTTAATACCAGCTACAACATGCCCATCGGTATTCTGGTTAACCTCTGCACATAAAAATCGATGCTTGGGCTTGGATAACTGACATCTGTGAAGTTCTCCAAGACCAATCAACCAAGATGATGAGCGGCAATCTACTATATAATTGTCTAAGGGTCACTTCCGTCTTTCTGTCTGTCCTTCTGTCTGTCACGGATATTCATTGGTCGTGGCCTCTGTCTGTCATGGAATCCAAGTCGCTGATTGGTCGTGGCAAAACGCCCACGACCATTGCCACGACCAATCAGCGACGCGCACAGTCCGGAAGAAAATGGCCGCTCCTTACTCCCCGCACTCACTGCCAGGCGCCTGACTCCGCTCACAAAGGGTTAATGCCGGCGGTAACGGACTGCGTTATGCCACGGGTAACGCACTCCATTACTGCCGCTATTAACCCTGTGTGACCAAGTTTTTTACTATTGACGCAGCCTATGCAGCGTCAATAGTAAAAACATCTAATGTTAAAAATAATAATAAAAAAAAATCATTACATACTCACCTACGCCGCTTTTCCCGCTCCTCGCGATGCAAGCGGCACGTTCCGGTGGCAAGGATGGTCTGGGAGAATGACCTGCCATGACGTCACGGTCATGTGACCGCGACGTCATCACAAGTCCTGCACGCCTGCGCGGGAAGGACCTGGCATGACGTCACGGTCATGTGACCGCGACACGGTCATGTGACCGCGATGTCATCACACCCTGGGACCGGAAGCTGCCGCCTGCACCCCACACAGGTGACAAAGCTACAACGTGCCTGCGGAAGGTGAGTATATGTTTATTTTTTATTTTTTTAACCTGTGACATACGTGGCTGGGCAATATACTACGTAGCTGGGCAATATACTATATGGGCTGTGCAATATACTACGTGGCTGGGCATTATACTACGTGGCTCTGTGCTGTATACTGCGTCACTGGGCAATATAGTAGGTTACTGGGCTATATACTACGTAGCTGGACAATATACTATGTGGCTGAGTAATATACTACGTGGCTGGGCAATATACTACGTGGCTGGGCAATATACTACGTGGCTGGGCAATATACTATGTCACTGAGCAATATACAATGTAACTGGGCAATATATTACATGGCTGGGCAATATACTACGTCACTGGGCAATATACAATGTTACTGGGCAATATACTATGTGGCTGGGCAATATACTACGTCACTGGGCAATATACAATGTAACTGGGCAATATACTACGTAGCTGGGCAATATACTACATGGCTGGGCAATATACTACGTGGCTGGGCAATATACTACGTGGACATACATATTCTAGAATACCCGATGCGTTAGAATCGGGCCACCATCTAGTGATGCTATAATCAGCATAATAATCCTGCTTCTGTGTCTACTCAAATACTCGCTGCTTACATTTAAAGAGGAAGCTTTGCATATGGACCAGGTGGAGATGGAGGAACAAAATGCACAGGATGATACTCCCCAACCCAGCCTCATCTCAACTTCTCAGATCAGATTTGGTGATAATGAGGAGGAGGAGGCTTAGAAGTGGAAGGAATAGGAGGTGGTTACCTGTGCTACGGAGGATATGACACATACCAGCTTCCTCCCATCTTTTCAGCATGGATGAGATGAAGAGGGGAAGGCGGAGGAGAGGGAAGAGAAGGGGGAGATAGAGAGTCATCCTCCTGGTGTGGTTACGGAAGCCTTGCCTGTTGGGAGACTGACACATATATGGTTGACTTTATATCCCGCTGCCTTTCCCATGACCCTTGCATTTTGTCCAACACCAAATACTGGTTGTTCACTATTCTCGACCAACGCTAGTAGAGATGAACGAACCTTTCAAGATTTGATTTGGATCAGCTCACCGAATGTCCCAATGTTTGCCGAACATGTTCGTTGAACGCTTCAATGAACGTGCACGAACCCCATTAGGTTCAATGGGATGTAAAACCAAATGTGTACGCAACACCTTAAGGAGTGACAAAAAATTTCCCAAACAGATAAAATTAGGGGCAGACACCTTGAAAAGTGACATCAATTGACCCACAGTAGAAATTTGCTAATGGCACAGCAGCAGTCAGCCATGGGCCATGCATAAGGTATCAGGGTCTGGGCCAACATTTACAGCTTTGAATTTATGTTTCAGTGAAGACCTGGTGGTTAAGGGAGCAGTGTAAGCCTTTTTTGCTGGCAGCCCTGATACCTCATGCATCAAATTCAAATTGTTTTCCCAGCCACACTCAGATAACACAAACATCAGTTTCATAGAGTAGTATTGGTAGGAAAATGTAAGGAAAGTAACACAGTTTGTTGACTGATCAATTGACCCACGGTAGAACATTTTATAACAGCACAGAAGCAGTCAACCATGGGCCATGCATGAGGTACCAGTGTCTGGGCCAGCATTTAGAGCTTTAAATTGAAGTTTAACTTAAGAGCTGTTAGTTAAGGGAGCGGAGTAGGCCTTCTTTGCTGGAAGCCCTGATACCTCATGCAACAGCTTTTTTTTCCCAGCCACACTCAAATGGCACAAAGCTTAGTTTCATAGAGTAGTATTGATATAAAAATGGTAGGTGCAGGCCTGCCAGTCTGGGAGCCCTACTGCTACAGGCAACACACAGTAAGGAGACCCAACTTGGATTCTCCACATTTCAAAATATTATTGTCACACACCACTAAAGAGACCTCAATTTCCACAGACAGAAACAGTATAACAGGCCTCTGACACACCTTCCACATCAGGCAACACACCAGATGGAGACCCAACATGGAGTCTCCACATTTCGAAAAATTATTGTCACACACCAGTAAAGTGACACAGAGTAGAAAAAGTATAATTGCACAGGATTTTGACAACTTGGGTGGGCTACTAAACTCCTTTTCTTTGGCAGCTGCACAGCGGTATTATTATTATTATTTATTGTTACAGCACCATTTATTCCATGGTGCTTTTACATGTGAAAATGGGTATACATAATAAAAGAAGTACAATAATCTTAAACAATAAAAGTCACTGATACTGGAAGAGTGAGGACTCTGCCCGTGAGAGCTTACAGTCTACAAGGGCTGGAAGAGGATACAATTGGTGAGGGTAGAGCTGCAGCGGTATGATGGAACAATGGTTACTGTAGGTTGTAGGCTTGTCAGAAGAGGTGGTTCTTCTGGTTCTTTTTGAAGGTTTCAATTGTAGGCGAGAGTAAGATATGTTGGCTTAGAGAGTTCCAGAGTAAAGGTGATGTATGGGAGAAATCTAGTATGCAATTGTGGAAAAAAGGGCATAACAGGGAAGAAGAGAAGGAGATCTTATGAGGATTGGAGGTTGCATGCATGTAAGTACAAGATCACAGATGAATGGAAGACACAGGTTGTGAATGGCTTTATATGCCATGGTTATGGTTTTGAACTTGAGTCTCTGGGTAATGAGGAGCCAGTGAAGGGATTGACACAGAGGAGAGTCCGGGAACTAGTGGGGGGATAAGTAGATTAATCGGGCAGCAGAGTTTAGGATAGATTGAATGCATGCAAGACTGTTAGAAGGGAGGGCACAAAGCAGGAGCTTGCAGTAGTCGAGGCAGGAGATGATGAGTGTATGGCGAGAGTTTTTTGCAGATTCTTGATTAAGGAATGTACATATTCGGAAAATATTTTTGAGTTGTAGTCACCAAGAAGTGGAAATGGCATGTATTTGGGTTTTGAAGGAGAGATCCAGGATCCAGTGTTACCCCGAAGCAGAGAGCTGGCGGGATGCCCTCATCTACCCATTGTAGATGAGAGCAAGAAAGAGCATGTGCTCCTGTGGATCGCAAGTGCTGCATCAAGTGGCCTCTCCTCATCTTTCTCCACTTTAACATCACACACAGTACAGTCATCAGAGGTGGCACCCCAATAAACCTTGTTTCTCCCTGCAGCACAAGTCTCCAACCGCCTAACTGACTGTGAGGAACCACAGATGTGTGACTCTAAAGAGCTGTTAACGCTTTCTATTCCATGGCCAATTCTGTATGAGCATTATATGGGCCTCATCATTTACTGGAGCATTATATGGGGCCCATTATATGTGGAGCATTATATAGGGCCTATCATATTCTGGAGCATTATATGGGACCTATCATATACTGGAGCATTATATGGGGCCCATTATATATGGATCGTTATATGGGACCCATCATATACTGGAGCATTATATGGAGCCCATTCTGTATGGAGCATTATATGGGGCCCATTATATATGGAGCAATACATGGATCCCATCCTATACTGGAGCATTATATGGAGCCAATTATGTATACAGCGTTATATGGGACCAATTCTGTATGAGCATTATATGGGCCCCATCATTTACTGGAGCATTATATGGGGCCCATTATATGTGGAGCATTATATAGGGCCTATCATATACTGGAGCATTATATGGGAACTATCATATACTGGAGCATTATAAGGGGCCAATTATATATGGATCATTATATGAACCCATCATATACTGGAGCATTATATGGAGCCCATTTTGTATGGAGCATTATATGGGGCCCATTATGTATGGAGCATTATGTGGGGTCCATTATGTATGGAGCATTTTATGGGGCCCATTATATATGGAGCTGCAGCGCCCCAGAGACCTGGTCGTTGCAGTAACGTCGCTCTGCCGCTAAGGGGAGTGATGGTACGTCTGATTGCACTAAAAGAGTTCACCTGACCAGGTATCAGTCACACATTACACTTCACACTCTGGCCACCAGGGGGAGCAAAAGGTTCTATGTATTAGGCCACTCCTCACACTCTGGTAAAACTGGGGGTTGGATAGGAAGTTAGGGAGAAGCTGACTGGGTTTTGCCCAGGTAACATCTAGTGAGAGGAGAGCGTTACTTGGGAAGATTCAGGGGGGTCCCTGTCAGGGGTGGGATCCTGGCAGAGGCCTAGCAAAGGACAGATTGTTACGGAGCCGTGCCTGCACCTCATTGCGGCGGCATCTTAAGAAAGGACACAAAGCGAAGTATATTGTGGAGAAGTGAGAAACGAGATCACAGCACAAAGGCGATAGAACCAGTAGGAGTCGTGCCCCGAGATCGGCAACATCCTACTGAGGCGTGTAGCAGGCGGCCGGAACGCCGAGGAAGTAATAGACTCTACGCATTACTTTGAACTACGGCAGGGCAGTTAACTTTAGGTTGGCTGTCTCACCTTTTACACCTAATGAAGACAACGGAGGCAATTGTGGGAGAGGGGCGTCTCTAGGGTCCCTATAAAATAACTCCAGGCCTACCCCGTCATACGGGTGCGTCCTATCCATATCATCTGGGGGACGGAGAGAGAAAGAACAGAAACATACACGACAGTTGTGAGGACTATCCCGTGGTGCTCAGCAGGGAAGTACTACAACACCCAGGCGCTAGTAGGTAGGCTACTGATTTCCACCTGCAAAGGGAACTCTGGATGTGCCTTCGGACCGGCCGGTCTCAGCCAGCCCTGTTAGCAGTGCTCTGGATTGCGGATGCCGAAGCCTTCAGTAAAGAGGTAAAGAAACTGCAACCCTGTGTCCTCGTTTTTTACCGCGACCTACATCATCACAAACACCCTTTTATTGGGTGCCCCTTAGCAGGGCCACGGACCGGGTCAGGCCACCGTGACATCCCCAGAACCGAGAGAACCGGTACCGAGTACCCCACTGCCCTGCGTTTGGGGGCCGCTCCAGAGCAATATATGGGCCTATTATGTATGGAACATTATATGAGCCCCATTATATATGGAACATTATATGGGGCCCATTATAAATGGAGCAATTTATGGAGCCCATCATATACTGGAGCATTATATGGAGCCAATTATGTGTAGAGCCCATTCTATATGGAGTATTATATTGAGGCCATCATATACTGTTTGAAGCACAATGGTGCCCATTATATATGCAGCGATATATGGGGCCCATCATGTACTGGAACATTACATGGGGCCCATTATATGTGGAGTAATATTGGGCCTATCATATACTAGAGCATTATTTGGAGCTCATGATGAATTGAGCATTATATGGGGCCCATTATGTATAAAGCATTATATGGGGCCCATCATATACTGTATGGAGCAATATATGGGGCCCATTATGTGTGGATCAATTTATGGGATCCATCTTGTATGGAGCAATATATGGGGCCCAGTATACTGTTTTGAGCATTGCTTGGAGCTCATTATACTGATTGGAGCATTATATGGGGCTCATTATACTGTTTGGACCATTACATGGGGCTCATTATAATACATGGAGCAATATATAGGGCTCATTATACTGTATAGAACATTATATGGGGCCCATTATACTGTATTGAGTAATACATAGTGCTCATTATTCAATATGGAGCAATATATGGGGCTCATTATTCTGTATGGAGCACTATGTGGTGTCATAATACTGTATGGAGCAATACATGGGGCTCATTATTCTGTATGGAGCACTATGTGCTGCCCATAATACTGTATGGAGCAATACATGGGGCTCATTATTCTGTATGGAGCACTATGTGGTGCCAATAATACTTTATGGTGCAATAAATGGGGTTCATTATTCTGTAGGGAGCAATATATGGGGCTCATTATTCTGTATGGATCACTATGTGATGCCCATAATACTGTAAGGAGGACTATACTGTCCAGTTTCTGAGCTATTGTAGAATTTACAATAGTTATCACTCATGTAATGTAAGAAGTGAAATCTTTGGCATTGTACTATATGTATATTTCTCTGCGTGTCTGTGCATCATGAATCAGTGGTATGTGTTAAAGGGGCGCACTGAGACTCTTTTGCCCAAGGCCCATGAAAACCTGGAGCCTGCCCTGGATTCAAGGTTTATTTTCTCTGTAATGGAATATCTATATGGTTATATAGGGTATATTCTCAATGCACACAAAAACAATAGTTGAAAGTATTCTTGCAAGACTAGTGGTATTGTTATTTTGCCATTTTAACCCCTTCACGACCTGCACCATACTAGTAGTGCGCAGGTCATGTCTCCCCCTTTGATATGGGCTCCGGCAGTGAGATTAAATCTTTCCCAGCACATGTCAGCTGTTTTGTCAGCTGACATGTACGCAGAACAGCCGCGGGTGGAATCGTTATCCACCCTCGGCTATTAACCCATTAAATGCCACTGAACTCTGATAGTGGCATCTAATGCGCGCTTCCAGCCATCAGGCCGGAAATCTAGCAATCAGTGACCCCCGTCACGTAATCGCAGGTCACCGATGGGCAGGGTCGGACTGGGGTGTCTGGGGCCCACCAGAGGAATGGACTCTAGGGGCCCACCCTACAGCTATATGCAAATATCTGTCATTATAGTGGAGCATCGGCTGTAAAACACCGGCGGCTGCTGCACATCTACCGTGTGCCCCAATAACTGGGATGTATAATTACGGTAGTTTACATTAATGGGGTTCTTGGTTAAAACAAGTTATCACTGATCCATGGGCTCCACAGGATAGGTGATCACTTAGATCCGACCATTAGAAACTGCACCGATCAGAAGAATGGGGAAGTTTTATCCCTGACAGGACACTTTTATCACTATTTTAAAATGCAGCGGCAGGTGGGATTTCTGACCGCAGCTCCATTCATTCTCTTTGGGGCTTCCAGAAAAAAACAAGTGCAGTCACAGAGTGAATGAATGGATCAGTGATCTAGTCGGACATGCCACTCCAGTCTAATGGGGATAAAAAGTTCCACATTTTGCTGAATGGGTCCAAGCAGTCAGACCCCCCCACCAATCAATACGTTATCACTTTTCCTGTGGAGAGGTGATTACTTTTTTCCACAGGAAACCCCCTGTAAGTGCATCTCTGCCGCTGTGTACAAAGCATTAAAACTCTAATGGAAATAAAGAATCTTCTCCTAATTAATATCAGAGAGAACAAATGACCGCCATACACAACACAATCCACTATACCAAGACCAATAATACCACATACAGGAAGAAATACCACCACACCATGACCTGACCACATAGTGACCGAATAATACTACATACAAGGGACAAATACCACCGCACCATGTCAAGACCACATATTACCACCACTTGGTGACCAAATAGCACATACAAGGGACAAATATCACAACAGCATTTCCAGACCACATATTACCACCACATAGAGACTGAATACTACAATACTGATCAGTAATAAAAAAAAACACAATACTATCACCATAAGTGCCAGTATTCACAGGAGATCTGTACTTAGTATGCAGTGTCTGTGTAGAGGTAATACAGAGATCACTGGTGGTATTATACACAGGAGCTCTGTATATAATGTATAGGTAATACAGTGATCACTGGTGACATTGTACACAGGACCGCTGTATATAGTATACAGTGTATAGTGTCAGTGTATAGGTAACACTGACTCACCAGTGATGTCTCTAGGTGAAGTCCTTCATCTTTCATCCAGCACAGACCACCATCATTTCTTCCAGCCAGGACTCCTCTCTACAGGAAATAACACAGTTATCTCGAGCTCCGCTTGCAGAACACATTACTTAATTTTTCACAACTTCTACATTACACCACATGAAGAAAAAAAGGCGACATAGTGTCACTCTGCACAGTAACAGAACCGCCCTCCCCCATTTAAAACAGTATACTCAAAAAATAAAATAAATACATCACTGCAGTAATAATATCCCTTAATTAGCGCCTATGGTAATAATATTCCCCACCCTGGCCCGGTTTATCTCATTCCTGGCTCCAGCCATATGTTCTCGCATCCTGCCCTCATGAGTATCCATTCTACCCCATATGATCTCTCCATCCTGCCCCCTCTGTCTCCATCGTATCCATCCTGCCCCATGATCCAATCCTGCCCCATGTCTTTCATTCTGCCATGTGCCTCCAATCATGCCCCGTATCTACATTCTGCCCATGCCTCCAGTCCTGCCCCCAGTGTGTCCAGCAATCTGCCCCAGTGTGTCCAGCATATTACCCCTTTTGTGTCCAGCATATTACCCCCAGTGTGTCCAGCAACCTGCCCCAGTATGTCCAGCATATTGCCCCAGTGTCCAGCAATCTGCCCCAGTGTGTCCAGCATTGCCCCCAGACAGTGTGTCCAGCAATCTGCCCCAGTATGTCAAGCATATTGCCCCAGTGTGTCCAGCAATCTGCCCCAGTGTCCAGTATTGCCCCCAGTGTGTCCAGCAATCTGCCCCAGTGTCCAGCATTGCCCCAGTGTGTCCAGCATTGCCCCCAGACAGTGTGTCCAGCAATCTGCCCCAGTGTGTCCAGCATATTACCCCCAGTGTGTCCAGCAATCTGCCCCAGTATGTCCAGCATTGCCCCCAGACAGTGTGTCCAGCAATCTTCCTAAGTATGTCAAGCATATTGCCCCAGGTTGTCCAGCAATCTGCCCTAGTGTGTCCAGCATATTACCCCCAGGTTGTCCAGCAATCTGCCCCAGTGTGTCCAGCATATTACCGCCAGTGTGTCCAGCAATCTGCCCCAGTATGTCCAGCACTGCCCCCAGTGTGTCCAGCAATCTGCCCCAGTGTCCAGTATTGCCTCCAGTGTGTCCAGCAATCTGCCCCAGTGTCCAGCATTGCCCCAGTGTGTCCAGCATTGCCCCCAGACAGTGTGTCCAGCAATCTGCCCCAGCATGTCAAGCATATTGCCCCAGTGTGTCCAGCAATCTGCCCCAGTGTGTCCAGCATATTACCCCCAGTGTGTCCAGCAATCAGAACCAGTATGTCCAGCATTGCCCCCAGACAGTGTGTCCAGCAATCTTCCCCAGTATGTCAAGCATATTGCCCCAGTGTGTCCAGCAATCTGCCTTAGTGTGTCCAACATATTACCCCCAGTGTGTCCAGCAATCTGCCCCAGTATGTCCAGCATTGCCCCAGACAGTGTGTCCAGCAATCTTCCCCAGAATGTCAAGCATATTGCCCCAGTGTGTCCAGCATATTACCCCCAGTGTGTCCAGCATATTACCCCCAGGTTGTCCAGCAATCTGCCCCAGTGTGTCCAGCATATTACCCCCAGTGTGTCCAGCAATCTGCCCCAGTATGTCCAGCACTGCCCCCAGTGTGTCTAGCAATCTGCCCCAGTGTCCAGTATTGCCCCCAGTGTGTCCAGAAATTTGCCCCAGTGTCCAGCATTGCCCCAGTGTGTCCAGCAATCTGCCCCAGTATGTCCAGCTCTGCCCCCAGTGTGTCCAGCAATCTGCCCCAGTGTCCAGCATTGCCCCAGTGTGTCCAGAAATCTGCCCCAGGGTCTCCAGCATTGCCCCAGTGTGTCCAGCATTGCCCTCAGACAGTGTGTCCAGCAATCTGCCCCAGTGTGTCCAGCATTACCACCAGTCTGTCTGAGTCAGACATAAAGAAAAAAAAAAGTAAAATCCTCACCTCTCCCGTTCCCAGCGCATGTCCGGTGCACTCAGCGTCTCTCCGGCTCTGCAACGCTCAGGACAGAGAGGCTGAGCGCGCAGTGATGACATCATCGCACCCCCTGCCCTGAGACGTCACAGAGTCAGAGGGTGCTGAAGACGCTGCAGCTGGCGCAGGAACCAGGAGGGGTGAGTATTAGAAGGGGGGCCTGATGCCAGCTCTGGCATCGGGGGGGGGGCCCTGGTCGGCGCCGCCCGAAGATTTAAAGGGCCCGCGTCTCTTTTTTTTTTCTTTTTTCTTCCTCCTCCTCCTCTCTGGGTCGGGGCCCACTGGGCATTTCACCGGTATCCCGGTGGGCCAGTCTGACGCTGCCGATGGGTTGACATGACAACCAGAGATCTCCTGAAGGCCTCTATGGTTGTCACTGCTGGTGGTCGGCGCTCATAGCAAGTGAGGTTGTTATGACTCTGACAGGATGGTTCAGCCTTCATCCTGGTCAGGTCAGGGTTAATTCTAGCCCACCTCTCCTTGGTTCTGGGGCGGCTATTTAAGGTTGGTAGTCCCTGGGTTTGGTGTCGATGATACTACCGTATACTCGGTTTGTGGTTGCTGACCCAGGTTACTCATCCGTAATCATTGTGCGTGTGAGCTTTTGCTGTGTATGACCCACTTTGTCCCCTGACTTTTGCCTCTGTATCCTGCATTGTACTACCCTGTCCTTTCTGGTTATCTGATCCCTTGGTTCGTCTCGGTTTACTCTCTGTCTTATCCCTACGTACCACGGTCTAGTCTGGTTTTTGACCCTCGGCTCACAATATGGTAAAACCAATAGGGGCATTCAAAAGTACAACTTCTCCCACAAAAAAATAGCCCTAACATGGCCATATTGATGGAAAACTAAAAAAAGATATGGCTCTGGGAAGAAGGGGAGCGAAAAACAAACGCAAAAATGAAAAAGGGCAAGGTCTTGAAGGGGTTACGAATAATAGCTTTCCTGTTTAAAATATTCAGCTAACATTGGGAGATTGTAGTGTAGACATAGCAGATATGGCTGTTAGGTCGGGGTCACACTTGCCATATGGAAAATCGGTCCGAGTCTCCCTGCCGAGAGTCGCACAGGTTTTCTCCGTACTGTCATCCGTGTGTAATCCATTTGCAATTCGATTATGCGATTTCCTCGCATCTATGTTTCCGTATGACATCCATATGGCATCCATATGTCATTCATATGGCCTTAAATTTCTCAGAGCCTTTTTATTGGCTCAACAACAAGTTTCCTCCTCCAATCATTGCATTAGAGTCCGTGCTGGTGTTTTGGTATTGCTGCGTAGTGTCAAACATGTCAAACAGGCTTTCCTTCAACACAACTGAGCGGGTTCTTTTCCACTGGGTTTTGTCCCAATGTTTTGGGGAGCCTTACACAGTGATTGTGGATCCCAGGAGGCAGAGAAGGATGTGGGTCCATCTGCTTTTGAGGCGACGGATGACTAAAGGACATTTACACCATCTATATGCTTCTCTACGCAGCCATCCTAAGTTCTACTGGTATTGTCGGATGAGTGTGCCAACATTTGACATTCTTCTCGAGACTGTGCGCCATGGTATCACCTTCAAGGACACCAAGATGCGCAAGTGTATTTCAGCAGCGGAGTGCTTTTAACTTACATTACGGTATGTATTCATCCTCTTTTTGCCTTTTTTTGTTTTTTTGGGGGGGTTAAATACACTGTTCCCTGGCTTTTTTTTAATCTTTTGTTGCTCTTTGCCTTTTTTAAAGTTAATTTGTTAAAGCACATTTTGCCTTTTACATTCCATGCTGTTTGTAATTTTGATCTGTTCATTAGGCATTGAATTGTGTTGTCTCTTGTTAAGGCAGGGCTTTGCTATATCCATTACTTTTATGATGTCCTACTCCAAAACTGTTAAGATGCTGTGTGGATATGTACTTTCCTAATTGTTTTTTCCATCTTTTTTGTAGCTTCCTATCCACTGGTCTCTCCTATGCGGCCCTTCATCTTGAATTTTTTATTGGGAAATCCACCATCTCAGGGAATGTCCGTTCTATTTTGTACAGAAATATGGTCCTGCCTGCATAATTCTATAATGCCGGAGCACAAAAAAGAAGATTGGCTACCTATTGCCGTGGCTTTGAGGATATGTGCCAGTTTGCAAACTGCACAGGATCACTGGATTGGAAGCACATCTGTGTTTGTAAACCTCCAAACTCAGGGTCCCAATATTATAATTATAAACAGTTTTTTCTGTAGTGCTGTTGGTCCTGGTCGACAGTGCATACAGGTTTATAATTGTATGAAAGAATTGGAGACTCCATGTCTTCAATTCTTCCATAATGGGTCGTTGGCTGCGCATTAATGACCTGGACCTCCCACCCCCACGTCAGCTACCAGGGTCTACTATGGAAGCGATGCCTTATGTCATGGTTGCTGAAGAGGCCTTTCAATTGAATCGCAATGTCATGAGGCCATATCCACATAGAGCCCTTGACAATCGGCGCAAAATATTTAATTTTCACCTATCTCGCGCATGACGATTGATGGAGTGTGCGTTTGGAATACTCTGTATTCCACATGGTGGGTCCTGCAATCAGCCATTCAACTTACGGTACCGTTACACTAAACAATTTACCAACGATCACGACCAGCGATACGACCTGGCCGTGATCGTTGGTAAGTCGTTGTGTGGTCGCTGGGGAGCTGTCACACAGACAGTTCTCCAGCGACCAACGATGCCGAAGTCCCCGGGTAACCAGGATAAACATCGGGTTACTAAGCGCAGGGCCGCGCTTAGTAACCCGATGTTTACCCTGGTTACCATTGTAAATGTAAAAAAAACAAAACACTACATACTTACATTCCGGTGTCTGCCACGTCCCTCGCCGTCAGCTTCCCGCACTGACTGTGTCAGTGCCGGCCGTAAAGCACAGCACAGCGGTGACGTCACCGCTGTGCTCTGCTTTTACTTTACGGCTGGCGCTCACAGTCAGTGCGGGAAGCTGACGGCGAGGGACGTGGCAGACACCGGAATGTAAGTATGTAGTGTTTTGTTTTTTTTACATTTACAATGGTAACCAGGGTAAACATCAAGTTACTAAGCACGGCCCTGTGCTTAGTAACCCGATATTTACCCTGGTTACAAGCGAACACATCGCTGGATCGGTATCACACACACCGATTCAGCGATGACAGCGGGTGATCCAGCGACAAAAGAAAGTTTCAAACGATCTGCTATGACGTACGATTCTCAGCGGGGTCCCTGATCGCAGTAGCGTGTCAGACACAGCGAGATCGTATATATATCGCTGGAACATCACGGATCGTGCCATCGTAGCGACCAAAGTGCCACTGTGAGACGGTACCTTTAGTGAAGGGAATGTGAATGTGTTAATTAAAGCCTGTGTCATACTTCACAACTTCACCAGAATACATGATTATTTTGTTTCACCAGAGGGATATACTCCAAGGCAAGACAATGTTGTGTCTATGTTATGATTTTTTTTATCCTTTTGTAAAAATAAACGTATGTTAATGAATGAAGTGTGTGATGATTTTGCATAATATTTTTCTATTTGTGAAATTAAACATATCATCTATATATTTGGAAAAGTAGAAATACACATTGAATTAACATTTTTTACTCAGAACAGGTTTTTTAAAGCACAAAATACCATATTGATATCATATGGCAAATTTGGCTACTATGACAGGGCAACCAGCAGCTTAAAACTAAACAGTGTAGTCATTATGTGACTTTTTTACAAATTCACATATGTAGGTGGAGGTGTTGGTGGGAGGGCAGCATGAGCAGTTTGATTATTGTGCGGGCCTACCTGATTGTGACCATGGGAGGTGGATGAGGCTGGATTACGGACCAAGGGAGGGCCCTGTTGTGGAACATGGTACTGGCCACTTGGGTAAGGATTAACATATTCACGAGGATTGGCATTGGCCATTTGTGTAAACCTCCCAGTATGGCCATGTCGAGCATACCCATGTTGTGACAACTCTCCTACAGTGGGTATGTTCAAATGGCCATATTGGGCATGTGCAGCAGGAGTTGTAAAATACTCATGTTGTGGGTATTGGTGGTATTGCCCTTGATGTGTCTGTGGTTAAGGAATACGTGGTGGAGGTGGTTCTGTACCTGCTATTGAATTGTCATCCTGGCTTCCAGGCATGTATAGGTGGTTGTCGCTAGACATCTGCCATCTCTCTAGGCATAAGAACACCTGATTAAGATTATTAGATTCGGTGCATGAATCAATCAAAGTTTTTTTGGCACCTCTGGCCCACAGCCTCACCTCACGGGGAATTGTGCTCAGATACCATGCAAGACTACGTGCATATGCCTCCTCACCATCATCATTGACAGTGCGTGATAGATAATCCAAAACACCAGTGTCTACTTGGCGCCTGAAACCGTCTGTTAAAAGCTCCCTCCTGCGATGGCCGCAGCCTAGGGTGAAGTATCCAGGGGTAGTGTAGAACTACTAATATATCCATGATCACCTTCTTTTTGATTGGTCTGATGTCCTGCAGAAGGTCATGTTGGTGGTGGGCGTTGGTTTGTGGATGCTGCTGCAGAAGATGGTCCAGCAACCTCTTCAACCTCCGAAACAGGGTCCAAGTTGACCTTGGAGTCAGATGCTGTTTCTCGGTCTGTAAGGTTGGAGTCAGTTCTGTTTATTTGTGTGAAGTTGAAAAAAAAATCTTGGCTGTTAAGGCCATGTGTAAAATGTGTGCTCATGCATGCACTTACGAACGTAGATCCATAATGGGAGCAAGGAAAATCAATCTGTCATAATAGATATATTTTCGCTTTTTAGAGGCCACTGCACCACTCCTGCTCCACTGCTGGCGCTCACGGCGGTACTGATCACGGCAGCTGCGCCACCGTCTAGTGACATCACACACTGCAAAGTAACACAATACATTTTTATAAATTTGAGCACCGTGTTTGCATTTCAAAATATAGGTTATACTGTAAAGTGGCATGCTACTTGCCAAGTGTAAGGGGAGAAACAGGACAGATATTACAGAGAACATCACGTATGATCATGTTATGTTAATTTGTTGCTGCCTTATTACTAAATAAAAATTTAGTTTTTTTTCTTTTACTTACTAATTTCCTGCTGCACCTCATGTGGACTTTCCTCATAAGTGGGAAACATCTGGCTGCATATTCGTTGCCAAGTTGCATCCTTTCTATGGCGGTCTGCATAATGGGCGTCACTTTGGTCCCATATTTCCGGCCTCTCCTGCACCAGATCTATCAGCATCTCAACATTAATATGTCTGGCCATGTTACTGGTATCCGTGGAGGCGTGTTCCGGACTATTTGGAGAGGATTAAGCAATTTCCTGTCACTTGGAACATTGTTGTGTATTTCTCGCAAGCTACACGGATGGTCCGTGTGGTCTCCGATTTTCTCTCGCACCCATGGGCTTGCATTGGTGAGACCTGGGTGATATACGCATACAATCGCAGCATGCTGTGATCTTACACGCACGCTGAATACACCGGAGAAGAAAACAGTGATAGGAGCTGCCCCATAGATTAACACTGGTCCGAGTGCTATGCGATGTTTTCTTGTATAGCACTCGTCCGTATTATACGCTAGTGTGACCTCGGTCTTAGGTAAACTGTTGGATACTTAAAGGAACTAACCTACAAGTCTGCAGTCACTCTATGTGACTGCAGATTTGTGAATCCTCACATCATGTTCACAAATGCAGTATATGTGAACAACAGTTTTAAAATACAGTACACACAAAAAACAGCACTGGTATAATTTAAAAGTTAAAATCTGAACAAATCAGATGCGTGGTTGAAGTAAAATTAAATTATTTTCTTTTTGAAGTGTCACACAGTCTGGAACATTTGATATTTGGATATTATTTCCATGCCAATGTTGTCTAAAGGAACTGGTCTAGTCGAAATGGAAAACCTAGCTTCTCCCATTTAGTCAACTTAAAGGTTGCCAATAGAAAAAGTATGTTCACTGAATAAACTATGATGTTGCATGGTGGTAATTTCAACCCTTCAGTATTTAAAGTATGCAAGTTATTATATTAACCTCATATAGACATAAAACACGCATGCTGGTTTTTTGACATCTATTGATGCAGTTTTTATTAGCCAAAGACAGAAGTGGAGTTGAAAGGCATGGGAAATATGAAGAAATGACTTATGCTCTTCTTTTCAGTTGGATGCACTTTTGGTTTGGGCTGAAAAAAAGTACATTAAAAACTGAATATATGATTCATGTGATTCCAGTCTTACAAATATAGTAAAAAGTAAGATTATTTGCCTATGGCTCACCAAAAAGCAAAGTCTTACTGTAAATACTTATAATTCTACTTCAGTATGTAAGAGTTCATTTTTGTTATAATTAGGCTAGGTTCACATTGCGTTTAGTACAATCCATTTAACGGATCCGTTAAACGCATGTACTGAAATGAGCCAAATTTGGTGAAAATTTGGCTTCATGTTAATGCTTGCGTTAACGCACGTGACTGCGTTATGACATTTTGCTGTCCGTTCGTGAAGCATCCGTTTGTCTGCCTTCAGGCACTGTCAATAAAGTTGTTCTCTTTTTTTTTTTTTGCATTTTTGTCAGCGTTGGGTGTGAGTGGATATTAACATTCTCCCTTTTGAAAGCATTGAGTGAACTTTGAGATGTTTGTTTCTGAGCTTGTTAGATTTTGCTTGATGCAGTTGCGACTTCGGCAGAGAAGGCGTATTTCCCAAAAAAGATATTGGATCCATGAAGTGAATTTTTTGCGGAATACATATGGTGCCTTTCACACCCTATATGTTCAGCTTCGGGATCATCCCTTTAAATTTCAATGTTATCTACGGATGTCCATTGAAACCCTTGATATTCTGCTCTCACATGTGAAGGATGAGATACATCATCAGCGCAGCACTTTCCGTGATAGTATTTGTGCGGAGCAACGTTTAGTGATGACTCTGAGGTAATTATCCTTTTTTTAAACATTGTTCTATTGACAAAGACAGGATGTAATTTATCGTGGAGCATGTCTTTTAATTATGTACACTTTGGCAATTGTCCTATTCCATTTTAACTTGCCTTTATTTTCGTTGTCCTTAAAAATCTTTACAATATGTCCATAGTGCTAATTTTTTTTTTTTTTTTTTGATTTCCGACAGATATCTGGCTACCGGAGAATCTTTTTCGTCACTGCATTTTCAATTTCGACTGGGGAAATCAACCGTTTGCCAACTAGTTCGTGAAACTTGTGATGCCATTTGGAACAACTTACAACCACTTGTGCTACCAACCCCGACAACAGAAATGTGGCTATGGATTTCCAAACATTTTGAGGATGTGGCTAATTTCCCCAATCGCATTGGTGCCATGGATGGCAAGCACATTCGGATTCAGAAACCAGCGCATAGTGGATCCCTATACTATAACTATAAAAAAATACTTTTCCATTGTATTGATGGCTATTGCGGATGCTAGATACCGTTTTGTTGCTGTGGATATTGGTGCATGTGGACGGACGAACGATTCCAGAGTCTTCAAAGAGTCCAACATGGGGAAATGTTTGTACAGCAACAACTTCAACATACCCTCAGCACGACCTCTTCCGGGGACCGAAGGCCCAAGTTTGCCCTATGTTTTAGTTGGGGATGAGGCGTTCCAACTCGGACGCAATCTACTAAAGCCATACTCAAGCCGTACTCTAAACTACACAAGATGTATTTTTAATTATCGCTTGAGCAGGGCAAGATGTTATGTGGAATGTGCCTTTGGTATTTTGACCACAAAATGGCATATCTTACTAACTTTCATGCAACTGCAACCTGAAAATGTGGACCTTGTTTTGTAGTGAAGGCATGCCTCTGTCTGCACAATTTTGTTTCCAGACATGAACCCCAGGTGGTTGACCCCGATGACTGTGAGTCGAACCTCATGAGCATTGATTCGACTACTGTTCGGTCTACAGTTGAAATAATGAGGATTCGTGATCAATTTGCAAATTACTTCATACATGAAGGTCTTGTTCCATGGCAAGACATACACGTGTGAAAGTGTTAAGGACTGTTTATATTGGTGCAATGTGTGGGGCAATTCTTTGTTAATTTTTTTTTTTTTTTTTTAGTTTATATAACCTTAATAAAATTGAAAAAGTTCAATCCATACAAGAATATGAAATGTTTCATAATAACAGCAAAATTTACTAAAATTATTTTGAAGACATTGGTCGTCCAACCTGATTGTTGGTAGACATTTTAACATATGCGATCCCATAGGGATGAATAAAAATATACACAACAAACTTTGGTACACAAAAATTTAACATAAACATTTAAAAGGCTGTAATTGCCAAAGTTTGGTAATTTTTTTAAAAGTAGTTACAGACTGTGATATTGCGCGGGCGTATTGCCTTTGCATTTCCATACTCGGTTCACCCTGCCCTCTGTATTGTGGTTTGTATGACGTCATGTCCATGGTTCTTGGTCTCGCGGAAGTGGGTTCCTGAGGGGCCAAAAATACCTTGAATAGGTCATGAATAATGTTGAGCGATACCTTCCGATATCGGAAAGTATCGGTATCGGAAAGTATCGGCCGATACCGTCAAAGTATCGGATCTAATCCGATACCGATACCCGATCCCAATGCAAGTCAATGGGACGAAAATATCGGAATTAAAATAAACCCTTTATAAACTTGTAGGTTCATTCTACAGGAAGGAAAACAACTAAGAATAATGTAGGATGTATTGGGGGACGTGGCGGAGACATTAAAGGCACAGAGGTTTAGCCCAATGTAATAGAATAGCAGGATTTTGTTTTGTTTTTTATGACGTTCGGCGGTAGAAAGATTTTGACTATGTTAATTTTTTTTTTTTTTTGTCAGATATTGATGTTTCACTACTTCCACGCCCTTCACCTTCTTTTTTACTTCTCCCACACTTTCTTCTTCATTATCTTCATCATCAGCTTCTTTGACATCAACTTCTTCACCTTATTCATCTTCTTCTTCATCTTCTACCTATTATTTTTTTGGTTACATTGTTCATATTCTTTTTATTTTACTATTATCTTCATCATATTCTACTTCTTCATCATATTCTTATTTGTGACAGGCATTCCCGTAGTTGTTATCTATAAAAGTTTGAAGATTACACCTTCCGTTCTGCCTGTCACAAAACAGTTACATTTGTCCGCGTTCAGTTTGGCCTGCAGCATCAGGCTTTATCCAGGGGCACCATGAGGAGGAACGGACTCACCCCCATACACTGCTTAGTCTTCTTCTGCTTATAATTTAGATAATATTTTTTGCTCTGATATTTAGTCTTATGCTTAATGTTCTTCTGCTCTTTGTTCTGCAGCCTCTTGTTCTTCTGCTTCTCGGTCTTCCAGGTCGTCGTCGTCTCCAGGGTCGTCGTCTCCGGGGTCGTCGTCATCGGGGTGGTCTTCAGGGTCGTCGTCTCCAGGGTCGTCGTCATCACGGTGGTTGTCGTCTCTGGTGTCGTCGTCATCTTAGGGGTGGTCTTCCGGGTCATCGTGTTTAGTCTCTTGAACTTGGAAATGTAGCAGAAGGTACAAGAAGGCTGAGAAAATGCCGAGAACCAGCTGATGGAACTGGAACTCGGATGGCTACCCGAAGGTCCAAGAGCCAATGGAACTACCGAGGACCAGCTGACGTTACTGGAACCCGGTTACTAAGCAGGAGGTACCCGTGCCTGAAAGCACTACCAAGGACCACCTGACGTTGGTGGAACTCGGATACCCAGAGGGAGGCACCTAAGCCAAAGGCTCTGCCCGGAACCAGCTGACGGTACTGGAACCAGGATGGGGAGCAGAAGGTACAAGAGCAAAAGACACTGCCGAGAACCAGCTGACGGTGCTGGAACCCGGATGGGTAGCCGAAGGTCCAAGAGCCAATGGAACTACCGAGGACCAGCTGACGTTACTGGAACCCGGTTACTAAGCAGGAGGTACCCGTGCCTGAAAGCACTACCAAGGACCACCTGACGTTGGTGGAACTCGGATACCCAGAGGGAGGCACCTAAGCCAAAGGCTCTGCCCGGAACCAGCTGACGGTACTGGAACCAGGATGGGGAGCAGAAGGTACAAGAGCAAGTGTCTGCGTGGCTTTTGCAGGACACGATGCCGGCTGCACAGCAGGGGAACAGCTGGCGGTGCTGAACACCACTGACACATTGGCTGGTGTTTTTCTCTGTGCAGCTAGCAGTACCGGGCCCCAACTGGCGGTGTTAGAGCCCGGGGTCAGCAGGAGGAGGAGAGGGAGCAGAGTGTAGGCCGAAGCCTGCACTGGCGGCAGCTTTGGGTCTGTTGTGTCTGCGTGGCAGTTGCAGGACACGTTGCCGGCTGCACAGCAGGGGAACAGCTGGCGGTGCTGAACCCCACTGACACATTGGCTGGTGTTTTTCTCTGTGCAGCTAGCAGTACCGGGCCCCAACTGGCGGTGTTGGAGCCCGGGCTCTGCAGGGGGAGCAGAGTGTAGGCCGAAGCCTAATTGAACGAATTTCAAAGGTAACCTTTAACCCCCCCTCAGGGGTTACAAAGTAGAAGAGCCACAGCTTATGCAGCAGTAGTGCTGCACAAGTCAAAGGTTGCTCTTTTAATTTTGCTCCTTGCACACGCTGAATGAAACACGTATAACATTTAGCCCTTTATACAGTCAAAATGTGTTGGAGGCGCGAGTTCCCTTTGTAATGAGACGCAGCACAGATGTCAAGAATCCCACCTTGGTGCTGGGTGCAGCCTCCTGAGCATTGCTATTTGCTGTACAGGAGTCTGCGCTGTCGTGTTATCCCCTGGCCTAGCGCTGTTAGCGCTGCCCATCTTCTGACATCATTTAATGTCGGCCGGTGCGGTTCGCGATGACCATGAATCCCAGCCCCGCAGTGTCTTAACATTGTTAAAACACTGCGGGGCTGGGATTCATGGCCTGGCGCAGCACATATGTTCGCCTCTCACACTCGGGTCCTTACACCCGCTTCAGACTGTGCGGCGTCAGCTGATCCCTTATCGCATGCCACGGCCATGAAGCCGCACAGTCTGAAGAAGGCGGAAGGAGATGAGGGACAGGCGAACTGATGCACTGCTCATGCCCATCAATCACACCCTCGCAGTCCCAATAAATAAGACACCGAGGGGCGTTGTGTGGGTCAGGGCGGCCGCAGAGGCACAGGCAGCCAAACAATGATGCCAGAAGACGGGCAGCGCTACCAAGGGGGTTGCAGCGTGTCATTACAAAGGAAAGTCACACCACCGGGACGGTTAAATGGTCACACAGAGGACACATTTTAGACGTGTTTTCAGTTCCACATGTGCGAGGAGAATATGTTTATGAGCCACCTTGCACACATGCAGCATTACCGCTGTACAAGGTGGCCTTAAAAATGTACAAACGCCTGGGGGAGGGGGGACAGGTTCCCTTCAATTTCAGCTCTTGTGTCTGCGTGGCTTTTGCAGGACACGATGCCGGCTGCACAGCAGGGGAATAGCTGGCGGTGCTGAACCCCACTGACACATTGGCTGGTGTTTTTCTCTGTGCAGCTAGCAGTACCGGGCCCCAACTGGCGGTGTTAGAGCCCGGGGTCAGCAGGAGGAGGAGAGGGAGCAGAGTGTAGGCCGAAGCCTGCACTGGCGGCAGCTTTGGGTCTGTTGTGTCTGCGTGGCAGTTGCAGGACACGTTGCCGGCTGCACAGCAGGGGAACAGCTGGCGGTGCTGAACCACACTGACACATTGGCTGGTGTTTTTCTCTGTGCAGCTAGCAGTACCGGGCCCCAACTGGCGGTGTTGGAGCCCGGGCTCTGCAGGGGGAGCAGAGTGTAGGCCGAAGCCTAATTGAACCAATTTCAAAGGTAACCTTTAACCCCCCCTCAGGGGTTACAAAGTAGAAGAGCCACAGCTTATGCAGCAGTAGTGCTGCACAAGTCAAAGGTTGCTCTTTTAATTTTGCTCCTTGCACACGCTGAATGAAACACGTATAACATTTAGCCCTTTATACAGTGAAACTGTGTTGGAGGCGCGAGTTCCCTTTGTAATGAGACGCAGCACAGATGTCAAGAATCCCACCTTGGTGCTGGGTGCAGCCTCCTTAGCGTTGTTATTTGCTGTACAGGAGTCTGCGCTGTCGTGTTATCCCCTGGCCTAGCGCTGTTAGCGCTGCCCATCTTCTGACATCATTTAATGTCGGCCGGTGCGGTTCGCGATGACCATGAATCCCAGCCCCGCAGTGTCTTAACATTGTTAAAACACTGCGGGGCTGGGATTCATGGCCTGGCGCAGCACATATGTTCGCCTCTCACACTCGGGTCCTTACACCCGCTTCAGACTGTGCGGCGTCAGCTGATCCCTTATCGCATGCCACGGCCATGAAGCCGCACAGTCTGAAGAAGGCGGAAGGAGATGAGGGACAGGCGAACTGATGCACTGCTCATGCCCATCAATCACACCCTCGCAGACCCAATAAATAAGACACCGAGGGGCGTTGTGTGGGTCAGGGCGGCCGCAGAGGCGCAGGCAGCCAAACAATGATGCCAGAAGACGGGCAGCGCTACCAAGGGGGTTGCAGCATGTCATTACAAAGGAAAGTCACACCACCGGGACGGTTAAATGGTCACACAGAGGACACATTTTAGACGTGTTTTCAGTTCCACATGTGCGAGGAGAATACGTTTATGAGCCACCTTGCACACATGCAGCATTACCGCTGTACAAGGTGGCCTTAAAAACGTACAAACGCCTGGGGGAGGGGGGACAGGTTCCCTTCAATTTCAGTTCTTGTGTCTGCGTGGCTTTTGCAGGACACGATGCCGGCTGCACAGCAGGGGAACAGCTGGCGGTGCTGAACCCCACTGACACATTGGCTGGTGTTTTTCTCTGTGCAGCTAGCAGTACCAGGCCCCAACTGGCGGTGTTAGAGCCCGGGGTCAGCAGGAGGAGGAGAGGGAGCAGAGTGTAGGCCGAAGCCTGCACTGGCGGCAGCTTTGGGTCTGTTGTGTCTGCGTGGCAGTTGCAGGACACGTTGCCGGCTGCACAGCAGGGGAACAGCTGGCGGTGCTGAACCCCACTGACACATTGGCTGGTGTTTTTCTCTGTGCAGCTAGCAGTACCGGGCCCCAACTGGCGGTGTTGGAGCCCGGGCTCTGCAGGGGGAGCAGAGTGTAGGCCGAAGCCTAATTGAACCAATTTCAAAGGTAACCTTTAACCCCCCCTCAGGGGTTACAAAGTAGAAGAGCCACAGCTTATGCAGCAGTAGTGCTGCACTAGTCAAAGGTTGCTCTTTTAATTTTGCTCCTTGCACACGCTGAATGAAACACGTATAACATTTAGGCCCTTACACAGTCAAACTGATTTTGAGGCGTGAGTTCCCTTCGTAAAGAGACGCAGTACAGCTGGCAAAAATGCCACCTTGGTGCTTTGCGCGGCCTCCTGAGCATCGTTATTTGTTGCACAGGAGTCTGCGCTTTTGTGTTATCCCTTGGCCTTGCGCTGTTAGCGCTGCCCATCCTCTGACATCATGTTATGTCGGCCGTTGCGGTTTGCGATGACCATGAATCCCAGCCCCCCCGTGTCTTAACATTTTTAAAACACTGCGGGGCTGGGATTCATGGCCTGGCGCAGTACATATGTTCGCCTCTCGCTTGGGTTCTTACACCCGCTTCAGACTATGCGACGTCAGCTGATCCCTTATCGCATGCCACGGCCATGAAGACGCACAGTCCGAAGAAGGCGGAAGGAGATGAGGGACAGGCGAAGAAATGCACCGTTCATGCCCATCAATCACACCCTCGCAGTCCCAATAAATAAGACACCGAGGGGCGTTGTGTGGGGCAAGACTGCCGCAGAGGCGCCGGCAGCCAAACCATGATGCCAGAAGACGGGCAGCGCTACCAAGGAGCTTGTTGCGTGTCAATACAAAGGAAAATCACACCTGAGGGACGTTTTAATGGTTGCAGAGGACTCATTTTTAGACGTGTTCACTTCAACATGGGCAAGGAGAATAAGTTTCTGAGCCACCTTGCACACATGCAGCATTACTGTCGTACAAGGTGGCTGTAAAAGGTAAAAACGCCTGGGGGAGGGGGGACAGGTTTCCTTCAATTTCAGTTCTTGTGTCTGCGTGGCTGTTGCAGGACACGTTGCCGGCTACACAGCAGGGGAACAGCTGGCGGTGCTGAACCCCACTGACACATTGGCTGGTGTTTTTCTCTGTGCAGCTAGCAGTACCGGGCCCCAACTGGCGGTGTTAGAGCCCAGGGTCAGCAGGAGGAGGAGAGGGAGCAGAGTGTAGGCCGAAGCCTGCACTGGAGCAAGTTGAAAGGGAAACTTTAACCCCCCCCAGGCGTTTGTAGCTGAAAGAGCCGTCGTGTACAGCACTAATGCTGGAAAAGGTAAACTTAGCTCTTTTAATTATGGTCCTTGCACATGCTGAACCTAACACTTATGAAAAGTGTCCCCTCCTACCGTGATACCGTCCGGTAGGTGGAACTTTCCTTTGTGATGTGACGCAGCACAGCCATCATTCTTACCCCCTTGGCGCCGTGCGCCGCCTCCTCAGCGTTGTTTGAATCAGTCCCGGAGCCTGCGCTGTTAGGTTAGCCCTTGGCCGTGCACACATTTTGCGCTGCCCGTCTTCTGACATCATTTGGTGTCAGGCTGGCTGTGCCTGTGCGGCCGCGCTGGCCGAGATCCCGCCTCGTACTGTCTTCTGATTTAATCCCACTGGGGGCCTGAGATCCGTGGCCATGCGCAGTGCATATCCTCGCCTCTCACTCCCCTCCCTACGGCTTCCTCAGACTGTGCGGTGTCACGGCCGTGGCATGCTATTAGGGACCAGCTGACACCGCACAGTTTGAAGAAGCCGTAGGGAGATGAGTGAGAGGTGGAGGTTCAGATATGCACTGCGCATGTCCATGGATCTCAGGCCCCCAGTGGGATTAAATCAGAAGACAGTACGAGGCTGGATCTCGGCCAGCGCGGCAGCACAGGCGCAGCCAGCCTGACACCAAATGATGTCAGAAGACGGGCAGCGCAAAATGTGTGCATGGCCAAGGGCTAACCTAACAGCGCAGGCTCCGGGACTGATTCAAACAACGCTGAGGAGGCAGCGCACGGCGCCAAGGGGGTAAGAATGACGGCTGTGCTGCGTCACATCACAAAGGAAAGTTCCACCGACCGGACGGTATCACGGTAGGAGGGGACACTTTTCATAAGTGTTAGGTTCAGCATGTGCAAGGAGCACCACGAAAAGAGGCACTTTTTCCCTTTGCATCATTACTGCTGCACAAGGTGGCTCCTTCAGTAACAAACGCCTGGGGGGGGGGACAGGTTCCCTTAAATTTAACTTGTTGTGCCTGCGTGGTGGTCTCAGTACACGTTGCTGTATACACAGCAGGGGAACAGCTGGCGGTGCTGAACCCCACTAACACATTGGCGAGGTGTTTGGCTCTGTGCGGACAGCACTTCTGGACGGCAACTAGCGGTGTTGGAGCCCAGGGACAGGTGGAGGAGGAGGAGGTGGAGGAGGTAGGAGGAGGTAGGAGGGATTGCCACACACACAGCAGGGGAACAGCTGACGTTACTGAACCCCAATAACAGAGGAGGGACTGTTGGGACTGTGCGGACAGCACTTCTGGACGGCAACTAGCGGTGTTGGAGCCCAGGGACAGGTGGAGGAGGAGGAGGTGGAGGAGGTAGGAGGAGGTAGGAGGGATTGCCACACACACAGCAGGGGAACAGCTGACGTTACTGAACCCCAATAACAGAGGAGGGACTGTTGACTGTGCGTACAGCACTACTGGACGGCAACTAGCGGTGTTGGAGCCCAGGGACAGGAGGGGGAGGTGGAGGTGGAGGAGATAGGAGGGATTGCCACACACACAGCAGGGGAACAGCTGACGTTACTGAACCCCAATAACAGAGGAGGGACTGTTGGGACTGTGCGGACAGCACTTCTGGACGGCAACTAGCAGTGTTGGAGCCCAGGGACAGGTGGAGGAGGAGGAGGTGGAGGAGGTAGGAGGAGGTAGGAGGGATTGCCACACACACAGCAGGGGAACAGCTGACGTTACTGAACCCCAATAACAGAGGAGGGACTGTTGACTGTGCGTACAGCACTACCAGGCAACAACTAGCGGTGTTGGAGCCCAGGGACAGGAGGAGAAGCAGAGGAATACAATGTAGGCCGAAGCCTGAATGGAGAAAGTCGAAAGGGAACCTTTAACCCCCCCCCAAGGCGTTTGTAGCTGAAAGAGCCAGCTTGTGCAGCAAAAAAGATGCAAAAGGAAAAGGTGGCTCTTTTCATGATGCTCCTTGCAAACACAGAACTAAACACTTATAAAATGTGTCCCCTGATACCGTGAGACCGTCCCGGAGGTGGGACTTTCCTTCGTAATATGACGCAGCACAGCCGTCATTCCTACCCCCTTGGCGCCGTGCCCCGGCTCCTCAGCGTTGTTTGATTCCGTCCCGGAGCCTGCGCTGTTATGTTATCCCTTGGCCAGGCACACTTAGCGCTGCCCATCTTCTGACATCATTTGGTGTCAGGCTAGCTGCGCCTGTGCGGCCGCGCTGGCCGAGAGCCCGCCTCGCAGTGTCGTCTAATGTAATCCCACTGCGGGCCTGGGATCCGTGGCCATGCGCAGTGCATATCCTCACCTCCTACTCCCCTCCCTACGGCTTCTTAAGACTGTGCGGTGTCACGGCCGTGGCATGCTATTAGGGACCAGCTGACACCGCACAGTCTGAAGAAGCCGTAGGGAGATGAGTGAGAGGTGGAGGTTCAGATATGCACTGCGCATGTCCATGGATCTCAGGCCCCCAGTGGGATTAAATCAGAAGACACTGCGAGGCGGGCTCTCGGCCAGCGCGGCCGCACAGGCGCAGCCATCCTGACACCAAATGATGTCAGAAGACGGGCAGCGCTAAGTGTGCCTGGCCAAGGGATAACATAACAGCGCAGGCTCCGGGACGGAATCAAACAACGCTGAGGAGCCGGGGCACGGCACCAAGGGGGTAGGAATGACGGCTGTGCTGCGTCATATTACGAAGGAAAGTCCCACCTCCGGGACGGTTTTACGGTATCAGTGGACACATTTTATAAGTGTTAAGTTCTGCGTGTGCAAGGAGCTAAACAAAAATAGCTACCTTTTCCTTGTGCAGCATTACTGCTGCACAAGGTGGCTCTTTCAGTAACAAACGCCTTGGGGGGGGGGCAGGTTCCCTTACATTTCAGTTGTTGTGTCAGCGTGGCGGTCGCAGGACACATTGCCGGCTACACAGCTGGGGATCAGCTGACGTTACTGAAACCCAATAACACTGGGTCGTATGTTTTGACTGTGCAGACGGCACTTCTGAGCCTCAACTGGCGGTGTTGGAGCCCAGGAATTTAAGTTCAGGTGGTAGAAAGATGAACACAACAGGAGACCTGGATACTGTAGACGGTCACCTAATTATTTAATCAGGAAGAGGAGTGGCAAATTCCTGCGAGATCCAGGCCTTGTTCATTTTCAGGAAAGTAAGCCGGTCAACTTTATCGGAGGATAGTCGCATGCGACGGTCAGTTAGTACACCACCTGCAGCACTAAAGACACGTTCCGATAATACACTGGCCGCAGGGCAAGACAGCACCTCCAATGCATACTGGCTTAGCTCTGGCCATGTATCCAGCTTTGAGACCCAAAACTTGAAAGGGGAAGAGCCGTCTGGGAGTACAGCAAGAGGGCAAGACATGTAGTCTGTCACCATCTGACGGAACCGTTGCCTCCTGCTGACTGGAGCCATCTGTGATGGTGTAGACTTTTGTGGCGGGCACAGAAAACTGTGCCACAGTTGGGCCATACTGGTCTTGCCTTGGGCAGAGGCACTGCTTCTGCTCCCTCTTTGTGCAGAGCCTCCACCACTGCCTGGATGCACTGAGCTGCTTTGGAATGCACTAGCAGCACTTCTCTCAGTTGGAATGGAGAAGATGATGGAATTCACCAGTGTGTCTTGGTACTCCCGCATTTTTCGCTCCCGGTTCAACGGTGTGATGAGGCTTTCTACGTTGTCCCGGTAGCGAGGATCGAGGAGGGTGAACACCCAATAATCAGACATGTTGAGAATGTGGGCGATGCGGCGGTCGTTTCTCAGGCACTGCAGCATGTAATCCACCATGTGCTGCAGACTGCCAACTGCCCAAGAAACGCTGTCCCCTGCTGGAGGCGTGATCTCTGCCCGCTCGTCATCACCCCACCCTCGCTGTACACACTGAGTACTGGACAATTGTGTAACTCCCTCCTCTGGATGGATGTCTTCCTCCTCCATTGACTCCTCCTCATCCTCCTCACAAACTGTCCCCTGCCTACGCGTTTGTGAGGAACCACGTGGCGCTGACTGTCCAGAAGATGATGGAAATGCTGAATCCTCATCCTCCACCTCTTCCACAACATCATCCCTTAGTGCTTGCAGTGATTTTTCAAGCAGGCAGATAAGGGGGACAGTCATGCTGACTAGTGCATCATCTGCACTCGCCATCCGCGTGGAATAATCAAAGGGACGCAAAACCTGGCAGACGTCATTCATAGTGGCCCACTCTGTGATTGTGAAGTCTGTACGGCGCTGACTGCGACTTCTTTGCGCCTGAAGCAGCTGGTACTCCATTACAGCTTGCTGCTGCTCACACAACCGCTCCAACATATGTAACGTGGAATTCCACCTGGTAGGTAGGTCACATATGATGCGATGTTCCGGCAGGCGGTGTCGGCGCTGCAGAGCCGCAATGCGCGCTTTTGCCGTGCTGGAACGCCGCAAGTGAGCACACTCTAGGCGGACCTTGTGCAGCAGTGCATCAAGATCCGGATAGTCCCTCAGAAAACTCTGCACGACCAAATTGAGCACATGTGCCAGACATGGGATGTGAGTGAGGTTGCCGAGGCCCAGAGCTGCCACCAGATTTCGGCCATTATCACACACTACCATGCCTGGCTGGAGATTCGCTGGCACAAACCACACATCACTCTCCTGCTTGATGGCATTCCAGAGCTCCTGCACTGTGTGGCTTCGTTTCCCCAAATAAATTAATTTCAAGACGGCCTGTTGACGTTTGGCCACGGCTGTGCTCATGTCGGTCGTAACAGGTACACGTTCATCACGGGTCCATGTGGAGGTGGACTGTGACGGCTCCTGCAGCGATGATTCTGAGGAACTGGTGTAGGAGGAGGAGTCAATGCGTACAGAATGGATTCCTGCAATCCTTGGAGTGGGCAGGACACGTCCTGCGCCACTCGCACGGTCTGTACCCGGCTCAACGACATTAACCCAATGGGCAGTGAGGGAAAGGTATCGCCCCTGTCCATGTTGACTGGTCCACGCATCGGTGGTGAGGTGGACCTTGCTACTGACGGCGTTCAGTAGCGCGTGTTTTATGTGTCCCTCCACATGCTTGTGCAGGGCAGGGACGGCTTGCCTGCTGAAGTAAAAGCGGCTGGGCACATTGTACTGTGGGACTGCCAATGACATCAAGTCACGGAAGCTGTCAGTCTCCACCAGCCTGAATGACAGCATTTCCAGTGACAGAAGTTTGGCAATGCTTGCAGTCAGAGCCTGTGCTCGTGGGTGGTTTGACAAGAAAGGCCGCCTTTTCTCCCATGCCTGTACTACCGATGGCTGTAGACTGGGCTGGGAGTGTGTGGATGACTGGGAAAGTGGTGCTGCGGGTGGAATTACAGCGGGTCTCTGGACAACAGGGCCAGAGGTTCTTCCACGGCGATCCTGGGAGGAAGCCGAACCAGCTGCGTGTGAGCTGGAGGAAGAGGCAACACGAGCTGAAGAGGTGGTAGCTGCCGCTGTTGGTTGGCCTAGCTCTTCAGTGTGTTTTTGTAACTCCGCCGCGTGCCTGTTGCGCACATGTTTCCACATGTTGGAGGTATTGAGGTTGCTGACATTTCGACCACTTTTTACTTTGTGATGACACACCTTGCATTTGACATAGCAAATGTCATCTGCAACTGTGTCAAAAAAGGACCAGACACTGCAAGTCTTGGGAGCGCCCTTTTTGGCTTTTGGAAGAGACATGCTCCTAACGGGTGCCAAAGCGGAGGCTGCAGGATCCGCAGTCTTCCCCCTCCCTCTCCCTCTTTGGGCCGTACGGGGAATCTCTTCCTCAGAGCTGCTCCCACCACCTTCCTGTCCCTCACGCCAAGATGGGTCAAGGACCTCATCATCTACACTACCCTCTGCCCCCAACTGCTCCTCCTGGGTAGTCTCAGCAGCAGAGCACGCACCAGTAAGTGGCACCTGAGTGTCATCATCAGCTGATGCGGCCTGCGATGTGGTGAACGGAGCCACTGGCCCACCCGCCTCTTCAGAGGAAGAGAGAAAAAGCTGTTGGGCATCACTGCACCCTGCCTCTTCTTCCATTTCTCCAATGCTGCTTGGCTGGCCCACTGTTTCCAAGCCAAGAGATTCAGAGAACAGAAGTAGAGACGGCTCCTGTCCTGGGCTCTCTGTCTGCCTGGGCAATTTGGCAGGTGGTGAAGAGACAGATGGCTGCTCTCCAGTGCTCTGTGTCTGAGAGGATGTGGCACTAATTGAAGTTGATGCATTAGCTGCCTTCCATCCGACAACGGCTTCAATTTGTTCTTCACGCAGCAGCGGTGTACGGCGCTCTGCGACAAAGCTGCGCATGAATGACTGTTCCCTTGTGAAAGTGGGTGCTGATGAGTCACCGGTGCCCACAGCAGGCACAGAATCCCCACGTCCCCTCCCTGCTCCGCGCCCACGCCCACGCCCATGTGCCTTACTCACTGCCTTCTTCATCTTGGTTGACTGATAAAGATAAGCAGAAAAGTACTAACGGATTTGTGTGCTTATTCCTGAACAACTCCTCCTAACAGGTATAAGAAACACTAATTTTCTAAAGTGTGGACTAGACTTTAATATGAGCTAATGTGGCCTACAGAAATGTAAAGTGGTGTCACTGGTGTGTTTGGTGAACTTTATTATTTATTTATTTTTTGGGGGCTGAACTGACAACAGATAGAGCTGCAGTCACACGGAGACCGTGCAGACAGCCGTAAACGGCGCTGCAAGGCCCAAAAACCCTCCTCTACGTTATCCTATGTAGTGTTTTTCCACAAGTTAGCTGGAGACGGGTGGAAAGACACTAATAGGAATTTTTTGAAAAAATGTGCAGCAGCCTGCACTACTTAAAACAAAATGAAAATTGATTTGGCGGTATGACGCAGTGAAGAACCCTGAGCTGGAGACAACCAGGCTATGGCTGCTCACAGACTACAGGGCGAGCTGCAGTCACACGGAGACCGTGCAGACAGCCGTAAACGGCGCTGCAAGGCCCAAAAACCCTCCTCTACGTTATCCTATGTAGTGTTTTTCCACAAATTAGCTGGAGACGGGTGGAAAGACACTAATAGGATTTTTTTGAATAAATTAGCAGCAGACTACACTACTTGGAAAAAAAAAAAAAAAAGGACAGTATGAGGCAATGAACCACCCTCCCTGAACTGAATACAACCAGCTATGGATGGCCTATGTGGCTGCACTCAGACTAGAGAGTGGGCTGCACTCACACACACACACAGACCTTGCAGATCGCTGTGAAAACAGCGCTACAAGGCAAAAGCAAGGTGAATAATAGGTGAACACAGCGGTTGCTAAATTAGCCTTTGGAAAGCACAAAGAAGCAAATCGCTATCTCTAAACTGGCCCTCAGTCAGCAAACAGCGTCCTGTCACTAACTGAATTCACAGCAGAGTGATCGCAAAATGGCGCCAGCGACTTTTAAACTGCATCATGACATCATTTCAGCAGCCAATCACAGCCATGCCAGTAGTTTCATGCCCTCCATGCTGAACAGGATGTGCCCACACTTGAAATCATTCTCATTGGCTGAATTTGTGCATTTTGAATCTGGGAACTTCCGATTCCGGTATCCGATACGCGGCAAGTATCGGAATCCCGGTATCGGAATTCCGATACCGCAAGTATCGGCCGATACCCGATACTTGCGGTATCGGAATGCTCAACACTAGTCATGAAATCTTTGCCTAAACATTAAATTTCTGTGCGGCGATATCTTTTGGGCTACAGGCACATTTGACAAAAACAGGAGCTTCCACTCATTGGCTGCATATACTGATTCACGGGATTGCAATTCCGTAATTTCCCGCCTTAGATCTCTGTGTTCAGTGCGACACAGATCCTCTAACCGTTGGAGTCCATCGACAATTATGGCATCGACTTCATCTTTGGCAGATGATCGCTTGCATCCGCAGTGTGCTTGCAAACGGGCACGGACAACAGGAGCCACAGTACTACTCTCCATTGATCGTGGCTCGCTCAGGCCAGACACATCTTCAGCGCCCGTCTGCTGGCTTGTTTCCTGCTGAGATGGCTCCGGTTCCTCTGCCTCTCGAGGCACAGCAGTACTGCATATCGTTCTATAAAAAAAAATATGTATATTATTTCAAAGATATTAATTAAATACTTGGTCCTCTCTCACACCGTAAACTTTTTACTTACGAGCGCTGGGACAACGTTTTCTGTAGAAACAACAATTGCTCATAATGAACATACGGGGTGACACCTTTGCCGCCAGATCCACTGGGGGTGTTTTGACCGCTGTGGAAGTCCCATACAAATTGATCTCTAATGGATCTCCACCGGGTATGGACAGCATCGGCTTCAAAGAAAAAAAAATAAATTATTTTAGAGCTTCCAATCTTTACATTTTAGCAAATTAAGTTCAGCAATAATTACCAATTTTTTTCTTAGAGGATGCGGACTTATCCAAATACCTTGGGTCCAACTGGCATATTATTTTCTCCCACAACTTCCGGTTTTTAATAATATCGTGGTGGGAGCTGTCACTTTGATCCCACAATGACGGATTCGCTTCCACTAGTGTTATTAGTGTCTCGTTTTCTATGTCCAAGGGCTCTTCATCAACCGCAATACTCCTCCTTTTTTTGGCGGGCTGCTTGGACTATGTAAACACAAAATGTTATATTAAAATGTATACATACTTTTTTGGTTGCATACATTTATCTCATCCACAAAACTACATTATTTTTAAAGACAGTTTTCCTAATTTTTTACATTTTTTAACACTTTTAACTTTTTATAAATTATATTGCCATTAGTGTTGAGCGATACCGTCCGATACTTGAAAGTATCGGTATCGGATAGTATCGGCCGATACCCGAAAAATATCGGATATCGCCGATACCGATACCTGATACCAATGCATTTCAATGGGACGCAAAGTATCGGAATGGTTCCCAGGGTCTGAAGGAGGAAACTCTCCTTCAGGCCCTGGGATCCATATTCATGTGTAAAATAAAGAATTAAAATAAAAAATATGGATATACTCACCTCTCCGGTGGCCCCTGGATCTTACCGCTGTAACCGGGAGCCTCCGTTCCTAAGAATGAGCGCGTGAAGGGCCTTCGATGACGTCACGGCTTCTGATTGGTCGCGTGAACGCTCATGTGACCGCTCACGCGACCAATCAGAAGCTGCGACGTCAGCCGCGACATCATCGAAGGTCCTTCATGGGCTCATTCTTAGGAACGGAGGCTCCCGGTTACAGTGGTAAGGTCCAGGGGCCGCCGGAGAGGTGAGTATATGATATATATGGATATACTCACCTCTCTGGTTGCCCCTGGACCTTACCGCTATAACCGGGAGCCTCCGTTACTAAGAATGAGCCCGTGAAGGACCTTCGATGACGTCGCGGCTGAAGTCGCGGCTTCTGATTGGTCACGTGAGCGGTCACATGAGCGGTCACGTGACCAATCAGAAGCCATCGTCATCGAAGGCCCTTCACGCGCTCATTCTTAGGAACGGAGGCTCCCGGTTACAGCGGTAAGATCCAGGGGCCGCCGGAGAGGTGAGTATATCCATATTTTTTATTTTAATTCTTTATTTTACACATGAATATGGTTCCGATACCGATTCCCGATACCACAAAAGTATCGGAACTCGGTATCGGAATTCCGATACCGCAAGTATCGGCCGATACCCGATACTTGCGGTATCGGAATGCTCAACACTAATTGCCATGTTTAATCGTTTATTTTTGTTGGTTGTCCTTGTACTGTTTGGTTTATGTTATGACATGTATGTAGTGTTTTAAACCAGGGTTTTAAACGTTGTTATATATATGTTTCTTGTTTTATGTTTGTTTTGTATGTTTAATTATTTATTATTAAAAAAAATATGAAACTAATTTAGTATTTTTTTTGTTCAAAAAGGTATATTTTGCGTGATATTTACCACTTCTAGGTGAGGTGAAGACAGACGGCGAGGCTGATTTTTTTTTTTTTTCCTTTTTCAACAACCTACAATGTAATAAAAAAAAAAAAAAATTACAATTCTTGTATCAATTAATTTATGTGTAAAAAGACACAAAATTTGTGGCATGTACCTTCTTGGACACTTTGGACACTTTTTGGGGGGTGGCCTGGCAGGTTCGGGATCAGAAGATTCCTATTTGCAATAAAAATATGATTACACATTATTACCTCAATACACTCGAGTGACACACAACATTTATTGTGGCTTTTTAAATCGAAAGCCTACTGATTGTGACGAGAAGACTCTGCAGACACGCTGCTGCTGCTCGATCCCTCACTATCCGACATCTGTGTACAAACAAAACAATACATTTGGTACACATACATCCGACGGCCGCTACACACTCAAATGATGTAAACAGAAAAATTTGATACATAGAATTGTACTTACATTGCCTCTGATCACTCACAAGATCCACACACTGTGTTGCTGGCTTTTTCAGAGTGTGTTTGCAGAGTCTATGCTCCAAAATGGCTGAAATCATATTTCCTGTCACATGACCACATGGACTACCCTCATTAATGCAATCCAATGCATGGTTTCATTTGGACATTTTGCTTGATTTGCGTCTGGCTGCGTTAGCAATAGACTTCAATGGCAGAATGAACGCTTCCGTTACTATTGCTTGACCGGACCCGAAAATGCTGCAGGCCGCGTTGGAAGGTGCGTCATAAAAAAAGGAATGCTGCAAAAGCATGGCAATTTTGACATGCGTTACGATGCGTCATACAAATGCAAGTCTATGGGTGCGTTACAATGTCCGTTATATTGCGTTTTGCCTACTTAAAAACGTGTCCTAGCGCAATGTGAACCTAGCCTAAGTATTTCATATATTTTTAAGCTTCTATTGACAAACACAGTATATCACAAAATTGAGTACACCCCTCACATTTTTTATGTAATATTGTATTATATCTTCTCATGGGACAACACTGAAGATATGACACTTTGATACAATTTAAAGTAGTCAGTATACAGCTTGTATAACAGTGTAAATTTGGTGTGCTCTCTAAATAACTCAACACACAGCCATGAAAGTGAACCTGTCACCAGGTTTGGCTGATACGAGTTATGGCCACCCCCTTTTAGGACTAATATACATCATTCTATAATGCTGTATATCTGCCCTCAGCATATAACACTCGCCCGTATTCTATGGAAATGTAACGCCGGCCATCATGCGACATCTGCTGCCGTTAATAACAGTGACAGCAGGAACAGCTGATGGGAGCATTCATCAATCGCCACCCGCGCAATAAATAAATAAATAAATGACATGGGTTCCCCTGTATTTTTGATAACCAGCCAGGCAAAACTCATAGCTGGGGGCTGCAACCCTCAGCTGTCAGCTTCAGATAGGTTGGTTATCAAGAATAGAAGGATCCCCATGCTGTATTTTTAAATAATTTAAATAAATAATTAAAAAAATGGTGTGGGGTCTCCCCCATTTTTGACAACCAGCCTTGCTAAAGCAGACAGCTGGGGGCTGGTATTCTCAGGCTGGTAAGCGGCCATGGATATTGACCCCCAGCCTGAAACTAGCAGCCCGCAGCAGCCCAGAAAAGGCATATCTATTAGGCCGGCGTCACACTAGCGAGTTTTATGGACGTAAGAGCGCAGAAAATACATCCGTAAAACTCGCCAAACAAACGGCACAATTATTCTCAATGGGGCTGCTCCTATCAGCCGTATATTACGGTTCAGTATTATACGGCTTTCTACGGCCGTACAAAATCGCAGCATGCTGCGTTTGTCAGCGTATTGCGCAAATAATACGCCAATGAAAGTCTATGGGGCGAGAAAAATACGGATTCCACACGGACCAGCAGTGTGACTTGCGAGAAATACGCAGCGGTGTTAGTGAAAAGTCGGTAATTCAATTGCCGGCTTTTCATTTCTCCTGCCTAAACCCGACATGATATGAGACATGGTTTACATACAGTAAACCATGTCATATCCCCCTTTTTTTTGCATATTCCACACTAATAATGTTAGTAGTGTGTATGTGCAAAATGTGGGCGCTGTAGCTGCGCAAATAAAGGGTTAAATGGCGGAAAAAATTGGCGTGGGCTCCCGCGCAATTTTCTCCGCCAGAATGGTAAAGCCAGTGACTGAGGGCAGATATTAATAGCCAGGAGAGGGACCATGGTTATTGGCCCCCCCTCGCTACAAACATCTGCCCCCAGCCACCCCAGAAAAGGCACATCTGGAAGATGCGCCTATTCTGGCACTTGGCCACTCTCTTCCCACTCCCTGTAGCGGTGGGATATGGGGTAATGAAGGGTTAATGCCACCTTGCTATTGTAAGGTGACATTAAGCCAGATTAATAATGGAGAGGCGTCAATTATGACACCTATTCATTATTAATCCACTTGTCTGAAAGGGTTAAAAACACACACACACATTATTAAAAATTATTTTAATGAAATAAACACACAGGTTGTTTTAGTATTTTATTGCTCTCTCAATCCATCAGAACACCCTCGCTTGGCAAAATAATAAACGCACAAGATACATACCCTCAGATGAACCGTCACGTCCCACGAAGTAATCCATCTGAAGGGGTTAATTATTTGACAGGCAGGAGCTGTGCTAATGCACTCGCTCGTGTCTGTAATCCCTGGGTAATGAAGGAAATCTGAGTGATCTGTACTTACATTGAGTTGCGGTGAGGCGCCCTCTGGTGGATGAACTCATATGAACTCGAGCGTGGGAACTTTTCCAAGGCTGCAGTTCATGAGAACATCCACCAGAGGGCGCCTCACCGCAACTCAATGTAAGTACAGATCACTCAGATTTCCTTCATTACCCGGGGATTACAGACACGAGCGAGTGCATTAGCACAGCTCCTGCCTGTCAAATTATTAACCCCTTCAGATGGATTACTTCGTGGGACGTGACGGTTCATCTGAGGGTATGTATCTTGTGCGTTTATTATTTTGCCAAGCGAGGGTGTTCTGATGGATTGAGAGAGCAATAAAATACTAAAACAACCTGTGTGTTTATTTCATTAAAATAATTTTTAATAATGTGTGTGTGTGTTTTTTAACCCTTTCAGACAAGTGGATTAATAATGAATAGGTGTCATAATTGACGCCTCTCCATTATTAATCTGGCTTAATGTCACCTTACAATAGCAAGGTGGCATTAACCCTTCATTACCCCATATCCCACCGCTACACGGGAGTGGGAAGAGAGTGGCCAAGTGCCAGAATGGGCGCATCTTCCAGATGTGCCTTTTCTGGGGTGGCTGGGGGCAGATGTTTGTAGCCAGGGGGGGACCAATAACCATGGACCCTCTCCTGGCTATTAATATCTGCCCTCAGTCACTGGCTTTACCATTCTGGCGGAGAAAATTGCGCGGGAGCCCACGCCAATTTTTTCCACCATTTAACCCTTTATTTGCGCAGCTACAGCACCCACATTTTGCACATACACACTACTAACATTAGTAGTGTGGAATATGCAAAAAAAAAGGGGATATGAGATGGTTTACTGTTAGTGTTGAGCGATATCGTCCGATACTTGAAAGTATCAGTATCGGAAAGTATCGGCCGATACCGGCAAATTATCGGATCTAATCCGATACCGATACCCGATACCAATACAAGTCAATGGGACTCAAGTATCGGACGGTATCCCTGATGGTTCCCAGGGTCTGAAGGAGAGGAAACTCCTTCAGGCCCTGGGATCCATATTAATGTCTAAAATAAAGAACTAAAATAAAAAATATTGCTATACTCACCTCTCCGACGCAGCCTGGACCTCACCGAGGGAACCGGCAGCGTTCTTTGCTTAAAATGCGCGCGTTTACTTCCTTCCGTGACGTCACGGCTTGTGATTGGTCGCGTGCCGCCCATGTGGCCGCGACGCGTCCAATCACAGCAAGCCGTGACGTAATTTTCAGGTCCTCAATGCCTAATTCTAGGCATTCAAGATTTTAAAATTACGTTCCGGCTTGTGATTGGTCACGTCATGGTCACATGGGCGACGCGACCAATCACAAGCCGTGACGTCACGGGAGGCAGGAAACGCGCGCATTTTAAAATTACGTCACGGCTTGTGATTGGTTGCGTGCCGCCCATGTGACCACGACGCGACCAATCACAGCAAGCCGTGACGTAATTTCAGGTCCTGAATGCAGAATTAGGCATACAGGACCTGAAATTACGTCACGGCTTGCTGTGATTGGTCGCGTCGCGGTCACATGGGCGGCACGCAACCAATCACAAGCCGTGACGTAATTTTAAAATGCGCGCGTTTCCTGCCTCCCGTGATGTCACGGCTTGTGATTGGTCGCGTCGCTCATGTGACCGCGACGCGACCAATCACAAGCCGGATTGTAATTTTAAAATCCTGAATGCCTAGAATTAGGCATTGAGGACCTGAAAATTACGTCATGGCTTGCTGTGATTGGTCGCGTCGCGGCCACATGGGCGGCACACGACCAATCACAAGCCGTGACGTCACGGAAGGCAGTAAACGCGCGCATTTTAAGCAAAGAATGCTGCCGGTTCCCTCGGTGAGGTCCAGGCTGCGTCGGAGAGGTGAGTATAGCAATATTTTTTATTTTAATTCTTTCTTTTACACATTAATGTTGTTTCGATACCGATACCCGATACCACAAAAGTATCGGATCTCGGTATCGGAATTCCGATACCCGCAAGTATCGGCCGATACCCGATACTTGCGGTATCGGAATGCTCAACACTATTTACTGTATGTAAACCATGTCTCATATCCTGTCGGGTTTGTGCAGGAGAAATGAAAAGCCGGCAATTGAATTACCGGCTTTTCACAGATATCGCGCTGAATTAAATATAAATACAGAATATATATATATGTGTCTCAATGACATATATATATACTGTATATATGTTTTACCGAACATTTGAGCACATAAATCCATTAGATGTCGGTTTTGCAAGCCTGCGAGAAAATATCGCAGTATGGATGCCATACGGATTACATACGGAGGATGCCATGCGCAAAATACGCTGACACACCCTGACTACGGATCACTATTTTGGGAACATTTCTCCGTATTACGGCCGTATTACAGCCGTAAAAAACGGACCGTATTGTCTTACGCTGAGTGTGAAGCCAGCCTTAGATGTGCCAATTCTGGCACTTTTCCCGGCTCTTCCCACTTGCCATGTAGTGGTGGCAATTGGGGTTCATTTTTGTGGGGTTGATGTCACCTTTGTATTCTCAGGTGACATCAAGCTCACAGATTACTAATGGAGAGGCATCTATAAGACACATATTCATTCCTAATCCTATAGTTATAGTATTGTAAAGACACAGCCATAATAAAGTCCTTTATTAGAAATAAGACTAAACACAGTTTTCCATTTTATTTAAAAATTTTAAACACAGTTTGGGTATGTGCACACGTTGCAGATTTCCTGCAGAACTGCAGCATTTTTTTCCACGCAGAAACACTTCAGATCTGCAAGCGATTTGCAGTACAATGTAAATCAATGGCAAAATAAAAATGCTGTGCTAATGGTGCGGAAAATCTGCACAGAAAACGCAGCAGATTCAAAAAAAGACCATCTCACTTCTTTTGTGCGGATCTGCAGGGTTTCTGCACCCATTCCATTATAGAAATCCGCAGGGGTAAAAACGCATGAAATCCGCAGGAAAACCGCACAAAATCCGCAAGAAAAACGCATCAAATCTGCACCTGCGTTTTCTGCCAAGAGATGCAGAATCCGCACAGAAAATTCCAGAGGCAAATCTGCAACATGTGCACATACCCTTATACTCATCTAAAGCCTAATTCCACCGAAGCCCTTGTTCTGCAGTAATAAAATTAAAATAAAAAGAGACAGCAACAATATCACTCACCTGACGGTCGTTCTGTCAAATGCCATAATCCATGTCTAGGGGATTTATAGTTTTCAACCTGAAGGGTGCCAAGATGTGACTGAGAACCACTGGTGAATGGAGGATAGCGTCAGTGACCGACGGTGATGTCGTCGAGGTTACATCCGGTCACTGATGCTTTTGCACCATCTAGGTTGAAGACTATTAATCTCCCAGACATGGATTACGGCATGGGACAGAATGAAGAGAGGTGAGGGATATTGTTGTTTTTTATTTTAGTTTTATTACAGGAGAACAAGGGCTTCAGTAGAATAGGCGTTAGGTGAGTATAACTATGTTCATTTTTAAATAAAATGGAAAAGTGTGCTTTGTTTTATTTCTAATAAAACACTTTATTCTGGCTGTGTCTTTATTTACCATATTAGATGTGCCTTCCTTTCTCTACTTCTTGGTTAACTTACTATACACCAATATTTTTTGCTAAAATTGTGGCATAATTTTATCACATCTTGCATTTTTTGGAGCAGTTTTGTCTAATCTTTCAATTTTAAAATGTCTTGGTCACAGGTTGGACACTCTTTTCTATCTTACACATCCCCTCGGTTGCCTTATTTGACCCTGGAATTTTGCGTGTAAAAATTTGAGGCACACATTAATTAACTTGTTGCATTTTATGACTTATGACTTTCCTTGATACTTTTCTGTACTATCCAGAAAGTCATAAAATGTGTTTTGAAAACATAATAAATCTGTTGAATAGCACATGTCCAATTTGAGCCAGAATTTTATTGCATTTATAATTTGTATTTATTTTAGAAAGTTTGCTTTAGTATTTTCATTCTGATATAAGAGAAAATATTCATTTTCTTAAGGTAAGAATTTGCATTATCAGTTCTATACACGTTAGCTAACATTCCTTTAACCTCAGTGACGCAGTTTTGGCAGCTTGCTCCACAGCTGTAATTTCTCACTGCTCCAGCCAGAATCTAATTGTATGTTTTCCTGTCTGGGAGCCTTAAAGGAAAATGGAAAGATAAAAGATAACATGATTTATGCACGAAATTATCTTTTTGCACTTGGAGAACTGAACTATATAAGCTATAAAGGCTGAAAAGATTTCAGCAAGTAATCACTAGTTTCGTTCTTCTCATTGCTCCTTATTATAAGCTACACTAGAAGGTGTTAACATTATTCATTTAGCAATTGGAGCAGATATGTATTAAATAACTCATAGGGATTAGTGATGAGCGAGTATACTCATTGCTCGGGTTTTCCCAAGCACGCTCGGGTGATCTCTAAGTATTTGTTGGTGCTCGGAGAATTAGATTTTGTTGCCGCAGCTGCATGATTTACAGCTGCTAGACAGGCTGAATACATGTGAGGAATGCCTAATTGTTAGGGAATTCCCACATGTATTCAGGCTGTCCAGCAGTTGTAAATCATGCAGCTGAGGCGAGGAAAACTTAATCTCCGAGCACTAACAAATACTCGGAGATCACCCAAGTGTGCTCGGGGAGACTCAAGCAACAATGCTATTCGCTCATCACTAGTAGGGATAAATAGGCCATGGCCATTTTTCATTTTTGTGTTTTCCTCCCCTTCTTCCAAGAACCATGCTCTTTTTATTTTTCTGTCAATAAAGCCATATGAGGGCTTATGAGTTGTACTTTTGAATAACACCAGTCATTCTACCACATAATGTACTGGAAATGAGGAAAAAATTCAAAATGTTCTTTGTTTTATTTATTTATTTATCATGTTTACTATATGGTAAAACTGACTTGACAATATGATTCTCCAGGTCAGTACAAGTATAGTTTTTTTGGAAAGTTGTAAGAAAAAATAATTTCGCTTTTGTTGCCACTTTCTGAGACCAGTAAAATTTTCATTTTTCAGTGTATGGGGCTGTGTAAGGGCTTATTTTTGGCGCCCTGAGTTGACGTTTATATTGATATAGATACAATGTTTCGATCACCTCTTATTTAATTTAATTCCAATATTGGGGTGGCCAAAAAAACATAATTCTGGCACGATTCTTTTTTCATTATGCCATTTACTGATTGCATTAATTTATATTATATCTTTATAGATCAGACGTTTACAAATGCAGCAATTCCAAATATGTGTATTTATAATTGTTTTATTTCTAAAGTCGCAAAAGGGGGGTGATTTAAACTTTTGTGTTTTTTTCACTTTTTTACTGGATTTTATAGTCTCTGTAGGGGATTTGAAGCTGCGGCCATCTGATTGCTTGTGATATACATAGCAGTGCATTCGCACTGCAATGTATAGTGAAAATCATGATCTCCTATGAATGCCAGCTAAATGCTGGCTTTCACAGAAGGTTCATAATGATAGGCACAGGGATCTTCAGCAGATCCCTGGCTGTCATGACAACCCAATGGCAACCCCATGATCATGTCATAGCTGCGCCAGTGGGAGCGTGGAACGAAGACCACCCATTAATGCATGTTAAATGCCACTGTCACAGATTGACAGTGAGATTTAACAGGTTAACAGCAGGGGGCTGAGCTCCACTCAACCCACGGCTTGCAAAGCCACATGATAACTGATTAGATCAGCTGTCATGTTCAGGGAAAGATGCAGGCTCAGCGTGCGAGCCTTCATCAAAGTCAATCAGCTGGCATATGACATACAGGTTCGTCATATGATGGTATGGGATGAAAGAGAGTCTGTCACTCCAAAATCACTATTTACACTAAGCACTTAGTTATACACTCCCTGACAGAAGTTATGTCGCTTATCCATGTTATATAAATAAAAGCTTATAACCTGAGGTTAATTTCATCCATTGGTTGCATAAATTATTCTTTTGAAAGCTGAAACCCTCTGAAATGTGTTTTAGTTTAAGAAAATAAATTGGCATCAATGCAGAAATATTGATCAGTTAGTGGGCACAGAATGGTCAGATTTTGGCAAGACAAAAGTTTTGTCACCTGGTCATATAATGCACCCAATCCTAGTTTACATCCTCACCTGTGCTCAGTAAATGATCAGTTAATTAGTGTGTGTGTATAAAAAGAAACCCAGCATCCCTGACCTTCACTTGAACTGTAACTTGAGCTCTGACAACATGCCAAAAATCCACCCTGTGACCAAAGCCTGGATTATCAAGAGGCTGAAGACCAGATCCACTGCAGAGGTGGCTAGCACCTTTAATGTGTCTCAGCGCCAAGTACGAAGAAATAAAAAAAGATTTGAAGAGACTGGAGATGTGTTTGACAAGCCCAGGTCCGGCAGACCCCACAATACAACTGCTCAGGAGGAACGTTTGTTGGTTAGAAAATCCAAAGCAAGCCCCTCTTCCACTGCAGCAGAGCTCCAACAGGCCTGGTCACCTCAAGTCCCTATGTCAACTAGAACAGTTTGTAGGATTCTGTCTCGAAATGGCCTCCATGGTGGAATCAGTGCCCAGAAGCCAGCACTAAACCATGTGGCATTTGCAAAGTCCCACAGCCTGCTAAACAGATGGACGTTGGAAATGTGGCAGAAGGTGGATTTCTCTGATAAATCTTCAGTAGAATTACACCACAGCCGCCGCAAATACTGCAGGAGACCTACTGGAGCCCGTATGGATTCAAAATGCACCCAGAAAACAGTTACATTTGGTAGTTGAAAGATCATGGTCTAGGGTTACATTCAGTATGGGGGTGTTTGAAACATTTGCAAAGTGGAAGGTAATATCAATAGCTTAAAATATCAAGAAGTATTAGCTACCGCTTATATTCCAAATCATAAAAAGGGTCAAATTCTGCAGCAGGATGGTGCTCCATCTCATACATCTATCTCTACAAAGTTCCTCCAGGAAAAAAAGATCAAGGTGCTCAAGGACTGGCCAGCCCAGTCACCAGACATGAACATCATTGAGCATGTTTGGTGTAGGATGAAAGAGGAAGCTTGGAAGACAAAACCAAAGAATCTAGATGAACTCTGGGAGGCACGTAAGACTGCATTCTTTCCTATTCCTGATGACTTCATTAATAAATTGTATGAATCATTGTTAAACCACATGGATGCAGTCCTTCAAGCTCATGAAAGTCACACAAAATATTAAATATGACTCTAATAGCACCACAACTTTGTTCACCAATGTTATGCAACATATATTTGTATTTTAAGTTAATTATTTGTTTGAATATCACATTACTTTCTGTGGGCGACAAAACTTTTGTCTTGCCAAAATCTGACCATTCCGTGTCCATTAGCTGATCAATATTTCTGCATTGATGCCAATTTATTTTCTTAACCTAAACCACATTTTGGAGGGTTTCAGCTTTCAAAATAATAATTTATACAACCAATGGATAAATTTAACGTCAGGTTATAAGCTTTTATTTACATAACATGGATAAGTGACATACCTTCTGTCAGGGAGTGTATAGGAGACTCCAGCTGCCTATACACTAAAAGATTATGATGAACAAGCATTCTTAAGAACGCTAATTTCATGAACATCTTTCAGGGTAAACTGGCTGCTGATCACCAGATGAATGAGCAAAATGTTTGTTCATTAGATGAAATGATCATTTGTGCAGCGTACAAGATCATCATTTTCGGTGATGCATCATCATGTGTAAACTAAGTCTAAATGCACTGAGTGATGTAGAAAAGATTGCTCAGTGCACATCTTTGTTGTAATCTCCGTGGGTAAAAAATCTATTAAACCACTGCTGATTGGTAATTGTTTAAATGTTTACCGATCTGTGGTCATTTGGTGTTATTGGTCTGTCCGTGAAAACAGACACTTAACCATATGTAGATTGGGGAATTTGGTACACTTTTGGTATGTCCAAGAGATTCAATGCACAATTCCAGCTCCTCATTTTACATTGTCTTCCTCTTCCCTATGTATTGATTGACAGGGCTCAATTAGCATGCACAGGGAGGAGAAAGGTTTGTGTAAGCACACCGGCTCCTACTGTTACCCTATTAACATTACATTGTGTGCCAAAGGATTCTTTATAAGTAGCACTGGCTTTGGCCGAATCAGAATTATCAATCAGTGCCTAGATAGCACATACCACACAGATATCATGCTAAAAAATAACTTTTCAGACTCTTTGACTGTACACCTATAATCGACTAACATTTTTAGGAGAATATAGAGGGGTGGATATTCACATTGTTGCCGCAGTAGTCAGAGATGACAATGCTCATGAGATTCCATGCTGATGCATCACAAGATAAATTACATAGAACAGAGGAACAAATTGAGGACAAAATTTGGGAGTGAAGATGGGTTCTGAAGAGAAGCAATCAGGAGGCCGACCTGCATGCAAATAAGTGCAGCATATATTAGAGAAGTATGGAGAGTGATAGATAGGGTGGTAGAAGGACAAAATTCTTATTTGACTACTTCTTTAAATAACTTGTTCATAGGCTTACTTTTCTGAGTCAAGATTCTGACTTTTATCTAGTTCCATTATAAACACGGAGTAATGTTTTAATTTACAAACAAAAAGAAAATCATTTAGTGCTCTTTTTCATTATTCTTACTTATTCCTTTCTCAGCCTTTTAACTCACTGGAAATATTCCCCTAACCCCCATATGTTGACAAGGAGCATTGATCTTGCATGCATGTTCTAATAATCATCTGTATTACATATGTGATCAAAGAGACGGATATCACATTTGTTATACTGGAAAGAAGATAGTGTACATGCCATCTGAATTGAAATTGCTTTAAGTATGGTAGAAAAGATAATTATGATGCAAAGAAAAATAAAAGATAAATTTGAAACCTTTTTCAAAAGTATACCTATCTAAATATAACAGAAAATACCTTTATCGGCATGTTAAGATTAAATTCTATTTTCATTTAATTATAATATTTTTTATTGCAAAGATTCTAATAGGTTATTCAAAGCATATCAGACAATTGGTCACAGTTCTGCATATTCCAAGTGCTTGATATCAGTGTGTGTCAGCAGATTAAAGTTATTTAAATTAAAAAAAAAAAAAAAAAGCATTCCATGGCTTATAAGTCTCCTTAAGCCAGCTTGGCACTTTCCACAAAAAGAACAGTTCCCCCTTAGATCCCATGCCAGAGGAATCTCACCTAGCCAATCAGATCTTATGCTTTGCACTGAGGAGGGGCAACAACCCGAAACACATGTCTGCAAATGGAGTTAATAGTTTGGCTTCTTATCCTAGGTTATTTCTCAAAGCTCATCAAGTATATATTGACTTGCAGAATTGATATATCTAATAGTTGTTGCTAAAGTTCAAGACCTCTTCCTCTCTGACAAGCATATTTACAGGTAGGACATGCACACCATCAGTGTAAACTTCAGGTAGAGGGTCAGTCAGGAATTCCCTAGTCTGAGGGAAATTGCAGGGGCCCGGGTTATTAGCTCTCACCCACCTAGTTTCCCCGTGACATTATAATCGGCCAAACAAAAAAAAAAAAAAAAAAAAAAGGGTTTCTTTTTTTTGTGTGTTTTGTCATGGATCCCATGACTTCCATAACCCGCCAGTTGGAGGCGCTGTCCCTACAGGTCACTGAGTTGAGGGGGGCAGTACAGCAACAGGGACTAGCAGTATCTAATGTGCAAGCTGGAGCGACAGGAAGAGTTGCTGAGCCTAAATTTCCTTTGCCTGAAAAATTTGCTGGGGAACGCAGTAAATTTGTTTCTTTTCGTGAAGCTTGCAAACTATATTTCCGTATGCGCCCGATCTCCTTGGGTAATGAGGCTCAGCGTGTGGGCCTGGTGTTGTCATTGTTAAGTGGGGATCCCCAAGCATGGCGTTTTCTTTGCTATCTGATTCTGCTGCATTTGACTCTGTGGAGAGTTTTTTTTCCTCTCTTGGGAAAATCTACGACGAACCTGACAGAATGGCTCTGGCAGAATCTAAGATACGTTCTATTCGCCAGGGGGAGCGAGTTGCAGAGGATTACTGTTCTGAATTTCGTCGCTGGGCGATCGATACACAATGGAATGATCCAGCATTGCGGAGTCAGTTTATTCATGGGGTATCTGGAAGGGTTAAAAAAGCCCTCCTGATGTACGAGACTCCTGCTTCTCTAGATTCCGCTATGAGTCTGGTTGTCCGCATTGATCGCCGTTTGCATCAGGGGGAGCATGAGACACCGCCTGTGGGAGAAGGTTTAGGTTCACGTGAGGTTGCTGCAGGTGAGCCCACGGAGCCTATGCAAATCGCAGGGGTGTCACATGTGAAACGTCGAGTCCCTGAGCTCAGGAAGCAGGGCGACTGTTTTTGCTGTGGTAAAACTGGTCATTTTATTAACATCTGTCCTCTGCTGACTAAGAAAAACGCAACGGCGGAAAACTTCTAAGCTCAGAGGGTGTGGAGGAGACCAATCTGAGCTTATGTATATCCTCCACGGTGGTTTCTCAATGCATGCTCCCTGCTAAGGTTTTTATCACTGGCAGTGAGCTGCCAATTACTGTTTTTGTTGATAGTGGTTCAGCCACAAATCTCATTGATGAGGAGTTTGCGCTCACTTCTGGTTTTAAGATCGAAAAACTGCCTCATCCTATCCGTGTAGTCACCATCAATGCTGCTCCTCTCTCACAGGGGGAGATTACTGAGTTTGTGGCTGAGGTGAAACTCCACATTGGGGTTCTACATTCCGAGCGGGTTACATGTAAGGTGCTCAGGAATCTTCCTGCTCAGGTGGTTTTGGGTTTTCCTTGGTTGTCTATGCACAACCCGGTAATTGACTGGAAAACTCAGGACATAATTCAGTGGAGCGAGTTCTGCCAGGAGAACTGCCTGGCCACATGTGTGGCTGCGGTGACTTCAAGCGTTCCGGAGTCACTTCTGGATTTTGTGGATGTGTTCTCTGAGAAGGGTTGAGTGTGGGTGCTAGGTACAAACGTGTGGCTGACAGTAGGTGTGTGCCAGGTCCGGACCTGAGTGTGGATGACTGGGTGTGGTTATCCACAAAAAACATAAGACTCAAAATACCGTCCCTTAAATTGGGTCCACGGTTTATTGGTCCATTTAGGGTCACCGCCGTCATTAACCCAGTAGCGTACCGATTGGAGCTCCCTACGGTGTATAAGATACACAACGTGTTCCACAGGTCTCTTCTGAAGAAGGTGGTGGGTTCTGTGGACGCGGCGCCTATGCCACCTCCAGTCTTGGTGGATGGTAACCTGGAATTTGAAGTCTCCAAGGTGGTTGACCCTCGTGTAGTGCGCCGCACTTTACAGTACTTGGTACACTGGCGTGGTTATGGGCCTGAGGAGAGGTCCTGGGTACCAGCCTCGGACATTCATGCGGATCGGCTGGTCAGGTTTTTTCATCGTCGCCATACAGACAAGCCGGGTCCTATAAGCCGTGAGGGCCCTGGGTCCCTCGTAGAAGGCGGGGTACTGTCATGTCGGACGCTGTTCAGACCAGGTCGTCCGACAGACAGCGGTAATTCCGCTTTTGACCACTATTTGCTCATTGGCGTCGGCTAGATTTTATCTAGCTGTTCCGGGGTTAATTTACCTGATCCTCGGATTGGAAGCTGTGCCATGCCCATTGCCTTTAAATAATTCTCCTGATCATTGGGCGTCGCCGATTATAGCTTCTGTCTTGTGCGTTGTTATCTCGGTCTGGAGTTGAGAGCTGGTTGTTGGAGAATCGTTGCTGGTGGTGTATTTTCCTTTGTCTTATTTACTCCTTCCTATATTTGTATTTATTTTGCCCTGCACATTTATAGTGTATTCCTGAGTGACTGCGGCGTGGTGTATATTTTCCTTTATCCTTGTCTGTGCTTACTGTGGGTATTGGTGTATTGCATTCACTGGGTGGTGGGCAGAGGTTTTCAGCCTAGGGTTGAAACAGGAGGCAGGGTGAGGTTCGAGGCCTGGACATGCACACCATCAGTGTAAACTTCAGGTAGAGGGTCAGTCAGGAATTCCCTAGTCTGAGGGAAATTGCAGGGGCCCGGGTTATTAGCTCTCGCCCACCTAGTCTTCCCGTGACAACGTCGGTCAATGCATTACTACATGCATCAAGTGCACATATCTCTTCAACTATACGAGCTGTCCCGATTGGACAGTTCTTGCATATGAAGAGGATTTGTTCATTGGATGGAATGTTTGAGGCCCAGGCTCGTGATCTCTCCAGCAGATTCTGGGAGAGGGGGTACAGCAACAGGAATATTAAACAAGGTTACCAACGTGCCAAGAGGGTACCAAGAGAACAACTTATTTGCACAACAAAAACTAGAGCCAAAAAAGAACAGCCTGTTCGCTTTATTACTACATTCAATGACCAATGGGGATCCATCCGTAATATCCTATTGAAACATTGGCCAGTTCTTAAGACGGAACCCACCCTAAAACGGTTGATTCCAGATCGCCCACTTTTAACAGCTAGGAGAGGCAGAAACTTAAAGGACATCTTGACAAGAAGCCACTATGTGGCAAAACCTCCTACCCCTTTTGGGGTGGGCAAACAGAAATGGGGTTTCTTTCCCTGTGGATCTTGTGCAGCTTGTCGCAACCTTGCGAGAGCGACATTTTTTTCATCAGCAAGCGGGGTAAAGAATACCGCATTACCAGCTACATCACCTGTAATACCACCCATGTGGTGTATTATGCCGTCTGTGCCTGCAACCTGATTTATGTCGGACTCACATCTCGTGAGCTTAGGGTAAGGACACGAGAGCACGTGCGGGACATCGTGGCTGCAAAACATGTGGATGAAAATGTGGAATTAAAGACGATACCCCGGCACTTTAAGCTGAGCCATGGTTCTGACCCCACCTCTTTCAAAGTTTGTGGGATAGATAAGGTTCATTGTGGTATTAGAGGTGGTGATCACAAGCGCATACTGGCGCAGATGGAGTGCCGATGGATTGTAACCTTGGGCTCGATGTCCCCGCACGGGCTCAATGAAAAACTGTCCTTTGCCCCATTTCTTTAGATTTTAGTTTGATAGTTGAGTCCTTTACATGGCTACTGTGTATTTAGACCTCTGCATTTTTTTGTCTTTGTTTTTGTTCTTGTTAACCAAGCTATATATCTATTTTTGTTCATCTACACCACTATGTTTCTCCTCATTTGTGCTGTATGTGTTTTAACTTTTCCTAATTTGGTGTTTTTAATATTTGCACAGTGATAATAGGGTCTGAAGGTCCATTTATCTCTGCGTGACCCTTGCTACATACTTTCGTAGGTCATCACAGAGGGATATTATGTGACATAATTTTTCGAACATGATACAGCTTATGGAGCATATACGATGACGTGTGTGGACCTACAGTATATATATCTTGAAATGGACTATATGAAGGCAATTTTAGTTCCACGATCGTCCTTATTTTGTTTCTGTCTGTCTTTCCTTAGTGTTTTTTCCCCCCTCTTTTCCTTTATTTCTTATACGCTTTACATTTTGTATTTGATCTCATACCGCAGAATTTGCATTGATGGTAATGCTCAGTATTAGTTGCCCATAACTTGTCCAGTCTTCAAGATGGCCGCTGCGCTGTGCGCTTGCGCGGTGTGTCTCCAACTGTGCTTGCATCGCCGAAGGCATCCTTAGGACTTGGCACGGGAATTTGACGTCACAGGAAGAGTTTTCACTGACCCGCGCCATTGCCCGGATGGCCGGATGTGATGCTTTAGCATTGGGAGGCGCACTGTGCATGCGCCAGACCGGGCGCAGCGATTAGCCGCATTAGGGCATTATTCATCACACTATAAATATTGGGCATTTTTAGGTGGAGTATACGGCCCCCTGAGGAAGCCATCTACGCGAAATGCGCGTCGGGGATTGAACATTCATGCTGTCGAGGTCCCTCCTTCCCACATGGGTAAGCACGAGTTATGTTTGGGCTAATGAGCAATGATATATCTCTTTGAATGAGACCAGCAATTGCCGGTGTGGGTTCCCTATTTACATATAAACTGGCCGGGACTAAAAGGGTGCTCATGTTATGGTTTTTTCACTGGCTCTAACAGTTAGGGAGGTATTTTGATTGGTTGTTTTGTTTTACGTTTTTTTTCCCCCTTTCATTTCTTGTCATGTATTTTGTACTTTGGCAGACAGCCATTATTTATTGTGAGTGAGCTTTTTGTAATAAAGATTTTTTTCATACTATATTTAAACTATCTGGGCTTCACTTATTACCTAACTTGTACCTGTGAGAGTATACACTCCTGGTTCTTTATAGGTCTAATATATTTGTTTGGACTTGCGTGAGCGCTCTCATCTTCAGGTCCTGAGTTCAGGACCACCATTGCTAATGTGTTTCCAACATGTCAGTTATTGTTAACTTTTTCACAAGGTTGCGGTTAAGAATCACTATTGGTCACACATATGGCTCAATAGTAGACAAATATTGTGGCATGTAAAGGTTTTTTAAATGATGTATTTTCAGCTTTTACATTTTCAAAATTACAAAAAGGATAATGGGCCAATGCAAAGAATTGGACACCCTGCATGGTTAGTATCTAGTAGCAACCCCTTATGAAAGTATCACACCTTATAAACGCTTTTTGTAGCCACACAAGAGTCTTTCAATTCTTGTTTCAGGGATTTTTAACCATTCTTATTTGGAAAATTCTACCAGTTCTGTCAGATTTCTCGGTCATCTTGCATGCACTACTATTTTGAGGTCTTGATACAGATGTTCAATGATGTTCAGGGTCACTATAAAACCTTCAGCTTGCGCCTTTTGAGGTAGTCTATTGTGGATTTTGACTTGTGTTTAGGATCATTATTAGTGATGATGAGTGAATAGTGAAATATTCAGATTTGGGAAAATCAGCACAAATAATTTCTAATATCCGTCAATAGGAAAGCCAAATATTTTTCTGCTGGACCCAACAAACAGGTCTGGGGGCCTGAGGAAAAAGCTGAAATGGATGGGAAAGTGATAAAACTAAATGGGAATAGCATGGAGAAGATGCCTACATGTCTTTCTTACTCACATACAGGGCCGTATTTGCCACTAGGCACTCGGGGGCACGTGCCTAGGGCGGGGACAATGCAGGGGGCGGCACCTGAGCAAGTTTAACCCCTTCACCCCCAAGGGTGGTTTGCACGTTAATGACCAGGCCAATTTTTACAATTCTGACCACTGTCCCTTTATGAGGTTATAACTCTGGAACGCTTCAACGGATCTTGGCGATTCTGACATTGTTTTCTCGTGATATATTGTACTTCATGATAGTGGTAAAATTTGTTCGATATAACTTGCGTTTATTTGTTAAAAAAACAGATATTTGGCGAAAATTTTGAAAATTTCGCAATTTTCAAACTTTGAATTTTTATGCCCTTAAATCACAGACATATGTCACACAAAATACTTAATAAGTTACATTTCCCACATGTCTACTTTACATCAGCACAATATTGGAACCAAATTTTTTTTTTGTTATTGAGTTATAAGGGTTAAAAATTGACCAGCAATTTCTCATTTTTACAACACCATTTTTTTTCAGGGACCACATCTCATTTGAAGTCATTTTGAGGGGTCTACATGACAGAAAATACCCAAGTGTGACACCACTCTAAAAACTGCTCCCCTCAAGGTGCTCAAAACCACATTTAAGAAATTTATTAACCCTTCAGGTGTTTCACAGGAATTTTTGGAATGTTTGAAAAAAAGTTAAATGTTCATTTTTATTTACACAAAATTTATTTCAGCTCCAATTTGTTTTATTTTACCAAGGGTAACAGGAGAAAATGGACCCCAATAGTTGTTGTACAATTTGTCCTGAGTACGCTAATACCCCATATGTGGGGGTAAACCACTGTTTGGGCGCATGGCAGAGCTCGGAAGGAAAGGAGCGCCATTTGACTTTTCAATGCAAAATTGACTGGAATTGACATGGGACGCCATGTTGCGTTTGGAGAGCCCCTGATGTGCCTAAACATTGAAACCCCCCACAACTGACACCATTTTGGAAAGTAGACCCCCTAAGGAACTTATCTAGATGTGTGGTGAGCACTTTGACCCAACAAGTGCTTCACAGAAGTTTATAATGCAGAGCCGTAAAAATAAAAAATCATATTTTTTCACAAAAATGATCTTTTCGCCCCCATTTTTTTATTTTCCCAAGGGTAAGAGAAGAAATTAGACCACAAATGTTGTTGTGCAATATTTCCTGAGTACAACGATACCCCATATGTGGGTGTAAACCATTGTTTGGGCGCAGGGCAGAGCTCGGAATGGAAGGAGCGCCATTTGACTTTTCAATGCAAAATTGACTGGAATTAAGATGGGACACCATGTTGCGTTTGGAGAGCCCCTGATGTGGCGAAACATTGAAACCCCCCACAAGTGACACCATTTTGGAAAGTAGACCCCTTAAGGAACTTATCTAGATGTGTGTTGAGCACTTTGACCCAACAAATGCTTCACAGAAGTTTATAATGCAGAGCCGTAAAAATAAAAAATCATATTTGTTCACAAAAATGATATTTTCGCCCCAATTTTTTTATTTTCCCAAGGGTAAGAAAAGAAATTAGACCACAAAAGTTGTTGTGCAATTTGTCCTGAGTACGACGATACCCCATATGTGGGGGTAAACCACTGTTTGGGCGCACAGCAGAGCTCGGAAGGGAAGGAGCGCTATTTTACTTTTCAATGCAAAATTGACTGGAATTAAGATGGGACGCCATGTTGCGTTTGGAGAGCCCCTGATGTGCCTAAACATTAAAACCCCCCACAAGTGACACCATTTTGGAAAGTAGACCCCCTAAGGAACTTATCTAGATGTGTTTTGAGAGCTTTGAACCCCCAAGTGTTTCACTACAGTTTATAACGCAGAGTGAAAATAAAAATTCCTCTTTTTTTTCACAGAAATGATTTTTTAGCCCCCAGCTTTGTATTTTTACAAGGGTAACATAATAAATTGGACCCCAAAAGTTGTTGTCCAATTTGTCCTGAGTATGCTGATACCCCATATGTGGGGGGGAAGCACTGTTTGGGCGCATGACAGAGCTCGGAAGGGAAAGAGCGCCATTTGGAATGCAGACTTAAATGGATTGGTCTGCAGGCGTCACGTTGCATTTGCAGAGCCCCTGATGTTCCCAAACAGTAGAAACCCCCCACAAGTGACCCCAAATTGGAAACTAGACCTCCCAAGGAACTTATCTAGATGTGTTGTGAGAACTTTGAACCCTCAAGTGTTTCACTACAGTTTATAACGCAGATCCGTGAAAATAAAAATTATTTTTTTTTTCACAAAAATTATTTTTTAGCCCCCAGTTTTGTATTTTCACAAGGGTAACAGGATAAATTGGACCCCAAAAGTTGTTGTCCAATTTGTCCTGTGTACCCTGATACCCCATATGTGGGGGTAAACCACTGTTTGGGCGCATGGCAGAGCTCGGAAGGGAAGGAGCGCCGTTTGGAATGCAGACTTAGATGGATTGGTCTGCAGGCGTCACGTTGCATTTGCAGAGCCCCTGATGTACCTAAACAGTAGAAACCCCCCACAAGTGACCCCATATTGGAAATTAGACCCCCCAAGGAACTTATCTAGATGTGTTGTGAAAACTTTGAACCCCCAAGTGTTTCACTACAGTTTACAACGCAGAGCCGTGAAAATAAAAACTATTTTTTTTCCCACAAAACTTATTTTTTAGCCCCCAGTTTTGTATTTTCCCAAGGGTAACAGGAGAAATTGGACCCCAAAAGATGTTTTCCAATTTGTCCTGAGTACGCCGATACCCCATATGTTGGGGTAAACCCCTGTTTGGGTACACGGGAGAGCTCTGAAGGGAAGGAGCACTGTTTTACTTTTTCAATGCAGAATTGTCTGGAATTGAGATCGGATGCCATGTCCCGTTTGGAGAGCCCCTGATGTGCCTAAACAGTGGAAACCCCCCAATTATAACTGAAACCCTAATCCAAACACACCCCTTACCCTAATCCTAACGGTAACCCTAACCACACCCCTAACCCTGACACACCCCTAACCCTAATTCCAACCCTATTCCCAACCGTAAATGTAATCCAAACCCTAACCCTAACTTTAGCCCCAACCCTAACTGTAGCCTTAACCCTAGCCCTAACCCTAACCCTAACCCTAGCCCTAACCCTAGCAATAACCCTAACCCTAGCCCTAACCCTAGCCCTAACCCTAGCAATAACCCTAGCCCTAACCCTAGCCCTAACCCTAGCAATAACCCTAGCCCTAACCCTAGCCCTAACCCTAGCAATAACCCTAGCAATAACCCTAGCCCTAACCCTAGCCCTAACCCTAGCTATAACCCTAGCCCTAACCCTAGCCCTAACCCTAGCCCTAACCCTAGCCCTAACCCTAGCCCTAACCCTAGCCCTAACGGGAAAATGAAAATAAATACATTTTTTTTTTCCCTAACTAAGGGGGTGATGAAGGGGGGTTTGATTTACTTTTATAGCGGGTTATTTAGTGGATTTTTATGATTGGCAGCCGTCACACACTGAAAGACGCTTTTTATTGCAAAAAATATTTTTTGGGTTACCACATTTTGAAAGCTATAATTTTTCCATATTTGAGTCCACAGAGTCATGTGAGGTCCTGTTTTTTGCGGGACGAGTTGACGGTTTTATTGGTAACATTTTCGGGCACATGACATTTTTTGATCGCTTTTTATTCCGATTTTTGTGAGGCAGAATGATCAAAACCAGCTATTCATGAATTTCTTTTGGGGGAGGCGTTTATACCGTTCCGCGTTTGGTAAAATTGATAAAGCAGTTTTATTCTTCGGGTCAGTACGATTAAAGCTATACCTCATTTATATCATTTTTTTTATGTTTTGGCGCTTTTATACGATAAAAGCTATTTTATAGAGAAAATAATTATTTTGGTATCGCTTTATTCTCAGGACTATAACTTTTTTATTTTTTTGCTGATGATGCTGTGTGGTGGCTCGTTTTTTGTGGGACAAGATGACGTTTTCAGCGGTAGCATGTTTATTTATATCTGTCTTTTTGATCGTGTGTTATTCCACTTTTTGTTCAGCGGTATGGTAATAAAGCGTTGTTTTTTGCCTCGTTTTTTTTTTTGTTCTCACGGTGTTTACTGAAGGGGTTAACTAGTGGGACAGTTTTATAGGTTGGGTCGTTACGGACGCGGCAATACTAAATATGTGTACTTTTATTGTTTTGTTTTTTTTATTTAGATAAAGAAATGTATTTATGGGAATAATATATATATTTTTTTTCTTTATTTAGGAATTTATTTTTTATTTATTTTTTTACACATGTGGAAAAAATTTTTTTTTAACTTTTTTACTTTGTCCCAGGGGGGGACATTACAGATCGGTGATCTGACAGTGTGCACAGCACTCTGTCAGATCGGCGATCTGCTGTGCAGGGCTGCAGGCTTACCAGCTCCTCCTCTGAGCAGGCACTCGGTAAGCCACCTCCCTTCCTGCAGGACCCGGATGCCGCAGCCATCTTGGATCCGGGACCTGCGGCAAGGAGGGAGGTAGGAGACCCTCGGAGCAACGCGACCACATCGCGTTGCTGCGGGGGTCTCAGGGAAGCCCGCAGGGAGCCCCCTCCCTGCGCGATGCTTCCCTATACTGCTGGTACACCGCGATCATGTTTGATCGTGGTGTGCCGGGGGTTAATGTGCCGGGGGCGGTCCGTGACCGCTCCTGGCACATAGTGCCGGATGTCAGCTGTGATATGCAGCTGACACCCGGCCGCGATCGGCCGCGCTCCCCCCGTGAGCGCGGCCGATCGCGTATGACGTACTATCCCGTCGGTGGTCATACGGGCCCACCCCACCTCGACAGGATAGTACGTCAGATGTCAGAAAGGGGTTAAAAAAAAAATTATTATTATTATTATTTTTTTTTTTTAAGTCTGGGGTCGCCCCGCCCACCCACCTCAGTCCCGGCTGCTGCGGGGGGAGGGGGTCTCGGGCGCAGGGCTGCCATCAGGGCATTACAGCCCTGACTACTGTGTGGGGCAGAAATGGGTGCTGTACCTTTAAGCAGCAGCAGGCCCAAGTGTATCACGGTCCTGACGCGGGTCATGTGTCACGCTGCGCGCTCTTCTTAATGTAGGAGCACTGGAGCAGACTGGAGGTGTGAGAGCCCTCAGGGATACTCCGCAGGTGACGGCACAGACAGTAAGGTGTTAACTGCTGTCAGCCCAAGGATTTCCTGTCTCCTCGGGTAACAAGGAACCTTTCTGTGTCATCTGCGGGAGAAGTGTTTCAGTGCTGCACTTCTTGTGCTCTGCCAGTACTGTCCCCCATGTGGTGAGAAGGTGACTGGGGGGTTTGTACAGGGAGCATCAGGGGGCTCTGGTGATATTGGGGGTCTCACCCCTGTGCTTGTCTGCCCCCTCAGATGTTGCCTGTGAGAGGGGGGACCCTGCTAAGGTCCACGGCTGCTGTCTGCAGACTGCAGGTAAGAGCCCTTCCGTCCTGTCTCAGCTGCTGTGGCACTATAAGTCTGAGCATGCACATACAGGGGAGACACAGATTGTGGTGATTTACACGTTTCAAGCTGGAAGACATTTTGCTTTTTTGCAGAGAAGCAGGACATGTTTGTGGGAGAAGATACTGAAGTCGGCGGTGAGCAGGGAGAGGAGGTGGGCAGAGTGTGAGGACTCAGAGGAAGCTGCAGAGAGGAGTGAGGTGAGAGAGGAGACGGGAGTCTGCTGATGTGAGTGAGGAGAGGGGAGGCTGGTAAGGGGAGGAGATGAGAGGCTGGTAAGGAGAGGAGATGAGAGGCTGGTGGGGGAGGCTGCTGAGGAGAGGAGAGGGTGGTAAGGAGAGGAGAGGCTGGTAAGGAGAGGAGAGGCTGGTGAGGAGAGGCTGGTAAGGAGAGGAGAGGCTGGTAAGGAGAGGAGAGGCTGGAAAGGAGAGGAGATGAGAGGCTGGAAAGGAGATGAGAGGCTGGAAAGGAGATGAGAGGCTGGAAAGGAGAGGAGAGGCTGGAGAGGAGAGGCTGGAGAGGCTGGAGAGGAGAGGAGAGGAGAGGCTGGTAAGGAGAGGAGATGAGAGGCTGGAAAGAAGAGGAGATGAGAGGCTGGAAAGAAGAGGAGATGAGAGGCTGAAAAGAAGAGGAGATGAGAGGCTGGAAAGGAGAGGAGATGAGAGGCTGGAAAGGAGAGGAGATGAGAGGCTGGAAAGGAGAGATGAGAGGCTGGTAAGGAGAGGAGATGAGAGGCTGGAAAGGAGAGGAGATGAGAGGCTGGTGAGGGGAGGAGATGAGAGGCTGGTGAGGGGAGGCTGCTGAGGGGAGGAGATGAGAGGCTGGAGAGGGGAGGCTGCTGAGGAGATGAGAGGCTGGTCTCATGCTGTATATGGGGAGGCTGTGGGGGGGCTCATGCAGTATATAGGGAGGCTGTGGGGGGGCTCATGCTGTATATAGAGAGGCTGTGTGGGGCTCATGCTGTATATAGGGAGGCTGTGTGGGGCTCATGCTGTATATAGGGAGGCTGTGGGGGGCTCATGCTGTATATAGAGAGGCTGTGTGGGGCTCATGCTGTATATAGGGAGGCTGTGTGGGGCTCATCCTGTATATGGGGAGGCTGTGTGGGGCTCATCCTGTATATGGGGAGGCTGTGTGGGGCTCATGCAGTATATGGGGAGGCTGTGTGGGGCTCATGCTGTATATAGAGAGGCTGTGTGGGGCTCATGCTGTATATAGGGAGGCTGTGTGGGGCTCATGCTGTATATAGGGAGGCTGTGTGGGGCTCATCCTGTATATGGGGAGGCTGTGTGGGGCTCATCCTGTATATGGGGAGGCTGTGTGGGGCTCATGCTGTATATAGGGAGGCTGTGTGGGGCTCATGCTGTATATAGAGAGGCTGTGTGGGGCTCATGCTGTATATAGGGAGGCTGTGTGGGGCTCATCCTGTATATGGGGAGGCTGTGTGGGGCTCATCCTGTATATGGGGAGGCTGTGTGGGGCTCATGCAGTATATGGGGAGGCTGTGTGGGGCTCATGCTGTATATATGGAGGCTGTGTGGGGCTCATGCTGTATATATGGAGGCTGTGTGGGGCTCATGCTGTATATGGGGAGGCTGTGTGGGGCTCATGCAGTATATAGTGAGGCTGTGTGGGGCTCATGCTGTATATAAGGGGCTGTGTGGGGTTTAAAGATATATAGGGGGTGTCAGCATACTTAATTTTGCTCAATATTAAGTGATACAATTAATATTAATTAATATTGAGTAGAATTATTTTCATGCTATTGGTTCAGCCTCCACAACAGTCATGGTCTTTCATCTGGCCCCTCGGGAAAATAAATTGCTCACCCCTGATCTAGAGACATGGAGTGAGAAGCCCACAGGCGATGGCAACAGATTAGTCCGTTCTCTCACTAAATTACCATCCAGCTCTTCACACTATTCTCTCTGAAACGTCCGAGCATTGCAGAGATAAACGTCCCTGTTTGCAGTCTGACTGATGCTGCCCGTGGTTTTGATAGTATGAATCGACTAACAGGTTGCCCTTAAAAATCTGTCAGCCAAACCGTGCAACCGTGGCAGAATCAACTGACCATGTACTGTGTATGAGATCCACCAGATTCTCACATGACAACTAATGGAAAGGTTTGCTAAGGCTACTTTCACATCAGCGATTTTCTCCGTTCGCGGCTGATACTGCAGTTTTTCCGCATCTGTCGCGTAACATATCACTTACGGGCCGGCAACTCTGCGTTCGGCCTCATTCATTCCCTATGGGACTTGCGGACATGTGCGGCACTTGAGGCGAGACAAAAAAAAACCACTGCTAGCAGCATTTTTTTTTCTGTTGCTCCAAGTACCGCATTTGCCGGATCGCAGCAAAACCGCAAGTCCCATAGTGAATGAATGAGGCCGAGCAGAGTGTTGCCATAAGTGATCCGTTACGGATGCGGAAAAACTGCCGCATCTGCCGCAAATGTCAAAAATCGCTGATGTGAAAGTAGCCTAAGTCACTGCCGATAGTGTCTGCATTAGTCATACTCGCCAATGGGGGAGGCAGCACGAAAAGTGCCTAGGGCAGCAGAAACTCTAAATACGGCCCTGTTCGCATATGGTATCTTGGAATAATGTTGTCAGACTATTGCGCTGGTTTTATGGATGTATAAGAAAAACTATCAAATCAAACCTACCAAATCAAACCTAAATTTTATTTTAAAGGGAAACATGCTAAGAAAAATTTTTCCTTCATAATTACATGTACAAGTATATAACAAAAAATAAATATAGCTCCCCTTTAGCATATGTTTACCTGGAGCATTTTGGTATTAATGTTTCCTTTAACATTTGTGAGGGCTCGCACTGCTACATATGGGAGGTCCCTCCTTCATTCCAAATTGTTAGATAGAGAGTGGAATACAACATATTCCCCCATCATCTTAAAATACCAGCTAAAACACGCCCATTTGAATTTTGGGCTTTGCCCGCCACCACCACCATGCTCACCGCCATGTGATTATGCGGCCCTCGCTTCACATTTTCAGAGGGCCAGCAGTTGCCATGAAGCCTGAGTTTGAGAAGGGCCCTCAGGTGGCCCTGTACCATATATTTGGGAGAGCTCTCACTCGTATATTTGGGAGGTCCCTCCCTCATTCCAAATTGTTAGCTAGGTAGTGGAATACATATTACCCATCACTTTACATGGCCAGCTAAAACATGCCCATTTGAATTTTGGGCTTCGCCCGCCACCACCAACACGTCCACCTCCATGTGATTTAGCAGCACTCATTTTATATTTTCAGAGGGCCAGCAAGTGCCGTGAAACCTGCGTTTTGTGAGCTCCACAGTTCATATTGGCCACCGAATCCCAATGTAGCCACTGTCATAGCGGGTGAAGCCGATGTAAGGTGCATAAAATACAGGAGTTGGGTGAGCTGTATACTTAATGTCAGTAAATTGGACTCTACCAGACATAAAAGCATTAAAATTAAATTCTGAATAGAGTGTATGCAACAGACGGCCTGTATTGTGTGTTACACCTGGTCCGGTTCTCGTACCTTCACGGGGTCCCCGTCAGGACTCCCACTCTGTGCTGGCTCCATGCTGGACAGGACCTCTGCTTCTCCTCCCTCCTCTGCTCCCTGGCGTGCAGCCAGCAGTTCCTTGTGCTGTGTGCTTAGGTCGCGTGCGCGCTCTCTCCCGGTCTCTTAAAGAGACAGCGTGCATTTTTCAAAAGGTGCTTCTGACTAATGGCGTGTGAATGATTGCTATTTCTAGTTCCTCCACCATAGGGAGGGTGCCAGAGCAACAAGTATCCGCAGATGCTAAATTCCTGTTCCTGCTAGCATGTGCTTCTGTTCTGAAGTCTCTGTCAGTGCTTCGCTTACACTGTTTGTCTCCACAGATGATCTGCTACCTGTTACCTGGCTATTCTGGACGATCTCCAGCCTGCTTACTCCGATTCCGACTCATCCCGTCATTCAGTCACCTGAACGTCAGGACAATGTCGGTACCACTGGAACCAGTCTCTACTCGTACCCCTCGTATCTACCAGTTAGCTCTACGTCACCTTCGAACCCTGTTTGTCCATCTGTCCCGCTGGGTCAGCTACCACGAGTCCGGGGTCTAACTGGAGGTAGCACCCTTGTCCTCCAGGTGTCCCATTCTGAACCTGTTGGAGGGGTCTTACTACAGATGTCTGGGGCTCACGTAGTCACGCCCCCTTCAGAACCCCCCGGACCAAGGTCCAGAGGTTCCACGCTCTATGACAATAAAAACGAATGTGAACTGTACCACCTGTGCCTCCGTTTCCATTCGTTACATTGTGGTCAGTCTGTCAGGCCTGAAACCCATGCTCTCTGGTAATTGGTGTTGGGTAAATGAGTAATCATTGTAGGCTGGATCCTGGATCTTGTACCTCCCATAGCTGCCCTGTTATTGATCCTGTTGTACATTCCCATTCCTGCTGTCACCATGGCCCTTTTCCTGATCAACTGGAGAAAAGAGTGTGTTCTTCTAGATTATACAAGCCTCATGAGCACTAAAAAAAAATATTTTATGTTTCTAACCGAATACAGAAGGAGAGATCTCAGTCTGAAATTGTTATAAGCATCTCATCAATGTTATACAGGCCTTATTGACAAGCCCCGAAAAATTCTTCTGTTCCTAATGTCATACAGTAGGGGACATGTTGTGAACTCTGTTTTTGGGCTCCCTCTTGTGGTCACAAGTGGTACTGTGTGAGTGCTGTCTTTGGGCTCCCTCTGGTGGCTCTTTGTGTCATTCTGCAGGTCTGTGGCTGGTTCAGCTGTCTCGTTATCTGTTAGCTGGTTTCCTATTTAGCTCACCTGGACTTTCAGTGGTTGCCTGCTGTCGATGTATTCAGTGCTATTTTGATCTCTCCTGAATCCCTTCGTTATCAGTCTCGCCAAGAGAAGCTAAGTTTCTGTTTGGTTATTTTTTGCTTATCAGTGTTCAATATGTTTCTTGGTTATTTATTTGTCCTTGTCCAGCTTGCTAATATGTGATTTCCTTGCTTGCTGGTAGCTCTAGGGGGCTGAGTTTCTCCCCTCACACCGTTAGTTGGTGTGGGGGTTCTTGTATTCTCAGCGTGGATATTTTGTATAGGGTTTTTTACTGACCGCACAGTTCCCTGCCTGTCTTCTGCTATCTAGTAATAGTGGGCCTCATTTGCTGAATCTGTTTTCATTTCTACGTTTTGTATTTTCCCCTTACCTCACCGTTATTATTTGTTGGGGGCTTCCTATATCTTTGGGGTCATTTCTCTGAGGCAAGTGAGGTCTTACTTTCTCTATAGGGGTAGCAAGTTTCTCAGGCTGCGTCGAGACGTCCAGGAATTTAGGCACGTTCACCGGCTACCTTCAGTGTGTTTGGTTAGGATCAGGTTTGCGGTCAGTCCAGTTACCACCTCCCTAGAGCTCGTTCTATGTTCAGTAACTTAGCTAGTTCATTCTGTGATCCTCAGCCACTAAGGATCATAACAGTACAGCAGGCCAAAAAGTGTTTAATGCATCGCAGAAGTGGGATAAGAGAAGTCCTGAGTACAATTTTTTTTTTCCTCTCCCTTTGCTGCAGTCTGGCCAGCTTCTCTCATCCCCTTAATCTCTGGGTGGCTTTGAGTTCAGCTGCAGACATGGATATTCAGAGTCTGACATCTAGTGTGGATCATCTTGCTGCAAGGGTGCAAAGCATGCAGGATTTTGTTGTTCACAGTCCTATGTCTGAGCCAAAAGTACCTATTCCTGAGTTGTTTTCTGGAGATAGATCTAGGTTTCTGAATTTTAAGAATAATTGTAAATTATTTCTTTCTTTGAGACCTCGTTCCTCTGGTGATTCCGCTAAGCAAGTTAGAATTGTTATCTCCCTGTTACGTGGCGACCCTCAAGATTGGGCTTTCTCCCTGGCGCCAGGAGATCCTGCTGTTATGGTTTCCAATGGCAAGGAAACATCAGAAGCATAGAATAAACGGACAAGCTCTCGGGTGATGGAAACTAGAGCTGACCGCGATGCTAAACCTACACACCACACTAGAAGTAGCCAGGGGGCATTCCTGCGTTGTATCTAGATGCCGCGCGCCAGCCGGAGAACTAACTACCCCTGGTAGAAGAAAACACAGTCCTGGCTTGCCTCCAGAGAATGTCCCCACAGGAGATAGCAGCCCCCCACATATAATAACGGTGAGAGCAGATGAAAAGACACACGTAGTATGAAAGCAGATTTAGCACAGAGAGGCCCGCTAAATAGCAGAAAGATACAACAGAGGACTTCGCGGTCAGCTGCAAAACCCTTCAAAACACCATCCTGAAATTACCTTAACTCATGTGACAACTCATGCCACTGGAGTGGTAATTTCAGCCCAACAAGAGCTTCCAGCTGCAGAGATTCACATAAGTGCAAACTGGACAAAACATACAAAAATAGACTTAAGGACTAAAGTGTCCAACTTAGCTGAGCAGAAAACTGGGAACAGGAACATGCAACAGAATCACTCTGGATACATTGATGGCCAGCATTAGAATGACTGAGGAGCAAGGTTAAATAGGATACTCCCACATCCTGATAGGAACAGGTGAACTGAGAAGGCAAAGCTTGCAGGACACCAGTACCACAAGAGACCACCGGGGGAGCCCACAAACCGAATCACAACATCCTGCATTGCTGAATGTGGATGCGTTTTTTCTGGCGCTTGGATTGCTTTATGAGGAACCTAATCTTGAGAACCAGGCAGAAAAGGCCTTGCTGGCTCTCTCTCAGGGCCAGGATGAAGCTGAGGTGTATTGTCAAAAATTTCGGAAATGGTCGGTGCCTACTCAATGGAATGAGTGTGCCCTGGCTGCAAATTTCAGAGAAGGTCTTTCTGAAGCCATTAAGAATGTTATGGTGGGGTTCCCCATGCCTGCAAGTCTGAATGACTCAATGGCTTTGGCCATTCAGATTGATCGGCGTTTGCGGGAGCGCAAATCTGCGCACCATCTGGTGGTGTTTTCTGAACAGAGACCTGAGTCTATGCAATGTGACCGAATTCTGACCAGAATTGAGCGGCAAAATCATAGACGTCAAAATGGGTTGTGCTTTTACTGTGGTGATTCAACTCATGTTATCTCAGCATGCTCTAAGCGCGTAAAAAAAATTGCTAAATCTGTCACCGTTGGTACTATACAGCCTAAATTCATTTTGTATGTTACTTTAATTTGTTCTTTGTCTTCCTATTCGTTAATGGCTTTTGTGGATTCAGGTGCTGCCCTGAACCTGATGGATTTGTCGTTTGCCAGGCGCTGTGGTTTGGTCCTGGAGCCTTTGGAATTCCCTATTCCACTGAGGGGAATTGATGCTACACCATTGGCTGAGAATAAGCCTCAGTATTGGACTCAAGTGACCATGTGCATGACTCCTGTACATCAGGAGGTGATTCGCTTTCTTGTGCTGCATAATTTGCATGATGTTGTCGTTTTGGGTCTGCCATGGCTGCAGGCTCATAATCCAGTTCTGGATTGGAAAGCTATGTCTGTTTCAAGTTGGGGTTGCCAGGGGATTCATGGCGATGCTCCTTTGGTGTCAATTGCTTCTTCTACTCCTTCTGAAGTCCCTGAATTTTTGTCGGACTACCAGGATGTATTTGATGAGCCCAAGTCCAGTGCCCTACCTCCTCATAGGGATTGTGATTGCGCCATAAATTTGATTCCTGGTAGTAAGTTCCCTAAGGGACGACTTTTTAATTTGTCTGTACCAGAACATGCCGCGATGCGGAGTTATATAAAGGAGTCTTTAGAGAAGGGACATATTCGCCCGTCCTCCTCCTCTCTTGGTGCAGGATTCTTTTTTGTGGCCAAGAAGGATGGTTCTCTGAGACCTTGTATAGATTATCGTCTTCTAAATAAAATCACGGTCAAATTTCAGTATCCTTTGCCATTATTATCTGATCTGTTTGCTCGGATTAAGGGGTCCAGTTGGTTCACCAAGATAGATCTTCGTGGTGCGTATAACCTTGTGCGTACTAAGCAGGGGGATGAATGGAAAACAGCATTTAAAACGCCCGAAGGCCATTTTGAGTACTTGGTGATACCTTTTGGACTCTCTAATGCTCCTTCTGTGTTCCAGTCCTTCATGCATGACATTTTCCGAGAATATCTGGATAAATTTATGATTGTGTATCTGGATGACATTTTGGTCTTTTCTGAGGACTGGGAGTCCCATGTGAAGCAGGTCAGGATGGTATTTCAGGTCCTGCGTGCTAATGCCTTATTTGTGAAGGGCTCAAAATGTCTCTTCGGAGTACAGAAGGTTTCCTTTTTGGGTTTTATTTTTTCTCCTTCTACTATTGAGATGGACCCAGTCAAGGTCCAAGCTATTCATGACTGGACTCAGCCTACATCTGTTAAGAGTCTTCAGAAGTTCTTGGGTTTTGCTAATTTTTACCGTCGCTTCATTGCTAATTTTTCTGGCGTGGTTAAACCCTTGACGGATTTGACCAAGAAGGGTTCTGATGTGACTAATTGGTCTCCTGCGGCCGTGGAAGCCTTTCGGGAGCTGAAGCGCCGGTTTTCTTCGGCTCCAGTTTTGTGTCAGCCTGATGTCTCTCTTCCTTTTCAGGTCGAGGTTGATGCTTCTGAGATTGGAGCAGGGGCTGTTTTGTCGCAGAGAAGCTCTGATTGCTCTGTGATGAAGCCTTGTGCTTTCTTTTCAAGAAAGTTTTCGCCTGCCGAGCGGAATTATGATGTTGGTAATCGGGAGTTGTTGGTAGTGTTGAGCATTCCGATGCTGCAAGTATCGGGTATCGGCCGATACTTGCTGTATCGGAATTCCGATACCGGGATTCCGATACTCTTGTGGTATCGGGTATCGGGTATCGGAACAACATTAATGTTAAAATGTGTAAAATAGAGAATTAAAATAAAAAATATCGCTATACTCACCTGTCCGACGCAGCCGGGACCTCAGCGCAGGAACCGGCAGCGTTGTTTGTTTAAAATTCCCGCTTTTACATGGTTACGCGAAGTCCCGGCTTGTGATTGGTCAGGGCGGCCATGTTGCCGGGCCGCGGACCAATCACAGCAAGCCGTGACGAAAATACGTCACGGCTTGCTGTGATTGGTCCGCGTCCCGGCAACATGGCCGCCATTAACCAATCACAAGCCGTGACGTCACGGGAGGCTGGAAACGCGCTCATTTTAAAAAGGGCGCGTGTCCAGCCTCCCGTGACGTCACGGCTTGTGATTGGTTGCGTCGCGGTCAACCAATCACAAGCCGGGAGGCTGGACACGCGCCCATTTCAAAATGAGCGCGTCCAGCCTCCCGGCTTGTGATTGGTTGATCGCGGCGCAACCAATCACAAGCCGTGACGTCACGGGAGGCTGGACACGCGCCCATTTCAAAATGAGCGCGTCCAGCCTCCCGGCTTGTGATTGGTTGATCGCGGCGCAACCAATCACAAGCCGTGACGTCACGGGAGGCTGGACACGCGCCCATTTTAAAATGAGCGCGTGTCCAGCCTCCCGTGACGTCCCGGCTTGTGATTGGTCAGGGCGGCCATATTGCCGGGACGCGGACCAATCACAGCAAGCCGTGACGTAATTTCGTCACGGCTTGCTGTGATTGGTCCGCGTCCCGGCAACATGGCCGACCTGACCAATCACAAGCCGGGAATTCACGTAACCAAGTAATAGCGCGATTTTTAAACAAACAACGCTGCCGGTTCCCTCGCTGAAGTCCCGGCTGCGTCGGACAGGTGAGTATAGCAATATTTTTTATTTTAATTCTTTCTTTTACACATTTATATGGTTCCCAGGGCCTGAAGGAGAGTTTCCTCTCCTTCAGACCCTGGGAACCATCAGGGATACCGTCCGATACATGAGTCCCATTGACTTGTATTGGTATCGGGTATCGGTATCGGATTGGATTCCGATACTGTGACGGTATCGGCCGATACTTTCCGATACTGATACTTTCAAGTATCGGACGGTATCGCTCAACACTAGTTGTTGGCTATGAAGTGGGCATTTGAGGAGTGGCGACATTGGCTCGAGGGAGCTAAGCATCGTGTGGTGGTCTTGACTGATCACAAAAATCTGATTTATCTCGAGTCTGCCAAGCGGCTGAATCCTAGACAGGCTCGTTGGTCGTTGTTTTTCTCCCGTTTCGATTTCGTGGTCTCGTACCTGCCTGGTTCGAAGAACGTGAAGGCTGATGCTCTTTCTAGGAGTTTTGTGCCTGACTCTCTGGGAGTTTCAGAGCCGGCTGGTATCCTCAGAGAGGGAGTTATTTTGTCTGCCATTTCCCCAGATTTGCGACGAGTGGTGCAGAAATTTCAGGCAGATAGACCTGACCGTTGCCCACCAGAGAGACTGTTTGTCCCAGATAGATGGACCAGCAGAGTTATTTCCGAGGTTCATTCTTCGGTGTTGGCAGGCCATCCTGGGATTTTTGGTACCAGTGATTTGGTGGCTAGGTCCTTCTGGTGGCCTTCCTTGTCGCGGGATGTGCGTTTTTTTGTGCAGTCCTGTGGGATTTGTGCTCGGGCTAAGCCTTGCTGTTCTCGTGCCAGCGGTTTGCTTTTGCCTTTGCCTGTCCCGAAGAGGCCTTGGACGCACATTTCCATGGATTTTATTTCGGATCTTCCAGTCTCTAAGAGAATGTCTGTCATCTGGGTGGTGTGTGATCGTTTTTCCAAAATGGTCCATTTGGTGCCCTTGCCTAAGTTGCCTTCCTCCTCCGATTTGGTTCCTCTATTTTTTCAGAATGTGGTTCGCTTGCATGGCATCCCTGAAAATATTGTGTCTGACAGAGGATCCCAGTTTGTGTCCAGATTTTGGCGGATCTTTTGTGCTAAGATGGGCATTGATTTGTCTTTTTCGTCGGCCTTCCATCCTCAGACGAATGGCCAAACCGAGCGAACTAATCAGACCTTGGAAACTTATTTAAGATGTTTTGTTTCTGCTGATCAGGATGATTGGGTGACTTTTTTGCCATTGGCCGAGTTTGCCCTTAATAATCGGGCTAGTTCTGCTACTTTGGTTTCGCCTTTTTTTTGCAATTCTGGTTTTCATCCTCGTTTTTACTCGGGTCAGGTCGAGCCTTCTGACTGTCCTGGGGTGGATTCTGTGGTGGATAGGTTGCAGCAGATTTGGAACCATGTGGTGGACAATTTGAAGTTGTCACAGGAGAAGGCTCAGCGCTTTGCCAACCGCCGTCGCGGTCTTGGTCCCCGACTTCGTGTTGGGGATTTGGTATGGCTGTCTTCTCGGTATGTTCCTATGAAGGTCTCCTCTCCTAAATTCAAGCCTCGCTTCATCGGTCCTTATAAGATTTTGGAAATCCTTAACCCGGTGTCATTTCGTTTGGACCTCCCAGCGTCGTTTGCCATTCATAACGTGTTCCATAGGTCTTTGTTGCGGAGGTATGTGGTGCCTGTGGTTCCTTCTGTTGAGCCCCCTGCCCCGGTGCTGGTTGAGGGCGAATTGGAGTACGTGGTGGAGAAGATCTTGGATTCTCGTATTTCTAGACGGAGGCTTCAGTATTTGGTTAAGTGGAAGGGCTATGGTCAGGAGGATAATTCCTGGGTTGTCGCCTCTGATGTTCATGCGGCCGATTTGGTTCATGCCTTCCATGTGGCTCATCCTGATCGCCCTGGGGGTTTTGATGAGGGTTCGGTGACCCCTCCTCAAGGGGGGGGGTACTGTTGTGAACTCTGTTTTTGGGCTCCCTCTTGTGGTCACAAGTGGTACTGTGTGAGTGCTGTCTTTGGGCTCCCTCTGGTGGCTCTTTGTGTCATTCTGCAGGTCTGTGGCTGGTTCAGCTGTCTCGTTATCTGTTAGCTGGTTTCCTATTTAGCTCACCTGGACTTTCAGTGGTTGCCTTCTGTCGATGTATTCAGTGCTATTTTGATCTCTCCTGAATCCCTTCGTTATCAGTCTCGCCAAGAGAAGCTAAGTTTCTGTTTGGTTATTTTTTGCTTATCAGTGTTCAATATGTTTCTTGGTTATTTATTTGTCCTTGTCCAGCTTGCTAATATGTGATTTCCTTGCTTGCTGGTAGCTCTAGGGGGCTGAGTTTCTCCCCTCACACCATTAGTTGGTGTGGGGGTTCTTGTATTCTCAGCGTGGATATTTTGTATAGGGTTTTTTACTGACCGCACAGTTCCCTGCCTGTCTTCTGCTATCTAGTATTAGTGGGCCTCATTTGCTGAATCTGTTTTCATTTCTACATTTTGTATTTTCCCCTTACCTCACCGTTATTATTTGTTGGGGGCTTCCTATATCTTTGGGGTCATTTCTCTGAGGCAAGTGAGGTCTTACTTTCTCTATAGGGGTAGCAAGTTTCTCAGGCTGCGTCGAGACGTCCAGGAATTTAGGCACGTTCACCGGCTACCTTCAGTGTGTTTGGTTAGGATCAGGTTTGCGGTCAGTCCAGTTACCACCTCCCTAGAGCTCGTTCTATGTTCAGTAACTTAGCTAGTTCATTCTGTGATCCTCAGCCACTAAGGATCATAACAGGGACATCTCACTTTGAAATGTTTTGGAGCTCAATAACTCAATGTTATACAGGCCTTATCGACAGGCCCACCCAAATTCTTCTTTTACTAATGTCGTACAGTAGAGGACATAAATCACTTTGAAATTGTTTGGAGCCTATCTTCTAGATTATGTGAATCTTTGGAATCCAATTTCTCATGGGCACCTTTATACCTAGCTTGAGACACGCATCTGTTAAACCTATCTTCTGATGAGCATCAAGTGCCATCTGGTAATTGATGTTGGACAAATGAATAATCGTTGTAGGCTGGATCCTGGATCTCGTACTTCCCATAGCTGCCCTGTTATTGATCTTGTTATACATTCCCATTCCTGCCATCATCATGGCCCTTTTCCTGATCAACTGGTAGAGGACATACAGTACAGTACATACAGTAGGGGACATGTCACTTTGAAATTGTTTCGAGCACCTACTCAATGTTATACAAGCCTTATCGACAGGCCCAAAAAACATTCTTCTGTTACTAACGTCATACAGAAAGGTACATCTCACTTTGAAATTGTTTGGAGCATCTACTCAATGTTATACAGGCCCTATCGACAGGCCCAAAAAACATTCTTCTGTTACTAACGTCATACAGTAGGAGACATCTTACTTTGAAATTGTTTGGAGCCTATCTTCTAGATTATGTGCATCTTTGCATACAATTTCTCACAGGCATCTTTTAACCTAGCTTGAGACATGCATCTGTTGCACCTATCTTCTGACGAGCATCAAGTGCTCTCTTGTAATTGGTGTTGGGTAAATGAGTAATCATTATAGGCTGGATTCTGGGTCAAGTTACACCTATCTTCTGACGAGCATCAAGCTCTCTCTGGTAATTGGTGTTGGGTAAATGAGTAATCGTTGTAGGCTGGATCCTGGATATCGTACTTCCCATAGCTGCCCTGTTTTTTATCCTGTTGTACTTTCCCAATGTTGTACATTGATCAGTTCATGTAGCGACACATCGGCCATATTTCTCCATCAAACCTGCACCTTGCCAGCAGCAACCAGAGGAAAGAGGGCGTTCCAACGCCATGGACAATCTCCTAAATTATACAGGCCTTATTCACAGTAAAATAATTTTACTTTACGTTACTAACCGGGACTAAGGTAACTAAGGGGAGATCTCAGTTTGAAATTGTTTTAAGCATCTCGTCAATGTTATACAGGCCTTATCAAAAGGCCCAAAAGAATCCTTCTGTTACTAATGTCATACAGTAGGGGACATCACACTTTGAATTTTTTTTGAGCACCAACTCAATGTTTTACAGGCCTTATTGACAGACTCCCAAAAATCTTCTATTACTAACATCATACAGTAGGGGACATGTCACTTTGAATTGTTTGGAGTATCTGCTCAATGTTATACAGGCCTTATCTACAGGCCCCAAAAATCCTTCTGTTACTAATGTCATACAGTAAGGGACCTGACCTTAAAATTGTTAGTAGCATAACTTCTTTGTCATACAGGCCTCATCCACACTCAAACAATTCTTTTTTCTGTGACAAACACTATACAGCATGTCATATTTAAACTTTGAATTTACTGTAGCTGAAAATCAGCTGTTTGCAGTGGTGGGGCAGAGTTTCAAATCTAACTTTTTGCTGCTAATTCTGTGCTCCTACCACACTATCTGAGCAACAGATCAACATGCATTACTGTGGAAATCGCACTGCGCAAAAATTCAGACCAGCGGACCTCAACAATCATTAGCCTCCCCATAAATTGTATGTGTTGCTTCTTTCACCTCCTCTGTTATTGTGCAAACTACTGAGATGCAGATCTTCGACCGCAGAACCTTAGCTTCTTTACCCATTCCAGTGACGCTGACTGAGAGCCCACCATTAGCTGTAACGGAAGCGGACATGTTTTTGACTGATCTCAGAGACTGAGCACACCACAACTTTTACAATCCACCTTTACATCGCCACCTGCACCTCTCTCACGGTCCAGCAGTTTGTCTCGTTCACCATACTCTGCCCTCTCTCAGCACTGCAGATAGCCCATGGTATCACAGTTATGGTCACATAAAATATTGTTTCCTCCTACGCATGACAAAGCTAAGAGGTTGAATACTATCTCCAATCTGTTGACGAAGAAAATGCTGCCTTTCCGCCTGGTAAATGCAGACTGTTTCCAAAACCTGATGGCCGTCGTAGTCCCCCAGTACCAATTTCCCATTCACCATTACTTTTCTAAGATGGCTATGACTGCACTACACCAGCATGTTGCAGACAACATCATCCATTACTTGACTAAATCTTTGTCTGCCAGGGTGCATTTCACCACAGACGCTTGGACGAATAAGCATAGCCAAGGGCATTACATCTCGCTTACTGGGCACTGGGTGACTCTGGTGGCTGTGGGAGCAGGTGGGCAAAAGGCAGTTCCACAAGTCTTTGAATCCCCATGGCTTGTGGGTCAAACTCTGTATTTAACTGTTCCTCCACTGCTTCTGGCTCCTCCACCTCATCTAGGGCCTCCACCTGTGCCCTCAACATTTCCCTTAATCACACACGTGTTTCAACAGTGCAGATAGAATATCTCCATTATGGACCGACCTGGGTTGGAGTAGCGGTATTACAACCACTAGGGGCAGCACCAGCAGGTAGTGTAGTCGGGAATAGCCAGGGGACAGTACACAGGAGTATACAAAGAAAGGTTGCACTCTATCGTGTCAAAGCATGTCGAATATGAAATACATGAAATATGAATAGAAAAATGGCTTTTAAAACATTAGGAAAAATATTTGCACAGAATTTGCCCAAATAGTGTGAGCCCATGCATTCTGTAATGCTGTAGATATGCCCCCGATGTGACCTGACAGGTAAGAAAAACAGGTTATATTATACTCACCCAGGGGTGGTCCCGGAGCAGTCCGGTCCGATGGGCGTCGCAGTCCGGGTCCGGAGCCTCCTATCTTCATATGATGACGTCCTCTTCTTGTCTATTAGCCAGGCTGAGTACATGTGGGGGTTGCCTGGTTACTAGGTAATACCCACGTGTAATCAACCTGGCTAATAGCTGTAAATCATGCTGCTGAGGCGACGAAAACTTAATCTCCGAGCAGTCATAAATACTCGGAGACCACCTGAGCGTGCTCAGGAAAACCCGAGCAATGAGTACACTCGCTCATCACTAGTAGAATGCCTAATTTTCATCAAGATGAAGAAGTCATGGATCTCCAAGGAATTTTACTCCACAATCGCAGAATGTACATACTAGGTGATATTGCATTTTTTGGTGTGATGCATTAATGTCACATAACTGCACTCTGTGATATCTTTAGTGAGGCTTATGTGCCTGCTGTGGTTGCTGCTGGTGCTGGTGTTAATCCAAATTTGTGGAAATGAAACATTCATGGTTGGTCTACATCAAGAGGGTTGGCTGTAGCAGAAGACGTGTCAGTCTCAATTATACTATTTCTATTCTCGTGACACTTATTCCACTTCGGTTGGGTCAGGCCATCATTTTTAGAAATGTAAAAACTCTAGGTTGGATGTCAATCTGCTAGATTGGGTTTAGTGGAAGACCTATTGGACCCTATTATAATATTTCTACTGTGGTGAAATTGATGCCACTTCTGTGTTGTAAGGCCCTCATTTGTTTAAAGGTGAACACTCCTGGTTGGGTACCCATCTGCTGGATTGGGTGTAGTGGAAGACCTGTCAGACTATTTCCACTGTGGTGAAATTGATGCCACTTTCATGGTGTCAATAATGTTTGGAATTGTGAACACTCCTGGTTGCGTGTAGCCTGTAGCAGTATGCCACCGACATCGTCAGGCCTCCACTTCCTTTGACTCAACTACCTGTGTTACTATCATTAAAATTGTTAGACAATGGTAGTCTACAATACTGATATTTGTGCCACCTGAGTGCGGCTCAGCATGAAAGCAGGTAGAGGTGTTTCATGTGGTATCAGGGCTCCCAGCAAAGAAGGCCTACACTGATCCCTCACGTGCCTCATCTTACTGTGACTTTCATTTGAAAGCTGTAAATGCTGTCCCAGACCCCAATACCTCATGCCTGGCTGATTGCTGCAGTTCCATGCTAAAATTTGTACTGTGGGTGAATTGAGGCCACTTTCCTGGTGTCTGTCCCTCATTTGCTGTTGGCAGAATTTGGGGCTATGATAAGGTGTTGTGCACGTGTTTGCTTTTGCCTCCCATTGATTGTAATGGCGTTCGGTTATGTTCGGCGAATATGACAAATTAAACAGCGAATATTGCAAATCTAGCGATCGTAATCTGAACCGAACATTGAAATATTCGCTCATCTCTAATAGTCAGGGACCTGACTTTAAAATAGTTTGTAGCATCTAGTGTGTTATAGATGCCTGATCCAGAGGCCACAAAAACTTCTTCTATTCCTAGTGTCACACAGTAGGGAACCTGACTTTAAAATAGTTTGTAGCATCTAGTGTGTTATAGAGGCCTGATCCATAGGCCACCAAAAATTCTTCTGTTATTAACGTCATACAGTAGGGGACCTGATTTTAAAATAGTTTGTAGCATTTCGTGTGTTACAGAAGCAGACACCTAGTGATGCATCCATGATGAGCGATGCATCCTCAGCCACAACTTTGCCTCCGACCAGCAGTGTCTGTGGGTCTGCAGCTCGCAGGGGTGGTTAAGGTTGCTTTGCCTGGGCCTTTTTTGAAACTGCAAAGGATGAGCCAACGTAATCTGCCAACTTTGCAAGAAAAAGGTAAAAAGTTGAGGTAAAAAGTGCAATAATTTGACTACTACATGTATGAACCTTCACATGCGCAGTCAACATGCTTTACTGTTGGAATCCCACTGCACAAAAATGCAGAACAGTGGACCTCAACAACCATCAGCCACTCCATCAATCGCATCTGCTGCTTCTTCCTCCTCTGTTATGGTGCCAATGATTGAGACGCAGGATTCTTTACCCGCTCCAGTCATGCTAACTGAGAGCTCACAATTACCCAGTCGCCATTACTTTTTAAGAAAGCTGTGCCTGCACTACACTAGCATATTGCAGACAACATCACCCATTCCTTGACAAAATCTCTGTCTGCCAGAGTACATTTCACCACAGACACTTGGACAAGAAAGCATGGCCAAGGGCGTTACATATCGCTGACTGGGCACTGGTTTCTCTGCCACTATCGTGGCCTGAGTGAGCTGCTACAGAAAGCACATAAGCTGTGTGCTCATTTCCGCATTCACACCCCTCTCGTCATCAAATTGCATTGATACAGAGGTCTTTGTCCATGCCAGTTAAAAGGTTGATAAGCAATGTGTCGACACGGTGGGATTCCACTTTGCCCATGTTGCAGCGAATGTCATGTTGTATAGCCTGGGCTAACACAGTGCGGACGTGGCGCATATCACATTTACAGAGTAGGCACAGATTAACCCCTTCATGACCTTGGGATTTTCCGTTTTTCCGTGTTCGTTTTTCGCTCCCCTCCTTCCCAGAGCCATAACTTTTTTATTTTTCTGTCAATTTGGCCATGTGAGGGCTTATTCTCTGTGGGATGAGTTGTACTTTTGAATGACATCATTGATTTTACCATGTCGTGTACTAGAAAACGGGAAAAAAATTCCAAGTGTGGTGAAATTGCAAAAAAAGTGCAGTCCCAGACTTGTTTTTTGCTTGGCTTTTTTGCTAGGTTCACTAAATGCTAAAACTGACCTGCCATTATGATTCTCCAGGTCATTACGAGTTCATAGACACCTAACATGACTAGGTTATTTTTTATTTAAGTGGTGAAAAAAAAATTCAAACTTTGCTAAAAAAAAAAAAAAAAAAAAAAAAAATTGCACCATTTTCCGATACTCGTAGTGTCTCCATTTTTCATGATCTGGGGTCGGTTGAGGGCATTTTGGTGCAGATAGGTTCTTTTGATCGCCCGTTATTGCATTTTAATGCAATGTCGCGGTGACCAAAAATACGTAATTCTGGCGTTTCGAATTTTTTTCTTGCTACGCTGTTTAGTGATCAGGTTAATGCTTTCTTTTATTGATAGATTGGGCGATTCTGAACGCGGCAATACCAAATATGTGTGTAGGTTTGATTTTTTTTATTGATTTATTTTGAATGGGGCGAAAGGGGGGTGATTTAAACTTTTATATTTTTTTATTTTTTTCACATTTTTTTTTACTTTTTTTTAACTTTTGCCATGCTTCAATAGCCTCCATAGGAGGCTAGAAGTTGGCACAATGCGATCAGCTCTGCTACATAGCAGCAATCATCAGATCGCTGCTATGCAGCAGAAATGCAGGTGAGCTATGAGCGCCGACCACAGGGTGGCACTCACAGCTACCGGCGATCAGTAACCATAGAGGTCTCAAGGACCTCTATGGTTACTCTGCAGAAGCATTGCTGACCCCTGATCATGTGACAGGGGGCAGCGATGCGCTCATTTCCGGCCGCCCGGCTGGAAGCGCCGGTTAAATGCCACTGTCTGCGTTTGACAGCGGCATTTAACTAGTTAATAGCAGCGGGTGAATCGCGATTTCACCCGCCGCTATTGCGGGCACATGTCAGCTGTACAAAACAGCTGACATGTCCTGGCTTTGATGCGGACTCACCGCCGGAGCCCTGCATCAAAGCGGGGGATCTGACCTCGGAAGTACTATCCCGTCCGAGGTCAGAAAGGGGTTAAGGACCTCTGCACCCTTCTGCATAGTTTTGAAATGACTACTAAGATGGTTACTGTTGACAACGCCATCATCAGCATCACTATTCCGGTCATCTATATGCTGGAGCAGACATTGTATAGCCTGCTGTAGGAGATTGTAATCCCAGAAGAAGAGGAGGAAAGAGAGGAGAATGCGGAAGGGATAGCATTGTCTCTAAGTTCCAGACTGTCATCACACAGGCTGGTGTCAAAGGAGGGTAGATTACTGAGATCAAGAGGGGATCTAGTGATAACAGACAAACTGTTATCGAAGGTGCAAGATCCGAGGAACAAATTGGGTCAGAAGAGATAATGGGCGAGTAACTGTCAGATGAAGAAGATAATCCCCCCTCTCTGTTGTTCGTGGTTGGAGGGAGGGAACAGAAGAAACAAGCATCACTGTAACCCAGCCACCAAAACAGTATGGGCTTGGATCTCTTGGCAATGGAGCATAATAGTACAGTAGGGTCAGTCATCGTTGAGCGGGGGCTGTGTATAAGGTGCCAATCTCTGCAGGCAGGTAGGCATTCAGTTCAGGGTTTATCCATAGGGTGAACGTAGTGTGCACTTTTTAGTGTGGTGTTTGTACAGGTTGTTGGTCCCCTTTTAAATTTAATAATAAAAGTTATGTTTTATAGTTGTAGCGCCCCCACTGCCGCAGGGCCGAGGGGTACCCGGTACCGGGCCTCTGAGTCTCTGCTCTGGGGTTGTCACGGCGGCTAGGCCCCGGTCCGTGACCCTGCCGTGGGGCGCACAGTGAATAGCAGGTGTGGATATGGATGATGGTGGTGATGCTGTGGTGGTGCGGTGCAATAAATAACGAGGACACCAGGTTGCAGTCTCTTTACCTCTTTACTGAAGATCTCTGGGTCCTCAGTCCGGAACACGGTTCACCAGGCTGCACAAGTCCGGCCGGTCCAATGGCACCTCCAGAGTTCTCTTCACAGGTGGAAATCGGTGCCTTCCTACTAGCGCTATGTGTTGTGGTCCTTCCCTGCTGTGCTTACGGAAAGTCCCCCACAACTGTTGTGTCTGTTTCTTAAGTTCCCTCACAACTCGATTAGATGATGTTCTGCTAATCCTCCGTCCCTCCCTGGTGTTCTGGTTGGGACGGCACCCGTTTGACGGGTAGGCTCGGAGCTCTTCCGGGACCCTAGAGTCGCCCCTCTCCACAAGTTGCCCCCCAAGACTGCATAGGTGATATGTGTTAGACAGCCCGCCTTAGACTGACTGTCCTGCCGCTGTTTGGAGTATTGCTTGAAGCTGAATGTTATTCTACTCCCTCGGCGTTCCGGCCACCGGTAGTGCGCCTCAGTAGGATGTTGCTTCGGTCTTACAGCACGACTCCTACTGGTATTTCTCCTTTGCGTGATCTCGTTTCTCACTCAGCACAATCTATCTCGCTTCTAATCCTTTCTTGGGCACCGCCGCTACCCGGAGCAGGCACGGTCCCGTTACGTTCTTTCTTGTTGCCAAGCCTGTCAGGATCCCACCCCTGACAGAGACCCTACTGTATCTTCCCCTACAACACCCTCTGCCACAATGTGTTGCCTGGTTCCAACCCAGTCAGCTTTCTCATCTAACTTCCTGCCTGACCCCCAGTTTACCCACTATGGTGGGGAGTGGCCTAATGAATAGCACCCTTAGCTCCCCCCGGAGGCCCAGCTGTGAAATGTATTGGTGTCTGTGATACCTGATCAGATGAACTCCTTCAGTGCCATCAGACGCACCATAGCTCCCCATAGTGGCGGAGCCACAGTACTGCAACGACCAGGACTCTGGGGCGCTGCATATCGATTTATTATTGGGGGTTTTTCATGTTAGCCTAATCACAGACTCTTAAAGTTATATGTATAATTATACCAATACTTTGATATACAATTACTGATTAAAAAATTAGTTATTGGCTTGCTGTGTGCACATTATTATATACTGTATATCCTGAAACTTTATCATATCTTATGTGTTTTTAAAAAATATATACTTGTTTAAATAAATTTGTACTTTTTTCTATATACTATGATCTGAGTTACTCCTGTATTTTGCTCCTGAGTCTTATTGTATCTATGGAGTCTGAATCATTCTTTATGTGCTGGGTTACTACTTAGTACCCCCACTCAATGGCATCTATTATGCACCTGGGTTTGTTTGTATACATAATCACAGACTCTCCCTATAGGCTGCTTTCACTCTCCCTACGCTCAAACTACGGTGTTTCCGGCTGTAATGTGCACAAGATGGCATCGGCAGGGTTTAAACATCTCCTATGACACCATAAGGCCAGACAATCAAATTAACACCACACCAAAGATGGCACCGGCATTACTGTGATTGCCTGATTGCTAGGGAATCCCCACATGTACTTATGCTGGCTAACAGATGTAAATCATTCAGCTGCGGCAAGAAAAAAAAACTAAATCTCCTAGCACTAAAAAATACTCGGGGGACCCACGAGCATGCTTGAGAAATCTCGAGTAACGAGTATATTCGCTCATCACTACTTATACTATATAATTCTTGGAAAACGCCATTAAGTTATAAAAAAAAGTAGTAGAAATACATAATTTGTGTTAGCATTATGAAAGACATTAGAGAGTAAATGAAAGATTTCACATAATTTTCAATTAGGAGAGTTAGGTGCAATTCCTTCTAAATATAGTGATAGTGTAAAATAGAAAGGATCACTGTTAAAAGGACTCTAAATTCTTGGAATTTTTTTCCTTTCCTTGCTCTATTTTCATTCTATAAAGTATGCACAGAAGATCACCAATTTTGGAAACTGTAATCATTTCAGTGGTCTCTTCTACCGAGCCTTCTAGGTGAAACTGCTTCTTATAAAGGTATCCTTTATGAGCAGGGATGACATGCCAGTGTCCAACATTTAACTGGCAGTGTACCCACTTCCTTTAATACCCAGCTCTCAAAACTTACACTGATCAGTATGCAGGCAGACAAGTAGTCTTTTAATGGGTTCATAGAATAAAACGTTGCATTCAGCTTCATCTAAACAGAATTATTATGCGGCACATTTAAATATTCAACATATAGATTTGTTTTGGGTAATTAACACAGAGAAGTCCATTCATAATTGGTATTTTATACATCTTCACAATATCCAGAATTGGTTCTAATACCTTTTAATAGAAGACTGTATTGCTTAAAAAGCTTTGAATGAAATTCTAAGATTCCTAAGGGTGACTCACACTCAAGGGTTTTTTTAACTCATTTTTTAGGAGGGTTGGCTAATAAATGCTGTGACTTCAAGTTTTCTGTAAGACAGTTGGCAAGTTTAAATGCAATACATATACTTTTTTATTACTTTTTTTCTGTAACACCAGAGTCCCTGAATGCCTCTGCTCCTCCTACCCATCCAAGCTGCCCTGCTGCCCCCTCCATGTACCAGGGTCTGCATGCCATGCAAGTTGTCTGGCGGAGTGCACATTCCTAAAGTGCCACCAGCCTATTGGCTAGTGAAAAATTGAATACTTAAGGCACCTCCACTTGCTGGGAGGTGCCTGACTAACAGTTGAAGTTAGTCAGTCTGCAAGCTGCTAGCTTGTTATTAGGTCCATTTACCAAGTCAAGTTAAACCTGTACCAGTACCAGTTCTGCTTTCAAGTATCTGTCTTGTCTGGAAGAATCCTGAAATGGCTCCAGCAGTACGAGAATCCCGAAACCGCTCTGGTGGTATCTGTGCCTGAAACCCACACTACTAGTTCTGGTTCCAGAGTCTGTCCAATCTGAACAAGCATCTACGTTAATACCATCTGCATGCGCTCCTGCCTTGGACTCCGAGTCCATTTCTGCTGTTTTTACCCTTGGGGTCAGCTACTGTGCTACCAGGATCTGTCCTGGAGTAGCACCTGCATCCATCTGGGCTCAAATCTAACCTCACCATCATCAGCTATAGTGAAAACTCAGGTGGTCACTTAGTCACATTCGTCCAGGTTCTCTTCCGCCTGTGGCGCAGTGGTGGAGCCACGATTCACAAGTGTGACATTTTCTTTTTATTCAGTACTCAAAAAAGTCACACAAATAAACACAAATTGAAACATTCTCAAGGTATGGTATTATACTCCTATAGACATCCTTTTTTTCCTGTTAAAAATGCATATTTTATTGTTTCATTATGTATTTTGTTGTGTCTTTGATAATACAAGTTTTGTGATTTCCATGCCACTTTTGCAATGATAGAATAGATTTCTCAAAGATGCATTCACCAATGGAGTTCAGGATCGCATTTAAACATGTCTTTTGGGGGTTATTATTATTATTATTTATTATTATAGCGCCATTTATTCCATGGCGCCTTACTTGTGAGGATGGGTATACATAATAAAAACAACTACAATAATCTTGAACAATACAAGTCACAACTGGTACAGGAGGAGAGAGGACCCTGCCCACGAGGGCTCACAATTTACAAGGGATGGGTGAGGATACAGTAAGTGAGGATAGAGCTGGTCGTGCAGTGGTTTGGTCGATCGGTGGTTACGGCAGGTTGTAGGCTTGTCGGAAGAGGTGGGTCTTCAGGTTCTTTTTGAAGGTTTCGATGGTAGGTGAGAGTCTGATATGTTGTGGTAGAGAGTTCCAGAGTAGGGGTGATGCACGAGAGAAATCGTGTATGCGATTGTGGGAAGAGGAGATAAGAGGGGAGTAGAGAAAGAGATCTTACGAGGATCAGAGCTTGCATGCAGGAAAGTACCGGGAGACGAGGTCACAGATATATGGAGGAGACAGGTTGTGGACAGCTTTGTCTGTCATGGTTAGGCTTTTGTACTGGAGTCTCTGGGTAATGGGGAGCCAGTGAAGGGATTGACAGAGGGGAGAGGCCAGGGAATAGCGGGGGGATAGGTGGATTAGTTGGGCAGCTGAGTTTAGAATAGATTGGAGGGGTGCGAGAGTGTTAGAGGGGAGGCCACAGAGCAGGAGGTTACAGTAGTCGAGGTGGGAGATGATGAGGGCATGGACTAGGGTTTTTGCAGAATGTTGGTTTAGGAATGCACAGATCTGTTAAATATTTTCGAGTTGAAGGCGGCAGGAAGTGGAAAGGGCTTGGATATGTGGTTTGAAGGAGAGATCAGTGTCAAGGATGACCCCGAGACAGTGAGCTTGTGGGACTGGGGAGAGTGGGCAGCCATTTACTGTAATGGATATGTTCGTTGGGGGGGTCATGTGAGATGGGGGAAAGATGATGAATTCTGTTTTGTCTATGTTAAGATTTAGAAATCTAGTGGAGAAGAAGGATGAAATAGCAGATAGACATTGAGGGATTCTGGTCACTAGGGTGGTGATATCTGGCCCAGAGATGTAGATCTGTGTGTCATTAGCATAGAGATGATACTGAAAACCGTGAAATTCTATGAGCTGTCCCAGGCCAAACGTGTAAATGGAGAAGAGTAGAGGCCCTAGAACTGAACCTTGCAGGACTCTGACAGATAGGGGGCGAGGTGAGGAGGTGGTATGTGAGTGGGAGGCGCTGAATGTCCGGTCAGTTAGGTATAACGAGATCTAGGATAGGGCCAAGTCTGAGATGCCAAGGGATGAGAGGGTCCGCAGCAACAGGGAATGGTCCACTGTGTCAAAGGCAGAGGACACGTCCAGGAGGAGGAGGATAGAGTAGTGTCGCTTGCTCTTGGCAGTTGATAGGTCATTGGTGACCTTAGTTTGGGCAGTTTCAGTGGAGTGGTGTGACCGGAAGCCTGATTGTAAGCGGTCGAAGAGGGAGCAGGAAGATAAATGGGAGGACAGTTCAAGATGGACATGTTGTTCCAGTAGTTTTGAGGCATAGGGGAGAAGGATATAGGGCGATAGCTAGATACTGAGGATGGGTCAAGAGAGGGCTTTTTGAGGATAGGTGTGATTGAGGCATGTTTAAAGCTTGAGTGGAAAACACCAGTTGTTAGTGATAGGTTGAAGAGATGGATTAGGGTTGGGATGAAGATTGTGGTGAGGTTTGGGATGAAGTGGGATGGGATAGGGTCAAGTGCACAGGTTGTGAGATGCGATCTTGAGAGTAGAGTGGAGAGTCAATCTTCTGTAATGGTGGAGAAGTTGGTTTTGGAGGTGGAGGGCTGGGTAGTTGGGAGGAAGGGCTCTGGGGGTTGTCGACTAAAACTGTCTCTGATGTTTTCAATCTTCTGCTTGAAAAATGAGGCAAAGTCTTCAGCTGAGATGAGTGGTGAGGGAAGGGGTGCTGTGGGACGGAGGAGAGAATTGAAGGTGTTGAATAACTGTTTAGGGTTGTGAGTAGGGTTGAGCGAAACGGATCGGTCAATTTCAAAAATCGCTGACTTTCGGCAAAGTCGGGTTTCGTGAAACCCGACACGATCCCAGTGTGGGATCGGCCATGCTGTCGGCGATCTTCGCGCCAAAGTCGCATTTCGTATGACGCATTCAGCGCAATTTCTCAGCCAATGAAGGAAGACACAGAGTTTGGGCAGCGTGATGACATAGGTCTCGGTCCCCACCATCTTAGAGAAGGGCATGACAGTGATTGGCTTGCTTTCTGCGGCGTCACAGGGGCTATGAAGGGGCATGCACGCCTACCGCCATCTTACTTCTGCCGATCTGAGCATAGGGAGAGGTTGCTGCAGCTTCGTCAGAAGCAGGGATATTGCTAGGGAGGAAAGATTAACCCCCAAACTGCTTGTGATGTAGCAATTTCCACTGTCCAACACCACCTTTTCTTTGCAGGGACAGTAGAGGCTAGATTTTTGTGCATCAGCTCTGTAGCTTATCAGGCTCCCTGATAGCTGCATTGCTGTTTGTACGCCGCTGTGCAAACCAACTGCTTTTTTAAAAGCAAAATTCCTGTTGCTCCTTTCTGCACAGTTCTATTGTTTATTTGTCCACACTTTTGTGTGCAGCAGTCCTATTTATTGCTGCCATACTTGTCCTGAGATCATTGTAGGGAAATTTTTATTGTAGTACGGTCCCATTTTTTTATATATATATCTTGCAGCCACGTTCTGCCACTTACATTGTGTAGTGTAATACAGCGGGCCTGGTTTTTTGCAGCAGTCTCCCACATAATAAAGGGAGATTTAAATTGCCCCTAAGTGGATCTGCATCAGTTCTGTTTGTCGTATATCTGCCTTCCACTTTCTGCCACTTACATTGTGTAGTGTAATACAGCAGGCCTGGTTTTTTGCAGCAGTCTCCCACATAATAAAGGGAGATTTAAATTGCCCCTAAGTGGATCAGCGTCAGTTCTGTTTGTCGTATATCTGCCTGCCATGTTCTGCCACTTACATTGTGTAGTGTAATACAGCGGGCCTGGTTTTTTAGAAACAGGAGAACCAGGAGCCAGAAGTAAATAGCCATATAAACATCTTTATTAGTACAACAGTTTTAAAAACAAACTATACGTAATCAAAGCAGGTGTTACTCAACAACACATGGATGGGGGGTAAAAAGAAAGCAAACCCCAAAGTCCCAAAACCCCCAATAGTGGAGGCGGTGCAAAGTGTAATTAGTTGGAATCAATACATGCCCTTTGGCAAGTGTAACAAAAGGAACGGTCCTTAATGTGTAGGCACCACAGCCCCCATAGTAAAGGGGCTAGTAATAGCATGGGAAGCTAAAAGCTCAATCATTGCTCAATGCATAAGTCAGGCAACCTGAAATAGGTGCATGCCATAAGCTATAATAAGCTATAATAGGTAACCCCATATGTGGCACTGCAATGGTTGACAGAAAAAAGCTTACCCTTGCGTGGGAGAAAGAGGGAGAAGGTGGTCCCGCCGGTAGATGAGCCCCGACGCGCGTTTCGCAGCGTGTACACGCTGCTTCCTCAAGGGGAAGTGTTTTTTTGCAGCAGTCTCACACACAAAAAAGGGAGATTTAAATTCTCAACAAGTTTATATACACCTTCTACCTTGTTTTATAGTACCATATAACGGTTGTTAGTTTGGTTACATTTTCCCAAAAATGTGGAAGTCTGGTGGAAGAGGCCGTGGGCGGTCATTGCCAGCTGGTAATGATGGTGGTGGTGGTGGTGGTGGAGCATCTGGTGGAGGTGGGAAAAGCAAAATAGCACCTAAGGCTCGAGTTGTTGAGCCAGCGTCATCATCTGGCTACACAAGGCCTCGAAGGCTCCCTTATCTGGGAGTTGGAAAACCGCTTTTAAAGCTGGAGCAGCAGGAACAAGTTTTGGCTTTCATTGCTGACTCAGCCTCCAGCTCTTTCGCCTCCTCTTCCGAAAGTTCGAAATATAAAAGCAGCGAGTCGTCAGTGGATGCTCCCGGTCAGGAACAAGTCGCTTCCTTGTGTCCTTCACCCAAAAAGCAAAACTGAAGGATGCGGCAGGCGACACTACAGTTTACTCCATGGAGCTCTTTACACATACCGTGCCAGGGTTAGAAAGGGAAATAGTTAACAGCCCATTACAAGATGAATCGGACATGGAGTGCACAGATGCACAGCCACAGCTAGATTATTATGCTGTTCCATTGACTCAGATCACTACATTGCCCTCGCAGTGTACTGAGCCAGAATCTGACCCTGATGAGACTACGGTGCCCCGTCCCAAACGCTATAGCACCTTACACGGTGACACAGAGGATGGTGCACAGGACATTGAAGAGGAGGTGATAGATGACCCAGTTGTTGACTCAGATTGGCAGCCATTGGGGGAAGAGGGTGCCGCTGGCAGTAGCTCTGAAGCGGAGGAGGATGATCCGCAGCAGGCATCTACATCGCAACAGCTTTCATCTGGCAGGCCCGTATCAGGCCCAAAACGTGTGTCTAAAACAAAAACAGTTTTAGGACAGGTATTCGATAGTAGGAAGAGTGCAGTGTGGCAATTTTTTAACCAAGTTCCGAATGATCAGTGCAAAGTTATCTGTAAGAAATGCTCAGAGACCTTTAGCAGAGGGAAGAATTCCCTAAATTTAAATACAACGTGCATGCGTAGACATTTAACCAGCATGCACTTGCAAGCCTGGACTAACTACCAAACGTCCCATAACGTTAGTGCACCCGCTCAGAATGAAGGTAGTTAGCAACGCTACATTGCTTCCCTCAATTTAAGCCCACCTTTTAGGACACCACCTGCAGCAAATGCGGAGGTATCGTCGCAAGGCCAAAGCAGTCAGGGAATCACCAGATTCTTGGTAGGAAACACTGTACGTAGGCCAACATCCAGAATAGCATCACCAACCCGCTCTCAATCTGCCATGTCCACCACCACCCCCGCTAGTTCCACCATATGCAGCTCTCCAGTCCAGCTCACCCTACAAGAGACTCTCGTTAGGAGAAGGAAGTACTCATCTTCTCATCCGCGTACACAGGGTTTGAACGCCCACATTGCTAGACTAATCTCATTAGAGATGATGCTCTACTGGTTGGTTGAAAGCGAAGCTTTCAAAGCCCTGATGGCCTATGCAGTACCACGCTATGACCTGCCCAGTCGACACTTCTTTGCGAGAAAAGCCATCCAAGCCCTCCACCAGCATGTCAAAGACCGCATTGTCCATGCACTCAGGCAATCAGTCAGTAGAAAGGTGCACCTCACAACAGATGCATGGACCAGTAGGCATGGCCAGGGACATTACGTGTCCATCACGGCACACTGGGTTAATGTGGTGGATGCAGGGTCCACTGGAGACAGCCATAGTGGGACAGTTCTGCCTAGCCCACGGTCTAGGAAACAGTTGGCTGTAGGCATTCGCCACCCCTCCTCCTTCAGCAGAAGCGAAAGCTCCTCCACAGAGCGAGGTCGCACGACCACTCTATCCGCAGCTGCCAGTGTTGCACACGAGGTATCCCATTATGGAACAGCTAGTGGTAAGCGTCAGCAGGCTGTGTTGGAAATTAAGTGTTCGGAAGACAACAGACACACCGCGAAAGTTCTGGCCGAGTAAGTGGAGCAAGAAACTCAGTCATGGCTGGGCAGTGTACATCTTGAGGCAGGCAAGGTAGTCAGTGATAATGGAATGAATTTTATGGCTGCCATAGCCCTTTCAGAACTGAAACACATACCTTGCCTGGCTCACACCTTGAACCTGGTGGTGCAGTGCTTCCTGAAAAGTTATCTGGGGTTACCAGCCCTGCTCCTGAAGGTGCGAAGACTTTGCTCGCACATCCGCCGGTCACCCGTACTGTTGTGAATTCCATCTGGGCTCCCTCTGGTGGCCTTTAGCGATACTGCGGGTCTGGAGATGGGCTCAGCTGCCTCATTTCCTGCTTTGCTGGTTCCTATTTAATTCCACCTGCACCTTTGTTTGTTGCCTGCTGTCGTTGTATTCAGTACTGGTTCTGATCTCTCTGGACTACCTTGTGACCTGTCTCCATCCGGAGAAGCTAAGTCTTGCTAGTTCATGTTTGCTCATTTTTCTCTTGAAAATATATGTTTCATTATATGATGAGTTCAGTCCAGCTTGCTTATATGTGATTTTTTGCTTGCTGGAAGTTCTGGGGTGCAGAGTGCACCCCTCACATCGTGAGTCGGTGTGGGGGTTCTTGTATTTTCTGCGTGGATAGTTTTTGATAGTTTTTGTACTGACCGCACAGATCCCTTGCTATCTTCTGTCTATTTAGCATTAGCGGGCCTCATTTGCTTAAACCTGTTTTTCATTACTACGTTTGTATTTTCCCCTTAACTCACCGTTATTATTTGTGGGGGCTGTCTAAACTTTGGGGTAATTTCTCTGAGGCAAGTGAGGCTTGGCTTTCTCTCTAGGGGTAGTTAGTTCCTCAGGCTGTGACGAGGCGTCTAGGTTTTTAGGTAACGCTCCACGGCTGCCTTTAGTGTGTATTGGATTCCACATCCCCAGAGCTCGTCCTAATATTCTGGTTTACCTATCAGGTCAGTTTGGTGATCCTACCACCGGATCATAACAGTACAGCAGGCCGGTAAAGAGTTAATGCATCGGAAAAGAGTTCATTTTTTTTTTTTTTTTTTCTGCAGTGTGTCTTGCCTCTCTTCTCCCCTTAATCTCTGGGTGGTTCAGAATTTAGCTGCAGCTATGGACCTTCAGAGTCTGTCTTCTAGTGTGGATCATCTCACAGCTAGAGTACAAGGCATTCAGGATTATGTAGTTCGCAGTCCTATGTCAGAGCCTAAGATACCTATTCCTGAGTTGTTCTCCGGAGACAGATCTAGGTTTTTGAACTTTAAAAATAATTGCAAATTATTTCTTTCTCTGAGACCTCGTTCCTCTGGTGATCCGGTTCAGCAAGTTAAAATTGTTATTTCTTTGTTGCATGGCGACCCTCAAGACTGGGCATTCGCCCTGGCGCCAGGAGATCCTGCATTGCATAATGTAGATGCGTTTTTTCTGGCGCTGGGTTTGCTTTATGATGAACCTAATTCTGTGGATCAGGCAGAGAAAATCTTGCTGGCTTTGTGTCAGGGTCAGGATGAAGCAGAGGTTTACTGTCAGAAGTTTAGGAAATGGTCTGTGCTCACTCAATGGAATGAGTGTGCCCTGGCAGCGATTTTCAGAAAGGGTCTTTCTGAAGCCATTAAGGATGTTATGGTGGGGTTCCCCACGCCTGCGGGTCTGAATGAGTCAATGTCATTGGCCATTCAGATTGATCGGCGTTTGCGGGAGCGCAAACCAGTGCACCATCTGGCGGTATTTTCTGAGCAGAAGCCTGAGTCTATGCAATGTGACAGGATTCTGACCAGAATTGAACGGCAAAATCACAGACGTCAGAATGGGTTGTGCTTTTACTGTGGTGATTCTGCTCATGTTAACTCAGATTGTTCTAAGCGCACAAAAAACTTCGCTAGGTCTGTCACCATTGGTACTGTACAACCTAAATTCATTTTGTCTGTTACTTTAATTTGCTCTCTGTCATCCTACTCAGTTATGGCTTTTGTGGATTCAGGTGCCGCCCTGAATTTGATGGATTTGTCTTTTGCCAGGCGCTGTGGTTTTGTCTTGGAGCCTTTGCAATTCCCTATTCCACTAAAGGGAATTGATGCCACGCCATTGGCCAAGAATAAACCTCAGTACTGGGCTCAAATGACTATGTGCATGACACCTGTACATCAGGAGGTGATTCGCTTTCTTGTGTTACATAATTTGCATGATGTTGTTGTGTTGGGTCTGCCATGGCTGCAGGCTCATAATCCAGTCCTGGATTGGAAAGTAATGTCTGTGTCAAGTTGGGGTTGCCAGGGGATTCATGGCGATTCTCCTTTGGTGTCAATTGCTTCTTCTACTCCTTCTGAAGTCCCTGAATTTTTGTCGGACTACCAGGATGTATTTGATGAGCTCAAGTCCAGTGCCCTACCCCCTCATAGGGATTGTGATTGCGCCATAAATTTGATTCCTGGTAGTAAGTTCCCTAAGGGACGACTTTTTAATTTGTCTGTACCAGAACATGCCGCTATGCGGAGTTATATCAAGGAGTCTTTGGAGAAGGGGCATATTCGCCCGTCCTCGTCCCCTTTGGGTGCCGGGTTCTTTTTTGTGGCCAAGAAGGATGGTTCTCTAAGACCCTGTATAGATTATTGCCTTCTAAATAACATCACGGTCAAATTTCAATATCCTTTGCCACGGTTGTCCGATCTGTTTGCTCGGATTAGGGGGGCCAGTTGGCTCACCAAGATAGATCTTCGTGGAGCGTATAATCTTGTGCGTATAAAGCAGGGCGACGAATGGAAAACAGCATTTAATACGCCCGAAGGCCATTTTGAATACTTGGTGATGCCTTTTGGGCTTTCTAATGCCCCTTCTGTGTTCCAGTCCTTCATGCACGACATCTTCCGAGAGTATCTGGATAGGTTTATGGTTGTGTACCTGGATGATATTTTGGTCTTTTCTGATGATTGGGAATCTCATGTGAAGCAGGTCAGGATGGTATTTCAGGTCCTGCGAGCCAATGCCTTGTTTGTGAAGGGCTCTAAATGTCTCTTCAGAGTCCAGAAGGTTTCCTTTTTGGCCTTTATTTTTTCTCCTTCTACCATTGAGATGGATCCAGTCAAGGTCCAGGCTATTCATGACTGGACTCAACCTAGATCGGTAAAGAGTCTTCAGAAGTTCTTGGGTTTTGCTAATTTTTACCGTCGCTTCATCACTAATTTTTCCAGTGTGGTTAAGCCTTTGACGGATTTGACTAAGAAGGGTTCTGATGTGACGAATTGGTCTCCTGCAGCCGTGGAGGCCTTTCAGGAGCTCAAACGTTCTTCGGCTCCTGTCTTGCGTCAGCCAGATGTCTCTCTACCTTTCCAGGTCGAGGTTGATGCTTCTGAGATTGGAGCAGGGGCTGTCTTGTCACAGAGAAGCTCTGATGGCTCTGTGATGAGGCCATGTGCTTTCTTTTCAAGAAAGTTTTCGCCTACCGAGCGGAATTATGATGTTGGTAATCGGGAGTTGTTGGCAATGAAGTGGGCATTTGAGGAGTGGCGACATTGGCTTGAGGGAGCCAAACATCGTGTGGTGGTCTTGACTGATCACAAGAATTTGACTTATCTCGAGTCTGCTAAACGGCTAAATCCTAGACAGGCTCGATGGTCGCTGTTTTTCTCCCGTTTCAATTTCGTGGTTTCATACCTTCCGGGTTCGAAGAACGTGAAGGCTGATGCTCTTTCTAGAAGCTTTGTGCCTGACTCTCCGGGAGTTTCTGAACCGGCTGGTGTCCTCAGAGAAGGGGTGATTTTGTCTGCCATCTCCCCTGATTTACGACGGGTACTGCAGGAATTTCAGGCCAATAGACCTGATAGTTGTCCATCGGAGAGACTGTTTGTCCCGGATAGATGGACCAGTAGAGTCATTTCCGAGGTTCATTCTTCGGTGTTGGCAGGTCACCCGGGAATTTTTGGTACCAGGGATTTGGTGGCTAGGTCCTTTTGGTGGCCTTCCTTGTCGAGGGATGTGCGTTCCTTTGTGCAGTCCTGTGGGATTTGTGCTCGGGCCAAGCCTTGCTGTTCTCGTGCCAGTGGTTTGCTTTTGCCTTTGCCTGTCCCTAAGAGGCCCTGGACGCATATTTCCATGGATTTTATTTCGGATCTTCCAGTCTCTCAGAGGATGTCTGTTATCTGGGTGGTTTGTGATCGTTTTTCTAAAATGGTCCATTTGGTGCCCTTGCCTAAGCTGCCTTCCTCCTCTGATTTGGTTCCACTGTTTTTTCAGAATGTGGTTCGTTTGCATGGTATTCCTGAGAATATTGTGTCTGATAGAGGATCCCAGTTTGTGTCCAGATTTTGGCGGTCCTTTTGTGCTAAGTTGCGCATTGAATTATCTTTTTCATCGGCCTTCCATCCTCAGACAAATGGCCAAACCGAACGTACTAATCAGACCTTGGAGACTTATCTGAGATGTTTTGTTTCTGCTGATCAGGATGACTGGGTGACTTTTTTGCCATTGGCTGAGTTCGCCCTCAATAATCGGGCTAGTTCTGCTACTTTGGTTTCGCCTTTTTTTTGCAATTCTGGTTTTCATCCTCATTTTTCCTCAGGTCAGGTTGAGCCTTCTGACTGTCCTGGGGTGGATTCTGTGGTGGATAGGTTGCAGCAGATTTGGAACCACGTGGTGGACAATTTGACGTTGTCACAAGAGAAGGCTCAGCGCTTTGCTAACCGCTGTCGCTGTGTGGGTCCCCGACTTCGTGTGGGGGATTTGGTGTGGTTGTCTTCTCGTTATGTTCCGATGAAGGTTTCCTCTCCTAAGTTCAAGCCTCGTTTCATCGGTCCTTATAAGATTTTGGAAATCCTCAACCCTGTGTCATTTCGTTTGGACCTCCCAGCATCATTTGCCATTCACAATGTGTTCCATAGGTCATTGTTGCGGAGATATGTGGTGCCTGTGGTTCCTTCTGTTGATCCTCCTGCTCCGGTCTTGGTCGAGGGAGAATTGGAATATGTGGTGGAGAAGATCTTGGAATCTCGTGTTTCGAGACGAAGGCTTCAGTACTTGGTTAAATGGAAGGGCTATGGTAAGGAGGATAATTCCTGGGTTGTCGCCTCTGATGTCCATGCGGCCGATTTGGTTCGTGCCTTTCATTCGGCTCGTCCTGATCGGCCTGGGGGCTCTGGTGAGGGTTCGGTGACCCCTCCTCAAGGGGGGGGTACTGTTGTGAATTCCGTCTGGGCTCCCTCTGGTGGCCTTTAGCAATACTGCGGGTCTGGAGATGGACTCAGCTGCCTCATTTCCTGCTTTGCTGGTTCCTATTTAATTCCACCTGCACCTTTGTTTGTTGCCTGCTGTCATTGTATTCAGTACTGGTTCTGATGTCTCTGGACTACCTTGTGACCTGTCTCCATCCGGAGAAGCTAAGTCTTGCTAGTTCATGTTTGCTCATTTTTCTCTTGAAAATATATGTTTCATTATATGATGAGTTCAGTCCAGCTTGCTTATATGTGATTTTTTGCTTGCTGGAAGTTCTGGGGTGCAGAGTGCGCCCCTCACATCGTGAGTTGGTGTGGGGGTTCTTGTATTTTCTGCGTGGATAGTTTTTGATAGTTTTTGTACTGACCGCACAGATCCCTTGCTATCTTCTGTCTATTTAGCATTAGCGGGCCTCATTTGCTTAAACCTGTTTTTCATTACTACGTTTGTATTTTCCCCTTAACTCACCGTTATTATTTGTGGGGGCTGTCTAAACTTTGGGGTCATTTCTCTGAGGCAAGTGAGGCTTGGCTTTCTCTCTAGGGGTAGTTAGTTCCTCAGGCTGTGACCAGGCATCTAGGTTTTTAGGTAACGCTCCACGGCTGCCTTTAGTGTGTATTGGATAGGTTCAGTGTTGCGGTCAGTATAGTTTCCACATCCCCAGAGCTCGTCCTAATATTCTGGTTTACCTATCAGGTCAGTTTGGTGATCCTACCACCGGATCATAACACCGTACACTCCAGCCGTATGCAGAACCATCAGCGATCGTTAAAGCTTCCCTAGCACCGCCTAATAATCGATGTTGCAGCAAGGTGGAACTCCACACTGCACATGCTTCAGAGGCTGTGCGAACAGAGGCATGCTGTAATTTATTTGTGGGAGGATACACATACACGGGCAGGCAGTTGGATGGCAGACATGGAGTTGTCAGGTGTGCAGTGGTCGAAGCTACTAGACCTCTGTCAAGTCCTTCAGTGTTTTGAGGAATGCACATGGCTGGTAAGTGCAGACGATGCCATCATAAGCATGAGCATCCAACTAATGCGTCTGCTGATGCAAAGTTTGACGCACATTAAGGAGCAGGCGTCTGCAGCCGAGGATGAGGGAAGCCTTGATGACAGTCAGCCATTTTCTGCTCAGGGAACTCTCCTGGACGAGGTGGCGGACGAAGAGGAGGAGGAGGATGATGGGGATGAATATTTATGGGAGGAGGAAGCTTCTCAGGGGGCAATAGAAACTGGTAGCGTTGCAAGGTCAGGTACAGGGTTTGTGCGGGAGACAAGTGATGTTGATTTGCCAGAAAGTGCTCCTCAACCCAGCACAAGCAGTGAATTGACACCTGAAACATTGGCCCACATGGCTGATTATGCCTTGCGTATCCTAAAAAGGGACCCCCGCATTATCAAAATGATGACCGATGACGATTACTGGTTGGCCTACCTCCTGGATCCACGCTATAAAGGGAAATTGCAAAATATCATGCTACATGAGATCCTTGAGCAAATATTGGCTACCAAACAAGCAACTCTTGTAGACCGTTTGGTTCAGGCATTCCCAGCACACAGCGGCGGTGATGGTTCTCACACAACCTGCAGGGGGCAACATGGCAGAGGTGTTAGAGGTGCACAAATCAGAAGTGGCGTTGGACAGAGGGGTTTTATGACCAGGTTGTGGAGTGATTTCGCAATGACCGCAGACACGACAGGTACTGCTGCATCAATTCAAAGTGACAGGAGACAACATTTGTCCAGTATGATTACGAACTATTTTTCCTCCCTTATCGATGTTCTCCCTCACATGTCATTCCCCTTTGATTACTGGGCATCTAAAATAGACACCTGGCCTGAATTTGCAGAATATGCATTACAGGAGCTTGCATCTAGCGCAAGCACCCGTGCGAGTGCCGTTTGCCTGGACAGGTGGGTATGCCCACTCTTGGGTGAAGGCACTGGCACAGGGTCCCTCATAGTACAATGAAGTGTCTCTGACGGTGGTGATGCACAACCAACGTCAGACACACCATCGTAATATGAGGGGCCCTGGGCCAGTACCGCTGAGTGTCCCACCGAAGCAAGAAACAGCGCTCTACCACATGCAAAACTTAGCTCTCCCGGCTCCACCACTGAGTAGTCTGTGCTGTTAAATCCTTCAATGGCACTGCCAATAAAAATGTGTTGAAATGCTACATGATAGTAAAAATATACAGGGGCCCTGGCCTCCATTTAGACCAGTTAATACTTTGCGCCAACTACCACTGTCTGCTACTCAGCAGAGGAGCCCACCTCAGTACGTAGCTATGCCACCTGTTTATTTATGAAAATTTGTTTGGCAGACATTTACCTCACTTTATGATTTTGGCCTACTAACTGTGTCATCAACCCCTTACAGTTGTCCTAAACTGAACAAACCTGTGCCGCCAGTTTACTCCTGTTACCAGTTTTGAACTGCATTGAGCCTACTTTTTTATTTTAGGCCTACAAAGTCTGTCTGTGCCACTCTGAGTCCTTACAATCATCCTCCGCTGAACAAACCAATGCCAACTGTGTACCCCTGTAATCTATTTTGCACTGCATAGAGCCTACTTTTTTATTTTAGGCCTACAAAGTCTGTCTGCGCCACTCCTTACAATCGTCCTCTGCTAAACAAACCAATGCTGCCTGTGTACCCCTGTAACCTATTTTACACTGCATAGAGCCTACTTTTTTATTTTAGGCCTACAAAGTCTATCTGCGCCACTCTGAGTCCTTACAATCGTCCTCCGCTGAACAAACCAATGCCGCCTGTGTACCCCTGTTACCTATTTTGCACTGCATAGAGCCTACTTTTTTATTTTAGGCCTACAAAGTCTGTCTGCGCCACTCCTTACAATCGTCCTCTGCTAAACAAACCAATGCTGCCTGTGTACCCCTGTAACCTATTTTACACTGCATAGAGCCTACTTTTTTATTTTAGGCCTACAAAGTCTATCTGCGCCACTCTGAGTCCTTACAATCGTCCTCCGCTGAACAAACCAATGCCACCTGTGTACCCCTGTTACCTATTTTGCACTGCAAAGAGCCTACTTTTTTATTTTAGGCCTGCAAAGTCTGTCTGCGCCACTCTGAGTCCATACAATCATCCTCCGCTAAACAAACCAATGCCTCCTGTATACCCCTGTAACCAGTTTTGAACTGCATTGAGCCTACTTTTTTATTTTAGGCCTACAAAGTCTGTCTGTGCCACTCTGAGTCCTTACAATCATCCTCCGCTGAACAAACCAATGCCAACTGTGTACCCCTGTAATCTATTTTGCACTGCATAGAGCCTACTTTTTTATTTTAGGCCTACAAAGTCTGTCTGCGCCACTCCTTACAATCGTCCTCTGCTAAACAAACCAATGCCGCCTGTGTACCCCTGTAACCTATATTGCACTGCATAGAGCCTACTTTTTTATTTTAGGCCTACAAAGTCTGTCTGCGCCACTCCTTACAATCGTCCTCCGCTGAACAAACAAATGCCGCCTGTGTACCCCTGTAACCTATTTTACACTGCACAGAGCCTACTTTTTTATTTTAAGCCTACAAAGTCTGTCTGCGCCACTCTGAGTCCTTAGAATCGTCCTCTGCTGAACAAACCAATGCCGCCTGTGTACCCCTGTAACCTATTTTGCACTGCATAGAGCCTACATTTTTATTTTGGGCCTAAAAAGTCTGTCTGCGCCACTCCTTACAATCGTCCTCCGCTGAACAAACCAATTCCGCCTGTGTACCCCTGTAACCTATTTTGCACTGCATAGAGCCTACATTTTTATTTTGGGCCTAAAAAGTCTGTCTGCGTCACTCCTTACAATCGTCCTCCGCTGAACAAACCAATGCCGCCTGTGTACCCCTGTAACCTATTTTACACTGCATAGAGCCTACTTTTTTATTTTAGGCCTACAAAGTCTGTCTGCCCCACTCCTTACAATCGTCCTCCGCTGAACAAACCAATGCCGCCTGTGTACCCCTGTAACCTATTTTGCACTGCATAGAGCCTACTTTTTTATTTTAGGCCTACAAAATCTGTCTGCGCCACTCCTTACAATCGTCCTCCGCTGAACAAACCAATGCCGCCTGTGTACTCCTGTAACCTATTTTACACTGCATTGAACCTACTTTTTTATTTTAGGCCTACAAAGTCTGTCTGCGCCACTCTGAGTCCATACAATCATCCTCCGCTGAACAAACCAATGCCGCCTGTGTACCCCTGTAACCTATTTTGCACTGCATAGAGCCTACTTTTTTATTTTAGGCCTACAAAGTCTGTCTGTGCCACTCCTTACAATTTTCCTCCACTGAAAAAACCAATGCCGCCTGTGTACCCCTGTAACCTATTTTGCACAGCATAGAGCCTACTTTTTTATTCTAGGCCTGCAAAGTCTGTCTGCACCACTCCTTACAATTGTCCTCCGCTGAACAAACCAATGCCGCCTGTGTACCCCTGTAACCTATTTTACACTGTATAGAGCCTACTTTTTTATTTTAGGCCTACAAAGTCTGTCTGCGCCACTCTGAGTCCTTACAATCGTCCTCCGCTGAATAAACCAATGCCGCCTGTGTACTCCTGTAACCTATTTTGCACTGCATAGAGCCTACTTTTTTATTTTATTCCTACAAAGTCTGTCTGCATCACTCCTTACAATCGTCCTCTGCTGAACAAACCAATGCCGCCTGTGTACCCCTGTAACCTATTTTACACTGCATAGAGCCTACTTTTTTATTTTAGGCCTACAAAGTCTGTATGCGCCACTCTGAGTCCTTACAATCGTCCTCTGCTGAACAAACCAATGCTGCCTGTGTACCCCTGTAACCTATTTTGCACTGCATAGAGCCTACTTTTTTATTTTAGGCCTACAAAGTCTGTCTGCGCGACTCCTTACAATCGTCATCCGCTGAACAAACGAATGCCGCCTGTGTACCCCTGTAACCTATTTTACACTGCATAGAGCCTACTTTTTTATTTTAGGCCTACAAAGTCTGTCTGCGCCACTCTGAGTCCTTACAATCGTCCTCCGCTGAACAAACCAATGCCGCCTGTGTACCCCTGCAACCTATTTTGCACCGCATAGAGCCTACTTTTTTATTTTAGGCCTACAAAGTATGTCTGCGCCACTCCATACAATCGTCCTCCGCTGAACAAACCAATGCCGCCTGTGTACCCCTGTAACCTATTTTACACTGCATAGAGCCTAGTTTTTTATTTTAGGCCTACAAAGTCTGTATGCGCCACTCTGAGTCCTTACAATCGTCCTCTGCTGAACAAACCAATGCCGCCTGTGTACCCCTGTAACCTATTTTGCACTGCATAGAGCCTACTTTTTTATTTTAGGCCTACAAAGTCTGTCTGCGCGACTCCTTACAATCGTCATCCGCTGAACAAACGAATGCCGCCTGTGTACCCCTGTAACCTATTTTACACTGCATAGAGCCTACTTTTTAATTTTAGGCCTACAAAGTCTGTCTGCGCCACTCTGAGTCCTTACAATCGTCCTCCGCTGAACAAACCAATGCCGCCTGTGTACCCCTGCAACCTATTTTGCACCGCATAGAGCCTACTTTTTTATTTTAGGCCTACAAAGTATGTCTGCGCCACTCCATACAATCGTCCTCCGCTGAACAAACCAATGCCGCCTGTGTACCCCTGTAACCTATTTTACACTGCATAGAGCCTAGTTTTTTATTTTAGGCCTACAAAGTCTGTATGCGCCACTCTGAGTCCTTACAATCGTCCTCTGCTGAACAAACCAATGCCGCCTGTGTACCCCTGTAACCTATTTTGCACTGCATAGAGCCTACTTTTTTATTTTAGGCCTACAAAGTCTGTCTGCGCGACTCCTTACAATCGTCATCCACGGAACAAACGAATGCCGCCTGTGTACCCCTGTAACCTATTTTACACTGCATAGAGCCTACTTTTTAATTTTAGGCCTACAAAGTCTGTCTGCGCCACTCTGAGTCCTTACAATCGTCCTCCACTGAACAAACCAATGCCGCCTGTGTACCCCAGTAACCTATTTTGCACTGCATAGAGCCTACTTTTTTATTTTAGGCCTACAAAGTCTGTCTGCGCCACTCCTTACAATCGTCCTCCGCTGAACAAACCAATGCCGCCTGTGTACCCCTGTAACCTATTTTACACTGCACAGAGCCTACTTTTTTATTTTAAGCCTACAAAGTCTGTCTGCGCCACTCTGAGTCCTTAGAATCGTCCTCTGCTGAACAAACCAATGCCGCCTGTGTACCCCTGTAACCTATTTTGCACTGCATAGAGCCTACATTTTTATTTTGGGCCTAAAAAGTCTGTCTGCGCCACTCCTTACAATCGTCCTCCGCTGAACAAACCAATTCCGCCTGTGTACCCCTGTAACCTATTTTGCACTGCATAGAGCCTACATTTTTATTTTGGGCCTAAAAAGTCTGTCTGCGTCACTCCTTACAATCGTCCTCCGCTGAACAAACCAATGCCGCCTGTGTACCCCTGTAACCTATTTTACACTGCATAGAGCCTACTTTTTTATTTTAGGCCTACAAAGTCTGTCTGCCCCACTCCTTACAATCGTCCTCCGCTGAACAAACCAATGCCGCCTGTGTACCCCTGTAACCTATTTTGCACTGCATAGAGCCTACTTTTTTATTTTAGGCCTACAAAATCTGTCTGCGCCACTCCTTACAATCGTCCTCCGCTGAACAAACCAATGCCGCCTGTGTACTCCTGTAACCTATTTTACACTGCATTGAACCTACTTTTTTATTTTAGGCCTACAAAGTCTGTCTGCGCCACTCTGAGTCCATACAATCATCCTCCGCTGAACAAACCAATGCCGCCTGTGTACCCCTGTAACCTATTTTGCACTGCATAGAGCCTACTTTTTTATTTTAGGCCTACAAAGTCTGTCTGTGCCACTCCTTACAATTTTCCTCCACTGAAAAAACCAATGCCGCCTGTGTACCCCTGTAACCTATTTTGCACAGCATAGAGCCTACTTTTTTATTCTAGGCCTGCAAAGTCTGTCTGCACCACTCCTTACAATTGTCCTCCGCTGAACAAACCAATGCCGCCTGTGTACCCCTGTAACCTATTTTACACTGTATAGAGCCTACTTTTTTATTTTAGGCCTACAAAGTCTGTCTGCGCCACTCTGAGTCCTTACAATCGTCCTCCGCTGAATAAACCAATGCCGCCTGTGTACTCCTGTAACCTATTTTGCACTGCATAGAGCCTACTTTTTTATTTTAGGCCTACAAAGTCTGTCTGCATCACTCCTTACAATCGTCCTCTGCTGAACAAACCAATGCCGCCTGTGTACCCCTGTAACCTATTTTACACTGCATAGAGCCTACTTTTTTATTTTAGGCCTACAAAGTCTGTATGCGCCACTCTGAGTCCTTACAATCGTCCTCTGCTGAACAAACCAATGCTGCCTGTGTACCCCTGTAACCTATTTTGCACTGCATAGAGCCTACTTTTTTATTTTAGGCCTACAAAGTCTGTCTGCGCGACTCCTTACAATCGTCATCCGCTGAACAAACGAATGCCGCCTGTGTACCCCTGTAACCTATTTTACACTGCATAGAGCCTACTTTTTAATTTTAGGCCTACAAAGTCTGTCTGCGCCACTCTGAGTCCTTACAATCGTCCTCCGCTGAACAAACCAATGCCGCCTGTGTACCCCTGCAACCTATTTTGCACCGCATAGAGCCTACTTTTTTATTTTAGGCCTACAAAGTATGTCTGCGCCACTCCATACAATCGTCCTCCGCTGAACAAACCAATGCCGCCTGTGTACCCCTGTAACCTATTTTACACTGCATAGAGCCTAGTTTTTTATTTTAGGCCTACAAAGTCTGTATGCGCCACTCTGAGTCCTTACAATCGTCCTCTGCTGAACAAACCAATGCCGCCTGTGTACCCCTGTAACCTATTTTGCACTGCATAGAGCCTACTTTTTTATTTTAGGCCTACAAAGTCTGTCTGCGCGACTCCTTACAATCGTCATCCACTGAACAAACGAATGCCGCCTGTGTACCCCTGTAACCTATTTTACACTGCATAGAGCCTACTTTTTAATTTTAGGCCTACAAAGTCTGTCTGCGCCACTCTGAGTCCTTACAATCGTCCTCCACTGAACAAACCAATGCCGCCTGTGTACCCCTGTAACCTATTTTGCACCGCATAGAGCCTACTTTTTTATTTAAGGCCTACAAAGTATGTCTGCGCCACTTCTTACAATCGTGCTCCGCTGAACAAACCAATGCCGCCTGTGTTCCCCTGTAACCTATTTTACACTGCATAGAGCCTACTTTTTTATTTTAGGCCTACAAAGTCTGTCTGCGCCACTCCGAGTCCTTACAATCGTCCTCCGCTGAACAAACCAATGCCGCCTGTGTACCCCTGTAACCAATTTTGCACTGCATTGAGCCAACTGTTTTATTTTAGGTCTACTACCTGTGTCTGTCTTCGCCACTCAATATAGCTGTCCTCCACTGAACAAAGCTGAGCTTAAATTTTCAGGCTTTCAGCCTATATCAGATATTAAACTGCATTTGGCCTACTTGTTTGGTTGGGCCTACTAACGGTGTCTGCCGCTCCTTGTTGTTCTCCTCCACTGAACAAAGCTGAGCTACAATTTTCAGGCTTTCAGCCTATAGGAAATTTTAAACTGCATTTGGCCTACTTGTTTGGTTGGGCCTACTAACGGTGTCTGCTGCTCCTTGCTTTTCTCCTCCACTGAACAAAGCTGAGCTTCAATTTTCAGGCTTTCAGCCTATATCAGATATTAAACTGCATTTGCCCTACTTGTTTGGTTGGGCCTACTAACGGTGTCTGCTGCTCCTTGCTTTTCTCCTCCACTGAACAAAGCTGAGCTTCAATTTTCAGGCTTTCAGCCTATAGGAAATTTTAAACTGCATTTGGCCTACTTGTTTGGTTGGGCCTATTAACGGTGTCTGCCGCTCCTTGCTTTTCTCCTCCACTGAACAAAGCTGAGCTTCAATTTTCAGGCTTTCAGCCTATATCAGATATTAAACTGCATTTGCCCTACTTGATTGGTTGGGCCTACTAACGGTGTCTGCTGATCCTTGCTTTTCTCCTCCACTGAACAAAGCTGAGCTTCAATTTTCAGGCTTTCAGCCTATAGGAAATTTTAAACTGCATTTGGCCTACTTGTTTGGTTGGGCCTACTAACGGTGTCTGCCGCTCCTTGCTTTTCTCCTCCACTGAACAAAGCTGAGCTTCAATTTTCAGGCTTTCAGCCTATGTCAGATATTAAACTGCATTTGCCCTACTTGTTTGGTTGGGCCTACTAACGGTGTCTGCTGCTCCTTGCTTTTCTCCTCCACTGAACAAAGCTGAGCTTCAATTTTCAGGCTTTCAGCCTATAGGAAATTTTAAACTGCATTTGGCCTACTTGTTTGGTTGGGCCTACTAACGGTGTCTGCTGCTCCTTGCTTTTCTCCTCCACTGAACAAAGCTGAGCTTCAATTTTCAGGCTTTCAGCCTATAGGAAATTTTAAACTGCATTTGGCCTACTTGTTTGGTTGGGCCTACTAACGGTGTCTGCTGCTCCTTGCTTTTCTCCTCCACTGAACAAAGCTGAGCTTCAATTTTCAGGCTTTCAGCCTATATCAGATATTAAACTGCATTTGGCCTACTTGTTTTGTTGGGCCTATTAACGGTGTCTGCCGCTCATTACAGTTTTCCTCCACTGAACAAAGCAATGGCGCCTGTTTTGTCCTGTTACCAATTTTGAACTGCATTTAGCCTACTTTATTCTTTGGGCCTATATCTGTGTTTACTCCTCATCCTGCCCATTGCCCAGCCACTGCTAGATGAGTCTGCTGGTACATTGACCCAGACCACTACATTCCCCTTGCACTCTACACAGCCAGTATCTGACCCTGCTGAAAGTCTGGTTCCCCTTCCCGCATACTATAACACCTTACACGGGGACAAAGAGGAAGGTGCAGATGAAAGTGCAGGTTCCTTCATCAGGTGGGGGGGCATATTCGTTGGTGACGTCACTGGCACATAGTACGCAAAAGTGTCTCTGTCGGTGGGAGGCGCCCCTGCCGTCAAACACCGCCATACTTTGAGGGGCCCTGTGCCAGTGCCAATGCGAACGAGTGGGCCCCCCCTACTTGCTCAGGATCACAGCACTTGCAAAGTTGAAATACTTACCTCTCCCTGCTCCACCGCCGTGACGTAGTCCGCGTTTCCTGGGCCCACGAAAAACTGGAGCCAGCCCTACCCCCCCACAACTTTAGCCAAATGACCCCCAATTTTCAATGCCTAACTATTATTATAAGGTAAATTAAGATTGACAAGCTTAAGTAACAAGAATGGATGTTTTTGGCATTAAAATGGGCACTGTAGGTGTTTTCCTGTCCACCACTCACTGCCGACTTTGCTTCCCCATTGACTTGCATTGGGTTTCGTGTTTCAGTCGGATCCCCGACTTTTCTCAATAATCGGCCGATTTCACCCGACACGACTTTTGACAAAGTCGGGTTTCGCGAAACCCGACTCGATCCTAAAAAGTAAAAGTCACTCAAGTCTAGTTGTGAGACAAGGAGGATATGAGAGATGAGAAGTAGGTTTGTTTTGCTGTGGCGAGTGTGGTCTTGAAAGCAGTGAGGGACTGTTTGAATGCAATGAAGTGCTCGTTGGAGTGGGATCTTTTCCACCTCCGCTCAGCTTCTTGTAAGGGATATCACAGGGGAAGGGGGTGTCGACTTCACTCACCTTGGGGGAGGGGAGAGAAGGTCCCAGCAGGCATCGGCTCTCTGGTGCAACCACTTGCCCCATGTCAGTCAGGGAAATGCACCGAGGCAAATAGTCACCGGACAGGCTTCCCTTTTAGGTACGAGTTATTGAGGTGCTCCCAGTGAGGGGGGATATACATCACCAGTCGAAGCTGGGGGATATATATACAGTACAGACCAAAAGTTTGGACACATCTGCTCATTTAAAGATTTTTCTGTATTTTCATGACTATGAAAATTGTACATTCACACTGAAGGCATCAAAACTAGGAATTAACACATGTGGAATTATATATTTAACACAAATGTGTGAAACAACTGAAAATATGTCTTATATTCTAGGTTCTTCAAAGTAGCCGCATTCTGCTTTGATAACTGCTTTGCACACTCTTGGCATTCTCTTCATGTGCTTCTAGAGGTAGTCACCGGGAATGGTCTTCCAACAATCTTGAAGGAGTTCCCAGAGATGCTTAGCACTTGTTGGCCCTTTTTGCCTTCACTCTGCAGTCCAGCTAGCTCACACCAAACAATCTCGATTGGGTTCAGGTCTGGTGACTGTGGAGGCCAGGTCATCTGGCACAGCACCCCATTACTCTCCTTCTTGGTCAAATAGCCCTTGCACAGCCTGGAGGTGTGTTTGGGGTCATTGTCCTGTTGAAAAATAAATGATGGTCCAACTAAATGTAAACCGGATGGAATAGCATGCTGCTGCAAGATGCTGTGGTAGCCATGCTGGTTCAGTATGCCTTCAATTTTGAATAAATCCTCAACAGTGTCACCAGGAAAGCACTCCCACACCATCACACGTCCTCCTCCATGCTTCACGGAGGGAACCAGGCATGTAGAGTCCATCCGTTCACCTTTTCTGCGTCGCACAAAGACACGGTGGTTGGAACCAAAGATCTCAAATTTGGACTCATCAGACCAAAGCACAGATTTCCACTGGTCTAATGTCCATTCCTTGTATTCTTTAGCTCAAATAAGTCTCTTTTGCTTGTTGCCTGTCCTTAGTGGTTTCCTAGCAGCTATTTTACCATGAAGGCCTGCTGCACAAAGTCTCCTCTTAACAATTGTTGCAGAGATGTGTCTGCTACTAGAACTCTGTGTGGCATTCACCTGGTCTCTAATCTGAGCTGCTGTTAACCTGTGATTCCTGAGGCTGGTGACTCGGATAAACTTATCCTCAGAAGCAGAGGTGACTCTTGGTCTTCCTTTCCTGGGGCGGTCCTTATGTGAGCCAGTTTCTTTGTAGCGCTTGATGGCTTTTGCCACTGCACTTGGGGACACTTTCAAAGTTTGCCCAATTTTTCGGACTGACTGACCTTCATTTCTTAAAGTAATGATGGCCACTCGTTTTTATTTACTTAGCTGCTTTTTTCTTGCCATAATACATATTCTAACAGTCTACTCAGTAGGACTATCAGCTGTGTATCCACCAGACTCCTGCACAACACAACTGATGGTCCCAACACCATTTATAAGGCAAGAAATCCCACTTATTAAACCTGACAGGGCACATCTGTGAAGTGAAAACCATTCTCGGTCACTACCTCTTGAAGCTCACCAAGAGAATGCCAAGAGTGGGCAAAGCAGTCATCAAAGCAAAAGGTGGCTACCTTGAAGAACCTAGAATATAAGACATAATTTCAGTTGTTTCACACTTTTTTGCTAAGTATATAATTCCACATGTGTTTATTCATAGGTTTGATGCCTTCAGTGTGAATGTACAATTTTCATAGTCATGAAACTACAGAAAAATCTTTAATTGAGAAGGTGTGTCCAAACTTTTGGTCTGTACTGTATATATAAACCTCCCGACAATTACTGCCAGAGTTCCTCACTAGCACAGTATGGTATGCCACCACCAGTTCCTCATTATACATAAACCCTATCCGACAACAGGCTTATGTCAGGTCAGAAACCATCTCAGAGTAGCGTAAAATTGACCAACCGAGAGTGCGGAAGTGGAGATTCGTGAATCGAGATAATCGTGTTATGTAGCATGTGACCACAGGAAGGCGTTCACAGGTCCAAATCTTAGCTACGGCTTTCCTGGCTTCGTCAGCTAATGTATCCTCCTGCCAGTAGGAAAACTAAGTCCAAAATGAGGAGCTGCCTTATATCTCCTAGGCTGCTCTCTCACACACTCTGCTGCCACCCCTGGGTTGGGTTGCCTCCCTTCTCCCATGTCTGAGAATATGATTTTCTTCTGAAATCGTAGATGGGCCATAACTTTCCTCCCGAATCTGTAAATGGGTTGGCGGCACCGCCACTGGGTTCTGCTGGATTTTATCTGCACATGAAGACTAAATATGAATACCATATGTAATTCCTATTAGCTATGCTTTATAACTATACAATGCAGAGTGCTACAGGTGGCTGCTGGGCATGGGCATGTGGCGGAAGGAATGCCAATTCCGATTATGTGCTTATCTAGTCTCAGAGATATTCTGATATTCTGTTATTATAGTTCAGTACCTCAGAGGCTTGCTGTGACTTGTTGTGCCATGGTGTCTCCATGTGCTTCAGTCAAACAAAAGGGTTTAGTTTGCTGTAGCTGCAGAAGAGCTCACACCCTTGTGTTAAGAACTTCAATGAGCTTCTTCCTGGAATTTTAATTAAAAAAAAACAATGATCCTGTGGAATCCCAATGGTGGGGGCACATTTCCGGAGGAGAGAGACATTTACTTCACCTCTCACACCTCATCACTTTAGAGGGCACTAGGGGCATCACATTCTCGTGTTCCTCAGAGCGCACTCCTGCAATCTTGCCAGGATAGCCCATCATCTTTGCCATGGTCACGGCCCCTTTTGTGACGAATGGAGAAGTGGTACTGCTTGAGAGCCAGGTTCCAATGCAGCAACCTCCCATTCGTCCCGGAGACCGTGTGCAACCAGTTGAGGGGGTTGTGCTCCATCTCCACGTTGATAGGATGCCTGTACAAGTGTGGCTGCAGACGCTGCAGGGCCCATACAATTGCCAGGCACTCCTTTTCTATCGTGGAGTAGGCCACCTCTCTTGGCAATAGCTTCCTGCTCAGGTACAGGACGGGATGCTCCTGGCCCATTGCGTTGATTTTCTTACCTAATAGGAGGTTCACTTCTCCACCCTTGAGTGGTCCAGTCCAAGATTGGAGGTCTTCTTCGCAGCTGGTCAGTACCGAACTTTCATCCTAGCCACACGTACGGACACCAAATGTTAGGGCACACAGGATGCGTGTGCTCTCATCTTAATTGTCTGCTGCAAATTGAATGTGAGAATTTATGGCTGGAGAAATACACAGGACAAGAGCAAGTCATGTCTCAAATGATTTCTGATTTATTGCCTGGGGAATACAGCTCTTTTATAAGAAAAATCGGGCGGTCTCAGTACATTACATCATGGGTTTTTCCAACTTAATAATTATCACAAGTCACTATTGATCTTTCATGCTCTATGTTATTATCTTTATTACTATAGCAACATTACTCTAATGATTATTGCTTTTTGATTATTTCTGTACAGTTATCACCCTATTGGCCTGCTTTAAGTCAGGCTGACATCTGTCTATGCACGTATTCTACTGATCTTTGGTTTATGGGGATTAAATTCCCCATGTGCAGGTACATTTACTCTTGATAAAACTGGGTGGATTATACAGCCTCTTATCGTCCATCTGGACCTTGTGGACCTTGGTATATCTTGGTACATCCTGGTACAGAATAATAAACATAATTAAGCCTCATGACAGAAAACCTTAAAGCTACATGATTCTAATATTCAGCTAAGCATCCATTTTGATTTTAGTATATATTCATATGCCATACATTTTCTCCTTAGCAGACTGAGCATGGCACCGAGTCCAAAGTCACTGGCGTCGGTCTGTACTACAAACGGCCATGCAAAGTCAGCAGCTTGTAGTACTGGGGAGCTAAAGAGAGCGGTCTTGAGTGCCTGAAAAGCAGTCTTGAAGGCGACTGACCAGTTTACTGCTAGCAGCAGCTTTTTCTTTGTAAGAACCGTCATGGGCTTGGCAAGGGTGCTAGAGTGTTGAACAAACCTCCTATAGTACCCAGCAGTGCCGAGGAAGGACATCACCTGTTTCTTGGTCCTAGGGGTGGGCCAGGACGCGATGGCATCCACCTTCCCAGGTTTTGGCTTCAGACCCCCCCCAGCATACTTGGTGACCCAGGTAGAGTACCTCGCTCATGCCCAGCTGGCCCTTTTTTGCTTGATGGTCAAACCAGCCTAATGGATCTGCCTATGCACCTGTGTCAGATGCTCTAAGTGATCCTCCTATGTCGGAGTGAAGATGACAATATCGTCCAGGTATGCAGCCTTCAAGTCCCTGGACCAGCGTGTTGACCATCCGCTGAAAAGTGGCAGGGGCATTCTTCATGCCAAATGGCATCACTGTGGACTCGCACAATCCAAACGGGGTGATAAAGGCAGAGTGCTCCCTGCTCCTGGGCCTCGTGGGTCAGAAGGATCTGCCAATATCCCCAGCTCAGATCCGTGATGGCCAGATATTTAGCCTTGGCCAACTGATCGAGTAGGTCATCGATGCATGGCATAGGGAACACATCGGTGGCCGTGACAGCATTGAGCCCCTGGTAGTCCACGCAGAACTGGGTTGTTTTCGGTTCTTTTTGGGGACGAGGACTACGGGTGATGATCATGTGCTGTTGGATGCCTGGATCACCCCCAGCTTCAGCATTTAGTAAATCTCCTGGCGCATCTGCTGCTGCACATCTCGAGATACCTAATATGCTGATGGCCAGATCGAGGGGTGGTCCCCAGTGTCCACGGGATGGACAGCCCTCAGTCCTTCCGGGAAGGCTGCTAAACAGCTCCCAGAAGGGGCGCAGAGTATCCACCAGCTGGGACCGTTGGTCCTCTATGAGCTGGTGGCCAACCTCTACATCCTCAATTGATCCACCCACCTTGGTTTGGATGAGCAGATCCAGGAGGGTTTTGGCCTCTCCTTCCTCAGGAAGGTTGCACACAGGAAGGGTGCAGGCCTCCTGAACATTGTAAGCCTTCATCATGTTCACGTGCAAGGCCTTCCTCATTCCACGAGCGTGGTCTAGAGTGACCAGGTACGTGATGTCATTGAGCCGCTGTTGCACGAGGTATGGGACCTCCAAGGCTGCCTAAAGCTTGTCCTGTGGTACAGGGACCAGTACCCACACCTTCTGACCCACCTGGTAGGTTCTTTCACAAGCGTTCTGGTCATACCAGCACTTCTGGTCAGCCTGAGCCTGGGTCATATTGTCCTGCACCAACCACGAAAAGGCCATCATTTTGTCCCGGAAGCCTGGTCAAATCTCCTTCCCATGCCTCTTTCACCAGAGCAAGGGGCCCTCATACACGTCGATACAGGAGCTTGAAGGGGGTGAACCCCGTTGAGGCCTGCGGAGCCTCCCAGTAGGCAAATAGTATTTAAGGGAGGTACAGCTCACAGTCGCTCCCATGGGAGTCAACCAACATCCTAAGTATCTGCTTAAGGGAGTCATTGAACTGCTCACACAGACCATTGGTCTGCAGATGGAATGGGCTGGCCACAGATGTTGCACCTGTATTTGCTTACAAAGGGACTCCATCAGCTGTAACATGAACTGAGTCCCTCGGTTGGTGGGCATTTCCTGGGGAAATTCCAATCTGGACAAAATCTCCAGTAAATTGGTGGCCACTTTGTCGGCCCGAGTGGACGACAAGGCTACCATTTCCGGGTACCGAGTGGATTCCACTACCGTTAGTACGTAGCATTTCCCGGAGCGGCTGGGAATGGACAGCGGTCCAATGGGATTCACAGCCACCCTCCAGAAAGGCTCATCAATGATGAGCAATGGCATCAGTGGGGCTTTGGGGCGCCGCCCCGCCTTCCCCACTCTCTGACAGGTGTCACACGAATGGCAGTAGACAGCCACAGTGGTCCCCATTTTAGGCCAGTAGAAATGCAGGGCTAGCCTAGATTTAGTCTTAGCTATCCCTAAGTGTCCAGCCATCAGAATCTCATGTGTAATCTGCAACAATTCCACCCAGAATGGATAGGGTACCACTAACTGTTGGTCCCCAGGCCACGCCTCTGGTGACTCTTGCTGAAACGATACCCGTCACAGCCATCCCTAGTCCCAGACCACCCGCCCAAGGCCTGAGTCCATGAAAGGCTGTGCTGCCTGCTCCTTAAGGGCCTTCAGGCTGTCATCGGCCTCCAATGCTGCCTGAAACCCCTGACTAGATGTGGCCAGAACGGACAAAACTGCCAGTCTGTCAGTTCCTCGGGACCCGTCTCCAGGCCTCCCTCATGCTCAGCCACCACTTGGTCAGAAGGGGGAAGGTCGTTGGACCTCTTTGAGGCTCCTTGGGCTCCAGCACTCCCACTCCTGGTGACAGCGGCTACACTCGTCGTGCCTGTCTCCCCTCGGCTTCTACACAAGTCGCTGAGTCAGTTAGACCAACCTGGTCTCCTGGCATCCCAGGTGTGGGGACCTCCTGCCCTGGGGCCTTACCTGGAAGCTCCACCTCTCATGTGACAGCCCCAACCCCATTGGCACGCTCCCCTTACTGCAGCTGCGCAGAACCCAGCAGTTTGGACTCATCTAGGGCCTCTACAATCCCTGTGGCAGCCCCTCCCAACAACTCTGGCTCTGGTCTTCCAACTACCTGTCCCTATCTCTCTCTCCAGAGCACATTGTCTCATCACACCTGGGGGCATTCTCACACCTTTCTCTGTCTTCTGGCTCCATCTCATCTCCGTGCGCTACATGTGTCCTGTCAGTGCAGGAGTGACTCTCAGCTCCCACCTCCTCCGTGATGCAGAAGGAACAGGAAGCACACTTACAATATTACTAGCATTAGACATATCCAGACACAGAGAGGGACCAGGACTTGGGGTCTCAGTAGCAACATACTGTGACACTAGCCACCCCAAATCTCTCCCCAATAAAACATTTGCAGGAATATTCTCCGGCACTCCCACATCCCTCATTCTCCTCCTGGAACCCCAGTCTAGATGAACCCTGGTGACGGGCAGCCCTGGTTCGATGCCTCCAATCCCGGAGATGGCAAGAGTTTTTCTGGGTATCAAGTCTTGGGGGGACACCATCTTAGGCCACATGAGGGTCATCTCGGTGCCGGTGTCCCGCAGTCCCATAGCAATGGTTTATGGTGATGGGCTGGTAATTGTCACGGGACCTCCCAGCACCACCACCCACACACATGACAGGGGATGATTTTGGGAATGAGGATAGGGCTTTGGGGTGCCGAGGACACATGGCCCTGAAATGTCTGGGTTGGTTGCAGAGGTGACACCTCCTAGGTTCTACCCCTGGCTTGAAGAAGGAAGCAGAGGCGGCGCCCCTTGCATTCTAGGGGCTGTGGAAACAGGGGCAGGATGAGTCTTACCCCCTCTCCAGGTGCTGTGGGTGGCCCGCTTGGCTTCAGGAGCCCAGTTTTTGGCATAGTCATCTGCCAGGGCAGCAGTAACAGCGGCGCCCTTTGGTTTCCATACATGGAAGTACTGTTGGAGGTCCTCTGGGCAGTTCCACAAGAATTGCTCTGTGACAAATGCCTCCTGGATCTCCTGTCCAGTGGTGAGCTCCAGGCCCTTGGTCCAGTGCTCTGCAGCTCTCATAAGGGCCCGCATATGGGTTGAGGTTAAACTGCTGGATCAGGGCCTCTTTGATGCTCTCATGGTCCTGCTCCTCCGTGGCAGGTAAGTCCCCCAAAATTTCTAGAGACTTACCCTTCAAATGGGGGTTAGGTACTTGGCCCACTGATCCGAGGCCAGATAGTGCTGTTGGCATGTCCTCTCAAAGGCCCGCAGAAAGAAGTACAGGTCTCTGTCCTTCTCCAGCAAGGGGAAGTCCTCGGCTTGGACCTTGGCTGTCTTGGGTTCCAGAGGTGCTGTGGTGGACGGCAGGGTAGTGCACTGGTGGCGAGATGTTTGGGGAGCCTGGGCCGGTCCCTCCTGGTTCGCTCCTTCATCGGAAGCAGTACAGTCATTCTCCGCATTACGTGCTAGCTCTGTGGCCAGCATTCTTGTCCGGCTTTGTGTTCTTGCAGCCAGTCTTTTCAGCCCGAGCACCCACACCTCTACAGCACTTGCGCTCAGACTGTCTAGTGCTGAGCTGATCTTAGGCTCCCAGCAGCCAAAACTATTGAAGTTAGTTCTTAGTGTCTGGGAGTAGGGATCCCACGCACACTATTATCTCGATCCCACCGCGCAGCCACCATTCTGTGAGGGATCTCACCAGAGAAGGGGATGTTAACTTTGCTGAGAAGGACCCAGCAGGGATCATCTCTCTGGTGCCACCACTTGCCCCAGGTCAGTCAGGGAACTGCACCGAGGCAAATAGTCACCGGAAAGGCTTCCCTTGTAGGTACAAGTTATTGAGGTGCTCCCAGTGAGGGGGATATACACTCACCGGCCACTTTATTAGGTACACCATGCTAGTAACGGGTTGGACCCCCTTTTGCCTTCAGAACTGCCTCAATTCTTCGTGGCATAGATTCAACAAGGTGCTGGAAGCATTCCTCAGAGATTTTGGTCCATATTGACATGATGGCATCACATAGTTGCCGCAGATTTGTCGGCTGCACATCCCAAAGATGCTCCATACAAGGCAGGATGGATCCATGCTTTCATGTTGTTTACGCCAAATTCTGACCCTACCATCCGAATGTCGCAGCAGAAATCGAGACTCATCAGACCAAGCAACGTTTTTCCAATCTTCTACTGTCCAATTTCGATGAGCTTGTACAAATTGTAGCCTCAGTTTCCTGTTCTTAGCTGAAAGGAGTGGTACCCGGTGTGGTCTTCTGCTGCTGTAGCCCATCTGCCTCAAAGTTCTGCACTGTGCGTTCAGAGATGCTCTTAGGCCTACCTTGGTTGTAACGGGTGGCGATTTGAGTCACTGTTGCCTTTCTATCAGCTCGAACCAGTCTGCCCATTCTCCTCTGACCTCTGGCATCAACAAGGCATTTCCGCCCACAGAACTACCGCTCACTGGATTTTTTTTCTTTTTCGGACCATTCTCTGTAAACCCTAGAGATGGTTGTGCGTGAAAATCCCAGTAGATCAGCAGTTTCTGAAATACTCAGACCAGCCCTTCTGGCACCAACAACCATGCCACGTTCAAAGGCACTCAAATCACCTTTCTTCCCCATACTGATGCTCGGTTTGAACTGCAGGAGATTGTCTTGACCATGTCTACATGCCTAAATGCACTGAGTTGCCGCCATGTGATTGGCTGATTAGAAATTAAGTGTTAACAAGAAGTTGGACAGGTGTACCTAATAAAGTGGCCAGTGAGTGTACATCACTAGTACAGGCTTGGATATATATATATAAACCTCTCAGCCATCACTGCCAGAGTTCCTCACTAACACAGTACGGTATGCCACCACCAGTTCCTCATTATACATAAGCCCCGTACAACAACAGGCTTATGTCAGGTCAGAAACCAACTCAGAGTAGTGTATAATTGACTATCCGAGTGTGCGGATGTGGGGATTCGTGAATAAAGATAAAAGAGCAGCCCACCGCTGACACCAATCTGTGAGGGATCTCACAGGAGAAGGGGTGTCAACTTCGTGAATCAAGATAAAAGAGCGGCCCAAGATTAATTTTATATTTAATCACCGAAAAGGCGCACTAGATAAGTACAGGTATATATAAAAGAACAAGTATACAAGGTTACAGTCAGGAGTGCAGTACAAGGCAAGGGAATAGATAGGTTGCAATTACCATGTTATTTATCATATGACCAAAGAGAGGCAGTGAGGGATCACAGGTCCAAATCTTAGTTACAGGCTTTCCTGGCTGTGTCAGCAAATGTATGCTCCTGCCAGTAGAAAACGTCCAAAATGAGAAACTGCTTTATATCTCTGAGGCTGCTCCCATGTCTGAGAATATGATTTTCTGCCCAAAATTGTGGATGGCCCATAACTTTTCGCCCGAAGCTCTGAATAGGTCGGCGGCACCACCACTGGGTTCTGCTGGATTTTATCTGCGCATGGAGACTAAATATGAATACCATATGAAAGTCCTGTTAGCTATGCTTTATAACTCATTAATGCAGAGTGCTACAGGTTGCTGCCGGGCGCACGTGTATGGGGGAAGGAATGCCGATTCCGAATATGTGCTCGGCAAGTCTCAGAGATATTGCTGTAGCTGCAGAAGAGTTCATACCCTTGTGTGAAAAGCTTCAAAGAGCTTCTTCCTGGTGTTTTAATTGAAAGAAAACAATGATCCTGTGGAATCCCAAGGGTGGGGGCACATTTCAGGAGGGGAGAGACATATACTTCGTCCCTCACAGGGGTGTCTTTAGTTCTATTTCTGAAATCACAAATCAGGTGATGTTGAGACGAATCTTGGAATCACAAGATCTTGAAGTAACAAGATTTAAATGCATTGATTCATTAAGACTGGCATATCATGGCCAGTCTTAATGGAAGGCATGCAGGAATAAGTTGCAACAAATTCATTAAAGAGGTTGTTCACTACTCAGACAACCCCGTCTCACTCAATCATCATATTTGCAGTAGTAAAATAACAACACTCATGCTCACCTTCAGTGCCAGAACTGTTCCATGGGTGTCGGCACTCGCTGTCCTAGAACTCGCATTTTAAGGCTCAGCGCTGAATCGGTGCTAGCTTCACTCTCCCTGCCTTCCGACGAATGAGAAATCAAGAGGAAGGCAGAGCTGCAGATGCCCACTCACTTCCACTTGATGTTTGATTTTTCAGAAGGTAGGGAAAATGAAGCCAGCACTAACTGGACACATGACGCTTATTATATGACAATGTGACTTGAGCCCCGGCAGATTGTGTGCCGACACTGCTGGAATGACTGAATAAAGTACCTAATTTATTAAGATAAATCATATAAAACATAATTTTTATTATTAAATGCTAAACACTACCACATGTGAACACTTACAGCTAAATGTAACTCACACCACTGGCTCCTGTTGTTCTTGTTTTGTTACCATGCAGGTAGAGCAAATGTACACCATTTATGAATATTTTCGGCACAAAGCCTGATGTCTTGTGTAGAAATACATAGGGAAATGTTTTAGAACTTTTCCTCATGATCAATTATTTTGTTCATTATTGTAGATGCATTAGGCCTGGGTCACACTTGCAAGTCTCTCACATCAATTCCCAGCAGTGCCGCCTGCGGTTCGGACCAGAGTGTTCAGCTGCATAGAAATACTTGCAGCCGCAAACTCCAGTCCCGAATGCTGGTGGCAGTGCCTGGAATTGATGTGAGAAACTTGCGCGAGTTTCTTGCATTGCACTCGCAAGTGTGACACCGGCCTTATACTGCATATCTGGTGTAATTTTATTTATTTCACTTGCTTATGTAGCGCCATCATATTTCACTTCGCTATATAATCCTATAAAACTGTCCACATGGCCAGATGGGACACCCCTTTAAGCCTAAACAACCAACACTGAAAGAAATACGGATCTACTGTTTTATGAAAGCCCACCTAGAGGGTCTGATGAGTGTAAACATGAGTGTAAAAATATTTAGCCCAAGATCCAACAAAAAAGGGGGTTTGTACAAATCAATATAAATTTTATTGCACATAAATAGAAATAAAGGACAAAAAACAAACAAAAAAAAAAGTAATAAGGCAAGGTAAAATACAAAGGCAGCTAAAAAACGTTGCTGACAAAATGTTTAAATTGAATTATTAATGTACCAGGAAGCAGGGCCGGACTGGCCTTCTGGAAATTCTGGCAAATGCCAGAAGGGCCTGTCTGGTTGTGGGCTGCCTTGTTGACATTGTTAACAGAATCAGTGTTCTCAAGACACCCATACTGTTAAGAGTTGTTACAGAACACAAAGTTGCTGACTCCATCACTTGATTTCCTCCATCCAGAGTAATATTAGTAATTAGGGTTGAGCGACTTTCATTTTTTTAAGATCGAGTAGGGTTTTGGGAAACCCGATTTTGTCCAGAGTCGAGTCGAGTGCAGTCGGCCGATTATCGCTAAAAGTCGGGGATCGACCGAAACACGAAACCCAATGCAAGTCAATGGGGAAGCATAGTCGGCAGTGAGTGGAGGCGAGGAAAACACCTACAGTGCCCATTTTAATGCCAAAAACATCCATTCTTGTTTCTGAAGCTTGCCAATCTTAATTAACTGTATAATAATAGTTGGGCATAGGGAATTGGGGGAAAGTTGTGGGGGGAGTAGGGCTGGCTCAAGTTTTTCGTGGGCCCAGGAAATGCGGACTACGTCACGGCGGTGTTGCAGGGAAAGGTAAGTATTTAAACGTTGCAAGTGCTGTGATCCTGAGCAAGCAGGGGGGGGCCCACTCGTTCGCATTGGCACTGGCACAGGGCCCCTCAAAGTACGGCGGTGTGTTTGCATGGCGGGGGCGCCTCCCACCAGCAGCGACACTTTTGCGTACTCTGAGGGGCCCTGTGCCAGTGACGTCGCCAACGAGTATGCCCCCCCACCTGATGAAGGAACCTGCACTTTCATCTGCACCTTCCTCTTTGTCCTTGTGTAAGGTGGTATAACATGCGGGAAGGGGAACCTTACTTTCAGCAGGGTCAGATTCTGGCTGTGTAGAGTACAAGGGGAATGTAGTGGTCTAGGTCAATGTACCAGCAGACTCATTTAGCAGTGGCTGGGCAATGGGCAGGATGAGGAGGAAACAGATATAGGGCCAAAGAATAAAGTAGGCTAAATGCAGTTCAAAATTGGTAACAGGACTAAACAGGCGGCATTGCTTTGTTCAGTGGAGTAGCAAACCCAAGAGCAGCAGACACTTGTTGTGAAATTGGATTCTGGGCTCCCCCGGTGGCCACTTGTGGAATTGTACTTGTGTGCATCATCCCCTCTGTTCACCTGCTCCTATCAGGATGTGGGAGTCGCTATATAACCTTGCTCCTCTGTCAGTTTCATGCCGGTCAACAATGTAATCAGAAGCCTTCTGTGCATGTTCCTGCTACTAGACAACTCCTAGCTAAGTTGGACTTTTGTCCTTGTGTGTTTTTGCTTTTTGTTCCTGTTCACAGCTGCTGTTTCGTTACTGTGTCTGGAAAGCTCTTGTGAGCGGAAATTGCCACTCTGGTGTTATGAGTTAATGCTAGAGTCTTAAAGTAATTTCTGGATGGTGTTTTGATAGGGTTTTCTGCTGACCATGAAAGTGCCCTTTCTGTCTTCATGCTATCTAGTAAGCGGACCTCGATTTTGCTAAACCTATTTTCATACTACGTTTGTCATTTCATCTAAAATCACCGCCAATATATGTGGGGGCCTCTGTCTGCCTTTTGGGAAAATTTCTCTAGAGGTGAGCCAGGACTGTCTTTTCCTCTGCTAGGATTAGGTAGTTCTCCGGCTGGCGCTGGGCATCTAGGGATAAAAAACGTAGGCATGCTACCCGGCCACTTCTAGTTGTGCGGCAGGTTTAGTTCATGGTCAGTATAGTTTCCATCTTCCAAGAGCTAGTTCTCATATATGCTGGGCTATGTTCTCTCGCCATTGAGAATCATGACAGTTTGACCGGCCAAAAAAAGGGTTAAATTACTGGCTGAGAAAGGAGAGAAAAAAGAAGTCTGCTACAATTTTTTTTTTTTTTTTTTTTTTTTCCCTCTAGTTCTGAGTGTGCTCTTAATTGAATCACTTGCTATTCTGCCTATACTGCAGCCTTCCTCTCTTTCTCTCCTTCTAATCCTTGAATGGCTCTGTGTTCACCTGTTTCTAATGGATCTTCAGAGTGTAGCTACAGGTTTGAATAATCTCGCCACAAAGGTACAAAATTTGCAAGATTTTGTTGTTCATGCACCTATGTCTGAGCCTAGAATTCCTTTGCCTGAATTCTTCTCGGGGAATAGATCTCACTTTCAAAATTTTAAAAATAATTGCAAATTGTTTTTGTCCCTGAAGTCTCGCTCTGCCGGAGACCCTGCACAGCAGGTCAGGATTGTAATTTCCTTGCTCCGGGGCGACCCTCAGGACTGGGCTTTTGCATTGGCACCAGGGGATCCTGCGTTGCTCAATGTGGATGCGTTTTTTCTGGCCTTGGGGTTGCTTTATGAGGAACCTCATTTAGAGCTTCAGGCGGAAAAGGCCTTGATGTCCTTGTCTCAGGGGCAAGATGAAGCTGAAATATACTGCCAAAAATTCCGCAAATGGTCTGTGCTTACTCAGTGGAATGAGTGCGCCCTGGCGGCGATTTTCAGAGAAGGTCTCTCTGATGCCATTAAGGATGTTATGGTGGGGTTCCCTGTGCCTGCGAGTCTGAATGAGTCCATGACGATGGCTATTCAGATCGATAGGCGTCTGCGGGAGCGCAAACCTGTGCACCATTTGGCGGTGTCTACTGAGAAAACGCCAGAAAATATGCAATGTGATAGAATTCTGTCCAGAAGCGAGCGGCAGAATTTTAGACGAAAAAATGGGTTGTGCTTCTATTGTGGTGATTCAACTCATGTTATATCAGCATGCTTTAAGCGTACTAAGAAGCCTGACAAGTCTGTTTCAATTAGCACTTTACAGTCTAAGTTTATTCTATCTGTGACCCTGATTTGTTCTTTGTCATCTATTACCGCGGACGCCTATGTCGACTCTGGCGCTGCTTTGAGTCTTATGGATTGGTCCTTTGCCAAATGCTGTGGGTATGATTTGGAGCCATTGGAGGCTCCGATACCTCTGAAAGGGATTGACTCCACCCCATTGGCTAGTAATAAACCACAATACTGGACACAAGTGACTATGCGTGTTAATCCGGATCACCAGGAGGTTATTCGCTTTCTGGTGCTGTATAATCTACATGATGTTTTGGTGCTGGGATTGCCATGGCTGCAATCTCATAACCCAGTCCTCGACTGGAGAGCTATGTCTGTGTTAAGCTGGGGATGTAAAGGAACTCATGGGGACGTACCTTTGGTTTCCATTTCATCATCTATTCCCTCTGAGATTCCTGAATTCTTGTCTGACTTTCGTGACGTTTTTGAAGAACCCAAGGTTGGTTCACTACCTCCGCACCGGGAGTGCGATTGTGCCATAGACTTGATCCCGGGTAGTAAATACCCTAAGGGTCGTTTATTTAATCTGTCTGTGCCTGAACACGCGGCTATGCGAGAATATATAAAGGAGTCCTTGGAAAAGGGACATATTCGTCCTTCGTCATCTCCCTTAGGAGCCGGTTTTTTCTTTGTGTCTAAGAAAGACGGCTCTTTGAGGCCGTGTATTGATTATCGACTTTTGAATAAAATCACGGTTAAATATCAATATCCGTTACCACTGCTTACTGATTTGTTTGCTCGTATAAAGGGGGCCAAGTGGTTCTCTAAGATTGATCTCCGTGGGGCGTATAATTTGGTGCGAATCAAGCAGGGGGATGAGTGGAAAACCGCATTTAATACGCCCGAGGGCCATTTTGAGTATTTGGTGATGCCTTTTGGTCTTTCAAATGCCCCTTCAGTCTTCCAGTCCTTTATGCATGACATTTTCCGCGATTATTTGGATAAATTTATGATTGTGTATCCTGATGATTGGACCAGTAGAGTCATCTCTGAGGTTCATTCTTCTGCGTTGGCAGGTCATCCTGGAATCTTTGGTACCAGGGATTTGGTGGCAAGGTCCTTCTGGTGGCCTTCCCTGTCACGAGATGTGCGAGGCTTTGTGCAGTCTTGTGACGTTTGTGCTCGGGCCAAGCCTTGTTGTTCTCGGGCTAGTGGATTGTTGTTACCCTTGCCTATCCCGAAGAGGCCTTGGACGCACATCTCGATGGATTTTATTTCGGATCTGCCTGTTTCTCAGAAGATGTCTGTCATCTGGGTGGTGTGTGACCGTTTCTCTAAGATGGTCCATCTGGTTCCCTTGCCTAAGTTGCCTTCTTCTTCCGAGTTGGTTCCTCTGTTTTTTCAAAATGTTGTTCGTTTGCATGGTATTCCGGAGAATATCGTTTCTGACAGAGGGACCCAATTCGTGTCTAGATTTTGGCGGGCATTCTGTGCTAGGATGGGCATAGATTTGTCTTTTTCGTCTGCTTTCCATCCTCAGACTAATGGCCAGACCGAGCGGACTAATCAGACCTTGGAGACATATTTGAGGTGTTTTGTGTCTGCGGATCAGGATGATTGGGTTGCTTTTTTGCCTTTGGCGGAGTTCGCCCTCAATAATCGGGCCAGCTCTGCCACCTTGGTGTCCCCGTTTTTCTGTAATTCGGGGTTTCATCCTCGATTTTCCTCCGGTCAAGTGGAATCTTCGGATTGTCCTGGAGTGGATGCTGTGGTGGAGAGGTTGCATCAGATTTGGGGGCAGGTGGTGGACAATTTGAAGTTGTCCCAGGAGAAGACTCAGCTTTTTGCCAACCGCCGTCGTCGTGTTGGTCCTCGGCTTTGTGTTGGGGACTTGGTGTGGTTGTCTTCTCGTTTTGTCCCTATGAGGGTTTCTTCTCCTAAGTTTAAGCCTCGGTTCATCGGCCCGTACAAGATATTGGAGATTCTTAACCCTGTGTCCTTCCGTTTGGACCTCCCTGCATCCTTTTCGATTCATAATGTTTTTCATCGGTCATTGTTGCGCAGGTATGAGGTACCGGCTGTGCCTTCCGTTGAGCCTCCTGCTCCGGTGTTGGTTGAGGGTGAGTTGGAGTACGTTGTGGAAAAGATCTTAGACTCTCGTGTTTCCAGACGGAAACTCCAGTATCTGGTCAAATGGAAGGGATACGGTCAGGAGGATAATTCTTGGGTCACTGCCTCTGATGTTCATGCCTCCGATCTTGTCCGTGCCTTTCATAGGGCTCATCCTGATCGCCCTGGTGGTTCTGGTGAGGGTTCGGTGCCCCCTCCTTGAGGGGGGGGTACTGTTGTGAAATTGGATTCTGGGCTCCCCCGGTGGCCACTTGTGGAATTGTACTTGTGTGCATCATCCCCTCTGTTCACCTGCTCCTATCAGGATGTGGGAGTCGCTATATAACCTTGCTCCTCTGTCAGTTTCATGCCGGTCAACAATGTAATCAGAAGCCTTCTGTGCATGTTCCTGCTACTAGACAACTCCTAGCTAAGTTGGACTTTTGTCCTTGTGTGTTTTTGCTTTTTGTTCCTGTTCACAGCTGCTGTTTCGTTACTGTGTCTGGAAAGCTCTTGTGAGCGGAAATTGCCACTCTGGTGTTATGAGTTAATGCTAGAGTCTTAAAGTAATTTCTGGATGGTGTTTTGATAGGGTTTTCTGCTGACCATGAAAGTGCCCTTTCTGTCTTCATGCTATCTAGTAAGCGGACCTCGATTTTGCTAAACCTATTTTCATACTACGTTTGTCATTTCATCTAAAATCACCGCCAATATATGTGGGGGCCTCTGTCTGCCTTTTGGGAAAATTTCTCTAGAGGTGAGCCAGGACTGTCTTTTCCTCTGCTAGGATTAGGTAGTTCTCCGGCTGGCGCTGGGCATCTAGGGATAAAAAACGTAGGCATGCTACCCGGCCACTTCTAGTTGTGCGGCAGGTTTAGTTCATGGTCAGTATAGTTTCCATCTTCCAAGAGCTAGTTCTCATATATGCTGGGCTATGTTCTCTCGCCATTGAGAATCATGACAGACACTGTTTCAAGGGCCTAACCACACTAGTAGGCCAAATGCAGTTTAATATCTGATAGTATAGGGCGAAAGCCAGAATGTGGAAGCTCAGCTTTGTTCAGTTGAGGACAACACCAGGGAGGGGCAGACACCTTTAGTAGGCCGGAAAAGCCTATTGCATTTTTTAAAATGGTAATTTGGAGCAGAAGGTTGAAGCTCAGCTTTATTTAGTTGAGGACAACACCAGGCAGGGGCACACAGACAGACACCTTTAGTAGGCCGGAAAAGCCTATTGCATTTTTTAAAATGGTAATTTGGAGCAGAAGGTTGAAGCTCAGCTTTATTTAGTTGAGGGCAACACCAGGGAGGGGCAGAAGCCGTTAGTAGGCCCTAACCACCATTTTTTTTTTTAAAAACCACTTAATGAGAGCCGGAAGGTTGAAGCTCAGCTTTATTTAGTTGAGGACAACACCAGGCAGGGGCACACAGACAGACACCTTTAGTAGGCCGGAAAAGCCTATTGCATTTTTTAAAATGGTAATTTGGAGCAGAAGGTTGAAGCTCAGCTTTATTTAGTTGAGGGCAACACCAGGGAGGGGCAGAAGCCGTTAGTAGGCCCTAACCACCATTTTTTTTTTTAAAAACCACTTAATGAGAGCCGGAAGGTTGAAGCTCAGCTTTATTTAGTTGAGGACAACACCAGGCAGGGGCACACAGACAGACACCTTTAGTAGGCCGGAAAAGCCTATTGCATTTTTTAAAATGGTAATTTGGAGCAGAAGGTTGAAGCTCAGCTTTATTTAGTTGAGGACAACACCAGGGAGGGGCAGAAGCCGTTAGTAGGCCCTAACCACCATTTTTTTTTTTAAAAACCACTTAATGAGAGCCGGAAGGTTGAAGCTCAGCTTTATTTAGTTGAGGACAACACCAGGCAGGGGCACACAGACAGACACCTTTAGTAGGCCGGAAAAGCCTATTGCATTTTTTAAAATGGTAATTTGGAGCAGAAGGTTGAAGCTCAGCTTTATTTAGTTGAGGGCAACACCAGGGAGGGGCAGAAGCCGTTAGTAGGCCCTAACCACCATTTTTTTTTTTAAAAACCACTTAATGAGAGCCGGAAGGTTGAAGCTCAGCTTTATTTAGTTGAGGACAACACCAGGCAGGGGCACACAGACAGACACCTTTAGTAGGCCGGAAAAGCCTATTGCATTTTTTAAAATGGTAATTTGGAGCAGAAGGTTGAAGCTCAGCTTTATTTAGTTGAGGGCAACACCAGGGAGGGGCAGAAGCCGTTAGTAGGCCCTAACCAAAGTTGAAGGCCAAATGAAGTTTAATTTCTGATACTATAGGCCGAAAGCCAGAAGGTGGAAGCTCCGATTTAGACAGTGGAGGACAATTTGAATTAGGGACTGCAGACAGACTTAGTAGGCTGTCCCCTGTGGACCATGCATCCACCACATTAACCCATTGCGCCGTAATGGACACGTAATCTTCCGTGGCCATGCCTACAGGTCCATGCGTCTGTTGTCAGGTGCACCTTTGTACTCACAGATTGCCAGAGTGCATGGACAATGCGCTCTTCTACATGCTGGTGGAGGGTTGGGATGGCTTTTCTCGCAAAAGAAGTGTCGACTGGTTAGCTTGTAGCGTGGTACAGCGTAGTCCATCATGGCCTTATTAATAGTAAATAAAATATATAACTAGGCTCTATGAACTTTTAAATAGGTTCCAGGGGTACACGGGCAGCATTGGTGTGGTCAGTGGAGGAGTATTGCAAGTAGGGGCTGCAGACAGGCTATCAAAGGCCTAAAATACCAAACAGTAGGCACTCATGGCAGTTTTACATCGGTTACATGGATACACAGGCAGGCACTCCAGGCAGCATTGTGGTCAGTGGAGGAGTATTGCAAGTAGGGGCCGCAGACAGGCTATCAAAGGCCTAAAATAACAAACAGTAGGCAGTCATGGCAGTTTTACATCGGTTACATGGATACACAGGCAGGCACTCCAGGCAGCATTGTGGTCAGTGGAGGAGTATTGCAAGTAGGGGCCGCAGACAGGCTATCAAAGGCCTAAAATAACAAACAGTAGGCAGTCATGGCAGTTTTACATCGGTTACATGGATACACAGGCAGGCACTCCAGGCAGCATTGTGGTCAGTGGAGGAGTATTGCAAGTAGGGGCCGCAGACAGGCTATCAAAGGCCTAAAATAACAAACAATAGGCTCATTGCAGTTTTACAGCGGTTACATGGATACACAGGCAGCTAGGTGGTGAGTGGAGGAGTATTTAAAGTAAGGACCGCAGACAGGCTATCAAAGGCCTAACAATAACAAACAATAGGCTCATGGCAGTTTTACAGCGGTTACATGGATAGACGGGCAGGCAGCTTGGTGGTGAGTGGAGGAGTATTTAAAGTAGGGACCGCAGACAGGCTATCAAAGGCCTAACATAACAAACAATAGGCTCATGGCAGTTTTACAGCGGTTACATGGATACACGGGCAGGCAGCTTGGTGGTGAGTGGAGGAGTATTTAAAGTAGGGACCGCAGACAGGCTTCAAAGGCCTAACATAAGAAAATGGGCTGGCTGTAGGCACTTTATAATTGGTTCCAGGGGTACACGGGCAGCAGTGGTCTGGTCAGTGGAGGACTAGTGGAAGGAGGGACCGCAGACAGGCTTCAAAGGCCTAACATAAAAAAATGGGCTGGCTGTAGGCACTTTATAATTGGTTCCAGGGGTACACGGGCAGCAGTGGTCTGGCCAGTGGAGGACTAGTGGAAGGAGGGACCGCAGACAGGCTTCAAAGGCCTAACATAAAAAAATGGGCTGGCTGTAGGCACTTTATAATTGGTTCCAGGGGTACACGGGCAGCAGTGGTCTGGTCAGTGGAGGACTAGTGGAAGGAGGGACCGCAGACAGGCTTCAAAGGCCTAACATAAAAAAATGGGCTGGCTGTAGGCACTTTATAATTGGTTCCAGGGGTACACGGGCAGCAGTGGTCTGGCCAGTGGAGGACTAGTGGAAGGAGGGACCGCAGACAGGCTTCAAAGGCCTAACATAAAAAAATGGGCTGGCTGTAGGCACTTTATAATTGGTTCCAGGGGTACACGGGCAGCAGTGGTCTGGCCAGTGGAGGACTAGTGGAAGGAGGGACCGCAGACAGGCTTCAAAGGCCTAACATAAAAAAATGGGCTGGCTGTAGGCACTTTATAATTGGTTCCAGGGGTACACGGGCAGCAGTGGTCTGGCCAGTGGAGGAATAGTGGAAGGAGGGACCGCAGACAGGCTTCAAAGGCCTAACATAAAAAAATGGGCTGGCTGTAGGCACTTTATAATTGGTTCCAGGGGTACACGGGCAGCAGTGGTCTGGCCAGTGGAGGACTAGTGGAAGGAGGGACCGCAGACAGGCTTCAAAGGCCTAACATAAAAAAATGGGCTGGCTGTAGGCACTTTATAATTGGTTCCAGGGGTACACGGGCAGCAGTGGTCTGGTCAGTGGAGGACTAGTGGAAGGAGGGACCGCAGACAGGCTTCAAAGGCCTAAAATAACAAACAATAGGCTCATGGCAGCTTTTCAGCGGTTACATGGATACACGGGCAGCTTGGTGGTGAGTGGAGGAGTAGTGCAAGGAGTGTCTGTCCCAGTACTCCCAAAATATAAATAGATGTTAATGTCTCGCAAAACAACCAAAACAAAAAAAAAGGTGGCATACTTAGGTACAGGGGTGGGCTCATCTGCTGAGTTTCTGACATAGTAATTTGGCAGTAACTATTTAATGGTGCCAATATAGGACACAGACACAGACTACTTTAAGTTGCATCATAGATGTCTACAAATTTGTATTGTCAGTGCCAGACATTGAATGATGTCAGCGAATAGACTAAAGATTGGTGGAGCTGTGCGACATAATTTTGCACGTGGTAGAGCACATTTTGAGCTGGGGTAGGGGGGAACTCTCTTGAGGCCGGCGGGACCGCCCCAGGGCCCCTCATGTTACAACGGTGTGTCTGACGTTGGGTGCGCACCACCACCGCCAGAGACACTACATTGTACTATGAGGGACCCAGTAGCAATGCCGTCAACCAAAAGCGAGCACACCCACCTCTTCAGACAAACAGCAGTCTCACGGGTGCTTGCGCCAAGTCGCGATACCACGGCCCCGTGTGGGGAGTTTTGCCATTTAGGGAGGTGTAAACATGTCGTATGCTGTACAATCAGCTGCAGCAAATTAGACATTAGAAAAGTAATTCACAGGCAAGAGCTTTTCATAGGAAAGCTAGGTGTCGGCCGGGCAAGGTGGGGCAAAAGATTTCGAAATCCAGTTGTGGTTCATTTTAATGAATGTTAGATCGTCAACATTTTGGGTAGCCAGACGAGTCCTTTTTTCGGTTAATATTGAACCTGCAGCACTGAATACTCTTTCTGATAGGACACTTGCTGCCGGGCAAGCAAGCTCCTGCAATGCATATTCTGCCAATTCTGGCCAGGTGTCTAATTTGGAGGCCCAGTAATCAAATGGGAATGACGGTTGAGGGAGAACATCGATAAGGGATGAAAAATAGTTAGTAACCATACTGGACAAATGTTGTCTCCTGTCACTTTCAATTGATGCAGCAGTACCTGTCCTGTCTGCGGTCATAGCAAAATCACTCCACAACCTGGTCAGAAAACCCCTCTGTCCAACGCCACTTCTGATGTGTGCACCCCTAACACTCCTAGTCTGCTGCCCCCTGGAGCTCGTGTGAGAACGATCACGTGCGCTGTGTGCTGGGAATGCCTGAAGCAAACGGTCAACAAGAGTTGATTGTTTGGTTGCTAATATTAGTTCCAAGTTCTCATGTGGCATAATATTTTGCAATTTGCCTTTATAGCGTGGATCAAGGAGGCAGGCCAACCAGTAATCGTCATCGTTCATCATTTTCGTAATGCGTGTGTCCCTTTTTAGGATACGTAAGGCATAATCCGCCATGTGGGCCAAAGTTCCAGTTGTCAAATCTCCGGTTGTGATTGGTTGAGGGGCAGTTGCAGGCAAATCTACGTCACTTGTGTCCCTCAAAAAACCAGAACCCGGCCGTGACACGCAACCAATTTCCTGTGCCCCCGGGAAAGGTTCGGCATTAAAAATATACTCATCCCCATCATCCTCCTCGTCCTCCACCTCCTCTTCGCCCGCTACCTCGTCCTGTACACTGCCCTGACCAGACAATGGCTGACTGTCATCAAGGCTTTCCTCTTCCTCTGGTGCAGACGCCTGCTCCTTTATGTGCGTCAAACTTTGCATCAGCAGACGCATTAGGGGGATGCTCATGCTTATTACGGCGTTGTCTGCACTAACCAGCCGTGTGCATTCCTCAAAACACTGAAGGACTTGACACATGTCTTGTATCTTAGACCACTGCACACCTGACAACTCCATGTCTGCCATCCTACTGCCTGCCCGTGTATCCTCCCACAAATAAATAACAGCACGCCTCTGTTCGCACAGTCTCTGAAGCATGTGCAGTGTTGAGTTCCACCTTGTTGCAACGTCTATGATTAGGCGATGCTGGGGAAGGTTCAAAGACCGCTGATAGGTCTGCATACGGCTGGCGTGTACAGGCGAACGTCGGATATGTGAGCAAAGTGCACGCACTTTGAGGAGCAGGTCGGAGAACCCAGGATAAGTTTTCAATAAGCACTGCACCACCAGGTTTAAGGTGTGAGCCAGGCAAGGAATGTGTTTCAGTTGGGAAAGGGAGATGGCAGCCATGAAATTCCTTCCGTTATCACTCACTACCTTGCCTGCCTCAAGATCTACTGCGCCCAGCCACGACTGCGTTTCTTGTTGCAAGAACTCGGACAGAACTTCCGTGGTGTGTCTGTTGTCGCCCAAACACTTCATAGCCAATACAGCCTGCTGACGCTTGGCAGTAGCTGGCCCATAATGGGACAACTGGTGTGCAACAGTGTCATCTGCCGATGGAGTGGTTGGCAGACTGCGTTCTGTGGAAGAGCTGTAGCTTCTGCAGGAGGACGAGGAGGAGGAGGAGGAGGGGGTGCGAACGCCTACAGCCAACTGTTTCCTAGACCGTGGGCTAGGCACAACTGTCCCTAAATTGATGTCGCCTGTGGACCCTGCATCCACCACATTCACCCAGTGTGCCGTGATGGACACATAACGTCCCTGGCCATGCCTACTGGTCCATGCATCTGTAGTCAGGTGCACCTTTGTACTCACAGATTGCCTGAGTGCATGGACGATGCGCTGTTTAACATGCTGGTGCAGGGCTGGGATGGCTTTTCTGGAAAAAAAGTGTCGACTGGGTAGCTCGTATCGTGGTTCAGCGTACTCCATCAGGGCTTTGAAAGCTTCGCTTTCAACTAACCGGTAGGGCATCATCTCTAACGAGATTAGTCTAGCTATGTGGGCGTTAAAACCCTGTGTACGCGGATGCGAGGATAAGTACTTCCTTTTTCTAACCAGAGTCTCATGTAGGGTGAGCTGGACTGGAGAGCTGGAGATCGTGGAACTTTCGGGTGTGCCGGTGTACATGGCAGACTGAGAGACGGTTGGAGACGGTATTGTTTCCGCCGGTGCCCTAGATGCAATATTTCCTCCTACAAAACTGGTGGTTCCCTGACCCTGACTGCTTTTGGCTGGCAAAGAAACCTGCACAGATACTGCCGGTGGTGCGGAAAATGGTGGCCTTACAGTGACGGAAGGGATGTTGCGTTGCTGACTAGCTTCATTGGCCGAGGGTGCTACAACCTTAAGGGACGTTTGGTAGTTAGTCCAGGCTTGAAAATGCATGGTGGTTAAGTGTCTATGCATGCAACTAGTATTGAGACTTTTCAGATTCTGACCTCTGCTTAAGCTAGTTGAACATTTTTGACAGATGACTTTGCGCTGATCAGTTGGATGTTGTTTAAAAAAATGCCAGACTGCACTCTTCCTAGACTCGGATCCCTTTTCAGGGATTGCAGACTGAGCTTTAACCGGATGGCCACGCTGTCCTCCAACAGGTTTTGGCTTTGACACGCGTTTTGGGCCAGATACGGGCCCGGCAGATGGAACCTGTTGCGATGTTGATGCCTGCTGCGGCCCCTCCTCCACCTCCGCTTCTGAACTACTGCCGCCTGCACCCTGTTCCCCCAATGGCTGCCAATCGGGGTCAATAACTGGGTCATCTATTACCTCCTCTTCGAGCTCGTGTGCAACTTCGTCTGTGTCACTGTGTCGGTCGGTGGTATAGCGTTCGTGGCGGGGCAACATAGTCTCATCAGGGTCTGATTGTGGATCTGTACCCTGAGAGGGCAATGTGGTGGTCTGAGTCAAAGGAGCAGCATAGTACTCTGGCTGTGGCTGTGCATCAGTGCACTCCATGTCAGAATATACTTGTAATGGGCATGGCCTGTTAAATGTTTCACTTTCTAAGCCAGGGACGGTATGTGTAAAGAGCTCCATGGAGTGACCCGTTGTGTCGCCTGCTGCATCCTTCTCTCTTGTTGTAGTTTTTGCTGAGGAGGACAAGGAAGCGACTTGTCCCTGACCGTGAACATCCACAAGCGACGCGCTGCTTTTACATTTACCAGTTTCGGAAGAGGAGGCAAAAGAGCTAGAGGCTGAGTCTGCAATGTAAGCCAAAACTTGCTGTTGCTGCTCCGCCTTTAAAAGCGGTTTTCCTACTCCCAGAAAAGAGAGCGTTCGAGGCCTTGTGTAGCCTGACGACGAAACTGGCTCCACAGCTCCAGACTTAGGTGGAATATTTTTATCCCCATGACCACCTGATGCTCCACTACCACTACCATCATTACCAGCTGACAATGAACGCCCACGACGACCTCTTGCACCAGACTTCTTCATTGTTTTAAAATCTTAACCAAAGTAACTTTATTTGTTGCTGTCAAACAACTTACACGGTGAGCTATAACTTCAGTATGATTTCAATATCCCTTAACAGGTTGGTGAGACCACAAGGCACAATGTTACACACTCTGTTTTCTGTGGCACAAAATCACAGAGATGACACACACGCAGGACTGTCACTCAAGCACTAATGTCAATATTAATCTCCCACCTAATTTATTTATTTATTTTTCTCAGGGAGACTTTAGAAACCAAATAATATTAAAAAAAAAAAAAAAAAAAAAAAGGCTTTCTATGGCCCACAATTAGAGAGAGAGAGGTGGCACACCCAGGAGTCAAGACTGGCGCACAAGCTGAAAGGGCAATATTACTCTCCCACTGTTTTTTTAAGTTTTTTTTTTGTTATTTTCAGGGAGACTTTAGAAACCAAATAATATTAAAAAAACAAAAAAAATAAATAGCCTTTCTATGGCCCACTGAATGAGAGAGAGAGGTGGCACACCCAGGAGTCAAGACTGGCACACAAGCTGAAAGGGCAATATTACTCTCCCACTGTTTATTTATGTATTTTTTGTTTTTTAAGGGAGACTTTAGAAACCCAATAATATTTAAAAAATAAATAAATAGGCTTTCTATGGCCCACTGAATGAGAGGGAGAGAGGTGGCACACCCAGGAGTCAAGACTGGCACACAAGCTGAAAGGGCAATATTACTCTCCCACTGTTTTTTTATGTTTTTTTTTTCAGGGAGACTTTAGAAACCAAATAATATTAAAAAAACCAAAAAAATAAATAGCCTTTCTATGGCCCACTGAATGAGAGAGAGAGGTGGCACACCCAGGAGTCAAGACTGGCACACAAGCTGAAAGGGCAATATTACTCTCCCACTGTTTTTTTATGTATTTTTTGTTTTTTAAGGGAGACTTTAGAAACCAAATAATATTAAAAAAAAAACAAAAAAAAAGGCTTTCTATGGCCCACAATTAGAGAGAGAGAGGTGGCACACCCAGGAGTCAAGACTGGCGCACAAGCTGAAAGGGCAATATTACTCTCCCACTGTTTTTTTAAGTTTTTTTATTTTTATTTTCAGGGAGACTTTAGAAACCAAATAATATTAAAAAAACCAAAAAAATAAATAGCCTTTCTATGGCCCACTGAATGAGAGAGAGAGGTGGCACACCCAGGAGTCAAGACTGGCACACAAGCTGAAAGGGCAATATTACTCTCCCACTGTTTTTTTATGTATTTTTTGTTTTTTAAGGGAGACTTTAGAAACCCAATAATATTTAAAAAAAAAAAAAAAAAGGCTTTCTATGGCCCACAATTAGAGAGAGAGGTGGCACACCCAGGAGTCAAGACTGGCACACAAGCTGAAAGGGCAATATTACTCTCCCACTGTTTTTTTATGTATTTTTTGTTTTTTAAGGGAGACTTTAGAAACCCAATAATATTTAAAAAAAAAAAAAAAAAAAGGCTTTCTATGGCCCACAATTAGAGAGAGAGGTGGCACACCCAGGAGTCAAGACTGGCACACAAGCTGAAAGGGCAATATTACTCTCCCACTGTTTTTTTATTTATTTATTTTTTTTCAGGGAGACTTTAGAAAACAAATAATAAGAAAAAAAATAAATAAATAAATAGGCTTTCTATAGCCCACTGAATAAGAGATAGCACACACAGCAGTGGCACACAAGCCCTGACTGAGGCCAATATTTTTCTACCACTGATTGATGTAGTGTTTTTGTGTTGAGGTAGAATTTAGAACACAAATCACGGAAAAAATAAATAGGCTTTCTATGGCCCACTCAGTGAGAGATGGCACACACAGGGATGGCACTGTAGCAGAAATGCCAATCTTAATCTCCCACAAAAAAAAAAAAAAAAAAAAAACAGGGACTGTCCTACAATTACTATCTCCCTGCAGTAATCTAAGCCAGGTATGGCAGGCAGCAATAGGAGTGGACTGATGCACAAATTAAATAAAAAGTGTGGACAAACAAAAAAGATAGCTGTGCAGAAAGGAACAAGAGGATATGTGCTTTGAAAAAAGCAGTTGGTTTCCACAGTGGCGTACACACAGCAATACAGCTATCACGGAGCCTTCTAGGGCAGCCCAATGAGCTACAGCGCTGAGGAAAAAAAAAAAAAATAGCTTCCACTGTTCCTGCACACCGAAGGTGGTGTTGGACAGTGGAAATCGCTACAGCACAAGCGGTTTGGTGGTTAGTGGACCCTGCCTAACGCTCTCCCTGCTTCTGACGAAGCGGCAGCAACCTCTCCCTAAGCTCAGATCAGCAGCAGTAAGATGGCGGTCGGCGGGAACGCCCCTTTATAGCCCCTGTGACGCCGCAGACAGCAAGCCAATCACTGCAATGCCCTTCTCTAAGATGGTGGGGACCAGGATCTATGTCATCACGCTGCCCACACTCTGCGTTCACCTTCATTGGCTGAGAAATGGCGCTTTTCGCGTCATTGAAACGCGACTTTGGCGCGAAAGTCGCGTACCGCATGGCCGACAAGCACAGGGGTCGGATCGGGTTTCATGAGACGCCGACTTAGCCAAAAGTCGGCGACTTTTGAAAATGATCGACCCGTTTCGCTCAACCCTAGTGGTGAGCACTTTGAACCCCCAAGTGCTTCACAGAAGTTTATAACGCAGAGCCATGAAAATAAAAAATTATTTTTCTTTCCTCAAAAATGATTTTTTTAGCCCACAATTTTTTATTTTCCCAAGGGTAACAGGAGAAATTGGACCCCAAAAGTTGTTGCCCAGTTTCTCCTGAGTACGCTTATACCCCATATATAACCACTGTTTGGGCACACGTCGGGGCTTGGAAGGGGGAAAACCATTTGACTTTTTGAACGCAAGATTGGCTGGAATCAATGGTGGCGCCATGTCGCGTTTGGAGACCCCATGATGTGCCTAAACAGTGGAAACCCCTCAATTATAACACCAAAACTAACCCCAACATACCCCTAACCCTAATCCCAACTCTAACCATGACCCTAATTACAACCGTAACCCCAACACACCCATAACCACAACCCTAACCCTAACACCAACACACCCCTAACCCTAATCCCAACCCTAATCACAACCCTAACCCCAACACACCCCTAACCCTAATCCAACCCTAACCACAAGCCTAACCCTAACCCCAACACACCCCTAACCTGCAGCTCCCATTGGTCCTCTAGGAAGGTCCTGAAGTTGCTCTGTTATTACAGCAACTTCCATTGGTTCCCTAGGAAGGTCCTGAAGCTGCTGCAGCTATAAAAGGTTTGCATGGCCGCACAGCCATGCGCTAGTATCACCTCATGTCATGAGCTTTTTATTTGTGGTTGCGCCTGTATGTGTGTATTCAGGGACCCGGCTGAAATAAGCCCCTAGAATACCGGCACCATCGGTGAGGAGTGTTTGTGTGCTTTTCTGGTGTGTAACCACTGACTGCCATCAGCTCAGCAGTTAGCTGTGTTCCCTGTTGTGAAATTGGATTTTGGGCTCCCCCGGTGGCCACTGGTGGAATTGAACTGGTGTGCATCATCCTCTCTGTTCACCTGTTTCCATCAGGATGTGGGAGTCGCTATTTAGCCTTGCTCCTCTGTCACTTCCATGCCGGTCAACATTGTAATCAGAAGCCTTTCTGTGCATGTTCCTGCTGCTAGACAACTCCCAGCTAAGTTGGACTTAGTCCTTGTTTGTTTTTGCATTTTGTTCCAGTTCACAGCTGTAGTTTCGTTTCTGTGTCTGGAAAGCTCTTGTGATCTGAAATTGCCACTCTGATGTTATGAGTTAATACTAGAGTCTTAAAGTAATTTCAGGATGGTATTTTGATAGGGTTTTCAGCTGACCATGAAAGTGCCCTTTCTGTATTCCTGCTATCTAGTAAGCGGACCTCAATTTTGCTAAACCTATTTTCATACTACGTTTGTCATTTCATCTAAAATCACCGCCAATATTTGTGGGGGCCTCTGTCTGCCTTTCGGGGAAATTTCTCTAGAGGTGAGCCAGGACTATATTTTCCTCTGCCAGGATTAGTTAGTCCTCCGGCCGGCGCTGGGCGTCTAGGGATAAAACGCAGGCTACGCTACCCGGCTACTGTTAGTTGTGCGGCAGGTTTAGTTCATGGTCAGTTTAGTTTCCATCCTTCCAAGAACTAGTTCTTATGTTTGCTGGGCTATGTTCTCTTGCCATTGAGAACCATAACAGTTTGACCGGCCAAAAAGGGTTAAATTAATTGACAGAGAAAGGAGAGAAAAGAGAAGTCTGCTGAAGATTTTTTTTTTTTTTTTTTCTCAGTTCTGAGTGTGCTTGTAATTGAATCTCTTGCAAGTCTGCCTATATTGCAGCCTTTCTCTCTCTCTCTCCTTCTAATCCTGGAATGGCTCTGTGTTCACCTGTTTAAAATGGATATTCAGAGTTTAGCTGCAGGTTTGAATAATCTCACCACGAAAGTTCAAAACTTACAAGATTTTGTTGTTCATGTTCCTATATCTGAACCTAGAATTCCTTTGCCTGAATTTTTCTCGGGGAATAGATCTTGCTTTCAAAATTTCAAAAATAATTGCAAGTTGATTTTGTCCCTGAAATCTCGCTCTGCTGGAGATCCTGCTCAGCAGGTCAGGATTGTGATTTCTTTGCTCCGGGGCGACCCTCAGGATTGGGCTTTTGCATTGGCTCCAGGGGATCCTGCGTTGCTCAATGTGGATGCGTTTTTTCTGGCCTTGGGGTTGCTTTATGAGGAACCTCAGTTAGAACTTCAGGCGGAAAAGGCCTTGATGTCCCTATCTCAGGGGCAAGACGAAGCTGAAATATACTGCCAGAAATTCCGTAAATGGGCTGTGCTTACTCAGTGGAATGAGTGCGCCCTGGCGGCGAATTTCAGAGAGGGTCTCTCTGATGCCATTAAGGATGTTATGGTGGGGTTCCCTGTGCCTGCGGGTCTGAATGAGTCCATGACAATGGCTATCCAGATCGATAGGCGTCTGTGGGAGCGCAAACCTGTGCACCATTTGGCGGTGTCTACTGAGAAGACGCCAGAGAATATGCAATGTGATAGAATTCTGTCCAGAAGTGAACGGCAGAATTTTAGACGAAAAAATGGGTTGTGCTTCTATTGCGGTGATTCAACTCATGTTATATCAGCATGCTCTAAGCGTACTAAGAAGCTTGATAAGTCTGTTTCAATTGGCACTTTACAGTCTAAGTTTATTCTATCTGTGACCCTGATTTGTTCTTTATCATCTATTACCGCGGATGCCTATGTCGACTCTGGCGCCGCTTTGAGTCTTATGGATTGGTCCTTTGCCAAACGCTGTGGGTATGATTTGGAGCCTCTTGAAACTCCTATACCCCTGAAGGGGATTGACTCCACCCCATTGGCTAGCAATAAACCACAATACTGGACACAAGTAACTATGCGGATTAATCCGGATCACCAGGAGATTATTCGCTTTCTTGTGCTGTATAACCTACATGATGTGTTGGTGCTTGGATTGCCATGGCTGCAATCTCATAACCCAGTCCTTGACTGGAAAGCTATGTCTGTGTTAAGCTGGGGATGTAAGGGGACGCATGGGGACGTACCTGTGGTTTCCATTTCATCATCTATTCCCTCTGAGTTTCCTGAATTCTTGACTGAATATCGTGACGTTTTTGAAGAACCTAAGCTTGGTTCATTACCTCCGCACCGGGAGTGCGATTGTGCCATAGATTTGATTCCGGGTAGTAAATACCCTAAGGGTCGTTTATTTAATCTGTCTGTGCCTGAACATGCTGCTATGCGAGAATATATAAAGGAGTCCTTGGAAAAGGGACATATTCGTCCTTCGTCATCTCCCTTAGGAGCCGGTTTTTTCTTTGTGGCTAAGAAAGATGGCTCTTTGAGGCCGTGCATTGATTATCGGCTTTTGAATAAAATCACGGTTAAATATCAATATCCGTTGCCACTGCTGACTGATTTGTTTGCTCGCATAAAGGGGGCCAAGTGGTTCTCTAAGATAGATCTTCGTGGGGCGTATAATTTGGTGCGAATTAAGCAGGGAGATGAGTGGAAAACCGCATTTAATACGCCCGAGGGCCACTTTGAGTATTTGGTGATGCCTTTTGGTCTTTCAAATGCCCCTTCAGTCTTTCAGTCCTTTATGCATGACATTTTCCGTGATTATTTGGATAAATTTATGATTGTGTATCTGGATGATATTTTGATTTTTTCGGATGACTGGGACTCTCATGTCCAGCAGGTCAGGAGGGTTTTTCAGGTTTTGCGGTCTAATTCCTTGTGTGTGAAGGGTTCTAAGTGCGTTTTTGGGGTTCAAAAGATTTCCTTTTTGGGATATATTTTTTCCCCCTCTTCCATCGAGATGGATCCTGTCAAGGTTCAGGCTATTTGTGATTGGACGCAACCCTCTTCTCTTAAGAGTCTTCAGAAATTTTTGGGCTTTGCTAACTTTTATCGTCGATTTATTGCTGGTTTTTCTGATGTTGTTAAACCATTGACTGATTTGACTAAGAAGGGTGCTGATGTTGCTGATTGGTCCCCTGCTGCTGTGGAGGCCTTTCGGGAGCTTAAGCGCCGCTTTTCTTCCGCCCCTGTGTTGCGTCAGCCTGATGTTGCTCTTCCTTTTCAGGTAGAGGTCGACGCTTCTGAAATCGGAGCTGGGGCGGTTTTGTCGCAGAGAAGTTCCGATTGCTCCGTGATGAGACCTTGTGCTTTTTTCTCGCGTAAATTTTCGCCCGCCGAGCGGAATTATGATGTTGGGAATCGGGAGCTTTTGGCCATGAAGTGGGCTTTTGAGGAGTGGCGTCATTGGCTTGAGGGGGCTAGACATCAGGTGGTGGTATTGACTGACCACAAAAATCTAATTTATCTTGAGTCCGCCAGACGCCTGAATCCTAGACAGGCGCGCTGGTCGTTGTTTTTCTCTCGGTTTAATTTTGTGGTGTCCTACCTGCCGGGTTCTAAGAATGTTAAGGCGGATGCCCTTTCTAGGAGTTTTGAGCCTGACTCCCCTGGTAATTCTGAACCTACAGGTATCCTTAAGGATGGAGTGATATTGTCTGCCGTTTCTCCAGACCTGCGGCGGGCCTTGCAGGAGTTTCAGGCGGATAGACCTGATCGTTGCCCACCTGGTAGACTGTTTGTTCCTGATGATTGGACCAGTAAAGTCATTTCTGAGGTTCATTCTTCTGCGTTGGCAGGTCATCCTGGAATCTTTGGTACCAGGGATTTGGTGGCAAGGTCCTTCTGGTGGCCTTCCCTGTCTCGAGATGTGCGAGGCTTCGTGCAGTCTTGTGACGTTTGTGCTCGGGCCAAGCCTTGTTGTTCTCGGGCTAGTGGATTGTTGTTGCCTTGCCTATCCCGAAGAGGCCCTGGACGCACATCTCGATGGATTTTATTTCGGATCTTCCTGTTTCTCAGAAGATGTCTGTCATCTGGGTGGTGTGTGATCGTTTCTCTAAGATGGTCCATTTGGTTCCCCTGCCTAAGTTGCCTTCTTCTTCCGAGTTGGTTCCTCTGTTTTTTCAAAATGTGGTCCGTTTGCATGGTATTCCGGAGAATATCGTTTCTGACAGAGGTACCCAATTCGTGTCTAGATTTTGGCGAGCATTCTGTGCTAGGATGGGCATAGATTTGTCTTTCTCGTCTGCTTTCCATCCTCAGACTAATGGCCAGACCGAGCGGACGAATCAGACCTTGGAGACATATTTGAGGTGTTTTGTGTCTGCAGATCAGGATGATTGGGTTGCTTTTTTGCCTTTAGCGGAGTTTGCCCTCAATAATCGGGCCAGCTCTGCCACCTTGGTGTCTCCCTTTTTCTGTAATTCGGGGTTTCATCCTCGATTTTCTTCTGGTCAGGTGGAATCTTCGGATTGTCCTGGAGTGGATGCTGTGGTGGAGAGGTTGCATCAGATTTGGGGGCAGGTAGTGGACAATTTGAAGTTGTCCCAGGAGAAGACTCAGCTTTTTGCCAACCGCCGGCGTCGGGTTGGTCCTCGGCTTTGTGTTGGGGACTTGGTGTGGTTGTCTTCTCGTTTTGTCCCTATGAGGGTTTCTTCTCCCAAGTTTAAGCCTCGGTTCATCGGCCCGTACAAGATATTGGAGATTCTTAACCCTGTGTCCTTCCGTTTGGACCTCCCTGCATCTTTTTCTATTCATAATGTTTTTCATCGGTCATTATTGCGCAGGTATGAGGTACCGGTTGTGCCTTCCGTTGAGCCTCCTGCTCCGGTGTTGGTTGAGGGCGAGTTGGAGTACGTTGTGGAAAAAATCTTGGACTCCCGTGTTTCCAGACGGAAACTCCAGTATCTGGTCAAATGGAAGGGATACGGTCAGGAGGATAATTCTTGGGTGACTGCCTCTGATGTTCATGCCTCCGATTTGGTCCGTGCCTTTCATAGGGCTCATCCTGATCGCCCTGGTGGTTCTGGTGAGGGTTCGGTGCCCCCTCCTTGAGGGGGGGGTACTGTTGTGAAATTGGATTTTGGGCTCCCCCGGTGGCCACTGGTGGAATTGAACTGGTGTGCATCATCCTCTCTGTTCACCTGTTTCCATCAGGATGTGGGAGTCGCTATTTAGCCTTGCTCCTCTGTCACTTCCATGCCGGTCAACATTGTAATCAGAAGCTTTTCTGTGCATGTTCCTGCTGCTAGACAACTCCCAGCTAAGTTGGACTTAGTCCTTGTTTGTTTTTGCATTTTGTTCCAGTTCACAGCTGTAGTTTCGTTTCTGTGTCTGGAAAGCTCTTGTGATCTGAAATTGCCACTCTGATGTTATGAGTTAATACTAGAGTCTTAAAGTAATTTCAGGATGGTATTTTGATAGGGTTTTCAGCTGACCATGAAAGTGCCCTTTCTGTCTTCCTGCTATCTAGTAAGCGGACCTCAATTTTGCTAAACCTATTTTCATACTACGTTTGTCATTTCATCTAAAATCACCGCCAATATTTGTGGAGGCCTCTGTCTGCCTTTCGGGGAAATTTCTCTAGAGGTGAGCCAGGACTATATTTTCCTCTGCCAGGATTAGTTAGTCCTCCGGCCGGCGCTGGGCGTCTAGGGATAAAACGCAGGCTACGCTACCCGGCTACTGTTAGTTGTGCGGCAGGTTTAGTTCATGGTCAGTTTAGTTTCCATCCTTCCAAGAGCTAGTTCTTATGTTTGCTGGGCTATGTTCTCTTGCCATTGAGAACCATAACAGTTCCCCTGTGACGCTAACAGGGCACAGTATCTTGTTTCTAGCGAATCTGTGGAGTTAACAGAGTTCGCTTATAATGCCTTATAGTGCCGCCATTTGCCAGTAGCAGGTTCCACTCCTGCACGGTGGACCCCGGGTTGCGAACGCACCTATTTATACATATATATATACTCGGTGCCTTCCGCCAACCCTAACAATAAGTACATGTGGGGGTTGCCTGGTTGCTAGGGAATCCACACATGTAATCAAGCTGGCTAAGAGATGTAAATCATTCAGCTGAGGTGAGAAAAACTAAATCTCCGAGCACTAAAAAATACTTGGAGGTCACCCGAGCGTGTTCAGGAAATCTCGAGTAACGAGTATATTCGCTCATCACTAGTTAGAATAGAATAGATATATACACATAGTATAGGTGTATGTACATTGCTCAAAAAATAAAGGGAACACTTAAACAACAGAATATAACTCCAAGTAAATCAAACTTCTGTGAAATCAAACTGTCCACTTAGGAAGCAAAACAGTTTGACAATTTCACATGCTGTTGTGCAAATAGACTAGACAACAGAAAATTATTGGCAAATATCAAGACACACTCAATAAAGGAGTGGTTCTGCAGGTGGGGACCACAGAAGAAAGAGGGCTTCACTTGGATTGAGAGTGCAATAAAGATGTTAAACCTGTGTGTTTCATTATTTAATTAAAATACTTTATTTTTAATGTGTGTGTGTATTTTTTAACCCTTTCATACTATTGGATTAACCCCTTTACCCCCAAGGGTGGTTTGCACGTCAAAGACCGGGCCAATTTTTACAATTCTGACCACTGTCCCTTTATGAGGTTATAACTCTGGAATGCTTCAATGGATCCTGATGATTCAGGACACGGTTTTCTCGTGACATATTGTACTTGATGATAGGGGTATAATGTCATCTATATAACTTGCGTTTATTTGTGAAAAAAATGGAAATTTGGCAAAAATTTTGAAAATTTTGCAATTTTCCAAATTTGAATTTTTATGCCCTTAAATCAAAGAGATATGTCATGTAAAATAATTAATAAGTAACATTTCCCACATGTCTACTTTACATCAGCACAATTTTGGAACCAAAAATTGTTTTTCTTAGGGAGTTTAAGGGTTAAAATTTGACCAGCAATTTCTCGTTTTTAAAACACTAATATTTTTTAGGGACCACATCACATTTTAAGTCATTTTGAGGGGTCTATATGATAGAAAATAACCAAGTGTGACACCATTCTAAAAACTGCACCCCTCAAGGTGCTCAAAACCACATTCAAGAAGTTTATTAACCCTTCAGGTGTTTTACAGGAATTTTTGGAATGTTTAAAAAAAAAATTAACATTTAACCTTTTTTTAACAAAAATTTACTTCAGCTCCAATTTGTTTTATTTTCCCAAGGGTAAGAGAAGAAATTAGACCCCAAAAGTTGTTGTGCCATTTGTTCTGAGTACGCCAATAGTGAACTTATCTAGATGTGTGGTGAGTAGTGTTGAGCGATACCTTCCGATATACAAAGGTATTGGTATCGGATTGTATCGGCCGATACCCAAAAAGTATCGGATATCGTCGATACCGATACCCGATACCAATGCATATCAATGGGACACAAAATATCGGAATGGTTCCCAGGGTCTGAAAGAGAGGAAACTCTCCTTCAGGCCCTGGGATCCATATTCATGTATAAAATAAAGAATAAAAATAAAAAATATTGATATACTCACCCCTCTGACGGCCCCGGCTCTCACCGGTCCAAGAGTCTGCCTCCGTTCCCTAAGAATGCAGAGTGAAGGACGTTCGATGACGTCGCGGCTTGTGATTGGTCGCGTGACCGCTCATGTGACCGCTCACACCACCAATCACAAGCCGCGACGTCATCGCAGGCCCTACACTCACTCATTCTTAGGAACGGAGGCTGCCGGTTGCATCGCTAAGGTCCAGGGTCCGCCGGAGGGGTGTTATGATCTGGTGGCCTAAGAGCAGCATGAGACGTACTCTGGAGAAGGTGGTACCTGTACTGACCGCAGACCCTGAACCTAACACCGCAACTAGAAGTAGCCGTGGAATGTACCTAGCGCTCCCTAGACATCTCGACACAGCCGGAGGACTAATTACCCCTAGAGATAGAAAAGGGAAAACTATCTTGCTTCAGAGAAAATTCCCAAAGGATAGGCAGCCCCCCACAAATATTGACTGTGAGAGGAGAGGGAAAAAACATACACAGACTGAAATGAGAATTTAGCAAAGGAGTCCACTTCTAGCTAAATAGAAAGGATAGGACAGAGTACTATGCGGTCAGTATTAAAACACTAGAAAATATCCACCACAGAAAATACAGAATCTCCACAGCTAACTAAAGATATGGAGGGTATATCTGCATCTCCAGAGATATCAGCTTGGATAAAAAAAATCCTTATACAGACCAAGCTGGACAAGACAAAACATAAAAAAGAACTGAAGAATAAGACCACAGCATGTGGACAGCAAAATCAAGGCCAGAACTTATCTTTGTTGAAAAGAACTGCAAAGCAGAAGAGACCAGGCAGGGATGTGAATCCTCCAGGAACAATGGACAACTGGCACTGACTAAAGGGTGAAGCAAGACTAAATAGCACAGTCAAAATTGCAAAAAGTGAACACACCTGATAAATGCTGTGATTCAGAGACAGCAGCGCTACCACTTGCAACCACCGGAGGGAGCCCAAGAGCAGAATTCACAACAAGGGGTGAGTATATCAATATTTTTTATTTTTATTATTTATTTTTACATGAATATGGATCCCAGGGCCTTAAGGAGAGTCTCCTCTCCTCCAGACCCTGGGAACCATGCACACCGCACACTTCCGATTCCGATTTCCGATATCGCAAAAATATCGGAACTCGGTATCGGAATTCCGATACAGCAAATATCGGCCGATACCCGATACTTGCAGTATCGGAATGCTCAACACTAGTGGTGAGCACTTTAACCCACCAAGTGCTTCACAGAAGTTGAAAAATAGCTGTAAAAATAAAAAATCATATTTTTTCACAAATATGATATTTTTGATCCTAATTTTTTATTTTCCCAAGGGTAAGAGAAGAAATTGGACCCCAAAAGTTGTTGTGCCATTTGTTCTGAGTATGCCGATACCCCACATGTGGGGGTAAACCACTGTTTTGGCGCACGGCAGAGCTCGGAAGGGAAGGAGCGCCGTTTGACTTTTCAATGCAAAATTGACTGGAATTGAGATGGGACGCCATTTGCGTTTGGAGAGCCCCTTATGTGCTTAAACATTGAAACCCCCCACAAGTGACACCATTTTGGAAAGTAGACCCCCTAAGGAACTTATCTAGATGTGTGGTGAGCACTTTAACCCACCAAGTGCTTCACAGAAGTTTATAATGCAGAGTCGTAAAAATAAAAAATCATATTTTTTCACAAATATGATATTTTCGCCCCCAATTTTTTATTTTCCCAAGGGTAAGAGAAGAAATTGAACCCCAAAAGTTGTTGTGTAATTTATTCTGAGTACGCTGATACCCCACATGTGGGGGTAAACCACTGTTTGGGCGCATGGCAGAGCTCGGAAGGGAAGGAGCGCTGTTTGACTTTTCAATGCAAAATTGACTGGAATTGAGATGGGACACCATGTCACGTTTGGAGAACCCCTGATGGGCCTCAACATTGAAACCCCCCACAAGTGACATTATTTTGGAAAATAGACCCCCTAAGGAACTTATCTAGCTGTGTTTTGACAGCTTTGAACCCCCAAGTGTTTCACTACAGTTTATAATGCAGAGCTTAGATGGATTAGTCTGCAGGCATCACGTTGCATTTCCAAAGCCTCTGATGCACCTAAACAGTAGAAACCCCCCAGAAGTGACACCATTTTGGAAACTAGACTCCCCAAGGAACTTATCTAGATGTGTTGGGAGAATTTTGAACCCCAATTGTTTAACTACAGTTTTTAACGCAGAACCGTGAAAATAAAAAATCATTTTTTTTCCACAAAAATTATTTTTTAGCCCCCAGTTTTGTATTTTTCCAAGGGTAACAGGAGACATTGGACCCCAAAAGTTGTTGTCCAATTTGTCCTGAGTACGCTGATACCCCATATGTGGGGGGAACCACCGTTTGGGCGCATGGTAGAGCTCGGAAGGGAAGAAGCGCCATTTGGAATGCAGACTTAGATGGATTGGTCTGCAGGCGTCACGTAACATTTGCAGAGCCCCTGATGCACCTAAACAGTAGAAACCCCCCACAAGTGACACCATTTTGAAAACTAGACCCCGCAAGGAACTTATCTAGATGTGTTTTGACAGCTTTGAACCCCCAAGTGTTTCACTACAGTTTTTAACACAGAGTCGTGAAAATAAAAATTTATTTTTTTCCCACAAAAATGTTTTTTTAGCCCCCCAAATTTTTATTTTCCCAAGGGTAACAGGAGAAATTGGACCACAAAAGTTGTTGTGCAATTTGTACTGAGTACGCTGATACCCCATATGTGGGTGGGAACAACGGCTTGAGCGCATGGCAGAGCTCGGAAGGGAAGGAGCGCCATTTGGAATGCAGACATAGATGGATTGGTCTGCAGGCATCACGATGAATTTGCAGAGCCCCTGATGCACCTAAACACTAGAAACCCCCACAAGTGACACCATTTTGGAAACTAGACCCCCTAAGGAACTTATCTAGATGTGTTTTGACAGCTTTGAACCCCCATTTTTTTGCACTACAGTTTATAACGCAGAGTCGTGAAAATAAAAAATATTTTTTTTAGCACAAAAATTTGTTTTAGCCCCCCAAATGTTTATTTTCTCAAGGGTAACAAGAGAAATTGGACCCCAATAGTTGTCCAATTTGTCCTGAGTATGCTGATACCCCATATGTTGGGGTAAACCCCTGTTTGGGCGCACGGGAGAGCTCGGAAGGGAAGGAGCACTGTTTTACTTTTTCAACGCAGAATTGGCTGGAATTGAGATCGGACGCCATGTTGCGTTTGGAGAGCCCAGATGTGCCTAAACAGTGGAAACCCCCAATCCTAACTGCAACCCTAACCCAAACACACCTCTAACCCTAATCCCAACCATTACCCTAACCACACCCCTAACCCTGACACACCCCTAACCCTAATCCCAACCGTAAATGTAATCCAAACCCTAACCCTAACTTTAGCCCCATCTTAACTTTAGCCCCAACCCTAACTTTAGCCCCAACCCTAACTCTAACTTTAGCCCCAACCCTAGCTTTAGCCCCAACCCTAACCCAAACTTTAGCCCCAACCCTAACCCTAACTTTAGCTCTAACCCTAACTTTAACTTTAGCCCCAACCCTAACCCTAACTTTAGCCCCAACCCTAACTTTAGCCCCAGCCCTAACCCTAACTTTAGCCCCAAACCTAACTGTAGCCCTAACCCTAGCCCCAACCCTAACCCTAGCCCCAACCCTAACCCTAGCCCCAACCCTAGCCCCAACCCTAGCCCTAACCCTAGCCCTAACCCTAGCCCTAACCCTAGCCCTAACCCTAGCCCTAACCCTAACCCTAGCCCTAACCCTAGCCCTAAACCTAACCCTAGCCCTAACCCTAACCCTTACCCTAGCCCTAACCCTAATGGGGAAATGGAAATAAATACATTTTTTTAATTTTTTTATGTTTCCCTAACTAAGTGATGAAGGGGGGTTTGATTTACTTTTATAGTGGGTTTTCTAGTGGATTTTTATGATTGGCAGCCATCACACACTGAAAGACGCTTTTTATTGCAAAAAATATTTTTTGCATTGCCACATTTTGAGAGAATTTTTCCATATTTTGGTCCACAGAGTCATGTGAGGTCTTGTTTTTTGAGGGACGAGTTGACGTTTTTATTGGTAACATTTTTGGGCACGTTACATTTTTTGATCGCTTTTTATTCTGATTTTTGTGAGGCAGAATGACCAAAAACCAGCTATTCATGAATTTCTTTTGGGGGGGGGGCGTTTATAACGTTCCGTGTTTGGTAAAATGGATAAAGCAGTTTTATTCTTTGGGTCAGTATGATTACAGCGATACCTCATTTACATCTTTTTTTATGTTTTGGCGCTTTTTATACGATAAAAACTATTTTATAGAAAAAATAATTATTTTTGCATCGCTTTATTCTGAGGACTGTAACTTTTTTATTTTTTCGCTGATGATGCTATATGGCAGCTCGTTTTTTGCGGGACAAGATGACGTTTTGAGCAGTTTTATAGGCCGGGTTGTTACGGACGCGGCGATACTAAATGTGTGTACTTTTATTGTTTTTTTTTTATTATTTAGATAAAAAAATGTATTTATGGGAACAATATATATATTTTTTTTGTTACACATCTAAAAAATTTTTTTTTTACTTTTTTACTTTGTCCCAGGGGGACATCACTGTATAGTGACAGATCGCTGATCTGACACTTTGCAGAGCAGTTTGTCAGATCAGCGATCTGGCGTGCCCTGCTCCTTGGTTACCAGAGCCTGCAGGACCCGGAAGTAGCCCCGCGGCCATTTTGGATCTGGGGCCTGCAGGGATGAGATGCTCGGTACAAGGTGAGTACATCACCTTGTACCGATCATCTCAGGGAAGCCCCCAGGGAGCCCCCTCCCTGCGCGATGCTTCCCTGTACTGCCGGAACACTGCGATCAAGTTTGATCGCAGTGTGCCGGGGGTTAATGTGCCAGGGGCGGTCCGTGACCGCCCCTGGCACATAGTGCCGGATGTCAGCTGCGATAGTCAGCTGACACCAGGCCACGATCAGCCGCGCTCCCCCCCGTGAGCGCGGCCGATCACTATGATGTACTATCCCGTCGAGGGTCAGATAGGCCCAGGTCACCTCGACGGGATAGTACGTCTAAGGTCAGAGAGGGGTTAATAATGGATAGATGTCTTATTGACACCTCTCCATTATTAACCAGGCTTAATGTCACCATTCAATAGCAAGGTGACATTAACCCCTTATTACCCCGCATGCCAACACTACAGGGCAATGGGAAGATAGAGGCTAAGTGCCGGAATAGACGTATCTTACAGATGCGCCTTTCCTGGGGTTGGCTGGGTGCAGATGTTTTTAGCCGGGGGGGGCAATAACCATAGTTCCTCTCTAGGCTATTAATATCTGGCCTCAGTCACTGGCTGTCCCTCTCTGGCAGAGAAAATTGTGCGGGAGCCCACGCCAGTTTTTTTCGTGAATTAACCTTTTAATTTAGCATCTACAGCTCCAAAATTTTGCACACGCACACTACTAACATTATTAATGAGGGACATATAAAAATCTGATGGATATGCGATGGTTTACTGTTTGTAAATCATGTGTCATATCCTATGGGGTTCTGTAATGATTTAGCAAAAGCCGACAAATGAATTACCGGCTATTCTGCTATGTAGAGCTGTATGAAATATAAATATATATATATATATATATATATATATATGTGTCTCACTTACACACACACACACACACACACACATATATATATATATATATATATATATATATATATATATATATATATATTTAGGCTGCATATTTGTTTTTATGAATATTTGAGGCCATGGATCCATTATATGTCCATTTTGCAAAACAGTGAGAAAATCTCGCCATACGGATGCCATGCGGATATCACACGGATACTTATATGCACGAAAATCGCATCCTTGCATTGCACACGGATGACATACGGATCACTGTTCAGGGAACATTTGTGCGATTCTCGGCCGTGAAAAACGGACCGATTTTTTATATGTTATATGTGACTCCAGCCTTACCTTGAAATATGATGTTAGCCACGTGCGGGGGGTAGGTGTGAGACACGCTGGCCTATTCCATAGCGCTATACAGACATGAACATCAATGTCCCCATTGGGGGGGAACACAAAACATTCTCTGTCAGTATGTCTTATAAATGTGTTTTGTCATTCTCATAATAGTCCATTTTATCTTATTTGGAACCTTCATTAATTTGTACCATATAATTTTGTGGACACTTGATATTTGTTAGGCCGCATTCACATATTACTGCTGCAGTACGTTTTTATTTATTTTCCTCGACCATGGTCAAACGCAGATTTTTTTTTCCTGATATTTTGACAAATAACAGTGTGAACTCAGCCTTAAAGTTGTTTATAAGCAGCAGGTACAGTTGGGGAAATTGTTATGGCAGACCACGTTCTGATAAATAAATTTGCCATGTTTGAACTCTCAATCGTTTTTATAATTACGGTATTATTGTTTAGTTTGTATTAAGAGACTGATACAATACACTAGTAGGTTAACTATGTACGTATTATACATGTCTAATCATGTATCTTGAAATTGTTACCTAAACCACAGAAAAAAGCCACTGCACATTCTGATGTTACATTTTTTTATGTCTAGGCTTTCAAGCCTCCAAATACCTTTGATAGAACTATGTTCTCATCTAGTGAAATTCATGTGCATAAAGGTGGCTGTGTGAGACCTGTGAAGGTATTGCTTAAACATGCATTTCCTCTCAGCACCTGAACACGAACCTCACAAATGCGGCCTTCAGGGAGCTTTCCTTTCATTAATGGAATGTCATGTGCCAGATAAATATTTTAGCAATTAAGGCTCTTCAAGCCAGCAGAGATCAAGTAAAGTATGTCCTGACGTTTCTTTTACTGTAAACTTCCCCCAGAGAAGAAAACCTCTTAAGATTTCCACTGCATAAAATTGCGCATTTAGCGCAGTGTGTTTCTCTGATTCCCTTTTCCCAAGTGCTCATTTTCTTATTGTCCAGTGTTGATTGTGATATTACAGTGCAAGTGAGTCACTTAAGAGAGACAGCAGAACGATGAGATCATTCTATGATTCTATGAGAGCTGTCTATTCTGTCTTATTATATTTTTTCCAAATTATTTTTGCTAAGATAAACAGATGTTGCAAAGACTGTCATGACGCACAACGCATCTCAATAACTTGTTACAGAAGGATATGCCATTCAGGCTTGGGTCACACGACCGTATAAAAAATCAGTCCCATCCTCATCCAGAAAAGTAGGCCGATTCTTTTCTCGTTGTTATCTGTCCATACACAATCTGCTTTTTTACTCAGCAGCTACTAATCTTTTACAGGATTTACAGTTTCTTATGTTAAAGAATTGAAATGTAAAAATCAGATGCCACTCCGCACCCTTCTGATGTCACCAGTGACGTCACTTGCAGAGGCAGCGCTAGTCTCCTGCACTCCGGGTATAGTGACACCAGCTTATTACTATTCTAAGCAAACAATAGAGCGCACACGGGGAAGATAGCACACTGCGCACATCGCACAGGGGGCACAGCGCACGGGGGACCCAGCAGGGACAGAACCGCCCCTGAAACGAGCATCACTGATTACGCTTTGGTTCAAGGAGTGGCAGGGGCTGTGATAGTGACTGCAACCCCTGCCCCTTGCTCTGATGATGCTTCAATTGAGTATCCCAGCATGCACTGGGATACTCAAACGAATCATCATCACACAGGAAGTTGATGAAAAAAGTACAATAGCTGTTAGATAGTGTCGTTAGGAAACAGCATATTAGAAAATAGCTTAGATTATAGCATAAATTAGATAGGAAGTTAGGAGCAAAATTACTTTACCCTCAGACAACTCCTTTAAAGGGGTTATCCTAAGCTTTTTTTTTTTTTTTTCTCTAAGGGTCTAAAATGTTAAAAGCATGTAGTACCTGCCTGTCCTGCCCTGGAAACTTTGACCTCATGTCAACAGAGCAGCTCTTTCTCTTTCTGTCTGACCTGTCACTGCTGAATTCAGGCATACTAACAGCCGGCTCCCCAGAGTTAGACAGTGGGGGGCTTGCTTTTAATCAGCATGACATCACCAGTGAAGCCCTGTCAACACAGAAGAGTGCACATTATACAGGAAGTAGGACAATCGCCGGCAGGAGAGATCGCTGATAACTCTCTGTCAGGATAAAACATTGAAGGGAGGAGCAGGCAGGTAGTAGGCATTTACCTGTTGTTAAGTTCATAATCCCTTAGAAGTGCCAGATAACCCCTTTAAAAGGCTTAAGATAACTTTAAATTCCCCAAGACATTGACCAATGTCAATTTTAATATTGTCTTGAGTTAAGGTACCTTCACACTGAACGATATCACTAGTGATCCGTGACATTGCAGCGTCCTGGCTAGCGATATCGTTGAGTTTGACAGGCAGCAGCGATCAGGATCCTGCTGTGCCATCGTTGGTTGGAGCAGAAAGGCCAGAACTTTATTTCGTCGCTGGATCTCCCGTAGACATCGCTGAATCGGCGTGTGTGACGCCGATTCAGCGATGTCTTCACTGGTAACCAGGGTAAATATCGGGTTACTAAGCGCAGGGCCGCGCTTAGTAACCCGATGTTTACCCTGGTTACCAGCGTAAACGTAAAAAAAAACAACACTACATACTTACATTCCGGTGTCTGTCCCCCGGCACTGTGCTTCTCTGCACTGTGTAAGCGCCGGCCGGCCGGAAAGCAGAGCACAGCGGTGACGTCACCGCTGTGCTTTCCGGCTGGCGCTTACACAGTGCAGAGAAGCACAGCGCCGGAGGACAGACACCGGAATGTAAGTATGTAGTGTTTGTTTTTTTTACGTTTACGCTGGTAACCAGGGTAAGCATTGGGTTACTAAGTGCGGCCCTGCGCTTAGTAACCCGATGCTTACCCTGGTTACCCGGGGACTTCGCATAGTTGGTCGCTGGAGAGCTGTCTGTGTGACAGCTCTCCAGCGACCACACAGCGACGCTGCAGCGATCGGGATCGTTGTCTAGATCGCTGCAGCGTCGCTAAATGTGACGGTACCTTTACACTTTTTGTGTCATGATATTCCAGTGCCGTATTATATGAATCAAAGTAACCTTTGCTATATGTATATTAATCCAAAGCATGGTAAATATCTTTTTGCCTCAGCTAATTTTCGTTTTTGAGCTTTCGTTTTTTTTCCTCCTCTTCAATAGCCTTATTCTTTTTTTATTTTTCCTTCAATATTGCCTTATGTGGGCTTGCTGTCTGCAGGACGAATTGTAGTTTTGAACGACACCATTCATTTTAGAAAATGGGCTTAAAATGGATTTAGTCCGGCACACCCATTCTGGTAAATTTACGAAAAGATTAACCACTCGTGGTTACAGCAGTTCTAATGTTAAACATGCTGTCACAAAAGTTTCTTGTAAATCAAGATCTGCTTTATTACACAAAAGGTGTCCTCCGAAGGCTGATGATCACTCTCCTACTACCTTCTCAACCACTTTTAGTCCTCAATTCAATGCCATTAAGATGATTGTTCTCCAATATTGTGTGCGGTGCGTAAGTTTCCCAGGGTCTGGAGGAGAGGAGACTCTCCTTCAGGCCCTGGGATCCACATTCATGTAAAAAATAAAGAATAAAAAAAAAATATGGATATACTCACCCCTCCGACGGACCCTGGACCTCAGCGGTGCAACCGGCAGCATCTGTTCCTAAGAATGCAGTGAGTGTAGGACCTTCGATGACGTCGCGGTCTTGTGATTGGTCGCGTGACCGCTCATGTGACTGCGACGTCATCGAAGGTCCTTCACTCACTGCATTCTTAGGAACGGAGGCAGACGCTTGCACCGGTGAGAGCCAGGGTCCGTCGGAGGGGTGAGTATATCCATATTTTTTATTTTTATTCTTTATTTTTTACATGAATATGGATCCCAGGGCCTGAAGGAGAGTTTCCTCTCCTTCAGACCCTGGGAACCATTCAGGATAGCTTCCATTATTTGTGTCCCATTGACTTGTATTGGTATCAGGTATCGGTATCGGCGATATCCGATATTTTTTGGATATCGGCCGATCCAATCCGATACCGATACTTTTGAATATCGGAAGGTATCGCTCAACACTAATCAGGACACCACCATGCATACTATTTTGAACAATGTATGTAGGGTGGCCGCCATAAGATGTCTTCCCCTTGGTAATATGTTATTTCCAAGTATGTTAAAATTACCTCTTCCATCTTCTAATTGGTTTACCTGTCAAAGGTTTTCATAAATGTGCTGAGTGTCAATGTAATGTATGTCAATTTGCTCTGGACAAGACATGTTCATTTACCACTTCTCCTAATATTCAATATACAATCAATTCTTTTACTAATTGCAGCTCAAAACATGTTGTTTATTGCATAACGTGTTACTTGCAAAATCTATTATATAGGGCAGATAATCAGAAAACTTACACAGAGAATTGCTGAGCACATAGCCAATATCGCCTATATCAACGATAAGAACAGTGCATATTCCAGAGCTTGTAAACATTTTGTCTCTGTTCATACAAGTGATTTATACCATTTTGCGTTTTTTGCCTTGGAAATGGTGCCTTGTCCTTAACGAGGTGGCAATTGGCAAAGGGAACTTGCCCTCAGGCAGGCATACTGGATTGTATATTTAATTACCAAAGTCCCTAATAAAATTAATTATAGAAATTATTTGTATTATATTTATTATTTTTTTTGTTGAATTCTCATTACTCATTACTACTATTTCAGGATTGACGCTTTCTCCTTTATATCTTCGTTTTCACTTTCCCCTTTTATATCCTATGACTAAGGCCACTATGTTGCACCAGAAACGTGTCAGATTTCTTTTAATGTGTTTTAGCATGAATTGAATAAACTTCACAAATTTTACAAGGATGGGTGTGCCAGACTAAATCCTTCATTTCCTCATGACTTATTTGGTCAGCATAATTACAGCGATACCAAACTTTTATCGTTTTTCTTAATTTACGTGATGAAAATAATTCAGAAATGTGTTAAAAAAAATAGGTTTAGGTTGCCAGTGTCTGCGATCCCTAATTTATTATTTTTTTCCATTTATGGATCTGTCAAAAGGATTATTTCTTTGAATGGTAAGCAATTGTTTTTATTGTTATCATTCTGATGAATGCATTCAATAGAAAAAGCCAAGGAGGTGCCTGGCCCTGTACTGCACTATATGCACCCTACCTATCAGCGGAGGCTGGCACCCTATACCTGCGCAGATGGCGCCCCCGCACACCGCTCACCGTAGTCTGTCCCTTCTACCCCTATGTAACCCTATGGTCTGGACATGGCTGGGTCATGAAGGGGTTAATTAGCTGGGCACGCACTTTACTAAGACGTGAAGGAAATAAGGTGCCATAGAGAGAAGTAGCTCATTCACCACTGAAAAAAAAAAATATCACATATGTGTTTTTGTAACTGTGTGGTATATGTGTTCTTTTTATTCACATGACATTAGATTATCAGATAATAGCTATATGGCCATCTTTAGTCAGCTACTACCTGTCCCAGAAACTAAAGGCAAAGATTAAATTAAGTCACTGCACATAAGTACTACACTGTGTTCCAAATTATTATGCAAATTGGATTTAAGTGTCATAAAGATTTAATTGTTTTGTTTTTCAAATAAACTCGTGGATGGTATTGTGTCTCAGGGCTCAATGTATCACTGAAATCAATCTTAAACACATGTGATAATTGGTTTTCCAGGTGATTCTAATTAAAGGAAAACTACTTAAAAATGATGTTCCACATTATTAAGTAGGTCACAGTTTTCAATTAACATGGGAAAGAAAAAGGATCTCTCTGCTGCCGAAAAGCATCAAATAGTGCAATGCCTTGGTAAAGGGATGAAAACATTAGAAATTTCCCGAAAACTTAAGCGTGATCATCGTAGTGTTAAGAGATTTGTGGCTGTATCTGAGCACAGATGTGTTTATGCTGATAAAGGCATAATGAGGAAGATTTCTGCCAGGCAAGTTCATGGGATTAAGAGAGCAGCTGCTAAAAAGCCATTACAAAGCAGCAAACAGATATTTGAAGCTGCTGGTGCGTCTGGAGTCCCTCAAACCTCAAGGTGTAGGCTCCTTCAAAGGCTTTCTGTGGTGCATAAACCTACTATTCGGCCACCCTTAAACAGTTTCCACAAGCAGAAATGGTTGCATTGGGCCCACACATACATGAAGACTAATTTCCAAACAGTCTTGTTTACTGATAAGCGTTGAGCCACCCTGGATGGTCCAAATGGATGGAGTAGTGGATGGTTGGTGGATGGCCACCATGTCCAAACAAGGCTGCAACGTCAGCAAGGAGGTGGAGGAGTCATGTTTTGGGCCAGAATCATGGAGAAACAGCTGGTAGGGCCCTTTAAGGTTCCTGAAGGTGTGAAAATGACCTCTGCAAAGTATACTGTGTACAAACTGTAAAGCGCTGCGTAATATGTTAGCGCTATATAAAAATAAAGATTATTATTATACTGTATAGAGTTTCTGACTGACAACTTTCCTCCATGGTATAAAAAGCAGAAATGTGCCTTCAGGAGCAAAATCATCTTCATGCATGACAATGCACCATCGCATGCTGCAAAGAATACCTCATTGGCTGCTATGGGCATAAAAGGAGATAAACTCATGGTGTGGCCACCATCTTCCCCTGACCACAGCCCTATAGAGAACCTTTGGAGTATCATCAACCAAAAGATCTATGAGGGTGGGAGGCAGTTCACATCAAAACAGCAGCTCAGTGAGGGAAGAAATACAAGCAGAAACTCTCCAAAAACTCACAAGTTCAATGGATGCAAGAATTGTGAAGGTGATATCAAAGAAGGGTCCTGTAACGCCGCTGAGTTTATACCTTGTTTCTTCGGCGTTACATTTGCATGTCTCTGCTTTAACCCTTGCTCCTCTCCCCCTAATGTGCAGGGATACTGTTGTCTGTTACCTGTATGGATGCTGCTCAGTTCCCTGCCACCGCTGCGTAGCTGTACATGTGCTGTGATGACTTTGCTCTGCTGCATGGCCACTCGCATGTGCGGTCCCTGGCTGCTGCTTGGAAGCTAGCCACAGCTTGCGAGGCCCTCTGCAGCTGGTGCATGGCTTTCTGCATGTGTCCAGGCTAGCAGCCGCTGCCAGGTGCTACGTCCTATGCCTGAAAGATTGGCTGTCCTAGTATGCCCGTGCCAGATGACCCTGGACTGCATCAACCCGTGATGACTCCTACCATCGTCAGACGTTCATCTAAGCCTGTGTTCCTGATGTCCTGCCTGTGTTCCTGATGTCCTGCCTGTGTTCCTGATGTCCTGCCTGTGTTCCTGATGTCCTGCCTGTGTTCCTGATGTCCTGCCTGTGTTCCTGATGTCCAGCCTGTGATCCTGATGTCCAGCCTGTGATCCTGATGTCCTGCCTGTGATCCTGATGTCCTGCCGATTCACCCTGTGATGACGTCCTTCTGGGATCGGTGTCTGATGTTCTCCTGCTGAGCCTGTGCTACGCCTGAGGCCTGAGAGAGAGGCCGTCCTAGTATGCCCGTGCCAGATGATCCTGGACTGCATCAACCCGTGATGATTCCCGCCATCATCTGATGTCTGAGTCGTGTACCCTTCCTTGACAAGAGGAATCGGGATCCTGACATCATTACGTTTTGTTATGTACTGTGCTGTCATTTAAGTAAACTTTGTTTCTCCATACCTGAAGTTGTGCGGTGTAGTCTAGTTCTGCATATCGTCATCTTGTTCTCATGCTCAGCTGCCACAGACCCTGCTCGCTACCGTTCCCTAGTCTGGGTAGATCCAGGTTACTCTGTGGTCCAGTGGGTCCACATTGCGTTCCTTTTTGGGACGCTCCCCCATGTCGTCATGGTCTGGCGACGTGGAGGTGTTGGCTCGGCCACGTCTGCGGTCGCAGCCGTGACAGAATGCTCTGGCCATGGACTCCGCTGAGCATGTGTGGACTGCAGAACTTTCCCGAGCCCCATTTGGTCAGCGGATTAGACTGCTCGGATCCCACTTGGTAGTGGACTATATTGCTCAATCCAGCACTTGGTCAGCGTTTGAATTGTTTGAGCTATGAACTCTGCTGCCATATTGTGAACTGTGAGACTTACCGCTTTACCCAAAAGAATTTTCTTTGAAATTTTTTTTTGGGTCTTCAGCAGAGGGGGCCTGAGGAGGGGGTACTGTAACGCTGCTGGGTTTATACCTTGTTTCTTCGGCGTTACATTTGCATGTCTCTGCTTTAACCCTTGCTCCTCTCCCCCTAATGTGCAGGGATACTGTTGTCTGTTACCTGTATGGATGCTGCTCAGTTCCCTGCCACCGCTGCGTAGCTGTACATGTGCTGTGATGACTTTGCTCTGCTGCATGGCCACTCGCATGTGCGGTCCCTGGCTGCTGCTTGGAAGCTAGCCACGGCTTGCGAGGCCCTCTGCAGCTGGTGCATGGCTTTCTGCATGTGTCCAGGCTAGCAGCCGCTGCCAGGTGCTACGTCCTATGCCTGAAAGATTGGCTGTCCTAGTATGCCCGTGCCAGATGACCCTGGACTGCATCAACCCGTGATGACTCCTACCATCGTCAGACGTCCATCTAAGCCTGTGTTCCTGATGTCCTGCCTGTGTTCCTGATGTCCTGCCTGTGTTCCTGATGTCCTGCCTGTGTTCCTGATGTCCTGCCTGTGTTCCTGATGTCCTGTCTGTGTTCCTGATGTCCTGCCTGTGTTCCTGATGTCCTGCCTGTGTTCCTGATGTCCTGCCTGTGTTCCTGATGTCCAGCCTGTGATCCTGATGTCCAGCCTGTGATCCTGATGTCCTGCCTGTGATCCTGATGTCCTGCCGATTCACCCTGTGATGACGTCCTTCTGGGATCGGTGTCTGATGTTCTCCTGCTGAGCCTGTGCTACGCCTGAGGCCTGAGAGAGAGGCCATCCCAGTATGCCCGTGCCAGATGATCCTGGACTGCATCAACCCGTGATGATTCCCGCCATCATCTGACGTCTGAGTCGTGTACCCTTCCTTGACAAGAGGAATCGGGATCCTGACATCATTACGTTTTGTTATGTACTGTGCTGTCATTTAAGTAAACTTTGTTTCTCCATACCTGAAGTTGTGCGGTGTAGTCTAGTTCTGCATATCGTCATCTTGTTCTCATGCTCAGCTGCCACAGACCCTGCTCGCTACCGTTCCCTAGTCTGGGTAGGTCCAGGTTACTCTGTGGTCCAGTGGGTCCACATTGCGTTCCTTTTTGGGACGCTCCCCCACGTCGTCATGGTCTGGCGACGTGGAGGTGTTGGCTCGGCCACGTCTGCGGTCGCAGCCGTGACAGGTCCTATGTTAACATGTAACTTGGCCCGTTAGGATGTTTTGGAGTTAAATAGATTTTTTATTCAGTTAATGTGACCTCCTAATGCTGCAAATTCCACAAATGAGCATTTTCAGTTCTTTAAAACATATCAAATGTTTAGAAATTCTACTGTGCCTAATAATTTGGAACAGTGCATTTTGAGTTTTTATTCATTTTGGAGATTATACTGTTATCATTGGGAGGTTTCTTCAATAAAATTCAATGTATGCTCTAACGGGTGATTACTTTTATTAGACTGACTGTCATTTGCACCGACCATTTAGGAAAATCCGATAAAAATGTCAGTTGCATAATAATTTGGAACATAGTGTATATTTACTATAGGAACAAAGCCCAATATTAAAGTGAACCTAACAGATGATACATGATGCTTGATTCATGAGCAGCATCTACCAGGCATTGGCTGTATCATCTCAGCCAGGTTTTTCTGACTCTGTAACATGCCAGCGTTTCAGAGAAAAATATACCTCAAGGCTGCCGTCACACTAGCAGTATGTGGTCAGTATTTTACCTCAGTATTTGTAAGCCAAAACCAGGAGTGGAACAAATAGAGGAAAAGTATAATAGAAACATATGCACCACTTCTGTATTTATCACCCACTCCTGGTTTTGGCTTACAAATACTGATGTAAAATACTGACCAAATACTGCTAGTGTGACGGCAGCCTAAAAGTTGCTGTTGACTAAGCTGCGCTGAAGACATGTGGTTTCTCCTTGCCCACTGCTCTGAAGTGACAGGACTTTCCCTATATATGCAGGTAGGAGGAGACCTGTCAGTCACTTCCAGTGAGCGGAGAGAAGCCTCTGGGGACCTGCCTGTCAAAATCGCCTGCGGCTTTTAAAATACTGTATGTTTTTATCTGAACGGACACAGCGTTTCAAACAAACCTGGATGACATCATACAGCCAATGTCCGATATATGCTGCTCTAGGATTGAGCAGCATGAATCAGAAGTCAGGTTCACTTTAACCCCTTCGCCCCAAGCCTGTTTTCACCTTCATTACCAGGGCAAATTTTACAATTTTGACCAATGTCACCTTATGTGGTAATAACTCTGAAACGCTTCAACAGATATAAGTGATTCTGAGAATGTTCTTTTGTGACATTTTGAACTTCATGACAGTGGTAAAATTTGTTTGATATGACTTGCGTTTATTTGTAAAAAGAAATAAAAATTTGGAGAAAATGTAGCAATTTTCAATCTTTTAATTCATATGCCCTTAAATCAGAAAGTTATGTCACACAAAATAGTTACTAATTAACATATACCACATAGGATGGGTTAAAATTGTATCAGTACTTTCTAATTTTTCCAACAAAATGAACAAAACCATTTTTTATAGGGTTCACATCACAATTGAAAAGACTTTGAGAGGCCTATATGACATAAAAATATCCAAAAGTGGCCGCCTTCTAAAAACTGCACCCCTGAAACTACGCAAAACAACAAAAAGATTATTAACCCTTCAGATGCTTCACAGGAATTAACTCAATGTGAAAAGAAAAAATGAACTTTTCCACTTTTTTTCACAAAATATTACTTTAAGTCCAAGTTGCTTAATTTAACAAGGGTAACAGAAGAAAATAGACAGCAAAATTTGTTGTTCAATTTCTTCTGTGTACACCAATTTCCCATATTTGGAGGAAACCTTCTGTTTGGGCACATGGCAGGGCTCGGAAGGGAAAGAGCACCGTTTTTTAAACACAAAAATGGCTTGAATCGGGAGTGGACACTATTTTGAGCATGAAGAGCCCCTGATGTGCCTAAACAGTGGAAACTCCCTATAAGTGACCATATTTTGGGAACCAAATCCCTCATTGAATTTATCTAGATATGTGATGAGCACCTTGAACCTTGCTTCACGGAAGTTTATAACATAGAGCTGTGAAGATAAAAAGTCATACTTTTCCCACAAAAAATGTTCTTTTAGCCCCACATTTTTTATTTTCATAAGAGTATGAGGAGAAAATGGACCCCAAAATAATTGCACAATTTCTCCTGAGTACCCTATTTGTGCGGGGAAAACTACTGTTTGGGTGCACGGCATGGAAAGGAGACGAGTGACTTTTTGAAATGCAGACTTTGATGAAATGGTCTGTGGGTGTCATGTTGTGTTTGGAGAGACCATGATGTGCCTGAACAGTGGAAACCCCATGTAGAGACACGAGGGTCAGTGAGTGCTCTTGTCTGTTAGTGAGGCTGTCTTTAGAAAGACCGTATGGACCAGGGCTCATCCCACTAAACGCCCGCTCTCCTTTCCATGGGCAGAATACTACTCAGACAGTAAAGTGTGAGATTAAAACAGTGTAGCATTACTTTATTGAACCACTAAAAGACAATAACATATAGTAGAATACCAGCAAGTACATAAGATGGTCTCACCCTTCTGCTGACTCACTGGCATTAGAGCAGATGAAACTTTGGGGCTTCCAGGGCTGACTACCCCATCAGTGGCACCCCACTTTTTGCAGTCATCCACATAGAGAAGGTAAGAACAAGCTTAGGAAACTGACCTGAAATGATTGTCCCAACCTGGCTTCTCCAAACAGCTCCATGGGTTCAGTGATAGTCAAAGGATCAGATTGGTATTCTTCCAGGTGGGGCCATGGTCCTTTAAGCTGATGTCTTTTAGAGTCAAATTTGTATTCCTCCAGTTGGAGTCATAGTGCCTTGTCTACTCTCATGTAGAGTCTCAAATCTGTGTTCTTGTGGTTGCAGCCATGGTTCCCTGTCTGCTGTTCTGTAGAGTTTCTTTGCCAAGTGATAGCTGTCCATTTTTATACCCACATCTATTCTTCAGGCCATAATCCATATGCCAATGGGAATGTGGGAGGTCAACTCTCATTGTTTGAGTATGCAATCAATCTGCATAGTTTGGCCTTCAATGTTTGCAGGTCAATAAGCTGCATAGACTGATACAATTGGTAATCAACATATTCGCAAACATCGATTATTCAATGACCCTGTGCCCCTGTACTCCAAGGATAACAGCACAATAAGCAACGACAAACATCAATTCAAGAGTCAAATTTCAGGCTCATATGAACAATGGACTATTTTTTTCACCTACTGGAAAATACGTCTGGCATAATTGTGTCGTCACACTCCACACAAGTGACCGCCTTTTGGAAATTCAGATCCCTCATGGAATTTATCTGGAAGCATGGCGAGCACCTTGAACCTACAAGTGCCTCACAAGATTTTACAAGGTTGAACTGCGAAAATGAAAAAATATATATTTCCCACAAACATGTTGTTTTAGTTCCACATTTTTCATTTTTACAAGGATAGCAGGAGAAAATGGCACCCAAAATTTATGCACAACAATACCCCATATGTGGTCAAAAATGTTGGAGTTTAGTTTTAGTGTTAATCTTAGAAAGGAAGAGGCGATATATTGGAGTTCAGATATTGCTGGAATGGTGTGAGGGTGCCATGTCACAGTGGCAGAACCCCTGAGGTGCCAGAAGAGCTGAAACTCTCCACAAGTGACCCCATTTTACAAACTACATCCTCCAATGAATTCATCCAAGTGCAGTTAGCATGATGACACCACATGTGCCTCACAGAATTTTATATCATTGGCGGTGAAGAGAGAATAATTACATTTTTACTACTAAAATGTTATTTTAGCCTCAAGTTTTTGATTTTTCTAAGGGCTAGAAGGAAAAAGTGGACCTCTAAGTTTGTTCTGTAATTTTTCCTTGTTGCATCAAAACCCTTTATGTAATCAGGAAATACTTTTCAGGGGCACAAAGCAAAGCTCATATTATAGTGCAGATTTTACTGTTATGGTTTCAGAGTGCCATGATCCATTGGGAGAGCCATAACCACATTTAACAAACTACACCTCTCAATCAATTAATCTAGGTGTGCAGTGATTATATTGAGACCACACGTGTGTCACAGAATTGTATACCATTGGGCAGTGAAAAAATAATAATTACATTTTTGCATCAAAAGTTACTCCCTTTACCTCATTATAGAGAATCTTCCATTGTCAGTTCTATCTGTATTTCAAAGATTTACATGGATACCCTGATATAAGTGTTCAGCCTAGAGTGATATATATGAGCCGAGCCTTACTGCAATTTTTGGCAGGCAGAATGAACAAATCAACAGCAGGTCATGTGAGAGGTTCTTTTTTGTGGGATGAGTAGATGTTTTTATTGGTACCATTTTCGGTTACATAACAATTTTTTTATCACTTTATATTCCGATTTTTGTGTGGCAGAATGAACAAAGATCAGGAATTGTTTTTTTTAATGTCGTTCCACATATGGTAAAATTGGCAAGGCAGCTTTATTCTTCAGGTCAGTACGGTTACGGTGATGCCTCATTTATATCATTTTTTATGTTTTGGTGGTGCTTTTATACAATAAAAACTATTTTATAGAAAAAATTATTATTTTTGCATCGCTGTATTCTGAGAGCTTTAGCATTTTAATTTTTCCACTGATGGAGCTGTATGGCAGCTTGTTTTTTGCGGGACAAGATAACATTTTTAACTATACAATTTTTAACTATATTTGTCTTTTTGGATTTTTTTAATAAAATTACTTATTTATGGCTGCATTATATGTTTTGGTTTTTTATTAGTTTGAGATTTTTACATTTTGTTTTTAACTTCGACCCTCTATAGAACTTTCACTTCCATTACTATGATCGCTGCTATACAGCATTGCATTGCACGAGCTGCTCTGACACAAGCCCCTTAGATAATACTCTGCACATGGTCTCAGGTGATTGCCGTAGTTTGGTGACCCGGATGTCAACTTGACGACCTCGAGTCTCTATGGCAATGATTAGGCCCTCATGATGATGTTGCAGGGGCACCAATCAGAGAGGAAAAGGAGCCCCCTGCCTCTCTTTGCCTTCTAAATGCTGTGTTTGCTATCAATCACAGCATTTAGGGGGTTAAACTGCTAGAAGTGGTGCGAGCACTGCCCTTGGCAGTGAAAGCTGAGTGTCTTCTGTGCACACACAATCGCCATGATGTACAGTATATATATTTCATTGGTCGGGAAGTCCTTCCCGTCCATGATGTATATATACTTCAAATGTCAGGAAGGGTTGAAACGGTTATCTCGTGGCATGAATAAACTGAAATAAAAAATAAATGTAAGAATAATATAAGTTAAGGCTGAGTCACACATAACGATATCGTTAACGATATCGTTGCAACATCACGCTTTTGATGACGTAGCAACGATCCCACTAACAATCTCATTATGTGTGACAGCGACCAACGATCAGGCCCCTGCTGGGAGATCGTTGGTCGTTGGGGAATGATCAGGACCATTTTTTGGTCGCTGATCACCCGCTGTCATCGCTGGATCAGCGTGTGTGACACCGATCCAGCGATGTGTTCACTTGTAACCAGGGTAAATATCGGGTTACTAAGCGCAGGGCCGTGCTTAGTAACCCGATATTTACCCTGGTTACCATTGTAAAAGTTAAAAAAAACAGACCACTAATAAAGAACAAAAGAAACAGACCAGGTCTTATAAACGGGGATCACCACACAATAGGATAAGGCACAATTTTAAGACACAGCTTTATTATGAAGATACACATAAGTAGCAAAAAACAGACAATTTAAAAACATTTAAAAAACATTACCATACAATAAGCCCATAATAAGGCTATAACCCGCACAGGACCCTGACTATGATATAAGAAGAAAAGGGGATGGCTAATACCACCGTGCCTCCATAGACAGCTCTGCCACACTATAATAAGTGAGACCCTGAAACACAAAATAGATTCCAGGTGGTCTGTGGAAAGATGAGGGTTAAAGAGCCACGTGTGTTTCTTAAGTGCTCAAACTATGCATACCAATATAGAGCGGCACGGTACATCCTATCAAACACACAACTTGCAAAGTATAAGGAAACTGGCCATCAGGCTAGAAAACAATGTGAGGTTGAGACCCACAATGCCCCAGTGACATCCGAGCACTGGAAGATAGATAACAGGGCCACACATACGCCTGATGGACATACTGTATCAAAGATGCAATTGCTGAAGGTCCCAAAGCAAGGTGTGCAAACAAACGAGGTCCTAGTGCAAACAAACGAGGCCGTAAAGCAGAGCACAGCGGTGACGTCACCGCTGTTACTGCTGGCGCTGACACATTCAGTGCAGGGAAGCTCTTGGCAGCAGCGCGTGCATTAGCAGCGCTCTTGCCGAAAGCAGTTTTAACCCTGTGGACGCCGGCGGGGGACGTGACAGACATCAGAATGTGAGTATGTAGTGTTTTTTTTTTTTACTTTTACAATGGTAACCAGGGTAAATATCGGGTTACTAAGCGCGGCCCTGCACTTAGTAACCCGATGTTTACCCTGGTTACCCGGGTGCTGCAGGGGGACTTCGGCATCGTTGAAGACAGTTTCAACGATGCCAAAGTCGTTCCCCTGATCGTTGGTCGCTGGAGAGAGCTGTCTGTGTGACAGCTCCCCAGCGACCACACAACGACTTACCAACGATCACGGCCAGGTCGTATCGCTGGTCGTGATCGTTGGTAAGTTGTTTAGTGTAACTCCAGCTTTAACTGTATTGTTATCACCTGAAACATTAAGCTAACTAAATGTGTTAATATAATAGATTATTGCTTTTAGTTCTTTCAAACACTTATTGATGTGTAATATTTCCTGCTTTTTTAATAATGCATAAATATCAGCATATGTAAAGTGCCTTTGGACATTCAGGTGTTTCCTTTTAATTTAATTACAAAATGAAAAGAGTAGTAAACTATTCCAGGTCACAAAACAGTGCTTACACAGTGCAGTTAAGGTGAAATAAGACATCCAAAACTAATGCAGACCCCAGACATCCTAAACTAATCCAATCCATTAATTAGACCCCAAAATGAATTGAGACTCCAGACCAAAGCCCAAAAATAAATCAAAGTGCAAATTTGTTCATAAATTCAAACTTCAAACCACATCCCCAAAAATGAATTCATAAACCAGATTAGAGCACAACTCAAACCAAACCGCTAAATGCCTTTGACCAGACCAGAGTAGAAAGAGAATACCTTAAATCTATTAGATCTAAGACCAAATCCCCAAATCTTTAGATCCAAATCCAGAGTACAAGTTAATAAAATCCAAGTTCATCACACCCAAGAAAAAAAACCTAAATTCCTCACATCCCAGACCAAAACTTGAAATTCCTTAGTCCCACAGACTATGCTCCACTGCACACAACCTCAGAACCAGATGACATGGGATCCCTTCACGCTAAGTAACTCAACCCCACTATTAATTTACACCATTGCAAAGATTTCAAATGGTGCAACTTATTGTCTGACCTGCAAGTATGGCCCACTGGGTATTTGCTGATGTCAGATTCTGCAAGTTAGATTGTCAGACAAAATCTGTTTGATCTAGTACAGTGTATATGACTCCATGTATGACAGCTACTTCATCTTAGAAACTGAAGGCAAAAGAAGACAAGGCACTAATGGAGGAAAGACTAAATAGCACAATGGAGCACAAATGGCTGAGAGAAAGAAAGAATAAAGTAACTAGGTATTTATTAGACCACAAATTTCACTTTTAGCCAGAGGCATGATAAAATGGAAAAGAAAAACTCACATAAGGACATGACTGATCTGTTTTGTCATAGCTTTGAATTCTCAACCTTACAATAGTGAAAATAATTTAATTACTTTTATTTTTCAAAACATTTGTCAAACTGTTTTTTTTTCTTGTAGTTTATTAGGCATAAATACCAGTATATTTCAAAGTGCCTTTGGATATTCAGGTGCTTTCAATGTTATCACAAGTCAAAGGATTAATAAACTATTTCATACACAGTGCAATTCAGGTGAAAAAAAATCATTTTAATGCACTGCTTTACAGAATTGGCAATGTAATCTATAATACAGCTCTGGCAAAAATTAAGAAACCGCTGCAACATTTTAAGTTTGTCTGATTTTTCTCTTTATATGTATATTTTTAAAGTGAAATGTAAATTGTTTTTTTATTCTATGAACTACTGAAAATATGTATCATAGTTCCAAGCATTACATTTTGTATTTATTTTCTAACAATGAGAAATAGTCAAAATAACAAAAAATGCATTGCTCGCAGACCTCAAATAATGCAAAAAAAATCATAATCATTTAGAAACAACAATACTAATGTTTTAACTCAGGAAGAGTTCAGAAATTATTATTATTATTATTATTATTATTATTTATTGTTATAGCGCCATTTATTCCATGGCGCTTTACATATGAGGAGGGGTATACATAATAAAAACAAGTACAATAATCTTAAACAATACAAGTCATAACTGGTACAGGAGGAGAGAGGACCCTGCCCGCGAAGGCTCACAATCTACAAGGGATAGGGATAGGTGAGAATACAGTAGGTGAGGATAGAGCTGGTCATGCAGCGGTTTGGTCGATCGGTGGTTACTGCAGGTTGTAGGCTTGTCAGAAGAGGTGGGTCTTCAGGTTCTTTTTGAAGATTTTGATGGTAGGCGAGAGTCTGATGTGTTGTGGTAGAGGGTTCCAGAGTAGGAATGATACGCGAGAGAAATCTTGTATACAATTGTGGGAAGAGGAGATAAGAGGGGAGTAGAGAAGGAGATCTTGTGAGGATCGGAGGTTGTGTGTAGGTAAGTACTGGGAGACGAGGTCACAGATGTATGGAGGAGACAGGTTGTGGATGGCTTTGCATGTCTTGGTTAGGGTTTTGTACTGGAGTCTCTGGGCAATGGGGAGCCAGTGAAGTGATTGACAGAGGTGAGAGGCCGGGGAATAGCGGGGGGACAGGTGGATTAGTTGGGCAGCAGAGTTTAGAATAGATTTGAGGGGTGCGAGAGTGTTTGAGGGGAGGCCACAGAGCAGGAGGTTGCAGTAGTCAAGGCGAGAGATGATGAGGGCATAGACTAGGGTTTTTGCAGATTCTTGGTTGAGGAATGAACGGATTCATGAAATATTTTTGAGTTGAAGTCGGCAGGAAGTGGAAAGGGCTTGGATATGTGGTTTGAATGAGAGATCAGCGTCAAGGATTACCCCGAGGCAGCGAGCTTGTGGGACTGGGGAGAGTGGGCAGCCATTTACTGTAATGGTTAGGTTCGTTGGGGGGGTCGCGTGAGATGGGGGAAAGATGATGAATTCTGTTTTGTCCATGTTAAGTTTCAGAAATCTAGTGGAGAAGAAGGATGAAATAGTGGACAGACATTGAGGGATTCTGGTTAGTAGGGAGGTGATATCTGGTTCAGAGATGTAGATCTGTGTGTCATCAGCATAGAGGTGATACTGAAAGCCATGAGATTCTATGAGCTGTCCCAGGCCAAAGGTGTAAATGGAGAAGAGCAGGGGCCCAAGGACTGAACCTTGTGGGACTCCGACAGATAGGGGACGAGGTGAGGAGGTGGTGTGTGAGTGGGAGACGCTGAATATCCGGTCTATTAGGTATGATGAGATCCAGGATAGGGCCAAGTCTGTGATGCCAAGGGATGAGAGGGTCTGTAATAATATGGAATGGTCCACTGTGTCAAAGGCAGCCGACATGTCGAGGAGGAGGAGAACAAAGTAGTGTCGCTTGCTCTTGGCAGTTAAGAGGTCGTTGGTGATCTTAGTTAGGGCAGTTTCAGTGGAATGGTGTGACCGGAAGCCAGATTGTAAGCGGTCAAAGAGGGAGCAAGAGAGATGGGAGGACAGTTCAAGGTAGACGTGTTGTTCCAGTAGTTTGGAGGCATAAGGGAGAAGTGATATAGGGCGATAGCTAGATACAGAGGATGGGTCAAGAGAGGGCTTTTTGAGGATAGGTGTGATGGAGGCATGTTTAAAGCTTGAGGGGAAATCACCAGTTGTTAGTGATAGGTTGAAGGGATGGGTTACGGTTGGGAAATCAATATTTTGTGGAATAACCATTATTTTTAAACACAGCTCTCATGCGTCTTGGCATGCTTCTCAACCAGTCTTTCACACTGCTTTTGGGTGACCTTATTCCACTCCTGAAACAAAAATGTAAAGAGTTGTTCTTTGTTCATGGCTTGTGACTATCCATCTTCCTCTTGATTACATTCCAGAGGTTTTCAATGGGGTTCAGGTCTGGAGATTGGGCTGGCCATGCCAGGGATTTGATGTGGTGGTCCTTCATCCACACCTTGATTGACCTAGCTGTGTGGCATGGTGCATTGTCTTGCTGAAAAAAACAGTCCTCAGAGTTGGGGAACATTGCCTGAGCAGAAAGAATCGACTGTTTTTCCAGGGTAACCTTGTATGTGGCTTGATTCATACATCCTTCACAAAGATTAACCTGCCCAATTTCAGAATTGCTGAAGCATTCCCAGATCATCAACTATCCCCCAAATTTCACAGTGGGTGCAAAACACTGTGGCTTGTACGCCTCTCCAGGTCTCTGTCTAACCATTAGATGACCAGGTATTGGGCAAAGCTGAAAATTAGACTCATCAGAGAAGATTACCTTACTCCAGTCCTCTATGGTCCAATCCTTATGGTCTTTGGCAAACTTCAGCCTGGCTCTCCTTTGCTTCTCATTGATGAAGGGCTTTTTTCTAGCTTTACATGACTTGAGTCCTGCCTCTAGGAGCCTGTTACGAACTGTTCTTGCCATGCACTTCACCCCAGCTGCCATTTGCTATTCCATTTGTAGGTCACTAGATGTCATGCTGAATGACATTCGAATAAGATGACGGTCATCCCAGTCAGCCCTCTGCCAGTCTGTAGCTTTGTTGTCCCCAATGTCTGTTGCTTGACCTTGTTGTAATGGACTGCCACTTTAGAAATAATTTTAAGAATGGAGGCAACATGATGCTCACTGTGTCCCTCTACTAGTAAAGCCTGAATTGAGCCCTTCCTTTCTTCACTCAAGACTTTTATTTTCAACTCCTTTAGGATGGTTAAAAGTTATTTTTTCATTCCTATTACTTTTGGGATATTACGAGCACTTGTTTTGCCATCCGGCTTGTCCTATTGCAAGAGGATTGTGAACACCACAGCAGTGTTTTATATACTTTCTACTATATACTATAATATAGAATATATAATAGAATAGAATATATACTAATCAGAAGCACATTAAGTAGAATGAGGTACACTCTGTTTGGAATTCAACTGATATAGGAATGGAATGGCTGTCAGACATGTAGAGAAGCTGATTTTTATAAAACTGTGCAGTGATCTATCTCTTTTGCCAGAGCTGTATATAGTATATCCACGACTAAATCAGTTCAGCCATCTGCCTAAAGTAGACGATTGTATATTATGCATAGATCACTATCTTGTTCCAGCCTGTGAAACATATATAAAACTAATTTGTCATATATTGCCTGAAGGAATTGTCTCTCTTAGTCAGGCAGCCAACTCAATGTATGTAGACATGTGATGATGAGTGTAATTGTTGACAGTGCATGGAAAGCGTGATCACATTTTTGCTACGTTATCTGTTTTAGACTTAAAATTTTGTCCGACTATCTACAAATGGAAATGTTGGATAGGTAAAATTACCACTTTAATGTCTACCCTGCTATCATTTACAGCACATATGTTCATCATTTTCCAGCTTCAACTCTTCTAAGGGTACCGTCACACATTGAAATTTTCATTGCTGCGACGGCACGATTCGTGACGTCGCAGCGTCGTATAATCATCGCTCCAGCGTCGTAGACTGCGGTCACACGTTGCAATCACGGCGCTGGAGTGATGCCGAAGTCCCCAGGTAACCAGGGTAAACATCGGGTAACTAAGCGCAGGGCCGCGCTTAGTAACCCGATGTTTACCCTGGTTACCAGCGTAAATGTAAAAAAACAAACCGTACATACTCACCCGTCGGTGTCCTTCAGGTCCCTTGCCATCTGCTTCCTGCTCTGAGTGCAGCCGTACAGTGAGAGCAGATCGCAGCACCGCTGTGATCTGCTCTCACTTTCCGGCCGGCACTCAGAGCAGGAAGCAGACGGCAAGGGACCTGAAGGACACCGACGGGTGAGTATGTACGGTTTGTTTTTTTACGTTTACGCTTGTAACCAGGGTAAACATCGGGTTACTAAGCGCGGCCCTGCGCTTAGTTACCCGATGTTTACCCTGGTTACAAGCGAAGACATCGCTGGATCGCTCTCACACACAACGATCCAGCGATGTCAGCGGGTGATCAAGTGACGAAAGAAAGTTCCAAACGATCTGCTACGACGTACGATTCTCAGCAGGGTGTCTGATCGCAGTAGCGTGTCAGACACAGCGATATCGTAACGATATCGCTAGAACGTCACGAATCGTAACGTCGTAGCGATGGAAATTTCAATGTGTGACAGTACCCTTAGTCTTGTTGCCTTTAGGGTAAAAATGCATTTGAGAGCCTATTTAACTAGTTAATAACAAGACTAAGTCCACAATTTCCCAAGGTCTTCATTGCTCACTGTCTTGTCATCTCCCCCAACTGAGATCCCCCAGACTTTGCAGCAAAGTATTAAAAAAAAAAAAAACATCACCACTACTGACATTCCCATAAAGTGTGGCTTCCAGAGCCGAACTGGTCTCTTTTGGCCCGATGCATGCAGAAATACGCATGTACCAAAATTATATCATCATGCTGCCAGCATCATAGAGAAGACGCCAAGCATGAAGTGAAAGATTGCTTCCTGAATACCACTGTTTTCTATTTAATGTCTGCATTATTAGCTCCTTAGTGACTGAGCCAATTTTGACCTTAATGACCAGGCCACATTTTTTAAATGTCACTTCATATGGTGGTAACGCCACGCTTCAATGTATCATTGTAATTCTGAGAGTGATTTTTCATGCCACATTGTAGTTTATGTTAGTGGTAAATTTAGGTTGATATATTTTGCATTTATTTCTGAAAATATTGTAATTTTGGTGGAAATTTAGGTAAAATTTAGAAACATTTGCAATGCTAAAACTGTCATGTATTATCTCCTTACACCAGTTATTCCTGTTGTACAAAATATTTATTAAATAAAATTTCCCATATGTGTACTTTACATCTTCATAAGTGTTACCCCCCTTTTTTTTTAGCTCAGCAATACCACATATGTAGTCTTAAAGTACTGTTAGGATACACGGTAGAGCATGGAAAGAAAGAAGTGACATTTGGTATTTGGAATTGTAAATTTGGCTGGAATAGATTGCAGACACCATGCCTTATTTGCAAAGCCCCTGAGGTACAAAAACTGTAGAAACACCCTCAAGTGACCCCATTTTAGAAACTGGACCCATCATGAAATTTATATAGTGGTGTTTAGAGCACGGTGAACGCATTGATGCTTTAAAGTACTTTTTAAAATGTAGATGTGAAAGAGAAAGTTATGGCTTCTTTCACTAAAATGTTGTTTAAGCCCCAAATCTGTAACTTTCACAATGGAGAAAACAAACTCAGTAACTTGTTATTAAATTTCTATGAAACACCAAGATACCCCATATGTGGTCAAAAACTGTTGTTTGGGCAAATGGAAGGGTACAGAAAGGAAAGAGTGCTGCTTGATTTTTAGAGCATACATTTTTCTGGAAAAGATTGTGAATGCCATGTTGCATTTGCTGACAGCCTGACATGCTAAACGTCCCAAGAAGTGACCCCATTTTACAAAGTAGACCCTTCAAGGACTTAATCTAGTGGTGTAATGAGCATTTATAACCTACTGGTGATTTACAAAACTTTATAACATTTATATGTGAAAACAAAAAAAACATTTTTTGTTCCCTAAAATAATGTTTTAGCACCAAATTTATAAGACTCATACATCTATTTTGAAAAGACAACCACTGGATAGGACGCTGAGCACATGCACTCAACTTCTTTGCTCTACAACGGCGAGATCTGTTCTAAATGAAACCCATCTTGTTAAATCGCTGTATGCTCTTGGATACTGTGCTGATAAGTTTAAGGGTGTTGGCAATCTTCTTCTATGCCATCTTTATGTAGAGTTACAAATCTGTTTTTCAGATCCTAAAAGAGTTCTTTGCCATGATTTGTCATGTTGAACTTCCAGTGACCAGTATGAGGGAGCGTGTAAGCGATAACACCAAACACACTTACTCTCCATTCACACCTGAGACACCTGAGACCTAGTGACACTAATGAGTCACATGACACTGGGTTGGGAAAATGGCTAATTGGGCACAATTTGTCCATTATAACTTACGGGTGTACTCACTTTTGCTAATGTTATGGAAATTTGATTCGGATAAATCTATCCCTGTGTGTGCTGTGGCCATTCCCAATTAGACTGAGTATTTTGAGCGCTCATCAAGAATGACACTACACCATGGTGAATCAGGGTCAGTAAAATCAGTCGTATCAGAGTGCTGAGGAGGCAGCCCAAAGAACACCTGAGGAAGACAGTACTTCTGTTGAAACGTGTTGTGGCTAAACTTTACCTGGTGTCAGAGTTTCCTTCAGCACTCCTGTGACCGATTTTCACTATTTGGTACTGTACACCATGGTGACACAGTAACATTCCACCAATACTGACGGTTTATTGCACATACATGGTTTTATAATTGCATATAGAAAAGGGGTGGTTAGGGGTGGTTAGTTAATTACCATATTGTCAAGCTCCTCTGTTATTGGTTATCTAAATATATATGGAATATTGTGATTAATGCACATATGAATGCTGATTAAGCAACTAAAGTGTAACTGTCTCCTTATATCAGTTTATGTCAGCCATTTTAAGCAATTGATTATAGTGTATATATTAGCTGTGAGTATATATGAGTTTATATGCAAGTGAGATCTATGTGAAATATATATAATTCCATCACACTAACAGCGGTTCAAACATTAATGGTTGTGAGTGTACTTACTTTTGTGATATACTGTATATTTTTTTTACCCAACTGAGAGGACCTGAACAAATATAATACCCAAAGAGAAAAGGAAGTAACAACATTATTATTATTATTTATTATAATAGCGCCATTTATTCTATACATGTGAGGAGTGGTATACATAGTAAAAACAAGTACAATAATCTTAAACAATACAAGTCACGACTGGTACAGTAGGAGAGAGGACCCTGCCCGTGAGGGCTCACAATCTACAAGGGATGGGTGAGGATACAGTAGGTGAGCGTAGAGCTGGTCGTGCAGCGGTTTGGTCGATTGTTGGTTACTGCAGATTGTAGGCTTGTCGGAAGTGGTAGGTCTTCAGGTTCTTTTTGAAAGTTTCGGTTGTAGGCGAGAGTCTGATATGTTGAGGTAGAGAGCTCCAGAGTAGGGGAGATGCACGAGAGAAATCTTGTATGCGATTGTGGGAAGAGATAAGAGGAGCGTAGAGAAGGAGATCTTGTGAGGATCGGAGGTTGCGTGCAGGTAAGTACCGAGAGACGAGGTCACAGATGAATGGAGGAGACAGGTTGTGTATGGCTTTGCATGTCATGGTTAGAGTTTTGTACTGGAGTCTCTGGTCAATGTGGAGCCAGTGAAGGGATTGACAGAGGGGAGAGGCCAGGGAATAGCAGGGGGACAGGTGGATTAGTCCGGCAGCAGAGTTTAGAATAGATTGGAGGGGTGTGAGAGTGTTTGAGGGGAGGCTACAGAGCAGGAGGTTGCAGTAGTCAAGGCGGGAGATGTTGAGGGCATGGACTAGGGTTTTTGCAGATTCTTGGTTTAGGAATGCACGGATTCATGAAATATTTTTGAGTTGAAGTCAGCAGCAAATGGAAAGGGCTTGGATATGTGGTTTGAAGGAGAGATCAGTGTTAAGGATTTCCCCCAAGGCAGTGAGCTTGTGGGACTGGGGAGAGTGGGCAGCCATTTACTGTAATGGATAGGTCCATTGGGGGGGTCCCATGAGATTGGAAAGTTGATAAATTCTGTTTCGTTCATGCTAAGTTTTAGAAATCTAGAGGAGAAAAAGGATGAAATAGGGGGCAGACATTGAGAAGTTCTGGTTAGTAGGGTGGTGATTAGGGTTGAGCGAAACGGGTCGGCCATTTTCAGAAGTCGTCGACTTTTGGCAAAGTCGGGTTTCATGAAGCCTGACCCGACCCCTGTGTGGGGTCGGCCATGAGGTCGGCGATCTTCTGAATCTGGTACCGGAATTCCGATACCGAGTTCCGATATGTTTGCGATATCGGGAATCGGTATCGGAATCCATATTTAAGTGTTAAATAAAGAATCAAAATAAAAAATATTGATATACTCACCCTCGGACACGCCCTGGTACTAACCGGCAGGCTTCCTTCCTAAGAATGAGCGCGTGAATGACCTGCGGTGACGTCGCGGCTTGTGATTGGTCGCGAGCGGTCACATGGACAAGCCGCGACGTCATCTAAGGTCCTTCACGCGCTCATTCTTAGGAAGGAAGGCTGCCGGAAAGAAGCAGGGCATGTCCGAGGGTGAGTATATACCTAATAGGAATGAAGTAGGATGGGATCGAGTCAAGTGCACAGGTGGTGAGATGCGATCTTGAGAGTAGAGTGGAGAGTCGATCTTCTGTAATGGTAGAAAAGTTGGTGTTGGAGGTGGAGGGCTGGACAGTTGGGAGGAAGGGCTATGGGTTTTGTCAACCAAAAATGTCTCTGATGTTATCAATCTTCTGCTTGAAAAATGAGGCAGAGTCTTCAGCTGATATGAATGGGGAGGGAGGAGATGCTGGGACAGAGGAGAGAATTGAAGGTGTTGAATAACTGTTTAGCATCTGAGTAAAATATTTTATAGAGAATCAATGATAATAAATACAATATGTAATATAATTATTCACAACGAGAAAGAATTAACAAGTGCCATACCATTCCAGGGAGCACACAGGACCAATAAAAGGACACATAAATAGAAATAACAAATGACAATAGAAAGACAATAGAAAGACAAATGATACCAACTGTAAATTGGATCAGTCCTCTAGATAACGGAGTTATTTTCTGCAGAGAGGAGTCCTGGCTGGAAGAAGTGACGGCGGTGTTTGCTGGATGAAGAAGAAAAGCAAAGATGAAGGCCTTCAACAAGAGACGTCACTGGTGAGTCAGTGTGATACCTTTACAATATACAATATATATTTTATACAAAGCTCCTGTGTGCAATGTCCCTGGGTTTCACTGTATTACCTTTACATTGACGTTATAAACAGGGCTCCTGTGTATAATGTCACTGGTGATCTCTGTATTGACTGTACACTGATACTATATACAGAGCTCCTGTGTATAATGTCACATTTGAGTCATGGTATTATCTGTATACTATTCAAAAATGATCAAGGGGATCTCAGTCTCAACATTAAAGAGTCCTCAGAGAAAATGAAGTTGTAGAAAGATTAATCCGAGAACTTGGGGAATCAAAGTTGATTTATTCAGAAAAAACAACAACCAGTCATACAGGATGCCAACGTTTCGGCCACAGGCCTTTGTCAAGGCACTTATCTAAAAAATAATACAACATAATTCAATACAGATATTCATAAACATATCTACCACATAAAGCGGTTGTATAAGAAAAAGAAGAGAATATATAACCAAATAATTATGAACCATAAGAATTATTAAAGCAAAGGGTGAGAACGTGTCCTGTATATATGGAAACAAAAAAAGCAACCTTATATATACACCATGCTGGGAAGCGTAGCAAAATAAAGGAATATAAAGGAATATAGACTCTAAATCAATGGTCCAAAGGAAAAGGGCAAACCCACATCAATGGTGACCAAGGTATAAGCTAATGAGACTGGACAAACATCAATCTGTAGATAGAGAAATGGAAAAAACATAGAGAAATTACCTGTATGATGGTAGCAAAAAAGCTATAGAGGATACAATAAAAATAACATGAAAATGAGTAACATAAAGAAAATACCCAGGAACCGATAGGAGAAAATAAGGTATTAGAAAACGCTTATAATTACCTGGTAACTAGGAATACATGATACGGACGCTGCCGTTAGAGGGGCTGTGTGTAACAGGAAGCAGAGAGTGCTCAATATAAGAGAAAAATGACCTAAGGACCCGGAAGAGGAAAGCGCAACGATACGGCGCTAGAGCTAATGAGAACCGCATGTGCAGTACATACGAGCCGACGGAAGTGGGGCAAAGGATAACAAGAAGATAGGTGCGCAGGCGCCAGTGTGAGAGCCCAGTGTATGAGGTAGTGGTAACCTACAAGCACTAGGTGGGAGCCAATAGTGCGCGTGCGCAATATGTCCTAAGTACCGTCAGTGGAACTGTAACATAGTAAGGGAGTGAGTGCGCGGACACTAAGAATAAGAAATATAATGTAAGAGATAAATACAGAAGCGCTAAAAGTAAAGGACAATAAAAGACACATACCCAACGAACGGAGGGGAAAAGGGGATGCAGAAGGTAAGGCAAAAGAGGGAATTGAAGGAAATTAAAGGGGAGCACCACAAACCTGTAGAGGATGATCAGAACACCACAGGGTGATGGACCACTGGATTAGGTCTAAGAAAACACAAAAAAAATGTATTATATTATACATAATATCAGATAAAAGGAACCAATGTAATAGGAACACGTAGTACACCCATAAATGAAAAGCTATACATTATCTGTATACTGACAGTATACAGTGTACACTATGTACAGAGCTCCTGCATTTGATGGCATTAATGGTAATATTAGCATTGTGGGATTTTTTTTTATAAATTGACCAGTATTGTAGTATTTGGTTACTATGTGGTGGTCATATGTGATCTGGTCATGGTGTGGCGGTATTTGTTCTTTTTATGTGGTATTATTAAGTCACTATGTTGTGCTATTATGTGATCTGGTCATAGTGTGGTGGTATTTCTTTCTGGTATGTAGTATTATTCAGTCGCTATGTGGTGGTGGTAATATGTGATCTGGTCATGCTATTGTAGTATTTGTATTTGCTCCTCATATGTGGTATTATTAGGTCACTATATGGTTGTAATATGCAGGCTGGTCATGGTGTGGTGGTATTTATTCTTTGTATTTAGTATTATTTGGTCATTATGTGGAGGTAATATGTGGTGTGGCCATGGGATGACGTATTTGTCCCTTGTATGTGGCATTATTGGTTATTTAAAAAAAATGTACATGACACATGCCCTTAAAGAAAAATAAAGAAAAATATACCTAAAAAGAGAATTGGATATTTTAAGAATTGTTTTAAAGGATAGAGTAGACTAGGGCCTTGATAAAAGAGTCTACCTTGTCATGGTGGCAGGCTTAAATATCTTTTGGACAAAATAAAAGTTTCTGGCTATGTATGTGATATGGTGTTGGATGTGAACTGTTAATGTGTGATTGGTGAGTACATGGTGCACCTAGTGGAGTTTTTCCAAGAGTGGGCTGTGGAACTGTGGAAGGTTTGAGGGGTGCCCAAAAATTTTACCAGTATGAGACCCTGGAGTTCTTAGTGGCAGCCCAGGCCATGGCAATGATCGGCACATATGATTGAGATTGCGGGTGGTCTATATGATCAAAGTGAGTCTTTTAGTCCCTTTTAACCACTTCAAAATGTCTGATAAAAAAGAGACTTTGCAGTTCTTCTATTAGTGGATATTAAATGGTAAGCTGCGAAATCAGTTATAATGATTTGAATAAAGCATGCTGCATATGTTCTAGTACACTGGTCATGCACTGCTTCTAGAGATAAGGGAATAAATTCAAATGGAATCAAATTCTATTTGAATTTTTAAAAAATCTGCAATGGCCAAAATGTAGATTTTTTAGTATTCACTTCTGCAAGGGTTCATCAAGATGGTAGCTGCTGATCACCATTGTTCTGAGCTGTAGAAGGCAAGCGAAATGTAAAAAAATAAAAAAGAATCCTAATGCTCACCTTACTGCTCATCTCTTCAGCCACTCCACATTTTCCATCTAGTCCTCTCCTCATCTTCAGATCGATGCCACTATCATTGAAAAGATTCTGCGCAACCACCCGTGAGGTCAAAGCATCATTCGCAGAACTTTCAGGGATTTTAGAGCAAGCAACAATCTTTAGATGCGGTGAGAACCAGATGGGTGATTCGAGGACCAAATTGTCCAGAGAGGTGAGGAGCGAGGCAGGCAAATTCAAATTTTTCCTGATTTTCTAATCTCTGTTTCCCTTTTAGCGGATGACATTTTACTACTCGTCAAAGACATTAACTTTCTACATTGTGTGCAGAATTATTTATTTAACTGATTCTGAAAAGTCAAACATTATTAAAAGTCTAACAAATGGATGCTACACTCTTGAAATTATTAAGATAATAGGGCATCAACAGAGAAGAATCAAAAGTTTGGTTTCAAATAGTCAATAGGGTTGCAAAAACTATGTTGAGATAAAAGACACACAATAACTGTCAAAAGTTTAACCCCTTAACTCCCAGAGCTTTTTTTGTTTTTTCATTTTCATTTTTTGCTGCCCTTCTTCTTGGAGCCATGGCCGTGTGAGGGCTTATTTTTTGCAGGACGAATTTTGAACAGTACCATTGGTTTTACCATGTCGTGTACTAGAAAATGGGAAAAAAATTCCAAGTGCGGTGAAATTGCAAAAAAGTGCAATCCACATTTGCTTTTTGTTTGGCTTTTTTTCTAGATTCACTAAATCTAAAAATGACCTGCCATTATGATTCTCCAGGTCATTACAAGTTCACAGACACCAAACATGTCTAGGTTTTTTACCTAAGCGCTGAAAAAAAATCCAAACTTTGTTAAAGAAACAAATTGCGCCATTCTCCGATACCCAAAGCGTCTCAATTTTTCGTGATCTCGAGTTGGGTTAGGGCTAATTTTTTGCATCCTGAGCTGACATTTTTAATGATACCATTTTGGTGCAGCTATGATCTTTTGATCGCCCGTTATTGCATTTTAATGCAAAGTTGCGGCCACCAAAAAAATGAAATTCTGGCATTTTGACTTTTTTTCTTGCTACACTGTTTAGCTATCAGGTTCATTTTTGTAATTGATAGATCGGCTGATTCTGAAGGAGGTGTTACCAAATATGTGTATGTTTGATTTTTTTTTATTGCTTTATTTTGAATGGGGCGAAAGGGGGGAGATTTGAACTTTTATATTTTTTATTTTTTTAATATTTTTAAAAACTTTTTTTTTTACTTTTGGCCTGCTTCAATAGCCTCCATGGAAGACTAGAAGCTGCCACAACACGATTGCCTCTGCTACTTATAGGCGATGATCTGATCACCTCTATATAGCAGAATTGCTCACTTGCTATGAGCGCCAACCACTGGGTGGTGTTCACAGCAAGCCAGCACTGAAAATCATAGAGGTCTCCAGGATACCTCCGGTTGTCATGCCGCGATCACGTGATTCAGGTCACCGGTGGGCGAATTTCCGGCACGATTGCCGGACGCGCTTGTTAAATGCCGCTCTCAGCGTTTGACAGTGGCATTTAATTGTTTAATAGCCGTGGATGGATTGCAATTTCACACGCGGCTATTGCGGGCACATATCAGCTGTTCAAAACAGCTGACATGTCCCGGGAAAGATGTGGGCTCAAAATCAACTCCCCAACTTACTGCCAGGGTTTAGAAGACACTTTTTTCAAGCAGTGATACTGGAAAAAGTCTGTATCTTTCAAGAAAACTATGATTTTTATGCAGGATAATACTCCATTACATGCTTCGAATTACTGCACTACTTGGCAAGCCTGTTAAGGCATTTAACATGTCATGGCTCCATTCATCGCCTGACCTAAACCTTATTGAGAACTTGTGAACCCTTCTTAAATAGGAGATTTTCTGTCAGGGAGAGACTTGGTGAGCGAGAGCTAATAACCTGGGCTCCTGCAATTTCCCTAAGACTAGGGAAATCCTGACTGACCCTCTACCTGAAGTTTACACTGATGGTGTGCATGTTCAGGCCTCGAACCTCACCCTAACTCCTGAGCTCAGCCCTAGGCTAAAACCTTCACCCACCACCCAGTGAAGAGGTAATACTTAAATACCCACAGTTAGCACAGACAAGGATAAAGGAAAATATACACCAGGCCGCAGACACTCAGGAATACACTATAAATGTGCAGGGCAAAATAAACACAAATATAGGAAGGAGTAGTGTTGAGCGATATTGTCCAATACTTGAAAGTATCGGTATCGGAAAGTATCGGCCGATACCAGCAAAGTATCGGATCTGATCCGATACCGATACCCGATACCAATACAAGTCAATGGGACTCATGTTTCGGAAGGTATCCCTGATGGTTCCCAGGGTCTGAAGGAGAGGAAACTCTCCTTCAGGCCCTGGGATCCATATTAATGTGTAAAATAAAGAATTAAAATAAAAAATATTGATATACTCACCTCTCCGACGCAGCCTGGACCTTACCGCTGTGAACCGGCAGCCTTCTTTGCTTAAAATGAGCGCGTTCAGCACCTTCCATGATGTCACGGCTTCTGAATGGTCGCGTGCCGCTCATGTGACTGCCACGCGACCAATCAGAAGCCGTGACGTCATCCCTCAGGTCCTAAATTCCTAGAAGGGATTCCGATACCGCAAGTATCGGCCGATACCCGATACTTGCGGTATCGGAATGCTCAACACTAGGAAGGAGTAAATAAGACGAAGGAATATACACTACCAGCAATGAATCTCCAACCACCAGCTCTCCACTCCAGACCGAGATAACAACGCAAGACAGAAGCTATAATCGGCGACGCCCAATGATCAGGAGAACTATTTAAAGGCCATGGAAATGGCCCAGCTTCCAATCCGAGGATCAGGTAAATTAACCCCGGAACAGCTAGACAAAATCTAGCAGACGCCAATGAGTAAATAGTGGTCAAAAGCGGAATTACCGCTGTCTGTCGGACGACCTGGTCTGAACAGCGTCCAACATGACAGTACCTTGCCTTCTACGAGGGACCCCAGGGCCCTCACGGCTTATAGGACCCGGCTTGTCCGGATGACGGCGGTGAAACAACCTGACCAGCATGAACGTCCGAGACTGGTACCCAGGACCTCTCCTCAGGCCCATAACCACGCCAGTGAACCAAGTACTGTAAAGTGCGACGCACTACACGAGAGTCAACCACCTTGGAGACTTCAAACTCCAAATTACCATCCACCAAGACTGGAGGTGGCATAGGCGCCGCCTCCACAGAACCCACCACCTTCTTCAGAAGAGACCTGTGGAACACGTTGTGTATCTTATACACCGTAGGGAGCTCCAATCGGTACGCAACTGGGTTAATGACGGCGGTGACCCTAAATGGACCAATAAACCGTGGACCCAATTTAAGGGACGGTATTTTGAGTCTTATGTTTTTTGTGGATAACCACACCCAGTCATCCACACTCAGGTCCGGACCTGGCACACGCCTACTGTCAGCCACACGTTTGTACCTAGCACCCACACTCAACAAGCGCTGTTTAACTCTCCTCCAGACTGATGACAATTGTGTTCCTAACTGGTCCTCCTCCGGAACGCTGGAAGAGCCCCTCTGACTCAAGGTACAAAATTGAGGATGTAGTGTTATGACCTGGTGGTTACGGAGTGGTACTGAGATGACCTGGTGGGTAAAACCAATCATGGACAAGCTCAGAGGAGGTGGCAGCTCCACAGACAGTAATCACCAATATGACCTAGTGATTATGGAGCAGCACTGAAATGACCTAGTGGGTAAAACAAATAATGTACTAGCTCTGAGGAGGTGGCAGCTTCACTGACCGCAATCCCCACTCCCAACACCAACACTAGAAATAGCCGTGGAGTGCTCCCATCCCCGCCCAGACGCCTCCTCACAGCCTAAGAACCAGCCACCCCCGAAGACGGAAACGGAAAACCACCATGCCCCAGAGAAACCCCCAAGGAAGGACAGCCCCCCACAAATACCGACGGCGAGTGGAGAGGGAAACGACAAACTCAGAAATGAAACCAGATTTTAGCAAAGGAGGCCAACACTATCCAAACAGACAGAGACAGAAAAGGCTACTGTGCGGTCAGTATAACCAAATGTCCACGCAGAGTTTACAAAAATAACCCCCACACCGACTCACGGTGTGGAGGGGCAAATCTGCAACCCCAGAGCCTCCAACCAGCTGGAATATTTCATAATGACAAGCTGGACAAAAGAGACATAACTTAAACTGAACAGAAGGTCATAAGCAGGGAAACACCCAAAAACTAGCAGAAATTATCTTAAGCTGAAATGGACTGGCCAACAGAGAACTTCCAGGAAAGGACTGAATCCACAGGAAGAAACATTGACAGCTGGCATCAACTACAGCCAATAGCCAAGTTAAATAACAAGGCCAGGGAACCGATTAGTGAAAGCAGCTGCTAAGTTCCACTTGAAACCACCAGAGGGAGCCAAAGAGCAGAACTCCCAAAAATACCATTCGCAACCACAGGATGGAGCCCAAGAACGGAATTCACAACAATGTAGCCCGTAAACACAAAAAAAACGGAGACTCCCCAGATGACTCCTGGCGGTGATTATTGATGGCAAACTCAGCCAAAGGAAGAAAGGTAGACCACTCCTCCTGGTTATCAGAGACAAAGCAGCGTAAGTACTGTTCCAAATTTTGGTTCATACGCTCAATCTGACCATTTGACTGAGGATGAAACGCCGAAGAATGAGATAACTTGATTCCCAGCCGTGAGCAAAACGCTCTCCAAAATTTTGCCACAAACTGAGAACCCTATCAGACACGATGTCAGACGGAACCCCATGAAGTCTGACCACCTCCTGCACAAATACCTGAGCCAGAGTCTTAGCATTAGGCAACGCAGGCAAAGACACAAAGTGCGACATTTTAGAAAAACGATCAACAATCACCAAGATGACCGTGTTTCCAGCTGATGAGGGCAAATCAGTGATGAAATCCATGGAGATTTCCGTCCATGGCTTACTAGGTACCTCAAGAGGAAGTAGTGTGCCAACAGGACGGGAGCGGGGCGTCTTAGCCCTAGCGCACATGGTACAAGCTGACACATATGAGACCACGTCCAGTCGGATCTTGGGCCACCAAAACCGACGTGACACCAACTCCAAGGTACCTCTAACCCCTGGGTGACCAGCCAGGACGGCATCATGATGCTCCTCCAAAACCTTTAGGCGGAGATGAAGCGGAACAAAAGATTTGTTGACGGGAAGCTCAGATGGTACCCCCTCCTGAGCCTCGGCAATCTCAGCCTCAACCTCGGTAGTGAGAGCCGAAACCACAACACCCTTTTGGAGGATGGGTACTGGATCCTCCCGAGGTTCTCCCCCCAGAAAACACCAGGACAGAGCATCCGCCTTAGTGTTTTTAGACCCCGGTCTGTAAGTGACCACAAAATTGAACCGCGTGAAAAACAATGCCCAGCGAGCCTGCCTGGGGGACAGACGCTTGGCTGACTCCAAATACAGCAGATTCTTATGATCAGTAATAACAGTTACTTGATGGACCGACCCCTCCAAGAATTGTTGCCATTCCTCAAAGGCCAACTTAATTGCCAACAACTCCCTGTTGCCGATATCGTAGTTACGTTCGGCGGACGACAGTTTCTTGGAGAAATAGGCGCACGGACGTAAACCACTCAAAGATGAGCCTTGAGATAGTACCGCCCCCACACCAACCTCAGACGCATCGACTTCCACAACAAATAGTTTAGATACGTCTGGCTGCACAAGAATGGGGGCTGAAACAAAACTGTTCTTAACCCCTTCATGACCTTGCCGTTTTTTGCAATTCTGACCAGTGTCCCTTTATGAGGTAATAACTCAGGAACGCTTCAACGGATCCTAGCGATTCTGAGATTGTTTTTTCGTGACATATTGGGCTTCATGTTAGTGGTAAATTTAGGTCGATAATTTCTGAGTTTATTTGTGAAAAAAACGGAAATTTGGCAAAAATTTTGAAAATTTCACAATTTTCACATTTTGAATTTTTATTCTGTTAAACCAGAGAGTTATGTGACACAAAATAGTTAATAAATAACATTTCCCACATGTCTACTTTACATCAGCACAATTTTGGAAACAAATTTTTTTTTTGCTAGGAAGTTATAAGGGTTAAAATTTGACCAGTGATTTCTCATTTTTACAACAAAATTTACAAAACCATTTTTTTTAGGGATCACCTCACATTTGAAGTCAGTTTGAGGGTTCTATATGGCTGAAAATACCCAAAAGTGACACCATTCTAAAAACTGCACCCCTCAAGGTGCTCAAAACCACATTCAAGAAGTTTATTAACCCTTCAGGTGTTTCACAGCAGCAGAAGCAACATGGAAGTAAAAAATGAACATTTAACTTTTTAGTCACAAAAATGATATTTTAGCGAAAATTTTTTTATTTTCCCAAGGGTAAAAGGGGAAACTGGACCACGGACGTTGTTGTCCAATTTGTCCTGAGTACGCTGATACCTCATATGTGGGGGTAAACCACTGTTTGGGCGCACGGCAGGGCTCGGAATGGAAGGAGCGCCATTTGACTTTTTGAATGAAAAATTATCTCCATCGTTAGCGGACACCATGTCGCGTTTGGAAAGCCCCTGTGTGCCTAAACATTGGAGCTCCTCCACAAGTGACCCCATTTTGGAAAGTAGACCCCCCAAGGAACTCATCTAGAGGCATAGTGAGCACTTTAAACCCCCAGGTGCTTCACAAATTGATCCGCAAAAATGAAAAAGTACTTTTTTTTCACACAAAATTTCTTTTAGCCTCAATTCTTTCATTTTCACATGGGCAACAGGATAAAATGGATCCTAAAATTTGTTGGGCAATTTCTCCTGAGTATGCCGACACCTCATATGTGGGGGTAAACCACTGTTTGGGTGCACGGCAAGGCTCGGAAGGGGAGGCGTGCCATTTGACTTTTTGAATGGAAAATTAGCTCCAATCGTTAGCGGACACCATGTCGCGTTTGGAGAGCCCCTGTGTGCCTAAACATTGGAGCTCCCCTACAAGTGACCCCATTTTGGAAACTAGACCCCCCAAGGAACTTATCTAGATGCATAGTAAACACTTATAACCCCCAGGTGCTTCACAGAAGTTTATAACGCAGAGCCGTGAAAATAAAAAAATAATTTTTCTTTCCTCAAAAATGATTTTTAGCCCAGAATTTTTTATTTTCCCAAGGGTAATAGGAGAAATTGGACCCCAAAAGTTGTTTTCCAGTTTCTCCTGAGTATGATGATACCCCATATGTGGGGGTAAACCACTGTTTTGGCACACGTCGGGGTTCGGAAGGGAAGTAGTGATGTTTTGAAATGCAGACTTTGATGGAATGCTCTGCGGGCGTCAGGTTGCGTTTGCAGAGCCCCTGATGTGCCTAAACAGTAGGAACTCCCCACAATTGACTCCATTTTGGAAACTAGACCCCCAAGTGAACTTATCTAGATGTGTAGTGAGCACTTTGAACCCCCAAGTGCTTCACAGAAGTTTATAACGCAGAGCCGTGAAAATAAAAAATGTGTTTCCTTTCCTCAAAAATATTTTTTTAGCCCAGAATTTTTTTATTTTTGCAAGAGTAACAGGAGAAATTGGACCCCAAAAGTTGTTGTCCAGTTTCTCCTGAGTACGCTGATACCCATATGTGGGGGTAAACCACTGTTTTGGCACACGTCGGGGTTCGGAAGGGAAGTAGTGACGTTTTGAAATGCAGACTTTGATGGAATGCTCTGCGGGCATCAGGTTGCGTTTGCAGAGCCCCTGATGTGCCTAAACAGTAGGAACTCCCCACAAGTGACTCCATTTTGGAAACTAGACCCCCAAGGGAACTTATCTAGATGTGTGGTGAGCACTTTGAACCCCCAAGTGCTTCACAGAAGTTTATAACGCAGAGCCGTGAAAATAATAAATGTGTTTCCTTTCCTCAAAAATATTTTTTTAGCCCAGAATTTTTTATTTTTGCAAGAGTAACAGGAGAAATTGGACCCCAAAAGTTGTTGTCCAGTTTCTCCTGAGTACGCTGATACCCCATATGTGGGGGTAAACCACTGTTTGGGTACATGCCGGGGCTCGGAAGGGAAGTAGTGACATTTGAAATGCAGACTTTGATGGAATGGTCTGCGGGCGTCACATTGCATTTGCAGAGCCCCTGATGTGCCTAAACAGTAGAAACACCCCACAAGTGACCCCATTTTGGAAACTAGACCCCCGAAGGAACTTATCTAGATGTGTGGTGAGCACTTTCAACCCCCAAGTGCTTCACAGAAGTTTATAACGCAGAGCCGTGAAAATAAAAAATAATTGTTCTTTCCTCAAAAATTATGTTTTAGCAAGTAATTTTTTATTTTTGCAAGGGTAACAGGAGAAATTGGACCCCAACAGTTGTTGCCCAGTTTGTCCTGAGTACGCTGGTACCCCAAATGTGGGGGTAAACCACTGTTTGGGCGCACGTCGGGGCTTGGAAGGGCGGGAGCACCATTTGACTTTTTGAACGCAAGATTGGCTGGAATCAATGGTGGCGCCATGTTGCGTTTGGAGACCCCTGATGTGCCTAAAACAGTGGAAACCCCTCAATTCTAACTTCAACACTAACCCCAACACACCCCTAATCCTAATCCCAACTGTAGCCATAACCCTAATCACAACCCTAACCCCAACACACCCCTAACCACAACCCTAACCGCAACACAACCGTAACCCTAATTCCAACCCTAATCCTAACCCTAATCCCAACCGTAACCCTAATCCCAACCCTAACCACAACTGTAACCCCAACACACCCCTAACCCTATCCGTAACCCTAACCACAAGCCTATTCTTAACCCTATTTCCAACCCTAGCCCTAATTCCAACCCTAACCCTAAGGGTATGTGCCCACGTTGCGGATTCGTGTGAGATTTTTCCGCACGATTTTTGAAAAATCTGCAGGTAAAAGGCACTGCGTTTTGCCTGCGGATTTACAGCAGATTTCCAGTGTTTTTTTGTGCGGATTTCACCTGCGGATTCCTATTGAGGAACAGGTGTAAACCGCTGCGGAATCCGCACAAAGAATTGACATGCTGCGGAAAATACAATGCAGCGTTTCTGCACGGAATTTTCCGCACCATGGGCACAGCAGATTTGGTTTTCCTTAGGTGTACATGGTACTGTAAACCTGATGGAAAACTGCTTCGAATTCGCAGCGGCCAATCCGCTGCGGATCCGCGGCCAATCCGCTGCGGATCCGCGGCCAATCCGCTGCCAATCCGCTGCAGATCCGCGGCCAATCCGCTGCGGATCCGCTGCCGATCCGCGGCCAATCCGCTGCAGATCCGCGGCCAATCTGCTGCGGATCCGCTGCCGATCCGCTGCGGATCCGCGGACAATCCGCTGCCAATCCGCTGCAGATCCGTGGCCAATCCGCTGCAGATCCACTGCGGATCCGCGGCCGATCCGCTGCGGATCCGCGACCGATCCGCTGCGGATCCGCTGCCGATCCGCTGCGGATCCGCTGCAGATCCGCGGCCAATCCGCTGCGGATCCACTGCGGATCCGCGGCCGATCCGCTGCGGATCCGCGACCGATCCGCTGCGGATCCGCGGCCGATCCGCTGCGGATCCGCGGCCGATCCGCTGCGGATCCGCTGCAGATCCGCGGCCAATCTGCTGCGGATCCGCTGCCGATCCGCTGCGGATCCGCGGACGATCCGCTGCGGATCCGCGACCGATCCGCTGCGGATCCGCTGCCGATCCGCTGCGGATCCGCTGCAGATCCGCGGCCAATCCGCTGCGGATCCACTGCGGATCCGCGGCCGATCCGCTGCGGATCCGCGACCGATCCGCTGCGGATCCGCGGCCGATCCGCTGCGGATCCGCGGCCAATCCGCTGCGGATCCGCTGCAGATCCGCGGCCAATCTGCTGCGGATCCGCTGCCGATCCGCTGCGGATCCGCGGACAATCCGCTGCCAATCCGCTGCAGATCCGTGGCCAATCCGCTGCAGATCCACTGCGGATCCGCGGCCGATCCGCTGCGGATCCGCGACCGATCCGCTGCGGATCCGCTGCCGATCCGCTGCGGATCCGCTGCAGATCCGCGGCCGATCCGCTGCGGATCCACTGCGGATCCGCGGCCGATCCGCTGCGGATCCGCGACCGATCCGCTGCGGATCCGCGGCCGATCCGCTGCGGATCCGCGGCCGATCCGCTGCGGATCCGCGGCCGATCCGCTGCGGATCCGCGGCCGATCCGCTGCGGATCCGCTGCGATCCGCGGCCGATCCGCTGCGGATCCGCGGCCGATCCGCGGCCGATCCGCTGCGGATCCGCGGCCGATCCGCTCTGTGTGCACATGCCATAACCCTACCCCTAACCCTACCCGTAACCCTAACCCTACCCCTAACCCTACCCCTAGTTCTAACCCTAACCCTAGTGGTAAAAGAAAAAAAAATATTTTCTTTATTTTATTATTGTCCCTACCTATGGGGGTGATAAAGGGGGGGTTTATTTATTATTTTTTTATTTTGATCGCTGTGGTAGAACCTACCACAGCGATCAAAATGTACCTGTAACGAATCTGCCAGCCTGCAGATTCGGCGGGCGTACTGAGCATGCGCCCGCCATTTTCCAAGATGGCGGCGCCCAGCGAGGACACGGCCGGACACCGGGAGGATCGGTAAGTATGAGGGGGTGGTGGGGGGGTGGATCGGAGCACAGGGGGGGGGGATCGGAGGACGGGGGGAGCGGACAGGAGCACGGGGGAGCGGACAGGAGCACGGGGGAGCGAACAGGGGGACGGAGGGGGGTACCTGACAGAACGGACGACTGGGGAGGAGATCGGGGGCGGTGGGGGGGGCCAGTACATGATTTCCAGCCATGGCAGATGCTATTGCAGCATCGGCCATGGCTGGATTGCAATATTTCACCATTTTCATAGGTGAAATATTGCAAATTGCTCTGATTGGCTGTTGCACTTTCAACAGCCAATCAGAGCGATGGTAGCCACGTGGGGGCAAAGCCACCCCCCCTAGGCTGAAGTACAACTCCCCCTCTCCCTGCAGATCGGGTAAAATAGGAATTAACCCTTTCACCCGATCTGCAGGGATGCGATCATTCCATGACGCCGCATAGGCGTCATGGGTCGGGAAGGGGTTAAGAAATTCAAATGCGCGCACAGCAGCCTCAGGCCAAACAGAGAAATTGGTACCCTTTTTAGTCATGTCAGTTAGCGGGTTTAGCAATGATGGAAAAATCCTTGATACATTTCCTATAGTAGTTAGAAAACCCAAGGAACCGCTGAAGTGCTTTCAGGTTATCAGGACGTTCCCAATGCAGCACCGCCTGCACCTTAGCGGCGTCCATTTTAAAACCAGAAGCAGACACAATATAACCCAAGAAAGGCAACTCTTGAACAGAAAATACACATTTCTCAAGTTTAGCATACAGCTTATTCTCTCTGAGAAGCTGTAACACCTGCCTGACATGATCTAAATGAGCCTCACGGTCGCAATAATATATGAGAATGTCATCTAGGTACACGATAACGAATTTCCCCAAAATATGCGAGAACACATCATTGATGAAATGTTGGAACACTGCAGGTGCGTTAGTCAACCCAAACGGCATCATCAAATTTTCAAAATGACCCTCAGGGGTATTAAAAGCCGTCTTCCACTCATCATCTTGACGGACTCTTATGAGGTTGTACGTCCCCCTGAGGTCAAGCTTGGTGAACCACTTAGCACCTGCCACCTGGTTGAACAAATCTGGTATCAGAGGCATAGGGTATGGATCACGAACCATAATCTGGTTCAACTCCCTGAAATCCAAACACGGGCGTAATCCGCCATCTTTCTTCTTCACAAAGAAGAACCCTGCTGCCACCGGCGAGGATGACGGCCTGATGTGCCCTTTGCTCAAGCTTTCCGCAATGTAATCTTTTAACGCTTGTCTCTCCGGACCAGAGATGTTAAACATCCTTGCTTTAGGTAATTTGGCCCCTGGTTTAAACCTGATAGAACAGTCATATAGACGATGTGGCGGCAACTCTGAACAACCCTTCTCAGAGAACACATCCACAAAATCCTGAAGTGACTCCGGAACGCTTAAAGTCACCGCAGCCACACATGTGGCCAGGCAATTCTCCTGGCAGAACTCGCTCTACCGAATTATGTCCTGAGTTTTCCAGTCATTTACCGGGTTGTGCATAGACAACCAAGGAAAACCCAAAACCACCTGAGCAGGAAGATTCCTGAGCACCTTACATGTAACCCGCTCAGAATGTAGAACTCCAATGTGGAGTTTCACCTCAGCCAAAAATTCAGTAATCTCCCTCTGAGAGAGAGGAGCAGCATTGATGGTGACCACGCGGATAGGATGAGACAGTTTTTCAATCCTAAAACCTGCTGTGTGCGCAAACCCCTCATCAATGAGATTTGTGGCTGAACCACTATCCACAAAAACAGTAATTGGCAGCTCACTGCCAGCAACAAAAACCTTAGCAGGGAGCATGCACTGAGAAACCACCATGGAGGATATACATAAGCTCAGACTGGTCTCCTCCACACCCTCTGAGCTCAGAAGTTTTCCGCCGTTGCATTTTTCTTAGGCAGCAGAGGACAGATGTTAATAAAATGACCAGTTTTACCACAGTAAAAGCAGGCTCCCTGCTTCCTGAGCTCAGGGGCTCGATGCTTGACATGTGACACCCCTGCGATTTGCATAGGCTCCGTGGGCTCACCTGCAGCAACCTCACGTGAACCTAAACCCTCTCTCATAGGCGGTGTCTCATGCTCCCCCTGACGCAACGGCGGACAACCAGACTCATAGCGGAATCCAGAGAAGTAGGAGTCTCGTACATCATAAGGGCTTTTTTAACCCTTCCAGAAATCCCATGTATAAACTGACTCCGCAATGCTGGATCATTCCATTGGGTATCGATCGCCCAGCGGCGGAATTCAGAACAGTAATCCTCTGCTACTCGCTCCCCCTGGCGAATAGAGCGTATCTTAGATTCTGCCAGAGCCATTCTGTCAGGTTCATCGTAGATTTTCCCAAGAGAAGAAAAAAAACTCTCCATAGAGACAAATGCCGCAGAATCAGATGGCAAAGAAAACGCCCACGCTTGCGGATCCCCACTTAGCAATGACAACACCAGGCCCACACGCTGAGCCTCATTACCCGAAGATATCGGGCGCATACGGAAATATAGTTTACAAGCTTCATGAAAAGAAACAAATTTACTGCGTTCCCCAGCAAATTTTTCAGGCAACGGAAATTTAGGCTCAGTAACTCTTCCTGTCGCTCCAGCTTGCACATTGGACACTGCTAGTCCCTGTTGCTGCACTGCCCCCCTCAACTCAGTGACCTGTAGGGACAGCGCCTCCAACTGGCGGGTTATGGAAGTCATGGGATCCATGACAAAAAAAAAAAAAAAAAAGAAACACTTTTTTTTTTTTGTTGTTGTTGTTGGGCCGATTATAATGTCAGGGAGAGACTTGGTGAGCGAGAGCTAATAACCCGGGCTCCTGCAATTTCCCTAAGACTAGGGAAATCCTGACTGACCCTCTACCTGAAGTTTACACTGATGGTGTGCATGTTCAGGCCTCGAACCTCACCCTAACTCCTGAGCTCAGCCCTAGGCTGAAACCTCCACCCACCACCCAGTGAAGAGGTAATACTTAAATACCCACAGTTAGCACAGACAAGGATAAAGGAAAATATACACCACGCAGCAGACACTCAGGAATACACTATAAATGTGCAGGGCAAAATAAACACAAATATAGGAAGGAGTAAATAAGACTAAGGAATATACACCACCAGCAACGAATCTCCAACCACCAGCTCTCCACTCCAGACCAAGATAACAACGCAGGACAGAAGCTATAATCGGCGACGCCCAATGATCAGGAGAACTATTTAAAGGCCATGGAAATGGCCCAGCTTCCAATCCGAGGATCAGGTAAATTAACCCCGGAACAGCTAGACAAAATCTAGCAGACGCCAATGAGTAAATAGTGGTCAAAAGCGGAATTACCGCTGTCTGTCGGACGACCTCGTCTGAACAGCGTTCGACATGACATTTTCACTGTACCAAAACAGTGGTTAGTGTCTGGGAGGCTGTGGTTAGTGCTGCCCAAAAAGTGTATAGTCAACAGATGAATAAACTGACAGACTCCATGTTTGAAAGACATATGGCTGTTATTGAAAAGAAAGTTGGCTTTATTGGTCACTCACTGATATTTTTTTTAAAATGGCATCAATGTATTTTTGCACATTTTGAGTTGTTTGATTATTATGCTCACTTTTGCAAATGACAATAAACATTTAAGATGGGAAAATTTTAGTTTTTCAATTAATAAGGCTAGTTTCACACTAGCGTTTACCTGATCTGTGGCGGGCTGCGGACTTCCTCTGTGAAGCCCCGCCCCCACCGCACCTCCGCCGCTAGCTCCGCCTACTTCTGCATGCGGCCTGTGTACCTATATTTAACATTAGGTACGCAGGTCGTGCCGCAGTATGCGGATGGTGCCGCATGCGTCGTTTTGACGATGCGGCGACCATCGTAGACGCAGCCATGTAGCATTTTTTTTTTTGCATCGTCAAAACGACGCATGTGGCACCATCCGCATACTGCGGCACGACCTGCGTACCTAATGTTAAATATAGGTACACAGGCCACATGCAGAAGTAGGCGGAGCTAGCGATGGAGGTGCGGCGGGGGGCGGGGCTTCACGGAGGAAGTCCGCAGCCCGCCGCAGATCAGGTAAACGCTAGTGTGAAACTAGCCTTACATAATAATTCTGCACACTAATAGTTACTCCTTTATTAGGAACATAAAGATATTCTCTTAAGAAAGACAAAACCTCACTTTTTCTTTCTTGAATATTCAGTTTTAAAGTTTATTAACCTTTTGGATTGCCCAACCGCACTGTCGTTATTAAATAATAAAACTGATAATCAAAAATACAAATTGCCTGATAATTAAGCATGCAGTGTATTGTATTTTAAATATTCAGGGAATCTTCTCAAAAAGATCATGCCATTAAAAAGAAGTGTCAACCCTTCTGTAACAGATTCCTTTTCTCCCAGAATATATGGGTCTTCAGAGATTACGCTATAATTTTCCATTGCAATGTCTTGATACAAGCCTCTTTAGCTATAAATTAACCTTGGTTTCACTGTAGTTTTGCTTGAATAAAACCTGCCTAGTAAATTGAAGTGTTGTATTGAGGGAACTATTTCTGGAATAATGACCATTGGATGCTGCTATCAAATTGCTTTTCTGTGTGTTAAAATTGAGGTGCAGACTTCTGCTGTACGATTTACCAATAATATTTCTGCACAGATTGCTATACTGACTCCTAAATTACCCAGTTCATAACAGTTCCATTGCTACACCTAGGTGCAACTTCAGTAAATGAAAGGTGGGTATATTCAAAATGGCACTGCTACGAAACAGGAACTTGTATGCCATGCCTCCTTGTGACATCAGCACACCAAACTCTGACACTTTGTCCCATTCTCCACCCAGTGCTATAAAGAGGCACTGTCTGCACACGTGATTCTCTCTTTTGGCCTACATAGCCACAGCAATGGATGCCATCCACGTTGCACCCGTCAAATGCACACAGGTTACTAAAGTTTTTGGAAGGACTGGATCCCAAGGATAGTGCACTCAGATTCATATAGAATTTATGGATGACAGCAACCGTTCCATTATAAGGAATGTGAAGGGACCAGTTAGAGAAGGACACATTTCCACACTGATAGAATCTGAACGTGAAGCTAGAAGGTTATGCTAGTTTGCTTTAAGATGGCCATTTTCTCAACATGGCACTCTGAAGATGAATGGTTCAGCAAGCTGATTTTGTTGATTACAAATAAAAATTTCTAAACTCTTTAAAAAAAAATGGCACTGCTACAGTAGATTTAAGTAGAAATCTGTATATACAGTTCTGGCAAAAATTAAGAGACCACTGCACAGTTTTATAAAAAGCAGCTTCTCTACATGTCTGACAGCTATTTCATTCCAGTGTCAGTTGAATTCCAACCAGAGTACACCTCATTCTACTTAATGTGCTTCTGATTAGGTGGTCATCTGAACCAAATCTTACTAAGGAAAGTATAAAAAACACTGCTGTGGTCTTCACAATCCTCTTGCAATAGGACAAGCTGGATGGCAAAACAAGTGCTCGTAATATCCCAAAAGTAATAAGAATGAAAAAATTCTAGTAATCATGTCAAAGGATTTGAAAAGAAAAGTCTTGAGTGAGGAAAAGAAGGAAAAGAAGGGCTCAGTTCTGGCTTTACTAGCAGAGGGACACAGTGAGCGTCATGTTCCCTTCATCCTTAAAATTTCTAAGATGGCAGTCCATTACAGCAAGGTCAAGCAGTAGACATTGGGGAAAACAAAGCTACAGACCGGCAGAGGGCGAAAACGCCTCTCCACCGACCGGGATGACCGTCATCTTATTCAAATGTCACACAGCAACCGCAGGATGACATCAAGTGACCTAAAAAGAAATGGCAAATGGCAGCTGGGGTGAAGTGCATGGCAAGAACAGTTCGTAACAGACTCCTAGAGGCAGGACTCAAGTCATGTAAAGCTAGAAAAAAAACTTTCATCAATGAGAAGCAAAGGAGAGCCAGGATGAAGTTTGCCACAGACTCTAAGGATTGGACCATAGAGGACTGGAGTAAGGTAATCTCTGATGAGTCTAATTTTTTCAGCTTTGTCCAACACCTGGTTGTCTAATGGTTAGATGGAGACATGGAGAGGCGTATAAGCCACAGTGTCCTGCACCCACTGTGAAATTTTGTGGACGATCGGTGATGATCTTTATATTCTTCAGCAAGGTTGGAATTGGGCAGGTTAATCTTTGTGAAGGACGTATGAATCAAGCCGCATACAAGGTTATCCTGGAAAAACAGTTGATTCCTTCTGCTCAGGCAATGTTCCCCAACTCTAAGGACTGGTTTTTCCAGCAGGACAATGCACCATACCACACAGCTAGGTCAATCAAGGTGTGGATGAAAGACCACCATATCAAATCCCTGTCATGGCCAGCCCAATCTCCAGACCTGACCCCATTGAAAACCTATGGAATGTAATCAAGAGGAAGATGCATAGTCACAATCCATCAAAGAAGAACTGCTTACATTTTTGTACCAGGAGTGGCATAAGGTCACCCAAAAGCAGTGTGAAAGATTGGTGGAAAGCATGCCAAGATGCATGAAAGCTGTGATTAAAAATCATGGTTATTCCACGAAATATTGATTTCTGAACTCTTCCCGATTTAAAACATTAGTATTGTTGTTTCTAAATGATTATGAACTTGTTTTGTTTTTTTTTTTGCATTATTTGATGTCTGCAACCAATGCATTTTTGGGGTATTTTGACCATTTCTCATTTTCAGAAAATAACTAAAAAAATTATTGCTTGTAACTTCAGTGACGTTGTCAGTAGTTTATAGAATAAAAGAACAACTTACATTTTCTTCAAAAATATACCTATAAAGAGAAAAATCAAACTGAAAATTTTGCAGTCGTCTCTTAATTTTTGCAAGAACTGTATATTTGATAAAAAGTTGACTTTGTTCAACTTTAACTCTAAGAGCCTTAGGTGAATATCTTGGTTCTTTTTTCCATAATTAGTATCAGCTCCCTATGCTGATTGCAGAACCAAACTGATTTTTTTCCTAGCATTTTCCACAAAACCAAAGTAGAATAGTAGTACAGTGACACAACACTCAAAATAGATGTGGCCCCAGTGATAATCACTATCCTATTCTTAACATATTATTAACTTTTTTAACTTAGCGGATTAATTATTTCAGAAATCATTTTTACTCCATATTTCATTAGAGAAAAAAGGCTTGCAATCAAAGACAAATAAAATTAAACTGTGGGCAATATTTTGTGATATTATTAAACTCATATTGCTCCATGTTATGTTGATTTTATTCTTCTTACAGATAATACATAATGGTATGAATTATTTGAAAAGTCTTCATTTAAGTCTTAATGTAAATTTGATATAATCTATGCTATATTTGTAGTGGATGTGATTCGTCCAAAGGCAGACAGAGTGAAGCCAGCGCTCATTGGCCACAGGGATCGTGTGGCTTAATAATGTTACACAATCCACAGGAAAACCAATGCCAACACTGTTGGAATGGAACCGCCACTGGAAATGCATCTAAGCAAAATTATTTTACAAGGGGCCAACATAAGAATTGAGAAGGTGTTTTCCGAATAGTGGACAACTCCAATAAAAGTGTCTCCGACTCTGACAAACTTGGCCTATCCATTTATTGCATTGGCGGAGTGTCACTACTCAATGTGATGCTAGACAGTATTCATTACTACTCAGGCAAGAGGTCTGGGGTCAGAACCAAGAGGGCTTGTAATAGACAAAGGGAAAAGACACGCGTGCTCAGGTAACAGTCTGATGTCAGAGTTTCAGGAAGGTAGCAGATCAAGACAAAAGGGTAAGTCAAAGGATGGTCAAAAAGGTAAATACAAGGTCGGCAACGGAGATCAGAATACATCTCAGAGCACAAGAGCAAACACACACTTGACCAAAGCTACAATTGGTTAAGGTCTGACAATTGTCAAAGTGTTAAATAGCCCTGTAATCTCCCAGAATAGAGGACATCTGCAGTAGATCTCACAGACTCAGCCAGATAGGACAGTTGAGCTGTTGTTCGCTATATACTCACACCTCTGCCTCAGATTGGGCAGTAGAGCTGTCACTCACAATCCAGATAGCTCAGTCAGACATCAATCCATCAATCCCATAGGGTGGCAGATCTGCATTTCACAGCATCCCTAGGATTCTGTGAGTGATGGAATCGTGACAGGCGGCCATTTATTTGTGGCTGGCCACCTCTCATTAAGAAAACCATTTGCAAAGGGGGTCCTCTTTATGAGACAAAACCTTTTATGAATTGTCTATGTTACATATGATTATCATGATATTATTTATCTACCTTATTTTATGTGGAAAAATAATCACCAATATAAAATTTAGACTGGGGCTAGGTAATGATGTCTGTTATTTGAATCACTGCTTTAGAGAATTGCAGCGTTTCTCACTTGTCTGAGCCCTAGAATTAAGGTCAAACTGCAGAAAATTGTAATGCAGTATATTTATATGTCTGGTTGTCACTTTTATGTTAGAAAGCATAAGTAATCTGAAGGTTCATACCACACAAAATACTACTGAATTAAGAAAATATATAAATCTCATATAAATCTTTTTCTGGTCCAATATTTACACTGTGAGCTGCTTTTCTTTACAAAACTTGGCTGATAGATAAAGCTCATGCACTAATTGTCTTAACTCCCAAGCTATAGGTGTTATTTGATGAAACAAAAGTATATATATATACTGTATATATATATATATATATATATATATATATATATATATATATATATATATACACAATTCCAAGAAAGAGGCAGCACTCCATTGTTTCAGTGGGAAAATGTGCAGGATTGTAATCAACCCACATGTCTGGGCGACGTTTCGGCTTCAAATGAGCCTATGAGGTTTGGATAATCATTGGACAGATTGTCTAGGGGTCTTGCACCCGAAGATAAGTATTATACTGTGCTGTTCCTTTTTTTGTTTCTATATATATGTATATACATAAATATATATATATATATATATATATATATATATATATATATATATATATATATATATATATATATATACAGAGAGAGAGAGAGATTTTATATTTTCTTACTCCATGCACATTTTTTGTTCTGTGCCCCGGTAAATACCCCTGCACAGACCAGTAACATAAACATGCCTCCTACACACTGCTGTCAAGGATAATTTTCGCTAAAGCTTAGCTGAGTTGTCTATCCTGCTTCTGGTCTATTTCTACATTATTATGTGTGGATGATCTTCATCCTGTAGGCTTTACATGTTCTATATTTTGGCTTATATATATTCATAACAAGAACAATCCATCATCATCTATGATGACATTACTTAAAACTTCAGCATCCAGTTTGACAAAAAGCTAATATTTTTGATGTTAGGGACTGAGTTTATAGCAAAACTAATGAAAAGGCAAAATTGATTTAAATCATGAATGGGTAACGGCTTGTGGATAAAATTGGCATAGTAAAAAAATTGAAGGTGTCCATAAATTCTAACATTGATGGGCTATTGTTAGGTACAAGGCTAGGAGTTCAGCACCTGGTAACACAAAACACATATGGGTCACCTCCCAACCCAGGTAATATATGTTTATAAAGGGAAACACACACCCTAATTATAGTGGGGATAGTGGGCACCTCAGGGACAACAATGCTATTAGTATAATTAATATTACCACAATACCGTGATCATATAGTGGTAAAATGCCAGATCTGCAGAACAAATACTGTAAGAGATTGAAAAAATACTAGATCTGCAGAGAATATAAGAAATTACAGACATACTAGATATGCAGACTGTATAAAAGATACCATATTTGCAAAACATATAAGAGACTAAAGGTATTCCGGATTTGCAGAATGTATAATGGATTGCAAATATATCAGATCTTAAGACCATGTAACAGATTACTGCGATGCCAAGTCTGCAGACCATGTAAGAGATTACAGAGATTAACGATCTGCAGACCAAATATAAAATTACATGGGAATAAAATATCCAGTGACTCACAAGTGGCATTTTCTCTCATTGAAGTCATTAATTTTTCCCAGCTTCTCCATCTGGTCCAGACTGCAACATCCTCCAGCCACAATTTGTCTGCAGAGCTTGCGGCTATTGCAAAACCTGCTGAGCTACCGAGACGTCATTATTTACCATTAATTTCCCTGAGTGTCTGCTGTTGGCGTGTCTCAGAAAGGTGATCTAAAAATTAAAAAAAATCTATTGGTTAAATAAATAGCGTATTTTTATCTAGCAGTTGTACAACTGGTGCAAACCGTGCAAACCGTGCAGAGATAAGCAAATGTCACAATTTACCAGTGGCAATAATTTTCCTTAGTCAGCTGTTGCCATGTGTCAGCAAGGCGATATAAAAAATACTAATTTTCTATAGCGCATTTTTATCTAGCAGTTGTGCGGCTGGCACAAAGCCTGCTGAGATACGCAATTGTGACTATTTACCTGTAAGTTTTTTTTTAGTCTGCCATGTGTAATAAAGATGATATCTGAAAATAAAAATAGCCACACATTGGTAGATCTAGGGAACTTGTACATAACACCTCTGTGAGGTTACTTGTGAAAAATAAAGCCAGGAATGTTTTTTTTCATAAGCATAATGCATTCAATATGAGAAAGGGTGATGTTAGGGGATGTGGATTTGAAAACACAAAAAAAAGCACAGTAAAACCAAAACCACTCTGTTGCAAAAAAATCACAGTGGACAGCAAGTGCTAGTAAAAAGATGGAAAAAACAGGGTATTTGGTTAATACGTTTTTTGCAAAAAATGTATATTAAGCCGCTGTACCAATCGCCAAGGTATACCCATATCACAGCAGTCCTAACTAATGAATGTAATCCCTATCTGATGTATTTAAAACCTGGTCATATGTACAATACCTGTATGAGCAGGATTCAGAAAAGGAATGTCCATGTGGACACGTTGGACAGAACGGCTCCTGTGCGCACAGCTCAAAAAAAGAGGGGTGGAGGCCTCCCCAGTCTTGTAGAAACAAGAAAACAATTATGTAGAACCAGAACACATGAGCTGCGCGCACAGTGAACAAGCCAGTAAAGACATGTTCACACCACCAAGAGACTTGAAAACACAAAAAAAAGCACAGTAAAACCAAAACCACTCTGTTGCAAAAAAATCACAGTGGACAGCAAGTGCTAGTAAAAAGATGGAAAAAACAGGGTATTTGGTTAATACGTTTTTTGCAAAAAATGTATATTAAGCCGCTGTACCAATCGCCAAGGTATACCCATATCACAGCAGTCCTAACTAATGAATGTAATCCCTATCTGATGTATTTAAAACCTGGTCATATGTACAATACCTGTATGAGCAGGATTCAGAAAAGGAATGTCCATGTGGACACGTTGGACAGAACGGCTCCTGTGCGCACAGCTCAAAAAAAGAGGGGTGGAGGCCTCCCCAGTCTTGTAGAAACAAGAAAACAATTATGTAGAACCAGAACACATGAGCTGCGCGCACAGTGAACAAGCCAGTAAAGACATGTTCACACCACCAAGAGACTTGAAAACACAAAAAAAAGCACAGTAAAACCAAAACCACTCTGTTGCAAAAAAATCACAGTGGACAGCAAGTGCTAGTAAAAAGATGGAAAAAACAGGGTATTTGGTTAATACGTTTTTTGCAAAAAATGTATATTAAGCCGCTGTACCAATCGCCAAGGTATACCCATATCACAGCAGTCCTAACTAATGAATGTAATCCCTATCTGATGTATTTAAAACCTGGTCATATGTACAATACCTGTATGAGCAGGATTCAGAAAAGGAATGTCCATGTGGACACGTTGGACAGAACGGCTCCTGTGCGCACAGCTCAAAAAAAGAGGGGTGGAGGCCTCCCCAGTCTTGTAGAAACAAGAAAACAATTATGTAGAACCAGAACACATGAGCTGCGCGCACAGTGAACAAGCCAGTAAAGACATGTTCACACCACCAAGAGACTTGAAAACACAAAAAAAAAGCACAGTAAAACCAAAACCACTCTGTTGCAAAAAAATCACAGTGGACAGCAAGTGCTAGTAAAAAGATGGAAAAAACAGGGTATTTGGTTAATACGTTTTTTGCAAAAAATGTATATTAAGCCGCTGTACCAATCGCCAAGGTATACCCATATCACAGCAGTCCTAACTAATGAATGTAATCCCTATCTGATGTATTTAAAACCTGGTCATATGTACAATACCTGTATGAGCAGGATTCAGAAAAGGAATGTCCATGTGGACACGTTGGACAGAACGGCTCCTGTGCGCACAGCTCAAAAAAAGAGGGGTGGAGGCCTCCCCAGTCTTGTAGAAACAAGAAAACAATTATGTAGAACCAGAACACATGAGCTGCGCGCACAGTGAACAAGCCAGTAAAGACATGTTCACACCACCAAGAGACTTGAAAACACAAAAAAAAAAGCACAGTAAAACCAAAACCACTCTGTTGCAAAAAAATCACAGTGGACAGCAAGTGCTAGTAAAAAGATGGAAAAAACAGGGTATTTGGTTAATACGTTTTTTGCAAAAAATGTATATTAAGCCGCTGTACCAATCGCCAAGGTATACCCATATCACAGCAGTCCTAACTAATGAATGTAATCCCTATGTGATGTATTTAAAACCTGGTCATATGTACAATACCTGTATGAGCAGGATTCAGAAAAGGAATGTCCATGTGGACACGTTGGACAGAACGGCTCCTGTGCGCACAGCTCAAAAAAAGAGGGGTGGAGGCCTCCCCAGTCTTGTAGAAACAAGAAAACAATTATGTAGAACCAGAACACATGAGCTGCGCGCACAGTGAACAAGCCAGTAAAGACATGTTCACACCACCAAGAGACTTGAAAACACAAAAAAAAAAGCACAGTAAAACCAAAACCACTCTGTTGCAAAAAAATCACAGTGGACAGCAAGTGCTAGTAAAAAGATGGAAAAAACAGGGTATTTGGTTAATACGTTTTTTGCAAAAAATGTATATTAAGCCGCTGTACCAATCGCCAAGGTATACCCATATCACAGCAGTCCTAACTAATGAATGTAATCCCTATGTGATGTATTTAAAACCTGGTCATATGTACAATACCTGTATGAGCAGGATTCAGAAAAGGAATGTCCATGTGGACACGTTGGACAGAACGGCTCCTGTGCGCACAGCTCAAAAAAAGAGGGGTGGAGGCCTCCCCAGTCTTGTAGAAACAAGAAAACAATTATGTAGAACCAGAACACATGAGCTGCGCGCACAGTGAACAAGCCAGTAAAGACATGTTCACACCACCAAGAGACTTGAAAACACAAAAAAAAGCACAGTAAAACCAAAACCACTCTGTTGCAAAAAAATCACAGTGGACAGCAAGTGCTAGTAAAAAGATGGAAAAAACAGGGTATTTGGTTAATACGTTTTTTGCAAAAAATGTATATTAAGCCGCTGTACCAATCGCCAAGGTATACCCATATCACAGCAGTCCTAACTAATGAATGTAATCCCTATGTGATGTATTTAAAACCTGGTCATATGTACAATACCTGTATGAGCAGGATTCAGAAAAGGAATGTCCATGTGGACACGTTGGACAGAACGGCTCCTGTGCGCACAGCTCAAAAAAAGAGGGGTGGAGGCCTCCCCAGTCTTGTAGAAACAAGAAAACAATTATGTAGAACCAGAACACATGAGCTGCGCGCACAGTGAACAAGCCAGTAAAGACATGTTCACACCACCAAGAGACTTGAAAACACAAAAAAAAGCACAGTAAAACCAAAACCACTCTGTTGCAAAAAAATCACAGTGGACAGCAAGTGCTAGTAAAAAGATGGAAAAAACAGGGTATTTGGTTAATACGTTTTTTGCAAAAAATGTATATTAAGCCGCTGTACCAATCGCCAAGGTATACCCATATCACAGCAGTCCTAACTAATGAATGTAATCCCTATCTGATGTATTTAAAACCTGGTCATATGTACAATACCTGTATGAGCAGGATTCAGAAAAGGAATGTCCATGTGGACACGTTGGACAGAACGGCTCCTGTGCGCACAGCTCAAAAAAAGAGGGGTGGAGGCCTCCCCAGTCTTGTAGAAACAAGAAAACAATTATGTAGAACCAGAACACATGAGCTGCGCGCACAGTGAACAAGCCAGTAAAGACATGTTCACACCACCAAGAGACTTGAAAACACAAAAAAAAGCACAGTAAAACCAAAACCACTCTGTTGCAAAAAAATCACAGTGGACAGCAAGTGCTAGTACTGTGTGTATACTGTGCTTTTTTTTGTGTTTTCAAGTCTCTTGGTGGTGTGAACATGTCTTTACTGGCTTGTTCACTGTGCGCGCAGCTCATGTGTTCTGGTTCTACATAATTGTTTTCTTGTTTCTACAAGACTGGGGAGGCCTCCACCCCTCTTTTTTTGAGCTGTGCGCACAGGAGCCGTTCTGTCCAACGTGTCCACATGGACATTCCTTTTCTGAATCCTGCTCATACAGGTATTGTACATATGACCAGGTTTTAAATACATCAGATAGGGATTACATTCATTAGTTAGGACTGCTGTGATATGGGTATACCTTGGCGATTGGTACAGCGGCTTAATATACATTTTTTGCAAAAAACGTATTAACTAAATACCCTGTTTTTTCCATCTTTTTACTAGCACTTGCTGTCCACTGTGATTTTTTTGCAACAGAGTGGTTTTGGTTTTACTGTGCTTTTTTTTGTGTTTTCAAGTCTCTTGGTGGTGTGAACATGTCTTTACTGGCTTGTTCACTGTGCGCGCAGCTCATGTGTTCTGGTTCTACATAATTGTTTTCTTGTTTCTACAAGACTGGGGAGGCCTCCACCCCTCTTTTTTTGAGCTGTGCGCACAGGAGCCGTTCTGTCCAACGTGTCCACATGGACATTCCTTTTCTGAATCCTGCTCATACAGGTATTGTACATATGACCAGGTTTTAAATACATCAGATAGGGATTACATTCATTAGTTAGGACTGCTGTGATATGGGTATACCTTGGCGATTGGTACAGCGGCTTAATATACATTTTTTGCAAAAAACGTATTAACCAAATACCCTGTTTTTTCCATCTTTTTACTAGCACTTGCTGTCCACTGTGATTTTTTTGCAACAGAGTGGTTTTGGTTTTACTGTGCTTTTTTTTGTGTTTTCAAGTCTCTTGGTGGTGTGAACATGTCTTTACTGGCTTGTTCACTGTGCGCGCAGCTCATGTGTTCTGGTTCTACATAATTGTTTTCTTGTTTCTACAAGACTGGGGAGGCCTCCACCCCTCTTTTTTTGAGCTGTGCGCACAGGAGCCGTTCTGTCCAACGTGTCCACATGGACATTCCTTTTCTGAATCCTGCTCATACAGGTATTGTACATATGACCAGGTTTTAAATACATCAGATAGGGATTACATTCATTAGTTAGGACTGCTGTGATATGGGTATACCTTGGCGATTGGTACAGCGGCTTAATATACATTTTTTGCAAAAAACGTATTAACCAAATACCCTGTTTTTTCCATCTTTTTACTAGCACTTGCTGTCCACTGTGATTTTTTTGCAACAGAGTGGTTTTGGTTTTACTGTGCTTTTTTTTGTGTTTTCAAGTCTCTTGGTGGTGTGAACATGTCTTTACTGGCTTGTTCACTGTGCGCGCAGCTCATGTGTTCTGGTTCTACATAATTGTTTTCTTGTTTCTACAAGACTGGGGAGGCCTCCACCCCTCTTTTTTTGAGCTGTGCGCACAGGAGCCGTTCTGTCCAACGTGTCCACATGGACATTCCTTTTCTGAATCCTGCTCATACAGGTATTGTACATATGACCAGGTTTTAAATACATCAGATAGGGATTACATTCATTAGTTAGGACTGCTGTGATATGGGTATACCTTGGCGATTGGTACAGCGGCTTAATATACATTTTTTGCAAAAAACGTATTAACCAAATACCCTGTTTTTTCCATCTTTTTTCTAGCACTTGCTGTCCACTGTGATTTTTTTGCAACAGAGTGGTTTTGGTTTTACTGTGCTTTTTTTTGTGTTTTCAAGTCTCTTGGTGGTGTGAACATGTCTTTACTGGCTTGTTCACTGTGCGCGCAGCTCATGTGTTCTGGTTCTACATAATTGTTTTCTTGTTTCTACAAGACTGGGGAGGCCTCCACCCCTCTTTTTTTGAGCTGTGCGCACAGGAGCCGTTCTGTCCAACGTGTCCACATGGACATTCCTTTTCTGAATCCTGCTCATACAGGTATTGTACATATGACCAGGTTTTAAATACACCAGATAGGGATTACATTCATTAGTTAGGACTGCTGTGATATGGGTATACCTTGGCGATTGGTACAGCGGCTTAATATACATTTTTTGCAAAAAACGTATTAACCAAATACCCTGTTTTTTCCATCTTTTTACTAGCACTTGCTGTCCACTGTGATTTTTTTGCAACAGAGTGGTTTTGGTTTTACTGTGCTTTTTTTTTGTGTTTTCAAGTCTCTTGGTGGTGTGAACATGTCTTTACTGGCTTGTTCACTGTGCGCGCAGCTCATGTGTTCTGGTTCTACATAGGGGATGTGGATGTAGTGGTGCCCACCAAGGCTATGTGACAAATCAGAAGGTGACTTCTGGGATGAGGAGCCATGCATACAAGGCTTGGGATCATGTGACAATGCATGCCAGGCTTATGCTCGAGTCTATGAGTTTTCCAAGTTTTTTGTGGTAAAATTAGCTGTCTCAGCTTATACTCAGGTTGGCTTATACCTGAGTATATGTGAAAAAAATATATATAAGCAGAGCAGAGATGTTTACCTGCAAAGGCCTCCAGACAAATGCACTAGCAGGATGCAGTGGACCCACCTAGCACAGGAGCAAAAAATAACCGATGAGGCAAACGCTCACCCACTTACACCTGAGTATATATGGTAATAATAATGCCCAGAGTTTCTCCATATGACCACATGAATAAGGGTATGTTTCTACAGTTAGTAAATGCTGCGGATTGGACGCTGAGTGCAGCCACAGCAGCCATTCCGCAGCAGCCAGATGTTACAGCATAGTGGATGGGATTTTATGAAATCCCATCTCCACTATGTGTGCAGTGACGCCTCCGATTTCCCTGCCTATACGCACATGCTGCGCGCATTTCTAGACCGCAGCATGTCAATTTATCTGGCAGAGACGCTCAGTCTCTGCAAGATAAATTTCACAGTCCAATGTATAGGATGCGGTGATTCCGCATCGTTCAGTGAACACATGTGGAATCACAGTGCGAACAAAAGCCAGCAGCGCTTTGGACAGAGCGGACATGTGCTGCACCTAAAGCGCTGCCTATTACTGACCGTGGAAGCATACCCTAATAGTTATGCCCAAGTGCCCACTAATAAAAAACAATAATATCCAGAATGCTCCCTTAAGGAGTAATAATAAATCCCAGCATATCCCCTTTATGAGTTAAAATGCCTCAGAGTAAAAAAAGGATATTCACCTAAACCTGAGACTTTGACCAGAGGTACAGCTAAATTCTATTCTGTGCAAATAGCACCCAAGCACAGGCGGCACGGATGCAGTGATGCAATAATGCTGACTGCACTCAGACACAGATGTCCTGTGTATTGCACCACTGCAATGTTGTTATGAACTATACTTTTTGGCTCCCTCTTGTAGTCACTAGCGGTATGGCTTTTGGATGTTCTTTCCCCAGGTTGGTAGTCATCTGATTCGTTAGTCCCTGGGTGTTCCTATTTAAACTTCCTGGATTCTTAGTCCATTGCCTGGCATCAATGTAATCAGTCCTTGTCTGGTTGCTCCTGTCTACTGGTCCTGATTTTTGGCAACATAAGCTAAGTCCTGCTTTCTGGTTTTTTGTTTATTTGTATATTTCTGTTTTTTGTCCAGCTCGTTCATAATGTGATTCCTGATTTTGCTGGAAGCTCTAAGGGGGCAGATATTCTCCCCCCACACCGTTTAGTCGGTGCGGGGGTTCTTGGATACTCTGCGTGGATATTTTTGTAGGGTTTTTTGCTGACCACATAAGTTCGCTTTCTATATTTCTGCTATTATTTAGTGGGCCTCTCTTTGCTGAATCTAGTTCATACTTACGTTTGTCCTTTCCTCTTACCTCACCGTCATTATTTGTTGGGGGCCTGTATCTACTTTGGGGTACCTTTCTCTTGAGGCAAGTGAGGTCTGTATTTTCTCTGAAAGGGTTAGTTAGATCTCCGGCTGGCACGAGACGTCTAGAACCAACGTAGGTACGTTCCCCGGCTGCTATTAGTTGTGGGCTAGGATCAGGTATGTGGTCAGCTCAGTTACCACCTCCCTATGAGCTAGTTTTTATGTTTGCAGACTTTGTTGAAGACCCTGAGATCCTTTGCCATTAGGATCACAACAGTATGCCAGGCCAGTGAATAGTTAATGCATTGCAGAAGTGGGATTAAAAGAAAAGAAGTTCTGAGTTTTTTTTTTTTTTTTCTTTCTTCCTTCCCTTTTATCTCTGAATGGCTTGAAACTCTGCTGCAGACATGAATGTGCAAACTCTGATTACTTGTGTGGATCAGCTTGCTGCTCGGGTGCAGGGTATTCAGGATTTTGTTACTAGCAGTCCTATGTCAGAGCCTAAGATACCTATTCCTGAGCTGTTCTCTGGAGATCGATTTAAATTTAGGAATTTTAGGAATAATTGTAAATTGTTTCTATCTTTGAGACCTCGTTCGTCTGGAGACTCAGCTCAGCAAGTTAAGATTGTTATCTCCTTTTTGCGGGTTGACCCTCAGGATTGGGCTTTCTCATTGGCACCGGGAGATCCGGCATTGGCGAATATTGATGCGTTTTTTCTGGCGCTCGGATTGCTTTATGAGGAGCCCAATCTTGAAATTCAGGCAGAGAAGGCTTTGCTGGCTATTTCTCAGGGCCAGGATGAAGCCGAAGTGTATTGCCAAAAATTTCGGAAATGGTCCGTGCTTACTCAGTGGAATGAGTGTGCTCTGGCCGCAAATTTCAGAAATGGCCTTTCTGAAACCATTAAGAATGTGATGGTGGATTTTCCCATTCCTACAAGTCTGAATGATTCTATGACGCTGGCCATTCAGATTGATCGGCGTTTGCGGGAGCGCAAATCCGCTAATCCTTTGGCGGTGTTGTCTGAACAGGCACCTGATTTAATGCAATGTGATAGAATTCAGACTAGAACTGAACGGCAAAATCATAGACGTCAGAATGGGTTGTGTTTTTACTGTGGTGATTCTACACATGTTATATCAGCATGCTCTAAACGCCTAACAAAGTTTGTTAGTCCTGTCGCCATTGGTAACTTGCAGCCTAAATTTATTTTGTCTGTGACTTTAATTTGCTCATTGTCTTCCTACCCTGTTATGGCATTTGTGGATTCAGGCGCTGCCCTGAGTCTTATGGACTTGTCGTTTGCCAGGCGCTGTGGTTTTGTCCTGGAGCCTCTGGAAAATCCTATTCCACTTAGAGGAATTGATGCTACGCCATTGGCGGAGAATAAACCACAGTATTGGACACAAGTGACCATGTGTATGACTCCTGAACATCGGGAGGTGATTGGTTTTCTTGTTCTGCATAAGATGCATGATTTGGTCGTTTTGGGTCTGCCATGGTTACAGGCTCATAATCCAGTTCTGGATTGGAGGGCTATGTCTGTGTCAAGTTGGGGTTGTCAGGGAATTCATTGCGATTCCCCGTCGGTGTCTATTGCTTCCTCCACTCCTTCAGAAGTTCCTGAGTATTTGTTTGACTATCAGGATGTATTCAGTGAGTCCAGGTCCAGTGCTCTTCCTCCTCATAGGGACTGTGACTGCGCTATAGATTTGATTCCTGGTAGTAAGTTTCCTAAGGGACGATTATTTAATCTGTCGGTACCTGAGCATGCCGCGATGCGTTCTTATATAAAGGAGTCTTTGGAGAAAGGACATATTCGTCCATCCTCTTCCCCTCTTGGTGCGGGATTCTTTTTTGTGGCCAAGAAAGACGGATCTTTGAGACCTTGTATAGACTATCGGCTTCTGAATAAAATCACGGTTAAATTTCAATACCCTTTGCCACTATTGTCGGACTTGTTTGCTCGGATTAAGGGTGCCTGTTGGTTCACCAAGATAGATCTTCGTGGTGCGTACAACCTTGTGCGCATTAGGCAGGGAGATGAATGGAAAACTGCATTTAATACGCCCGAAGGTCATTTTGAGTACTTGGTGATGCCTTTTGGGCTCTCTAATGCTCCTTCAGTGTTCCAGTCCTTTATGCATGACATTTTCCGGAAGTATCTGGATAAATTTATGATTGTTTATCTGGATGATATTTTAGTTTTTTCTGATGATTGGGATTCTCATGTAAAGCAGGTCAGGATGGTGTTTCAGGTTTTGCGCGATAATGCTTTGTTTGTGAAGGGCTCAAAGTGTCTCTTTGGAGTGCAGAAGGTTTCCTTTTTGGGTTTTATTTTTTCCCCTTCTGCTGTGGAGATGGACCCAGTCAAGGTCCGAGCTATTCATGATTGGACTCAACCCACGTCTGTTAAGAGTCTTCAGAAGTTTTTGGGTTTTGCTAACTTCTACCGTCGCTTTATTGCTAACTTTTCTAGCGTTGTTAAACCTCTGACGGATATGACCAAGAAAGGTTCTGATGTCGCTAATTGGGCTCCTGCGGCCATTGAGGCCTTCCGGGAGCTGAAGCGCCGGTTTACTTCGGCGCCTGTTTTGTGCCAGCCTGATGTCTTACTTCCCTTTCAGGTTGAAGTGGATGCTTCTGTGATCGGTGCAGGGGCTGTTTTGTCGCAGAGAGGCTCTGGTTCCTCTGTGATGAAACCATGTGCTTTCTTCTCCAGGAAGTTTTCGCCTGCTGAGCGGAACTATGATGTTGGTAATTGGGAGTTGTTGGCCATGAAGTGGGCATTTGAGGAGTGGCGTCATTGGCTCGAGGGAGCTAAGCATCGTGTGGTGGTCTTGACTGATCACAAAAATCTGATGTATCTCGAGTCTGCTAAACGCCTGAATCCTAGACAGGCTCGTTGGTCATTGTTTTTCTCCCGTTTTGACTTTGTGGTCTCATACCTGCCTGGTTCGAAAAATGTGAAGGCTGATGCTCTCTCTAGGAGCTTTGTGCCTGACTCTCCTGGAGTCTCAGAGCCGGCTGGTATTCTTAAAGAGGGAGTGATTTTGTCGGCCATTTCTCCTGATTTGCGACGTGTGTTGCAGAGATTTCAGGCTGGTAGACCTGACTCTTGTCCACCTGACAGACTGTTTGTTCCTGATAAATGGACCAGCAGAGTTATTTCCGAGGTTCATTCCTCGGTGTTGGCAGGGCATCCTGGGATTTTTGGTACCAGAGATTTGGTGGCTAGGTCCTTTTGGTGGCCTTCCTTGTCACGGGATGTGGTTTCTTTTGTGCAGTCCTGTGGGACTTGTGCTCGGGCTAAGCCTTGCTGTTCTCGTGCCAGCGGGTTGCTTTTGCCCTTACCCGTCCCGAAGAGGCCTTGGACACACATTTCCATGGATTTCATTTCAGATCTTCCAGTGTCTCAGGGAATGTCTGTCATCTGGGTGGTGTGTGATCGTTTTTCCAAGATGGTCCATTTGGTGCCCTTGCCTAAGTTGCCTTCCTCTTCCGATCTGGTTCCTTTGTTTTTTCAGAATGTGGTTCGTTTGCACGGCATTCCTGAGAATATCGTGTCTGACAGAGGATCCCAGTTTGTGTCCAGATTCTGGCGATATTTTTGTGCTAAGATGGGCATTGATCTGTCGTTCTCGTCTGCCTTTCATCCTCAGACTAATGGCCAAACGGAGCGAACTAATCAGACGCTGGAGGCTTATTTGAGATGTTTTGTTTCTGCGGATCAGGATGATTGGGTGACCTTCTTGCCATTGGCTGAGTTTGCCCTTAATAATCGGGCTAGTTCCGCTACTTTGGTTTCGCCATTTTTCTGCAACTCTGGTTTTCATCCTCGTTTCTCCTAGGGTCATGTTGAGCCTTCTGACTGTCCTGGGGTGGATTCCTTGTTGTTGATAGGTTGCAGCGGACTTGGAATCATGTGGTGGACAACTTGAAGTTGTCACAGGAGAAGGCTCAGTGTTTTGCCAACCGCCGCCGCGGTGTGGGTCCCCGACTTCGTGTTGGGGATTTGGTTTGGTTGTCTTCTCGGCATGTCCCTCTGAAGGTTTCCTCTCCTAATGTTTAAGCCTCGCTTTATTGGTCCTTATAGAATTTTGGAGGTCCTTAATCCGGTGTCTTTTCGTTTGGATCTTCCTGTGTCGTTTGCCATTCACAATGTGTTCCATAGGTCTTTGTTGCGGCGGTACATTGTGCCTGTGGTTCCTGATGTTGACCCTCTTGCTCCGGTCTTGGTGGAGGGCGAGTTGGAGTATGTGGTGGAGAAGATCTTAGATTCTCGTCTCTCTAGACGGAGGCTTCAGTATCTGGTCAAATGGAAGGGCTATGGTCAGGAGGATAATTCCTTGGTGGTCGCCTCTGATGTTCATGCGGCCGATTTGGTTCGTGCCTTTCACGCTGCCCATCCTGATCGCCCTGGTGGTCGTAGTGAGGGTTCGGTGACCCCTCCTTAAAGGGGGGGTACTGTTATGAACTATACTTTTTGGCTCCCTCTTGTGGTCACTAGCGGTATGGGTTTTGGATGTTCTTTCCCCAGGTTGGTAGTCATCTGATTCGTTAGTCCCTGGGTGTTCCTATTTAAACTTCCTGGATTCTTAGTCCATTGCCTGGCATCAATATAATCAGTCCTTGTCTGGTTGCTCCTGTCTACTGGTCCTGATTTTTGGCAACATAAGCTAAGTCCTGCTTTCTGGTTTTTTGTTTATTTGTATATTTCTGTTTTTTGTCCAGCTCGTTCATAATGTGATTCCTGATTTTGCTGGAAGCTCTAAGGGGGCAGATATTCTCCCCCCACACCGTTTAGTCGGTGCGGGGGTTCTTGGATACTCTGCGTGGATATTTTTGTAGGGTTTTTTGCTGACCACATAAGTTCGCTTTCTATATTTCTGCTATTATTTAGTGGGCCTCTCTTTGCTGAATCTAGTTCATACTTACGTTTGTCCTTTCCTCTTACCTCACCGTCATTATTTGTTGGGGGCCTGTATCTACTTTGGGGTACCTTTCTCTTGAGGCAAGTGAGGTCTGTATTTTCTCTGAAAGGGTTAGTTAGATCTCCGGCTGGCGCGAGACGTCTAGAACCAACGTAGGTACGTTCCCCGGCTGCTATTAGTTGTGGGCTAGGATCAGGTATGTGGTCAGCTCAGTTACCACCTCCCTATGAGCTAGTTTTTATGTTTGCAGACTTTGTTGAAGACCCTGAGATCCTTTGCCATTAGGATCACAACAAATGTAGGCTAAACAGGTTGATGTCTTATAGAGACAGAGCGTAGTTGGACATGAAGCCACTTTTTTGCTCTACCAAAAAAAGTGACACCCAGTAAGTGTGATGGTTTCTTTAAGCTAGCTATGTTACTGGCAATGAATATTATAAAAATGGAAGGAGTTCTCTGGGATTATAACTTTGATGATCTATTGTTAGGTATATTAAAAATATTGCAGAAGTTTCCAGGATATCACAACTATGGCATACCCTTAAGTATTAAGCAAAAATTAAAGGAGTTCTTTGAGATTATAACATTGTTTTAATGTATAGGTTGTATTTCCTTTACAATTATTATACAGTATATATTAGATTTTTTGGCAGAAAAAAGATAGTGGTTAAATGAAAGGGTACGGTTAGCAAGGCATCTAGTAAAGAACTAACTTTCCATGACAGGGTATGGCTACTAATTGCATTCCAAACCTTGCCCCCCCAATTGATAACCATGCCCTTCAATCCCTTTCACTGAAATAACACAAAACAGACTTTCTTTGGATTAAATTGGCCACAACTGCCATTTATTGACAAAAGTTAACAATGACAAAATATAATGTCATAATGAGGGAAAAGGTCCTTGAAGCTACAAGATCAGGCACCCACTAAAACCAAATGGTTGAAACACAAATGTTCTACCCCCAGTCATAATCACCTTCTTAAGGGCACCACACCGCTTTACATGGTGAACTAATTAAACCACAGACTCCCAGGGTCCACCCCATTCAGTGCCCCACAAAGTGCCAGATCAGCCATTCTTAATTTCACCAGAAATGAACCATCCTCTAACTGCCCCTCCAATACTCATTTTTTACCAATTCCAAGGACCCCTGTCATCGCCACCACAAATGCACGCTGACACCTCCCCAACTCCATAGCGCATTCTATTCCTTCCTAAATAGTCAGGCCCTAAATGTCAATCACAACAGCACTGAAAAGAACCCCATCATTCAACCAGAAGTTACCCGTCCCGGTTTCCAAGTCATAATGCCGCACGAACACTACCATTATGAGCCACAATACAGCCCTACTCAGCTTGACCCGTACTCTGTTGATACCTTTTCCTGATCTTGCTAAACGCCATATTTTTCTCTGAACTATGTTCAACCAAGCCACTAACATTTTGGAAAAAGCTACCAATAACCTCAGAAGGTCAAAATGGATATCCTTTATCTGCTCTCTCACTGATCTTGCCCCCAAATAATATCCACCCACATGTAAAACCAATATGCTAGGCATCGTGTTCAGGCACGCCGCCTTCTGAAGCTCCGGTAACACCTGGCTCCACAACATACCTCTGAATCCCAGTCATTGAATAATTACCACCTCTCTCTGAAAACTCAGCCGCCATCTCTCAGGACTGATATCCACACCCAAGGCCCCCCAATATACAAAAGAGTGTCTGAATATCCACGACACAGCCTAGCATCTGCAATACCTAACCACAAAACTAATCACATTACCAACAAAAATGAAAAAAACAACTTCAATAAAATACCATAATAGCTATTGAATGTAGCATGTATGATCTGTAATGCTGAGAATTCCACCTACCTAAACGCTTGATTTAATCCAGCATGAGATCCTTATCTGCAGCTTCTGTTGTTGCACCACCCCTATCAAGATTTATTTGTGCCACATTCTTGGTTTCCTCAGAGCGACTGCTCCACACCAAAATTGACCTTGTGGAGTCAACTCTAATTAGCATCTGGAAACAGATCCTTGCTTATATTGCTTCATTTGAGGTAACTACCATTGATCCTCTTTTTTACACTATTATTATCCTCAAAGGCTGTTTCTCTAATTTACTCATACTCCAGTTTCTAACACAGGACCCAGGAATCAGAGTGCTTCCCATGATTCTTCATCAATGAAAGGGGGTAGGCTAGCTTATAACTACCTTGACTTAACTTCTCATTATACCATCCATATGTCCTCCTCCTTTTGACTTTTCCTTTTTCTGAAATGCCTCTACATGAATGTGATTATTATCCTTTGCCACCTATGTACTGTCATTCAAAACAAATATCTTGGACATGTTCTCAAGCCACTCTATACATATGTATATATTGTAAATATTACGTGTGCATTGATCTCATTATTATTATTACATCCTATGCAAAGACATCTGACAACTTCTGTTATTGTACAGGTACTCCACTACCTTTCTTTGGCAGACGCACAGCGGTACGCCTTGTGCTCGAGTGGGTGGCAAGCGGAGTGTCAAGTGGCCTCTCCTCCTCCCACTCCACCTGAACATCACACCCAGTACAGTTCACAGAGGAGGCACCTAAATTCCCCTTGTATGTGGGGTAGGTGGTTATGTTTGTGAGAGCACTAGTGATTGAACCAACAACGTCACATCCTATGCAAAGACAACTGACAACTTCCCCCCACATCCCAACTCTTCAAACATACAATTGACTGTACAGAACCACAAATGGATGAGGGTAAGGAGCTGTTCACACATTCTATGCCATGGTCATCAGAAGTGTATTCAAAAGCTTCACAGAGTTAAAAGGAGAAAATCTGCACCACTGCCCCAAATTTTTTAGTTTAGATCTTGGGCAGTACGAAGTAGGGTCCGAGCAGCATCCTGACCCTAGTCATCAGACATTAACTCTTGGGGGGAAGGTGATCCTGATGACATTCAGATATCTGAGGATCATGCCGACTGTACTGCGCTGTCAGGGCAGGAAGAGGAGGAGGGAGGCTCCAAGGGTGAGGAATGTGATAACATAGAGGATGACGATGATGAGGTGTTAGATCCCAGTTAGCAGGAACATAGAGGCACACAGCTGACTAGGTCAAATGATGAGGAAGATGGTGGGTACCTCCGTACTGCGCAGCCAGGGCTCAGTGCAATCAGGCAGTATTAAAATTGATATTCCTTGGAGATCACAGTCATACAGCTGAAGAGTTGTGGACAGCTCTCCAGGGTGAATTTGATCAATGACTGTCTCCGCTGAATCTGCATCCAGGGAATGCCGTGTCCGATAATGATGCAAACATGGTTATAGCCCTGCGATGAGGTAAGCTCACACATGTACCATGTATGGCTCATGTCCTCAAGCAATATACTGGCCTGGGTGAGCTGCTACAGAAAGCACATAAGCTGTGTACTTATTTCTGCCATTCCCACCCCTCAGGTCATTGACTTGCATCAATACAGAGGATTTTGTCCATGCCAGTTAACAGGTTGATATGCGATGTGCCAACACGGTGGAATTCCACTCTGCACATGTTCCAGCAACTGTGGCAGCAGCAATGAGCCCTGATGCAGTATGTCATGTCGCACAGCCTGGGCCAACACAGTACGGATGTGGCGTATATCAAGTTTACATAGTGGGCACAGATTAAGGACCTCTGCACCCTTCTGCAAAGTATTGAAATGGCTACTAAGATGGATAGCGCTGATGTCACCATCATCAGCATCACTAATCTGGCCATCTATATGCTGGAGCAGACTTTGAATAGCCTGCAGAAGGAGATAGTGGTCTCAGAAGAAGAGGAGGAAGCAGCAAAGGATGAGGAAGGGATAACATTGTCTCTAAGTTCCAGACTGTCGTCACACAGGCGGGTGCCAAAGGAGGGTGGATTACTGCGATCGAGGGGGACTAGTGATAATAGAGAAACTGTTATTGAAGTTGCAAGATCTGGGGAACAAATGGAGGAGGAAGAGGTGTTGGGCAAGCAACTGTCAGATGAATAGGATAATCCTCCCCTCTCTGTTGTTCATGGTTGGCAGAAGGGGATGGAGGAAACAAGCCTCATTGTTACCCAACCACCAACACACCATGGGCTTGGACCTCATGGTATAGCCCGAAATATGAGTGCCTTCTTGCTACCTTATCACTAATGGTAGTCTAAGAAATTGATATTTCTGCCACTTTAGTGTGGCTCAGCATGAAAGCAGGTAGAGGTGTTGCATGTGGAACCAGGGCTCCCAGCAAAGGAGGCCTACACCGGTCCCTCACCCACCTCATCTTACTGTGATGTTCAATTAAAAGCTATAAATGCTGTCCTAGACCCTGATACCTCTATGCCTGGCTGATTGCTGCAGTGTCATGCTACTGTGGGTGCATTGAGGCCACTTTCCTGGTGTCTGTCCCAGCAATTGGGGCCATTATAAGGTGTTGTGCATGCGTTTGTTTTTGCCTTCTATTGACATGAATGGCATTTGGTTATGTTCGGTGAATAGTCGATGAATTAATCGGTGAATATTGCGAATTCGGCAATCATAATCCGACCCAAACATTGAAATATATTCTCCTCTCTACTCGCCAGGCTCACTCATACTCTTCCCATGTGCGCTCAGTAACCTACCCACAAATTAAATGTTTTGCTCCTCTGTAACCATCTTCTACAGATGCAACCGGCATTCCAATCCCAATTGATGAGCCTCTGGAGCCAAATTACAAATCTTGCCTTGAGCAGGCGTGTACTATGGAGGACAGAGAATGAACTTCAATCCAATATTGCAGCCAGCATGCAGCCAGCAGGTAAGGAAAGGGTGAATCAAACACCCGAAAACCCCGCCTCTATGGCTGAAAATTGTTCCCTCTAAATTCAGGTGACAGAGTCCCTTTAACACTAGTTCCCTGAGCAACCTTCTAACGTGAAGATGAAGCCATAGGGTTATAATGATCGCTACCACTGCCATGTTGTCACAATGAAACCTAATCTTGCAATCCCTAAACTCTCCCCATAAAGACACCACCACTTAGATTGGAAATAACTCTAACAAATCAAATTCTGTAACAAACCTAGTCTACCCCAAATCTCAGGCCAAGCCCCTGCACACCATTGGCCTTTTCATAATGTAAATTCACAATCAAAGTTACTCTTCACCTTGTTTTGCATCATAGATTGTCCTTTCTAATTCTTCAGAACTGTTCCCCTTACCATCAAATCATCCCTATGTTAAGTTTTTACTTGCACATAATGATGTGGTGCACATACCACTGCAGTTGCCAACGCCAATCTCTGGCAAATAATCTTACTCATAGTCATGATTCGACAAGCAATATTCAGCTTTCCCAACAACGACTGTAATTCTCTCAATGCTATTTTTCACAAACTCCCAGCCCTGTTACCCTCCTGTCTAAAAGATAACAACTTATCCTCAGGTAAGTTGCATTCCCTTACCACAGAATCTATGAAAATTTTCATAAAACACACCTGTGTACTAGGCTCTTCCATTTTTTTTTCTCTGCCAAGAAAATACCAAAACACTCTCTTACCCATACCATTCTCCTCAGCAAGTTGTTACAAACTGTAGAATCATGGGGACTCAAAAAGAAAAAATTGTCTAAATATTGAATTATCAACAGTACTGCCCCAACGTCCCTCACAAACCACTCTAAAAATGAACTGAAAGCTTCCAACAGAGAACAAGAAATCACAGAACCCATTGGCAAACACCTGTCCAGATAATATGCCCCTTCCCAATAACACCCTAACAAACTAATGCTCTCTGGGTGAACAGAAGCAATCTAAAAGCCAATTCAATTTCTGACTTGGATAAAAATGTCCCTGGACTTTAAAGAATAACCCATTGAACTGCCACTTATGTTGTTAAATGGATAAGACATAGAGCCATACTCATCATTTTTCCCAGGTGCTCTGAACCCGCCAGCCTTTATCCAGCATCCTGATGTACACTGACCGATCCATCAAAATCAACGGGCTCCTACCTACTTTCTTGTCCCATCCGGTCATCAACCCTCACCTCTACAACGGCAGGGGGCAATGGTGATGCCTCTGTGGTGTCCAGGCCAACTGACTGCCCCGCTCCTGCACCCATCCAACAGCTCCTCTAATAAGCCATTTTTCTTCCCTATGGTATCTTGACCCTCTGCTGCTAATCCTCTTCACTGCTATCACAAGCAGGCCCTGTGACTGGAGCATTGAAAGCAGGGCTCGCTGCTTCGGTGCACATTCCCTGTTTCCTGGGAAAATCAGGCAGCATTGATCGAGCATGCCGAGGCCTACTCACTCCTGCCACTACAGGTGGCTGACAGGATTTCTCTCTGACCTGGGATGCCTGCCGACTACAGTTAGATATGGCTCCGGCACCAGGAAGGTTCCCCGGAAGGGCTCCTAAGCTGTCACCTGGAAAAGGGGAGGTTTCTGGACTTAGTCTGGACAGCGGTCTTATACTTCTTGGATGCTGATCTGACCCCACAGGAAGTGGCTGCAGCCCTGCACTTCACAGCACACCTGCCACTAGATTTTGAAGCCAGGCCTCGCTTCTGACAGCGCCCAGCTGTCCGAGAAGAGCCTCCATATTCACCATGGTAAGCAGGCTGTGCACTCGGTGGTTACTATTCACCTCCAGTAACACTCCGAAATCTCCATTCTCCCACACATTTCCCTTAAATACCCCCAGCTCTAGTCCTTCCTCCTTCCTTGTCCCATGAAACCACCTATTCCACTACATTTTCACTCTTGGCCAATCCCAGTCTTGTGGGTTTCTGTCTAACAAGTTAAGCTCCAGCCCATCCTTTATACAAAAAGTAACATTTATTTGCTGAAACCAGAATGTTCCTTAAAATTAAATTTTGGCAAAGGACATCCAGTCTATAGCTTAACAAATTTCCCTATTTTTTATGTTTACTACCTCTTATAAGCTGACTAGAATTTTGTGACCCATGAATACCTATAAAAGGGAATGATCTCATGTTAGTTTTTCCTCCTGAGCATTTAATAGCTGCTTAAGAGGAAAGTAATATACTTTTAAATGTAATGTATTTGTATTCTTTCTATGTAATAAATGCAGTAATACCTTGTAATGAATACATTTGTGCTTTTCCAAAATATTTAAGTATTGGTTATTTGGCTTTGCGGCCTATGTTATCAGGTATATGTATTTTTGTGATTTTTCCAGGAAAGTACTTCACTTTCCAATGTGATGACTCATGTGAAAAACATTGACTTGAAATATTTTTCTGTTTCCTTACATTTGGCAAATGTGTTGACTGAAAGGTCTTTGAATCTCTATAGAAAAGTTAAATGTATACATTGTATAACAGAAAAGGATTCCTTTGCTTCTTTCATACGCTAAATAAGCTAAATGAGTGAAAACGTTAACATTCCTCAGCAACTGAACTCAACTTTTACAGTATACCAGTTACAAACACTTTTTTACTTAAGGAACTATTGCAAATAATCCTCATTTACTGTGGGTCAGTTATCATAATGTAATACATTTTCTATTCTAAATTCTACACATGCAGTATTATTTCATATAGCGGTGCTGTACGAACCTTGGTACAGCTAAATATTGGTAAAAAAAAATGTCAAATTAAGCTCAGTACCTCCTCCAATTGTTCTCTCTTGGTTCTGGAGGAATTTTTTTTTTTCTTCTGTGCTTTCTATTCCAAAGTTTTGCCACCCCCATCCCCCACTGGTAATAATTGTGCAAATTTCCCCTTCAGCCAACTGGGCTTATGATACATAGCTTTTTCCATATATCATATCATCCCTTCTAGGACACCTTGATCTTCTTTATGCTGGATAGCGTCCTTTATGACACTGACTGTATGTTTGAGATCATTGTCCAATTAGACACCTTCCTGAAGGTATTGCATAATGGACAAGTATTAAGCATACTCCACCCATGAAGCAAGCTACACCACCTGTTTACCTAAGTACTATTTTGTAATGGCATCTAGCCCTGGAAATCCTTTTGGACCTAGTAGAATTTGGTGCTACTCAGCAGCGTACCCCACCCATGAAGCAAGCTACACCACCTGTTTACCTAACTACTATTTTGTAACGGCATCTAGCCCAGGAAATCCTTTTGGGCCTAGTAGAATTTGGTGCTACTCAGCAGCGTACCCCACCCATGAAGCAAGCTACATGGACTGTTTACCTAAGTACTATTTTTAACGGCATCTGGCCCAGGAAATCCTTTTGGACCTAGTAGAATTTGGTGCTACTCAGCAGCGTACCCCACCCATGAAGCAAGCTACACCACCTGTTTACCTAAGTACTATTTTGTAACGGCATCTAGCCCGGGAAATCCTTTTGGGTCTAGTAGAATTTGGTGCTACTCAGCAGCGTACCCCACCCATGAAGCAAGCTACATGGACTGTTTACCTAAGTACTATTTTTAACGGCATCTGGCCCAGGAAATCCTTTTGGGCATAGTAGAATTTGGTGCTACTCAGCAGCATACCCCACCCATGAAGCAAGCTACACCGCCTGTTTACCTAACTACTACCGTATTTTGTAACGGCATCTGGCCCAGGAAATCCTTTTGGGCCTAGTAGAATTTAGTGCTACTCAGCAGCGTACCCCACCCATGAAGCAAGCTACACCGCCTGTTTACCTAAGTACTATTTTGTAACGGCATCTAGCCTGAGAAATCCTTTTGGGCCTAGTAGAATTTAGTGCTACTCAGCAGCGTACCCCACCCATGAGGCAAGCTACACCGCCTGTTTACCTAAGTACTATTTTGTAATGGCATCTGGCCCAGGAAATCCTTTTGGGCCTAGTAGCAATTTCTGCTACTCAGCAGAGTACCCCACCCATGAAGCAAGCTACACTGCCTTCTTTCTTTCTCAATCTAACCCCTCAGCTCTGTGGTGTCCACTCTCCCTCCAGCTCTCTCCTTCTCACAGGTGGACTACCTCGTGTTTTCACACTGTGGTGAATCTTTTGGGCCCAGACATAAGAAGTTGTTGAGGTAATGGATAATATGTGCCGCCTTACAAATGTCCATGACGACACATTCGAGGAAGCAACTAAACGCCTTAAATAGTGAGCAGGATATGGAGCACCCCATGGGCAAACAGCGATCTATGTAGTATGCTCCTTCACAGAAGCAGCCCAATGGGAGGACACTATTCGGAGGCACAGGTAGTAACCGGAACGCCCCCTCAATGTCAGTTTGGGCCATTAGAGTGCCCCTTACCAACTTCTTGACCCGCCTGATTGCCTCGTCAAAGGAGGTACAGTACATAGTACTGTACTTGGTTCCACATCAATGTTGTCGTTTACTGACCTGCCCCTTGGATATGACAAATGGTGGATTAGACTGAATGTATTGGGTTCATTTTTGGCACAACTCCCATGGGGGTACCACTATGTATTCTAAGGAAAGTGTTCTGAATGGACCCGCCGCCATTCTACCTAAAGATATTTATTTTTTTATTTTTTTGTCAAGACGTCTGGGTGTTGGTAGAGTGAGTTTAGATTTTTACACCAGCCTTTCTTGATTTTAGAAGGGCATGACATGCCTATATCTGTGACTCCTCCTCCTTTTACTCCTCCACCTCTTTTCTTTTCGCATGACTATATGTAGTTGTGACTTTTCCATGTGATTGTTGTGTCTTCTGAGCAGTTTGTCAGCTTTTGGACACCTTTTAAGGTGTTTTCTATGTGTTTTCCATGTGTTTGTATGTGTTTGTGTTTGCCTGCCATTGGTTTCAATGGGGTTCGACGGTGTTCGTCGGAAGTTCGACGAACAGTTTGTCGAACACATTTCTGTTCGACGAACCGAACCTTACCCACTTTTGAGGATAGAGAGAAACCCACTGATCATATGAGTGTACACTCTGCATAAAACAGCGATTATCCCAGTGACTCAGGAGATGGAAAATGCCTCTGTCATACAAACTGTGCTCTGCTATGAGCCATTGATCTGTGATGGCTCAGGTACTGACTCCAATTGTACAAGGTATTATTATTATTATTTATATAGCACCATTGATTTCATGGTTCTGTACATGAGGAGGGGTTACATTCAAATTACAGATATCACTTACAGTAAGCAAACTAACAATGACAGACTGATACAGAGGGGCGAGGACCCTGCCCTTGCGGGCTTACATTCTACAGGATGGTGGGGATGGAGACAATAGGTTGAGGGTTGCAGGAGCTCTGGTGTTGGTGAGGCGGTAGCTTCGGTAGTGGTGAGGAGACAGCAGGGTCAGTGCAGGCTATAGGCTTTCCTGAAGAGGTGGGTTTTGAGGTTCCGGCTGAAGGTTCCGAATGTGTTTGATGGTCAGATGTGTTGGGGCAAAGAAGTCCAAAAGATGGGGGATATTCGGGAGAAGTCTTGGAGGCGGTTGGGTGAGGAGCGAATAAGTGTGGAGGAGAGAAGGAGGTCTTGGGAGGACCGGAGATTACATGAGGGAAGATATCGGGAGATTAGTTCAGAGATATATGGAGGAGACAGGTTATGGATGGCTTTGTAATAATAATAATCTTTATTTATATAGCGCCAACATATTCCGCAGTGCTTTACAGTTTGTAGGTCAGTATTAGTAATTTGAACTGGATATGCTGAGGGAATGGGAGCCAGTGAAGAGATTTGCAGAGGGGGGAAGCGGAGGAGTAGCGAGGAGAGAGATGAATTAGTCGGGCAGCACAGTTGAGGATGGACTGGAGAGGTGCAAGGGTGTTAGCAGGGAGGCCACAGAAAAGGATGTTGCAGTAGTCAAGGCGGGAGATGATGAGGACACAAGAATTTTAGTAGATTGACGGTTGAGGAAAGGATGGATTCTGGTATGATCAGGTCAGATCGGATCAGGTATGATAATGTGCTAGATAACATAGCTGCAGGGCATTATGGGGAAACCTGTGTGGCAGTGCAAAATATTGTTTGCCTACTCTCTGATGGGAAATGGTGCAGGTAAATTTTTTTTGCTAACTACAATTTGAATCTTGAAGTGTTCGAATTTAGGTGAAACCATGAATTGCATGAAATTAGACTCACAATCGATCCTCTGCGGATCAATCTGCTCATCTCCAATGACTATATTATTTTTTTATTGCATAGCTGCTATTGAAATCATGCTAAAGTTCACATTGAAATCAGGTTTGTGTCAGCTGCCTCTAAAATATTCCAGAGGAAAGCATGAAATTATAGAGTAGAATCAACATTCTTCCATTAGCCGTTTTCCATGTGTTCTCCTCTGTTCCTGCTCTCACAGTTGTATAATTTCCTACAGGGTTTCATGCTCCTCAACAAACCTTTGCTCTGTGATATTTGACTTGGAGGTTATTTATCTAGGTACAAAAGGTCTCTACGGTCAGAGCTCTACAGACTTATATACAGAATTCCCAGACTGCTACTATTTTTCCACATATTCATTATACTGTTATACTAGTGGTCAATAACTAGGTGTTGGCTTCTGTTTATATTATGTCTGAATAAACATCCCTCTCCTAAAGCTCTTATGGCCGACACTGGAATTATTGTTTGAAAAGATAACTTTTTGAAGAATTAAAAATTCAAATTATAGTTTATCTCGGGATCTTTGGTTTATTATTCTTAGAAATATTTAATTCACTGAATTCATTAGGTTTATTTTTTAAATGCCAGTGCTTACCTGTAGAATGAATTTAAAATCATAATTTTTCTTCCATTCCCTCTGCGTCTATGTGTGTTACTAATTATATATACTCATGAATAAAACCAAAAGTCTTGGCTTTACACTGAAAATTTTATGAAAGTTTTAAATTTAGAAAACCCTTAGCCAAGTACTAAACCGTATGTACTTCTTTGGATGCCGAAAGTTCTATGCAGTATTCGAATTAGCATTCTATTTAGTTCTATATTGCCTCACTTACGAAAAAAGATGAAGAACACAGGACATTGTATTCCACGATGCTGCCAAGTTGTAGAAAATGGAATTAGAGTACAATAAACAGACAAGTGAAACACGTCATTTGTCAAAACAGACAGCACTTCTTGTACCAAACAGTATTATAAATTTACCGGAAATATTACTGCAATAAAAATAAATTCATTTTTAGTCTGGCCACTAAAACTTTTGGGGTTATTTAATAAGTTATGCCTTTTGGATTATCTATTTAGTTTTAACAGCAAATACTGATAAGATACACACGTGGTCAAAATTGTTGGTACTCCTCGTTTAGGCTAAGCTCACATTAGCGTTCGGGGGCTTTGCGGAGGGCTGTGTACATCCTCCGCTAAGCCCCACCTACTTCCACATACTTGTGCATGCATCCTGCATATCTATCTTTAACATTGGGTAAGCAGGACATGCGGATGTATACGGATGAGTTGTTTTTCATGCACCCTCCGACCGCACGGAAATGCAACAACATGACCGGGGTATTTTCGTTTTTTCATTTTTGTTTTTTGCTCCCCTCCTTCCCAGAGCCATAACTTTTTTATTTTTCTGTCAATATAGCCATGTGAGGGCTTATTCTTTGCGGGACAAGGTATACTTTTGAAAGACATCATTGGTTTTAGCATGTCATGTACCAGAAAATGGGAAAAAAATTCCAAGTGTGGTGAAATTGCAAAAAAAGTGCAATCCCACACTTGTTTTTTGTTTGGCTTTTTGCTTTGTTCACTAAATACTAAAACTGACCTGCCATTATGATTCTCCAGGCCATTATGAGTTCATAGACACTAAACATGTCTAGGTTATTTTTTATCTAAGTGGTGAAAAAAAATTGCAAACTTTGCTAAAAAACAAAAAAGAAGGCGCCATTTTCTGATAACCATAGCGTCTCCATTTTTCGTGATCGGGGGTCAGGTGAGGGCTTATTTTTTGAGCGCCAAGCTGACATTTTTAATTATACCATTTTGGTGCAGATATGTTATTTTGATCTCCTGTTATTGCATTTAATTCAATGTCGCGGCAACCAAAAAAACTTAATTCTGGTGTTTCAAAAATTTTTTCTCGCTATGCCGTTTAGCGATCAGGTTAATCCTCTTTTTATCAATAGATATATGAATAGAAATATGTGTATATTTGACATTTTTTTTGTTTTATTTTGAATGGGGCAAAAGGGTGGTGATTTATACTTTTATATATTTTTTTTTTTTCATATTTTTTAAAACATTTTTTACTTTTGCCATGCTTCAACAGCCTCCATGGGAGGCTAGAAGCTGGCACAACTTGATCGGCTCTGCTACATAGCAGCGATCATCAGATCACTGAATTCCTGCATTGCTTTGAGCGCCGACCACAGGGTGGCGCTCATAGCAATCTGTCATCAACAACCATAGAGGTCTCAAGGAGACCGATCATGTGACGGGGGTCAGCGATGCACTCATTTCTGGCCTGATGGCTAGTTAATAGCGGCCTGATGAGCTAGTTAATAGAGGCGTGGGAATCGTGATCCCACCCGCTGCTATTGCGGGCACATGTCAGCTGTTCAAAACAGCTGCATGTCCAGGCTTTGATGTGGGCTTACTGCCGGAGCCAGCATCAAAGCAGAGGATCTGACCTTGAACACACTATCCCATCCGAGGTCAGAAAGCGGTTAAAGAAGAACTTCCATCAAAAGTTTTATCCTTTTAGCATATTACAAACATCATAATATACAGCACTGTGTACTTACAATTGCTCATTTTGTCTTTCTACCCAGCTAATTCTTCTCTTTTCTCTGCTCTATATAGAAACAGGAAATCTATTTTCCCTTCATTTATTATTCAATTTTCAACTTCCCAACTGACCCAGCTGCTCTGCCACCTTCCCCCCTGCCAGAGACTTTTGCTGTACCTGATGACTCATGCAGGGAAAATTGACCTCCTGTTTCTACCTAGAGCTTAGAAGCGTTCAGATAGTCAGCTTTCAATCGCCCGGTGTCATGCACCTAATAAAAAACTGAAGAATTAGCTGGGTAGAAAGGCAAAGTGAGCAATTGTAAGCATGCATTGCTATATAATATAATGTTTGCAATATATTAAGAGGATAAAAACTTTGATATGTGATAATAGAGTTATCTTTGTGTTTAATAAAAGCAATAGACTTAAGACAGCAAAGTTGTATTACTATAGTGTAAGTCTACAGCATGTGCATGATTTAGAACTCTATCATAAAAATGGAGCTTTTAAATATATACTGTAAGATTAGTTAGAATTTCAGTCATAAAATTGAACCAGTTAGAAATCATCAAAGAGGTTTTGCGATATTAATGTTTCTACAGTTGCAATTAAAAAAAAATGTTTATACATTGATAACTGTAAAATAAACTTCCCAGTTTGTAGATATTTAATTCAGCATCCAATGAGTTTCCTGTGCGGGATGGCAGGAGAAAGGCCAAACTTTTGTAGTAAAATATTCCCTAGCAGCTGTAACCATATCAAGCTAAGCACGCAGTAATTATGAACACGTCCAGTGAAAATAAAGTTGCCGCTTTCTCTGAAGTCATTTTTTGCTCAATGAATTTGCACCTGAATGTGGATCTTGTTTCACTCGTTCATTCAATCCCAGACAGATTGCTTTTCAATTTGAAGAGAGTTCTTTTTTAACAACTCGCCTCTTTATGCGCTGTAGATAGCCGACAGATCGTGAAGAATATTTTAAAGGTAAACATTTAATTCATCTTTTCAGTTATCTGCTTGTGGAACTTAAATATCTGAAGTGAGTTCATAGCTGCTAATGTGTTGTGCCCCTAAATGACAACAAATGTAACACTCTTATAACAGCATAAAACTGTCTTTCTTAAAAAGCTTCAGGCACCTCTGAAGGAAACACTATACTAACGTTTGGCCTTGCAAGCATTTCCTTCCCATGTGCTACCAGTGAATGGCTCTTTGTGCTTGAGCCCTCTCTTCAGCAGCACTTATGATTCTGACATTCAGAAAACAGCAGCCCATGAACAGGAGCAGTTTTCAGAAATCTATTGATAGACAGTGAACATGACACTTACTGATTAATTGGCGATCTGTACACAGACTTTATCAAATATTATATTAATGCCTCTCAGGTGATGGTTTTTACCAATTTTAGACTAGAACATTATGAATAATGAATAAAAGTTATTGATGTTTGTTCTTCAAATTTCACTTAGTTAAACGTTTTATTTTTTTAATTTCAAGTATTTAATGCATCATAATTTAATTTTTCCATTTTGTCAAATGTATTGCAGTATACAGTAAAGGATATCAAATGATTAAGTTCCCTAAGGGGACTCAAAAAAAAAATAAATAAAAAACCCTTATGGGGAACTTGTCACCAGAAAAAATGCTATTAACCTGCAAATATCGGGTTAATCTGCAGGTTAATAGCATGGCTAACCTGCCCAAAGCCCACACGTTGCCAAACGCTCCGGGGAGAAAAGTAACTTTACTCTCACCAACAGCATTTGGCTTTCAGTCACGAGGGTGGTGCCGCCAGTGCGGGTTCCATCATTGCGCCCCGGTACTGACTGACATTGGATCTGCATTGGGGTCAGCTGTCAGTTAGGGCTGGGGGCGCGGTTACAGCAGCTGCTCTGTATACTCAGAGCCAGCGCCACCCCCATGACTGGAAGTAGAACGCTGCTGTGGGAGAATAAAGTTAATTTTCTCCCCGCAGTTTTCGGGTGCTGGGCAGGTTAGTAACACTACTAACCTGCAGTTTAACCAAATATTTGCAGGTTGATAATGTTTTTTTTCTGGTGACTGATTCCCTTATAAAAATATGAACAATAAATAAAAACTAAAATTTTAATCACCAACCAGTCAGATTGGGATAAGTAAGTGAGAAGTAATGACCTTTGGTCTAGCTGGTTGCAGACTTGTACTGAATGGTGTTGTGTGGCAGAAGTGGGACACGAGACATCAGATAGTACATTCGGAAGGAAAGCAAATATACAGTGGCAGTGAGAATCTGGATTCCAGGCAAGGAGACTAGTGGAGACAAAGAGCAGGACGAGGTCCTTAGCTATGGCCAGGAGGCCTACTTAAACAATACAGAACTTTGCCCAGGGGGAGCAGAAGGATGAGGTCTTTAGTCCAGGCAAGGAGGCCTACATAAAGGGATAAACATTGCTCAGATAAGCAGTGGAATGAGACACTTTAAAAGGCCTGAAAGGTCCAGTTAAAGGGGATTAAGATTGTTGTGAATTCTGTTCTTGGGCTCCCTCCGGTGGTTATAAGTGGTAGCGCTGCTATCTGTCCTTCACAGCAGTTATCAGGTGTGTCCACTCTGGACTGGGCTATTTAGTCTGGCCTCACCCTTTAGTCAGTGCCAGTTGTCCATTGTTTCTGGAGGATTCACATCCCTTCATGGTTTCTCCTGCTTCCTGGTCTTTTCACCAAGATAAGTTCTGCTTGTTTTTGCAGCCCACATTTTGTGGGCCTCATTGTTCAGTGCATTTCATGTTTTTTCTTGCCCAGCTTAATCTGTGTAAGGATTTATGCAGTCAAGTTGGAATCTCTGGAGAGGCAGATATACCCTCCATGTCTTTAGTTAGATGTGGAGTTTTTTGTATTTTCTGTGGTGGATATTTCCTAGTATTTTAATACTGACCGCATAGTTCTCTGTCCTATCTTTCCTATTTAGCTAGTTTGGCCTCCTTTGCTAAATCCTGTTTTCAGCCTGTGTATGTTTTTTTCCTCTCCTCTCACAGTCAATATTTGTGGGGGGCTGCCTATCCTTTGGGAATTTTCTCTGAGGCAAGATAGTTTTCCCTTTTCTATCTATAGGGTTAATTAGTCCTCCGGCTGTGTCGAGGTGTCTAGGATCAGTAGATACATCCCACGGCTACTTCTAGTTGCGGTGTTAAGTTCAGGGTCTGCGGTCAGTACAGATACCACCTTCTCCAGAGTACGTCCAATGCTACTCCTAGGCCACCAGATCATAACAGTACAACTGGCCAACAATGAGTTAACCGCATCTCAGAAGAAGGGAAAGAAAGTGCTGAGCCATTTTTTTTTCTGTACTCTGTTATGTTTTTTTTTCCCTCTTTACCTCTGGGTGGTTCAGGAGTTTGGCGCTGACATGGATGTTCAGGGACTTGCTTCTCATGTGGATCAACTTGCTGCTAGAGTACAGGGTATTTCTGATTATATCGTTCAGACTCCAGTTTTAGAGCCTAGAATTCCAACTCCTGATCTGTTTTTTGGGGATAGGTCCAAATTTTTGAGCTTTAAAAATAACTGTAAACTGTTTTTTGCTCTGAAACCCCGTTCCTCTGGTGATCCCATCCAGCAGGTTAAAATTGTCATATCTCTGTTGCGTGGCGACCCCCAGGATTGGGCATTTGCCCTGGAACCTGGGAATCCGGCGTTGCTTAATGTAGACACCTTTTTTCAGGCGCTTGGGTTATTGTATGATGAACCTAACTCTGTAGAGCATGCTGAGAAAACCTTGTTGGCCCTGTGTCAGGGTCAAGAAGCGGCAGAATCATATTGCCAGAAATTTAGAAAATGGTCTGTGTTGACTAAATGGAATGAGGATGCTTTGGTGGCAATTTTCAGAAGGGGTCTTTCTGAATCCGTTAAAGATGTTATGGTGGGGTTCCCCATGCCTGCTTGTTTGAGTGATTCTATGTCTCTGGCCATTCAAATTGATCGGCGCTTGTGTGAGCTCAGAGTTGTGCACACTATGGCGTTGTCTTCCAAGCGGAGTCCTGAGCCTATGCAATGTGATAGGATTGTGTCTAGAGCTGAATGACAAGGATTCAGATGTCAGAATTAGGGTTGAGCGAAACGGATCGTTCATTTTCATAAGTCGCCGACTTTTGGCAAAGTCGGCGTCTCATGAAACCGAGCCGATCCCTGTGTGGGGTCTGCCATGCGGTACGCGACTTTCGCGCCAAAGTCGCGTTTCAATGACGCTAAAAGCGCCATTTCTCAGCCAATGAAGGTGGACGCAGGGTGTGGGCAGCGTGATGACATAGATCTCAGTCCCCACCATCTTAGAGAAGGGCATTGCAGTGATTGGCTTGCTTTCTGCGGCGTCATAGGGGCTATAAAGGGGCGTTCACGCCGACCGCCATCTTACTGCTGATGATCTGAGCGTAGGGAGAGCTTGCTGCAGCTTCTTCGGAAGCAGGGATAGTGATAGGCAGGGTACATAAAGCCACAAACCGCTTGTGCTGTAGCGATTTCCACTGTCCAATACCACCTTTTGTTTGCAGGACAGTGGAAGCTACATTTTTTTTTCCTCAGCGCTGTAGCTCATTGGGCTGCCCTAGAAGGCTCCCTGATAGCTGCGTTGCTTTGTGTGTACGCCGCTGTGTAAACCAACTGCTTTTTTCAAAGCACAAATCCTGTTTTTCCTTCCTTTCTGCACAGCTATCTTGTGTGTTTGTCCACACTTTTGTGTGCAGCAGTCCTTTTACAGCTGCCTGCCATACTTTTCTGAGATAACTGCAGGGAGATAAATATTGGCAAGTCTGCCTCCGTGCCATTGCTGTGTGTGGTATCTCTCTCTCATTGTGTGCCACTGAAAACACTGTGTAATACTTGTCCTTTTTTTTTTTTTCTAAATTCTCCCTTTTCCAAAAAAAAAATTAGTGGGAGATAAATATTGGCAAGTCTGCCTCCGTGCCATTGCTGTGTGTGGCATCTCTCTCTCATTGTGTGCCACTGAAAACACTGTGTAATAGTTGGCCATTTTTTGGGGGGGGGTACTTTCTCCCTTTTCAAAAAAAAATACAAATATTGGGAGATAAATATTGTCAAGTCTGCCTCCGTGCCATTGCTGTGTGTGGCATCTCTCTCTCATTGTGTGCCACTGAAAACACTGTGTAAGGGTATGTTTCCACGGTCAGGAAACGCTGCTTGTTTGACGCTGCGCAGAGCTGCAGCGTCAAACAAGCAGCGTCCAGATGTTCCAGCATAGTGGAGGGGATTCTATGAAATCCCGTCTCCACTATGCGTGGAAACACGCACGCGGCGGCCCTGCGACTACGGACATGCTGCGCGTCTTTTCAGATCGCAGCATGTCCGTACACCTTGCGGGGACGCAGCGTCCCCGCAAGGCATATCGCAGGGCGCTATGGGAGAGAGCGATCATCCTGGATGTGAAGAGTTAACACATCCGGCATGATCGCGTCCCAGAAAGGGGGCGGGGCTTAGCGCCAAGCGGCTTCACCGCTGCGGCGATACCGCCGGCCATCCTGAACGTGGAGACATAGCCTAATACTTGTCCTTTTTTTTTTTTTTTTCTAAATTCTCCCTTTTCCCCAAAAAAAATTAGTGGGAGATAAATATTGTCAAGTCTGACTCCGTGCCATTGCTGTGTGTGGCATCTCTCTCTCATTGTGTGGCACCGAAAACACTGTGTAACACTTGTCCTTTTTTTTTTTTTTTCTAAATTCCCCCTTTTCCAAAAAAAAAATTAGTGGGAGATAAATATTGTCAAGTCTGCCTCTGTGCCATTGCTGTGTGAGGCATCTCTCTCATTGTGTGGCACTGAAAACACTGTGTAATACTTGTCCTTTTTTTTTTTTTTCTAAATTCTCCCTTTTCCAAAAAAAAAATTAGTGGGAGATAAATATTGTCAAGTCTGACTCCGTGCCATTGCTGTGTGTGGCATCTCTCTCTCATTGTGTGCCACTGAAAACACTGTGTAATACTTGGCCTTTTTTTTTTTTTTTCTAAATTCTCCCTTTTCCAAAAAAAAAATTAGTGGGAGATAAATATTGTCAAGTCTGCCTCCGTGCCATTGCTGTGTGTGGCATCTCTCTCTCATTGTGTGCCACTGAAAACACTGTGTAATAGTTGGCCATTTTTTTTGGGGGGGGTTACATTCTCCCTTTTCAAAAAAAAAAATTAGTGGAAGATAAGTATTGTCAAGTCTGACTCCGTGCCATTGCTGTGTGTGTGGCATCTCTCTCTCATTGTGTGCCACTGAAAACACTGTGTAATACTTGTCCTTTTTTTTTTTTTTCTAAATTCTCCCTTTTCCAAAAAAAAAATTAGTGGGAGATAAATATTGTCAAGTCTGCCTCCGTGCCATTGCTGTGTGTGTCATCTCTCTCTCATTGTGTGCCACTGAAAACACTGTGTAATACTTGTCTTTTTTTTTTTTTTTTTCTAAATTCTCCCTTTTCCAAAAAAAAATTAGTGGGAGATAAATATTGTCAAGTCTGACTCCGTGCCATTGCTGTGTGTGGCATCTCTCTCTCATTGTGTGGCACCGAAAACACTGTGTAATACTTGTCCTTTTTTTTTTTTTCTAAATTCTCCCTTTTCCAAAAAAAAAATTAGTGGGAGATAAATATTGTCAAGTCTGCCTCCGTGCCATTGCTGTGTGTGGCATCTCTCTCTCATTGTGTGGCACCGAAAACACTGTGTAACACTTGTCCTTTTTTTTTTTTTTCTAAATTCCCCCTTTTCCAAAAAAAAAATTAGTGGGAGATAAATATTGTCAAGTCTGCCTCTGTGCCATTGCTGTGTGAGGCATCTCTCTCTCATTGTGTGGCACTGAAAACACTGTGTAATACTTGTCCTTTTTTTTTTTTTTCTAAATTCTCCCTTTTCCAAAAAAAAAATTAGTGGGAGATAAATATTGTCAAGTCTGACTCCGTGCCATTGCTGTGTGTGGCATCTCTCTCTCATTGTGTGCCACTGAAAACACTGTGTAATAGTTGGCCATTTTTTTTGGGGGGGGGGGGCACATTCTCCCTTTTAAAAAAAAATAAATATTGGGAGATAAATATTGTCAAGTCTGCCTCCGTGCCATTGCTGTGTGTGGCATCTCTCTCTCATTGTGTGCCACTGAAAACACTGTGTAATACTTGTCCTTTTTTTTTTTTTTTTCTAAATTCTCCCTTTTCCAAAAAAAAAATTAGTGGGAGATAAATATTGTCAAGTCTGCCTCCGTGCCATTGCTGTGTGTGGCATCTCTCTCTCATTGTGTGGCACCGAAAACACTGTGTAACACTGGTCCTTTTTTTTTTTTTTTCTAAATTCCCCCTTTTCCAAAAAAAAAATTAGTGGGAGATAAATATTGTCAAGTCTGCCTCTGTGCCATTGCTGTGTGAGGCATCTCTCTCTCATTGTGTGGCACTGAAAACACTGTGTAATACTTGTCCTTTTTTTTTTTTTTCTAAATTCTCCCTTTTCCAAAAAAAAAATTAGTGGGAGATAAATATTGTCAAGTCTGACTCCGTGCCATTGCTGTGTGTGGCATCTCTCTCTCATTGTGTGCCACTGAAAACACTGTGTAATAGTTGGCCATTTTTTTTTTTGGGGGGGGCACATTCTCCCTTTTAAAAAAAAATAAATATTGGGAGATAAATATTGTCAAGTCTGCCTCCGTGCCATTGCTGTGTGTGGCATCTCTCTCTCATTGTGTGCCACTGAAAACACTGTGTAATACTTGTCCTATTTTTTTTTTTTCTAAATTCTCCCTTTTCCAAAAAAAAAAATAGTGGGAGATAAATATTGTCAAGTCTGCCTCCGTGCCATTGCTGTGTGTGGCATCTCTCTCTCATTGTGTGCCACTGAAAACACTGTGTAATACTTGGCCTTTTTTTTTTTTTTCTAAATTCTCCCTTTTCCAAAAAAAAAATTAGTGGGAGATAAATATTGTCAAGTCTGACTCCGTGCCATTGCTGTGTGTGGCATCTCTCTCTCATTGTGTGGCACCGAAAACACTGTGTAATACTTGTCCTTTTTTTTTTTTTTTTCTAAATTCTCCCTTTTCCCAAAAAAAAATTAGTGGGAGATAAATATTGTCAAGTCTGCCTCCGTGCCATTGCTGTGTGTGGCATCTCTCTCTCATTGTGTGCCACTGAAAACACTGTGTAATAGTTGGCCATTTTTTTTGGGGGGGGTACATTCTCCCTTTTCAAGAAAAAAAAAATATTGGGAGATAAATATTGTCAAGTCTGCCTCCGTGCCATTGCTGTGTGTGGCATCTCTCTCTCATTGTGTGCCACTGAAAACACTGTGTAATACTTGGCCATTTTTTTGGGGGGGGTACATTCTCCCTTTTCAAAAAAAAAAAAATTAGTGGGAGATAAATATTGGCAAGTCTGCCTCCGTGCCATTGCTGTGTGCGGCATCTCTCTCTCATTGTGTGCCACTGAAAACACTGTGTAATACTTGGCCATTTTTTTGGGGGGGGGTTACATTCTCCCTTTTCAAAAAAAAAAATTAGTGGAAGATAAGTATTGTCAAGTCTGACTCCGTGCCATTGCTGTGTGTGTGGCATCTCTCTCTCATTGTGTGCCACTGAAAACACTGTGTAATACTTGTCCTTTTTTTTTTTTTTTCTAAATTCTCCCTTTTCCAAAAAAAAAAATTAGTGGGAGATAAATATTGTCAAGTCTGACTCCGTGCCATTGCTGTGTGTGGCATCTCTCTCTCATTGTGTGGCACTGAAAACACTGTGTAATACTGGGCCTTTTTTTTTTGGGGGGGGGGGTAAATTCTCCCAGAAAAAAAAAAAAATAGTGGGAGATTAAGATTGGCATTTCTGCTTGAGTGCTGGGCCTGTGTATGCCATCTGTCTCAAATTATTGGGCCACAGAAAACCTAGTGTGTAACATTGGGCCTGATTTTCCTTTCAGTGTCAGGCACCTATAAAGGTATATTTAAATCCTACAGAAGTTTGAGTTCACCTTGTTTTACAGTAACAAATAGTGTTACTTTGGTTACGTTTTGCAAGCAATGAGGAAGTCTAGTGGAAGAGGTCGTGGCCGTGGGCGGTCATTGTCAGCTGGTAATGATGGTAGTGGTGGTGGAGCATCAGGTGGTCATAGTAAAAGCAGTACAGCACCTAAGTCTCGAGTTGTTGAGCCAGGTTCCTTGTCTGGCTACACAAGGCCTCGAACGCTCTCTTTTCTGGGAGTAGGAAAACCACTTTTGAAGCCGGAGCAGCAGGAACAAGTATTGGCTTTCATTGCTGACTCTGCCTCTAGCTCTTTCACCTCCTCCTCGGAAAGTGCCAAATGTCAGAGCAGTGCATCGTCAGTGGATGCTCCCGGTCAGGGACAAGTCGCTTCCTTGTCTTCTTCACCCAGAACAAGAGAGAAGGATGCGTCAGGAGACACAACGGGTTACTCCATGGAGCTCTTTACACATACCGTTCCTTGGTTAGACAGTGAAACAGTTAACAGGCCATGTCCATTAGAAGTTGAATTGGACATGGAGTGCACAGATGCACAGCCACAGCCAGATTACTATGCTGTTCCTTTGACTCAGACCAGAACATTGCCCTCGCAGTGTACTGAGGCAGAATCAAACCCAGCGGAGACTATGGTGCCCCATCACGGACGCTATACCACCGGCTTACACGTTGACACAGACGAAATCGCACACGACATAGAAGAGGAGGTCATAGATGACCCAGTTGTGGACCCCGATTGGCAGCCATTGGGGGAACAGGGTGCAGGCGGCAGTAGTTCTGAAGCGGAGGAGGAGGAGCCGCAGCAGGCATCAACATCACAACAGGTTCCATCTACCGGGCCTGTATCTGGCCAAAAACGCATGGCAAAACCAAAACCAGTTGGAGGACAGCGTGGCCATCCGGTTAAAGAAGCTCAGTCTGCAATGCCTGAAAAGGTATCTGATAGTAGAAAGAGTGCAGTCTGGCATTTTTTTAAACAACATCCAAATGATCAGCGCAAAGTCATCTGTCAAAAATGTTCAACAACCTTAAGCAGAGGTCAGAATCTTAAAAGTCTAAATACAAGTTGCATGCATAGACATTTATCCACCATGCATTTGCAAGCCTGGACTAACTACCAAACGTCCCTAAAGGTTGCAGCACCCTCGGCCAATGAAGCTAGTCAGCAACGCTACATCCCTTCCCTCCTTGTAAGCCGACAATTTCCCACACCACCTGCAGTATCTGTGCAGCTTTCGTCGCCAGGCCAAAGCAGTCAGGGAATCACCAGGTTAGTAGTAGGAAACACTGCATGTAGGGCACCGGCAAGAATACCATCTCCAACCCTCTCTCAGTCACCCATGTCCACCGGCACCACCGCTAGTTCCACGATCTCCAGCTCTCCAGTCCAGCTCACCCTACATGAGACTCTTGTTAGGAAAAGGAAGTACTCATCCTCGCATCCGCGTACACAGGGTTTGAACGCCCACATTGCTAGACTAATCTCATTAGAGATGATGCCCTACTGGTTATTTGAAAGCGAAGCTTTCAAAGCGCTGATGGACTACGCTGTACCACGCTACGAGCTACCCAGTCGGCACTTCTTTTCTAGAAAAGCCATCCCAGTCCTCCAACAGCATGTTAAAGACCGCATCATCCATGCACTCAGGCAGTCTGTGACTACAAAGGTGCACCTGACAACAGATGCATGGACCAGTAGGCATGGCCAGGGACGTTACGTGTCCATCACGGCACACTGGGTGAATGTGGTGGATGCAGGGTCCACAGGGGACAGCAATATTGGGACAGTTTTGCCTAGTCCACGGTCAAGGAAAGAGTTGGCTGTAGGCGTTCGCCCCCCCTCCTCCTCTTCCTCCTCCTCATGCAGAAGCGAGAGCTCGTCCACACACCCCAGTCCACATCCACTCCATCCGCAGCTGCCACTGTTGCACACCAGGTGTGCCATTATGGGACAGCTAGTGGCAAGCGTCAGCAGGCTGTATTGGCAATGAAGTGTTTGGGCGACAACAGACACACCATGGAAGTTCTGTCCGAGTTCTTGCAGAATGAAACTCAGTCATGGCTGGGCACTGTACATCTTGAGGCAGGCAAGGTTGTGAGTGATAACGGAAGGAATTTCATGGCTGCCATAGCCCTTTCCCAACTGAAACACATTCCTTGCCTGGCTCACACCTTAAACCTGGTGGTGCAGTGCTTCCTGAAAAGTTATCCGGGGTTACCCGACCTGCTCCTCAAAGTGCGCAGACTTTGCTCGCATATCCGCCGTTCGCCCGTACACTCCAGCTGTATGCAGAACTATCAGCGGTCTTTGAACCTTCCCCAGCATCGCCTAATCATCGACATTTCAACAAGGTGGAACTCCACACTGCACATGCTTCAGAGACTGTGCGAACAGAGGCGTGCTGTTATGTTTTTGTGGGAGGATACACATACACGGGCAGGCAGTTGGATGGCAGACATGGAGTTGTCAGGTGTGCAGTGGTCGAAGCTACAAGACCTGTGTCAGGTCCTTCAGTGTTTTGAGGAATGCACACGGCTGGTTAGTGCAGACAACGCCATAATAAGCATGAGCATCCCCCTAATGCGTCTGCTGATGCAAAGTTTGACGCACATAAAGGAGCAGGCGTCTGCAGCCGAGGAAGAGGAAAGCCTTGATGACAGTCAGCCATTGTCTGGTCAGGGCCGTGTAGAGGACGCGGTAGCGGGCGAAGAGGAGGAGGAGGACGAGGAGGATGATGGGGATGAGTACTTTTTTAATGAGGAAGCTTCTCCTGGGCCAACAGAAATTAGTGGCGTTGCAAGGCCGGGTTCTGTTTTTTTAAGGGAGACAAGTGACGTAGATTTGCCTGTAACTGCCCCTCAAACCAGCACAACCGCAGATTTGCCAACAGGAACTTTGGCCCACATGGCGGATTATGCCTTACGTATCCTCAAAAAGGACCCACGCATTACTAAAATGATGAGCGATGACGATTACTGGTTGGCCTGCATCCTTGACCCTCGCTATAAAGGCAAATTGCAAAATATTATGCCACATGAGAACCTCGAACAAATCTTAGCAACCAAACAAGCTACTCTTGTAGACGGTTTGATTCAGGCATTCCCAGCACACAGCGCCGGTGATGGTTCTCACACAAGCTGCAGGGGGCTACATGGCAGAGGTGTTAGGGGTGCACAGATCAGAAGTGGCGTTGGACAGAGGGGTTTTCTGACCAGGTTGTGGAGTGATTTCGCAATGACCGCAGACAGGACAGGTACTGCAGCATATATTCAAAGTGACAGGAGACAACATTTGTCCAGTATGGTTACTAACTATTTTTCTTCCCTTATCGATGTTCTCCCTCAACCGTCATTCCCATTTGATTACTGGGCATCAAAATTAGACACCTGGCCTGAATTGGCAGAATATGCGTTGCAGGAGCTTGCTTGCCCAGCAGCTAGTGTGCTATCAGAAAGAGTATTCAGTGCTGCTGGTTCAATATTAACCGAAAAAAGGACTCGTCTGGCTACCCAAAATGTGGATGATCTCACCTTCATTAAAATGAACCACTCCTGGATTTCAAATTATTTTGCCCCACCTTTCCCGGCTGACACCTAGCTTTCCTATAAAAAGGTCTTGCTTGTGGACTGGTCTTACTGAGTGTTCCAATCTGTTAATTTGCAGCAGCTGTTTGTCCAGCATACGACATGTTTACACCTCCCCCAATGGGAAAAATCCCCCCACGGGGCCGTTGTCTCGCAACTTGGCGCAAGCACCCGTTACAGTGCTGATTGTCTGAAGAGGCGGGTGTGCCCGCTTTTGGTCGACGGCATTGCCACTGGGTCCCTCATAGTACAATGTAGTGTCTCTGGCGGTGGTGGTGCGCACCCAACGTCAGACACGCCGTTGTAACATGAGGGGCCCTGGGGCGGTACCGCCGGCCACAAGAGAGTTCCCCCCCCCAGCTCAAACTGTGCTGTACCACGTGCAAAATTATCTCGCACAGCTCCACCAATGTTTAGTCTATGCACTGACATCATTCAATGCCTGGCACTGACAAACAATACCAATTTGTTTGCATCTATGATGCTAGTTAAAGTAGTCTGGGTCAGTGTCCTATATTGACACCAGTAAATACTAATTTACTGCCAAATTACTTTGTCATAAACTCTGCAGATGAGCCCACCCCTGTACCTAAGCATGCCACCCTTTTTTTACTTATAGTTGTTTTGCGAGACATTAACATCTATTTATTTTTTTGGAGTACTAACTGTGTCAGACACTCCTTGCAATACTCCTCCACTGACCACAATGCTGCCTGCCCGTGTATCCATGTAACCGATATAAAACTGCCATGAGCCTATTGTTTGTTATTTTAGGCCTTTGATAGCCTGTCTGTGGCCCCTACTTGCAATACTCCTCCACTGACCACAATGCTGCCTGGAGTGCCTGCCTGTGTATCCATGTAACCGATGTAAATCTGCCATGACTGCCTACTGTTTGTTATTTTAGGCCTTTGTGAGCCTGTCTGCGGCCCCTACTTGCAATACTCCTCCACTGACCACAATGCTGCCTGCCTGTGTATCCATGTAACCAATTTCAAACTGCCATGACTGCCTACTGTTTGTTATTTTAGGCATTTGTGAGCCTGTCTGCGGCCCCTACTTGCAATACTCCTCCACTGACCACACCAATGCTGCCCGTGTACCCCTGGAACCTATTTAAAAGTTCATAGAGCCTAGTTATATATTTTATTTACTATTAATAAGGCCATGATGGACTGTACCACGCTACAAGCTAACCAGTCGACACTTCTTTTGCGAGAAAAGCCATCCCAACCCTCCACCAGCATGTAGAAGACCGCATTGTCCATGCACTCTGGCAATCTGTGAGTACAAAGGTGCACCTGACAACAGACGCATGGACCTGTAGGCATGGCCACGGAAGATTACGTGTCCATTACGGCGCAATGGGTTAATGTGTTGGATGCATGGTCCACAGGGGACAGCCTACTAAGTCTGTCTGCAGTCCCTAATTCAAATTGTCCTCCACTGTCTAAATCGGAGCTTCTACTTTCTGGCTTTCGGCCTATAGTATCAGAAATTAAACTGCATTTGGCCTTCAAATTTGGTTACGGCCTACTAACGGTGTCTGCCCCTGCCTGGTGTTTTTCCTCAACTGAATAAAGCTGAGCTTCAACCTTCTGGCTCTCATTAAGTGCTGTGTTTTCAAAAATTGGTGGTTAGGGCCTACTAACGGTGTCTGCCCCTCCCTGGTGTTTGTCCTCAACTGAATAAAGCTGAGCTTCATCCTTCTGGCTCTCATTAAGTGCTGTGTTTTTAAAAATTGGTGGTTAGGGCCTACTAACGGTGTCTGCCCCTCCCTGGTCTTTTTCCTCAACTGAATAAAGCTGAGCTTCAACCTTCTGGCTCTCATTAAGTGCTGTGTTTTTAAAAATTAGTGGTTAGGGCCTACTAACGGTTTCTGCCTCTCCCTGGTGTTTTTCCTCAACTGAATAAAGCTGAGCTTCAACCTTCTGGCTCTCATTAAGTGCTGTGTTTTCAAAAATTGGTGGTTAGGGCCTACTAACGGTGTCTGCCCCTCCCTGGTGTTTGTCCTCAACTGAATAAAGCTGAGCTTCATCCTTCTGGCTCTCATTAAGTTCTGTGTTTTCAAAAATTGGTGGTTAGGGCCTACTAACAGTGTCTGCCCCTGCCTGGTGTTTTTCCTCAACTGAATAAAGCTGAGCTTCAACCTTCTGGCTTTCGGCCTATAGTATCAGATATTAAACTGCATTTGGCCTTCAACTTTGGTTACGGCCTACTAACGGTGTCTGCCCCTCCCTGGTGTTTGCCCTCAACTGAATAAAGCTGAGCTTCAACCTTCTGGCTTTCGGCCTATAGTATCAGATATTAAACTGCATTTGGCCTTCAACCAAGTCCAAGTGCCTCTTTGGAGTACAGAAGGTGTCTTTTTTGGGCTTCATTTTTTCTCCTTCATCTATAGAAATGGATCCGGTTAAGGTTCAGGCCATTCATGATTGGATCCAGCCCACATCCGTGAAGAGCCTTCAGAAATTTTTGGGCTTTGCTAATTTTTATCGCCGTTTCATTGCCAACTTCTCCAGTGTGGTTAAACCCCTGACCGATTTGACGAAGAAAGGCGCTGATGTGACTAGTTGGTCCTCTGCGGCCGTTTCTGCCTTTCAGGAGCTTAAACGCCAATTTTCTTCTGCCCCTGTGTTGCGTCAGCCGGATGTTTCTCTTCCTTTTCAGGTTGAGGTTGACGCTTCTGAGATTGGGGCAGGGGCCGTTTTGTCTCAGAGGAATTCTGATGGTTCCTTGATGCAACCGTGTGCCTTCTTCTCTCGAACGTTTTCGCCTGCGGAACGCAATTATGATGTCGGTAATCGTGAGTTGTTGGCTATGAAGTGGGCATTTGAGGAGTGGCGACATTGGCTTGAGGGGGCTAAGCACCGTATTGTGGTCTTGACCGATCATAAGAATCTGATTTACCTCGAGTCTGCCAAACGGCTGAATCCTAGACAGGCCCGATGGTCCCTGTTTTTCTCCCGTTTTGATTTTGTTGTCTCGTATCTTCCGGGTTCTAAGAATGTTAAGGCTGATGCCCTCTCTAGGAGTTTTTTGCCTGATTCCCCTGGGGTCCTGGAGCTGGTCGGCATTCTGAAGGAGGGGGTGATTCTTTCTGCCATCTCCCCTGATTTACGACGGGTTCTTCAGGAATTTCAGGCTGATCAACCTGACCGCTGTCCAGTGGGGAAACTGTTTGTTCCTGATAGATGGACTAGCAAAGTGATTTCTGAGGTTCACTGTTCTGTGTTGGCTGGCCATCCTGGGATTTTTGGTACCAGAGATTTGGTTAGTAGGTCATTTTGGTGGCCTTCTTTGTCACGGGATGTGCGTTCCTTTGTGCAGTCCTGTGGGACTTGTGCGCCGGCCAAACCTTGCAGCTCACGCGCCAGTGGGTTGCTTTTACCTTTGCCGGTCCCTGAGAGGCCTTGGACGCATATTTCTATGGATTTTATTTTGGATCTTCCGGTTTCCCAGAGGATGTGGTTTGTGACCGGTTTTCTAAGATGGTTCATTTGGTACCTTTGCCTAAATTACCTTCCTCTTCTGAGTTGGTTCCGTTGTTTTTTCAGCATGTGGTTCGTTTGCATGGCATTCCGGAGAATATTGTGTCCGATAGAGGTTCCCAGTTTGTTTCCAGGTTTTGGCGGGCCTTTTGTGCTAGGCTGGGCATTGATTTGACTTTTTCTTCCGCATTTCATCCTCAGACAAATGGCCAGACCGAGCGAACTAACCAGACTTTGGAAACTTATTTGAGATGCTTTGTGTCTGCCGATCAGGATGATTGGGTGGCTTTCTTGCCATTGGCCGAGTTTGCCCTTAATAATCGGGCTAGTTCTGCTACCTTGGTTTCACCTTTTTTTTGTAATTCTGGGATTCATCCTCGTTTTTCTTCGGGGCAGGTTGAGCCTTCTGATTGTCCTGGGGTGGACTCTGTGGTTGACAGGTTGCAGCAAATTTGGGCTCATGTTGTGGACAATTTGGTCTTGTCTCAGGAGGAGGCTCAGCGTTTTGCTAACCGTCGGCGGCGTGTGGGTTCCCGGCTTCGGGTTGGGGATTTGGTCTGGTTGTCTTCCCGTCATGTTCCTATGAAGGTTTCTTCCCCTAATTTCAAGCCTCGGTTTATTGGCCCTTATAGGATTTCTGAGATTATCAATCCAGTGTCTTTTCGTTTGGCCCTTCCAGCCTCTTTTTCCATCCACAATGTTTTTCATAGATCTTTGTTGCGGAAATATGTGGTACCCGTCGTTACCTCTGTTGATCCTCCTGCCCCGGTGTTGATTGATGGGGAGTTGGAGTACATTGTTGAGAAGATCTTGGATTCTCATTTTTCAAGGCGGAGGCTTCAGTACCTTGTCAAGTGGAAGGGTTATGGCCAGGAGGATAATTCTTGGGTTTTTGCCTCTGATGTTCATGCTGATGATTTGGTTCGTGCCTTCCATTTGGCTCGTCCTGATCAGCCTGGGGGCTCTGGTGAGGGTTCGGTGACCCCTCCTCAAGGGGGGGGTACTGTTGTGAATTCTGTTCTTGGGCTCCCTCCGGTGGTTATAAGTGGTAGCGCTGCTATCTGTCCTTCACAGCAGTTATCAAGTGTGTCCACTCTGGACTGGGCTATTTAGTCTGTCCTCACCCTTTAGTCAGTGCCAGTTGTCCATTGTTTCTGGAGGATTCACATCCCTTCATGGTTTCTCCTGCTTCCTGGTCTTTTCACCAAGATAAGTTCTGCTTGTTTTTGCAGCCCACATTTTGTGGGCCTCATTGTTCAGTGCATTTCATGTTTTTTCTTGTCCAGCTTAATCTGTGTAAGGATTTATGCAGTCAAGTTGGAATCTCTGGAGAGGCAGATATACCCTCCATGTCTTTAGTTAGATGTGGAGTTTTTTGTATTTTCTGTGGTGGATATTTCCTATTTTAATACTGACTATCTTTCCTATTTAGCTAGTTTGGCCTCCTTTGCTAAATCCTGTTTTCAGCCTGTGTATGTTTTTTTCCTCTCCTCTCCTCTCACAGTCAATATTTGTGGGGGGCTGCCTATCCTTTGGGAATTTTCTCTGAGGCGAGATAGTTTTCCCTTTTCTATCTATAGGGTTAATTAGTCCTCCGGCTGTGTCGAGGTGTATAGGATCAGTAGGTACATCCCACGGCTACTTCTAGTTGCGGTGTTAAGTTCAGGGTCCGCGGTCAGTACAGATACCACCTTCTCCAGAGTACATCCAATGCTACTCCTAGGCCACCAGATCATAACATAAGATACAGGAATGATTCGTTACCTCAGAAAACAGAACTTAAGAAAACATTTTTCTATACCAGAGAAGAAGCTACAGTGTTGCCATACTGGGACACAAGTTCTCCTATGGAGAGCTGAAGATACAGTAGCACAGCAGGAAGTCTATGACCCTCATCAAATAGACTTTGAATGTACTAGTGAGGAGTCATACCAATACACCTCAGCCAGTGAGGTCCTCACAAATCAACCTACAGCTGAGAGTAGATGTTAAGAGCCAAGTAGTAAATAAGACAGCGCCTCAAACATCAGTGAAAAAGAATCACATTTTATTCCGCCTCCTGTGGCAACGTTTCGATCCAAAAGATCTTTCTCAAGTAGATCTTTTGGATCGAAACTTTGCCACAGGAGGTGGAATAAAATGTGGTTCTTTTTCACCGAGGATTGAGGTGCTGTCTTTTCTACTACTTGGTATGGACTTTTTTCGACGACGAATTCCCTGGTTGTGATCTGCATCCTAAATAGTGTCCTGTAGGACTCTGGCTACATGAGGTGTGGTTTAACTTATTATTTTTGATTAGATGTTAGGGGCCATCTCAACCTGCATGGTACCTTCAGGGGAAAATGTACCTTCCCATTAAAGTTAATTTTTTAACTTTGGTTTCCCTCATTCATCTTAATACCATCTAGTCCTGGCCTACCAAGTACAGGGTGGGCCATTTATATGGATACACCTACTGTAAATAAAATGAGAATGGTTGGGGATATCAACTTACTGAAGGCAATTGTCTATGCTGTGAAGATACGAGATGTGCAGCATCTGAAACAAGGGATACTCTAAGCCTGTGATAGCATTTCTTCTGCAGTGTTGCTATCAGTGTGTCAAGAGTGGGAGAAGAGGGTTGCATTGACAATCAAACACAATCGGCAGCACTTTGAACACATTTTATAAGTGGTCATAAACTTGTAAATAACTCTTGAAAGAATAAAGTTACATTAAAACCAAGCACAGCATTGTATTTCTTGTAAAATTCTCAATAAGTTTGATGTGTCACATGATCCTCTTCTCATTGGAAAAAATAAAGTTGGATCCAAAATGGCAGACTTCAAAATGGCCGCCATGGTCACCACACATCTTGAAAAGTTTTCTCCCTCCCATATACTAATGTGCTGCAAACAGGAAGTTGATATCACCAACCATTCCAATTTTATTCATGTGCATCCATATGAATGGCCCACCCTGTACAATGGCAGCATGCGGTCTTCAGAGGTGTATCGCCCATGTAACAAAAGCACACACACCTAGCCAGGACCCTCATTTTCCTGAAGCATGGTATGGCACAAAGTATGCTTCCGTTGCCCACAACTGCCTCTCATGTGACATGATATTGACCAGCATATCCATAAAATAGTCAAATGCTGCATAATCTTAGCACAAGGCTCCACTTTGCCATTCAGATGATGTATAGAATTAGTTCCACCCAACCTCACAGTTGGTATCTCCCAGAGAAGAAAATCTCTGCAGATTCTTTACCTCTGGTAAAAGAAAAGCATCCATTGTTGTAACTATGAGGAAAATGATCTGATTTGCTAACTATGTGTACGATGTATAATTTCATCTACTGTCACTTTTTATAGGTATTTTTATAATAACTGATATGTCTTCTTTAACCCATTCAATACTAGACCATGTGTCCCCGTTACTGAGCAGGCACATTTTAGTTTTTTTTGCAAATGTAGTTTAAAGAACTGTAATTTTTTTCTTTTATTTAGATATTCAAATAATTTTTGCTTTTTTTTTGTGACGCTTGGGCTCAATTTCTATGTTATTTTCATACTCTCATCTTTAATTTTTTCACCAATATCAGTGGGAAAATAAAGGAATTATGGTTCTTTTTCACATTTTTTTTTAATTTTATTCTAAGCTAGTTGAATACATCGGCCAGTGAAGAATGCTGAGCCACGGAGAGGTCATGCTGTACATGCCCTGCTAGAAGCCGGGCAGAGGAAAAGAGAGTTTAAGTGAGCGAGACCAGCCAGTAGTGCAAAAAATGCAACAAAAAAGAGACGTGTGAACATGCCCATATACCAACATTTACTCTCTAACAAGTTCCTTTCTCCCAAGACTGCCTTTAGTTGCATTTGGCCCTTCATATCATAGATTTTTTAAGACATAATAGTAATTATTATTTAAGTGGCGTCCATACATACTAGTACGTTCTTAACGTAACACACTGTACAGAATGCCCTGGTTGGGTGACATTTGCGGAGTTCTCTCCATCTTTGATTTTTTTTCTACTTGCGCTGTCTGCTATGGCTTTGTGATTGGCAAGGATTAATGACAGCGTGTTTGGCATTTATAGTAGTATTATAAATAGAAAGATCACCTTTATTGATAAAGATTACTCATCAGTGTCTTTTGTCTTAGTCAATATCCTTAAGCTTTTGTTAAGCTCGAAAAAATTAGTCAAATATACTTTATGGAGAAAGCAACTACAGTTCATATTACAAATTACTATAACATAAGTGAAAATCCAAATTCATCAGTATTAGAGTAATAAATGCATTTTTCAGATTGCTCAGGATTACATACTTGTTTATATTTCTACATTTTACCATGATCCTTGCTTTTGCAAATTTTATATGAACTATGCTTTCATCACAGTGATATAATTTCAAATGTACTCGAAGTGTTATTCCACGCTGCATTCAGCTATAATGAGTACGTTCCTTGATGGTAAAAAAATGTATGCAAGCATCATAATAATGTTATTGGGTGGGATATATTAGAAAGCAAGTGAGCAGTCACTTGTTAAAGTTGATGTGCTGGAAGCAGGGAAAATTGACGTACATTGATCTGATTGACAAGGGCCAAGTTGTAAAGGTTAGACAACTGGTTCAGACCATTTTGTAGGTCTTGTGGTGTTCACAATTTTAAAGCTTAGTACCTAACAAAAGGTGTATAGAAAGAACAACTGCTAAAGTGATGACATCCTTATGACCTCAACCAAGGCCCTTTGATGTATGGGGGAAGTAAAGATTAATCTGTCTGATCCATTCCCATAGAAAATGACAAATTGTTTAAGTATTAAAGTATGTGGATGGCTATAGACTGTGCATTACACTACATTTATGACTGAGCTGTGCATACATGTATGACTATGGGCTGTGCATTATACTACATGTATGACTATGGTCTGTGCATTTTACCACATGGATGACGATGGGCTGTGCATTATACTACATGGATGACTATCGGCTGTGCATTATGCTATATGTATGACTATGGGATGTGCATTATATTCTTTGCATGACTCTGGGCTGTTCATTACACAACATAGATGACTATGGGCTGTGCATTATACTACATGTATAACTATGGGCTGTGCATCATGTTACATGTATGACTATGGGTTGTGCGTTATATTACATGAATGACTATGGGTTGTGAATTAGTGTACATGTATGACTGGGCTGTGCATTATACTTTTTGGCGGACTATGGACTGTGCATTATACTATATAGAGCACTATGGGGATGTATTATACAGTATAGTGGACTATAAGGGGTGCATTATATTTTATGGATGATGTTGGTGGGTGCATTATACAATATGGAGGACTATGGGGAGTGCATTATATTATAGGGAGGACTATGGGTTGTGCATTATAATATATGGAGGACTATGGGGAGTGTATTATACTTCTGCTGTGGGTCCTTATGACTTCTATGTACACCCCTGGAGAGTATAATGGTTTATTTTCTTTCTATACAATAAAGAACAGTGGCAGAATTGGGGCCATTTACCAGGAAGTAGATATATGTACCAGGATGGGGCCCAGGATAAAGGACATACCAGGATGGGGGATATATACCAGGATGAGGCACATAAATATCAGGATGGAGGGAATATACATATACAGTTGTGCTCAAAAGTTTACATACCCCAGCAGAATTTTTGCTTTCTTGGCCTTTTTTAAGAGAATATGAATGATAGCACCAAAACTTTTTCTCCACTCATGGATAGTGGTTGGGTGAAGCCATTTATTGTCAAACTACTATGTTTTCTCATTTCATATCATGACAACCCAAAACATCCAAAATATGTTGCCTACAATACGCAAAACAGCACAGAGACAAGCCTCACAACTTCTGGAACAAGGTAATTTGGAGTGATGAGACCAAAATTGAATGTTTTGGCCACAACCATAAACGTTACATTTGGAGAGAGGTCAACAAGGCCTATGATGAAAGGAACAACATTCCCACACAACATTCCCACTATAAAGCACGGGGGTGGATCACTGATGTTTTGGGGATGTGTGAGCTACAAAGGCACAGGAAACTTGGTCAAAGTTGCTAGACAGCCCAGGAATTTACAGGAACTGGAGGCTTTTTGCCAAGAAGAGTGGGCAGCTTTAGCATCTGAGAAAATAATAAACCTCATCCACAACTACCACAAAAGACTTTAAGCTGTCATTGATGTTAGAGAGGGCAATACATAGTATTAAGATATGGGGTATGTGAACTTTTGATCAGGGTCATTTGGATGTTTTGGATTGTCATTATGATTTCAAAAGAGAAAACACATTAGTTTGACAATAAATGTATACAGTATATATTCAGGTTTGTGGTTCCACAGTTCAAATCTTGCATCAGGGACCATCAGACTCTTGTTCGCCACTGTTTGTTCAGGAATGTTCAGACAAGCATTACAAAGACTAGTTATTAATTTGGCCTATAAATTCTCCAGATTTCAATCAGTGAATCTGCAGAATTTCTTAGAGCAAAAAGCAATCAATAAACAATGAACTCTCCAACTTACAGGACTTAACCGTTTCCCGAAATGTGACATACTGTACATGCATGTTGCATATTGGATGCATATCTATACAACAGTCTTGGTGACTAACGTAGCTCCACACGCAGTGCATACCCACTATAATATGCAGCTATATAGCTGATGCATTCGTGAAAATCCTGTTGTCAGCACTAGCTCACATAACAGCAGTTATGGTCAATAGTGACTGCAGTAATTAACTGGTTACACAGAGAGAAAGATTTCTCCTAGCAGCCTGAGGTCATCTATGTACATGAATAACGCCTTCCCACAGCCACTTTCAAGTAACATAGGAGAACTTAAAAAATATAAATTGTTTAAAATATTTTTTTTTAAATAAAAAAACAGGATATAAAGCTTAAAATCAACTATTTTCCCATTTTTAAATAAAATCTAAAAAGTAAAAACAATTAAATAATTATACGTATTAGGGCATTTATAAATATCTGTCCCATTAAATACTATTATAATGCTTTATAAAATAAAGAAAATTCCAGTATTTCTCTCCTTTTGTTACCCTATTTTTCCAAAAAATTATATAAAAAGCAGGCAAAAAGTCATATTTTCATGAAAATGGTAGCAAAAATAAATAAACTCACTCAAAAACGAATAACACTGTTCTGTCGACAGAAAAATAAAATAGCTATCAGTATTGGCAGCAAAAAATAATTTTTAAGTAGTAAAACGTAAAAAAAAAACCTTTATATATTTGCTATCGCCATAATTATACAGACCTACAGAATAAAGTTAACATGTAATTCTTACTGCACAGTGATCACTGTAAAAAGAAACCCAAGCAACAATAGCAAAACTGTCCTTTTTTGCATTTCACCACAAAAAGTTTATTTTTAATTTTTCAATACATTGCATGATAAATTAAATGTAGTGTTGAGCGATACCTTCCGATATTTGAAAGTATCGGTATCGGATTGTATCGGCCGATATCCGAAAAGTATCGGATATCGCCGATACCGATACCCGATACCAATACAAGTCAATGGGACACAAATATCGGAAGTGATCCTGGATGGTTCCCAGGGTCTGAAGGAGAGGAAACTCTCCTTCAGGCCCTGGGATCCATATTCATGTGTAAAATAAAGAATACAAATAAAAAATAGGGATATATTCACCCTCTGACGCGCCCTGGTTGTAACCGCTGCAACCGGCAGCCTCCGTTCCTAAGAATGAGCGAGTGAAGGACCTTCGATGACGTCGCGGTCACGTGAGCGGTCACGTGAGCGGTTACGCGACCAATCACAAGACCACGACGTCATCGCAGGTCCTTTACTCGCTCATTCTTAGGAAGGGAGGCTGCCGGTTGCAGCGGTTACAACCAGGGCGCGTCAGAGGGTGAGTATATCCCTATTTTTTTTTTTTATTCTTTATTTTACACATGAATATGCATCCCGATCCCGATTCCCGATATCGCAAAAATATCGGAACTCGGTATCGGAATTCCGATACCGCAAATATCGGCCGATACCCGATACTTGCGGTATCGGAATGCTCAACACTAATTAAATGCTCACATTCAAAACAAAAAATCGACAAACAAAAAATAAGCCCTCACATGGCTACGTCTGTTGCTAAAGTCTTTTTGCTATATACCTACTCTTTCCACCATAGCTCTTAATGAGTCCATATCTTGATGGCGACGGAAAACTACTAGTGTTGAGTGAGCATGCTCATGTGCTAATAGAGTATCCTCCGCGTGCTCGACTACTATGTTCGAGTCGCCATGGCTGCATGTCTCTCGGCTGTTCAACAGCCTCAATACCTGCAGGAAATGTCTAACAAACAAGCAATTCCTGGATAGGTTGCACTCGAACGCATAACACTAATTAAGCAAGTGGTTTTAATATTACAATTCTTCTTACCAATAATGAGGATGTCCAAAGCTAATATCCTCTATCCATCTTGAAAGTTTGAACCAGTACAGGTTTTGTCATCTCTATAAGTGACACGAAAGCTGAATTCCATCCACCTCACAGATGAAGAGGGTGGTAGCATAAGGAAAGGTCCCTGATTACCTAGTGTCCCTGTAAGCTTGTCCAGGTACAGTGGTGACAGGAACAAATTCTGTTTTTTTTTGTGCTGTCACCACTGGATCATTCATTCTCACTTCTTGGTTAAAGACTCCCAAAGCCAGAAATAATAACTTATTAGGCTGCTCCTTGAGTATAATGTATTATTTGAAAGTTAGATTCTAGGGTTTACTAAGATCTAAGATCTAAGCTCAGGCCTTAATATGGTAAGGATTGTTCAAATTTTACTGCAAATACATTCATCAACATTGAAATTGCAACACCAAGAAGAAAAAGTCATGGAGCTATAAAAATCACGCAACTGATAGACATGATAACGATATGCAAATGATGACAAAATTAAAACAACATTTTTAAAACAACTTGATTTAACCCATTAAGGATCAGGGGTATTTCCGTTTTTGCATTTCCATTTTTTGCTCCCCTTCTTTCTACGGCCATAACTTTTTTATTTTTCTGTCAATTTGGCTATGTGAGGGCTTGTATTTTGCGGGACGAGTTGTACTTTTGAACAGCATCATTAATTTTTCCATATATGTACTGGAAAACAGGAAAAGAATCCAAAATTTTGTGAAGTTGCAAAAAAAAAGTGCAATTCCACAATTGTTTTTTGGATATTTTTTTACGTTGTTCAATAAATGCTAAAACTGACCTGCCATTATGATTCTCCAGGTCATTACAAATTCGAAGACACCGAACATGTCTATGGAGCGCCCGCTAGGGCCGTGGTGTACTCAGGACAGGTCCGACGGTTCTTAAGGGGGTGGTCACGGCAGCAGTGACCCAGTCCGTGGCCATGGGCATCCAATAAAAGTCAATTAAAGGGGAAATAAAGTTTATAAGGGATTAGTTCGTGATGCCACCCGTGGTGCTCGGCAATAGGGAAAAGGCCGACACTGCAGTTCAGGTCCACTGGGGTGGATGCAGACGCAGCAGAGATGTTTCAGCTCTCCACAGGTAGAGCTAGGCCCCAGGGCAGTTAAAGAGTTAAAGTTAATGATGATGAATGTTGTGATGCAGGGCAGGTGACGCAGTAATAATTCAGAGGACACAGCAGGCTGCAATTTCCACACTTTACTCACAGTTCTTAAATGCAGTCCCAGCCAGGTGCTGTGTCCTCTGGGTCTGTGGTCCAGCCAGCTCTCAGATAATTTGGGGTCCACATTGCCAGAACCCCCTTCTTATGTTGCTTCCCTGGCCGTCTCAGTGCGCTGGCTCCCGCCTCTCCTGTTCTGCACCTTCACACACAGTGTCCCAAGCCAGCAGCCTCAGATCCTGTGGAGCGACATCCTCCTTGTCCCCTTGATCCTATGTGGCTGCCTTTTCAGTATGTGTGGTTGTGGCACGTACAGATACCACAGCCTCCGTCTGGCTAGCTGAGCCTTGTAGTTCTCCACTAGTCTGAGGGCTGGTTCCCCCACTGCGACCTGGTCCCTTCACCCAACTACGGTTGGCGTGGATGCGGTCCCCACGGGTGGATTCCTCACTACGTGTGCCCCTAGGACCCCTTCTCTCTCTACTTTCTGTCAGGAGCTTCTCTCTATCTTCCTTGTTCTCTCTCTCTCTGTCCTCTGGTGCTGGGATGAGCTCCTCACTGCTCAAATCCCCAGCTCCAACTCTCTCTGCCTCTCACTGTTCACTCCTCTTGTCACTGACTGACTAACTCCTCCTTTAGTTTCCATGACAACTCCTAACAACTGACACTCTCTCCACCCACACCCTCTACCTAGTTCCCGCCAGACCTATAGAGGTCTGGTGTTGGATGCTAGTGTGTGGGTACTGCGTAGTGTCCCCTCCTTACCCGAGAGCAGAGTACCACACCTCTGGCTAAGGTGCAGTACCTCTGTGGCGACTGGACCCGCAGGGGCACCACATTTAGGTTTTTTCTCATTTAAAGGGAACCTGTCATCAGTTTTGGCCGATATAATATATGGCCACTGCCTTTCAGGGCTTATCTACAGCTTTCTATATTGCTGTAGATAAGCCCCCAGTCTGACCTGCAACATAAGAAAAATAAGTTTTATTATACTCACCCGGGGAGGGGGGTGTCCAGTGCGGTCCAGTCCGATGGGTGTTGCAGGTCCGGGTCCAGCGCCTCCCAGTTATTGATACCATTTTGGTGTGCATAATATCTTTTGATCGCTCATTATTGCACTTTATTGCAATGTTGCAGCAACCAAAAAAATGTAATTCTGGCATTTCGATTTTTTTTTCTCGCTACGCCTTTTACCCATTGGATTAATTATTTTTATATATTGATAGATCGGGCGATTCTGAAGGCAGCAATACCAAATATTTGATTTTTTTATTGTTTTATTTTGAATGGGGCGAATGGGGTGATTTGAACTTTTATATTTTTTAAATCATTGTTTTTTTACTTTTTACTTGCTTCAATAGTCTCCATGGGAGACTAGAAGCTGTGATCATTTGATCGATTGTGCTACATAGAGCAGGGCTGCAAAATGCTCACTTGCTATGAGCGTCAAATGCTGGGCGGCGCTCATAGCTATCTGGCTATGACAACCACAGGGGTCTCCTGAAGACCCCGGGTTGTCATGCCAACCCAACAGGTGATCTGTGGTCATGTGACATGTGTGCCGATGGGCAGCGTTAATGATGCGTTTCCTGTGCATGCTTGTTAAATGCGCTGTCAGATCAGAGTTTGACAGGGGTATTTAACATGTTAACAAGCTGATGGATCGCGATTCCACCTGCAGCTGTTAGGGGCACATGACAATGATCAGATCAGCTGTCATGTGCCGGAAAAGGTGCAGGCTCATCACCGGAGCCCGCACCAAACAGTGGGAGGCATCCAATGTCGGATATATCCATCATTGGACGTTAAGTGGTTAATCAGTATCAGGTATGAGAGCCACTTACATGCTTTGGTATGCTGTCAATGAGATTATTAATAGTAGTCTGAGGAATGTTCTAAAAGCTGAATGCACTTGGGCATGTAAATCATCAAGAGCCACTGCTGGCAGCTCTATTTCTTCAATGGAAGACAAATCCAGAGATGGTTCTTGCTGGCAATTGCAAAGGGATCTGCCAGAAACGGATCTTGATTATTTGCATGTGTAAGTGCATGCAGAATGGCAAAACATATCTCAGACAATCAATAATAACTTTAATGATAGCATGATAAGGTGTTTAAGGATATGTATTTCTACAAGCAGTGCACATACTTAATATTGATTGAATGAGATGTTTTGTAAATGCCTCCATTTTTCATAATTTACATATTATTAACTCTATTATCTATCGATCTTTTCATTTCCATAAATCTGCAATTTTTCCTTCTTGGTGTTTCAATTTCATTGTTAAGAACAGTGGCGTATCTAGGGTAAGGCAGCCGGGGCATGTGCCCAGTTGCAGCTGGCAGGGTGTGCACTCGGGCCGCTAATGCGGCAGTCCGAATTGTCTCAACAAGCGGCTGCATTCTGCCACCCTCCACTCTGAGATTCAGCTATTCTTTGAGCTGGCTGTCAAGTTGACAGCCAGCACAGAGAAGCTTTAGCGCACAAGCTCCCAGTGATAAATTGTACTCGTGTCAAGTACAATTGAAGCTCTGACCACTGGCTCAGAGAAACGTCAGCAGAGTGATCAGATCATGTGATCGCCGGCGCAGACAGCATGGTGGAAAGTGCTCCACATTAGCAAGTGGAGCTAAAGACACCAAAGATAGGGATTGGGGGGTATTTACTGCTTGAGATGGTGTTAATTGTGTGACGGAGTATTTTCTGCATGTGGGGTGGTATTTTCTGCATGTGGGGGGTAATTAGGGTGAGGGAGGGGGTATTCATAGTGTGGGGGAGTATTGACTGTGTGTGGGGTTATATATATTGTGTGGGGGAGTATTTATTGTGTCCTGGGATATATTTACTATGTGGAGTGGGTATTAACTGGGTGTGGGTGGTGTTTACTGTGTGGGGGGTATTATTGTGAGGGTTATTTACTGTGTGTGTATGGGGAGGTATTTACTGTGTGTGGGGTATTTACTGTGTGTTTGAGGTATTTACTGTGTTTAAGGGGGTATTTACTGTGTATGGTGGGGGTACTTACTGTGTACAGGGTTTTTACTGTGTGTGGGGTATTTACTGTATGTGGGGGGTATTTACTGAGTGTGGTTTTTACTATGTGGGGGGATATTTACTGTGTGTATGTGGGGGTATTAACTGAGTGTGGTGAAGGTATTTACTGTGTGTGAGTATTTACTGTGTGTAGGAGGTATTTTTTGTGTGTGTGAGGAGGTATTTACTGTGTGTGAGGGAGATTTACTGCAACGGGGCTGGGAAAAATTACTGTGATGGGGGTATTTAGTGTAACGGAGCTGGAGGAGATTTAATGTAATGGGGTATGATTTTAGGACACAAGTTTGGGGAGTAAAGAAGGGACAGGTGCAGACACAATATGAGGAGCGGGAGAAATTTGAAGACACAATATGAGGAGGAAGGTATGAGATAGGGGCATGTATGGGGAGGATGGGTACAGACACAGTATGAAGAGTGAGGGGAAAATGTTTACAGATACTATATGAGAAATTGGGGAATTTGTGAAGAGGTAGAATGGAAATTGAGAGGGTAAATGTATGTGGAGAAGGAAACGTGTTAGGAGACTATTAAAGGCAGTAGTGTGAGAAGACAGTATGGGGGAAGAAAAGTGTGAATTGGCACAGAATAGAGACCGAGTAAGTAGTGGGGGAGGGCAGCATGGGGGAACAGTGTAAGGGCACAGTTAGGAGAGAACAGTATACCAAGGAGGGAGAGTGTATAGAGACTGGGCCCTATAGAGGGGACCCAGTCTGAGAGGATGGTTTGAAGAGGGGGCCTAGTGTAGAAAAGATAAAGCTATTTGGAGAGCATGTACCATAAGAGGGACAGTGTGAGGGTCATATTTTGTGCAGGGATTATAGTGAGAGACAATTATTTATTCAGGGGCTCAGGGTAGGGCAGATATTTTTTATTTAGAAGCATTATAAGTACTCTGCTATATTTAAGGGCATCATGTGGGGATGTTCTGCAGAAGACCAGAGAAGATGGAAGTCTGCAGAGACACCTGTGGATCAGAAAACTCATCATGGAGTCTGGACAAGATGACGAAGAAAAGAAAGACAATGACTCCAGAGACAATGTTATCTATAAGGTACCTGGATGTAAGTTTTTTGTGATACTGACTAATTTTCATATTTTTATTTATGTTAGGAGCATTAAAGGGGTTGTCCAGTTTTGTGAAGAGTCTGCAGTCATTCTACAGTATGTGACTGTAGGCTTCTGAATTCTCACAGTGTTCACTGCATGCTGTCAGGATTCTCTCATGCCGGCGATTTCCATACGTGTGGTGTGGTCTCATTCAATGAAAATGAATTGAGCAAGGCTGGACTCATCTAGTTGGAAGGTGGCCAGAACTATAAATCACGTACTTGTGCAAGAGCGAATTCTAAAAGTGTGCAGTGCATGTGCTATGAGAATTCAGAAGGCTGCAGTCACCTAGAATGACTGCAGACGTTCATCTCATACCTGGATGAGCCTTTTAATTATAAAATGAAGTCTTGTAACATGCCAATCCTAACAGTGTGTCATATACTCACTATTAGGATTCATCTTGCCGATTCCATCAATCATCACATGGTCACCGATTCATATGTCATTTTCATACTTATGGTCAGGTGACAACAAGCTTCTCTTCCTGCTTCACTCAGTTTTTCACTGAACATTAAATTAGGGTGAGCAGCTTGTCGACATGTGAGTAAATGTGCAAATCGCATATGTGCTTGGGGGGCTCCAAATTTACAAATGTATCATACTCCTAATAGATTCAATTGTGTTTTGGTGACAAACACACTGCAATTAGCCTTTGCTCTGCCTCATTGACTTTTTCATTAGGGAAATCTGTGTTTGTCTTAACCTCTGTGAACCTGTAGTGCTTTACAGCTACATTTAAAATAAAATATCCACCTTTGCCTATTTCTACCTATTTTGTCATTTTATATCCGTGACAAACAACTCTTATTATTATTATTATTAATGCATAAGAGCTGACTGTCCAATGAGAAAGCGAAACACTCCAGTTCTCTGGAACATTGCTAGATTCGTATTTTCATCTTCTTCTGAAATATATAGAAATGTGTTATTTTATTTCTCAGTTGATTGTAGAATTTAGGGCATTTTGGATGAGTCATCTTTATTGCATTCCTAGTGCTATGCAATACTTTAGAGTTGAAGAATAGAAATATTGCAGGCCAAATCCAAATTTTTTATGAGCCATGCTGAATTTCTACGCACTATGAATATAAGACAGCTAAGATATTTATCTAAATCTAGCAGTCTAGGCAGTAACTATAACCTTTGGGCTCTTCCACCGGGGGTTAATTAGCTGGCATTGCATTTATACTACTATTGGACCCAGAAATCAAGTAGTGCAGAATCAAAATGTTGATGCAAGATATAAGGGAAGAAAATAATATTAAATGGAATCTGTCACCCCCGGGTCATATATGTCATATTAATATGGGCATACAGGTAATAGAAATGTCACACTAGTCCTACCTTTATGCCTAATATTAACGGTCTTGTTGCTGAGAAATGTTATATCCTGTCTTTATGCTAATGAGTTCTTCCAGGCTCCATGGCATGCAGTGCCTGGACGCAATCCCTGCCCCCTGTTTTCATTGTAATACTTACCTCCTCCCATCAGCGTCAGTTATGGCCCCAGAATCCTGAAGCACACCCGAGAGGCTGGAAGAAATTAGCATGAAGACAGAATATAAGATTTCTCAGCAACAAGACCATTAACATGAGGCACACAGGTAGGATTAGTGTAACATTTCTGTTACCTTTATGCCCATATTAGCCCCTTAATCCCATATGATGTACTATCCCGTCAAGGTGACCTGGGACTTAATTCCCAGTGACGGGATAGTACGTCATACTGTTTAATGCGGCATCGCAACTTAAGTCGCAGTGATCGCATTAAATTTCCGGCGCCATCTTACCTGGAGGAAGATGGCGTCGGCATCCCAGGGCCTGGCTCCAACCCCAAGGCCTATCTATCGCTGTGATTGGCTGTTCAAATCTGAACCGCCAATCACAGCTTTTCTCATTGTTTCAGCCAATCTGATTGGCTGAAACAATGAGGTCCCAGGCTAGGATCGAGTACCGATGTACTCGATCCTAGGGCCAGTGCCTGGCAACGCCAGGATTAGCGTGATCGCCGATTGTATCAATCGTGCCAATCGCAGGGCACAGCGGCGGTATTACCGCGCTGTGCCCTGCTATCCCGGCCTGGATCGGTGCTGCAATAGCACCGATCGTAGGCCAGAGCCTAGTGCAGGCCCAGCAGGTGCTGATTGGCACGATCGATGCTGTCGACGATCGCGCCAATCACAGGGCACAGTGGTGGTCATGTTGTGACTGCTGTGTGCCCTGCTGGTTACCTGGCTGTGACCTGCCTAGGATCGGAGGGATCCTAGGCAGTTGCCATGGTCACCAGGGCCTGTGTAATAATCATAGGGGATAACTCAGGAGACTCTTTGCGTGGAACAAGACAACTACAGGACACAGTTTTATAAGTGGTAAAGTCTATATTATCACATGGTGATTCAAACAGGTGCAGAGAGAAACTCAAGTCCACAACACTTGGTGTAAATATAAAACGCAGCTTAGCAGTCTATAGGAAACTTCAGAGGAAAATGCAATCACGCAGAAAGTCTATGAAGCACAGTTATTCTTGAGGATACTTGACACGAATAAATCCTTGTCTTAGTCCAAACACAGATAGATAAACTTATAAGGCAGTTCAAATCATATCTTAGCTCAACCAGGGAGGCCTGGTTAATAGTCTCAGGTTCTTGCAGAGCAGAAACAGCTTACATGTCCAGCAAATACACATGGAAGTAAACACGAGCACCAGATGAAGGAGGATTACTGGAACTGGTGTATGCAGCAGGAACTCAGAGCAGAGTAGCAGGATCACCACACAGGTTCACAGGAGCAAGTATATAGCCAGGGAGTAATCAGAGGTCAGGAGCTGGATGCAAGGCAGAATACTCCAGCACAGACTGAAGGCTGGGGTGGAGTTTTATAGCAGGAAGACACAATGCACATGAGACCAAAGACGCCATCTTGGAAAAGGGCAGTAATGCACAAAAGGTAAAAAATGTTCGGAGTCCTGACAGCCTGCAGGGATTGGTGGGATCGATATTATCATTCGATCCCACCAATGACAGCTCACAGCAGCGGTGTGACCGCTCAATATCAGGACTCTGAACATTTTTTATTTCCTTTTTGTGCATTACTGCCCTTTTCCAAGATGGCGTCTTTGGTCTCATGTGCACTGTGTCTTCCTGCTATAAAACTCCACACTCCACCCCAGCCTTCAGTCTGTGCTAGAGTTTTCTGCCTTGCATCCAGCTCCTGACCTCTGGTGACTCCCTGGCTATATACCTGCTCCTGTGAACCTGTGGGGTTATCCTGCTACTCTGCTCTGAGTTCCTGCTGCATACACCAGTTCCAGTAATCCACCTTCATCTGCTGCTCGTGTTTACTTCCATCTGCATTTGCTGGACATGTAAGCTGTTGCTGCTCTGCAAGAACCTGAGACTATTACCCAGACCTCCCTGGTTGAGCTAAGATATTAATTGAACTGCCTTATAAGCATATCTATCTGTGTTTTGGACTAAGACAAGGACTTATTCATGTCAAGTATCCTCAAGAATATTTGTGCTTTATAGACTTTCTGCGTGATTGCATTTTCCTCTGAAGTTTCCTATAGACTGCTGAGCTGCATTTGATATTTGCACCAAGTGTTGTGGACTTGAGTTTCTCTCTGCACCTGTTTGAATCACCGTGTGATAATATAGAGCACTTATAAAACTGTGTCCTGTAGTTGTCTTGTTCCACGCAAAGAGTTTCCTGAGTTATCCCCTATAATTATTACACTCTGTGACCTGTCTGTCACCTGCAGGTGACCTGTCTGACCGCTCTGCAGGGGTCCCCACTCTAGCTGAGGACTCCTGCAGAGCGATCACACAGCCAGATCTAGTCTTGCTGGGCCTTGTGGTGCTACAGTGTTGTGAATTAGACTTTTTGGCTCCCTCTTGTGGTTACTAGTGATATGACTCTGGGATTGTCTTTCCTCAGTTTGGCACCCACCTGGGTCGTTAGTCCAGGGGAGTTGCTATATAAGCTTCCTGGATCCTTAGTCCAGTGCCTGGCATCGTTGTAATCAGATCCTTTCTGTTTGCTCCTGTCTGCTGGTCCGGGTTCGTGCAAAATTAAGCTAAGTCCTGCTTCTTCGTTTTTTGGTTATTTGCTTGCTCTCATTTTTGTCCAGCTTGTACTAAATGTGATTCCTGACCTTGCTGGAAGCTCTAGGGGGCTGGTGTTCTCCCCCCGGGCCGTTAGACGGTTCGGGGGTTCTTGAATATCCAGCGTGGATATTTTGATAGGGTTTTTGCTGACCATATAAGTCATCTTACTATATTCTGCTATTAGCTAGTGGGCCTCTCTTTGCTAAATACCTAGCTCATTCTTACGTTTGTCTTTTCCTCTTACCTCACCGTTATTATTTGTTGGGGGCTTGTATCCAACTTTTGGGGTCTTTTCTCTGGAGGCAAGAAAGGTCTTTCTTTTCCCTTCTAGGGTTAGTTAGTTCTCCGGCTGGCGCGAGATGTCTAGAACCAACGTAGGCACGTTCCCCGGCTGCTGCTATTTGTGGTGCTAGGATTAGATATATGGTCAGCTCAGTTACCACTGCCCTATGAGCTGGTTTTTTGTGTTTGCAGACTTAGTAATTATTTCTGAGACCCTCTGCCATTGGGGTCATAACAGTATGCCAGGCCAACATTGAATGTTTATGCATTGCTGAAGTGGGATTATAAGAAAGGAAATTCTGAGTTGTTTTTTTTTTTTTTCCTCTCTTCCTCCCCTTTACCTCTGAGTGGCTTGTGCTTGCTGCAGACATGAATGTCCAGACCTTGATTACAAGTGTAGACCAGCTTGCTGCTCGTGTGCAGGGCATACAAGATTTTGTTACCAGTAGTCCTATGTCTGAACCTAAAATACCTATTCCTGAACTGTTTTCTGGAGACCGATTTAAGTTTAGGAATTTCAGGAATAATTGTAAATTGTTTCTATCTCTGAGACCCCGTTCATCTGGAGATTCAGCTCAGCAAGTTAAAATTGTTATCTCTTTTTTACGGGGCGACCCACAGGATTGGGCTTTCTCGCTAGCGCCAGTAGATCCGGCATTGGCAAATATTGATGCGTTTTTTCTGGCGCTCGGATTGCTTTACGAGGAACCCAATCTTGAAGTTCAGGCAGAAAAAGCCTTGCTGGCTATTTCTCAGGGCCAGGATGAAGCTGAAGTGTATTGCCAAAAATTTCGGAAATGGTCCGTGCTTACTCAGTGGAATGAGTGTGCTCTGGCCGCAAATTTCAGAAATGGCCTTTCTGAAGCCATTAAGAATGTGATGGTGGGTTTCTCCATTCCTACAAGTCTGAATGATTCCATGGCGCTGGCTATTCAAATTGACCGGCGTTTGCGGGAGTGCAAAACCGCTAATCCTCTGGTGGTGTTGTCTGAACAAACACCTGATTTAATGCAAAGTGATAGAATTCAGACTAGAAATGAGCGGAAAAATCATAGACGTCAGAATGGGTTGTGTTTTTACTGTGGTGATTCTACACATGTTATATCAGCATGCTCTAAACGCCTTACAAGGGTTGTTAGTCCTGTCGCCATTGGTAATTTGCAACCTAAATTTATTTTGTCTGTGACTTTAATTTGCTCATTGTCTTCTTACCCTGTTATGGCGTTTGTGGATTCAGGTGCTGCCCTGAGTCTTATGGATCTGTCATTTGCCAAGCGCTGTGGTTTTGTTCTTGAACTATTGGTAAATCCTATTCCTCTTAGAGGTATTGATGCTACGCCATTGGCGGAAAATAAACCGCAGTTTTGGACGCAGGTAACCATGTGCATGACTCCTGAACATCGGGAGGTGATTCGTTTTCTTGTTCTGCATAAAATGCATGATTTGGTCGTTTTGGGTCTGCCATGGTTACAGACCCACAATCCAGTTTTGGATTGGAAGGCAATGTCTGTGTCAAGTTGGGGCTGTCAGGGAATTCATGCTGATTCCCCGCCGGTGTCTATTGCTTCCTCTACTCCTTCGGAAGTTCCTGAGTATTTGTCTGATTATCAGGATGTATTCAGCGAGTCCAGGTCCAGTGCTCTGCCTCCTCATAGGGACTGTGACTGCGCCATAAATTTGATTCCAGGTAGTAAATTTCCTAAGGGAAGACTATTTAATCTGTCTGTACCTGAGCATGCCGCAATGCGTTCGTATATCAAGGAGTCTCTGGAGAAGGGGCATATCCGTCCATCCTCTTCCCCTCTTGGTGCGGGATTCTTTTTTGTGGCCAAGAAGGATGGATCTTTGAGACCTTGTATTGACTATCGGCTTCTGAATAAAATCACTGTTAAATTTCAGTATCCTTTGCCTCTGTTGTCGGACTTGTTTGCCCGGATTAAAGGTGCCAAGTGGTTCACCAAGATAGATCTTCGTGGTGCGTACAACCTTGTGCGCATTAAGCAAGGAGATGAATGGAAGACAGCATTTAATACGCCCGAAGGTCATTTTGAGTACTTGGTGATGCCTTTTGGGCTCTCTAATGCTCCCTCAGTGTTTCAGTCCTTTATGCATGATATTTTCCGGAAGTATCTGGATAAATTTATGATTTTTTATCTGGATGATATTCTGGTTTTCTCTGAAGATTGGGACTCACATGTGGAGCAGGTCAGGATGGTGTTTCAGGTTTTGCGTGAGAATGCTTTGTTTGTTAAGGGCTCAAAGTGTCAGAAGGTTCCCTTTTTGGGGTTTATTTTTTCCCCTTCTGCTGTGGAGATGGACCCAGTCAAGGTCCGAGCTATTCATGATTGGACTCAACCCACATCAGTTAAGAGTCTTCAGAAGTTCTTGGGTTTTGCTAACTTCTACCGTCGTTTTATCGCTAATTTTTCTAGCGTTGTTAAACCTTTGACGGATATGACCAAGAAAGGTTCTGATGTTGCTAACTGGGCTCCTGCAGCCGTGGAGGCGTTCCAAGAGTTGAAGCGCCGGTTTACTTCGGCGCCTGTTTTGTGCCAGCCTGATGTCTCACTTCCCTTTCAGGTCGAAGTGGATGCTTCTGAGATTGGGGCAGGGGCCGTTTTGTCGCAGAGAGGCCCTGGTTGCTCGGTAATGAGACCATGTGCTTTCTTCTCTAGGAAGTTTTTGCCTGCTGAGCGGAATTATGATGTTGGCAATCGGGAGTTGCTGGCCATGAAGTGGGCATTTGTGGAGTGGCGTCTTTGGCTCGAGGGTGCTAAGCATCGTGTGGTGGTCTTGACTGATCACAAAAATTTGATGTATCTCGAGTCTGCTAAACGCCTGAATCCTAGACAGGCCCGCTGGTCATTGTTTTTCTCCCGTTTTGACTTTGTGGTCTCGTATTTACCAGGTTCAAAGAATGTGAAGGCTGATGCTCTTTCAAGGAGCTTTGTGCCTGACTCTCCTGGAGTCGCAGAACCAGTTGGTATTCTTAAAGAGGGAGTTATCTTGTCGGCCATTTCTCCCGATTTGCGACGTGTGTTGCAGAGATTTCAGGCTGGTAGACCTGACTCTTGTCCACCTGACAGACTGTTTGTTCCTGATAAGTGGACCAGCAGAGTCATTTCCGAGGTTCATTCCTCGGTGTTGGCAGGGCATCCGGGAATTTTTGGCACCAGAGATCTGGTGGCTAGGTCCTTTTGGTGGCCTTCCTTGTCACGGGATGTGCGGTCATTTGTGCAGTCCTGTGGGACTTGTGCTCGAGCTAAGCCTTGCTGTTCTCGTGCCAGCGGGTTGCTCTTGCCCTTGCCTGTCCCAAAGAGGCCTTGGACACACATTTCCATGGATTTCATTTCAGATCTCCCGGTGTCTCAGGGCATGTCTGTCATCTGGGTGGTGTGTGATCGCTTTTCTAAAATGGTCCATTTGGTGCCTTTGCCTAAGCTGCCTTCCTCTTCCGATCTGGTTCCTGTGTTCTTTCAGAATGTGGTTCGTTTACATGGCATTCCTGAGAATATTGTGTCTGACAGAGGATCCCAGTTTGTTTCCAGGTTCTGGCGATCCTTTTGTGCTAGGATGGGCATTGATTTGTCGTTTTCGTCTGCCTTTCATCCTCAGACTAATGGACAAACGGAGCGAACTAATCAGACTCTGGAGGCTTATTTGAGGTGTTTTGTTTCGGCAGATCAGGATGATTGGGTGACCTTCTTGCCGTTGGCTGAGTTTGCCCTTAATAATCGGGCTAGTTCCGCTACTTTGGTTTCGCCATTTTTCTGCAACTCTGGTTTCCACCCTCGTTTTTCCTCAGGACATGTGGAGCCTTCTGACTGTCCTGGGGTAGATTCTGTGGTGGATAGGTTGCAGCAGATCTGGAATCATGTGGTGGACAACTTAAAGTTGTCACAGGAGAAGGCTCAGCGTTTTGCCAACCGCCGCCGCGGTGTGGGTCCCCGACTTCGTGTTGGGGATTTGGTATGGCTGTCTTCTCGATTTGTTCCGATGAAGGTCTCCTCTCCTAAATTTAAGCCTCGCTTCATCGGTCCTTACAAGATATTGGAAATCCTTAATCCTGTGTCCTTTCGCTTGAATCGTCCGGTGTCGTTTGCCATTCACAACGTGTTCCATAGGTCTTTGTTGCGGCGGTACGTTGTACCTGTGGTTCCTTCTGTTGAGCCTCCTGCTCCGGTGTTGGTTGAGGGCGAGTTGGAGTACGTGGTGGAGAAGATCTTGGATTCTCGTCTCTCCAGACGGAGGCTTCAGTATCTGGTCAAGTGGAAGGGCTATGGTCAGGAGGATAATTCCTGGGTGGTTGCCTCTGATGTGCATGCAGCCGATTTAGTTCGTGCCTTTCACGCTGCTCATCCTGATCGCCCTGGTGGTCTTGGTGAGGGTTCGATGACCCCTCCTTAAGGGGGGGGTACTGTTGTGAATTAGACTTTTTGGCTCCCTCTTGTGGTTACTAGTGATATGACTCTGGGATTGTCTTTCCTCAGTTTGGCACCCACCTGGGTCGTTAGTCCAGGGGAGTTGCTATATAAGCTTCCTGGATCCTTAGTCCAGTGCCTGGCATCGTTGTAATCAGATCCTTTCTGTTTGCTCCTGTCTGCTGGTCCGGGTTCGTGCAAAATTAAGCTAAGTCCTGCTTCTTCGTTTTTTGGTTATTTGCTTGCTCTCATTTTTGTCCAGCTTGTACTAAATGTGATTCCTGACCTTGCTGGAAGCTCTAGGGGGCTGGTGTTCTCCCCCCAGGCCGTTAGACGGTTCGGGGGTTCTTGAATATCCAGCGTGGATATTTTGATAGGGTTTTTGCTGACCATATAAGTCATCTTACTATATTCTGCTATTAGCTAGTGGGCCTCTCTTTGCTAAATACCTAGCTCATTCTTACGTTTGTCTTTTCCTCTTACCTCACCGTTATTATTTGTTGGGGGCTTGTATCCAACTTTTGGGGTCTTTTCTCTGGAGGCAAGAAAGGTCTTTCTTTTCCCTTCTAGGGTTAGTTAGTTCTCCGGCTGGCGCGAGACGTCTAGAACCAACGTAGGCACGTTCCCCGGCTGCTGCTATTTGTGGTGCTAGGAAAAGAAGCCGAGGGTGAGTATATTCCTATTAGGTATATACTCACCCTCGGACGCGCCCTGCTTCTTTCCGGCAGCCTTCCTTCCTAAGAATCAGCCCTTCCAGGACCTTCGGTGACGTCACGGTGACGTCGCGGCTTTTGATTGGTCGCGCGAGCGGTCACATGGGCGGCCGCGCGACCAATCACAAGCCGCGACGTCACCGCGATGTCACCGCAAGGTCCTGGAAGGCTGATTCTAAGGAAGGAAGGTTCCCGCTTAGTACCAGGGCGCATCAGATGGTAAGTATGGCAATATTTTTTATTTTAATTCTTTATTTTACACTTAAATCTGAATTCTGATACCAATTCCCGATATCTTAAACATATCGGGAATCGGTATCGGAATTCCGATTCCAGATTCAGAAGATCGCCGACTTCATGGCCGACCCTACACAGGGGTCGGGTCGGGTTTCATGAAACCCGACTTTGCCAAAAGTCGGCGACTTCTGAAAATTGCCGACCCGTTTCGCTCAACCCTACTCGCCACCTGAAAATTACGAGCCACTGATTCCTGATTTTATGGCAGAATCAGGAATCAAGTTTGATACCACCGGCCTCACAGAACTAGACTTTTTCAAAGTCTTTTTCTCTGAGACTTTCGTTAACCTCATGGTGGAACAAACTAACTTGTATGCTCGGCAATTTTTGGACCAAAACTCGGGTTCATCATATTCTAACTGGTCTCCTGTAGACGCAGTTGAAATGATGCAGTTTTGGGGCCTGGTCCTCCACATGGGGATCCTGAAGAAGCCTGAACTTCGGCAATATTGGAGTGTTGATATTTTATATAACACTCCAGTGTTCCGAATGGTCATGACCCGGACACATTTTGAGGCCATCCATAAGTTCCTACATTACAACGATAATGCACGGTGTCCCGCACGAGATGACCCCAACTTTGACCGTCTGTTCAAAGTTCGGCCGGTCATCGAACACTTCAACAAAAAGTTTTCAGAAGTGTACGTGCCTCAAAGGGACATCTGCGTGGATGAGTATTTAATTCATTTTAAGCGGCGGCTCAGATTCCGTCAATACCTGCCCAGCAAGAGGGCCAGTTATGGAATCAAACTCTACAAGCTGTGTGAGAATGCCTCAGGGTACACCTACAGCTTTAGAGTGTACGAAGGGAAGGACACCAGGATTGAACCGCCTGAGTGTCATTCTATCCTGGGAGTGAGTGGGAAAATTGTATGGGATTTGGTGCACCCACTGCTGGATAAAGGCTATCACCTCTATACCGATAACTTTTACACTAGCATCCCACTCTACAAATCTCTCTCTCCGCGAGGTACCGCAGCCTGCGGTACTGTCCGCAAAAATCAGAGAGGCCTCCCGAAGATGCTACTTGGGCAGACTTTCAGAAAAGGTGAGAGCAAAGCCCAATGTAGCGACCACCTACTGGTGGTCAAGTACAAGAACAAAAGGGATGTCCTTCTATTGACCACCATACACGGTGATGGCAGCGCCCCCAGCACTGTAAGGGGTACCTCTACAGAGGTCAGCAAACCGACCTGTGTACTGGGGTATAACAAAAACATGGGGGGCATTGATCTCTCTGATCAACTCCTCCAACCATACAGTGCTTTGAGAAAGGCCAGGGTGTGGTACAAAAAGCTTTCTGTGCACATTGTACAAATGGCAATGCTCAACGCTTTCCGGCTGTCATGATGTGCAAGCAACACCGATACATCATACCTTCATTTCCAGGAAGTAGTGTTTAAGGCCCTGATGTTTGGCACTCCGGAAGGAGTGGGCCCCAGTACTTCTGGAACTGAAGGTGCACGTATCATACCAGGTCAGCATTTTCCTGGGGTGGTCTCGCCAACGGTAAGAAAAGTTAAGCCACAAAAAAGGTGCTGAGTGTGCTACAAAAGAGAAATACGCAAGGACACCATCTATCAATGCGACACCTGCCCCGAAAAACCTGGCCTGTGTATGAAGGATTGCTTTAAATTGTACCACACCTCCATGCACTACTAATTTGCAGGAAACAGATTAATTCCAAACGAGGCACATCTACGTAAGTTCTTTGGAAGTCTACTTTCCAAGATGTTGTCACATGTGGGGTTTTTTCCTGTTTAGGCACATCAGGGGCTCTGCAAACGGAACATGACGCCCGCAGACGATTCCATCAAAGTCTACATTCCAAAACATCAGTACTTCTCTTTCGAGCCCCAATGTGTGCTCAAACAGTTTTTTCCCACATATGGTGTACCAGCATACTCAGGACAAATTGGACAACAACTTTTGGGGTCCAATTTTTCCTGTTACCCTTGGGAAATTAAAAAAATTGGGGACTAAAAGATCATTTTTGTGGGCACAAAATAGGATTTTTTATTTTCACACCCAGGCGTTATAAACTTTATTGAAACACTTGGGGTTCAAAGTTCTCACCAAACATCTAGACAAGTTCCTTAGGGGGTCTAGTTTCCAAGTTGGGGTCACTTGTGGGGGGTTTCCACTGTCTGGGCACATCAGGGGCTCATCAAACAGAACATGACGGCCACAGAACATTCCATCAAAGCCTGCATTCCAAAACATCAGTACTTCCCTTCCAAGCCCTAATGTGTGCCCAAACAGTAGTTTTCTCCCACATATGGGGTACTAGCGTACTCAGGACAAATTGTTACCCTTGGGAAATTAAAAAATTGTTGACTAAAAGATCATTTTTGTGGGCAAAAAATAGGATTTTTTATTTTCACACCGGGCATTATAAACTTTTAGTGAAACACTTGGGGGTTCAATGTTCTCACCACACATCTAGACAAGTTCTTTAAGGGGTGTAGTTTCCAAATTGGGGCACTTGTGGGGGGTTTCCACTGTTTAGGCACATCAGGGGCTCGTCAAACGCAATATGGTGTCCGATCGCAATTCCAGCCAATTTTAGGTTGAAAAAATCAAACAGCGCTCCTTCACTTCCGAGCCCTGCCATGCGCCCAAACAGTGGTTCCCCTCCATATATGGGGTATTAGCGTACTCAAGACAAATTGGACAACAACTTATTTCTGCTGTTACTTTTGGGAAAATAAAAAATTGGAGATTAAACCATCATGTTTGTGGAAAAAATATGATTTTTAATTTTTACGCCTGGGCGTTATAAACTTCTGTGAAGCCCCTGGGAGATCAAAGTGCTCATCACACATCTAGACAAGTTCCTTAGGGGGTCTAGTTTCCAAAATGGGGTCACTTGTGGGGGGTTTCCACTGTTTAGGCATATCAGGGGCTCGTCAAACTCAACATGGCGTCTGATCGCAATTCCAGCCAATTTTAGGTTGAAAAAAAATCAAACGGCGCTCCTTCCCTTCTGAGCCCTGCCATGCGCCCAAACAGTGGTTCCCCAACATATGGGGTATCAGCATACTCAGAACAAATTGGACAACAACTTTTGCAGTCCAATGTCTCCTGTTACCTTTGGGAAGATAAAAAATTGGGGACTAAACGATCATATTTGTGGAAAAATATGATTTTTTATTTTCATGCCCGGGCGTTATAAACTTCTGTGAAGCCCCTGGGGGTTCAAAGTGCTCATCATACATCTAGATAAGTTCCTTAGGGGGTCTAGTTTCCAAAATGGGGTCACTCGTGGGGGGTTTCCACTGTTTAGGCACATCAGGGGCTCGTCAAACGCAACATGGCGTCCGATCGCAATTCCAGCCAATTTTAGGTTGAAAAAATCAAACGGCGCTCCTTCCCTTCCGAGCCCTGCAATGCGCCTAAACAGTGGTTCCCCCCACATATGGGGTATCAGCATACTCAGGACTAATTGGGCAACAACTTTTGCCCTCCAATTTCTCCTGTTACCTTTGGGAAAATAAAAATATTGTTGCTAAAAATCGTTTTCGTGACTAAAAAGTTAAATTTTCATTTTTTCCTTCAACATTGCTTTAGCTCTCGTGAAGCACCTGAAGGGTTAATAAACTACTTGAATTTGGTTTTGATCAGCTTGAGGGGTGCAGTTTTTAGAATGGTGTCACTTTTGGGTATTTTTTGCTATATAGACCCCTAAATGTGACTTCAAATGTGAGGTGGTCCCTAAAAAAAATGGTTTTGTAAATTTTGTTGTACAAATGAGAAATTGCTGGTCAACTTTTAACCCTTATAACTCCCTAACAAAAAAAATGTTGTTTCCAAAATTGTTCTGATGTAAAATAGACTTGGGAAATGTTACTTATTAAGTATTTTGGGTGAAATATCTCTGTGATTTAAGGGCATAAAAATTCAAAGTTGGAAAATTGCGAAATTTTCAAAATTTTCACCAAATTTCCGTTTTTTTTCACAAAAAACGCAGGTAATATCAAAGAAATTTTACCACTGTCATGAAGTAGAATATGTCATGAGAAAACCATCTCAGAATCGCCAAGATCCGTTGAAGTGTTCCAGAGTTATAACCTCATAAAGGGACAGTGGTCAGAATTGTAAAAATTGGCCAGGTCATTAACATGCAAACCACCCTCAGGGATTAAGGTGTTAATAGGTATATATATGTCTGTGGGGTGACAGATTCCCTTTAAAATGGTTGTTCACTTTGATATTGATGACCTATCCAAAGATAGGTCATAAATATCAGATCAATTGGGATCTGAAACCCTGCACCCCCTCCAATTTATTGTTTGCAGCATCTGCAGCACCCAGATATATAAAGTGTATGCAACAAAACAGCATGGATTCATACATTGTCTAGTGGACATTGCTTGGGACTATAGTTTAGCTCTTATTCATTTCAATGCGAGCTGAGCTGCAGTGCCCACTACATAGTGTAAGGAGCCATGCTGTACTGGCTACATTTACATTTTACATTGGGCAGCAGCTACACTCCCACCAATCTGATAGTGATGGCTACATTGATGACCTATCCTAAGCCTAGATCAAAAATAGTAGACGCCCCTTTTAATTTTAGATAAGGGGAAGAAAAATTCACCAAAAAAGGCATCAAATCCACAAAATGTCACTGAGAAAAAGGGCCATAATTACCAATACATAGTTAAAATAGAAGGCGACTGTAAGATGAAGATATGCCCTAATGGTATATGATGGACGTAACAACAATATAAATACTAAATGAATGATGACCACACCCTTCATCCATGAGGAAGATTGTTATTCAGTATTAAAAATGCAAACAGATTTGTATAATGTGTCAGGCATACAGTTATGTGTTAAAGGGAAATGTCAAGAGAAGCTGTTTAGGCCCCAGTTCCAGCATGTGGCGGCGATAATAGCGTTAATAGCCCTTTCTTGTGGAGCTATATGTCATGTATCACATCTATTGGTGTTTCTGACATTAGAGATATCAAATTTTGCTTCCAAGAGAATGTGAAATGCAGCACTCACCAGGTATACGGTTAAAAGTCCTTTATTCCAATGTCCCTAGAACAAGTACAAGCAAAGCAGGAGGGCAGGGAGTGAGTCTCTGTCTTCTCCTTTGCTTGTACTTGTTCTATGGACTATGGAATAAAAGACCTTTAACCATATACCTGGTGAGTGCTGTTTTTCACATTCTCTTAGATGCAAAAGGCCACTAGTCTAGCTCCACCCCCTTCTGTGATAAGTAGCTCACTGTCAATAGACACTGTACACAGAGAGCCTGGGAGGGGTAGACTTTTCAGCTCTGCTTCATGCTAAATCTAAAAACTTTGCCTGTGTCAGAACTGCTGCATCCAGTAAATGATGTGATAGATTGTTGGATTTAGGGTCTCTTTGCCTACACCAGGCTGCTCTCAGATGAGGTATCAAAACCTGCTGACAGATTCCCATTAATGTCAGCTTACAACCTATCCATCATGCTCATATTATTAGATCAGCAAAAGCAATACTATTTCCCCCCCCCCAAAACAAATATTGTAAGGCCGTACAAGAATTATTCGTTTTTATTTATGTGCATTTATAATACTAAGCATCCACTCCCCTCATGGATGATAGATTTGTAAAATATTTAGCAGTGGTTTGCACCTGTGCCACCCCCAACGTGTACCATTGGATCTTGTCTGCATCCTGCCATGAACTGGTATTTACCAATATAGCAGTAAATATGTCCTTTATTTCAGTGATAATTTGAAGTTATTATAAATACACCGCTTGCTAAATTAGCAAAAAATATCTGCATTAAATAATCATAGATATTTCACTTCATATTACAGGTAATGCAGATGTCTTAAATGTAAAGTACTGTACACTTAGCCCTCTAGCGGTATCAAATAAATACTCAAGGTCCACCACCCAATACTACTTACTTAAAATAAGAAATTCTACTGTGTTTGGGTCAATTAGATATTGACAAAGCCCCTGGACCAATTACTCTTTATCCACAGGTATTGGGGACATTGAATATTTATATACCCTAGTTTCTTAAATTCTAAGACTCTTCTCATAGTATTATAGTGTAAAGGTAATCTTGCTGCTCACGTCAACGTTAATATGGGTCAAGCAGGACCGAGTCTTTTTGTTTCTGTCTTAGGTTTTGTTTGTTTAATGGCCAGTGTGAACATGCTCCTATTTTGCATGAATGCCAACTTATACTCCAGTTCATTTTTTCGGTTAAGTTTCAGGTTTGTGCACTTTATGCAGATAATAGCGTGGCCTCACCTCTTTGAGCTGGACATTACATTTCTATATCTTCTCATTTGCTGGGTATCCATATTCGGGACCCGGTCCTGCTCGGTCCTTGTTCACATTGATTTAGCTTTGACACATGGTAAGGTTTTAATACTAGAAGTTAGGACCACCCCGATTTGGGTACACCTTGACGCTGGGATGGCTTTTATAATTTGAAGAGCCACCTAAATATGTCCACAAATTATAAATTCTATTATCAGTTAAAATGCTATTTCTCATTATAATCCTAGATGTATACCCTGAATAGGTGTAATTTTTTACATGAATTCTCTTCTCTGGAATCTACACTATGGAAGAATTGAAAAATATTTAGAATTTAGAGTCCTCAGTGGTTGATACCTTTTAATGGCTAACTGAAAAGATGGTAACAAATTGCAAGCTTTCGAGACTCTCAATTCTAAATATTTTTCTATCTACTGGCTAACACGGTACCAAGATATATATCTTTCCTGTATGGAAGAATTGCACATTTGATTTTGACTAGCTAATGCGCAATCATTTCTTGAAAAAGCTTTGGGACTAAAATGCCTCTTATGCACATGATACATGTGTTGATAGTGTAGTTTTCAGATAGGGGTAATTTCTTGTAAGTTACTTTTCTCATTTCACCTCCAAACCTCTGAAGTTGTCTACCTATGCTATATAATTTAGTATCCACTAAATTAGGTATCAAGTAGTCATGGTGCTCTTTGATGCCTTAGCTGTAGTGTATGTCCAGGCAAAATATTAGGGCCATGTGCAGGATGTTTCTAAAATCAGGAAACTCAGCTAAATTATTATTAAATAGTCTTTTTCACAGTGGCCTTAGTTGGGCATAACATATTAGGCATCAACATGACATATTTGTGTAAAATTACAATTTTCATTTTATTTTGCAACATCTACTGTGAAACCAATTTATGAAAAACACCTGCAAGTTCAAAAGGTTCTCTGCATCCCCAGATGAATGCCTATATTCTCTCTGGATCCCACAGCATAATAAATGTAAGAAGTACAAAAAGGAAAATAGTTATACTCAACTCACCATTCACCTCTCCAGCTACTCATGTTGCTCCCTGTCCACTGTCTGATCTCTATGGTTCCATCGCATCACATCTCCAGTCTTGTTCACTCTAGACTGGGGCTTCAGGAGTTAATTGCATATGAGCAGTGAACTATGGGGCCCACGGATGGAAGTTGTGGCCCATTGTTCATTTTAGTGTTATGAGTAGTTCAAGGAGCTCACTGGGTGATTCAGTGGAGGGCCTGGAAACCTTAAGCAGGTGGAGGACATCAGAAAAATGCAGGCAAGCTAGTGGAGTGTAGGAAACCACAGGCAGGCAGAGAGAAAGTACTGAGGGCACTCCTGAATATATTGGGATCAGCCAAATACATACTAAAAAAAACTAAATGCAGTAAAAGGGAAAAAAATAGTATGCAAAACATTGGTATCTCCATGCAATATAACCTTTATTGCAACAAGGGAAAACATTTCAAGACATACAGTATTTATTAAAAACATTTAAAAAGCCAAAATGGTTACAAGCATTCTAATATAGTCGTGTCGCTGAAAGGTAATCACTAGTGATGAGCGATGAGCCGAATATACTCGTTACTCAAGATTTCCCGAGCACGCTCGGGTATCCTCCGGGTATTTTTTAGTGCTCGGAAATTTAGATTTTATTGCCGCAGCTGAATGATTTACATGGCAGCATAAGTACATGTGGGTGTTGCCTGGTTGCTAGGGAATCCCCACATGTACTTATGCTGGCTAACAGATGTAAATCATTCAGCTGTGGCAATAAAAACTAAATTTCCGATCACTAAAAAATACTCGGAGGACACCTGAGCGTGCTCGGGAAATCTCGAGTAACGAGTATATTCGTTCATCACTAATCACTAACATTATTGTGTATCTTTACACAGATATTGCTTGAAAAAGGCAGCTATTTGCCGAAACGTCGCTGAAATTAAATCTGTATCCACAAGGGTCATCAGAAGAATGGAAGTGTCATCAGAAGAAAATCTCTCCTGTGTCCTCACTGTAAAATTCAGCGTCAGAAGTATGCAAAAGAACATCTAATCAAACCTGATGGATTTTCAAAACTTGTCTTGTGGACCGATGAGGTTGAAATAGGACTCTTTGGCCAAAATATCAATGGTATGTTTGGAGAAAAAAGCACAGAATTTCTGGAAAAGTACATCTTGCCAACCATTAAGCATAGGGGGAGGATCAATAATGCTTTGGTTTTGTGTTGCAACAATGGCATGGTGGAACATTTCACGAGTAGAGGGAAGAATTTTTTATGAAACCATAACACCAGCTTCTACAAATTGATAATGATCCTAAACCCATGTCAAAATCCACAATAGTCTACCTTAAAAGGCATAGTTGAAGGTTTTACAATAGCCCTTGCAGTCACCAGATCTGAACATCATTGAAAATCTGTAGCTAAACCTCAAAATAGCAGTGTGGCGATGTCATCACGCTCACTGAGTTGAGACGTCCGAGTCTAGATACACAGGGAGAATTATGGAAGAGTGAGTTGACGGCTTCCTCCTCCATTATTGTTTTCAGCTATTTCAGTATCCAGGATGCCAATACAGTTCAACGTGCGATGATGTGGATGGGGGTACTGTATCCAGCTCCCCCAGACTCATGAGCACCATAGTGGTCGCCTTTGGAGGTTTGCCACTATATATATATACACTCACCGGCCACTTTATTAGGTACACCATGCTAGTAACGGGTTGGACCCCTTTTGCCTTCAGAACTGCCTCAATTCTTCGTGGCATAGATTCAACAAGGTGCTGGAAGCATTCCTCAGAGATTTTGGTCCATATTGACATGATGGCATCACACAGTTGCCGCAGATTTGTCGGCTGCACATCCCAAAGATGCTCCATACAAGGCAGGATGGATCCATGCTTTCATGTTGTTTACGCCAAATTCTGACCCTACCATCCGAATGTCGCAGCAGAAATCGAGACTCATCAGACCAAGCAACGTTTTTCCAATCTTCTACTGTCCAATTTCGATGAGCTTGTGCAAATTGTAGCCTCAGTTTCCTGTTCTTAGCTGAAAGGAGTGGTACCCGGTGTGGTCTTCTGCTGCTGTAGCCCATCTGCCTCAAAGTTCGACGCACTGTGCGTTCAGAGATGCTCTTAGGCCTACCTTGGTTGTAACGGGTGGCGATTTGAGTCACTGTTGCCTTTCTATCAGCTCGAACCAGTCTGCCCATTCTCCTCTGACCTCTGGCATCAACAAGGCATTTCCGCCCACAGAACTGCCGCTCACTGGATTTTTTTTCTTTTTCGGGCCATTCTCTGTAAACCCTAGAGATGGTTGTGCGTGAAAATCCCAGTAGATCAGCAGTTTCTGAAATACTCAGACCAGCCCTTCTGGCACCAACAACCATGCCACGTTCAAAGGCACTCAAATCACCTTTCTTCCCCATACTGATGCTCGGTTTGAACTGCAGGAGATTGTCTTGACCATGTCTACATGCCTAAATGCACTGAGTTGCCGCCATGTGATTGGCTGATTAGAAATTAAGTGTTAACAAGAAGTTGGACAGGTGTACCTAATAAAGTGGCCAGTGAGTGTATATATATATATATATATATATATATATATATATATATATGTATATAGTAAAGAAAAAGGAACAGCACAACACTTTTACTTATCTTCGGGTGCAGGGCCCCAGGCAACCAGTCCAATGATTGCACCAGATTCACAGAGACTCAAAAAAGAGGCAGCACTCCATTGTTAAAGTGAAACATGTGGTAGGTTTAATCGACCCACATAGCCGGGCGACGTTTCAGCTCAATCTGAGCCTTTATCAAGCCTGATAAAGGCTCAGATTGAGCTGAAACGTCGCCCGGCTATGTGGGTCGATTAAACCTACCACATGTTTCACTTTAACAATGGAGTGCTGCCTCTTTTTTGAGTCTCTATATATGTATATATAAATATTGGTATGTATATTAGAATTTGTGCAAATCTATTTGCAGAACATGGTACAATGAGTAGACCAATAATCTGTCCATTGTTTGGGAGCTCTTCAAACTGCTTCTTACCTCCCAGCATCTGAAGCTCTTCATTTGATTTGACTGGCTTTGAGTGACGTCACTTGTTCATCATGCCACAATGTTGACATTGTGCCGAATCGGCAAACCAAAGCAAGAGCTGCAGATGCAGGATGTAAATGTAAACATACACACGCAAACACAAACACACATATACAGTAGATATTTTTTTTAGAATTGACCAGTTTCATGTAAACTAGCTTACAAGTAAGCTGATATGGGATGCTGTGAAATCTGTGGGCGTGTCTCATTAGAACACAGGACCCTGAGCTGCCGACCTCAAGATGGCCCTCACATGAACTGTCAATCACTCAACATAATTCTTCTATTCACAGATATTATGCTTTCAAAGGTGGTTTATTCCATGTTTATTTATACATTCAGCGTCCTTACTGTGATATACCTTAATATATGTGAGGGTGAACGGTCCTCTTTAACTGTTCACAATAACAGTAATTTTAATCAGGGGTGCCCAAACTTTTACATGCCACTGTAATAATTGTGGCTGAGAACTATAAAATACTGTGTTTTGGATATTTATATTATGAGTAGAGTTGAGCGACTTTTACTTTTTTAGGATCGAGTCGGGTTTCGCGAAACCCGACTTTCTTAAAAGTCAGGTCGGGTGAAATCGGCCGATTATTGCAAAAAGTCGGGGAGCCGACTGAAACACGAAACCCAATGCAAGTCAAAGGGGAAGCAAAGTCGGCAGTGAGTGAAGGACAGGAAAACACCTACAGTGCCCATTTTAATGCCAAAAACATCAATTCTTGTTACTTAAGCTTGTCAATCTTAATTTACCTTATAATAATAGTTATTCATTGAAAACAGGGGGTCATTTGGCTAAAGTTGTGTGGGGGGTAGGGCTGGCTCAAGTTTTTCATGGGCCCAGGAAACACGGACTACATCATGGCGGTGGAGCAGGGAGAGGTAAGTATTTCAACTTTGCAAGTGCTGTGATCCAGAGCAAGCAGGGGGGCCCACTTGTTCGCATTGGCACTGGCACAGGGCCCCTCAAAGTACGGTGGTGTGTTTGATGGCAGGGGCGCCTCCCACCGGCAGAGATACTTTTGCGTACTATGAGGGGCCCTGTGCCAGTGTTGTCGCCAACGAGTATGCCCCTCCACCTGATGAAGGAACCTGCACTTTCATCTGCACCTTCCTCTTTGTCCCCGTGTAAGATGGTATAGTATGCGGGAAGGGGAACCTGACTTTCAGCAGAGTCAGATTCTGGCTGTGTAGAGTGCAAGGGGAATGTAGTGGTCTGGGTCAATGTACCTGCAGACTCATCTAGCAGTGGCTGGGCAATGGGCAGGATGAGGAGGAAACACAGATATAGGCCCAAATAAAAAAGTGAGTTAAATGCAGTTCAAAATTGGTAACAGGACTAACCAGGCGGCATTGCTTTGTTCAGTGGAAGACAACTGTAATGAGAGGCTGACACAGTGAGTAGGACCAAATAAGTAAGTAGGCTAAATGCAGTTCAAAATTGGTAACAGGACTAACCAGGCGGCATTGCTTTGTTCAGTGGAGGACAACTGTAATGAGAGGCTGACACAGTGAGTAGGCCCAAATAAGTAAGTAGGCTAAATGCAGTTCAAAATTGGTAACAGGACTAACCAGGCGGCATTGCTTTGTTCAGTGGAGGACAACTGTAATGAGAGGCTGACACAGTGAGTAGGCCTAAATAAGTGAGTAGGCTAAAATGCAGTTCAAAATTGGTAACAGGAGTAAACAGGCGGCACTGCTTTGTTCTGTGGAGGAGAACAGCAAGGAGCGGCAGACACCGTTAGTAGGCCCAACCAAACAAGTAGACCAAATGCAGTTTAATATTTGATATAGGCTGAAAGCCTGAAAATTGAAGCTCAGCTTTTTTCAGTGGAGTACAGCTGTATTGAGTGGCACAGACAGACACATGTAGTAGGCCTAAAATAAAAAAGTAGGCTCAATGCAGTTTAAAATAGGTTACAGGGGTACACAGGCAGCAATGGTTTGGTCAGCCGAGGACGATTGTAAGGAGTGGCGCAGACAGACTTAGAAGGCCTAAAATAAGAAAGTAGGCTCTATGCAGTTTAAAATAGGTTACAGGGGTACACAGGCAGCATTGGTTTGGTCAGCGGAGGACGATTGTAAGGAGTGGCGCAGACAGACTTAGAAGGCCTAAAATAAAAAAGTTGGCTCTATGCAGTTCAAAACAGGTAACAGGAGTAAACTGGCGGCATAGGTTTGTTCAGTGGAGGACAACTGTAAGGAGTGGATGACACAGTTAGTAGGGCAAAACAATAAAGTGAGGTAAATGTCTGCCAAACAAATTTTCATAAATAAACAGGTGGCATAGCTAGGTACAGGGGTGGACTCCTCTGCTGAGTAGCAGACAGTGGTAGTTTGTGCAAAGTATTAACTGGTCTAAATGGAGGCCAGGGCCCCTGTATATTTTTACTATCATCTATCATTTCAACACATTTTTATTGGCAGTGCCATTGAAGGATTTAACAGAACAGACTACACATTGGTGGAGCCGGGAGAGGTAAGTTTTGCAAGTGGTAGAGCGCTGTTCGAGCTGGGGAGGGACACTCTCTCGTGGGCGGTGGTACTGGCCCAGGGCCCCTCATATTACGACGGTGTGTCCGATGTTGGTTGTGCACCACCACCATCAGAGACACTTCATTGTACTATGAGGGATCCTGTGCCAGTGCCGTCGCTCAAGAGTGGGCACACCCACCTGTCCAGGCAAACGGCACTCGCACGGGTGCTTGCGCTAGGTGGTGACCACGGCCCTGAGGGAGGAGTCAGCCCATTTATGGAGGTAAAAAAATGGCTTATGGTGGACATTCAGCAGTTGCAAATGGAGGAATTGGAGCAGTCAGTAAGAGGAGGCCAAAAGCAAGACATTTTTCAGGCAAGCTACGTGTCAGCAGGGGAAGGTGGGGCAAAATAATTAGAAATCCATGATTGGTTCATTTTAATGAAGGTTAGATCATCAAAATTTTGGGTAGCCAGACGAGTCCTTTTTTTGGTCAGTATTGAACCAGCAGCACTGAAGACTCTTTCTGATAGCACACTAGCAGCTGGGCAAGCGAGCTCCTGTAATGAATATTCTGCCAATTCAGGCCAGGTGTCTATTTTAGATGCCCAGTAATCAAAGGGGAATGACCTGTGAGGGAGAACATCGATAAGGGAGGAAAAATAATTTGTAACCATACTGGAGAAATGTTGTCTCCTGTCACTTTGAATTGATGCATGAGTACCTGTCGTGTCTGCGGTCATTGCTAAATCACTCCACAACCTGGTCATAAAACCCCTCTGTCCAATGCCACTTCTGATTTGTGCACCTCTAACACCTCTGCCATGTTGCCCCCTGCAGCTTGTGTGAGAAACATCACCGCCGCTGTGTGCTGGGAATGCCTGAACCAAACGGTCTACAAGAGTTGCTTGTTTGGTAGCCAATATTTGCTCAAGGTTCTCATGTGGCATGATATTTTGCAGTTTCCCTTTATAGCGTGGATCCAGGAGGCAGGCCAACCAGTAATCGTCATCGGTCATCATTTTGAAAATGCGGGGGTCCCTTTTTAGGATACGCAAGGCATAATCAGCCATGTGGGCCAATGTTCCAGGTGTCAATTCACTGCTTGTGCTGGATTGAGGAGCACTTTCTGGCAAATCAACATCACTTGCCTCCCGCAAAAACCTTGTACCTGACCTTGCAACGCCACCAGTTTCTATTGCCCCCTGAGAAGCTTCCTCCTCCCATAAATATTCATCCCATCATCCTCCTCCTCCTCCTCTTCGTCCACCACCTCGTCCAGGAGAGTTCCCTGAGCAGACAATGGCTGACTGTCATCAAGGCTTCCCTCCTCCTCGGATGCAAACGCCTGCTCTTTAATGTGCATCAAACTTTGCATCAGCAGACGCATTAGTGGGATGCTCATGCTTATGATGGCATTGTCTGCACTTACCAGCCATGTGCATTGCTCAAAACACTTGACAGAGGTCTTGTAGCTTCGACCACTGCACACCTGACAACTCCATGTCTGCCATTCAACTGCCTGCCTGTGTATGTGTATCCTCCCACAAATACATTACAGCACGCCTCTGTTCGCACAGCCTCTGAAGCATGTGCAGTGTGGAGTTCCACCTTGTTGCAACATCGATTATTAGGCGGTGCTGGGGAAGCTTCAACGATCGCCGATGGTTCTGCATATGGCTGGAGTGTACGGGCGACCAGCGGATGTGTGAGCAAAGTCTTTGCACCTTCAGGAGCAGGGCTGGTAACCCCGGATAACTTTTCAGGAAGCACTTCACCACCAGGTTCAAGGTGTGAGCCAGGCAAGTTATGTGTTTCAGTTCTGAAACAGCTATGGCAGCCATAAAATTCCTTCCGTTATCACTGACTACCATGACTGCCTCAAGATGTACACTGCCCAGCCAGGACTGAGTTTCTTGCTGCAATAACTCGGCCACAACTTCCGCGGTGTGTCTGTTGACGCCCAAACACTTCATTTCCAACACAGCCTGCTGACGCTTACCACTAGCTGTTCCATAATGGGACACCTCGTGTACAACACTAGCAACGGCGGATGGAGTGGTCATGCGACTGCACTCTGTTGACGAGCTTTCGCTTCTGCTGGAGGAGGAGGAGGAGGGGTGGCGAACGCCTACAGCCAACTGTTTCCTAGACCATGGGCTAGGCAGAACTGTCCCACTATGGCTGTCCCCTGTGGACCCTGCATCCACCACATTAACCCAGTGTGCCATGATGGACACGTAACATCCCTGGCCATGCCTACTGGTCCATGCATCTGTTGTGCGGTGCACCTTTCTACTGACTGATTGCCTGAGTGCATGAACAATGCGGTCTTTGACATGCTGGTGGAGGGCTGGGTTGGCTTTTCTTGCAAAGAAGTGTCGACTGGGTAGGTCATAGCGTGGTACTGCGTAGGCCATCAGGGCTTTGAAAGCTTCGCTTTCAACCAACCGGTAGGGCATCATCTCTAACGAGATTAGTCTAGCAATGTGGGCGTTCAAACCCTGTGTACGCGGATGTGAGGATGAGTACTTCCTTTTCCTAACGTGAGTCTCTTGTAGGGTGAGCTGGACTGGAGAGCTGCATATGGTGGAACTAGCGGTGGTGGTGGTGGACATGGCAGATTGAGAGAGGGTTGGTGATGGTATTCTTGATGTTGGCCTACATACAGTGTTTCCTACCAAGAACCTGGTGATTCCCTGACTGCTTTGGCCTTGCGACGATACTTCCGCATTTGCTGCAGGTGGTGTCCTAAATGGTGGGCTTACAGTGAGGGAAGCAATGTAGCGTTGCTGACTACCTTCATTCTGAGCAGGTGCACCAACGGTACGGGACGTTTTGTAGTTAGTCCAGGCTTGCAAGTGCATGCTGGTTAAATGTCTACGCATGCACATTGTATTTCAATTTTTGACATTCTGCCCTCTGCTAAAGGTCTTTGAGCATTTCTTACAGATAACTTTGCACTGATCATTCGGATCTTGGTTAAAAATTGCCACATTGCACTCTTCCTTCTATCGAATACCTTTTCAGGCATTGCACGCTGTCCTACTTTCACCGGATGGCCACGCTGTCCTAAAACTGTTTTTTTTTTTGACACACGTTTTTGGCCTGATACGGGCCTGCCAGATGAAAGCTGTTGCAATGTTGGTGCCTGCTGCGGATCATCCTCCTCCGCTTCTGAGCTACTGCCCTGTTTCCCCAATGGCTGCCAATCTGGGTCAACAACTGGGTCATCTATCACCTCCTCTTCAATGTCCTGTGCACCTTCCTCTGTGTCACTGTGTAAGGTGCTATAGCGTTCGGGACGGGGCACCATAGTCTCATCAGGGTCAGGTTCTGGCTGAGTACACTGCGAGGGCAATGTAGTGATCTGAGTCAATGGAACAGCATAATAATCTAGCTGTGGCTGTGCATCTGTGCACTCCATGTCCGATTCATCTTGTAAAGGGCTGTGAACTATTTCCCTTTCTAACCCTGGCACGGTATGTGTAAAGAGCTCCAAGGAGTAAACTGTAGTTTCGCCTGCCGCATCCTTCACTTTTGCTTTGGGTGAAGGACACAAGGAAGCAACTTGTTCCTGACCGTGAGCATCCACTGACGACTCGCTGCTTTTAAATTTGGAACTTTCAGAAGAGGAGGCGAAAGAGCTAGAGGCTGAGTCAGCAAGGAAAGCCAAAACTTTTTCCTGCTGCTCCAGCTTTAAAAGCGGTTTTCCTACTCCCAGAAAAGGGAGCCTTCGAGGCATTGTGTAGCCAGACGATGACGCTGGCTCAACAACTCGAGCCTTAGGTGCTATTTTGCTTTTCCCACTACCACCAGATGCTCTACCACCATCACCACCACCACCATCATTAACAGCTGGCAATGACCGCCCACGGCCTCTTCCACCAGACTTCTTCATTCTTGGGAAAATGTAACCAAACTAACAACCGTTATATGGTACTGTAAAACAAGGTAGAAGATGTATGTAAACTTGTTGAGAATTTAAATCTCCATTTTTATGTGTGGGAGACTACTGCAAAAATCAGGCCCACTGTATTACACTACACAGTGTACGTGGCAGAAAGGGGCTGGCAGATATACGACAAACAGAACTGAGGCAGATGCACTTAGCGGCAATTTAAATCTCCCTTTTTACGTGTGGGAGACTACTGCAAAAAACAGGCCCACTGTATTACACTACACAGTGTACGTGGCAGAAAGGGGCTGGCAGATATATATAAAAAAAGGGTCTGTACTACAATAACAATCTCCCTACAATGATCTCAGGACAAGTATGGCAGCAACAAAAAGGACTGCTGCACACAAAAGTGTGGACAAATAAACAATAGAACTGTGCAGAAAGGAGCAACAGGATTTTAGCTTTTAAAAAAGCAGTTGGTTTGCACAGCGGCGTACAAACAGCAATGCAGCTATCAGGGAGCCTTATAAGCTACAGAGCTGATGCACAGAAATCTAGCCTCCACTGTCCCTGCAAAGAAAAGGTGGTGTTGGACAGTGGAAATCGCTACAGCACAAGCGGTTTGGGGGTTAATCTTTCCTCCCTAACAATATCCCTGCTTCTGACAAAGCTGCAGCAACCTCTCCCTATGCTAAGATCGGCAGAAGTAAGATGGCGGTCGGCATGCATGCCCCTTTATAGCCCCTGTGACACCGCAGAAAGCAAGCCAATCACTGTCATGCCCTTCTTTAAGATGGTGGGGACCGAGACCTATGTCATCACGCTGCCCACACTCTGCGTCCTCCTTCATTGGCTGAGAAATGGCGCTGAAAGCGTCATACGAAACGCGACTTTGGAGCGAAGATCGCCGACAGCATGGCCGATCCCACAATGGGATCGGGTCGGGTTTCACGAAACCCAACTTTGCTGAAAGTCGGCGATTTTTGAATTTGTCCGATCCGTTTCGCTCAACCCTAATTATGAGTTCTCTGTGGTATAAGTCAATGGGCAGATGAGGTTAGGTGGTTGCTTTACACTGACACACCCATATTATAATTTTTTAAGCCCTTTTGGCTTTTTAAATGTAAAAATAATTAAATATTTCTTGAAGTGTTTTCCCTTGCTACAATAAAAGTTATATTATATGGTGATCTCAACGTTTTGCATACATCTCTTTCTCTTTAACTGTATGGAGGCAGGCAGAGGACATGAGGAAACTTCATACAAGCAGGTAGAGGGCAGGAAACCCCAGGCAGGTGAAGGACATTAGGAAACCACAGGTAGAATACAGGAAACTACAGGTAGGTGAAGTACACCAGGAAACTGCAGGCAATCAGGTGGAGTGCAGGAAACTGCAGGCAGGCGGAGGACCTCAGGAAATTGTAGGCAAGCAGTTGGAGTGCAGAAAACTGCAGGACATTAGCAGATAACACTACAGACTAATGGGAAAGTCAGTAACCAAGGAAACCACATAAAGCCAGGAAGACATCTTGGAAACTGCAATCAAACAAAGAATAGGTTCAGAAATCCGATAGCTGACAGAACTCCGGAGTCACTAGAAGACACAGACAAGTAGGAAGAGGCACTAGAAGCCGCTGGTCTATAGGAGATGTCCTGTAGCCCACAGTAATGTTGGTGTGCATATACAACTGCAAGTCTAGTCTGAGGTTCAATACCAGTAAGTCCTTAAATAGGCTACCTGAAAAGCCAGACATGGAGCACAAATAAGTTCAACGGACCGGAGCAGATTGTCACGATCCATGTTTGGATCGGTGGCAGATCTGGTTTCCCTGATTTAAACCTTTTTTCCTTTCTGGTCATTGGGGGTTAATGCAGTTTTCTCCCCCCCGGTGGCCGCTGGTGTTATTGCATTGCTGCTGGGTCAGCTGATGTTTGTGACCACTCCCACCATCCTTTATAAGGTCACCTGGTGCATAAGCTGACTGTTGGTTATACAGGTCCTTTCAGGAGACCAACCTTGCAGTAGCAGCTCCCTGGTGTAAGCCAAGTCTGGTGTATGGAGCTCAGTTGCTGTACTATCTGTGTTGTGGAGTCTGCAGCGGCGTGCACAAGCTAAGTTCTGAGTTTTTGTTACTTTGTAGTTTGTGCATTCACCTTTTGGTATCGTGTTCCCCTCACTCTCATATTGTTTATTTGCTTTGAAGTGCTGTTTACACTGTTCACCTCCTGGAGTGGGGGTTGGGGGTTTAGTTCAGGGTTAAACAGGAGACAGGGACAGGTCGGTGACTTGGGCCTCCCAACCTTCAAGGGTACCCCCAAGTTAAGGAAAGACAGGGCTTCCCCTAGCCTGAGGGGCAGTTCAGGGACCCAGATTCCTCATCTCCTGTCTTCCTATTTCTGCCCCGTGACATTATAACCAACCATTCCTTTTTTTTTTTCTGGTGAGCCATGGCCCAAATGCAGGCCTTTGCCCAATTGCTACAGACTCTCACCGAGGAGTGTAAGGTGCTGCGTGGTGAGGTGGTGCAGCTGCTGCAGCAATTGTTGTGGTTTTGGGCCTCGGCTCAGGTACAGGCTCAACCAGTACCCAAGATATCTCTCCCAGACAGGTTCTCTGGAGGGAGAGATACATTTTTGGTTTTTAAGGAAGCCTGCAAGTTGTACTTCAGGCTCCGCCCTCGTTCATCAGGGAGTGAGGAACAACAGGTGGGAATCATCGTTTCCCTCCTTAAGGGTGATCCCCAATCCTGGGCCTTCTCCCTGCCGACCGGTTCACCATCCCTACAGTCGGTGGACGAGTTTTTTACGGCTCTGGCTCTGGTGTATGGTGATCCAGATGGCGTCTCCCTGGCGGAATCCCGACTCCGTAAGATCAAGCAAGGGGGTCGGCCGGCTGAGGAGTACTGTTCAGAGTTCAGGTGGTGGGCCACTGACACACAGTGGAATGACCCTGCCCTTAGAAGCCATTTTGTGCAGGGTCTGTTCCCTAGGTTTCAAGATACTCTGGTGCAGTACGCAGCCCCTAGGTCGTTGGAGGCCGCCATGTCCCTTGCCATCCGGGTGGATAGACGCTTGAGGGAGAGGCATACACCAAATGTGCCCCCTATAGTCCTAGCTAGGGAGGAGGACACACCTGGGCAGGCGGACGAACCCATGCAGGTGGGAGGAGTTGGTTCCCAAACTGGATTGCCTGCGGTTCGCCGTGGAGTGGGGGCATGTTTCTACTGTGGGCAGATAGGTCATTTTATCAATGTCTGCCCAGCGCGTGCCAAAGTACCTGCACCATATAAAGATCCACGTCCTCCTGGTCGTGTGGAGGGAGGCAACCAGGGTGTGTATATTTCCTCCATTTTTTGTCTGTGTACCTTGCCTGCTGAGGTGGTTGTTGGTGGGGTAACTGAGAATATTCCGGTGCTTGTGGACAGTGGAGCAGGAGTCAATTTAGTGGATGCTCATTTTGTCCAGATCCATAGCCTAATGAGTAAGACGCTAGCGAAACCCTTAAGCGTCCAGGCCATTGACTCTGCTCCGCTCAGCCAGGGGAGCATTACACAAGCCGTAGATAATATACATCTGCGTATAGGGGCTTGTCATGAAGAGTCTTTATCATGCTACATCTTGGAGGGCATACCAACTCCCATGGTTTTAGGACTCCCTTGGTTGAAAAGACATAACCCGGTCATAGATTGGCGGTCCAGGGAAGTAGTCAGCTGGGGTCAGTCGTGTAAGGACTGCTGCCCGGGAGCTACGATCTCTGCCGTTCTTCTAAAACCTACCCCTTACCTTTCAGTGGGTGCAGCAGAGGTGTTGCCAGGGACTAGGGGCAAGACTTTACCCTCACTACAGGTTAACCTGGTGGGTCAGAGACCTCTTAGGAGGAGGGGTGAGATATGGGTGGTGGTTCCACCGGAGCATTGTGGGTTGTGAGTGTAGTGACACAGGGGGATGCCTCTGTTATCAATTCCTCAAAGAATTCTCCATTCTGTGGCAAACGTTTGCATGGAAATAAACGTTCAGGTCCGGACCTGTGTGTGAATGAGTACGTATGGGTGTCTACTAGTGTTGAGCATTCCGATACCGCAAGTATCGGGTATCGGCCGATACTTGCGGTATCGGAATTCCGATACCGAGTTCCGATACTTTTGTGGTATCGGGAATCGGTATTGGATCCATATTAATGTGTAAAATAAAGAATTAAAATAAAAAATATTGATATACTCACCTCTCCGGAGGCCCCTGCAACTTACCGCTGTTAACCGGCAGCCTTCTTTGCTTAAAATGAGCGCGTTTAGGGCCTTCCATGATGTCACGGCTTCTGATTGGTCGCGTGCCGCTCATGTGACTGCCACGCGATCAATCACAAGCCGCGACGTCATTCTCAGGTCCTAAATTCCTAATTCTAATTCATGGAAGGCCCTAAACGCGCTCATTTTAAGCAAAGAAGGCTGCCGGTTAACAGTGGTAAGGTGCAGGGGCCTCCGGAGAGGTGAGTATATCAATATTTTTTATTTTAATTCTTTATTTTACACATTAATATGGATCCCAGGGCCTGAAGGAGAGTTTCCTCTTCTTCAGACCCTGGGAACCATCAGGATACCTTCCAATACTTGGTGTCCCATTGACTTGTATTGGTATCGGGTATCGGTATCGGTGATATCCGATACTTTTCGGGAATCGGCCGATACTATCCGATACCGATACTTTCAAGTATCGGACGGTATCGCTCAACACTAGTATCTACCAAAAACATCAGGTGGAAGTGTGCAACTGGGACCTGGAACTCCAGGGTGATTGGGCCATATTGGATGTCGGCCATTCTCAGCCCGGGGACTTTTCAGTTGGAGTTACCCCAGTCATGCATGTACACAACTCATTCCCCAGGTCGGCGCTCTGGAGATTTGTGGCTCCTCCGGAGCCTACGTTGCTGGCATTTTCATCAGGTCGCGTTTGCCATAAACCTGAGAGTCGGGTGCCTGACGAGGTGAACTCTGGTGGATCGAGGCATCCTCACCGTAGGTAGGTCTGGTGAGGTCTCATGTTGAGTGTCCAGAGGCCACTCATTGAAAGGGGGTACTGTCACTATCCATGTTTGGATCGGTGGCAGATCTGGTTTCCCTCTGATTTAAACCTTTTTTCCTTTCTGGTCATTGGGGGTTAATGCAGTTTTTTCCCTCCCCCGGTGGCCGCTGGTGTTGTTGCATTGCTGCTGGGTCAGCTGATGTTTGTGACCACTCCCACCATCCTTTATAAGGTCACCTGGTGCATCAGCTGACTGTTGGTTATACAGGTCCTTTCAGGAGACCAACCTTGCAGTAGCAGCTCCCTGATGTCAGCCAAGTCTGGTGTATGGAGCTCAGTTGCTGTACTATCTGTGTTGTAGTGTCTGCAGCGGCGTGCACAAGCTAAGTTCTGAGTTTTTGTTACTTTGTAGTTTGTGCATTCACCTTTTGGTATCGTGTTCCCCTCACTCTCATATTGTTTATTTGCTTTGTGGTGCTGTTTACACTGTTCACCTCCTGGGGTGGGGGTTGGGGGTTTAGTTCAGGGTTACACAGGAGACAGGGACAGGTCGGTGACTTGGGCCTCCCTACCTTCAAGGGTACCCCCAAGTTAAGGAAAGACAGGGCTTCCCCTAGCCTGAGGGGCAGTTCAGGGACCCAGATTCCTCATCTCCTGTCTTCCTATTTCTGCCCCGTGACACAGATGGAGCAGAGCCGATTCCAGGGACAAGTGAGCAACATCTAATCTGGGACTTCCAGCCAGGAGTAGGCAATGGAGCATGCGTACTGAACTCCAAGGCCTGCTCAAGACCTAGAGTGAATACTGAACTGAAGATGCCATAGGACAAAGGCACTGAGGACCGTACAGTAGACAGGAAGAAGCAGAGGCAGCTGGAGAAGTGAGCAAAAGGTGAGTATGTATTTTTTTTCATGTAACTTACTCTCCAGCAAAATGGTGGCAGCAGCTACATAATTTAAAAAATTGTGTATTCTACAGAATGCAGATTTTAGTAAAATTTGAGTAGAATTCAATTAAACTTAAATAAATTTACCCATATCTACTGCCTTTTGTCCAAACAGTAGTTTCTGACCAGATGTGAGGTATTGTTGGAATCGGGAGAAATTACCATATATACTCAAGTATAAGCTGAAACCCCTAATTTTGCCACAAAAAAACTGGAAAAACTTAATGACTCGAGTATAAGCCTAGGGTGGGAAATGCAGCAGCTACTGGTAAATTTAAAAAATAAAAATAGATACCAATAAAAGTAAAATGAATTGAGACATCAAAAGGTTAATTGTTTTTGAATATCCATATTTATTCAGGAGCCCCATAAGATGCTCTATACAAAATATGCCCCATATAATGCTCCATACAAAATACACCCCATATAAGGCTCCATACTGTTCATGATGGGCCCCATATAATGCTCAATACAAAATACACCCCATGTAATGCTCCATAAAGTTTATGATGGGCCCCATACAAAAATATGCCCCATATAATGCTGCACAAAGGTTGATTATGGCCCCATAAGATTCTCCATAGAAACACTTGCCCCATACAATGCTGCATAAAAGTTGATTATGGCCCCATAAGATGCTCCATAGAAACATTTGCCCCATACAATGCTGCATAAAGGTTGATTATGGCCCCATAAGATGCTCCATAGAAACATTTGCCCCATATAATGCTGCACAAAAGTTGATTATGGCCCCATAAGATGCTTTATAGAAACATTTGCCCCATATAATGCTGCATAAATGTTGACTATGGCCCCATAAGATGCTCCATTGAAACATTTGCCCCATACGATGCTGCATAAAGGTTGATTATGGCCCCATAAGATGCTCCATAGAAACATTTGCCCCATACAATGCTGCACAAAGATTGATTATGGCCCCATAAGATGCTCCATAGAAACATTTGCCCCATATGCTGCTGCGATTTTAAAAAAAATGACATACTCACCTCTTGTCCTGAGCAGGCGGGACACTTGCGATATTCACCTGTCCCCGTTCCACCGTCACGCGCCACTCTGTCTTCCGGGTCTCTGCAGTGACTGTTCAGTCAGAGGGCACACACTAACCATGTCATCGCACCCTCTGACCTGAACGTCACAGCCAGATGACGTGGAAAACGGACTGGCGGGCGGCGGTGGAACGGGGACAGGTGAATATCGCAATGCTCACCCTCCCCCGCCATACTCACCCTCCTGGTGTGGTCTGCACGTACCTGCTTCTCTGATGCGATAGTCTCTCTGGCGCCGGGAGCTTGTTCCTGCTTTCAGCGGTCACTGGTACCGCTCATTAAAGTAATGAATATGCACTCCACCCCAATGGGAGTGGAGTTGCATCCATATTCATTACTTTAATGAGCTATACCACGTGACCGCTGAACACAGGAAGAGCTGCCGGAGCCCGGAGACCATCGGAGAAGCAGGGACCATGCCGGGAGCAGTTGAGTATGATGTGACAGAGAGGCGAACTGGGGGAGAGGGGAGACAGACCGGTAGGGGTGACGGGAGACAGACCGGTGGGGGTGACTTGAGTATAAGCCGAGAGGGGCACTTTCAGCCTAAAAGAATGGGCTGAAAATCTCAGCTTATACTTGAGTATATATGGTATGTAATAAAATGCATTTTTTTCCTATTACCAATTGTAAAAATGAAAAATTTGGAGCCAAAGCAACCTTTAAGTAAAATAAATTAAATTTGTATTTTGTTCTTTCTACTTGCTTAAATTCCAGTAAAGAACCTGAATTAGGCTTTGATAGAAGCAGTTATTAAATTGGGGTCACTTTTGGAGGTTTTCAATGTGCTTCAAAATATATCATATTAAAATATTATACCAAGCAGCAACTACAAATAAAAGCAATATTTTAAAGTATCTTACCATGGTATACCTCCAGAGGAGGCAGGCCAAATAGTTGCTATCAAGCCTTGAGTTGGGGACAAGTGGGCCAATTGGAACATGATCTAGAAAAAGATTACAGTGCAAGATTTATTACAACCAGGTCATGAAGGAAGCTGTGATAGATTTATTACAGCTGTAATTCCTGAGATAAGAATTTCACACCAATCAAAGCTGTGCTTACAATACTCCTGCAATTCCCTGCTTCTGTTTTGATATATGAGAGAGCCTGGTGAGAGAACAGTTTACGTTCTAAAAACTATCCCCTGTATGAAAAGACACATGCGCACACACACACACACACTCGCACGCACGCACGCACGCACGCACACACACACTATGGTGCATTTCATGTTTTGTGCAGGTTTTTTGTAATCTTGGCTTATGGAACACAAACAAACACAAACAAATGGGCAGAAACATAAGTAGGTTAAGCTAGCCAATAAGTAGAGAGACACTATGGATATTAGCCAACCAAGACTTCTGAAATTTCTGGTCAACCCTTTATTTTTAGCATCTTTCAAGCATGAAATATACAGTATATGAAAAGCAATAAAGAAGCCCACCTCCCATCACAGCTTTTATCCTCTTAATATATTGCAATCATAATATTACATAGCACTGTGTACTTACAATTGCTCATTTTCCCTTCTACCGAGTTAAGTGTTCTTTTTTCTCTGCACTTTGTAGAAACAGAAAGTCTCTTATCCCTGCAGTTATCAATCCCCTCTTTAACCCCTTCACCCCCGGAGCTTTTTCCGTTTTTTCATTTTCGTTTTTCGCTCCCCTCCTTCCCAGAGCCATAACTTTTTTATTTTTCAATCAATTTGGCCACGTGAGGGCTTATTTTTTGCGGGACGAGTTGTACTTTTGAATGACAACATTGGTTTTACCATGTCGTGTACTAGAAAACAGGAAAAAAATTCCAAGTGCAGTGAAATTGCAAAAAAAGTGCAATCCCACACTTGTTTTTTGCTTGGCTATTTTGCTAGGTTCACTAAATGCTAACACTGACCTGCCATTATGATTCTCCAGGTCAGTACGAGTTCATAGACACCTAACATGACTAGGTTATTTTTCATCTAAGTGGTGAAAAAAAATTCCAAACTTTGCAAAAAAAAAAAATTGCGCCATTTTCCGATACTCGTAGCGTCTCCATTTTTCGTGATCTGGGGTCAGGTGAGGGCTTATTTTTTGCGTGCCGAGCTGGCGTTTTTAATGATAGCATTTTGGTGCAGATACGTTCTTTTGATCGCCCGTTATTGCATTTTATTTATTTTATTTATTTATTTTATTTATTTTATTGCATGTGTCTTTTCATACAGGGGATAGTTTTTAGAACGTAAACTGTTCTCTCACCAGGCTCTCTCATATATCAATATGCAATATATCGATGAGGTTAATGCTTTTTTTTATTGATAGATCGGGCAATTCTGAACGTGGCGATACCAAATATGTGTAGGTTTGATTTTTTTTTTATTGATTTATTTTGATTGGGGCGAAAGGGGGGTGATTTAAACTTTTATATTTTTTTTATTTTTTTCACATTTTTTTTACTTTTTTTTTCACTTTTGCCATGCTTCTATAGCCTCCATGGGGGGCTAGAAGCAGGCACAACCCGATCGGCTCTATGTAGCAGTGATCATAAGATCGCTGCTACACAGCAGAATTGCAGGTGTGCTGTGAGCGCCGACCACAGGGTGGCGCTCACAGCTACCGAGGATCAGTAACCACAGAGGTCTCAAGGACCTCTATGGTTACCATTCTAAAGCATCGCCGACCTCCGATCATGTGACGGGGGTCGGCGATGACGTCATTTCCGGCCGCCCGGCCTGATGCGGTAGTTAAATGCCGCTGTCTTCGTTTGACAGTGGCATTTAACTAGTTAATGGGCACGGGCGGATTGCGATTCCGCTCGCGCTCATTGCGCACACATGTCAGCTGTACAAAACAGCTGACATGTCGTGGCTTTAAGGTGGGCTCGCCGCCGGAGCCCACCTTAAAGCGGGGGTTTTGCCAGCTGACGTACTATTCCGTCAGCTGGCAGAAAGGGGTTAATTTCTGACCCAGCTGCTCCCTCCCCCTGTCAGGGACTTTTGTAAAACTCATGAGTCATGTAGGAAAATTGGCCTCCTGTTTCTACATAGAGCTTAGAAGGATTCAGTTACTGTAGTCAGTTTTTAATCACGTGATGTCAAAGACCTAATAAAAAAGACGAATTAGTTGGGTAGAAAGGCAAAATGAGCATTTGTAAGTATACAGTGCTATAAAACATGATGATTGTTAGGCTGCCGTCACACTAGCAGTATTTGGTCAGTATTTTACATCAGTATTTGTAAGCCAAAACCAGGAGTGGGTGATAAATGCAGAAGTGGTGCATATGTTTCTATTATACTTTTCCTCTAATTGTTCCACTCCTGGTTTTGGCTTACAGATACTGATGTAAAATACTGACCAAATACTGCTAGTGTGACGGCAGCCTAATATATTAAGACATTGAAAAATTTGCTGGGAGGAGGACTTACATGGAGCGAGATCAAACTCTGAGCTTCAACCATACCTGGCAGGTGTCAGCTTATGAACTTTATTTTTGGGGGGGAGATGTGGAGGGCAAATGTGCTCTCTTGCAATAAGTCTCCACAATTTCTATGTATGCCATGTACTGTCCTAGCTAAAGTAACCCTTATATAACTCTGTATATCTAGGAAGTTGTACAGAGCTGTCATAGGACACTCATACTGGACATGACGTTTTACTATATATCTGTGTTACATTAAAGGGTTTGGCCACTACTAGGACAACCCCTTCTTGATCTAAATGTTTGACGCCAATAAATTTAAAAAGCTTACACTCACCTCCTGTGCCAGAGCTATTCCAGTGGTGTCGGCACTTGTGTTCTCGGTGCTGTCTTGCAGTTGTTGTGACACGTGAGCCATGTGCCCAATCAGCGCTGAGATCACTGTTTCCGCCTTCATACAGTTAAGTAATTAACAGGAAATGAGAAAGCAGCTGCAGCCCTCACTTCCTGTTAATTACTTAACCGTACAAAGGATGAAGACAGTGATGCCACCACTGATTGGGCACATAGCTCCCGTGTCACAAAAACAGCACAAGAGCACCGGTAAAGCAAGTGCTGACACCACTGGATTGGTGCCGGCAAGGGAGGAGAGTATAAGCTTTTTTATTTTATTGGGGCCAAGCGAGGTGTATGAGAATAGCTTGTCCAAATAGTGGACAACTTCTTTAAGAAAAATGTAAAATTTGTTACATTTAATCCTGAAATAATCCAACAGAATAAAGATTGTGTGTTCTAGGATAATGTAAGATTACATATTCAAGGCAGTGCCCCATATGACGAACCCTGTGGTCCCCATTACTCCCTGTGAAACTACACAGCTTTGTATGGCAGAATAACTTAAAAGAAATTTCAATAAAAGGAAGGTATTTTATATTTACAATAATTATTTGCATATGTTTTACTATTTGCATTTATAGGGACCGAAATACTTAAATGTGAATATCTTTCTCCAAGACAATGACGTGTTTTTTTTTTTTGTTTTATTCCAGGAAGAGTGTTCTCTGGCTTACATATATTGTGTACATATAAATTGTACGGTAACATATATTGTACCTGAAAAGTTCTGCCAGAGAACGTTTCTTCCAGTAAGTTCAATGTGCTGACAGACATTACTATAAGTTGTCACCAGCAAGTTGTTACCTATTACCAAGACTTATCCACTCATGTTCATGTGTTAAATGAGCACTGTTTGGACTTGTCTATAAGTGACCCGAAATTACTTAGAGATGAACTTAGGTGTAAAATATGTCAAAGAATTTCTTGCTTTTAAATTTAACCCCTTTACCCTCGAGGGTGTTTTGAACGTTAATGAAAAGATCAATTTTTACAATTCTTACTACTGTCTCTTATGAGGTAATAACTCTGGAATTAGTGATTCTAAATCTGTTTTTTTGTGACATATTGTACTTCATGATAGTGGTAACATGTATTTGCTATAACTTGCGTTTATTTGTGAAAAAAACTGAATTTGGCGAAAATTTATAAAATTTAATAATTTTCTAACTTTGAATTTTCATGCTCTTAAATCACAGCGATATGTCACACAAAATACTTACCGGTAATAAGTAACATTTTCCACATGTCTGCTTTACATCAGCACAAATTTGTAACCACATTTTTTTGTTAGGAAGTTAAAAGGGTTAAAAGTTGACCAGCGATTTCTCATTTTTGCAACACCATTTTTTTTAGGGAGCACATCACATTTGAAGTCACTTTGAGGGGTCTATATGATAGAAAATACCTTATACCTGCATCTATGAAGGTGCTCAAAACCACATGCAAGAAGTTTATTAACCCTTCAGGAATTTTTGGAATATGGAAAAAAAATGAACATTTATCTTAACGCCGATGAAAACCACTGTTTGGGCGCACAGCAGGGCTTGGAAGGGAAGAAGCTCCATTTGACTTTTTGAATGCATAATTTGCTGCAACAATTAGTGGATTTTTGAATGTCAAATTTCCTGGAATCATTAGCGCAAGTCATGTCCCATTTGGAGAGCCCCTGATGTGCCTAAACAGTGGAAACATCCCACAAGTGACCCCATTTTGGAAACTAGACCCCTCAAGGAACTTATCTAGATGTGTAGTGATATCTTTGAATGCAAAATTTTCTGCAACAATTAGCAGACACCATGTCGCATTTGGAGAGCCTCTCATGTGCCTAAACAGTGAAAATCCCCCACAAGTGACACCATTTTGGAAACTAGCACATTGAACCCTCAGGTGCTTCACAGAAGTTTATAATGTTGAACCGTAAAAATAAAAAAAAATTAATTTTTCCCACAAATATATTTTTAGCACAAAATATTGCGTTTTTTTATAATGGTAACAGGAAAAAGTGCACCGTACAATTTGCTGTGCAATTTCTCCTGAATATGCCGATACCCCATAAGAGGAAGAAAACTACTGTTTGGAAGCACGGTAGAGCTAAGAAGGGAAAGAGCATCATTTGACTTTTTGAATGTAAAATTTCCTGGAATCATTAGCGGACGTCATGTCCCATTTGGAGAGCCCCTGATGTGGCTAAACAGGGGAAACACCCTACAAGTTACCCCATTTTGGAAACTAGACCCCTCAAGGAATGTATTTAAATGCATGGTAAGCACCTTGAACCCCCTGGTGCTTCACAGAAATGTAAAAGTAACCGGGAAGTATTTTTCAGCACAGCGCAAAGCTCAGAAGGTTAGGAGAGCCAGATTTCTCTGTTATGGTTTGCCGGTACCATGACACACTGGGAGAGCCCATGAGGTGCCAGAACAGCAGAACCCCTCATAAGTGACCCCATTTTACAAACTATACCTCTTAATGAATTCATCTAGGTGTGCAGTGATCATATTGACACCAAGGGTGTGTCACAGAATTTTATACCAGAAAATTATACGAGTTGAGCAGTGAAGAAAAAATAACTACATTTTTGCCATCAAAATTTAGTTTTAGTCCCAGATTTTATTTTTTCACACAAGAAGTGGGTAACAATGGCACCATAATTTGTCCCACAATTTCTACTGAACATGGCAATACCCCATATGTGGCTGTACAGTACTACTTAGCCATACGGAGAGACTCAGGAGGGACGAAGCGCTATTTGCCTCCTGGAGCGCAGATTTTCCTAGAAGAGTTTGCGGACTCCATATGCAGAGCCCCTAATTGCTAGTGGAGTGCTTGCTAGGACTTTGGGTACTCGGAACTGGGCCAGTTCTTAAAGAGATGTGTCACAGTGGCAGTGATCCGGTCTGCAGCCCTGGGCATCCAATAAAATGGGTTAAGTACATGAGAAATAAAGTTTATTGAGTTTGTTCGTGAAGCTACCTGTGGTACTCGGGAATAAAGGTGTTGGCTGCTTGAAGAGACTGCTGGGGCTGATGGCGATGCAGCAGAGTTGGTACAGCTCTCCACAGGCAGAGCTTTATTGCCAGGGCACTTAGGTTGTATGATGGTGGTGTTGGCTGTTGTGGTAGCTGTAGTAGCTGTGGTGCAGAGTAGATGGAGCAGTAAATAAATGTGAGGACACAGCGTGGTGCAGTTTCCAATGCTTTACTCACAACTCTTAGTTACCCCAGCCGAGGTGCCATGTCCTTCAGGTCTGTGGTCCAGCCAGCTCTCAAGCAAATTGGGTACACTTTCAAGAACCCACTTTCTTATGTTCCTTTCTCTGGCCGTCTCCCTACACTGGCTTACACCCTTCTGCCCTGCGACTTCACACATAGTGTCACAATTCAGCAGACTCGGACCTTGTCGGGCGATGTCCTCTGAGTCCCCTTGCTCCTATATGGCTGCCTTTTCAGCAAATATGTGTGGATGTGGCTGTGGCATGTGCAGATACCACTGCCTCTGGTTATCTAGCTGAGTCCTTAGTTTCTCCACTAGTTTTAGGGCCGATCCCTCACTGCAATCTGGTTTCTCCATGTCTGTATACCGGTCCCACAGGTGGATTGCTCACTACCCGTGCCCCTGGAACCCCTTCCTTCAGTTATTTCTGTCGTGCCACTTTCTTTCAGTTCCCTCTCTTTGGGAACCCCTTTAAGTCTGACAGGAGCTGCAGACCCCCACGTCTGCTCAGCTCCACTTCCCTCTCAATCTGTGTCTAGCTGATGTTCCTAACAAGCTCCACCCCTACTCTACCTACCCCACCCACTCCTCCAACATCCTTTCCTATCTAGCCTGAGATGAGACCTTCCTCCCTTAGGGTGCATCCAGGTGCCCTGATTGAATTGTCTGGTGTTGGATGCAGGTGTAGGGTTCTGTTCAGCGCCTCTCCTTACCCGAGAGCGGAATTCCACACCTCTTGGTGAGGTGAATGGACCCTCAGGGGCGCCACACTAGAAGAGCAGAATCCCTCCTCAAGTGACCCCACTTTGGAAATTATACCCCTTTGGGAATTTCTCTACAGGGGTATTGCTGATTTTGACTAAATGGATATTTTCCAGAAACAAGCAGGAATGTATGTTGAAGAGTGAAAATTGCAAACTGCTCCTGTAGTGACCAGTACACTGTAGTGACCAGTATGTTGCAGTCACAAGCACATTATGCCCAGCCCGTGCATCTGGAGGCATGTACCCATACTTTAGGTGGCCTCTTATTGCTTCAGAAATGCCAAACGTGGAACACACAGTACCAAGTTCATTTACTTCCCCGAGAGGTACGGCACGAGTATACGAAGTGCTATACCCTGTTAACATCTCAGGCATAATAGCAAGTGGATTGGGATAGCTCTGCAACTAACAGTGCTAACCGCACACATGAATGAAGCAGATGCTGAGCCAAGAGAGAGAGCACTTTGACGCTAGATACAATACCCTGTCGCTTTCACTGAGAAGTATAGCATAAGGGTTGATCTTGCTCTGTGCCTGAACTGTGCCAATCGTGCACATGGATGAAACAGATGCTAAGCCAAGTGGCTAGTTACCCCAGTCCTGACACTACTGAACCTGTGCCTAAACGCCACCATAAGCATGTAGCAGAATAGAGACTCAGGGGTTGAGCCAAGGGTACGAAATCGCATAAAAGCCTGGTTGCCAACGTGTACAGTATCTGAGAAAAGACATGCACATGCATGGGCGGACGCACACACACACACGCCAAACATAAATGACACTAGCACGCTCACGTGTTCCGCTGAGAGCCTTTTATATGCTAGGCTCCACCCCAAACATTCATGCCCAGTTGGCAGAGACATCACTCATGGGCCAATCGGGAGCTGGCACATCACCAGAGCAGCTGTCTGACAACCAATGAGAAGATGCCACATCACGGACGTGCTCAGTAAGGTGATCTCTGGACTCCAGAGCGCAAGGCTGCGCCTGTATATCACTGGTTACCATAGACTTGGCTGGAGAGACAGTAGTAACCAAATGTATACTATCTGTGCTGAGCAGCAATTGCAGCAGCTCAGGGGTGAACCTAGCCTCTCTGCTGCCTGAGGCGAAAGGAAAAATGGCGCCCCCCCCACACACACACACACAGTCCCTGCCTCACTGCCTGTGCACACACATCCCTCCACCAAACCCGGCAATCGCCGCTCACAGTAGCATACCAGCAGAGGTGTATCTAGGGTTTCTGGCACCAGGGGCAAGAATTCATTTTGGTGCCCCCCCTCCACCAAGGACATATGCGATATGCACACTCAGTCATGTATCCACGAGCTCCTCTCCCTAATGCTCTCAATGTTCAGTGAAAAACTGAGAGAAGCAGAAGAGAAGCTCGTTGTCACAGGACCATGAGTATGAAAATCGCATATGAGTGACGTGTCCATGTGACGACTGGAACCTGCAGAGCTGAATCCTGACATCGCAGCTTCTGAATTCTCACAACTAATACACTGCACACATTTAGGATTCTCCCTGGCCGGTGGACGGTCATGTCAGCACAAGCATGTAATTTGTATACTTCTGACCACATTCCAACTAGACATGCCCGGCCTCACTCAGTTCATTTTCATAGAGTGAGGTCACAAATGTCTAGTCAGCATGTGACAGCATGTATGTAAATCACCAGCACCAGAGAATCCTGACAGCGTGCAGTGCGCACTGTGAGAAGTCAGAAGTCTGCAGTCACAAAGAATGACTGCAGACTCATCACAAACCTGGACATCCCCTTTAATGCTCCTAACATAAATAAAAACATGAGAGTTAGTTAGTATCACAAATAACATTTACATCCAGGTACCTTATAGATGACGTTGTCTCTGGAGTCGTTCTCCTTTTCTTCATCTTGTCCAGACCCCATGATGAGTTTTCTCATCCACAGCCGTCTTTGCAGACTTCCATCTTCTCTGCTCTTTTGCAGAAAGTCTCCACAAGACGCCCTTAAAGATATAAGTGTCATTATAATGCTCCTGTATAATAAATTGCCCCTCACTATATTGTCTGCACAAAATATGACCCCCACACTGTCCCTCTTATTGTACATGCTCTTCACACTGACCTCTCCTTTCTATACACACTGTGTCCCCCCTATAGGGCCTAGTATTTATACTCCATATTTATTCTCCATCCTCCCACCCTATGTGCATGGCTCCCCCATCCTCCCACCCTGTGTGCGTGGCTCCCCCATCCTCCTCCACTGCGTGCGTGGCTCCCCCATCCTCCTCCCCTGTGTGCGTGGCTCCCCCATCCTCCTCAGGCACTTGACCCCTGAGTTTAAAAAAAACCAAAAAAACCTAGCAGCGCAAATCCAGTTACAGAATCTGCCGCCCCCTCTCTTCTGCTGCCTGAGCCAAAGAGCTCAAGTTGCCTCATGGTAGCAGCGTCACTGCAGCAGCTGGACTTGAATCGGAAACCACAGAATCAGATAATGCTTGGGATCTATCCCACGCAGCAGGAGAATCCTTCGCCTAACACTATAACTTTTTTATTTTTCAGCTGATGAAGCTGTTTGATAGCTTGTTTCTTGCAGGACAGAATGTCATTTTCAGCAGTACCATGCTTATTTATATCCTTCTTTTTTATTGTGTTTTTTTCCACTTTTTGTTAGGTGCTAAGATGAGAAAGCATTGTTTTTTGCATTGTTTTTTATTTTTTTTTATGGTGTTCACTAAGGGGGTTATCAAGTGAGAAATTTTTATAGGTCAGGTCTTTGCAGACACGGTGATACCAAATATGTGTACTTTTATTGCTTTTTTGTTTTTCATTCAAATATTTATTTAGTGTTACAATACATTTTGATTTTTTTATTATTATTATTTTTTAAAATATTTTTACAATTATTTAATTTTTTTTTTACTTTTTCTAACTTCTTTACTTTGTCCCACTACGGGACAATCATTCTTTGCAGGCTGATCGCTTCAACAGCATGGAGATGAAGCAGCACCTCCATGCTGCCAGAAACTGTCAGCTCTGCCCTGACAGACAAACTTGCTCATTATTAGAGATGAGTAGTGTTGAGCGATACCGTCCGATACTTGAAAGTATCGGTATCGGATAGTATCGGCCGATACCCGAAAAGTATCGGATATCGCCGATACCGATACCCGATACCAATACAAGTCAATGGGACACCAAGTATCGGAAGGTATCCTGTATGGTTTCCAGGGTCTGAAGGAGAGGAAACTCTCCTTCAGGCCCTGGGATCCATATTAATGTGTAAAATAAAGAATAAAAATAAAAAATATTGATATACTCACCTGCTGGTTACATCGGTAAGGTCCAGGCTGCGTCGGAGAGGTGAGTATATCAATATTTTTTATTTTTATTCTTTATTTTACACATTAATATCGATCCCGATACCGATTCCCGATATCACAAAAGTATCGGATCTCGGTATCGGAATTCCGATACAGCAAATATTGGCCGATACCCGATACTTGCGGTATCGGAATGCTCAACACTAGAGATGAGCGAATATTTCAATGTTCGGTTTGCATTACGATTGCTGAATTTGCAATATTCCCAATTAATTCGTTGAATATTCGCTGAACATAACCGAGTGCCATTCATGTCGATGGGAGAAAAAAACAACGCATGCAAAACAACTTATAACAGCCCCAAATGCTGCCACAATAAATCAAATGAGGAATAGACACCAGGAAAGTAGGAAAGTGGCATCAATTCACCCACAGTCCAAATTGTAATATGGCACTGCAGAAATCAGCAAGACATGAGGTAATGGGAGCTGGTACAGCATTTACAGCTTTAAATTGAATGTCACAGGAAGACGTAGGCCTCCTTTGCGGGGAGCCCTGATACCAAATGCAACACCTCTACCTACTTTCATGCTCAGCCACACTCAGGTGGCACAAATATCAGTTTTGCAAACTACCATTGTCAGAAAAATTTAAGGATAGTAACACGGGTAGCTTAGTCCAAGGAAGTGGAGGCCAGATGGTTTCCGAGACCTACTGCTACAGGCAACACGCATGAAGGAGACCTAACCAGGAGTGTTCATATTTCCAAAAAATTTTGCCAGACACCACCAAAGTGGCATCAATTCCACCACAGTAGAAATAGTATAATTGGGACCGACAGGTCTTCCACTACACTCAATCCAGCAGATGGACACCCAACCAGGAGTGTTCACATTTAAACAAATGAGGGCCTTACACCACAGAAGTCGCATCAATTTCACCACATTAGAAACAGCATAATTGGGACCGACAGGTCTTCCACTACACCCAATACAGCAGATGGACACCCAACCAGGAGTGTTCACATTTCCAAAAATTATTGGCAGACACCACTAAAGTGGCATCAATTTCACCACAGTATAGATAGTATAATAGGGACTGACAGGTCATCCACTACACCTAATCCAGCAGATGGACACCCAACCTGGAGTTTTTGCATTTTAAAAAATGAAGACCGGACACCACCAAAGTGGAATAACTGTCACGAGAATTGAAACAGTATAATTGGGACCGACACGTCTTCCACTACAACCCAACCCAACCCAACCCAACAGATATAGACCAACCATGACTGTTCACATTTCCACAAATTTGTGTTAACCTCAGCAGCAGCAGGCACAGAAGCCACACTAAAGATATCACAGAGTGCAGTTACGTGACATTAATGCATTACACTAAAAAATGCAATATCACCCAACCTGCACAGTATCCAAATTCTTCGGAAATCCATGACTTGTTCATTTTGATGAAAGTTAGGTGGTCTACACTTTCAGGGGACAGCCAGCTGCTCTTATCTGTCAAGACACCACCAGCAGTGCTGAAGACGCGTTCTGAGAGAATGCTGGCTGCCAGGCACAGTAAAACCTCCAAGGCATGTGAGGCGAGCTCAGGCCACTCATCCATTTTGGAAGACCAAAATGTGAAAGGGTCCAAACCCTCCCTGATGGTATTGATATTCATTTCCAGATACTCCTGCACCATTTTCTCCACTCGTAAAAGCATGTTTCAATACCCCAGCAATCGCAGGTCCCTTTCCAAGGTCGGAAGCATCTGGCAAAATTTGGTATTATAGCGTGGATCTAATAGAGTGGCAAACCAGTAGTCAGCAGTATTCCTAATCATAACTATATGGGGATCATGTTGCTGATAGTACAGCAAGAAGGCACTCATATGTTTGGCTCTACCATGAGGTCCAAGCCCATGCTGTGTTGGTGGCTGGGTAACAATGAGGCTTGTTTCCTCAATCACCTCCTTCCAACCACAAACAACAGAGAGGGGAGAATTGTTCTCTTCATCTGACAGTTGCTCGCCCATCACCTCTTCCATTTGTTCCCCGGATCTTGCACCTTCGATAACAGTTTTCCTGTTATCACCAGCCCCTCTTAATCGCAGTAATCCACCTTCCCTTTGCACCCACCTGTGTGATGACAGTCTGGAACTTAGTGACAATGTTATCCCTTCTGCATCCTCCTCTACTTCTTCCTCTTCTGCTGGGACTGCCATCTCCTCCGGCTGGCTATTCAAAGTCTGCTCCAGCACATAGATGACCAGAATAGTGATGCTGATGATGGTGTCGTCAGTGCTAACCATCTTAGTATCCATTTCGAAACTGTGCAGTAGGGAGCAGAGGTCTTTAATCTGTGCCCACTCTATAAAGGTGATATACGCCACAGTCGTACTACTTTGGCCAAGGATATACAACATGACATACTGTTTCAGAACTCATTGCTGCTGTCACAGTCATTGCAACATGTGCAGAGTGGAATTCCACTGTATCGGATCATCGCATATCAACCTGTTAACTAGCATGGACAAAGACCTCTGTATCAATGCCAGTCAATGACCTGAGGGGTGCGAATGGCGTAAATGAGCACACAGCTTACGTTCTTTCTGGAGCAGCTCACCCAGGCCAGGATAGTGGCAGGCAAAATGCTGTATCACCAGGTTGAGGACGTGAGCTATGCAAGGCACGTGTGTGAGCTTGCCTCGCCATAGGGCCGCCACAAGGTTCACACTGTTTTCGGTCACAGCCTTCCCTGGACTCAGGTTCAGAAGAGACAGCCAATGATCAAACTCAGCCTGGAAAGCTGTCCACAACTCTACAGCTGCATGACTGCGATCTCCAAGGCATATCACTTTTAATACTACCTGATTGCAGTGAGCCCTGGCTATGCAGTAAGGAGGTGGTGGTGATTAATTATGCACTCTTGGAATGCATTTCTCATTAAGGCAGAGGTTGAGGGCACAGCTGGAGGCCCTAGAGGAGATAGAGGAGGAGGCAGAAGAAGTGGAGAAAAGTTTTAAATGTAGAGGTTTGTCCTGCAATCCTTGGGGATTCCAAGACGTGTGAAGCAGTGCCTGCAACCTCAGCTACCAGAGTCACCAGTGCCCAGTCAGTGAGATGTAACGCTCTTTGCCATGCTTAGTCATCCAACTGTCTGTGGTGAAATGCACCCTGGCAGACAGAGATTTAGTCAAGGAATGGGTGATGTTGTCTGCGACATGCTGGTGTAGCGCAGGCACAGCTTTCTTAGAAAAGTAATGGCAATGGGGCAATTGGTACTGGGGAACTGCGCTAGCCATCAGCTTTAGGAAACCATCTGTATCTATCAGGCGGAATGGCAGCATTCCGGTGGCCAACAGATTGGAGATAGTGGAGTTCAACCTCTTAGCTTTGTCATGCGTAGGAGGAGATCATCTTTTACGTGACAATAACTGTGAAACCATTGGCTGGCTGCAGTCCTGAGAGAGGGTGGAGTACGGTGAACTGGACAAACTGCTGGTTCATGAGGGAGGTGCAGGCAGAGATGTTACAGTGGATTGAGAATATTGTGGTGTGCTCGTTCTCTGAGATCGGTCAAAAAATGCAGGCATGTCCACTTCCATTACAGTTGATGGTGGGCTCTCAGTCAACATGACTTGAGCGGGTAAAGTATCCAAGGTTCTGCGGTCAAAGACCTTCGTCTTAATAGTTGAATAGTTGGCATGGTAACAGAGGAGGAGGAAGAAGCAGCAGATGTGATTGATGGGGCTGGCTTTTGTTTGATGAGGTTTGCTTGTACGCATTTTTGTGCAGTGGGATTCCTACAGTAACGCATGTCGATTGCACATGTGAAGGTCCTTACATGTAGTAAATTATTGCACTTTTTACCTCAACTCAGCTTTTTTGCAAAGTTCGCAGATTATGTGAGTTGGCTCATCCTTTACCATGTCAAAAGAGGCCCAGACTAGGCAACTCTTGCTACCCCTGCGAGCTGCAGACCCTTTGGATGCTGCTAGTTACAGCCACAGTCATGGCTGTATCACTACGTGTCTGCAACGTATGGTGCAATGTAACTACTTTGTCTTGTTCCTCAGATGACCTACTCAGCTGTGTGCCTCTATGTTCACATCAACTGGGATCTAACACATCATCATCATCCTCTGTATTATCACATTCCTTGCCCTTGGAGTCATCCTCCTCCTCTTCCTGCCCTGACAGCACAGTACATTTTCTACATGGTTATTAACCAACAGGTACCCAACCTAAGCTTTACTATACATCAAGATCAGCAAAAGATAAACTTCCTGGACACTAAAGATCTTCTTAATGATGAAGGCACCATATCTACTGACTTATACACAAAACCGACCGATAGGAATAGCCTTCTTGATTACACAAGCTGCCACCGTGGTCACATCAAAAAGTCACTTCCTCGGTCTCAGTTTTGGAGAGTAAATCACATAGTCACAGACAGCCCCACCCGTCATCCATCTTAATGAGGTTAGACAGAAGTTTAAAAATAGAGGGTGCCCTGACCCCCTCCTATCCTTTTCTCTCCCACCCAAACCAACAGATAAAAACAATTCCCCCAGGGTTACATTTGTCAACACATTCCACCCCTTTATGTGATATATTCACCAAGTCATCTTTAAAAATCGGTCTCTACTAGGCAACTCCTATCCACATATTCCTGAGTTTAACATGCCACCATGCCTTTCTTACAAAAAGTCACAGAATCTTAGGAACCTCTTGTTCAGAGCAGATATTGGCTCCAACTTATGAACCAACAGAATTTCCTGGCCACTCATAGTAAAGGGACCTTCCCTTGCCTTCGCTGTCTGCATTGCTCTAATATTATGAAGGGGAGTCCTTTGCCCATCCCAGGACTGGCAGAAGGTTTCCCATTAAAGGATTCTTTACTTGTGACTCCATACATGTGATATATCTCATTAAATGCCCATGCAGTCTTGGATATGTTGGGGAAACCTCCCAACATATCCAAGACCGCTTTTCCCAACATAAATCCACCATTCGGTGGAAAAAAACAATGCTACCAATTCCATCACCCTTTATTTTCAAGGGGCATAATATATCATAATTATGTTTTCATGTTATAGACACTATCCTTTTGGCTAGGAGATAGGGCAACAGATCTCTTAAACTAAAAGAAAATGAAGCATTTTGGATATATCGGCTTCAAGCATTGGAGCCTCATGCACTTAGTAGAGAACATGAAGTTGTTTACCAATAATATGCTCATTTTCGTTTCCTTAGGTATTCTGTACAAAATTAGAATATTATCAAAAAGTTAATTTATTTAAGTCCTTAAATACAAAAAGTGAATCTCATATATTATATAGACTCAATACAAACAGTGATCTGTGACTTGCCCTACTTGTGGAGTGTGTCAATGATTGCCTTCTGGATGTCGGTCAATTCAGCAATATTTCCCATTATAATGGAGCCTACTGAAACATACTAAGGGACCTTTTTAAGCGCTTAGGAAGCCTTTGTAGGTGTTTTTGTTAATTATTCTAATTAATCATCAACATTAACAGAAATAAACACTCAAAATAGCTCACTCTGAAATGAATCTATATAATATATGAGTTTCACTTTTTGTATTGAAGAACTGAAATGAATTAACTTTTTTGATGATATTCTAATTTTGTGAGAAACACCCACCTGTATGTATATATGCACTGCTCAAAAAAATAAAGGGAACACTTAAACAACAGAATATAACTCCAAGTAAATCAAACTTCTGTAAAATCAAACTGTCCATTTAGGAAGCAACACTGTTTGACAATCAATTTCATATGCTGTTGTGCAAATGGAATAGACAACAAATGGAAATTATTGGCAATTATCAAGACACACTCAATAAAGGAGTGGTTCTGAAGGTGGGGACCACAGACCAAATCTCAGTACCAATGCTTTGTGACTGATGTTTTGGTCACCTTTGAATGTTGGTTGTGCTTTCACACGCATGGTAGCATGAGACGTACTCTACAACCCGCACAAATGGCTCAGGTAGTGCAGCTCATTCAGTATGGCACATCAATGTGAGCTGTGGCAAGAAGGTTTGCTGTATCTGTCAGCGTAGTCTCCAGAGGCTGGAGGCATTACCAGGAGGCAGGCCAGTACACCAGGAGTTGAGGAGGGGGCCATAGGAGGGCAACAACCCAGCCGCAGGACCACTACCTCAGCCTTTGTGCAAAGAGGAACATGAGGAGCACTTCCAGGGCCCTGCAAAATGACCTCCAGCAGGCCACAAATGTGCATGTGTCTGCACAAATGGTTAGAAACCGACTCCATGAGGATGGTCCTAGCACCCGACGTCCACAGATGGGGGTTGTGCTCACAGCCCAACACCATGCAGGACACTTGCATTTGCCACAGAACACCAGGATTGGCAAATTCGCCACTGGCGCCCTGTGCTCTTCACAGATGAAAGCAGGTTCCCAGTGAGCACATGTGACAGATGTGACAGAGTCTGGAGATATCGTGGAGAGCAATCTGCTGCCTGCAACATCCTTCAGCATGACCTGTTTGGCAGTGGGTCAGTAATGGTGTGGGGTGGCATTTCTTTGGAGGGCCTCACAGCCCTTCATGTGCTCGCCAGAGGTAGTCTGACTGCCATTACGTACCGAGATGAGATCCTCAGACCCTTTGTGAGACCCTATGCTGGTGCGGTTGGCCCTGGGTTCCTCCTAATGCATGACAATGCCAGACCTCATGTGGCTGGAGTGTGTCAGCAGTTCCCCAGACTTGAATCCGATTGAACACATCTGGGACATCATGTCTCGCACCATCCACCAATGTCACGTTGCACCACAGATTGTTCAGGAGTTGGCAGATGCTTTAGTCCAGTTCTGGGAAGAGATCCCTTAGGAAACCATCCGCCACCTCATCAGGAGCATGCCCATGTATTGTGGGGAGAACATACAGGCACGTGGATGCCACACACTATTGGGCATCATTTCCTTGTCTTGAGGCATTTCCACTGAAGTTGGATCAGCCTCTAACTTCATTTTCCACTTTGATTTTAAGCATCATTCCAACTCCCGACCTCAGTGGGATATTAGTTGTGATTTACGTTGATCATTTTTAGATCTTATTGTTCTCAACACATTCCACTATGTAATGAATATAGATTTACAACTGGAATATTTCATTCAGTGATATCTAGGATGTAGGATTTTAGTGTTCTCTTTATTTTTTAGAGCAGTGTATATATATATATATATATACAGTACATGTACATATATATATATATATACACTCACCGGCCACTTTATTAGGTACACCATGCTAGTAACGGGTTGGACCCCCTTTTGCCTTCAGAACTGCCTCAATTCTTCGTGGCATAGATTCAACAAGGTGCTGGAAGCATTCCTCAGAGATTTTGGTCCATATTGACATGATGACATCACACAGTTGCCGCAGATTTGTCGGCTGCACATCCCAAAGATGCTCCATACAAGGCAGGATGGATCCATGCTTTCATGTTGTTTACGCCAAATTCTGACCCTACCATCCGAATGTTGCAGCAGAAATCGAGACTCATCAGACCAAGCAACGTTTTTCCAATCTTCTACTGTCCAATTTCGATGAGCTTGTACAAATTGTAGCCTCAGTTTCCTGTTCTTAGCTGAAAGGAGTGGTACCCGGTGTGGTCTTCTGCTGCTGTAGCCCATCTGCCTCAAAGTTCGACGCACTGTGCGTTCAGAGATGCTCTTAGGCCTACCTTGGTTGTAACGGGTGGCGATTTGAGTCACTGTTGCCTTTCTATCAGCTCGAACCAGTCTGCCCATTCTCCTCTGACCTCTGGCATCAACAAGGCATTTCCGCCCACAGAACTGCCGCTCACTGGATTTTTTTTCTTTTTCGGACCATTCTCTGTAAACCCTAGAGATGGTTGTGCGTGAAAATCCCAGTAGATCAGCAGTTTCTGAAATACTCAGACCAGCCCTTCTGGCACCAACAACCATGCCACGTTCAAAGGCACTCAAATCACCTTTCTTTCCCATACTGATGCTCGGTTTGAACTGCAGGAGATTGTCTTGACCATGTCTACATGCCTAAATGCACTGAGTTGCCGCCATGTGATTGGCTGATTAGAAATTAAGTGTTACCAAGAAGTTGGACAGGTGTACCTAATAAAGTGGCCGGTGAGTGTATATATATATATGCGTGCTCTTCCTATACTGAATCTTTTCCTCCTTATTTTTAATTCTTTTGACATCATGAGCCGTATGTTTTACAGCATAATCTTGTTCTACCCCCTTTCCCTCCTTCTTTTCTATAATTTTTTTCTTTTTTTTTTCTTTTTTTTCCTTTAATTTTTCCCCTCTGCTTTTTCCTTTTTTCCCTTTTTCCCTCCTTTTCTTTTTCACTTTACAGCTCATTTAAAACCACCATTTTCTTCTTTACATGAGACCATTCTCTATTTCTGCACACTCATCCAGATACCTTTGGTTGACATTGATTTTCAATTAGTGAATTTCGTCTGCCTTTATAGTAAGAAGTAGAAATTTAAGAAGTAGACATTTTTTTTTTCTTTCCTGCATTTACAGAGGGGCGGTGCAGTCTCTGAGCCTATCAGCAGTGCACACACACACACACACACACAGCAATGTGCATGTGATGCACACAAGCAAAGGCATGTGTCATTGGCTGTGTATGTCACATGTTCTTGCCCTATAAGAGCCAGCTAGGGTTGAGCGAAACGGGTCGATCATTTTCAAAAGTCGCCGACTTTTGGCTAAGTCGGCGTCTCATGAAACCCGATCCGACCCCTGTGCTTGTCGGCCATGCGGTACGCGACTTTCGCGCCAAAGTCGTGTTTCAATGACGCGAAAAGTGCCATTTCTCAGCCAATGAAGGTGAACGCAGAGTGTGGGCAGCGTGATGACATAGATCCTGGTCCCCACCATCTTAGAGAAGGGCATTGCAGTGATTGGCTTGCTGTCTGCGGCGTCACAGGGGCTATAAAGGGGCGTTCCCGCCGACCGCCATCTTACTGCTGCTGATCTGAGCTTAGGGAGAGGTTGCTGCCGCTTCGTCAGAAGCAGGGAGAGCGTTAGGCAGGGTCCACTAACCACCAAACCGCTTGTGCTGCAGCGATTTCCACTGTCCAACACCACCTTCGGTGTGCAGGGACTGTGGAAGCTATTTTTTTTTTTTTTTCCCCTCAGCGCTGTAGCTCATTGGGCTGCCCTAGAAGGCTCCGTGATAGCTGTATTGCTGTGTGTACGCCACTGTGGAAACCAACTGCTTTTTTCAAAGCACATATCCTCTTGTTCCTTCCTTTCTGCACAGCTATCTTTTTTGTTTGTCCACACTTTTTATTTAATTTGTGCATCAGTCCACTCCTATTGCTGCCTGCCATACCTGGCTTAGATTACTGCAGGGAGATAGTAATTGTAGGACAGTCCCTGTTTTTTTTTTGTTTTTTTTGTGGGAGATTAAGATTGGCATTTCTGCTACAGTGCCATCCCTGTGTGTGCCATCTCTCACTGAGTGGGCCATAGAAAGCCTATTTATTTTTTCCGTGATTTGTGTTCTAAATTCTACCTCAACACAAAAACACTACATCAATCAGTGGGAGAAAAATATTGGCCTCAGTCAGGGCTTGTGTGCCACTGCTGTGTGTGCTATCTCTCATTCAGTGGGCTATAGAAAGCCTATTTTTTTTATTATTTTTTTTTTAATATTATTTGGTTTCTAAAGTCTCCCTGAAAAAAAAAAAAAAACCTAAAAAAACAGTGGGAGAGTAATATTGCCCTTTCAGCTTGTGTGCCAGTCTTGACTCCTGGGTGTGCCACCTCTCTCTCTCATTCAGTGGGCCATAGAAAGGCTATTTTTTTTTTTTGTTTTTTTAATATTATTTGGTTTCTAAAGTCTCCCTGAAAAAAAAACAAAAACATAAAAAAACAGTGGGAGAGTAATATTGCCCTTTCAGCTTGTGTGCCAGTCTTGACTCCTGGGTGTGCCACCTCTCTCCCTCTCATTCAGTGGGCCATAGAAAGCCTATTTATTTTTTTTTTTAAATATTATTGGGTTTCTAAAGTCTCCCTTAAAAAACAAAAAATACATAAAAAAACAGTGGGAGAGTAATATTGCCCTTTCAGCTTGTGTGCCAGTCTTGACTCCTGGGTGTGCCACCTCTCTCTCATTCAGTGGGCCATAGAAAGCATTTTTTTTTTTTCCTTGATTTGTGTTCTAAAATCTACCTCAACACAAAAACACTACATCAATCAGTGGGAGAAAAATATTGGCCTCAGTCAGGGCTTGTGTGCCACTGCTGTGTGTGCTATCTCTCATTCAGTGGGCTATAGAAAGCCTATTTATTTATTTATTTTTTTTCTTATTATTTGGTTTCTAAAGTCTCCCTGAAAAAAAAAAAAAAACATAAAAAAACAGTGGGAGAGTAATATTGCCCTTTCAGCTTGTGTGCCAGTCTTGACTCCTGGGTGTGCCACCTCTCTCCCTCTCATTCAGTGGGCCATAGAAAGCCTATTTATTTTTTTTTTTAAATATTATTGGGTTTCTAAAGTCTCCCTTGAAAAACAAAAAATACATAAAAAAACAGTGGGAGAGTAATATTGCCCTTTCAGCTTGTGTGCCAGTCTTGACTCCTGGGTGTGCCACCTCTCTCTCTCATTCAGTGGGCCATAGAAAGGCTATTTTTTTTTTTTGTTTTTTTAATATTATTTGGTTTCTAAAGTCTCCCTGAAAAAAAAAAAAAAACATAAAAAAACAGTGGGAGAGTAATATTGCCCTTTCAGCTTGTGTGCCAGTCTTGACTCCTGGGTGTGCCACCTCTCTCCCTCTCATTCAGTGGGCCATAGAAAGCCTATTTATTTATTTTTTAAAATATTATTGGGTTTCTAAAGTCTCCCTTAAAAAACAAAAAATACATAAAAAAACAGTGGGAGAGTAATATTGCCCTTTCAGCTTGTGTGCCAGTCTTGACTCCTGGGTGTGCCACCTCTCTCTCATTCAGTGGGCCATAGAAAGCATTTTTTTTTTTTTCCTTGATTTGTGTTCTAAAATCTACCTCAACACAAAAACACTACATCAATCAGTGGGAGAAAAATATTGGCCTCAGTCAGGGCTTGTGTGCCACTGCTGTGTGTGCTATCTCTCATTCAGTGGGCTATAGAAAGCCTATTTTTTAATTTTTTTTAATATTATTTGGTTTCTAAAGTCTCCCTGAAAAAAAAAAAAAAAAACTAAAAAAACAGTGGGAGAGTAATATTGCCCTTTCAGCTTGTGTGCCAGTCTTGACTCCTGGGTGTGCCACCTCTCTCTCTCATTCAGTGGGCCATAGAAAGGCTATTTTTTTTTTTGGTTTTTTTAATATTATTTGGTTTCTAAAGTCTCCCTGAAAAAAAAAAAAAAAAACATAAAAAAACAGTGGGAGAGTAATATTGCCCTTTCAGCTTGTGTGCCAGTCTTGACTCCTGGGTGTGCCACCTCTCTCTCATTCAGTGGGCCATAGAAAGCATTTTTTTTTTTTCCTTGATTTGTGTTCTAAAATCTACCTCAACACAAAAACACTACATCAATCAGTGGGAGAAAAATATTGGCCTCAGTCAGGGCTTGTGTGCCACTGCTGTGTGTGCTATCTCTCATTCAGTGGGCTATAGAAAGCCTATTTATTTATTTATTTTTTTTCTTATTATTTGGTTTCTAAAGTCTCCCTGAAAAAAAAAAAAAAACATAAAAAAACAGTGGGAGAGTAATATTGCCCTTTCAGCTTGTGTGCCAGTCTTGACTCCTGGGTGTGCCACCTCTCTCCCTCTCATTCAGTGGGCCATAGAAAGCCTATTTATTTTTTTTTTTAAATATTATTGGGTTTCTAAAGTCTCCCTTAAAAAACAAAAAATACATAAAAAAACAGTGGGAGAGTAATATTGCCCTTTCAGCTTGTGTGCCAGTCTTGACTCCTGGGTGTGCCACCTCTCTCTCTCATTCAGTGGGCCATAGAAAGGCTATTTTTTTTTTTGTTTTTTTAATATTATTTGGTTTCTAAAGTCTCCCTGAAAAAAAAAAAAAAACATAAAAAAACAGTGGGAGAGTAATATTGCCCTTTCAGCTTGTGTGCCAGTCTTAACTCCTGGGTGTGCCACCTCTCTCCCTCTCATTCAGTGGGCCATAGAAAGCCTATTTTTTTTTTTTTTTTAATATTATTGGGTTTCTAAAGTCTCCCTTAAAAAACAAAAAATACATAAAAAAACAGTGGGAGAGTAATATTGCCCTTTCAGCTTGTGTGCCAGTCTTGACTCCTGGGTGTGCCACCTCTCTCTCATTCAGTGGGCCATAGAAAGCATTTTTTTTTTCCTTGATTTGTGTTCTAAAATCTACCTCAACACAAAAACACTACATCAATCAGTGGGAGAAAAATATTGGCCTCAGTCAGGGCTTGTGTGCCACTGCTGTGTGTGCTATCTCTCATTCAGTGGGCTATAGAAAGCCTATTTATTTATTTATTTTTTTTTCTTATTATTTGGTTTCTAAAGTCTCCCTGAAAAAAAAAAAAAAACATAAAAAAACAGTGGGAGAGTAATATTGCCCTTTCAGCTTGTGTGCCAGTCTTGACTCCTGGGTGTGCCACCTCTCTCTCTCTAATTGTGGGCCATAGAAAGCCTTTTTTTTTTTTTTTTAATATTATTTGGTTTCTAAAGTCTCCCTGAGAAAAAAAAAAAAAAATTAGGTGGGAGATTAATATTGACATTAGTGCTTGAGTGACAGTCCTGCGTGTGTGTCATCTCTGTGATTTTGTGCCACAGAAAACAGAGTGTGTAACATTGTGCCTGATTTTCCTTGTGGTCTCACCAACCTGTTAAGGGATATTGAAATCATACTGAAGTTATAGCTCACCGTGTAAGTTGTTTGACAGCAACAAATAAAGTTACTTTGGTTAAGATTTTAAAACAATGAGGAAGTCTGGTGCAAGAGGTCGTCGTGGGCGTTCATTGTCAGCTGGTAATGATGGTAGTGGTAGTGGAGCATCAGGTGGTCGTGGGGATAAAAATATTCCACCTAAGTCTGGAGCTGTGGAGCCAGTTTCGTCGTCAGGCTACACAAGGCCTCGAACGCTCTCTTTTCTGGGAGTAGGAAAACCGCTTTTAAAGGCGGAGCAGCAACAGCAAGTTTTGGCTTACATTGCAGACTCAGCCTCTAGCTCTTTTGCCTCCTCTTCCGAAACTGGTAAATGTAAAAGCAGCGCGTCGCTTGTGGATGTTCACGGTCAGGGACAAGTCGCTTCCTTGTCCTCCTCAGCAAAAACTACAACAAGAGAGAAGGATGCAGCAGGCGACACAACGGGTCACTCCATGGAGCTCTTTACACATACCGTCCCTGGCTTAGAAAGTGAAACATTTAACAGGCCATGCCCATTACAAGTATATTCTGACATGGAGTGCACTGATGCACAGCCACAGCCAGAGTACTATGCTGCTCCTTTGACTCAGACCACCACATTGCCCTCTCAGGGTACAGATCCACAATCAGACCCTGATGAGACTATGTTGCCCCGCCACGAACGCTATACCACCGACCGACACAGTGACACAGATGAAGTTGCACACGAGCTCGAAGAGGAGGTAATAGATGACCCAGTTATTGACCCCGATTGGCAGCCATTGGGGGAACAGGGTGCAGGCGGCAGTAGTTCAGAAGCGGAGGTGGAGGAGGGGCCGCAGCAGGCATCAACATCGCAACAGGTTCCATCTGCCGGGCCCGTATCTGGCCCAAAACGCGTGTCAAAGCCAAAACCTGTTGGAGGACAGCGTGGCCATCCGGTTAAAGCTCAGTCTGCAATCCCTGAAAAGGGATCCGAGTCTAGGAAGAGTGCAGTCTGGCATTTTTTTAAACAACATCCAACTGATCAGCGCAAAGTCATCTGTCAAAAATGTTCAACTAGCTTAAGCAGAGGTCAGAATCTGAAAAGTCTAAATACTAGTTGCATGCATAGACACTTAACCACCATGCATTTTCAAGCCTGGACTAACTACCAAACGTCCCTTAAGGTTGTAGCACCCTCGGCCAATGAAGCTAGTCAGCAACGCAACATCCCTTCCGTCACTGTAAGGCCACCATTTTCCGCACCACCGGCAGTATCTGTGCAGGTTTCTTTGCCAGCCAAAAGCAGTCAGGGTCAGGGAACCACCAGTTTTGTAGGAGGAAATATTGCATCTAGGGCACCGGCGGAAACAATACCGTCTCCAACCGTCTCTCAGTCTGCCATGTACACCGGCACACCCGAAAGTTCCACGATCTCCAGCTCTCCAGTCCAGCTCACCCTACATGAGACTCTGGTTAGAAAAAGGAAGTACTTATCCTCGCATCCGCGTACACAGGGTTTTAACGCCCACATAGCTAGACTAATCTCGTTAGAGATGATGCCCTACCGGTTAGTTGAAAGCGAAGCTTTCAAAGCCCTGATGGAGTACGCTGAACCACGATACGAGCTACCCAGTCGACACTTTTTTTCCAGAAAAGCCATCCCAGCCCTGCACCAGCATGTTAAACAGCGCATCTTCCATGCACTCAGGCAATCTGTGAGTACAAAGGTGCACCTGACTACAGATGCATGGACCAGTAGGCATGGCCAGGGACGTTATGTGTCCATCACGGCACACTGGGTGAATGTGGTGGATGCAGGGTCCACAGGCGACATCAATTTAGGGACAGTTGTGCCTAGCCCACGGTCTAGGAAACAGTTGGCTGTAGGCGTTCGCACCCCCTCCTCCTCCTCCTCCTCGTCCTCCTGCAGAAGCTACAGCTCTTCCACAGAACGCAGTCTGCCAACCACTCCATCGGCAGATGACACTGTTGCACACCAGTTGTCCCATTATGGGCCAGCTACTGCCAAGCGTCAGCAGGCTGTATTGGCTATGAAGTGTTTGGGCGACAACAGACACACCGCGGAAGTTCTATCCGAGTTCTTGCAACAAGAAACGCAGTCGTGGCTGGGCACAGTAGATCTTGAGGCAGGCAAGGTAGTGAGTGATAACGGAAGGAATTTCATGGCTGCCATCTCCCTTTCCCAACTGAAACACATTCCTTGCCTGGCTCACACCTTAAACCTGGTGGTGCAGTGCTTATTGAAAACTTATCCTGGGTTCTCCGACCTGCTCCTCAAAGTGCGTGCACTTTGCTCACATATCCGACGTTCGCCTGTACACGCCAGCCGTATGCAGACCTATCAGCGGTCTTTGAACCTTCCCCAGCATCGCCTAATAGATGTTGCAACAAGGTGGAACTCAACACTGCACATGCTTCAGAGACTGTGCGAACAGAGGCGTGCTGTTATTTATTTGTGGGAGGATACACGGGCAGGCAGTAGGATGGCAGACATGGAGTTGTCAGGTGTGCAGTGGTCTAAGATACAAGACATGTGTCAAGTCCTTCAGTGTTTTGAGGAATGCACACGGCTGGTTAGTGCAGACAACGCCGTAATAAGCATGAGCATCCCCCTAATGCGTCTGCTGATGCAAAGTTTGACGCACATAAAGGAGCAGGCGTCTGCACCAGAGGAAGAGGAAAGCCTTGATGACAGTCAGCCATTGTCTGGTCAGGGCAGTGTACAGGACGAGGTAGCGGGCGAAGAGGAGGTGGAGGACGAGGAGGATGATGGGGATGAGTATATTTTTAATGCCGAACCTTTCCCGGGGGCACAGGAAATTGGTTGCGTGTCACGGCCGGGTTCTGGTTTTTTGAGGGACACAAGTGACGTAGATTTGCCTGCAACTGCCCCTCAACCAATCACAACCGGAGATTTGACAACTGGAACTTTGGCCCACATGGCGGATTATGCCTTACGTATCCTAAAAAGGGACACACGCATTACGAAAATGATGAACGATGACGATTACTGGTTGGCCTGCCTCCTTGATCCATGCTATAAAGGCAAATTGCAAAATATTATGCCACATGAGAACTTGGAACTAATATTAGCAACCAAACAATCAACTCTTGTTGACCGTTTGCTTCAGGCATTCCCAGCACACAGCGCACGTGATCGTTCTCACACGAGCTCCAGGGGGCAGCAGACTAGGAGTGTTAGGGGTGCACACATCAGAAGTGGCGTTGGACAGAGGGGTTTTCTGACCAGGTTGTGGAGTGATTTTGCTATGACCGCAGACAGGACAGGTACTGCTGCATCAATTGAAAGTGACAGGAGACAACATTTGTCCAGTATGGTTACTAACTATTTTTCATCCCTTATCGATGTTCTCCCTCAACCGTCATTCCCATTTGATTACTGGGCCTCCAAATTAGACACCTGGCCAGAATTGGCAGAATATGCATTGCAGGAGCTTGCTTGCCCGGCAGCAAGTGTCCTATCAGAAAGAGTATTCAGTGCTGCAGGTTCAATATTAACCGAAAAAAGGACTCGTCTGGCTACCCAAAATGTTGACGATCTAACATTCATTAAAATGAACCACAACTGGATTTCGAAATCTTTTGCCCCACCTTGCCCGGCCGACACCTAGCTTTCCTATGAAAAGCTCTTGCCTGTGAATTACTTTTCTAATGTCTAATTTGCTGCAGCTGATTGTACAGCATACGACATGTTTACACCTCCCTAAATGGCAAAACTCCCCACACGGGGCCGTGGTATCGCGACTTGGCGCAAGCACCCGTGAGACTGCTGTTTGTCTGAAGAGGTGGGTGTGCTCGCTTTTGGTTGACGGCATTGCTACTGGGTCCCTCATAGTACAATGTAGTGTCTCTGGTGGTGGTGGTGCGCACCCAACGTCAGACACACCGTTGTAACATGAGGGGCCCTAGGGCGGTCCCGCCGGCCTCAAGAGAGTTCCCCCCTACCCCAGCTCAAAATGTGCTCTACCACGTGCAAAATTATGTCGCACAGCTCCACCAATCTTTAGTCTATTCGCTGACATCATTCAATGTCTGGCACTGACAATACAAATTTGTAGACATCTATGATGCAACTTAAAGTAGTCTGTGTCTGTGTCCTATATTGGCACCATTAAATAGTTACTGCCAAATTACTATGTCAGAAACTCAGCAGATGAGCCCACCCCTGTACCTAAGTATGCCACCTTTTTTTTTGTTTTGGTTGTTTTGCGAGACATTAACATCTATTTATATTTTGGGAGTACTGGGACAGACACTCCTTGCACTACTCCTCCACTCACCACCAAGCTGCCCGTGTATCCATGTAACCGCTGTAAAACTGCCATGAGCCTATTGTTTGTTATTTTAGGCCTTTGAAGCCTGTCTGCGGTCCCTCCTTCCACTAGTCCTCCACTGACCAGACCACTGCTGCCCGTGTACCCCTGGAACCAATTATAAAGTGCCTACAGCCAGCCCATTTTTTTATGTTAGGCCTTTGAAGCCTGTCTGCGGTCCCTCCTTCCACTAGTCCTCCACTGGCCAGACCACTGCTGCCCGTGTACCCCTGGAACCAATTATAAAGTGCCTACAGCCAGCCCATTTTTTTATGTTAGGCCTTTGAAGCCTGTCTGCGGTCCCTCCTTCCACTAGTCCTCCACTGGCCAGACCACTGCTGCCCGTGTACCCCTGGAACCAATTATAAAGTGCCTACAGCCAGCCCATTTTTTTATGTTAGGCCTTTGAAGCCTGTCTGCGGTCCCTCCTTCCACTAGTCCTCCACTGGCCAGACCACTGCTGCCCGTGTACCCCTGGAACCAATTATAAAGTGCCTACAGCCAGCCCATTTTTTTATGTTAGGCCTTTGAAGCCTGTCTGCGGTCCCTCCTTCCACTAGTCCTCCACTGACCAGACCACTGCTGCCCGTGTACCCCTGGAACCAATTATAAAGTGCCTACAGCCAGCCCATTTTTTTATGTTAGGCCTTTGAAGCCTGTCTGCGGTCCCTCCTTCCACTAGTCCTCCACTGGCCAGACCACTGCTGCCCGTGTACCCCTGGAACCAATTATAAAGTGCCTACAGCCAGCCCATTTTTTTATGTTAGGCCTTTGAAGCCTGTCTGCGGTCCCTCCTTCCACTAGTCCTCCACTGGCCAGACCACTGCTGCCCGTGTACCCCTGGAACCAATTATAAAGTGCCTACAGCCAGCCCATTTTTTTATGTTAGGCCTTTGAAGCCTGTCTGCGGTCCCTCCTTCCACTAGTCCTCCACTGGCCAGACCACTGCTGCCCGTGTACCCCTGGAACCAATTATAAAGTGCCTACAGCCAGCCCATTTTTTTATGTTAGGCCTTTTAAGCCTGTCTGCGGTCCCTCCTTCCACTAGTCCTCCACTGGCCAGACCACTGCTGCCCGTGTACCCCTGGAACCAATTATAAAGTGCCTACAGCCAGCCCATTTTTTTATGTTAGGCCTTTGAAGCCTGTCTGCGGTCCCTCCTTCCACTAGTCCTCCACTGACCAGACCACTGCTGCCCGTGTACCCCTGGAACCAATTATAAAGTGCCTACAGCCAGCCCATTTTTTTATGTTAGGCCTTTGATAGCCTGTCTGCGGTCCCTACTTTAAATACTCCTCCACTCACCACCAAGCTGCCTGCCCGTCTATCCATGTAACCGCTGTAAAACTGCCATGAGCCTATTGTTTGTTATGTTAGGCCTTTGATAGCCTGTCTGCGGTCCTTACTTTAAATACTCCTCCACTCACCACCTAGCTGCCTGTGTATCCATGTAACCGCTGTAAAACTGCAATGAGCCTATTGTTTGTTATTTTAGGCCTTTGATAGCCTGTCTGCGGCCCCTACTTGCAATACTCCTCCACTGACCACAATGCTGCCTGGAGTGCCTGCCTGTGTATCCATGTAACCGATGTAAAACTGCCATGACTGCCTACTGTTTGTTATTTTAGGCCTTTGATAGCCTGTCTGCGGCCCCTACTTGCAATACTCCTCCACTGACCACAATGCTGCCTGGAGTGCCTGCCTGTGTATCCATGTAACCGATGTAAAACTGCCATGACTGCCTACTGTTTGTTATTTTAGGCCTTTGATAGCCTGTCTGCGGTCCCTACTTTAAATACTCCTCCACTAACCACCAAGCTGCCTGCCCGTCTATCCATGTAACCGCTGTAAAACTGCCATGAGCCTATTGTTTGTTATGTTAGGCCTTTGATAGCCTGTCTGCGGTCCCTACTTTAAATACTCCTCCACTCACCACCAAGCTGCCTGCCCGTCTATCCATGTAACCGCTGTAAAACTGCCATGAGCCTATTGTTTGTTATGTTAGGCCTTTGATAGCCTGTCTGCGGTCCTTACTTTAAATACTCCTCCACTCACCACCTAGCTGCCTGTGTATCCATGTAACCGCTGTAAAACTGCAATGAGCCTATTGTTTGTTATTTTAGGCCTTTGATAGCCTGTCTGCGGCCCCTACTTGCAATACTCCTCCACTGACCACAATGCTGCCTGGAGTGCCTGCCTGTGTATCCATGTAACCGATGTAAAACTGCCATGACTGCCTACTGTTTGTTATTTTAGGCCTTTGATAGCCTGTCTGCGGCCCCTACTTGCAATACTCCTCCACTGACCACAATGCTGCCTGGAGTGCCTGCCTGTGTATCCATGTAACCGATGTAAAACTGCCATGACTGCCTACTGTTTGTTATTTTAGGCCTTTGATAGCCTGTCTGCGGCCCCTACTTGCAATACTCCTCCACTGACCACACCAATGCTGCCCGTGTACCCCTGGAACCTATTTAAAAGTTCATAGAGCCTAGTTATATATTTTATTTACTATTAATAAGGCCATGATGGACTACGCTGTACCCAGCTACAAGCTAACCAGTCGACACTTCTTTTGCGAGAAAAGCCATCCCAACCCTCCACCAGCATGTAGAAGACCGCATTGTCCATGCACTCTGGCAATCTGTGAGTACAAAGGTGCACCTGACAACAGACGCATGGACCTGTAGGCATGGCCACGGAAGATTACGTGTCCATTACGGCGCAATGGGTTAATGTGGTGGATGCATGGTCCACAGGGGACAGCCTACTAAGTCTGTCTGCAGTCCCTAATTCAAATTGTCCTCCACTGTCTAAATCGGAGCTTCCACCTTCTGGCTTTCGGCCTATAGTATCAGAAATTAAACTGCATTTGGCCTTCAACTTTGGTTAGGGCCTACTAACGGCTTCTGCCCCTCCCTGGTGTTGCCCTCAACTAAATAAAGCTGAGCTTCAACCTTCTGCTCCAAATTACCATTTTAAAAAATGCAATAGGCTTTTCCGGCCTACTAAAGGTGTCTGTCTGTGTGCCCCTGCCTGGTGTTGTCCTCAACTAAATAAAGCTGAGCTTCAACCTTCTGCTCCAAATTACCATTTTAAAAAATGCAATAGGCTTTTCCGGCCTACTAAAGGTGTCTCTCTGTGTGCCCCTGCCTGGTGTTGTCCTCAACTAAATAAAGCTGAGCTTCAACCTTCTGCTCCAAATTACCATTTTAAAAAATGCAATAGGCTTTTCCGGCCTACTAAAGGTGTCTGTCTGTGTGCCCCTGCCTGGTGTTGTCCTCAACTAAATAAAGCTGAGCTTCAACCTTCTGCTCCAAATTACCATTTTAAAAAATGCAATAGGCTTTTCCGGCCTACTAAAGGTGTCTGTCTGTGTGCCCCTGCCTGGTGTTGTCCTCAACTGAATAAAGCTGAGCTTCAACCTTCCGGCTCTCATTAAGTGGTTTTTAAAAAACAAAATGGTGGTTAGGGCCTACTAACGGCTTCTGCCCCTCCCTGGTGTTGTCCTCAACTAAATAAAGCTGAGCTTCAACCTTCTGCTCCAAATTACCATTTTAAAAAATGCAATAGGCTTTTCCGGCCTACTAAAGGTGTCTGTCTGTGTGCCCCTGCCTGGTGTTGTCCTCAACTAAATAAAGCTGAGCTTCAACCTTCCGGCTCTCATTAAGTGGTTTTTTTTAAAAAAAATGGTGGTTAGGGCCTACTAACGGCTTCTGCCCCTCCCTGGTGTTGTCCTCAACTAAATAAAGCTGAGCTTCAACCTTCTGCTCCAAATTACCATTTTAAAAAATGCAATAGGCTTTTCCGGCCTACTAAAGGTGTCTGTCTGTGTGCCCCTGCCTGGTGTTGTCCTCAACTAAATAAAGCTGAGCTTCAACCTTCTGCTCCAAATTACCATTTTAAAAAATGCAATAGGCTTTTCCGGCCTACTAAAGGTGTCTGTCTGTGTGCCCCTGCCTGGTGTTGTCCTCAACTAAATAAAGCTGAGCTTCAACCTTCTGCTCCAAATTACCATTTTAAAAAATGCAATAGGCTTTTCCGGCCTACTAAAGGTGTCTGTCTGTGTGCCCCTGCCTGGTGTTGTCCTCAACTAAATAAAGCTGAGCTTCAACCTTCTGCTCCAAATTACCATTTTAAAAAATGCAATAGGCTTTTCCGGCCTACTAAAGGTGTGTGTCTGTGTGCCCCTGCCTGGTGTTGTCCTCAACTAAATAAAGCTGAGCTTCAACCTTCTGCTCCAAATTACCATTTTAAAAAATGCAATAGGCTTTTCCGGCCTACTAAAGGTGTCTGTCTGTGTGCCCCTGCCTGGTGTTGTCCTCAACTAAATAAAGCTGAGCTTCAACCTTCTGCTCCAAATTACCATTTTAAAAAATGCAATAGGCTTTTCCGGCCTACTAAAGGTGTCTGTCTGTGTGCCCCTGCCTGGTGTTGTCCTCAACTGAATAAAGCTGAGCTTCAACCTTCCGGCTCTCATTAAGTGGTTTTTAAAAAACAAAATGGTGGTTAGGGCCTACTAACGGCTTCTGCCCCTCCCTGGTGTTGCCCTCAACTAAATAAAGCTGAGCTTCAACCTTCTGCTCCAAATTACCATTTTAAAAAATGCAATAGGCTTTTCCGGCCTACTAAAGGTGTCTGTCTGTGTGCCCCTGCCTGGTGTTGTCCTCAACTAAATAAAGCTGAGCTTCAACCTTCTGCTCCAAATTACCATTTTAAAAAATGCAATAGGCTTTTCCGGCCTACTAAAGGTGTCTGTCTGTGTGCCCCTGCCTGGTGTTGTCCTCAACTAAATAAAGCTGAGCTTCAACCTTCTGCTCCAAATTACCATTTTAAAAAATGCAATAGGCTTTTCCGGCCTACTAAAGGTGTCTGTCTGTGTGCCCCTGCCTGGTGTTGTCCTCAACTAAATAAAGCTGAGCTTCAACCTTCCGGCTCTCATTAAGTGGTTTTTTAAAAAAAAAATGGTGGTTAGGGCCTACTAACGGCTTCTGCCCCTCCCTGGTGTTGCCCTCAACTAAATAAAGCTGAGCTTCAACCTTCTGCTCCAAATTACCATTTTAAAAAATGCAATAGGCTTTTCCGGCCTACTAAAGGTGTCTGTCTGTGTGCCCCTGCCTGGTGTTGTCCTCAACTAAATAAAGCTGAGCTTCAACCTTCCGGCTCTCATTAAGTGGTTTTTTAAAAAAAAAATGGTGGTTAGGGCCTACTAACGGCTTCTGCCCCTCCCTGGTGTTGCCCTCAACTAAATAAAGCTGAGCTTCAACCTTCTGCTCCAAATTACCATTTTAAAAAATGCAATAGGCTTTTCCGGCCTACTAAAGGTGTCTGTCTGTGTGCCCCTGCCTGGTGTTGTCCTCAACTAAATAAAGCTGAGCTTCAACCTTCTGCTCCAAATTACCATTTTAAAAAATGCAATAGGCTTTTCCGGCCTACTAAAGGTGTCTGTCTGTGTGCCCCTGCCTGGTGTTGTCCTCAACTAAATAAAGCTGAGCTTCAACCTTCTGCTCCAAATTACCATTTTAAAAAATGCAATAGGCTTTTCCGGCCTACTAAAGGTGTCTGTCTGTGTGCCCCTGCCTGGTGTTGTCCTCAACTAAATAAAGCTGAGCTTCAACCTTCTGCTCCAAATTACCATTTTAAAAAATGCAATAGGCTTTTCCGGCCTACTAAAGGTGTCTGTCTGTGTGCCCCTGCCTGGTGTTGTCCTCAACTAAATAAAGCTGAGCTTCAACCTTCTGCTCCAAATTACCATTTTAAAAAATGCAATAGGCTTTTCCGGCCTACTAAAGGTGTCTGTCTGTGTGCCCCTGCCTGGTGTTGTCCTCAACTAAATAAAGCTGAGCTTCAACCTTCTGCTCCAAATTACCATTTTAAAAAATGCAATAGGCTTTTCCGGCCTACTAAAGGTGTCTGTCTGTGTGCCCCTGCCTGGTGTTGTCCTCAACTGAATAAAGCTGAGCTTCAACCTTCCGGCTCTCATTAAGTGGTTTTTAAAAAACAAAATGGTGGTTAGGGCCTACTAACGGCTTCTGCCCCTCCCTGGTGTTGCCCTCAACTAAATAAAGCTGAGCTTCAACCTTCTGCTCCAAATTACCATTTTAAAAAATGCAATAGGCTTTTCCGGCCTACTAAAGGTGTCTGCCCCTCCCTGGTGTTGTCCTCAACTGAACAAAGCTGAGCTTCCACATTCTGGCTTTCGCCCTATACTATCAGATATTAAACTGCATTTGGCCTACTAGTGTGGTTAGGCCCTTGAAACAGTGTCTGCTGCTCTTGGGTTTGCTACTCCACTGAACAAAGCAATGCCGCCTGTTTAGTCCTGTTACCAATTTTGAACTGCATTTAGCCTACTTTATTCTTTGGCCCTATATCTGTTTCCTCCTCATCCTGCCCATTGCCCAGCCACTGCTAAATGAGTCTGCTGGTACATTGACCTAGACCACTACATTCCCCTTGTACTCTACACAGCCAGAATCTGACCCTGCTGAAAGTAAGGTTCCCCTTCCCGCATGTTATACCACCTTACACAGGGACAAAGAGGAAGGTGCAGATGAAAGTGCAGGTTCCTTCATCAGGTGGGGGGGCATACTCGTTGGCGACGTCACTGGCACAGGGCCCCTCAGAGTACGCAAAAGTGTCGCTGCTGGTGGGAGGCGCCCCCGCCATGCAAACACACCGCCGTACTTTGAGGGGCCCTGTGCCAGTGCCAATGCGAACGAGTGGGCCCCCCCCTGCTTGCTCAGGATCACAGCACTTGCAACGTTTAAATACTTACCTTTCCCTGCTCCACCGCCGTGACGTAGTCCGCATTTCCTGGGCCCACGAAAAACTTGAGCCAGCCATACTCCCCCCACAACTTTCCCCCAATTCCTTATGCCCAACTATTATTATACAGTTAATTAAGATTGGCAAGCTTCAGAAACAAGAATGGATGTTTTTGGCATTAAAATGGGCACTGTAGGTGTTTTCCTGGCCTCCACTCACTGCCGACTATGCTTCCCCATTGACTTGCATTGGGTTTCGTGTTTCGGTCGATCCCCGACTTTTAGCGATAATCGGCCGACTGCACTCGACTCGACTCTGGACAAAATCGGGTTTCCCAAAACCCTACTCGATCTTAAAAAAATGAAAGTCGCTCAACCCTAGAGCCAGCCATTTGCTCCGTCGCCACCATTTCCTCACTGCTGCAGCTTAGTGTTAGACAGCACCGCTGCTGCTGTGGGCGCTATACAGACTAAGAGTGTTTTTTTGGAGCAAATTGTCAGAGAGATAGGTTTAGGGAGTCGGGAGGAGTCGAGACTAGTTGTGATATCAGCCCTTTTCAGGGTAGGTTACAGCAGTTCATAGCACTGTTTGCCAGGCAGGTCTGAGCCAGTGCTGTGCAAGTGTTAGTCACAGCATTTGGTGTAATCTAGCTCAGCCAATCCTTTTGGGCTAGTAGCATTGTCTGATAGTCATCTGAGTAGCCTGCCTGGGAAGCTAGCTACACCGCCTGTGCATCTCAATTTTTACTGCATCTAACCCAGTAAATCATTTTGGGTTTTGGGCTTAGTAGCAGTGTCTGCACGTCAGCAGAGTAGCCCGCCTGTGAAACTAACTACACCGCCTGTGTATCTCAATTTTTACTGCATCTAATCCAATTAATAGTTTTGGGCCTAGGAGCAGTTTCTGCACGTCAGCAGAGTAGCCTGCCTGTGAAACAAACTATACCTCCTGTGTATCTCAATTTTTACTGCATCTAATCCAGTTAATAGTTTTGGGCCTAGGAGCTGTGTCTGCACCTCAGCAGAGTAGCCTGCCTGTGAAACTAACTATACCGCCTATGTATCTCAATTTTTACTGCATCTAATCCAGTTAATAGTTTTGGGCCTAGGAGCAGTGTCTGCATGTCAGCAGAGTAGCCCACCTGTGAAACAAACTATACCGCCTGTGTATCTCAATTTTCACTGCATCTAATCCAGTTAATAGTTTTGGGCCTAGCAGTAGTGTCTGCACGTCAGCAGAGTAGCCCACCTGTGAAACAAACTATACCGCCTGTGTATCTCAATTTTTACTGCATCTAATCCAGTTAATAGTTTTGGGCCTAGGAGCAGTGTCTGCACGTCAGCAGAGTAGCTCGCCTTTGAAACAAACTATACCGCCTGTGTATCTCAATTTTTACTGCATCTAATCCAGTTAATAGTTTTGGGCCTAGGAGCAGTGTCTGCACGTCAGCAGAGTAGCCCGCCTGTGAAACAAACTATACCACCTGTGTATCCCAATTTTTACTGCATCTAATCCAGTTAATAGTTTTGGGCCTAGGAGCAGTGTCTGCACGTCAGCAGAGTAGCCAGCCTGTGAAACAAACTATACCACCTGTGTATCTCAATTTTTACTGCATCTAATCCAGTTAATAGTTTTGGGCCTAGGAGCAGTGTCTGCACTATCCGACGAGCCATGGTTTAATACGTTATGATGTATAGCCTGGGCCAACGAGCTCAAGAGGTGGGGCAAATCACGCTGCAGGAGTGGTCTCAGATCAGGGACCTATGCACCCTTCTGCACAGTTTTGAAATAGCAACGAAGATGTTTAGTGCTGACGATGCCATTATCAGCATGACCATTCCGGTGATTTACATGCTGGAGCACACCTTACATAGTGTTCGGAGTGAGGTGGTGGAACAAGAGGGGGAGGAGGAACAGGAGGAGTCATATGCGGAAGGGATCATATCTCCAAGGTCAAGAAGGTTGGCAGCACCAAGGTGGCTGGCATTGGAGGCCGGGGGAGAGGGATTACCGAGGGCACATGGTAGCAACCAAACTGTTGAGGAAGGTGCAGGAGGCGGGGAAGAAGTGGAGGACGAACTGGCGCTGGGCATGGAAGACTCATCAGATGAGGGAGACCTTGATTAAATTTCAGTTGTGCAAGGTTGGGGGGAGAGGGCAGACGAAGGAAGCATGATTCTCACCTTGCCACCACCAAGACAACAAGGACTTGGTCCTCTGGATGCGCAAGACACATGAGTGCCTTCTTGCTGCACTACCTGCAACATGACCCTCGGATTGTCAGAATCCGAAGTAATGCTGACTACTGGGTTGCCACACTCTTAGATCCCCGGTACAAAAGCAAATTTGGCGAAATAATTCCTGCCATAGAAAGGGATTCACGCGTGCAGGAGTATCAGCAGAGACTGTTACAGAATCTAACATCTGCTTTTCCACAAAACACCAGTGGTGCACGTAGTCAATCTCTGAGATCTAACTTGCCAACCATGGGACTATTGAGTCATCACTCTAACTGTAACAGTAACATCGTATCTGGTGGTAACAGCAATTTTTTCCAATCGTTTCAATATTTTTTTTAGACATCCTTTGCAAGGCCACAGGACACAAGAAGTCTGACGCACAGCCAACGCCTAGAGAGGATGGTACAAGAGTATCTCCAAGTTAATATCGATGCCATGACTGTGGAACTGCTCATTTTGGGCTTTCAATCTTGAAAAATGGCCTGAGCTTACCACTCACGCCTTGGAGATCTTGTCGTGCCCCGCAGCCAGCGTTCTCTCTGAACGTGTGTTCAGCGCTGCTGGTGGTGTGCTGACAGATAAGCGCCCACGGCTGTCCAGTGACAATGTAGACAGACTAACGTTCATCAAGATGAACAAATCCTGGATCCGCAAGGACTTTTCTACCCCTGTGTCATCTTGGGGAGACTAAAAGCTTGACTTTTAAATATCACCTCACCAACCGTTTTAAAAAACTCTGGCGAAATTGATGCCACTTAAATGGTGTCTGTGGCCGAATTTTTTGAAAAAATGGAGACTCTTTTATTTAGTCCCCTTGCTGAGTTTTACATGACGTTGTCATGGTCAATTCCAGGTGGGTGCGGTCATCTGCAGAGTTGTTTACTCATACTATGGCCTGGGATTCAGAGGTCTGCTCCAAAGCTTCAGTGTCTGCTAGTCAGCAGAGTAGCCCAGCCACCCACTGCCTGTTTACCTAAGTACTATTTTTAACAGCATCTGGCCCAGGAAATCCTTTTGGGCCTAGTATAATTTGGTGCTACTCAGCAGCGTACCCCACCCATGAAGCAAGCTACACAGCCTGTTTACCTAACTACTATTTTGTAACGGCATCTAGCCCGGGAAATCCTTTTGTGCCTAGTAGAATTTAGTGCTACTCAGCAGCGTACCCCACCCATGAAGCAAGCTACACCGCCTGTTTACCTAACTACTATTTTGTAATGGCATCTAGCCCAGGAAATTTTTTTGGGCCTAGTAGAATTTAGTGCTACTCAGCAGCGTACCCCACCCATGAAGCAAGCTACACTGCCTGTTTACCTAAGTACTAATTTTAAGGGCATCTGGCCCAGGAAATCCATTTGGGCCTAGTAAAATTTGGTGCTACTCAGCAGCGTACCCCACCCATTAAGCAAGCTACACCGCCTGTTTACCTAAGTACTATTTTGCAACGGCATCTAGCCTGGGAAATCCTTTTGGGCCTAGTAGAATTTAGTGCTACTCAGCAGCGTACCCCACCCATGAAGCAAGCTACACCACCTGTTGATCTAATTACTAATTTTTAACTGCATCTAGCCCAGGAAATCATTTTGTACCTAATAGCATTTTGTGCAACTCAGCACAATACCCCACCCATGAAGCAAGCTACACCGCCTGTTTGCCTAAGCACTATTTTTAACGGCATCTGATCCAGGAAATCCTTTTGGGCCTAGTAGAATTTGGTGATACTCAGCAGCGTACCCCACCCATGAAGCAAGCTACACCGCCTGTTTACCTAACTGCTATTTTGTAACGGCATCTAGCCCAGGAAATCATTTTGGGCCTAGTAGCAATTTCTGCTACTCAGCAGAATACCCCACCCATGAAGCAAGCTACACCGCCTTCTTTCTTTCTCAATCTAACCCCTTGGCTCTGGGGTGTCCACTCTCCCTCCAGCTCTCTCCTTCTCACAGGTGGACTACCGCATGTTTTCACACAGTGGCGAATCTTTTGGGCCCAGGCATAAGAGGTCGTCGAGGTAATGGATAATATGTGCCGCCTTACAAACGTCCATGACGACACATTCAAGGATGCAACTAAACGCCTCAAGTAGTGAGCAGGATATGGAGCACCCCATGGGCAAACATCGATCTATGTAGTATGCTCCTTCACAGAAGCAGCCCAATGGGAGGACACTATTCGGAGGCACAGGTAGTAACCGGAACGCCCCCTCAATGTCTGTTTTGGCCATTAGGGTGCCCCTTACCAACTTCTTGACCCGCCTGATTGCCTCATCAAAGGAGGAACAGTACATAGTACTGTACTTGGTTCCACGCCGATGTTGTCGTTTACTGACCTGCCCCTTGGATATGACAAATGGTGGATTAGTCTGAATGTATTGGGTTCATTTTTTGGCACAACTCCCAACGGGGGTACCACTACGTCTTCTAAGGAAAGTGTTCTGAATGGACCTGCCGCCATTCTACCTAAAGATATGTATTTTTTTATTTTTTTGTCAAGACGTCTGGGTGTTGGTAGAGTGAGTTTAGATTTTTACTCCAGCCTTTCTTGATTTTGGAAGGGCATGACATGCCTATATCTGTGTCTCCTCCTCCTTTTACTCCTCCACCTCTTTTCTTTTCGCATGACTATATGTAGCATGTAATATGTAGTTGTGACTTTCCATGTGTTTGTTGTGTCTTCTGAGCAGCTTGTCAGCTTTTGGACACCTTTTAAGGTGTTTTCTATGTGTTTTCCATGTGTTTGTATGTGTTTGTGTTTGCCTGCCATTGGTTTCAATGGGTTTCGACGGTGTTCGTCGAACGTTCGACAAACAGTTTGTCGAACACGGCCCTGTTCGACGAACTGAACCAAACCCGAACACTATGGAGGTGGCTCATCTCTAATGAACAGTCTATAATTTTAAGGGAGACAGCTGTCTTACATAGTCATCTTTATAAAAGACTCTTGTTCACAGACTCAATTAATCAGTCAGACATAAACCTCTACAACATGAGCAAACAAAAGAGCTTTATAAGGATGTCAGGGATAAGATCATAGACCTTCACAAAGCTGGAATGGGCTACAAAACCATAAGTAAGACGTTGGGTGAGAAGGAAACAACTGTTGGTGCAATAGTAAGAAAATAGAAGAAATACAAAATGACTGTCAATCGACATCGATCTGGGGCACAATGCAAAATCTCACCCCGTGGGGTTACCTTGATCATGAGGAAGATAAGAGATCAGCCTAAAACTACACGGGGGGAACTTGTTAATGATCTCAAGGCAGCTGGGACCACAGTCACCAAGAAAACCATTGGTAACACATTACGCCGTGAAGATTTAAAATCCTGCAATGTCCCCCTGCTCAAAAAGGCAGATGTGCAGTCCCATCTGAACACCTGAATGATTCTGTGAGTGACTGGGAGAAGGTGAGAAGGTGCTGTGATCAGATGAGACAAATATTGAGCTCTTTGGCATTAACTCATCTCTCTGTGTTTGGAGGAACAGAAATGCTGCCTATGACTCAAAGAACACCATCTCCACTGTCAAGCATGGAGGTGGAAACATTATGTTTTGGGAGTGTTTCTCTGCTAAGGGCACAGGACAACTTCACCGTATCAATAGGAGTATGGATGGAGCAATGTACCTTAAAATCCTGAGTGACAACCTTTTTCCCTTCACCAGGACATTAAAAATGGGTCGTGGCTGGATTTTCCTGCAAGACAATGACCCAAAACATACAGCCAAGGCAAAAAAGGAGTGGCTCGAAAAGAAACACATTAATGTCATGGAGTGGTCTAGTCAGTCTCCAGACCTTAATCTATAGAAAACTTATGGAGGGAGTTGAAGCTCAGAGTTGCCAAGCGACAGCCTCAAAATCGTAATGATTTAGAGATGATCTGCAAAGGGGAGTGGAACAAAATTCCTCCTGACATGTGCACAAATCTCATCATCAACTATAAAAAACGCCTGACTGCTGTGCTTGCCAACAAGAGTTTTGCCACCTAGTGTTAAGTTTTGTTTGCCAGAGGTAGCAAATACTTATTTATCACTACAAAATGCAAATAAATTTATATCATTTACACAATGTAATTTTCTGGATTTTATTTTTGATATTCTATCTCTCAATGTTTAAATTAACCTACCTTTAAAATTATAGACTGTTCATGTCTTTGTCAGTGGGCAAACTTAGAAAATCAGCAAGGGATCAAATACTTATTTCCCCCACTGTATTAAAGATGATATTCCCATAAATGATGAAAAGGATACAAATGTTTCTAGAAACAGTGGACAGATGTGCCCACCATTACCTGTTCTTGAATTTGGTTAAGGGTTCCAATTTCTAACATGCTGATAGGACCCTCATAACTAGGGTTGAGCGAAACGGGTCAAAACTATATATGTTAACAATTTTACAAAACATAAAACAAGTGAACAGAGCAGGTCGGCTCCTCCAACATGACATAAATGATGTATCACACGCCTGTTTACATATATACAGCATATGACTTTAAAGTATAGAACAAAACTTTTTTTACAAAAATTAAACGTTCCCTTAAAGTGACCGTACAGCATTAAGACTATTCTCTCATGTAAATCCGCTTCCTAGTCAAAACTTTTGGCAAAGTCGGCGTCTCATGAAACCCGACCCGATCCCTGTGCGGGGTCGGCCATGCGGTACGCGATCTTGGCGCCAAAGTCGCCTTTCGTATGACGCGTTTAGCGCCATTTTTTCAGCCAATGAATGAGCGTGGGCAGAGTGATGACATAGGTCTTAGGGGAGTGAACGCCTATCGTCATGTTATCGCTTGTGCGCAGTAGGGATTTGGAATGTGCAATACGAAATTTTCTGTGCTGGGACGGGAGAGAGAGAGAGAGAGAGAGAGAGAGAGAGAGAGAGAGAGAGAGAGAGAGAGAAGTGAGAGAGAAAAAAAAAATAATAATAATTTCCTTCATTGGGTTTCGTGTTTCGGCCGAAACCCGACTTTTCACGGTGGTCGGCCGATTTCACTCGACTCGACTTTTAAGACAGTCGGGTTTCACAAAACCCGACTCGACCCTAAAAAACTAAAGGTCGCTCAACCCTACTCATAACCACTGGGTGACCACACTTAGACAGACATAGCATAAACATCTTGCTACACAGTATCACAAGACATGTCTTTTCAATTTAAAGTAGGTAATCTTGCCTTAAACATCACAGGATATTCTGAGGCGAGAAAAATGGTAAGGAATGTCATGTTAGAAATATATCTGTGAATAGATGATAAATGTTTTTAATGAGAAATCCGTTTAAAGAAAAGGTATTTATCATTATGGAGGAATTCAGTCATCTTCTTCATGTCTCCCTTTAAGTCTTCAAAGCACTTAAACATTAATTATGGAAAGGGAGTGAAACTCAATCCTATTTGTATCTATCTATGTTAGTTAATTTTCGAGAAAGCTAGAAGGTGGAAGACCTCTCTCTTGCCAGATTTCCACAAGACTATTTATTTTGGGAACTTGCTCACTGAAAATAAAGTCAGTATTTTTAAGAGTTTTTTTTTCTCAGTCAGCAAGCTTTCAAGGTTTATTATCCCTGTAAAATAAAATTACACATTTGTGCACTTGAGACCATTTATTGAAGCATTAAACAAAATAAAATCATAGTGTCACAGCAAATGACAGCATCTCCTATTTCCATTTCAATCATGTCTGTACTTACTCTGCGGGTAATACTGGGATATGTAGTCAATAAAAAATAATCAAAAGAACCAAAGTGAAATTTTGATACATAGAGTTCTAAAAAATCCCAGCAAATAGTAACTAAACTATCACTTTGGGAGGAGAAATCCGTGGTCATAGCATGCATGTGTAAGGGGTGTATGAGGGGCTAGCTTATGCCCTGCATGCATTTGCACATTTTCCTAATAAAGCGGGTACGTTTCACATGTAAATTGATCAGTTATGAGTGAGTATGCTCGTTACTTGGATTTCTCCGAGCATGTTCGGGTGGTCTCCAAATATTTCAGCATGCTCAGATATATAGTTTATGTCGATGCAGCTGCATGATTTGTGGCTGCTAGACAGCTTGAATACATGTGGTGGTTGCTTAGCAAACAGGCAATCCCCATATGTATTCAGGCTGTCTAGCAGCCACAAATCATTCAGCTGCGTCGACATAAACTAAATCTCCGAGCACGCTGAAATACTTAGAGACCACCTGAGCATGCTCGGAGAAACCTGAGTAACGAGCACACTTGCTCATCACTAAAAGTTATGTGTTATGTGATATTGTATTATTGTGTATTAACATGTCAAACAGCGTGCTAATGTATATGTACTGAGTAAGTTATATATATATATATATATATATATATATCTTTATGGGTTAGGGATAGAGATAGGGAGATATAGTGATAGAGTAAGGTTTAGTGTTAACAAGGGGTCATTTAGGAGTTAGAACACTGGAGGCACTGTAGAGTAGGAGATTAGATTGAGTTAGGTTCAGAACTGATTTCAGTCAGAATAGTGACAGTAGAGAAAGGGGGTGGGGACAGGTTGTGGCAGGAAGAGTGTCTCCCTGAGGTAATCAGTTAGTAGAGTTGAGCAGAGCTATCAGGTTGTGAGAGGAACAAGTCTGTGAGGAGAAGCTTAAAAGTCCAGGCCCTATGGATGGTATGAGATATGAGGTTCAAAGGATCAGAGCAGCATGAGAGAGACAGCAGTTAGGCTTAATGATAAATCCCAGAACGTCCAAGACCTATGGTATAAAAAGGATTGGCAGTGGCATCCTTTAGTTTTGCCCAGGATGGGGAAAGTGGATGGGGAGCAACAGGACGAAGCTAGTATGGCTACTTGGGAGCTGCGGTACCGGAGGATATGACACGGGAATGAGAAATGGCAGGAAGACCAGGGAAGTTCAGGGAAAGGAATGTCCTTGAAGTATGAAGATTACGGTGCCGTGTCTGTGATAAAACTGGATGAGCTCAGTAAAGTTATTTTATTAAAAATGAACTTGCCTCGGACCTTCATTGTGTGGTGCTGAAGAACTCTGGAATGCAGCACCCTTAAGAAAACTCAATTCCACAAGTGAGTGACTGGCAATGTACACACATTACTCAGACTGTACATGATGTTTATGTAGCGGAGTGCCAGGGTGTGGAAATTTTGAAGCCCCTCGCCATGACTACCATCCTGGCACCGTTACACATAAATCAACTATGTATCTGCAATAAGCATTAATTTTGTATGTAATCACATGCCTGGATACAGTGGTTTGTGAAAGTATTCACCCCTTGGCTTTTTACCTATTTAGTTACATTACAACCTGTGTTTAAAGATTTTTGTAATCAGATTTGTATTTGATGCATCAGCACTAAATAGTCTAAGTTGGTAAAATGAAATGAGAAAAATATAGGCATAAGTTAAATTTATGGGATCGAATGTCTAAAAATTGGCTTGTGTATATGTATTCACCCCTAAAAATTTCTAGTGCAAACAATGACCTTCATAAATCTCATGCTTAGTGAAAGAAAGTCCACATGTGTGCAATTTAACTGTCACATAGTCTGTCACTATACCCACACCTTTCTGAAAGGCCACAGAGGCTGCAACACCATTAAGCAAGAGGCACCTCTTCAAAACAACACCATGAAGACCAAGGAGATTTCCAAACAAGTCAGGGACAAAGTTGTTGACAAGTACAATTCAGGGTTGGGTAAAAAAAAAATATACCAATATCTGATGATCCCCTGGAGCACCAACAAATCCATTATCATCAAATGGAAAGAGCATAGTACCACAACAAACCTGCCAAGAGGACCGTCCAACAAAACTCCCAGTGTGGGCAAGGAAGTCATTAATTAGAGGGGCAGCACAGATACAAAGGTGACCATGAAGGAGCTGCATAGTTCCCAAACCGAGACTGGAGTATATGTCCACATGAACACAATAAGCTGTACACTCCATATAGGTAGCCTTTGTGGAAGAGTGGCCAGAAAAAGCCTTTACTTACACACAAAAATTGTAAGGTTGTTTTGAATTTGCCAAAAGACATGTGGGAGACTCTCCAAATGTATGGAGGAAGGTGCTATGGTCAGATGAGACCAGAATTGAACTTTTTCAGCACCAATGTAAACACTATGTCTGGTGCCAAAACAACACAGCTCAAAACTCCAAGAACACCACCACAATGAAACATGGTGGTGGCAGCATCATGCTGTTGGGATGTTTTTCTGCAGCAGGGACAGGGAAAAAGGTCCAGGTCGAAGGGAAGATGGATTATGTGAAATACAGGGATATTCTTGAGAAAACCCCTTTTTAAAGTAAGTTTTTAACTTATGACAGGACTCAGGGTATTTTTGGATAGGATTCAATGAGCATAGCACATCTAGAATTGACAATTTTTGGCCACTCTTCCTTGCAATAGTTCTCCAAATCTATCAGAAGACAGGGGCATCTCCTGTGTACTGTGCCCTCTTCAGGTCAAATTACAGACTTTCAAATGGATTCAGGTCTAGGCTCTGGCTGGGCCATTCAAAAATTTTGATCTTCTTTTCACATTAATTGAAGGTATCATTAGAGTTGTTACTGTGCTAAAAGGTGAAATTCCTGTTCATCTTTAGCTTTTTAGCAATGGCCAGAAGGTTTGTAGTAAAATTGAGTGATATTTGCAAGTGTTCATAATTCTCTCCACCTTGACTAAAGCCCAAGTTCCAGTTACTGAAAATCCTTCCAAAAGCATTATGCTGTCTTCACTTTGCCTCACTGTGGGTATGATTTTTTTTGGTGATGTGCAGAGTGGACTTTGCACCAAACTTACCTTTTAGAATTTTGGCTAAAAAGCTCAACTTTTGTCTCATCAGAACATAACATTTTTTTCCCATGTTTAGTCAGTCTTATTGTAGGTATTGACAAAATATAACTGGGCTTAGATGTTTTTTTTCTTCGAAAGTGCTTCCATCTTGCCAGCCTACAGCACAGTCCAGACATATGAAGAATACGGGTTGCTGTAACGTGCAGTACGCAACCAGTACATGCTAGAAATTCCTCAATCTCCTTTAATGTTATTCTAGGCCTCCTGGCAGCTTCCTGGACTGATTTCCTTCTTACTTTTTCATCAATTTCTCTAAGATGTCTAGTTCTAGGTAATTTCACTATTATGTCAAGTTTAAGCCACTTTTTACTTACCATCTTTACTTTGTTCCAGAGTATATATAACACATGGAAATTTTTCTTGACCCATCTCCTGATGTTAATTGTCAAAATTGAGATACGTTAGCTGTGTTGTAAGCTGTTTACGGACCATGGATTGTACTGTAAAATGCAACTAATAAAAGTCAGAAAAATTCTTCTGGAACAGAAACTTTATATGAGAGCAATCAGAATCTCTGTATACGATCACAGCTGTGTTCTGGCTTCTACTTAACACTAGTTTAAATGTGATTGACTAACCACATCCCAATATGAGGAAGTTTGCACTTATTCAACCACATTATTTTAGTATTGCTATTTATACTTTCACCCTTGCCATCATTTCAGTTTGTTTCTCACCGGATTTGTACAAAAGGTGACATTAAAGGTGGAAACAAATTGCAATGATTTTTCTTGGCATGATTTTTATAGATGACGAAAACCTGGCATGTTAACATTGATGTGAACACTTTTTATATCCATTGCATATGGGCCATCGTGTGAATAAGTTATACATTTATGATCGCTGGAGGTCAATCATAGTGAGTCTGTAGAATTATAAAAATGTGTAATAAAGTGATGGTCCAGTATGTGTAGTACAGCTCTATTTAAGCAAGACTTTACTAAATTTGTTTTTCAGGATCCAGAGCATATTTAATGAATGTCTTTAGTGGAAAAGCCCATTTAAAGTCCAGTAAAGCATTTCATTTTTTTCATGTTGATATAGAGTGAATGAACAAGGGCTGTCTCATTTGTAACAATAGCATTGATTATGCTGTCCCGACTAAGGATCACTGGTACAATGGAGCTCGATGCCTTGTACAGTGTTGTGATCATGTTTGACAGCATCTCTTAAAGGTAAGCTGTCAGCAGGATTGGGCACAGTAACCTACACACAGTGTCAGGTCGGCGCCGATATACTGATTAAAATGATGTTGAAGAAATCCATCTTGTGGTTGATGTTTAATCTTTATTTTCAGTTTTGTGTTAATGATATGCCCATACTGCGGGGTGGCCTGTGGGGAGTCTTCAGGTGGTACTCTGATTAGATATTCATAATGCAGCCTGCTGATAAGTCACTGATTCCTCAGTGACCTGCCCACTAATTTACATACTGAATATATGTACATACTGAAGAATTAAAAAAAAAACTTCTGCAGGCAGGTGGCACCTGCGCTGCAGCATAATGGCATGTTTACTGTGTTAATAATAACTGTGCTTGAGGTTTTCCAGATAGTAAAAAAAATTAATATGGTGCCCACCGCGCTTGTGCAGTAGAAGTTATCGGTGTATATAGAGGTGATCTGATGTCTGCTATTGCGCAGGCGCCGGTGGTGCCATCTTGCTGGAGAAGAAGAAAAATTTCCTCCTCCGAGTTGGCGCTGCCCGCACCTGCACAGTGGCAGCTCTCAGAGAGAGCTGTGAAATTCTGTGCCCTTTTTTCTCCACACATACCTTTGATCATTGAGGCCAAAGAGTTCTATTTTAACCTCATTTGTCCAAAGAACATGTTTCCAAAATGCATCAGGCTTGTTTAGATGTTCTTTTACATACTTCTGAAGCAGAATTTTATAGTGAGGACAAAGGAGAGGTTTTCTTCTGATGGCTCTTCCATGAAGGCCACATTTGGCAGGTGTCTCTGAACAGTAGAACAATGTACCACAATTCCAGAGCCTGCTAAATCTTTCTCAAAGTCTTCTGCAGTCAAGCAGGGTTCTGATTTGCCTCTCTAGCAATCCTATGAGCAGCTCTCACTGAAAATTTACTTGGTCCTCCAGAACTTACTTTGACCTTTACTGTTCCTGTTAGCTGCCATTTCTTAAGTACATTTCAAACTTAGGAATGAGCCTTCTCCTGCTTTGTGGGCTTCCACCATTTTCATTTTCAGAGTGGTTGGCAGCTGCTTAGAAGAACCCATGGCTGCTGTTTTTTGGAACAGGGTTGAGGAGGATTAATTATTATAAAGCTGGGAAATTTACATCACCTAGCCTTTCCTAATGATGTTAGTGAACAAGCCATAATGCTAACAGGCTAATCAAGGTCTGCAACCTTTGTTATTTGAGAACACAAATCTCCAAGGATGAACAAACTTTTGCATAGGCCCATTTTCTTTTTTGTAATTTTTAAAATGTAAAAGATGAGAGTATTATTTTTTTCCTAACATACAAAGGAAATGTGTCATCTTTAACTTTAGGCCTTTTAGAGATCATTTCATCTTTAGCTTACTTAACTGTTCACGATAACAGTAATTTTGACTAGGGGTGTCCAAACATTTACATACCACTGTAGCTTGATATGCTTAAAGCAATAAATGTATTAGGAAAGTATAGTAATTTTCCTACTGTACTTCACATAGCACTTATTTAGCATTTGTATGTTGATAAAAGCTTTTCGGTTAGTTAAAGGGACTGTAGCCTTCACAATTATGTCTAGAAGGATGATAATGGGAAGGCTGCATTCAATTAGCAGCTTCCGACTGTCTGCAGCTGTGAAGTGACATTGCTCATGACACAAGACTTCTGGAGGAGAGCAAATGAGCAGCATTGGTCTGGAAGGTAAGTACATCATTTTTCAATTTATTCAGCCCCGAGGAGCCATTAATAAGGCATAGTTAAGTAGTGGACAATCCCTTTAAGTAAAACAGAGCCAATGCAGAAAAATATCCTCTTTCTAAAGCTATGCAGTACAAAATTATTACCTTTTTGATATCTTTTATATCAATGTGGTTAACTTAATTCTCTTTTGGACAATATTGCCATATTCTCTTAGTACAGAAATATATTTTAGACTTTATTTTTAAAGAAAATTTTGAGAAAATGAGAAACTGATAACTATTGTATATTGAAAAAACAGCGTTAACAGCTCATATGGAATACAGGTAATTTTTGAAGACTTTACTACTGGCAGTAATTCTGACAATCCAGCCAAATAAATGGTTTTACTAGCATCCCTTTTATTACATCAGTACTTCTCTAACAGGACGCTATGCCAGGAGTCCAGTACGGTGCCAGTGCTTCCAAGCTACAGGATACATTTTACATACTGTTGACTCTTGGGACTGCTAAGTATGACCTGGAAAAATACTTCAGTGAGAACTCATTTGACCCGGATGATTTAAAATACTTTTATGTTTTAGGATGCAGCAACGGTAAAATATATAAGTTTAAGGCATATTACTCTAATATAGAAAGCATATGTCATAAATAAAGCAGTTATAAAGGGGTGTTTAGTGGGAGTAAGTAAAGATATATCAAAAATCAAATCAAAAGGTATAATACATTTTTTAAATATATTTTTTACTTTATTTTCAGAGAATATATGATAAACATAAACAGTGAACTATCTTTGTACTTTCCAAACTGTTAACTTTGTTATTAATATTGTGATGCAGTGACCCCTGTGGCAGCTAGGAGGCGCTGTGTGTGCTCCTTGGGATATGCATGGAGGCATATCTGTTGTTATAATGGTGGTGAAACAGTGACTGGCAGTGTTGTGAATGGCCGATATGTGTCGCAGAGGGAGTCTGCGTGGTAAGTCTGATGCAATGTTGTTGTTCTGGGACCTGTAGTCCCTCAAGAGTTTGTGTAGTTGTAAGGGAGACTTACTAGGCTTATTATGTGAGATGGGCGGGATAAACTGGCCACACATCCACACTCCCACCCAGGGAAGTGGTTAAGGGTATATAATGTGACCAGGGTGTGGGTCACATGTTCCTGTGTGGTTCCAGTGTTTGGACCTGAGTGGTGAAGGTCCTGGAAGTATGTGTTGGATTTCCTGGGAGTAGGAGTCCTGAAGAGCACATGCTGATGTGTTGGATTTCCTGGGAGTAGGAGTCCTGAAGAGCACATGGTGCGGCTTCAGACCTGGTGGCCTAGGGTGTTGGACTAACATCCTGAATAGCACCCGGACAGGTCATATGCCTGGGGTGTTGGACTAACGTCCTGAATAGCACCCGGACAGGTTATATGCCTCTGTGTTGGACGGTCCCTGGTGGGATGGACGTCCTGAAGAGCACAGTGTGATCGTGGTTCTGAGTCTGTGGCCCTGGACGATCGGTGTTGGGGAAGCTACTGTCCTTCGGTGGGTCTGGACTGACTAAGGTGGGCCGGCCAGGCAAGTTGGTGATCCCTGTGAGGCAGCTTACCCAGAAGAGTGGACTGACAAGGAGTCAGCAGATGGAGCAGGAGCTCCTGTAAGGTACCTCAATAAGACTGTTGGTGCTTATGGTGTTCTATGAACTGTGTGGTAACCCACGGCAACTGGTCAGAAGAGGACCAGCGTGTTTAGTTGCCGCAGACTTAATGTGATGTCCTGATTGAATGTGTAATGGACTGTTCATGATATGGTTTATGAGTCTTTAATAAACCAGATAGACTGTTGTGTGAAAAATCGTGCCCGTGTGCTTGAATCCCGTGCCAAGCAATTGTCCCCCAATCCACTCAGAAAGGGCAACCTTACAATATGCATATTGTTTTTCAAGTCATTGTATACATAAATACAATATTTTTCACATCAGAAAAATAACATTAAAATGTATTAGGCTAGGGTCACATTGCGTTAAGGCAGTCCGTTTAGCGCATAGCGCTACGGACTGCGCTAACGCAATGTCCCAAAAGGGATCGCGTTAGCCGATCCCGCTAGCACAGATCCCCGATCTGCGCTAGCGAGGAACGGACCGCGAACTCTGCAAGCAGCGTTCGCGGGCCATCACTCAAATGACGGCACATCGCTAGCGCACGCCCAATGTGGGCGGGTGCTAGCGACGCATTCACCATTACAGGCTATGGCGGCGTTAACGGACTACGTTAACACCGCGTTATGCCGCGGTGTAACGTAGTCCGTTAAACGCGGTCACATAACTCAATGTGACCCTAGCCTTAAGAAAAGAGAACCTATGGCATTGCAGAGATGTGTCAAAGACTTGCAGATCTTAAGAAATTGCATGCAATAGAAAAATAATTTTATTATTTATCTATCAAAGTGTGCTAAGCTTCTTATATCACTGCATTAGAGGGAACTAACTCCATGCATCCTGCGTTATCTGGCCATTGAACCTTTTCAGAATGTGGACACCATCAGCTAAGTACTCCTTTACTATACTCCTGATGAACCTCGGAAGAGGAAAAAACGCGTCAATTTTGATTTTCGTTAGGGATCTGTGTTGTGTCATACAAGTGTTCATCTCTGTTTACAAGGTTTTGTCTGATTCACTGAATCTTTATATTGTCCTGATATGGGCTACTCACTTTGATTTTTATGGATTTGTATTTCTGACCTTTATGACATCTGAGTTGTCTTTTGCTAACATGATAATCTCCCTGAACATAGGGAGGGAACCTGTATATTTGCTGGCTATTCACCTGCCCTGAGTGGAACTTTGTTGCTATTATCACTGGAATAGGATATAGGCCATGTAAACTTCCCTGAATATAGGGAGGAGTCCCATGCATTTGATGGTTATTCACCTGTCTCAAGTGGCACACTGTTGCTAGCATCACAGGAATAGGACATAGGCCATATATATTAATGAATATTGAATGTGTATGTGATATATCAAGAGGCCATATTATCTATCTAATTGTCTTTTTAATGGTTCCCGTCCCACATACGGTTGTTTAGGGGCTATATAATATTTTATATTTTTATATTTTTGTTTCCCATAAGCAAGCCCGATATATGAAATATCTCTTGCAGTTATCATATTCTGCATATGTTTATCATCCTATCTGTGATTACCTGACTCCTTGCTTATCTATAAACACTTGACTCTACCCCTCAAAAATTTGTAGTAAAATAAGTATCTACTATCCAATCTCTTTTCTCTTTTATACTGAACCAATATATGGACACACTAAGAACTTACAGTCATCTTTTATGCCATAGCTCTGAGCATGTTAGTCCTCCCCTATCTTACAACATATTAGGGAAAAAAACAGGGACAATTGCAGATGAGAGGGCGCACCGATCTTGTTTATATAAGGTACCAACCCCCTGCAGCTAGGTAGATAATCAGATACATAGGGACAGATTATTTTGAGTTACCTACTTTACGCTATACCCAAGCAGCTATAACTTTATATGCTGGCCAATACATTTTTTACACCAATTAATTTTTTGGACACATCAGGATGACATCCCTTCTAAACCTACCTACTTCCTGTTCCTCTTTTTCCCTGCCACAACTCAGGGCTTAATAGGGAAGGCAGGGCAAGCCGTTGACGAGTGGGGGCACCATTGCACAGGTGTTTAGGGTGCCACACTCTGCTGATAGCTAGGGCGGCTCAGATGAGTAACATTTTAGGCACCTCCCTGTGGTATTTCTGTTTTTCATTTTCTGGTGGTAGTGTGTGTTTTCATGTTTTATGTATTTTTTAAAATTTATTGAAGACAAAATAAAGGTTATATTTTATTCTAAGTAGTATAGAGCTTTCTGGTGAGCTAGTTTGATTGTGACTAATTTATTCATTATCTACTGTGAATTACTGTATTATGTATGTAATATTTAGTCAATTAAATATGCATTACAGAGTTGACATTAGGGCATTACTGCCCTTACTGGTATATGGGGCACAGTGAGCAGAAGCAAAGTGGTGGGCCCAGATACCCCTTTTTTGCTTCTGTTCTCTGGGCCCCAGGGTATAATAATTAATTGTAGGCCGCTGGTGCGACACCTTCGACTATGCACATCTCTGTGCTGAAAGCTTTCATGGAGCTCCGCTGCCGTCAAAATAAAATGGCTGCACAGCTCCAGGGGAGCTCCCTCTGCCTCTTTGGTGTCACCCTGGTAACAGCACCTACTCAATGATGTTATCATGTGTTATGAACTGGTGGTTTAGGAGCAACATGGGACGTGCTCAGGAGGAGGTGGTACCTTTACTGACCGCAGACCCTGAACTTAACACAACACTAGAAGTAGCCGTGGGATGTTCCTGTCACTCCCTAGACACCTCGTCACAGCCGGAGGACTAAATACCCCTAAAGATAGAATCAGGAAAGCTATCTTGCCTCAGAGAAAATCCCCAAAGGATAGACAGCCCCCCACAAATATTGACTGTGAGTGGAGAGGGAAATGACATACACAGGATGAAACCAGGATATAGCAAAAGAGGCCAATCTAGCTAGATAGATAGGACAGGACAGAATACTGTGCGGTCAGTATTAAAATACTAGAAAAATCCACCACAGAGTTTACAAAAATCTCCACCACCTGACTAAAGGTGTGGAGGGTAAATCTGCTTCTCCAGAGCTTCCAGCTTAACTGAATAAATCCATACTGACAAGCTGGACTAGAAAAAACATAGAATGTACTGAACTATTAAGTCCACAACATATGGACTGCAAAGAACCAAGCCAGGACTTATCTTTGATGATCTGGTCAGAATAGCAGAGAAATCCAAGCAGAGATGTAAATCCAACCAGGAACATTGACAACTGGCACTAACTGAAGGATAGAGCCAGGCTAAATAGCCGAGCCCGAATAGACAATCAGTGGAAGCAGCTGCTGACTGCTAAATCCAAGGAGCAGCCGTACCACTTATAACCACCGGAGGGAGCCCAAGAACAGAACTCACAATAGTGCCACTTACAGCCACCGGAGGGAGCCCAAGAGCGGAATTCACAACAATCATGTAGATGACATATAGTATGCCAAAATGTAAGTTCAGAAGTAAAGAAGGGCATCAAATCAGAGGTAAGCATGAAAAACTTTTTTTTTCAATAAAATGAATTAAATGGATATGGGGGAGAAAATGATGTTGAATTGAAGGTGGAGGATGGGGTATAGGCAAAAGATGATGTATTGAGGGTGGGGGACAGAAAGTAATGATGTATTGAGGTGGGGAGCACAAATAATGATGCATTGCATTAGGGGTGGAGGAGAGCAAATGATGAATTGAGGGTGGGAGATGGGGGAGAGCAAATGATGAATTGAGTGTGGGGACAGGGACAGCAAATAATGAATTGAGGGTGGGGGATGGGGAAAAGCAAATGACAAATTGATGGTTGGGGACAGCAAATAATGAATTGAGGGTGAGTTACTAGGGACAGCAAATGATGAATTGAGGGTGGGATGATGAGGGAAAACAAATGAATTGAGGGTGGGGGATGGGGACAGCAAATAATGAATCAAGGGTGGGGACGGGGAATAGCCAATGATGAATTGAGGGTGGAGACAGGGGACAGTTATTATATCCCCAATATTTTTTATTTTCACAAGGGTAACAGGAGAAAATAGAGACCAATTGTGCAATTTCTCACGAGTACGATGATACCCCATGTGTGAAGAAAAACTAATACCTGTGCACATGGAAGGGAAGGAGTAACAGTGGCATTTTTGGAAAGCAGACTTTGACAGAATGGTCTGCAAATGTCATGTCATGTATTGAGACACCTTGATGTGCCTACAGGGGAAATCCCCCACAAGTGATCCCATTTTGGGAACTAGTCCTTCCAAGGTCCCCCAGGTGATTCACAGAAAATTATAATGTTGAGTAGTGAAAATAAAAAAAAACAATTTTTCCCCCCAAAATTTATTTTAGCCACCAATTTTTATTTGTAAGGGTAACAGGAGAAAATGGACCCCAAAATCTGTTTAGCAATTTCTCTTGAGTACTCTGATACTCAATATGTGGAGGAAAACTACTGTTTGGGTGCATGATAGGGCTTGAAAAGGAAGAAGGGACATTTTGTAATGCAAACTTTGATGGAATGGTCTTTCGGCATCATTGTTGCGTTTGGAGAGCCCCTGATATAACTAAGCAGTGGAAATCCCCCACAAGTGAACCCTTTTGTAAACTAGACTTCCCAGGGAATTTATTATTAACAAATTGTGCCCACATTGAACCCCCAGGTGCTAAACAGAAAATTATAACATTCAGTCATGTAAATTTAAAAAAAAATCACATTTTTTACAGGATATCATTTAATCTTGGGAAACATACATTCTTGAACCAAATACTTTTTTATTTATGTGTACTATTATCTTTTTTCTGGTTTTCCCTTTCCCTCAATTCCCTCCCCTCTTCTCTTTCTTCCTCCCTCACCATTTTATTTCTCTTCTAATATGCATAGGGTTAACAATTAAGCACATCTGAGATTTTGTCCATGCCACACCTACATTCTTTGCTATATATTTTCAGAGACTCTGAATGTTAGTTGTCTGGGTTAAGAGCTAGTATTGCTCAAAATGCGTAGACCATAGTGCACTGCTAATATGTCTTTTTAATTTTTGTTTTTTCATGTTTTACTTTTAACCTATAAATAAATGTAGTGTTTTAGTGAACCTTGCAGTTTCTGGATTTTCCAGGCCTTTTCCCTGTTCACTTGCTCAGGAAACAAACCTAAAGTCTCCATGCACCACACTCTCATCCCTGGCATTTGTCAACCCGGTGAGCTGAAGATTGCTTAATTTTGCCATATTTGTATCTAATCTAGTCATATCAACTAATCAAATTTTTTAAATTATTTTTTCAGTGGAAAAAAAAGGAAAACAACTAGAGGTTGATCAATAATGTGTCGCTGATCAGCGCTCAATGGCTATAAGACGCACGGATGTGATTCCTTTTTTCGACACTATCTGACTCTAGTCCTGATTCAATTCAGTAAAAAAAAACTGTAGTAGATGCAAATTACTACCGTATGTTTTTACTGTCCTTAATCTAGTCCTATCAACTAATTAATTTTTTTTCACACACAAAAAAACAACCAGAAGCCAATCACTGATGTGCATCAGTGATCAGCGCTCAATAGTTGCTGTAGTTGCTGGATGCACGCACAAATGCTAACGCTAACCTTAACTAAATTCAGCAAAAATTAGTGTACTAGACATAGATTACTATGGTATATTTTTACTATAACTAATCTAGTCTTATTAACTTCAAAGAAATTAATTAATTTAACTAAGAAAAAAGAATGAACCAACTCACCCACAGCGACACTCGGCTTTCTGAAGCATGGAACTTGCGGAGTTACACATGTAGTACTGATGAGAAAAAAGAAATGTGTTCCAGCTTCTTTAAATCCAAAAATGTATTACAAATTGCTTCTTAAAAGAACCATGGCAATGGTTAATTTCACATGGCAAGATATAGTTACGAGTTCCAAACACTTGAGGCGTCCTTTATTAAACTATAAATAAGCTACAATTAAAATTATTTCAAGCACTATTGGATATCAATAAGTTCATTCAGGAATCTTAAAGTTAAAAAAAACAAACATTTTTTTTCAACTGAGTGTGCGGCAACTGATCAGAATTTTTCTATCCCTGATAATGAATTTTGGAAATTTAAATTTGCTTTGAAAGATCTTCAGGATTTACATACAATTAGTTCACCAAAGGAGAAGACTGTGAATACAGTTTCACACTTGGCCACCAGAAACCCCTTTTTTATCCTATCCACTGAAGAGTTGACTATATGGATCGTTTTTAGTGATGAGCAAATATACTCGTTACTCGAGATTTCCTGAGCACACTCAGGTATCCTCCAAGTATTTTTTAGTGCTTGGAGATTTAGTTTTCATCGCCGCAGCTGAATGATTTCCATCTCTTAGCCAGCTTGATTACATGTGGGGATTCCCTAGCAACCAGGCAACCCCCACATGTACTTATGCTGGCTAAATCATTCATCTGCGGCTCTGAAAACTAAATCTCCGAGCACTAAAAAATACTCGGAGGACACTCTAGAGTGCTCGGGAAATCTCGAGTAACGAATATATTCGCTCATCACTAATCATTTTCAAACTGTTATGGAAAGAGAAATAACACATTTGGACATGATTAATAAGTACCAGACAACATTGCAATTTAAATCCCTCACAGTTTGCGGCAGTTGAAGTACATGTTTGAATTAACTATTAAAATGGCTGACAAGAGTGGTCTTGTTGAGATTATGGATACTGACACATATAGCATTCAGATTAAATCTTTTTTGTAGGATGAAGCCACTTATAGGAAACTTTCTATTGATCCTACCAAAAAATTTCAGGTGCATAAACTGGTGGATGGGGGATTTTTTGGGGGTGTACTTTCCAAGGCACAGGTTGATTTCCTGAAAGTTGAATGCCCAGTGCCTCCTATTATGCATGCATTACTAAAAGTTCACAAGAATTTGTCACCACCACCAATGAGACCGATAATCTCTGGCATTGGATCTATTACCGAAAACTTGAGTGAATGGCTGGACTCACTTCTTCAACCATTATGTTTGAGAACGCCGGGTTTGACTCCAGAGATGTCTTGCATCAATTCACCGACTTCATTTGGAGTAATGATTTTTCATGGCTAAATTGTGATGTCACAGCTCTGTATACATCCATTCCTCAAAATGTGGCTGAGGCACTTGAATATCATTTAAAAAAATATAGTGATTTTTCATCTGATTTGTGCATGTATATAATCCAGGTTACACACTTTCTGATGAACCACTATTATTTTTGCTTTGACAGCCAGTGCTATTTCCGACCCAGAGGAGTGTCAATGGATGGGAAATACTTACCCTCACTTGCCAATTTAGTGATGGCTTATTGGGAGGAGAAGTATTTGTACACGATTGACAATCTTTTTTTTGTCACACATTTTCTAGTATGGCAGATACATTGATGACACATTGATTATTTGGTCTGGTATTGTATCCGTCATACCAGAATTAATTCTGTATCTTAATTCTAGCCAATTCAACATTTTCTTTACATACACTGTTCATTTGTCTTCTATTTTATTTTTGGATTTACAGTTGGAAGGTGTGCATGGAAGGAATATTATCACTTCTACATTTTCCAAGCCCTTACCAGGCAATACCATTCTACATGCAAAGAGCAGTTATCCCCAACATACATTTAACTCTATACCAGTAGGAGAATTAACCTGCATCACTAGAAATTGTAATGAGAATGCCATTCTGGAGGAAGAAGGGAATAATTGCTGTGATAAATTAATAAGAAGGGGTTATCCTCGGCGATCTTTGAATAGAGCAGTGGACATAGTGCACAGAAAGAACAGGTGAGATCTTATTACACACAAGCACAGGATCAAATTTTATATGATGATTTTACTTTATCTACCATTTTAGAATCAGGTTGTAACGTAGTTGCTAAGAGAGCTGTGACATTGGGAAATATTATTTCACCTAGCCTCTTTAATCCCACAGCCAGACAAAAGACATAGTTAAACCATCTGGGATTCTTTGGCTGCGGAGGATCTAGATGTAAAGCACATACAGATTCTGCAACAACTCGCACTTTCTCCAACTTCAACAACACCCAACAATTTAAAATTCAACAATATACACTGCTCAAAAAATAAAGGGAACACTTAAACAACAGAATATAACTCCAAGTAAATCAAACTTCTGTGAAATCAAACTGTACACTTAAGAAGCAACACTGTTTGACAATCAATTTCACATGCTGTTGTGCAAATGGAATAGACAACAGATGGAAATTATTGGCAAATATCAAGGCACACTCAATAAAGGAGTGGTTCTGCAGGTAGGGAGCACAGACAACATCTCAGTACCAATGCTTTCTGGCTTATGTTTTGGTCACTTTTGAATTTTGGTTGTGCTTTTACACTCGTGGTAGCATGAGACGGACTCTACAACCCACACAAGTGGCTCAGGTAGTGCAGCTCATCCAGGATGGCACATCAATGCGAGCTGTGGCAAGAAGGTTTGCTGTGTGTGTCTGTCAGGCCAGCACACTAGGAGTCGTGGAGGGGGGCGTAGGAGGGCAACAACCCAGCAGCAGGAAGGCTACCTCAGTCTTTGTGCAAGGAGGAACAGGAGGAGCACTGCAAGAGCCCTGCAAAATGACCTCCAGCAGGCCACAAATGTGCATGTGTCTGCACAAAACGGTTAGAAACCAGCTCCATGAGGATGGTCTGAGTGCCCGACGTCCACAGATGGGGGTTGTGCTCACAGCCCAACAACGTGCAGGATGCTTGGCATTTGCCACAGAACACTAGGATTGGCAAATTTGCCACTGGCACCCTGTGTTCTTCACAGATGAAAGCAGGCTCACACTAAGCACATGTGACAGATGTGACAGAGTCTGGAGAAGCTGTAGAGAGTGATCTCTTGCCTGCAACATCCCTCAGCATGACTAGTTTGGTAGTGGGTCAGTAATGGTGTGGGGTGGCATTTCTTTGGAGGACCTCTAAGCTCTCCATGTGCTTGCCAGAGATAGCCTAACTGCCATTAGGTACCGAGATGAGATCTTCAGACCCATTGTGAGACCATATGTTGGTGCGGTTGGCCCTGGGCTCCTCCTAATGCATGACAATGCCAGATCTCATGTGGCTGGAGTGTGTCAGCAGTTTCTGCAAGATGAAGGAATTGAAGCTATGGACTGGCCCGCCCATTCCCCAGACCTGAATCCGATTGAACACATCTGGGACATCATGTCTCGCACCATCCACCAACGTCACTTTGCACCACAGATTGTCCAGGAGTTGGCGCATGCTGTAGTCCCGGTCTGGGAGGAGATTCCTCAGGAGACCATCTGCCGCCTCATCAGGAGCATGCCCAAGCATTGTAGGGAGGTCATACAGGCACATGGAGGCCACACACACTACTGAGCATTGTTTCCTTGTTTTGAGGTATTTCCACTGAAGTTGGATCAGCCTGTAACTTCATTTTCCACTTTAATTTTGAACATCATTCCAACTTCAAACCTCCGTGGGATATTAGTTTTGATTTACGCTGATCATTTTTAGGTTTTATTGTTCTCAACACATTCCACTATGTAATGAATAAATATTTACAACTGGAATATTTCATTCAGTGATATATAGGATGTGGGATTTTAGTGTTCCCTTTATTTTTTTGAGCAGTGTATAAACTGCAACTCTCTCAATGTTGTCTACATGGTAAAATGCATTGAATGCAATCTGATGCATATAGTTTGCACCACCCGCAATTTAAAGGTCAGAATTTCTGAACACATAACAGGCACTGTTTCTCTTTCCAGTTCAAATCATGCCATTTCATTTGCATCCAGGCATTTTATTCATTGTCATCAAAGAAGTACTGCTTCATTTAGAATTTCTGGAATAGAACACATTGCTCATCCATTGAGAGAATGAAACATCAATAGACTTCTAATGAGAAGAGAGGCATTTGGGATTTTTTTTATTTGGGAACATCCCATCCTGTGGGGCTGAATGGTCACAATAAATTTTGGTTCCATTATTAATTTTTTTCTTTCTTTTTGTGTCTAAGTATATGTATGTAATGACATGATTTTATGTATTTACACTGCTTCTCTTGTTTCTTTCTCCTTCTTTCACTTCTCCTCCCCCTCTTCACCTGTTTTTGCACGTGGAATTTTAATATGATTAGCATGTTTGTCATGTGATTTGAAATCACTCTTTTATTGGTCACTTTTTGTATAAAAGTTCTATAGGACCTGTTGATGTATAGTTTGATAAAGGACACCTCGAGCAGGTTGAAACGCGTAACTACATCTTGCCAAGTGAACTTCGCTATTGCCATGGTTTTTTAAGAAGCAATTTGTAATAAAATTTTCGATTCAAAGAAGCTGGAACACGTCTGCTTATTCTCATCGAAATGAGGAAGTACAAGGTGGTCATTGTGGGGACACATCGCGTTTGGGCACTCTTATTAGTGTGATCAAAATCTTCATCTGATCGCACCAATCAGAGGTGGCGCTGGTGACACCATGGTTGCTTGGCTCCAGCCTATGATCGGTGCTCTTACAGCCCAAGCGGTGATCGACCATTAAGAATTGAACCGCTAATTACAGCAATCGTAGTTGCTGGGGGCGTCGCTACCCCCCCTGGAAAACAACTCCAAGTGCCTTGCTGCAAGAGTCAGCAGGCACAATAATGCGATCACCGCAACTTTGCCGCAATTTAGCCATGATGTAGCTAGTACATCCAAAGTCAGTAAGTATCTACCAACCTAGACGCAGTGGTATATCCAAGGTTAGGAAGGGGTTAAAGGCCACACTACTATGTATGTTAAGAAAAAAAAAAATTCAAAATGTACTCTAAAATTCAGAAAAAAAACAAAACAATGTTATGTTTAATGTTATATAGCAGCGACAGAAAAATGCTGTTGTCCCCTAGGGCAAAAATGTACTTAATGTTAATTAATGTTAAGTTCTTATCCCTACTTCTGCACTTCTTAACACTGCTCCCCAACAAAGTAATGGGACTACACTGCTTGTGAGTGAAAGTGTATTATTTTCTGTCTGTAGCTAATATTAGTTAAAGAGGACCTTTCATCACATTTTTCATGTTGAACTAGACACACAATGGAATAATGGCTCAGAGCGGAATACTACGTTTATTTTTTTTATTTTACTTCTCTGTTGTAGAGATATTAGCAATTGAAGTATTGGCACATAATGAGTTAACTTTTATTATCACATAGCAACTCATACAGGGAGAAGAAGTACACATCCCAGTAAAATATTTAATAACACCCTTTTGGACTTAATTAAACTTGACTAATTAGTAGAGATGAGCGAATATTTCAATGTACAGTTCAGATTACGATTGCCAAATTTGCAATATTTGCTGATTTATTAATTGAATATTAGCTGAACATAACCGAGCGCCATTAAAGTCACTGAAGTGGCACCAATTTCACCACAGTGGAAAGAGTATAGTGGAGAATGATATCTCCTTCACTACAGCTAACCCAGCAGATGGAGAGATGCAATCAGGACTCTTCACATTTCCAAAAATTATTGGCATACACCACCAAAGTGGCATCAATTTCACAAGAGTAGAAGTAGTATAATAGGGATCAACATCTCTTCCACTACAGCCAACCCATCACATGGACACCCAACCAGGAGTGTTCATATTTCCAAAAATGAGGGCCTGACACCACTGAAGTAGCATCAATTTCACAAGAGTAGAAATAGTATTATAGGGACCAACACATCTTCCACTACAGCCTACCAAGAAGATATAGACCAAACATGACTGTTCACATTTCCACACATTTGTGTTAAAGGGAATCTGTCACCCCAAAAATCGTATATGAGCTAAGATCACTGGCATCAGGGGCTTATCTACAGCATTATTACATACAATATTCTATTATACTCACCCTGGGTGAGTATAATATAACCTATTTTTCTTACCTTTCAGGTTACATTGGGGGCTTATCTACAGCATTACAGCCTTAGCTCATATACGATTTTTGGGGTGACAGATTCTCTTTAACATTTGCAGCAGCAGCAACAGCAGGCACAGAAGCCACACTAAAGTGTGCAATTACACAAGATTAACCCCTTCATGACCCAGCCTATTTTGACCTTAATGACCTGGCCATTTTTTGCAATTCTGACCAGTGTCCTTTTATGAGGTAATAACTCAGGAACCCTTCAACGGATCCTAGCGATTCTGAGATTGTTTTTTGGGACATATTAGGCTTCATGTTAGTGGTAAATTTAGGTCGATAATTTTTGTGTTTATTGTGAAAAAATTGGAAATTTGGCGAAAATTTTGAAAATTTAGCAATTTTCAAATTTTGAGTTTTTATTCTGTTAAACCAGAGAGTTATGTGACACAAAATAATTAATAATTAGCATTGCCCACATGTCTACTTTACATCAGCATGATTTTGGAAACAAATTTTTTTTTGTTAGGAAGCTATAAGGATTAAAATTGACCAGCGATTTCTAATTTTTACAACAAAATTTACAAAACCATTTTTTAGGGACCACCTCATATTTGAAGTCAGTTTGAGGGGTCTATATGGCTGAAAATACCAAAAAGTGACAGCATTCTAAACACTGCACCCCTCAAATTGCTCAAAACTACATTCAAGAAGTTTATTAACCCTTTAGGTGTTTCACAGCAGCAGAAGCAACATGGAAGGAAAAAAATGAACATTTAACTTTTTAGTCACAAAAATGATCTTTTAGCAACAATTTTTCTATTTTCCAAAGGGTAAAAGGAAAAAGTGGACCCCAAAACTTGTTGATCAATTTGTCCTGAGTACGCTGAAACCCCATATGTGGGGGGAACCACTGATTGGGCGCACAGCAGGGCTCGGAAGGGAAGGAGTGCCATTTGACTTTTTGAATGAAAAATTAGCTCCAATCATTAGCGGACACCATGTTGCGTTTGGAGAGCCCCTGTGTGCCTAAACATTGGAGCTTCCCCACAAGTGACCCCATTTTGGAAACTAGACCCCCCAAGGAACTTATCTAGATGTATATTGAGCACTTTTAACCCCCAGGTGTTTCGCAAATTGATCTGTAAAAATGAAAAAGTACTTTTTTTCTCAAAAATTTTCATTTAGCCTCAATTTTTTCCATTTTCACATGGTCAACAGGATAAACTGGATCTTAAAATTTGTTGGGCAATTTCTCCTGAGTACACTGATACCTCATATGTGGTCATAAACCACTGTTTAGTGCATGGCAGGACTCAGAAGGGAAGGAGCGCCATTTGACTTTTTGAATGAAAAATTAGCTCTAATCGCTAGCGGATACCATGTTTGGGTTGGAGAGCCCCTCTGTGCCTAAACATTGGAGCTCCCCCACAAGTACCCCCATTTTGGAAACTAGACCCCCCAAATAACTTATCTAGTTGTGTAGTGAGCACTTTGAACCCCCAGGTGCTTCACAAATTGATCCGCAAAAATGAAAAAGTACTTTTTTTTCTCAAAAATTTTCATTTAGCCTCAATGTCTTTTCATTTTTACATGGGCAAGAGGATAAAATGGATCCTAATATTTCCTGGGCAATTTCTCCTGAGTACACCGATACCTCATATATGATGATAAACCACTGTTTGGGCGCACGGCAGGTCTCGGAAGAGAAGGAGCGGCATTTGACTTTTTGAATGGAAAATTAGCTCCAATCGTTAGCGGACACCATGTCGTATTTGGAGAGCCCCTGTGTGCCTAAACATTGGAGATCCCCCACAAATCAACCCATTTTGTAAACTAGACCTCCCAAGGAACTTATCTAGATGTGTGGTAAGCACTTTGAACCCCCAAGTGCTTCACAGAAGCAGAGCCGTGAAAAAAACCCACAATTTTTTATTTTCACTAGGGTAACAGGAGAAATTGGCCCCCAAAAGTTGTTGTCCAGTTTGTCCTGAGTACGATGGCACCCCATATATGGGGGGGAACACTGCTTGGGCACACGTCGGGGCTCTGAAGGGAAGTAGTGACGTTTTGAAATGCAGAATTTGATGGAATGGTCTGCGGGCATCATGTTACCTTTGCAGAGCCCCTGATGTGTCTAAACAGTAGAAACCCCCCACAAGTGACACATTTTTGGAAACTAGAACCCCCAAGGAACTTATCTAGATGTGTGGTGAGCACTTTTTACCCCCAAGTGCTTCACAGAAGTTTATAAAGCAAACCCATGAAAATATCATTTTTTTTCCTCAAAAATGATTTTATAGCCCATAATTTTTTATTTTCACAAGGGTAACAGGAGAAATTGGACCCCAAAAGTTGTCCAGTTTGTCCTGAGTACACTGGTACCCCATATGTGGGGGGAACCATTGTTTGGGCAGACGTCGGGGCTCAGAAGAGAAGTAGTGATGTTTTGAAATACAGACTTTGATGGAATGGTCTGCGGGCATCATGTTACGTTTGCAGAGCCCTTGATGTGCCTAAACAAGACGTACCACTGTGCATCTGCCAAAGAAAGGTAGTGAAGTAGCCCGTCCAGTAACAGAAGTTGTCTTTGTATAGAACGTGACATTGTTGGTTTCACAAACATTACCACCTACCCCATGTACACATTGAACACCAATTAGCAAAAATAGAACACATTTGTAAGATATGATATAGCTTTAAATGTCATGCACAAACTTAGATAGGAATCATATAAGAGGACATGATGAAAGAATAGACCATAACAAGAGATGTAAAGATACAAAATACAAAATTTTGTTTGAAACAATAAATAAAAAACACGAAGGAAAAAAAGCTGAACCAGGTGATGGCGCACGTTCCAAAAAGGAGGATAGTAGTCACTCCAAATAATGTAATCTCCAAAGAGTTAATATAGGAAAAAGTTAACACATGCTCATAAATAAGGGCAGAAATCAGCAAAATCATAAAATGATATAATAGAATAGCACCTTTAGTATAGATGTATAAATGTGATATAAAGACATACATACACACCAAGTATAAGTGCGTTTCGGCATTTTGGGTGCTTGCCAGAAGAAGGAAAGCGCTTAAACGAGCGTAGGAGACCTGGCTGTACAGCGCCCCAGAGTCCTGGTCGTTGCAGTATTGTCGCTCTTCCACCAGGGGGAGTGATGGTACGTCTGATGGCACTAAAGGAGTTCACCTGACCAGGTATCACAGTCACACACTACACTTCACACTCCAACCACCAGGGGGAGCAAAGGGTTCTATCTATTAGGCCACTCCTCACACTCGGGTAAAACTGGGGGTTGGATAGGAAGTTAGTTGGAGAAAGCTGCTGGGTGAGACCCAAGAAAGACCTGTCAGGCAGACAGGGGGAGAAGGAGGAACATCTGAGCTGCAGACAGAGGACCCTGTCAGGGGTGGGATCCTGGCAGAGACTTAGCAAGAGATAGAACGTTACGGAGCTGCGCCTGCACCCCATTGCGGCAGCATCCTAAGAAAGGACACGAAGCGAAGTATATTGTGGAGAAGTGAGAAACGAGATCACAGCACAAGGAGATAATACCGGGAGGAGTTCTGCCTTAAGATCGGCAACATCCTTCTGAGGCGCATAGCCGGTGGCCGGAACACCGAGGGAGTAATAGGCTCTACGCATTACTTCAAACTACGGCAGGACAGTTAATTCCAAGTTAGCTGCCCAACCTTTAACCTAATGAAGACAACGGAGGCAAATTGTGGGAGAGGGACGTCTCTAGGGTCCCTATAAAATAGCTCCAGGCCTACCCCGTCATATGGGTCGTCCTATCCATACAATCTGGGGGACGGAGAGAGAGGATATCAGAAACATACACGACAGTTGTGAGGACTATCCCGTGGTGCTCAGCAGGGAAGTACTACAACACACAGGCGCTAGTAGGAAGGCTACTGATTTCCACCTGCAAAGGGAACTCTGGATGTGCCTTCGGACAGGCCGGATTCAGCCAGCCCTGTTAGCAGTGCTCTGGATTGTGGACGCTGAAGTCTACAGTAAAAGGTAAAGAGACTGCAACCTTGTGTCCTCGTTATTTACTGCGACCTGCACCATCACCATCTACCTTACCGGGAAGCCCTGGGGACATACTTCACTTGTGGGAAAGTATACCATCTAGCTGCCATAACATCACCCCAGCGGACCCCTCAGCAGCATCGGTCATCCTGACCGAACACCACAGGTGGCGTCACAAACACTTGACAAACTACACCCTTTAATTGGGCGCCCCTTAGCAGGGCCACGGACCGGGTCGGGCCACCGTGACATCCCCAGAACCGAGACAGAGGGACCCGGTACTGAGTACCCCACTGCCCTGCACCTGGGGGTGCTCCAGCTGCACATTTATGTGGCACCCCAGGAGTCCGGTTGCCACAGTGGTATTGCCTGCCTCCCGGGGAGGGTGATGCCATGCCTGGAAGCAAGAAGGGATCCCCTTAGCAGGTAACATTGGCATACAACACTTTCCTGGCTCCAGACCAGAAGGGGAAGCTCTGGACACGGTTTCAGAGCTTGGAGGAGGAGTTAGAGGTCAGTCTGTGTGAGACAGTAAAGGGAGAGGAAAAATGGAAGGAGAGGGACTGGGAGTGGAGCTGTGTTTGAGCTCACCCCAGGATTGAGTGCAGGAAACCGGAATCTGTGGTTGAGAGGGAACTGTATACCCCACAACTGAATCCGGATGCCAATAGATTGCAGGTGTCCTGGCCACATCTGACACCCAAAGGCACAGCAGCAGACTAGAGACTGGAAGTCACCACGAGAGAGGGACACCTGAAAAAGGCTCGAGCTGTCTGCCATGTGGGTAGTGTTCCACCCGAGGGACAGACTGAGAGAGGGACTTGAGGAAAGCTTAAGGCATCAAGAACCCAGCAAACAGTGCAGTAGGATGGCTTCCATCCCCACTTGGCTAGGGGGATTGTGTACCGCAGGCTGCCCGGATTTCCCAGATCACTTGTCACCAGTATTCCAGATTGCACTTGCAATTAAAGGTAAAAAAACTACGGTCCCTGTGTCATTCATTGATTCCTGCACCCTAACATCTACAACCCCTCATAGACTGTCCTGTAGCCCTGGGGCCTCCGCTCCACCTGTGGGGAGCGAAACCATCTAAGCTGCATCACCATCAGCCCCAGCAGATCCCTTTAAGCAGCATTGGCCATCCCTTGCCGAGTACCACAGGTGGCGTCACAAACAATTTTCTTATCCCTTACAAATGTTTCCCTCATCCCCTTTTATTGCACACTCAGGGCCATGGACTGGGTCAGTTGCTGCCTTGACCATCCCTTTAAGAGCATGCAATCCGGTTCTGAGTACCCCACGGCTCTAGCGGGTGTTGCACTTACACTTTAGGCAAAGATGAAATCCTTATCTCCTTTCATAATTATTGCACATGCACTTTACTCAAGCTAACTTTATATTAGTCAACACTCACTTTGTCCACATGCTTGATCGGCTTCTCTGACTCCTGCACTTCTGTACCTTGTTATCTACTCATATTATATTAACACCAATTTAACCTGTATTTACACCATTACTATTATATATACTTGGTGTGTATGTATGTCTTTATGTCACATTTATACATCTATACTAAAGGTGCTATTCTATCTATACACTTTTATGATTATGCTGATCTTCTTCCCTTATTTATGAGCATGTGTTAACTTTTTCCTATTTTTTTAATGTGCATGAGCTCTGCAGACAGCTTCATTTCTCCGCTATAAAATTACAAAGTGGGATATAGTGGGCTGAATCACGTTTAGCAACATAAAAAATAATATTTTTTTAATGTGCATGAGCTATGCATACTGTGGATTTTCACCACCACTAAATAACAAGGTGAGATATGGCATGATGAATCAAGGTAGAAATTGGCAAAAAAAAAAATTTCCATGCACAACAGCTCAAATCACAGAACAATGTCACCACAGCACTAAATGACAATGTGGGATACAGCAGGCTGTTTCACATATAGCTAGTGAAAAAAATAAGATTTAGAACACTATACTCATGCATAGAGCACAATAGAAGCAGTGCACAACACACTTGTATGAAATGTGCCCTGCTGTCTTTGTCTGTGGACCTCAGTAATGGCAAAATATACAATGCTCAAAAAATAAAGGGAACACTAAAATCCCACATCCTAGATATCACTGAATGAAATATTCCAGTTGTAAATATTTATTCATTACATAGTGGAATGTGTTGAGAACTATAAAACCTAAAAATGATCAACGTAAATCACAAAAAATATCCCACAAAGGACTGGAGTTGGAATGATGCTCAAAATCAAAGTGGAAAATGAAGTTACAGGCTGATCCAATTTCAGTGGAAATGCCTCAAGACAAGGAAATGATGCTCAGTAGTGTGTGTGGCCTCCACGTGCCTGTATGACCTCCCTACATCTCATGGGCATGCTCCTAATGAGGCAGTGGATGGTTTCCTGAGGGATTTCCTCCCAGATCTGGACTAAAGCATACGCCAACTACTGGACAGTCTCTGGTGCAACGGGACGTTGGTGGATGGTGAAAGACATGATGTCCCAGATGTTTTCAATCGGATTCAGGTCTGAGGAAAGGGAGGGCCAGTCCATAGCTTCACTGCCTTAAACTTGCAGGAACTGCTGACACACTCCAGCCACATGAGGTCTGGCATTGTTCTGCATTAAGAGGAACCCAGGGCCAACCACACCAGCATATGGTATCACAAGGAGTCTGAGGATCTCATCTCAGTACCTAATGGCAGTCAGGCTACCTCTGGCAAGCACATGGAGGGCTGTGTGGCCCTCCAAAGAAATGCCACCCCACACCATTACTGACCCACTGCCAAACCGGTCATACTGAAGGATGTTGCAGGCAGCAGATCACTCTCCACGGCTTCTCCAGACTATGTCAAATCTGTCACATGTGCTTAGTGTGAGCCTGCTTTCATCTGCGAAGAGCACAGGGTGCCAGTGGCAAATTTGCCAATCCTAGTGTTCTGTGGCAAATGCCAAGCATCCTGCACGGTGTTGGGCTGTGAGCACAACCCCCATCTGTGGAAGTCGGGTACTCAAACCATCCTCATGGAGTCGGTTTCTAACCATTTGTGCAGACACATGCACATTTGTGGCCTGCTGGAGGTCATTTTGCAGGGCTCTGGCAGTGCTCCTCCTGTTCCTCTTTGAACAAAGGCTGAGGTAGCGGTCCTGTTGCTGGGTTGTTGCCCTACTATGGCCCCCTCCACAAGTCCTGGTGTACTGGCCTGTCTCCTGGTAGTGCCTCCAGCCTCTGGACACTATGCTGACAGACACAGCAAACCTTCTTGCCACAGCTCGCATTGATGTGCCATCCTGGATGAGCTGCACTACCTGAGCCATTTGTGCGGGTTGTAGAGTCCGTCTCATGTTACCACGAGTGTGAAAGCACAACCAACATTCAAAAGTGACCAAAATATCAGCCAGAAAGCATTGGTACTGAGATGGGGTCTGTGGTCCCCACCTACAGAACCACTCCTTTATTGAGTGTGTCTTGATAACTGCCAATAATTTCCATCTGTTGTCTGTTCCATTTGCACAACAGCATGTGAAATTGATTGTCAAACAGTGTTGCTTCCTAAGTGGATAGTTTGATTTCACAGAAGTTTGATTTACTTGGAGTTATATTCTGCTGTTTAAGTGTTCCATTTATTTTTTTGAGCAGTGTATATATTGCTGGAAGGTCGATCTCATAGCCACACAGGACACTATCTAGCTAAACTATCTGACTAACAAACAACCTCCTAGCTAACATCCTAAAATCTATCTGCATACAGTGCCAGCGTCAGGAGCAGTCTCTCTGCGCTGTTAGGCTATGTGCACACATAGCCGAAAGTATGCAGAATTTTCCAGAAGAAATCTGGGCTCCGTTTGCAGGAAATCTGCTTGCGTCTTTTTAGCATTTTTATCGTTTTTTTTGCACGTATTTGTCATGTTTTTTTCACGGATTTTTAGCGTTTGTTTCCTATGGTCCAAATACAATTCTACAGCGGCAAATCCGCAGATTTTCCGCAAAATTAATGAACATGCTGCGGTTTTTTTCCACAATGCGTTTTTTTTGCTGAAAAAACACAGCATGGGCACAAAAATTGCGGATTGCATTGAGCGTTTTTTAAGCATTTTAGCAGCGGAAATCAGCCGCAAAAACGCTAAAAAAAGCTAAAAATCTGGAATTTGTGCACATAGCCTTACAGTGTTAAAATGGCTCTAACACAAGATGTCCGCTCTATATATGGAGAGGGACATGTCATTTCAGCAGCCAATGACACAAGCCATTGTGTCAGGACATTGTGGATGTTTCCTGCACCGTGACTCGCTAGCCGCAATGTGCACACATAAAGTTAGAAGAAAAAAAATTACTGTTTCAAGAACGCCACTCCTCTGAGCTCTGCAAGCCTCCACCCCTCATCAAACACGTGCCCCGCACTCATGATAAACCACCATTATTGTAGGCAAAGTCCTGAAAATACTTTTGAAGCAATGGAAATATATCTCAGCACTTTTTATTGAATGTTTCTGATTTTGTTTTATTTTATAAAATATTGCTTGTGTTCCCGATCACGAATCTGAATGTGCCATATTCATGCCAAATTTATGTTTGGCGAACAAATTTGATTATCACTAGTCATTAGTTGCCAAATATTTGATTGCTAATATCTCTGCAACGGAAAGGCGAAATAAAAAAAAAAATTGTATTAATCTTTGCAGCCACTATTACATTTTGTGAGCAGCTCAACCCAAAACATTTGGTGAAGAGTACCGTACTTATTAAGGTAATTTTAATACAGCCCTTTTTGTTTGCGTTTTGTTTATCTACAAAATTTTAGAGCATTTTTTCCTAAAAACTCTGAGATTAGTTGTCAGTTGAAGTCAAAGTCTATCATAAATATTATAAAGTCTACACACAACATGTTGGGTAATTTTTGCTTTTATGCAGAGAATTTTGGGGGACAGTGATGGTTTTAGAATGACATCATATACTCATGTAAAAAGACATTAAAAATGTTTGATGCCAATGGTATTTTTGCGCATTCGCTTTAAAACAAGTGTGCAAAGTAGCCATAATAAATAAATATATTAGAGACTGTCTCTTTCTGTTGTATATTTAGTCTGCAGATATTTGCAGTCTAATTAGAGTTGCCCTCTGCATCCCTGTGAGCATGACTTTGGGGCTGGAGAAAGAGTGACTATGCCAAATCCTTTATCTTCAGGTTAGACTGAAGGTTTTGTGTTGCCAGCTTTGCTTTTGCATCCTAATAAAGCTGAATTGTTTATCCACACTTAGTTTTCAGACCTGGCAAACATGAATAGTTATGTAAAAATAGTTTTGTTTGGAAAGTTCAGAAGTTCAGTTAATTAGAAAAAGCCTTGGTTTAATCCATTTTAAAACCACCTTCTTAAATATGTAATTGCTACATTTTAAATATTCTGTAATACACATTTTCATATTTTACTTCTTTTTTTCATACACATAATAAATGCATACCCATACACAGTTATTTATTTCAGTTCTTCAATTAAAAAAAGTGAATCTCGTATATTATATAGAGCCATTACAAACAGAGTGATCTATTTCAAGTGTTTATTTCTGTTAAACCCTTTCTGACATTAGACGTACTATCCCATCGAGGTGGTATGGGCCCGTATGACCACCGATGGGATAGTACATCTAACGCGATCAACGTTAAAAAAAAAACCGAGGCAAACAACAACAAACAACACTTTATTATCATACTGCCGAACAAAAAGTGGAATAACACGCAATCAAAAAGTCGGATATAAATAACCATGGTACCCGCAAAAAATGAGCCACCATACAGCAACATCAGCAAAAAATAAAAAAGTTATAGTCCTCAGAATAAAGCGATGCAAAAATAATTATTTTTTATATAAAATATTTTTTATCGTATAAAAGCGCCAAAACATAAAAAAATGATATAAATGAGGTATCGTACTGTAATCATACTGACCCGAAGAATAAAACTGCTTTATCAATTTTTCCAAACGTGCAACGGTGTAAACTCCCCCCCACCCCCCCAAAAAAAAAAAAGGAATTCATGAATTGCTGGTTTTTGGTCATTCTGCCTTACAAAAATCTGAATAAAATGCGATCAAAAAATGGTACCAATAAAAACTCAACTCGTCCAGCAAAAAACAAGACCCCAAATGACTCTGTGGACCAAAATATGGAAAAATTATAGCTCTCAAAATGTGGAGACGCAAAAACTATGTTTTGCAATAAAAAGCGTCTTTTAGTGTGTGACAGCTGCCAATCATAAAAATCTGCTAAAAACCCCCACTATAAAAGTAAATAACCCCCCCCCCCTTCATCACCCCCTTAGTTAGGGAAAAATAATAAAATTAAAACAATGTATTTATTTCCATTTTCCCATTAGGGTTAGGGATAGGGTTGGGGCTAAAGTTAGGGTTAGGGCTACAGTTAGGGTTGGGGCTAAAGTTAGGGTTAGGGTTGATGCTAAAGTTAGGGTTTAGGGCTACAGTTAGGGTTGGGACTAGAATTAGGGTTGGGGCTAAAGTTAGGGTTAGTGTTGGGGTTATATCACGGGAGAACTGGGTAGACTAAGGTTGGTTTCCTGGGCCCCTGCGATATCCCTCAGACTAGGGAAACCCTGTCTGTCCCTTTCCCAGAAGTTACACTAAAGGTGTGCATGTCTGGGCCGCCAGGCCTGACCCTGACTCCTGTTTCAGCCCTAAGCTGAAACCACCACCCACCACCCCGTGAAGAGACCACACACCAATCCCCACAGAAAGCACAGACAGGGAAAACTGAAAAATGCACCACGCCGCAGACACACAGGAATACACTATAATGTGCAAAGGGCAAAACAAATACAAATAGAAAGGAGGAATATGACAAAGGATTATACACCACCAGATACGATATTCCTACAGCAAGACCACCACTCCAGACCGGAATCACTAGGCACAAAGCACAAGCTATAATTGGTGATGCCCAAAGTCCAGCGCGACTATTTAAAGGCTGTGGGCGTGACCCAGCCTCCAACCTGATTACCAGCAAGATTAACCCCGAGCAAGCTGGATAAAATCTAGCCAACGCCACTGAGCGTGTAGTGGACATAAGTGGAATTACTGCTGTCTGTCGGACGCCCTAGTGTGAACAGCGTCCGACATGACAGGTTAAAGTTAGGGTTGGGGCTAAAGTTAGGGATAGGGTTGGGGCTAAAGCTAGGGTTAGGGTTGGGGCTAAAGTTAGGGTTTGGATTACATTTATGGTTGGGATTAGGATTGGGATTAGGGTTAGGGGTGTTGTTGTGAATTTGGATTCTGGGCTCCCCCGGTGGCCGCTTGTGGAATTGGACTTGTCATCCTCTTTCCTGTTTCACCTGATTCCATCAGTAGTGGGTGTCGCTATTTAAGCTCATTTCTCTGGTGGTTTCTTGCCGGTCAACAATGTTATCTGATGCCTCTCAGTGCTTGTTCCTGCTTCTAGACTACTACTAGATAAGTTGGACTTTTGTCCATGTTTTGTTTTGCCTATTTGTTCCAGTTCACAGCTGAAGTTTTGTTACTGTGTCTGGAAAGCTCTCGTTGATCAGGGATTGCTACTCTGGCGTTATGAGTTAATGCCAGAGTTTAAGGTAATCTCTGGATGGTGTTTTGTTAGTGTTTTTCTGCTGACCATGAAAGTATACTATCTGTCTTCTGCTATCTAGTAAGCGGACCTCAAATTTGCTAAGACTATTTTCCTGCTGCGTTTGTTGTTTCATCTGAACTCACCGTCATTATATGTGGGGGGCTACTGTCTTCTTTGGAATATTTCTCTAGAGGTGAGCCAGGTCTTATATTTCCCTCTGCTAGCTATTTAGGTCTTAGGCCAGAGCTGGGCATCTAGCGATAAATAGGAAATGCTACCTGGCTATTTCTAGTTGCGCGGCAGGCTTAGTTCATGGTCAGTATAGTTCCATCTTCCGAGAGCTTGTCCCTCTATAGGCTTGCTATGATCTCTGCCTGCAGAGATCATGACAGTTTGACCGGCCCGTAAAGTGTTAAAGACCCAGGTTGAGAAAGGAGAGTTATAAGAAGTCTGCTGAAATTTTTTTTTTTTTTTTTTTTTTTCCTCCAGTCTGCCTTCTGCAGTCTTTTCTCTCTCTCTCCTCCTAATCTCTGTATGCTCTGTGTGCACCTGACAATAATGGATCTCCAGAGTGTAACTGCGGGTTTGAATAATCTCATCACGAAAGTACAAAATTTACAAGATTTTGTGGTACATGCTCCGGTATCTGAGCCGAGAATTCCTTTACCGGAGTTCTTCACAGGGAATAGAGCTAGCTTCCAGAATTTCCGAAATAATTGTAAGCTTTATTTGTCCCTGAAGTCTCGTTCAGCTGGAGACCCTGCTCAGCAGGTTAGGATTGTGATTTCCTTGCTCAGGGGTGACCCTCAAGATTGGGCCTTCTCATTGCCAGCAGGGGATCCTGCGTTACGCGATGTGGATGCGTTTTTTCTGGCCTTGGGCTTGCTTTATGAGGAACCTCATTTGGAACTTCAGGCAGAAAAAACTTTGATGGCACTATCTCAGGGGCAAGACGAAGCTGAAGTTTTCTGCCAAAAATTCCGTAAATGGTCTGTGCTTACTCAGTGGAATGAGTGCGCCTTGGCGGCAACTTTCAGAGAAGGTCTCTCTGATGCCGTTAAGGATGTTATGGTGGGGTTCCCTTTGCCTGCAGGTCTGAATGAGTCCATGACAATGGCTATTCAGATTGATAGGCGTCTGCGGGAGCGCAAACCGGTGCACCATCTGGCGGTGTCTATGGAAAAGACGCCAGAAAGTATGCAGTGTGATAGAATTCTGTCCAGGAGCGAGCGACAGAATTTTAGACGGAAGAATGGATTGTGTTTCTATTGTGGGGATTCTACTCATGTTATATCAGCATGCTCTAGGCGTACAAAGAAGCTTGATAAGTCTGTTTCCATTAGCACCATTCAGTCTAAGTTTATTTTGTCTGTAACCCTGATTTGCTCTTTGTCATCCATTGCCACGGACGCCTATGTTGACTCTGGCGCCGCTCTGAGTCTTATGGATTGGTCCTTTGCCAATCGTTGTGGTTTTGATTTAGAGCCTTTGGAGACTCTTATTCCTCTGAAGGGGATTGACTCCACCCCATTGGCTAATAATAAACCACAATACTGGACACAAGTAACCATGCGTATCAATCCGGATCACCAGGAGATTATTCGTTTCCTGGTGCTGTATAATTTACATGACGATTTGGTACTGGGATTGCCATGGTTGCAGTCTCACAACCCAGTCTTGGACTGGAGAGCAATGTCTGTGTTGAGCTGGGGATGTAAGGGTATTCATGGGGACGTACCTTTGGTTTCTATTTCGTCGTCCATTCCCTCTGAAGTCCCTGAGTTCCTCTCTGATTATCAAGACGTCTTTGACGAACCCAAGCTTGGGTCGTTACCTCCGCACCGTGAGTGCGATTGTGCCATAGATTTGATACCGGGTTGTAAATATCCAAAGGGTCGTTTGTTTAATTTGTCTGTGCCGGAACATGCTGCTATGCGGGAATATATAAAGGAGTCTTTGGAAAAGGGACATATTCGTCCATCCTCTTCTCCCTTGGGAGCTGGGTTTTTCTTTGTCTCAAAAAAAGACGGCTCTTTGAGACCATGTATTGATTATCGGCTTCTGAATAAGATCACTGTTAAGTATCAATACCCATTGCCATTGCTTACTGATTTGTTTGCTCGTATAGAGGGTGCTAAGTGGTTCTCTAAAATTGATCTTCGTGGGGCGTATAATTTGGTGCGGATCAGGCAGGGGGATGAGTGGAAGACCGCATTTAATACGCCCGAGGGCCACTTTGAGTATTTGGTCATGCCTTTTGGTCTTTCTAATGCCCCTTCAGTTTTCCAGTCTTTTATGCATGATATTTTCCGCGATTTTCTGGATAAATTTATGATAATATATCTGGATGATATTCTGATTTTTTCTGATGACTGGGACTCTCATGTCCAGCAGGTCAGGAGAGTTTTTCAGGTTCTGCGGTCTAATTCTTTATGTGTGAAGGGGTCTAAGTGCGTTTTTGGGGTCCAGAAAATTTCCTTTTTGGGGTATATTTTTTCTCCCTCTTCCATTGAGATGGATCCCGTCAAGGTGCAAGCTATTTGTGACTGGACTCAGCCCTCCTCTCTTAAGGGTCTTCAGAGATTTTTGGGCTTTGCCAACTTTTACCGCCGATTTATTGCTGGTTTTTCGGATGTCGTTAAACCACTGACTGATTTGACCAGACAAGGCGCTGATGTTGCTAATTGGTCCCCTCATGCTGTAGAGGCCTTTCAGGAGCTTAAGCGCCGTTTTGCCTCTGCCCCTGTGTTGCGTCAGCCTGATGTGAATCTGCCTTTTCAGGTTGAGGTTGACGCTTCGGAGATCGGAGCTGGGGCAGTGTTGTCGCAGAAAGGTTCCGACTGCTCCGTCATTAGGCCTTGTGCCTTCTTTTCTCGCAAATTTTCGCCCGCAGAGCGGAATTATGATGTTGGGAATCGGGAGCTTTTGGCCATGAAGTGGGCGTTTGAGGAGTGGCGCCATTGGCTCGAGGGGGCTAGACATCAGGTGGTGGTATTGACTGACCACAAAAATTTGATTTATCTTGAGACTGCCAGACGCCTGAATCCTAGACAGGCGCGCTGGTCTTTATTTTTTTCTCGCTTTAATTTTGTGGTGTCATACCTACCGGGTTCTAAGAATGTTAAGGCAGATGCCCTTTCTAGGAGTTTTGACCCGGACTCTCCTGGTAATTCTGAACCCACAGGTATCCTTAGGGAGGGAGTAATTTTGTCGGCCGTTTCTCCTGATCTGCGGCGGTCCTTGCAAGAGTTTCAGGCGGATAGACCGGATCGTTGTCCGCCTGATAGACTGTTTGTTCCGGATGATTGGACCAGCAGAGTCATCTCTGAGGTACATTCTTCTGCATTGGCAGGTCATCCCGGAATTTTTGGTACCAGGGATTTGGTGGCAAGATCCTTCTGGTGGCCTTCTCTGTCACGAGATGTGCGAGTCTTTGTGCAGTCATGTGACGTTTGTGCTCGGGCCAAGTCTTGTAGTTCTCGGGCTAGCGGACTGCTGTTGCCCTTGCCTATTCCTAAGAGGCCTTGGACACACATCTCGATGGATTTTATTTCAGATCTGCCTGTTTCCCAGAAGATGTCTGTCATCTGGGTGGTCTGTGACCGTTTCTCTAAAATGGTCCATTTGGTTCCTCTGCCCAAGTTGCCTTCTTCTTCTGAGTTGGTTCCTCTGTTTTTTCAGAATGTTGTCCGATTGCACGGTATTCCTGAGAATATTGTTTCTGACAGAGGTACCCAATTTGTGTCTAGATTTTGGCGGGCATTCTGTGCTAGGATGGGCATAGATTTGTCTTTTTCGTCTGCTTTTCACCCTCAGACTAATGGCCAGACCGAGCGGACTAATCAGACCCTTGAGACATATCTGAGGTGTTTTGTCTCTGCTGACCAGGATGATTGGGTTGCTTTTTTGCCATTGGCAGAGTTCGCCCTCAATAATCGGGCCAGTTCTTCCACCTTGGTGTCCCCGTTTTTCTGTAATTCGGGGTTTCACCCTCGATTTTCCTCCGGTCAGGTGGAATCCTCGGATTGTCCTGGAGTGGATGCGGTGGTAGAGAGATTGCATCACATTTGGGGGCAGGTTATGGACAATTTGAAGTTGTCCCAGGAGAAGACTCAGCGTTTTGCCAACCGTCATCGTCGTGTTGGTTCTCGGCTTTGTGTTGGAGATTTAGTGTGGTTGTCTTCTCGTTTTGTCCCTATGAGGGTCTCTTCTCCTAAGTTTAAACCTCGGTTCATCGGCCCTTATAGAATATTGGAGATTCTTAATCCTGTTTCTTTCCGTTTGGACCTCCCTGCGTCCTTTTCCATTCATAACGTTTTTCATCGGTCGTTATTGCGCAGGTATGAGGTACCTGTTGTACCTTCAGTTGAGCCTCCTGCTCCGGTGTTGGTTGAGGGTGAGTTGGAGTACGTTGTGGAGAAAATTTTGGACTCTCGTGTTTCCAGACGGAAACTCCAGTATCTGGTCAACTGGAAGGGTTACGGCCAGGAGGATAATTCTTGGGTCAATGCATCTGATGTTCATGCTTCTGATCTTGTTCGTGCCTTCCATAGGGCTCATCCTGGTCGCCCTGGTGGATCTGGTGAGGGTTCGGTGCCCCCTCCTTGAGGGGGGGGTACTGTTGTGAATTTGGATTCTGGGCTCCCCCGGTGGCCGCTTGTGGAATTGGACTTGTCATCCTCTTTCCTGTTTCACCTGATTCCATCAGTAGTGGGTGTCGCTATTTAAGCTCATTTCTCTGGTGGTTTCTTGCCGGTCAACAATGTTATCTGATGCCTCTCAGTGCTTGTTCCTGCTTCTAGACTACTACTAGATAAGTTGGACTTTTGTCCATGTTTTGTTTTGCCTATTTGTTCCAGTTCACAGCTGAAGTTTTGTTACTGTGTCTGGAAAGCTCTCGTTGATCAGGGATTGCTACTCTGGCGTTATGAGTTAATGCCAGAGTTTAAGGTAATCTCTGGATGGTGTTTTGTTAGTGTTTTTCTGCTGACCATGAAAGTATACTATCTGTCTTCTGCTATCTAGTAAGCGGACCTCAAATTTGCTAAGACTATTTTCCTGCTGCGTTTGTTGTTTCATCTGAACTCACCGTCATTATATGTGGGGGGCTACTGTCTTCTTTGGAATATTTCTCTAGAGGTGAGCCAGGTCTTATATTTCCCTCTGCTAGCTATTTAGGTCTTAGGCCAGAGCTGGGCATCTAGCGATAAATAGGAAATGCTACCTGGCTATTTCTAGTTGCGCGGCAGGCTTAGTTCATGGTCAGTATAGTTCCATCTTCCGAGAGCTTGTCCCTCTATAGGCTTGCTATGATCTCTGCCTGCAGAGATCATGACAGGGTGTGTTGGGGTTAGGGGTGCGTTGGGGTTAGGGGTGTGGTTGGGATTAGGGTTAGGTGCATGTTTGGGTTAGGGGTGTGGTTAGGGATATGGTTAGGATTAGGATTAGGGGTATGTTTGGGTTAGAGTTTCAGTTATAATTGGGGGTTTCCACTGTTTAGGCACATCAGGGGCTCTCCAAACTCGACATGGCGTCCGATCTCAATTCCAGCCAATTCTGCGTTGAAAAAGTAAAACAGTGCTCCTTCCCTTCCGAGCTCTCCCCTGCGCCCAAACAATGGTTTACCCAAACATATGGGGCATCACCGTACTCAGGACAAATTGAACAACAACTTTTGTTGTCCAATTTCTCCTGTTACCCTTGGGAAAATACAAAACCGGGGGCTAAAAAATAATTTTTGTGGAAAAAAAAGGATTTTTTTATTTTCACGGCTCTGTGTTATAAACTGTAGTGAAACACTTGGGGGTTCAAAGTTCTCACAACACATCTAGATAAGTTCCTTGGGGGGTCTAGTTTTCAATATGGGGTCACTTGTGGGGGGTTTCTACTGTTTAGGTACATCAGGGGCTCTGCAAATGCAATGTGACGCCTGCAGTCCATTCCATCTAAGTCTGCATTCCAAACTGCGCTCCTTCCCTTCCGAGCTCTGCCATGTGCCCAAACGGTGGTTCCTCCCACATATGGGGTATCACCGTACTTGGGACAAATTGGACCACAACTATTTTGGTCCAATTTCTCCTGTTACCCTTAGGAAAATACAAAACTGGGGGCTAAAAAATAATTTGTGAGGAAAAAAAAATTATTTTTTATTTTCACGGCTCTGCGTTATAAACTGTTTGAAATGACTCTATATAATATATGCTTTTCACTTTTTATATTGAAGAACTGAAATAAATTAACTTTTTTGATGATGTTCTAATTTAGTGAGAAGTAGGGTTGAGCGAAACGGATCGGTCAATTTCATAAGTCGCCGACTTTCGGCAAAGTCAGGTTTCGTGAAACCCGAGCCCATCTCAGTGTCGGATCGGCCATGCGGTCGGCGATCTTCGCGCCAAAGTCACGTTTCGTATGACGCTTTAACCGCCATTTTTTCAGCCAATGAAGGAGTGTGGGCAGCGTGATGACATAGGTTTCGTCTTGGTTTGTGCGGCGTCACAGGGGGTGGGGGTATAAACGCCATCTTACCGTTTTGGATGTAGTGATTTACACAGTCCGAGGAGAGAGAGAGAGAGAGAAGAAAAAAAACAAAAAAATATCCCCATTCACTTGCATTGGGTTTCGTGTTTCAGTCGGCCCCCCGACTTTTCACAATAATCGGCCGATTTCACACGAACCAACTTTTGAGAAAGTCGGGTTTCACGAAACCCGACTCGATCCTAAAAAAGTAAAAGTCGCTCAACCCTAGTGAGAAGCACTTGTGTATATATATATATATATATATATATATACATTTAGCAGCATGTAAACGTATTTATGAACTCCTGTGAACTCCAATCTCACTGAACTACAGGGTCAGGCTGGCCCACCGGAGAACTAGCCGCAGGCTAACACTGACCACTATCAGGGCTGGAAATCAACTACCTTTTCCTTTAGATCCTTTGACAATTCTTTTGCTTTCGCCATGAATCACAATCCAGAAATGTCAGTGGCTGGACAAAAGATGCAAGAGTCTGTCGGGATCCCAGAAACTCACTCAACTTTTATGAACACACACTGATTACAAGCAAAAATGTCATAGGTGAGGATGTTACCTTTAGTAGCCATTGAAACCCATTTGTGTAAACTTCTGTGCATGATATCAGGCCAAAATCACCAGGGTATGTGAACTTTTGATCAGGGTCTTTTGGATATTTTGGGTTGTCACTATGATTTAAAAGGAGAAAATACAGTAGTTTGACAATAAATGGCTTCACCCAACCACTAACCATGAGTGGAGAAAAAGTTTCGGTGTTATCATTCATATTCTCTGAAAAAAGGCTAAGAAAGCAAAAACTCGGCTGGGGTATGTGAACTTTTGAGCCAATGGCCAAAAGTGCAGGCACCCTTGAAATTGTTCCAGAAAATGAACTATTTCTCACAGAAAATTATTGCAATTACACGTTGTGTTATACAGATGTAATTTCCTTTGTGTATAGTTTTGATAACAAAAAAGTTAAGAAAAAAAGACAAATTGGACATTTCACACAAAACACTAAAAATGGGCTATACAAAACTGTTGGCACCCTTAACTTAATATTTGATTGCACACCCTTTGGAATAAATAGCTGCAAACAATATCTTACTATAAGAGGGCTTCCTTAAAGAATCTCAATGACGAAGTGGATTAGAAAGTCCAACGGTGGGCCACTGAAATACAGATAGCCAAAATAAAAAAATTTTCAGAGGGATATTAATGACCAGAAAACCAGCAGAGTTATAAGTGGAGGACCCCATATGACTGGTCACGGCCCCTACATAGAGGGGGATATACCTCACAATGTAGATCGGCCTCTATCAAATCCAGCACCTCATATGATGATCAACAACCTAACTTTAGAAATAGTCATGAAATGTATAAAGATAGGGCCCAATAAAATTGAGATGAGACAGACCACAAGAAATAAAAAGGGGCAACAAGCAGACATCCTGGAGCTGGTCCCCAGGGGGGGTTACAGGTAATCAATCTGTCCACTCGTGTGCTTTCCAAAATACAATTGGAGGTGTTGGGGAGAGGACTGACCTTCGCCCTTACTAACTCCTTTCATTATTTTTCAGCCCTGAAGGACTTACACATCTTTTCACATAATCTTATTTTAAAGAAGTTGCACAACAAGAACTCACCAGCACATAATCTTCAGAGTTGAAGGCATTGCAGGTGTTGGAGGAATTGCTTACAGAACAAACATCTGAGCATCAAGTTGGGTTCCCCACAACGTCATGCCAAAGTCGATGAGGTTACCCCCTTGTCTCTTAGCCCTTCAGTTGAAATCTTCATCAATTAGGGAACTGCAGTCCTACGAAGATGTGGTCTTTAAGGCATCAGACAAAGGGGGGGAAAATTGTCGTCTGGCCTAACGTAAAGTGGGAACGTGAGGCATTCCACCAATTGAAAGACACAACTACATACATCAATCTTACCTCCAGGCCTGTGGTCTCCTGTCATGAATCCCAATGGCTAGGGATAGCAAGGGACAAGCAAAGTAATACAAAATATCGGACGAGCTCTAGGGTGATGGAACCTGGGCTGACCGCTGCCCTACGCCTGACAAACGCAACTAGAGATAACCAGGGAGCGTGCCTACGTTGGTTCTAGACGCCACGCACCAGCCTAAGAGCTAACTAGTACTACAGAGAAAATAAGACCTCACTTGCCTCCAGAGGAATGAACCCCAAAAGGTACAGTTGCCCCCCACATGTATTGATGGTGAAATGAGAGGAAGGCACACACATAGAGATGATATATATAGGTTCAGCAAATTGAGGCCCGCTGTAAACTAGAAAGCAGAACGATACAAAAGGGGTCTGAGCGGTCAGCAAAAAACCCTAATCAAAAAAAACCATCCTGAGATTACAAGAACCCATGTGCCAACTCATGGCACATGGGGAGAACCTCAGTCCACTAGAGCTACCAGCTAGCATAGAGACATAATAAGCAAGCTGGACAAAAAAAAACCAAACAACTGAAAATCAGCACTTAGCTTATCCTGAAAGATCTGGGAGCAGGTAGGCAGGAACCAAACAGAGCACATCTGAATACATTGATAGCCGGCAAGGGAATGACAGAAAGGCCAGGTAAGATAGGAAACACCCAGCCTCTGATGGACAGGTGGAAACCAAAGGCCGCAACCCACCAAAGTCACCCAGTACCAGCAGTAACCACCAGAGGGAGCCCACAAACAGAATCCACAACAGTACCCCCCCTTGAGGAGGGGTCACCGAACCCTCACGAGAACCCCCAGGGCGATCAGGGTGAGCTCTATGGAAGGCGCGGACCAAATCAGTCGCATGAACATCGGAGGCGACCACCCAGGAATTATCCTCCTGACCATAACCCTTCCACTTAACCAAATACTGGAGTTTACGTCTGGAAACACGAGAATCCAAGATCTTCTCAACAACATACTCCAATTCTCCCTCCACCAGCACCGGAGCAGGAGGCTCAACCGAAGGAACAACGGGCACCTCATACCTCCGCAACAATGACCAATGGAACACATTATGAATAGCAAACGATGCTGGGAGAGCCAAACGAAAAGATACAGGGTTAAGAATCTCCGAGATCCTATAAGGACCGATGAACCGAGGCTTGAACTTAGGAGAAGAGACCTTCATAGGGACAAAACGAGAAGACAACCACACCAAATCCCCAACAAGAAGTCGGGGACCCACGCGGCGACGGCGATTAGCAAACTGCTGAGTCTTCTCCTGAGATAACTTCAAATTGTCCACCACCTGATTCCAAATCTGATGTAGCCTGTCCACCACCATGTCCACTCCAGGACAATCCGAAGACTCCACCTGACCAGAGGAAAAACGAGGATGAAACCCCGAATTACAAAAAAAAGGAGAGACCAACGTGGCAGAACTAGCCCGATTATTAAGAGCAAATTCGGCCAGTGGCAAAAAAGCAACCCAGTCATCTTGATCAGCAGAAACAAAACACCTCAAATAAGTTTCCAAGATCTAATTAGTTCGCTCCGTCTGGCCATTCGTCTGAGGATGGAATGCAGACGAGAAAGACAAATCAATGCCCATCCTGGCACAAAACGTCCGCCAAAATCTAGACACAAACTGGGATCCCCTGTCAGAAACGATATTCTCCGGAATCCCATGCAAACGGACCACGTTCTGAAAAAATAAAGGGACCAACTCAGTGGAGGAGGGCAACTTAGGCAAGGGCACCAAATGAACCATCTTAGAAAAGCGGTCACACACAACCCAGATAACGGACATTTTCTGTGAAACCGGAAGATCAGAAATAAAATCCATGGAAATGTGCGTCCAAGGCCTCTTCGGGATGGGCAAGGATAACAACAACCCACTGGCCCGAGAACAGCAAGGCTTAGCTCGAGCACACACTTCACAAGACTGCACAAAGGTACGCACATCCCTAGACAAGGAAGGACACCAAAAAGACCTGGCCACCAAGTCTCTAGTACCAAATATTCCAGGATGACCAGCCAACACAGAAGAATGGACCTCGGAGATGACTCTACTGGTCCAATCATCCGGAACAAACAGTCTTTCTGGTGGACAACGATCCGGTTTATCCACCTGAAACTCCTGCAAAGCACGTCGCAAGTCTGGGGATACGGCGGACAATATTACCCCATCCCTAAGGATACCAGTAGGCCCAGAGTCTCCAGGAGAGTCAGGCACAAAACTCCTGGAAAGAGCATCTGCCTTCACATTCTTTGAACCTGGCAGGTATGAAACCACGAAATTGAAACGAGAAAAAAACAACGACCAACGAGCCTGTCTAGGATTCAAACGCCTGGCAGACTCAAGGTAAATGAGATTCTTGTGATCAGTCAAGACCACCACACGATGTTTAGCACCCTCAAGCCAATGACGCCACTCCTCAAATGCCCACTTCATGGCCAAAAGCTCCCGATTACCCACATCATAATTGCGCTCGGCGGGCGAGAATTTTCTAGAGAAGAATGCACATGGCTTCATCACCGAGCCATTAGAACTTCTCTGTGACAAAACCGCCCCCGCTCCAATCTCGGAAGCATCAACCTCAACCTGAAAAGGAAGTAAAACATCTGGCTGACACAACACAGGAGCAGAAGAAAACCGGCGCTTAAGTTCCCGAAAGGCCTCCACGGCCGCAGGAGACCAATCAGCAACATCAGCACCCTTTTTAGTCAAATCAGTCAAAGGTTTGACAATACTGGAAAAATTAGCAATGAACCGACGATAAAAATTAGCAAACCCCAAGAACTTCTGAAGGCTCTTAACAGATGTAGGTTGTGTCCAGTCACAAATAGCCTGAACCTTGACGGGATCCATCTCAATAGCAGAAGGAGAAAAAATGTACCCCAAAAAAGAAATCTTCTGGACTCCGAAGAGACACTTTGAACCCTTCACAAACAGAGAATTGGCCCGCAGAACCTGAAACACCTTCCTGACCTGTAGAACATGAGACTCCCAGTCATCAGAAAACACCAAAATATCATCCAAATACACAATCATAAACTTATCCAGATATTCACGGAAAATATTGTGCATAAAGGACTGAAAGACTGACGGAGCATTGGAGAGTCCAAAAGGCATTACCAAATACTCAAAATGGCCCTCAGGCGTATTAAATGCGGTTTTCCACTCATCACCCTGTTTTATCCGCACCAGATTATACGCACCGCGAAGATCTATCTTAGTGAACCACCTAGCCCCCTTAATGCGAGCAAACAAATCAGTTAATAATGGCAATGGATACTGGTATTTGACTGTAATCTTATTCAGAAGGCGATAATCTATACAAGGCCTCAGGGAACCATCTTTTTTTGCCACGAAAAAGAAACCTGCTCCCAGAGGGGACGAAGATGGACGAATATGTCCCTTTTCCAAGGACTCCTTAATATAATTCCGCATAGCAGTATGCTCTGGCAGTGACAGATTAAATAAACGACCCTTAGGGAACTTACTGCCAGGAATCAATTCTATAGCACAGTCACACTCTCTATGAGGAGGGAGCGAATTGAGCTTAGGCTCCTCAAAAACATCCCTATAGTCAGACAAAAACGCAGGGATCTCAAAAGGAGTAGATGAAGCGATTGAAATCGGAGGTGCATCATCATGAACCCCCTGACATCCCCAGCTTAACACAGACATAGTTTTCCAGTCCAGGACAGGATTATGAGTTTGTAACCATGGCAGACCAAGCACTAGTACATCATGTAAATTATACAGTACAAGGAAGCGAATCACCTCCTGATGAACGGGAGTCATGCGCATGGTCACTTGTGTCCAATACTGCGGTTTATTCATAGCCAATGGTGTAGAGTCAATTCCCTTCAGAGGAATAGGAACTTCCAGAGGCTCCAGACTAAAACCGCAGCGTTTAGCAAATGACCAATCCATAAGACTCAGGGCAGCGCCCGAATCCACATAGGCATCGACGGAAATGGAAGACAGTGAAAAAATCAGAGTCACAGACAAAATGAACTTAGGCTGCAGAGTACCAATGGCAAAAGATTTATCAACCCTTTTTGTGCGTTTAGAGCATGCTGATATAACATGAGCTGAATCACCACAATAAAAACACAATTCATTTTTCCGCCTATAATTTTGCCGTTCACTTCTGGACTGAATTCTATCACATTGCATAGTCTCAGGTGCCTGTTCAGAAGACACCGCCAACTGGTGCACGGGTTTGCGCTCCCGTAAACGCCGATCAATCTGAATGGCCATAGCCATAGACTCATTCAGACCTGTAGGCGTAGGGAACCCCACCATAATATCCTTAATGGCCTCAGAAAGACCATTTCTGAAGTTTGCAGCCAGGGCGCACTCATTCCACTGAGTAAGCACCGACCATTTCCGAAATTTTTGACAATATATTTCCGCTTCATCATGCCCCTGAGAGAGGGCTAATAAAGCCTTTTCAGCCTGAATCTCTAGGTTAGGTTCCTCATAGAGCAATCCCAATGCCAGAAAAAACGCATCCACACTGAGCAATGCAGGATCCCCTGGTGCCAATGCAAATGCCCAATTCTGAGGGTCGCCCCGCAGGAAAGATATTACAATCTTGACCTGTTGAGCAGGGTCTCCAGAGGAGCGAGATTTTAAAGAAAGAAACAATTTACAATTGTTCCTGAAATTCAGGAAGGTAGATCTATCTCCAGAAAAGAACTCTGGAATAGGAATTCTAGGTTCAGACATGGGAGTGTGAACAACAAAATCCTGTATGTTTTGAACTTTTGCCGCGAGATTACTCAGGCTGGAAGCCAAACTCTGGACATCCATGTTAAACAGCTAAGATCAGAGCCATTCAAGGGTTAAGAGGAGGTAAGAAGCAGCTAGACAGCAATTAAGGGCTAGGCAGCAAAACTCTGAAGGGAAAAAAAAAAAAAAAAAATTCCCTTAAACACTTCTTTTACTCCTGCTTCAGCCCAAACAATTAACACTTTGTCGGCCGGCTATACTGTCATGAATCCCAATGGCTAGGGATAGCAAGGGACAAGCAAAGTAATACAAAATATCGGACGAGCTCTAGGGTGATGGAACCTGGGCTGACCGCTGCCCTACGCCTGACAAACGCAACTAGAGATAGCCAGGGAGCGTGCCTACGTTGGTTCTAGACGCCACGCACCAGCCTAAGAGCTAACTAGTACTACAGAGAAAATAAGACCTCACTTGCCTCCAGAGGAATGAACCCCAAAAGGTACAGTTGCCCCCCACATGTATTGACGGTGAAATGAGAGGAAGGCACACACATAGAGATGATATATATAGGTTCAGCAAATTGAGGCCCGCTGTAAACTAGAAAGCAGAACGATACAAAAGGGGTCTGAGCGGTCAGCAAAAAACCCTAATCAAAAAAAACCATCCTGAGATTACAAGAACCCATGTGCCAACTCATGGCACATGGGGAGAACCTCAGTCCACTAGAGCTACCAGCTAGCATAGAGACATAATAAGCAAGCTGGACAAAAAAAAACCAAACAACTGAAAATCAGCACTTAGCTTATCCTGAAAGATCTGGGAGCAGGTAGGCAGGAACCAAACAGAGCACATCTGAATACATTGATAGCCGGCAAGGGAATGACAGAAAGGCCAGGTAAAATAGGAAACACCCAGCCTCTGATGGACAGGTGGAAACCAAAGGCCGCAACCCACCAAAGTCACCCAGTACCAGCAGTAACCACCAGAGGGAGCCCACAAACAGAATCCACAACAGTCTCCTTCTTGGCTCAACTCCAAACCAACCTAATTAGGGTTTATTAGTCACATATTTCCCAAGAGCCCCACATTCTACCTCCTTGTTAAGGTCCACAAAAATGTCGTTAACCCACCGGGGCGTCCGATCATGTCTGGATTAAAATGATTATCTGTAAATTTATCAACTTTTATCTAAAGCCTCTGGTTGAGGTGTTACTGTCATATATAAGAGACACTACGGATGCCCTTACCCGGGTTGATGGTATCTGTGTGGATGATGATACCTTACTAGTCACAGTTTGGAGGCCTTATATACTTGCATTAGCCACATGGAGGCAGTCCACTTCTTCTTGGGGTCCTCCAACCTGGAAGGCCCTATGTTCAATTTTATCCTCAAGCTGCTGCGTTTCAACCTCACCCACAGCTTCTTTGTCTTCAAGGACTCTTTTTACCTTCAGCTACGCTGCACGGTCATGGGTGCACCCTGTATGCCCTTGTATGCCAATCTCTTACTTGGAGCATGGGAGAGATCTATTTTTGATGTGGGAGCGCAGGCCACTGATCATGTGCTGTGTTGGTAACGATATAAAGATGATGTCCTGATGATGAGGCTGGGGACGACACAGCAGCTCTATGCCTTCATGAACCAACTGATTGCAAGAGCACTGAATATCAAATTGACCTACATATTAAGTAATAAAAAGGTTGACTTCCTCAAGGTCAGTCTTAAGATTGACTCACAGTAAGTCGACCTCAGTAAATGCATTATTTGATGACGAGTCGGCTCACAATCTGGCTGTCATTAGGGCTGTTCTGCTTGGACAGTTCCTAAGTATGAGGCAGATATGCTCTTCAAATGAAAGGTTCAAAACACAGATGAGTAACTTAAGAGATAGATTTGAGAAAAGAGGGTACAGTTTGATTACTTTAAAACAAGGGTACAATAGGGCGAAGGTCACCTCTCAAAGCCAACCCCTATACCAAAATATAAATAAGAGCAAAAGTGAGAATAAGATCAGATTTGTTTCCACTTACAGCCACGAGTGGACTAGTATGAGGATGCTACTCGCCAAACGTTGGCCCAAACTTCAAAATGAACCCTCCCTGGGTCCCTGTCTGGGTGCTAAGCCCATAATGACAGCTAGGAGATCCAGGAATCTGAAGGATCTGCTGGTTAGGATACATTACATCCCAAATAAAATTAACATTTTTGGATCAGGGGTTCATTTACAGGATGTTTCCCCTGCGGCCCCTGCCTTGCCTGCACCAATATCCTGAACAGCAACATGTTCACCTGAGCAGGGGTGACAAACATTTTTGGATTGAGCAACGTATATCCTGCAATAGTGCTTATGTCGTCTACTGTCACATGCAAATGTTAACTTATTTACGTTGGCCTCACATCTTGGAAACTAAGAGTGAGGGTGCTGGAGTACATGCGGGATATTGGCAAGGCCAGGACAGTGGCCGACCCCTCTCTACTCAAAACCATCCCCCGACACTTCAGGGCCTTCCATGATTGTAACCCCAGCTCACTCATGATTAGGAGAATTGACAATATTCCCGCTGGGATTAGGGTGGAAACATTAGGAATCTTCTAGCCCAGCATGAAGCTAAATGGATTGTCACGCTGGATACAACGATCCCAAAAGTCCTGAATGAATCACTTAGCTTCTCTGCCCTCCTTTAATCCATTTGCACTGATCCCCTCCATGCAATAATCGTTTTGATCTTTTGTTTTTAATTTCACGTCTGTTTAGTTTATAAATATTCATATTATGTTATAGTTTGTTCACCCCAGTAGTGCCTTTTCCATGCTTCCTGACTGTGAATACCACCCTATGGGACAGATATGACTATTAGCACTCTGACAAGAGAAGTGGGGGAAAATAGCAAGCCTGGACTATGTACTCATCATCACACTTTTAATTATGCAGACTTTGAATACCTTAAAAAATTATTATAAAATATTTGTAAATGTTATGTACCAATTATGGTGTTCACTGTTGTATTCCCCTATTTATCATATGACCCTGGTGGCTAAGAGTACTCTATCATCCTGACTAAATTATAATAGCTGATAGAAGTCTTTTAAGTACAAACCATTCTTGACATTATTGCTCCGGCTCTATCTAATCATATGCCTTACCAAATCTACTTAAATCCTCTGTGGTGTTGCTGTGCATGTGGGCTCTCTGCTCCCCGTCACACACACTCTAGTGTCCACCGCACAAGCAGGAGCCTCTGATTCCCTCATGCTTTCAGGCATGCGCAGCTCTGACCTGATGGCTGGGCGGTTTTGGCATGACGTGGGTGGTGTGGCTTGCATGCGATGCATGAGCAGCGCCATTAGGTGATGGATGGTCACATGGTTTCCCATGTGATCCGTCACCATAGCTACTTAATGTCCTATCTGTGCACCACTCTCCAATACCTCCCCTTGAAAAAGCAAGGATAATATCCACATGAAAATCGCGTTGGGGTTGGAATCATCTGATTTTGTGCATTGTGCTCTCTCCTACTATAGGGTAAGATGTCTTTATGCTTTCTATATTAATTGTGTAATGTTATGCTGTGCTTTACATGGTCAATTAATACTGGTTACTATTACTTAAACAGCATATAGTGCTTTGACTTTGTTATACTGACCAGCGCTTTATATATTTCTAGTGACTATTGGCTCTACCCTGTTCCCCCATAGTGTGAACACCACCCAGTTAGAGATAACTTTGCTACTGTTATAATTGTTTGACTTTTCACATACGATTTTAAATTTTTGGCTACTTTGTCCACCAACAAAATGTACGTGTTTTAACCAACTTACTCAGTATTTTCTCCTATTTTGAAATTATGTTTTGGAGTGGTTTTCTAAATGTGACTATTTGGCATCCAATAGGTGCCTAGTCTCATAGACCAACATGGTACTGGGTTTTCTGTTTCTGTTATTCCCTAAGGGCAATTATTTTTTAAGCAAGTCATTGGTCTGTGCCATATTGCATAAATTGTTCTGAAATGTTTGGTGGAACCTGGCAAAGAATTCAAGGTGTTGATTTCACTTATAAATTCCCCAGATCTCCATATGTCAATTTGATAGATCATCAGAGGGATGTGCTGAAAAGAATAAGTGCCTCTCCCAACTTACAGGACATAAAGGATATTTTGCTTTACTGCTTGATACAGCGGACAACTTCAGGGGTCTTATATTGTATAGATACACTGTATGTATCGATAAATTTAGGTATACAGATAGACTGTATGAGGTAGTGCCACCTGAATGGGTTGGGGGACACTCGCTTGGCAATGGGATTAAATCACTCAGGCACGGTTTCTCACAAAAACAGTCTATTTGCTTTATTTAGGCATCATAAACCACACCGTAGGCCATGTTGCACATCACAAACCTACACATAGACCATAGCACTTTAACTCGCCAAACAGTTCATTAACGTCCATGGAACACAACAAGCAACAACTGTCTGTTCCAAAGGCAGATACTTCTCTGCCCGTAACCCCCTTTATCTGGAGTTACCTTACAGGAGCTCCTGCTCAACACACTGACTCCTGTCAGTCCTGGTTCTCAGGGAACCAGCCGAACTGGGATCACCATCCTTGTGACCAGGGCACTTCAGTTAGTCCAGACCCACAGATGGAACTGTAGCTTCCCCAACACAGTAGCCATCACAGTCTCTGCAGATACGGCCTCTCTGTGCTTATTCAGGTCCAGTCCCAGGCACTTCCAACACACAGGCCCTCAGTTCATGGCCTCACCATGTGCTTCCAGGAATCCAGTCCACTCCAGGACATTCCAACACACTGACCATTCCAGGACCTCACACTCTGACCATTCAGGTCCATACACTCTGAACCATGTGACCAAACCCTGGTCACATTATGTAGCTGTAACCACCCCCATAGGTGGGAGGTGTGTGTGGTTAGCCAGTCCCACCCAGCTCTCCGACTAACCCTGCTAGCCTCCTTTTAAACTATACAAATATTTGTGGGACTACAGGTCCCAGAAGAACAATACTACAGGCTTACAGTGCAGACTCCCTCTAGGACACATACCAGCCATTTACAATCATTCAGGACACTGTTTCATTATCACCATTATAGATACGCCTCCATGCATATCCTGAGGAGCACATACAGCACCCCCTGGCTGTAACACGGGTCACTGCATCACAACTGATATAATAAATAAAGAAGTAAATTAATATATTTCTAAGAAAATGACCTTTGTTGTGCGATAAAAACTAAAATAGTAAGAAAATAATTTATTTGAAATTCACACATGCTCATAATTCTGAAATACAGTGTTTCTCTTGGTACATTTTCCTTTAGAGAAAACCTATCCAGTTTTCCATCATGCCATTTTTACTGTGTGCTGGAAATGCATTCAATTATGATGAATTAGTTACAGTTCAAGCTGAAACACATATTTTCACATTGTGGCTGCAAAAGTACTGACAGTAGCCTGCATGATTTAGTAATATATTCACTGCCTTGGCTGATATACTGGACACCTGGGAACTAAGAGGTTTCTTTTACTTCTTGGTCCACTGGAAATCTAGGCCCGAATTGTTTTTGGACATACTACGGTGGTTTTACTCTACCAGTTTTACCCAAAGTAAGGAATATCTGCCTGTACAATGTACAATTTAATGGTAGATATTTTTACATATGGAATCTTTCTAAAAGAAGGGCACAGTAAATTTTATTCCCTTTTCTCCAAGGGAGCCTGCATTCTGATTCTACAGAAAAACACGGTAAAGTGCTCATGTAAATGCATGAACGAATATGTATCTATGTTTTGATGGTTTTATATCTGTAACTGCTATAACAGACACATCGTACAACAGTCAATGAGGAAAATTTCAGATTATAACCATTATAACAAGACAAAAGGTGACAAAAATATAAAGACTGACTTCTAATAATAATATATAAATATGAAGTGAAGATGCAATAAAAACGTAATAGGAATTGGCTTCTCTCTGGCAACAAATATTAAATAGCTCAAGAAGAAGACTGTGACTGGGAGGCTCTTCTCTTACTTTGGAAACTACTAAATCACAGTTAGAAATGTTTCTCTTTATCAGAACAAATTATATATGTGACTAGAGCAAAATGTTACACACAGTAAAACTTTAGCTCATATTAATAAAGCAAATACATTTTAACATATTAAATAAAAGTTATACATTTTAATTTGTTGCATTGCTTTCAATATTGTGTTCAAATTGGGTAACACATTCTCCTCAATAACAATCTATCATCTATCTATCATCTATCTTTCTCAAACCTATCTCACATACAGTGGGTATGGAAAGTATTCAGACCCATTACATTTTTCACTCTTTTTTTCATTGCAGCCATTTGGTAAATTCAAAAAAATTTTTTTTCTCATTAATGTACACTCTGTACCCCATCTTGACTGAAAAAAACAGAAATGTAGAAATTTTTGTAAATTTAATAAAATAGAAATGACAGTAGCAGGGACAGGATGAGTGCTCTGGACCTCAGACTTGGCCGAATGTTCACCTTCCAACAAGGCAATGACCCTAAGCACACAGCTAAAATAACAAAGGAGGTCTTCAGAACAACTCTGTGACCATTCTTGACTGGCCCAGCCAGAGCCCTGACCTAAACCCAATTTAGCATCTCTGGAGAGACCTGAAAATGGCTGTCCACCAACGTTCACCATCCAACCTGATGGAACTAGAGAGGATCTCCAAGGAAGAATGTCAGAGGATCCCCAAATCCTGGTGTGAAAAACTTGTTGCATCATTCCCAAGAAGACTCGTGGCTGTACTAGCTCAAAAGAGTGCTTCTACTCAATACTGAGCAAAGGGTCTGAATACTTATGACCATGGGATATTTCTGTTTTTTCTTTTTTAATAAATTTGCAAAAATTACTACATTTCTTGGAGGTTTTCTGTCAAGATGGGGTGCAGCGTGTACATGAGAAAATTAGAAAAAAATTAACTTTGAATTCACCAAACGGCTGCAATGAAACAAAGAGAGAAAAATTTAAAGGGGTCTGAATACTTTCTGTGCCTACTGTATCTATCTATCTCATATCTATTTATCTATTTAATTATCCAAAAAAGAAGAAGGCAGCACTTCATGTAGACAAAAATAGAAAATAGTGTTTTTAATAACCCAGATAAGCCCCAATGAGTTATTAACCCCTTTCTGACCTCGGACGGGATAGTACGTCTGAGGCCAGAACCCCCGCTTTAATGCAGGGCTCCGGCGGTGAGCCCACATCAAAGCTGCGACATGTCAGCTGTTTTAAACAGCTGACATGTGCGCAAAATAGCGGCGAGTGGAATCGCGATTCACCCGCCGCTATTAACTAGTTAAATTCCGCTGTCAAATGCTGACAGCGGCATTTAACTACCGCTTCCAGCCGCGCAGCCGGAAATGCACTCATCGCTGACCCCGTTACATGATCGGGGGTCAGCGATGAGTCAGCATAGTAACCATAGAGGTCCTTGAGACCTCTACGGTTACTGATGCCAGTTTGCTGTGAGCGCCACCCTGTGGTCGGTGCTCATAGCAAGCCTGCAATTCAGCTACTGATGATCGCTGCTACGTAGCTGAGCCGATCGAGTTGTGCCAGTTTCTAGCTTCCCATGGAGACTATTGAAGCATGGCAAAAGTTAAAAAAAAAAAGTTAAAAAAATATGAAATAAATAAAAAAAATATAAAAGTTTAAATCACCCCCCTTTCGCCCCATTCAAAATAAAACAAACAAAAAAAAGATTCACCTGATCGCTAAACGGCGTAGCGAGAAAAAAATTTGAAACGCCAAAATTACGTTTTTTTGGTCGTTGCGACATTGCATTAAAATGCAATAACGGGCGATCAAAAGAACATATCTGCACCAAAATGTTATCACTAAAAACATCAGCTCAGCACGCAGCAAATAAGCCCTCAAACGACCCCGGATCATGAAAAATGGAGACGCTCCGGGTATCGGAAAATGACACATTTTTTTTTAGCAAAGTTTGGAATTTTTTTTCACCACGTAGACTAAAAATAACCTAGACATGTTTGGTGTCTATGAATTCGTAATGACCTAGAGAATCATAATGGCAGGTCAGTTTTAGCATTTGGTGAACCTAGCAAAAAAGCCAAACAAAAACCCCCATGGGATTGCACTTTTTTTGCAATTTCATCGCACTTGGAATTTTTTCCCAATTTCTAGTACATGTCATGGTAAAACCAATGATGTTGTTCAAAAGTGCAACTCGTCCCGCAAAAAATACGTGCTCACATGGCCATATTGATGGAAAAATAAAAAAGTTATGGCTCTGGGAAGGAGGGGAGTGAAAAACGAACACGGAAAAAACAGAAAATCCCAAGGTCATGAAGGGGTTAAAAGCACTATTTTCTATTTTTTCCTAAATAGAGTGCTGCCTTCTTGTTTTTTATGTTTATGTTTCTGTTCTATGCCTGGAAGGTCTATCTATCTATCTATCTATCTATCTATCCTATATCTATCTGTCTATCTATCCTATATCTATCTATCTATTTTTTACCTGTTAATTTTCTTTTTATATTGGTACTATAGAGAAGTGTCTTGTCAATAATTTTGCTAAGCCACTATTTGGAAGATATAATGGAAAACACTAAACACATGATTTAGCCACAGCTTTTTATGCAGATAATTATTCTATTGCAGTTATATTAGACTATCAAATCAGTGCATTTACCATTTGCACATATTTTGGATACATTTGTAAGGCTTCTAAACAGGAGTTCGTAATATCCAGTTCAAATAAACAGAATAAAGAAAAATGCAAGAAACAGAAATAAAATTGCATAAATACAAAGTTATGGTGTATTATGTTATCTTTTTGTTAACAGAAATGACAGGTAGGGCTCAATGTTGAGGAAAATGCATCCATGCACACAAACAATTTTTTCTATTTAATGCACAATTACTCTATCAGATGTGAAATGATTTCAACCGACGTATAGTAAAACAGTCATACATACAGCTATGTGAAAGAGACACTATCATCAGAAAATAATCTGTTGTTTAAAGCATATTAAATAGATTTTTTGTTAACTGTTTTTTTTATTTTGGTCAATGTTTTTTACAGTTTACAATTTTTATTAAAAATAAAAGAACAGATATCTTGTAATTTTCATGCTGGCTACTGGGGATTTAAAGTCTAACTTCCTGTTGATTTAGGAAACAACAAAATTACATACAAAATGGTCGGATCCCTGTCTTTTGTATCGAAGTATCCAATGAGCGTATGAAAACATCATTGTGAAGGGAGGGGGGGCAGGATCAGCTGTGATATCACATATTAAGAATATTATGAAAGATGCTTCCTGGATCATCAGCAGTGTATATACTGTGAGTGTTATCTGTCATTTCCATTCTGGCTCTGCTGATAAGGAGCCTTGCTGAAAATTCATGTTGAAAGGATAAGAAGTATGAAGTGCCCATGGCCAGTATAAATATTGCAAGATTATTAATTATGTTTATTAATATAGATCATGATATGATAATGTACAAAATACATCTAGCACAAAAGCCTCGTTTGAAGAATATATCATTTTCTGTTGAAAACTTAACTTTAAGGGGATATATTACAAATGCTTTACAAACCATATAGGACTCTATTCTGTATCCGCTATTTGAATGTAAAAAGTATTTTTACCAAGAATTATATACTTAGGTTCATTTTGTGTGTCCTTCTTAAGAATGACAGAGAAAAATTATATGACTTTATATCAAGCTGACCATGAATATAGTAGCATGGACATTAATATAATGCAAATAAATATATTTATGATCTATTTATCTATTTTCCTATGTAGTATACAAGAGCTGCAATGTCACATTTGCTGCATGCATCTAAATCTTTTTATATGTAATGATTTATCTCGCAGATATAGATGCACAAAAAAGGTAAACCTAAAAACTACATTAGGGCAAAAATGTTAAATTACTGTCACCTTATATGGCTACACTGTAGGGTTCAACAAATGATGCAAGTTGCGATTATGACTGTCCTGATGACAATACACACCCCTTAATGAAGGCTTCATCTAAGGCTGCATCCCCACGGTCAGTATAAGGCTGGTTTCACACTTTTTTTGGGCTGGTCTGTGTATGGCTGCGTACATCCTTCGTTAAGCTCCGCCTATGCTCCGCCTACGCTCCACCTACTTCCGCATGCGTCCTGCGTAATCCTGCGTACCTATCTTTAACACTGGGTGCACAGGGACATGTGTTGTATGTGGAGGCGTCCGCAAACGGCATTTTGACGTGCCCGAAAACCACACTGGAACGCAACTTTATGCGTTTCCTTGCGGTCAGTGGGCAAGTCAAAATGCTGCATGTGGACGCATCTGCATACAACGCATGTCCCTGTGCACCCAGTGTTAAAGATAGGTACGCAGGATTATGCAGTACGCATGTTGAAGTAGGCGTAGCGTAGGCGGAGCTTAATGGAGGATATACGCAGTCATATGCAGACCAGCCAAATGCAAGTGTGAAAACAGCCTTAGGCAGCGCTTTGGACGCAACACATGTACGCTCCGTCCTAAGCACTGCTAACTTTTGAGCGCAGGTGATTCAGAATCACCGAGGCCAATACATTGGACTGGTGATATTTATCTTGCAGAGATTAAGCGCCACCGCAAGATAAATAGACATGCTGCAGTCTGGAAAGACACACCGCATGTCCATCTCCGCAGGGAAGACAGAGGCATCCTAGCACGCATAGTGGAGATGGGATTTCTTGAAATCCCATCCATTATGCTATAGCATCTGGCCGCTGCGGGTTGGATGCTGCGGATGTAGGCAGTGTCCAATCCGCAGCATTTACTGACCATGGAAACATATCCTCAAAGCTTGTCAAGGTCACTTTACCACTGCAAGACTTTATCGTGTAGTCACATGATGGGATGTGTTGGATGGGCTGTCAATAGGGATGAGTGAATATATTTGAGTGGGATTAATAAAAGAAACCGAACCAGTTGAAATCTCCAAAATAGTAATTTAGGCCTCAGCAAAGACAATATCCCTTCAAACCTTTAGCTGAATTGGAAATCTAAACCATAATTCTGGAGCTATTAAGAGCAGGAGTTATGGTAGACTGTCCAGCCTTACTTCAGGCACCAAAACCTCATATCAAGGGTGATGATGTATTTTCTGGGTATTACCAATTTCTTCAGAAGTTGGATTTCCAACCATGCTGCAGTCACAGCTCCCCTCACTGAACTCATTTTTTATGCACTACTCGCAGGTTCATACCCCATTAGTTGGATCCCACAGGCCGAACAGGCCTTTGTGGAAATAAAGCAGCTTCTTGTCAGCTCAGTGGTTCTCAGGTTACCCAACTACAGCAAGACCTTTACCAAACCGCTGATTGTAAGGAAAGATACATGACATCAGTTTTAACTCCAGAGAACAGGGACAAACAAAAACAATTGATCTATTACTCCTCTAAATTAGATACGGTAACCAGAGCTTTGCCACATTGCGTTGAGGCAGTTGTTGCCGCATCCATGGTTGTGCAGGTCTCGGCTACATTGGTATTGTTTCACCCCCTTATGCTTAAGGTACCACATGCAGTAGCAGTCATAGTACTAAAAAATAAAATATCATATCTCTCACCTTCATGGCATTTGTTCTGTCTGACGGTCTTGCTCTCTCAACCACATCTGACTCTAGAGAGATGTGTTACTCTCAATCCATTCATATTGATACCTACTGAGGTGGATGGAGAAAAGCATGACTGTCTAGAGGACATTGCAGAGAGGATGCTCCCAAGAAAGGATCTAAAGGATGTCTCTTACCCAGAAAGTGAAGTAACCATGTTTGTGGAAGGATCCAGTAAAAATAATCCAGATAGCACAAATGCCACTGAACATGTGGTAGTTAACCAGGACAATGTCTTAAGCAATAGATCATTACCTAGATATTATCTCTTTACAGGTAAAAAAACAAAAATGGATGGATGAAGGTATTTCAGTAAAAAATGGAATGTATGAATGTGCGCAGGGAATGCACACCCAGATGCTGACACAGTAGCAAAATCATACCAAGGTTTGGGATACCTGAGAGGATAATAGCGATAATGCTCCACTTTAAAAAAAAAAACAAAAACATTGCAGCAGTGGGTCAAAGTTTCACGATAGAGCTGAAAAATCATTCTGCATATCACTTTCAAATGGTTGGCTGGTAGGAAGACATAGTGCGATAAATAAAAACAAACTCAGGAAAACTATCAAAGCTACAAGCTCTGGGTCTTCTGCCTGCCGCTGTTTATTCTCAATATGCACGTCACCCCCAGTTCAACAGGATTGACCCCATTCAAAATGAAAGGAGAAATGGGAATTTCCAGCACGTCCATCCAGTGTAAGTAAAATAACCAAAATTTATTAGAACATTTTAAAAAACAATTTTAAAAAAAGAGAGAGGAACCCTCTTTGCCTGACGCGTTTCTTAGTCATAGTTCCTATGCCACCTGCCAGGGCATGGTAGATAGAATGACACATGAGTAAAAGAGAACTGTCAGGTGGGTCTTTTGATCCACGGATATATATAGACTAGATGGTGGCCCGATTCTAACGCATCGGGTATTCTAGAATATGCATGTCCACGTAGTATATTTCACAGCCCACGTAGTATATTGCCCAGTCACGTAGTATTTTGCCCAGTCACGTAGTATAATGCTCCATGCAGTTATGACCCCATAGATGCCCCATATAATGCTCCATGCAGTTATGGCCCCATAGATGCTCCATATAATGATCCATGCAGTTCTTTATGGCCCCATAGATGCCCCATATAATGCTCCATATATTGCTCCATGCAGTTATGGCCCCATAGATGCCCCATATAATGCTCCATGCAGTTATGGCCCCATAGATGCCCCATATAATGCTCCATGCAGTTATGGCCCCATAGATGCTCTATATAATGCTCCATGCAGTTATGGCCCCATAGATGGCCCATATAATGCTCCATGCAGTTATGGCCCCATAGATGCCCCATATAATGCTCCATGCAGTTATGGCCCCATAGATGCCCCTTATAATGCTCCATGCAGTTCTTTATGGCCCCATAGACGCTCCATACAGCATTGTGCCACATGTAATGCTGCTGCTGTTGCAATAAAAAAAAAATCACATACTCACCTCTCGTCGCTGCTCCTCAGCGTCCCATCTCTCCTCACTGGCTGCTCAGGCAGAGGGCGGCGCGCACACTAATAAGTCATCGCGCCCTCTGTCCTGCACAGTCACTGCAAGAGGACGGGAAGACGGAGCAGTGCCCGGCGGATGGAACGCGGACAGGTGAATATGAAATACTCACCTGCTCCTGGCGCTCCTGAGGCTGCCCCTGCCTGTCCCATTGTACCGCAGCTTCTTTGTGCCTGCGCAAGAAGACCTGCCATGATGTCACGGTCACATGACTGTGACGTCATGGCAGGTCCTTCTCGCGCAGGCGGAATACGGAGGGTGAGTATAGCAGGTTTTTTGTTTTATTATTTTTAACATTACATTTTTTACTATTGATGCCGCATAGGCAGCGTCAATAGTAAGTTGGGGACACACAGGGTTAATAGCAGCAGTAACGGAGTGCGTTACCCGCGGCATAACGTGGTCCTTTACCGCCGACATTAACCCTGTGTGACCGGTGACCGGAGGGGAGTATGCGGGTGCCGGGCACTGACTGCGGGGAGGAAGGAGCGGCAATTTTCTTCCGGACTGTGCGCGTCGCTGATTGGTCGTGGCTGTTTTGCCGCGACCAATCAGCGACTTGGATTTCCATGACAGACAGAGGCCGCGACCAATGAATATCCGTGACAGACAGACAGACAGACAGAAGGACAGACAGAAAGACGGAAGTGACCCTTAGACATTTATATAGTAGATGAGACAGGGGTGTGGAGGGGAGTTCCTAATGAGTTCAATCCAAGAAACCAGATAGCTGCATAATCTCAGTCGCTACTTTCCTGCTGAGCTACAATAAGCAAAAATGTAGATTGGATAAACTACATATATTACAATAATCAGAGATTTGTAAATGAGATAAAAGATGCTGGAGAACACATTGCAGAACAGCTAGGTCCCACTTTGATGGCATGGCAACAATTAATGGCTCTGGACATGCTGCTGGCAGAAAAAGGTGGTGTATGTAAAATGCTTGGAACTTGCTGTTATACTTTTATCCCCAGTAATACAGCCCAGGATGGTAATATATAACCAAAGCCCTGGGGGGCCTGACATCCCTGTTTAAGGAACTTGCGGAAAACTCAGGGATAAACGATCAATTTACAAAGTTGCTGGAAGGATGGTTTGACAGATGGAAAGGACTAATTACCTCACTACTGATGTCTCTCTGCATGATAGCAGCCATATCGGTGATCTGTTGATGTTGCTGTGTACCTTGCATAAGAGGACTTCTCCAGAGACTGATTGTCACCACTATAAATAAAACCATGTATCAGGATGAGTAACCTTTTGAGAGACCAATCCTAACTGGTGAGATCTCGTGTCAGGAGTAATCCAGCTACCAGGATGATTGCAAACCCTGAAAAAGCCCAGCTGGGAAAATGATTGCTTGAATGTTATGGACATTTGGGATTTTTTATAAAAAGGAGGGGATATATCTGGATGCTAAATGTTGTTTATGAATTTTACAGGGCTCAGCAGGAGGGGTGGCTGGATATTTGGCCTTAGAGTTAAGATTTTGCTGGATTTTTTTGGGGGTAAGATGTCACTTTTTAAGAGCATAGGGCCAACGAATATTATGGAAACCCCCTATTTCTCCAGTAACAGATGACATATTTCAATGGAGGCTTACTGTTTGTGAGATCAGTTGAATTTTTATTGATAACAATTCAGAGTAAATAACTTTTTTGATCACTTTTAGGTACACATTTATTCTGTACTCTACACTGAGCACTTATGTCAGGGTTTCCATTTACATCTGCATAAAACATGATTCAGACATTGCCACCCCTTAAACCATTCTCTAAAATGAGACAGATAGAGTCACTCTGGACTCCTTATGGCCTCTCTTTCAACGAGATCCATCTTTTTGGTAGTGCACTTGACCGCTATTTTGTGTATGCCTTAACGCCTTAATGACCAGAAGTATTTTTGATTTTGCATTTTCATTTTTTGATCCACTTTTCCCAGAGCCACAACCTTTTTATTTTTTGGTTAAAATGGTCATGTGAGGGCTTGTTTGGCTTGTTTTTTGAGGGACGAGTTGTACTTTTGAACAACAACATTGTTTTTAAAATATCGTGTACTGGAAAACAGGAAAAAAAATCCAATTGCTGTGAAATTGCCAAAAAGTGCAATCCCACAGTTGCATTTTTTTTACCATATTCACTAAATGGTTAAACTTACTTGCCAGGTCATTACAAGTTCACAGACACCAAACATGTCTAGGTTATTTTTATTTAACTGGTGAAAAAAAATTGCAAAATTTGTTAAAAAAAATAAATAAAATAAATTGCACCATTTTCTGATACCCATAACTGTTGTGATTCGGTTCGTGGGCTCCCCCGGTGGTCTCTTGTGGTACTGGTGTCCTGCAAGCTTTGCCTTCTCAGTTCACCTGTTCCTATCAGGATGTGGGAGTATCCTATTTAACCTTGCTCCTCAGTCATTCTAATGCTGGCCATCAATGTATCCAGAGTGATTCTGTTGCATGTTCCTGCTCCCAGTTTTCTGCTCAGCTAAGTTGGACACTTTAGTCCTTAAGTCTATTTTTGTATGTTTTGTCCAGTTTGCACTTATGTGAATCTCTGCAGCTGGAAGCTCTTGTTGGGCTGAAATTACCACTCCAGTGGCATGAGTTGTCACATGAGTTAAGGTAATTTCAGGATGGTGTTTTGAAGGGTTTTGCAGCTGACCGCGAAGTCCTCTGTTGTATCTTTCTGCTATTTAGTTAGCGGGCCTCTCTGTGCTAAATCTGCTTTCATACTACGTGTGTCTTTTCATCTGCTCTCACCGTTATTATATGTGGGGGGCTGCTATCTCCTGTGGGGACATTCTCTGGAGGCAAGCCAGGACTGTGTTTTCTTCTACCAGGGGTAGTTAGTTCTCCGGCTGGCGCGCGGCATCTAGAGACAACGCATGAATGCCCCCTGGCTACTTCTAGTGTGGTGTGTAGGTTTAGCATCGCGGTCAGCTCTAGTTTCCATCACCCGAGAGCTTGTCCGTTTATTCTATGCTTCTGATGTTTCCTTGCCATTGGAAACCATAACAGTATGGCCAGCCCAAATGTTTAATCTATAGGCTGAAGCAGGAGAGAAAAGGAACTGTGTGAAACCTTTTTTTTTTTTTTTCCTTCCTCTGAAGTTGCACTCCAGCTCTAATTGCAGTCTCCTGTTTTCCTCTCCTCTTAACCCCTGAATGGCTCAGACTTTATCTGTTGAAATATGGATCCCCAGAGTCTGGCTACCAATTTGAATAATCTTGCCTCTAAAGTTCAGAATATACAAGATTTTTTGTTACATGCTCCTCGGTCTGAACCTAAAATTCCGATACCGGAGTTTTTTTCTGGAGATCGATCTTGTTTTCTAAATTTTAAATACAATTGTAAATTGTTTATTTCGCTGAGATCTCATTCTGCTGGAGATCCTGCCCAGCAAGTAAAAATTGTTATTTCTTTACTGCGGGGTGACCCCCAAAATTGGGCATTTTCATTGGCACCAGGGGATCCTGCGTTGCTCAATGTGGATGCGTTTTTTCTGGCTTTGGGGTTGCTTTATGAGGAACCAAATTTGGAGATTCAGGCTGAGAAAGCCCTAATAGCCCTCTCTCAGGGGCAAGATGAAGCCGAAATATATTGCCAAAAATTTTGAAAATGGTCTGTGCTTACTCAGTGGAATGAGTGCGCTCTGGCGGCAATTTTCAGAGAAGGTCTCTCTGATGCTGTAAAAGACGTCATGGTGGGGTTTCCTGCGCCTACTGCTCTGAATGAGTCCATGACAATGGCAGTTCAGATTGATCGGCGTTTACGGGAACGCAAACCTGTGCACCAGTTGGAGGTGTCTTCTGAAGAGGCACCACAGAGTATGCAATGTGATAGCTTTCTGTCCAGAAGCGAACGACAGATTTATAGGCGCAAAAATCATTTGTGCTTCTATTGTGGAAAAACGAACAAAGAAAGTTGATAAATCCTCTGCTATTGGCACTTTGCAGTCCAAGTTTATTTTGTCTGTAACTCTAATTTGTTCGTTATCTTCTATTGTTGCGGATGCGTATGTGGATTCTGGCGCCGCTTTGAGTCTTATGGATTGGTCCTTTGCCAGGCGCTGTGGGTTTGATCTAGAGCCTCTGGAAGTTCCTATACCTTTAAAGGGTATTGATTCTACACCATTGACTAGTAATAAACCACAATACTGGACACAAGTGACTATGCGTATGACTCCAGACCATCAAGAGGTGATTCGCTTCCTTGTACTGTATAATCTACATGATGTGTTGGTGCTGGGATTGCCATGGTTGCAAACTCATAACCCAGTCCTTGACTGGAAAACAATGTCTGTACTAAGCTGGGGATGTCAGGGAAATCATAGGGACACATCTTTGGTCTCCATTGCTTCATCTATTCCCTCTGAAATTCCTGAGTTTTTGTCTGATTATCGTGAGGTTTTTGAGGAATCTACTCTTAATTCTCTTCCTCCTCACAGAGATTGCGATTGCGCCATAGATTTGATCCCTGGCAGTAAATTTCCTAAGGGTCGTCTATTCAATCTGTCTGTACCTGAACATACTGCCATGCGAGAGTATATTAGGGAGTCCTTGGAAAAGGGACATATTCGTCCTTCTTCGTCTCCTCTTGGAGCGGGGTTCTTTTTCGTAGCAAAAAGCGATGGTTCTTTGAGACCTTGTATTGATTATAGACTCTTGAATAAGATCACAGTCAAGTATCAGTATCCTTTGCCATTGCTGACAGATTTATTTGCTCGCATTGAGGGGGCGAAGTGGTTCTCTAAGATTGATCTTCGCGGTGCGTATAATTTGGTGCGAATTAAGCAGGGGGATGAGTGGAAAACCGCATTTAATACGCCCGAGGGCCATTTTGAGTATTTGGTGATGCCTTTTGGTCTGTCAAATGCCCCTTCGGTCTTTCAGTCTTTTATGCACAATATTTTCCGTGAATATCTGGATAAATTTATGATTGTGTATTTGGACGATATCTTGATTTTTTCGGATGACTGGGAATCTCATGTTCAACAAGTTAGGAGGGTTTTTCAGGTTTTGCGGACCAATTCTCTGTTTGTTAAAGGTTCAAAGTGTGTTTTTGGGGTTCAGAAGATTTCTTTTTTGGGGTACATTTTTTCCCCCTCTTCTATTGAGATGGATCCTGTGAAGGTTCGGGCTATTTGTGACTGGACGCAACCGACTTCTCTTAAGGGCCTTCAGAAATTTTTGGGCTTTGCTAACTTTTATCGTCGATTCATAACTGATTTTTCTAGCGTTGTCAGGCCTTTGACTGATTTGACTAAAAAGGGTGCTGATGTTGCAGATTGGTCTCCTGCTGCTGTGGAGGCCTTTCGGGAGCTTAAGCGCCGTTTTTCTTCTGCTCCAGTGTTGTGCCAGCCTGATGTTTCTCTTCCTTTTCAGGTGGAAGTTGATGCTTCCGAGATCGGAGCGGGGGCGGTTTTGTCGCAGAAAAGTTCAGATTGTTCAGTGATGAGACCTTGTGTGTTCTTTTCTCGAAAATTTTCGCCCGCCGAGCGAAATTATGACGTCGGTAATCGGGAGCTTTTGGCGATGAAGTGGGCATTCGAGGAGTGGCGTCATTGGCTTGAGGGTGCTAAACATCAGGTGGTGGTCTTGACTGATCACAAAAATTTGATTTATCTTGAGTCGGCCAGACGTCTGAATCCTAGACAGGCGCGCTGGTCGTTGTTTTTCTCCCGGTTTAATTTTGTGGTTTCGTATCTGCCAGGTACTAAGAATGTGAAGGCGGATGCCCTTTCTAGGAGTTTTGAACCTGATTCCCCTGGTGATTCTAAACCTACGGGTATACTTAAGGATGGGGTGATATTGTCTGCTGTCTTCCCAGACCTGCGACGTGCTTTACAAGAGTTTCAGGCGGATCGGCCTGATCGTTGTCCGCCTGGTAGATTGTTTGTGCCGGATGAGTGGACCAATAGAGTCATCTCGGAGGTTCATTCTTCTGCGTTGGCAGGTCATCCGGGAATTTTTGGTACCAGAGATTTGGTGGCTAGGTCCTTCTGGTGGCCTTCCCTGTCTCGGGACGTGCGTACTTTTGTGCAGTCTTGCGATGTTTGTGCTCGGGCCAAGCCTTGTTGTTCTCGGGCTAGTGGGTTGTTGTTGCCCTTGCCTGTTCCTAAGAGGCCTTGGACACACATCTCTATGGATTTTATTTCTGATCTCCCTGTTTCTCAGAAGATGTCCGTCATTTGGGTGGTGTGTGACCGCTTTTCTAAGATGGTTCATTTGGTGCCCTTGCCCAAGCTGCCTTCCTCATCTGAGTTGGTGCCCCTGTTTTTTCAGAATGTGGTTCGGCTGCATGGTATTCCGGAGAATATCGTTTCCGACAGGGGATCCCAGTTTGTGTCCAGATTTTGGCGGGCGTTTTGTGCCAGGATGGGCATTGATTTGTCTTTTTCATCTGCATTTCATCCCCAGACAAATGGCCAGACGGAACGTACTAATCAGACCTTGGAGACTTATTTGAGGTGTTTCGTGTCTGCTGATCAGGATGACTGGGTCTCCTTTTTGCCGTTGGCTGAGTTTGCCCTTAATAATCGGGCCAGTTCTGCCACTTTGGTTTCCCCGTTCTTTTGCAATTCAGGGTTCCATCCTCGTTTTTCATCTGGTCAGGTGGAGTCTTCGGATTGTCCTGGAGTGGATACCATGGTGGATAGGTTGCATCGTATTTGGGGGCAGGTGGTGGACAATTTGGAGTTGTCCCAGGAGAAGACGCAACGTTTTGCTAATCGCCATCGTCGTGTTGGTCCTCGTCTTCGTGTTGGGGACTTGGTGTGGTTGTCCTCCCGTTTTGTCCCTATGAGGGTCTCTTCTCCTAAGTTTAAGCCTCGGTTCATCGGTCCTTATAAGATTTTGGAAATTCTTAACCCTGTGTCTTTTCGTTTGGACCTCCCAGCATCCTTTGCTATCCATAATGTCTTCCATCGGTCATTATTGCGGAGGTATGAGGTACCACTTGTGCCTTCTGTTGAGCCTCCTGCTCCTGTGCTGGTTGAGGGTGAATTGGAGTACGTGGTGGAGAAGATCTTGGACTCCCGTGTTTCCAGACGGAGACTTCAATATCTGGTGAAATGGAAGGGCTACGGTCAAGAGGATAATTCTTGGGTTACAGCTTCTGATGTTCATGCTTCTGATTTGGTCCGTGCCTTTCATAGGGCTCATCCAGATCGCCCTGGTGGTTCTTGTGAGGGTTCGGTGCCCCCTCCTTAAGGGGGGGGTACTGTTGTGATTCGGTTCGTGGGCTCCCCCGGTGGTCTCTTGTGGTACTGGTGTCCTGCAAGCTTTGCCTTCTCAGTTCACCTGTTCCTATCAGGATGTGGGAGTATCCTATTTAACCTTGCTCCTCAGTCATTCTAATGCTGGCCATCAATGTATCCAGAGTGATTCTGTTGCATGTTCCTGCTCCCAGTTTTCTGCTCAGCTAAGTTGGACACTTTAGTCCTTAAGTCTATTTTTGTATGTTTTGTCCAGTTTGCACTTATGTGAATCTCTGCAGCTGGAAGCTCTTGTTGGGCTGAAATTACCACTCCAGTGGCATGAATTGTCACATGAGTTAAGGTAATTTCAGGATGGTGTTTTGAAGGGTTTTGCAGCTGACCGCGAAGTCCTCTGTTGTATCTTTCTGCTATTTAGTTAGCGGGCCTCTCTGTGCTAAATCTGCTTTCATACTACGTGTGTCTTTTCATCTGCTCTCACCGTTATTATATGTGGGGGGCTGCTATCTCCTGTGGGGACATTCTCTGGAGGCAAGCCAGGACTGTGTTTTCTTCTACCAGGGGTAGTTAGTTCTCCGGCTGGCGCGCGGCATCTAGAGACAACGCATGAATGCCCCCTGGCTACTTCTAGTGTGGTGTGTAGGTTTAGCATCGCGGTCAGCTCTAGTTTCCATCACCCGAGAGCTTGTCCGTTTATTCTATGCTTCTGATGTTTCCTTGCCATTGGAAACCATAACACATAACATCTCCATTTTTCGCGATTTCAGGTTGGGTGAGGGCTTATTGTTTGCGTGCCGAGCTAAATGATACCATTTTGGTGCAGATGCAATCTTTTGCTCACCCGTTATTTCAATTTAATAATTCTGGCATTTTTGTTGTTTTTCTCATTACACCATTTAACGGTTCGGGTTATTTCTTTTTTAATATGGAAATATGGATAGATCGGGCGATTCTGATCATGACGATACTAAACGTGTGTATTTGATTCTTTTATATTGTTTTATTTTGAATGGGATGAAAGGGGGGTGATTTGAACTTATATATTATTATATATATATTTTATATTTTTAAAAACATTTTTTTTTACTTTTTGCATGCTTCAATAGTCTCCATGGGAGACTAGAAGCTGCACTTGTCCAATCGGCTCTGCTACATAGAGGCGATGATCAGTTGCCTCGTTCACTTGCTATGAGCACCGACCACCGGGTGGTGCTTATAGCAATCCATCAGTGACAACCATAGAGGTCTGCTGGAGACCTTTGGTTGTCATGCCATCCCATTGATGACCCGCGATCACGTGTCAGGGTCACCTATGGGCGGGATTTCCGTAGCGCTTGCCGAAAGCGCTAGCTGAATGCCACTGTCAGAGATTGACAAAGGCATTTAAGTAGTTAACAGCTGCGGGTGAATCTTGAATACACCCACGGCTGTTAGAGGCACATGTCAGCTGTTCAAAACATATGACATGTGCTGGAAAAGATGTAAGCTCAGCGCCGGAGCCCACATCAAAGGGAGGGAGTCCTACATCAGCGTACTATTACGCCCTATGTCTGAGAGAGATTAAAAAGACATAACACCACAGTAACAGAAGCAAGAGTGACTCAATCTGCCTCATTACAGTGAACAGTTCCATAGATGGTTTAGCTTGAATCTTGCTTTTTCTTAATGGAAATCTCAATGTAACTGCTCAGCATAATACACAGGTTAAATGTGAACTAACCTTATTCTGACTTTTGGGAGGCATAATGTACAAATAAACAGCAGTTTGTTTTTGTTTTTTCTTTTACACTGTTCACTGAGCATTATAAATGATAATACAACTTAATTCCACAAATCAGTACAGTTAAAGCAATAACAGATTTATTTTGTTTTTCTTTTTTTAAAGTTCCCTACTGTTACATGCAAAATACTGCTTTTCATTACAAAAAATATATATTTTCGCATATTTTGGGAGCTGTAACATTTTTTTATTTTTTACGCTGTTTTTGCTGCGTTTTTTGTGCTAAAACTTGATTCTATAGCATACGACTTTTTTTTTCAACACTAAACTTTATCAGCATGGACAAGAGACAAATCTAGCATGCAAAATCCGCCACAAAAAACGCGCAAAAATTGCATTAAAAAAAACACGAAAAATGCAAGAAAAACCAAGGAAAATATGCTTGTTTTCTGCCAAGAGATCAGGTTTTGCTGCAGAAAAAAAGCCCACTGAAAAAACGCCTAGTGTGAACTCACCCTAAAGGTAAAATGCAGAGAATATAAGCTAAGGAGTAATAGCCAAAATGTTGTTACAGTGCATGGCTGGTGCACACTGATGTCAAAGTTCATGGATAATATATATCAAAAATTGAGACATCATAAAAGTCCTGTTTTATTACAAAATTGAAGTAATGTGATAAAATATGGATAATAAAACTATGTACAGAAATAATGCACTCAGCTATACCACAGAACAGGGATATATTGATATTTGTGTTATAGATGTTGGATCAGGATAATAATCACAGCCTCAAAATGAAAAGATAATGACATCGCACACAGTTATATCACAGTACAGAGTTCATATGGGTTGTCCAATATTATGATATTGATGACCTATTCATTTATGGGACAGAATGACATTTACCCTCATTGAACTTGACTTGTCAAAACTGAATACTATAATACCTCAGGCTGCATATTTAGTTCATAACTGCGCCAAGAACAGCAACAATATCTAAATTGAAGTTAGTGAAAAAAGATATCTCAGGCAAGCCGAAGGGTCAGATGGTTAGATAAAGTTTATTTATGCTGTAAGGTAATAAACTATTTTAGAAAGAATGTGCTCAGTGCTTTACAAACAGTACTTCTTTTATGTGACCAAAAATTTGGTAACCTACATAGATCTTCTTAATAGACAAGTCAATTGTAAGCCAAACACGTGCACAGCACATACCTACATGAATTAGATATAATATATATGACAATATATACTGTACATTTCATTATGGCTTTTCACTTTAAAGACTTTTTAGGAACATTTTAGCCCTAAGGCTTTTCTCGTTTTTCACATATTACTTTTTCTTGTATTTTATCTTTCAAAATGCCATCATTCTTTTTATTTTAGCTAACTGCAGTAACAGAAATTGGAAATTTGTCAGTGGTAACATTTACTTACCAAAGGGTCACACTTTCCATCCAAATGAAAGCTACACCCTTTTTCATTGGAACACAGTAAAACTATGTCTAGCCAACATTGGAGATTTAGTCATTTATAGTCAAATGGCACAAACAAGCATGGCTATTACACAATTTTAACAAGCTTTGGTGAATTAGGAAAACTACCTCTATCCTTAATGATCAGCTAATTCAAAGTCTACAGATGACCATCAGAACTAAATACAGTATACATATTTAAAAAGGACATGCAAACTCTATCGTCATGTCAGTTTTCATGAATATTTGTATTCCTCATGAAATAACAATGCTGAAGCATCTTTTCTCAGTAGGCATCATTGTGTCATTCTTCTGGTAATCTTCCAAAAATGTATGAAAAACTGATCAAATAGGAGTTACCATTTCCCATGTGAAAGGGATGTGTCCCTACATAGTCTAAAAATGTAAGAAATTATTGGACATTGTCAGAGTGTGCAGGAAAACACACCAACTGGTAACACTTGATTGGCAATGTATTCATAAATTTCTGGAAGGTGAACTAAAGGAACACCATCATGAAGAATTCTAAGGTAGGATCCACAGGAATTGTTATATTATGGGAAATACTATTATTTACTAACACAGACATGTAAAGAATAGTGATAGGTCCTCTTTAAAATATACGGGGGGCATTTATTAAAGATTTCCCCTGACCCACTTCTATTTATCACAGGATGGTGAAACTGCACATGTGTAATGTTATAAGTCTCTACACTGTGTTCCAAATTATTATGCAAATAATATTTCCTCATATTTTCTCTAAATTACCTATCTGAATTGCAGTCATTGTTATTTTCCAGTCATCTACTATTCTAGTATAATTGCAATGTTTTGGAACAAACTGCCTATGAAAACAGTATCTTTTTTTAAAAAAATAAACACTCAAAATGCATGTTCCAAATTATTATGCACAGCAGAGTTTTCAACCTTTTTTTTTATTTTGAACAAAAAAATGGTCATTTGTGAAGTTATAAGCATTATCAGCTTATTACAAAATGAAATCAAACAGTTTTCAAGTGAAAGCTTTATTCTAGGTGATGTTACATTTGCACATAGGACCCCTTGTTCGAAAGAAGCTTCTTAACTCTCTCGTCCATTGAATTTGTCAGTTTTTGGATGGTTTCTGCTTCAATTGTTTTGCAAGTGGACAGAATACCCTCCCAGAGCTGTTGCTTAGATGTGAACTGCCTCCCGCCATCATAGACATTCCTTTTGATGATGCTCCAGAGGTTCTCAATGGGGTTGAGGTCAGGGGAAGATGGTGGCCACACCATAAGTTTGTCCTCTTTTATGCCCATAGCAGCCAGAGATGCAGATGTGTTTTTTGCAGCATGAGATGGTGCATTATCATGCATGAAAATGATCTTTCTGCGAAAAGCACGGTTCTTCCTCTTGAACCATGGCAGTAAGTGTTGTTTTAGAAACTCCACATAGATTATGGAGTTCATCTTTACCCCTTCAGGGATCATAAAGGGGCCGACAATCTCTCTCCCCTTGATTCCAGCCCAAAACATTACTCCACCCCCTCCTTGTTGGCGCCTTAGCCGTGTTTTCATGGGGTGTCCATCAACCAGCCATCCTCCACTCCATCCATCTGGACCATCGAGCGTTGCACGGCACTCATTGGTGAACAAAACAGTTTGGAAGTCAGTCTTCATGTATCGTTTGGCCCACTGGAGCCATTTCTGCTTGTGTGCAGTGGATAGAGGTGGTTGACAGGATGGCTTACGCACCTCTGAAGGACCCTGAATCTTGTTGTTCTGGGGACGTTGGAGGCACCAGCAGCTTCAAAAGCTTGTCTGCTGCTATGACAAGGCATTTTTCCAGCTGCTCTTTTAACTTTACGCAATTGCCTGTTGGAAAGAGTTCTCAATTTTTCCTTATCAGCACACACGTGTGTGCTGGGAATCAGCTACATACTTCTTGATTGTGCGATGATCACGATGAAGTGTCTTGGCAATGTTGATTGTAGTCATGCCTTGACCTAAATACTCCACAATTTGTTGCTTCTCAGCAGCCGACACATCCTTTTTCTTTCCCTTTTTGGCAAAAAATGTAGGCTGCTTAATAATGTGGAACAGCCTTCTTAAGTAGTCTTGCCTTTATTTGGACACACCTGCCAAACTAATTTGCACAGGTATCTGCAATTGCTTTCAGTGATATAAAGAGCCCTGACACACATCACCATCAATGAGTTTAAATTGCAAACAAAAAAATTCTAACCTTATCACTCCTAAACTCTTTGTGCATAATAATTTGGAACACAGTGTATAGGCTACGTGCCAATTTGCAACTGATAATGGTCTTGATTTTACAGGTGCTGAAGTGATGTGAAATTTGATAATGGACCCAGTGGAATTCAGAGCAGTCATCGAGTTCCTTTACTTGAAAGGCCACACACCAAAGTAGACGTTCGATGAAATGAAAGAGGTTTATGGTGATGATTCCCCATCATATGATGTAGTCAAGAACTGGCATCATCAATTCAAGTGTGGTCGGACTTCGGTGCAAACAGCTCCAATTTCAGGGCGACCCCACTTTGCTGTTGATGAACACAACATCCACCAAGTGGAGGTCTTCATTTTGGAAAATTGCCGCGTAACCATTCTCCACCTCGCCCAAAATGTCAAGATTATTGTGGGGTTCGTGGAAAAAATCATCCATGACAATCTTTGCATGCATAAGGTATCCGCTCGCTAGGTTTCCCGGCTGCTCACACCTTTCCACAAGCAAGAACAAGTCAAATGCTCTCAGGCTCTATTAACAATGTGCCATTGAAACCAGTAGGACTTTTTCAACAGACCTTAACACAGGACGAAAGCTGGGTCCATCACTATGATCCTGAGACTAAAGTTCAGTTGATGCAATAGAAGCATCATAGCTCACCGCATCCAAAGAAGGAACATGCCCAACCCTTGGCAGGCTTGGTCATGCTCACAGTTTTTTGGGACCAGTACAGAGTAGTGTTGATGGATTTCCAAGCAAAGGGTACCATGAACACTGGGGCATTCTATGCTTCATTGCTGCAGAAATTGTGGGAGGCCATCAAAACCAAGAGGCATGGCATGCTCACCAAAGGTGTCTGCCTTCTGCAAGACAATGCACTAGTTCACAACTCATATATTGCCCAAGTGGAAGCATGCTTACATGGCTCTGAAATTATACTTATATACTGCATCCCCCTTATTCATCCAACCTCACACCACTTTCATCTCTTTCCAACAGTGAAGCTATTTTTGAAGGGCAAGTATTTTCCAGATGGTGAGACTCTGATATCTGAAGTCACAGCGTAGCTTTTGGAGCAACCCCACCTGCTCCCCAACCTCACTAACATGCTCATTCCAGCCCTAACCCATCTCTTCAACCTATAGCTATCTTCTGGTACCTTCCCCTCTGCCTTCAATCATGCCACCATCCCACACATCCTCAAAAAAGCTAACCTTGACCCAACTGCTATGCTCAGCTATCGCCCCATATCACTGCTCCCGTTTTCTTCCAAACTCCTTGAGCAGTATGTCCATGCTCAACTTTCCTTCCACCTCTCATCTAACTCTCTCCTTGACAAACTCCAATCTGGCTTTCGCCACCACCACTCCACCGAAACTGCTCTGACCAAAATTACTAATGACTTACAGCCAAAGCTAACAGACAGTTCTCCATCCTCCTCCTTCTCGACCTGTCCCCTGCTTTCGACACAGTCGACCACTGCCTACTGCTACAGATTCTTTCTTCCCTTGGCATCAAAGGCCTTGCCCTTTCCTGGATTGCCTCATGCCTTTCTGACTGCACATTTAGCATTTCCCACTCCCACACTACCTCCTCATCCCGCCCTCTGTTGGAGTCCCTCAAGGCTCTGTCCTAGGGCCCCTACGTTTTTCCATTTACACCCTTGGCCTAGGACAACTCAACTCATAAAGTCCCAAGGCTTCCAGTACCACCTGTATGCGGATGACACTCAGATCTACCTCTCTGGCCCAGATGTCACCTTTCTGCTGTCCAGAATGCCGGAAACTCTCGCTTCCTAAAACTCAATGTAGACAAAACTGAACTCATCATCTTTCCCCCATCTCACGTATCTCCGCTACCTGATCTATCTATTACGTTAAACGGCATCACGCTTTCTCCCGCACCTAAAATCCTCTGCCTCGGGGTAAATCTCGACTCTGCCCTGTCCTTCAAACCGCACATTCAAACTCTTGCCACCTCCTGTCGCCTCCAGCTCAAAAATATTGCCAGAATCCATCCCTTCCTCAGCCCACAATCTACTAAAACTCTTGTGTGTGCCCTCATCATCTCCCGCCTCGATTACTGTAACACCTTCCTCTGTGGCCTCCCCGCTAACTCTCTTGCACCACTCCAGTCTGTCTTCAACTCTGCTGCCCGGCTAATCCACCTCTCTCCTCGCTGCTCCCCTGTTTCTCCCCTCTGCAAATCCCTCCACTGGCTCCCAATTCCCCAATGAATCCAGTTCAAACTACTAACACTGATCTACAAAGCCATCCACAACCTGTCCCCTCCCTATATCTCTGAACTAATCTCCCACTATTTTTCCTCACATAATCTTCCATCCTTCTAAGACCCACTACTCTCCTCGACTCTTATTCGTTCCTCACACAACCGCCTCCAAGATTTCTCCCGAATATCCTCCATCCTCTGGAAATCCACGCCTCAACATGTCCAATTATCCACCACCCTCGGATTCTTCAGACGGAACCTGGAAACCCATCTCTTCAGGAAAGCCTAGAGCCTACAATAACCATTCTGCCGCATCACCAACCACCCGAGCTGCCGCCTCTCCACCACCCGAGCTGCCGCATCACCACCGCCAGAGCTGCCGTGTCACCAACCACCCGAGCTGCCGCATCACCACCACCAGAGCTGCCGCGTCACCACCGCCAGAGCTGCCACGTCACCACCAGAGCTGCCGTGTCACCACCGCCAGAGCTGCCGTGTCACCACCACCAGAACTGCTGCCTCACCACCACCAGATCTGTCTCTTCCCCATTATCCTGTAGAATGTAAGTCCGCAATGACAGGGTCCTCTCCCCTCTGTACCAGTCTGTCATTGTAAATTTGCTTACTGTAAATGATATCTATAATCCTGTACGTAACCCCTTTTCTCATGTTCAGCACCATGGAATTAATGGTGCTCTATAAATAAATAATAATAATAAAAAAATAATAACAAGCTGTTGACTTCTACAAGCGAGGTGTTTACAGTTGCTTAAAGAGATGGGAAAATTGTGTGTCCCTAGATGGCATCTATGCAGAGAAGGACTAACAACTGTGCCAAGTTCCATTGCTCTCAGTCCACAGGAAGTGGGTCAGGGGAAATCTTTAATGAACGCCCCTCATATGTAATATATGTAATTTTCAATTTCTGAAAATGAAGAATGTATGGATATAGATTAATTACTCTAATATGAGTATAAGATTTCAAGAAAAGTAGAAAATTAGTTATTTGCTGCTGGCAGCTCCTTTTGCAATTGCCAATCAATGATGTAACTAATGTGCTTGATTGGAGACAAGTCCAGAAATGTTGCATGGCTATGACAGCATATTTAAACCATGCATTTTTGCATGAGCAACATGCAGTCTGATATTGTCATGTTGAAAAATAGCTCCTGGGACAGTTTGGAGAAATGGTCATACCACTGGTTCCACCACCAAATCAATGTAACATTGAATGATAACTACAGGTGTCGTGCTACTGAACATTATGCAACCCCACACCATAATCCTGTGACTAGAACTGATGTGACATTCCTTTATAAAGGTCTCTTCATAGTGTTGCTCATGTGGTGTTCAGACCAATCACCAGCTATCATTGTGTCCAAGACAAAAGTAGACATCAGCGCTGAGCACTATAGACCTCCATACCAGCCTCCATTACTTCACCATGAAAACCTTTGAGAGCAGTAGTATGAGGCCATTGTACACCTGTTGCTGGATATTTGACTTGTAGCCCAATGTCATGAAAATGGCTTCTGATAGTTTATGCACATACTGTTTGATGCCATAGGCTTGGTATATGATGTCCATTTTCAATTGCAGCACGAAATGGATTATAGGTGGAACCAGTTGTTCAGCCATTTCTCCGAAGTGTCCCATGACCAGTTTTTTAACATGACAATGCCAAGCGACATGCTGCTTATGCTACTGTGAGTTGTGTGGCCTAAACGTGCTATTATGACCTGCAGTATTTCCAGACTTGTCTTCCATCGAACACATCTAGGACATCATTGGTCGGCAATTGCAAAAGTAGCTCCAGCAGAAGATCTTGATGATTTGCATGCCCATTGCATTCAACTCACCAGAACATTCTTCAAACTACGGTTAATACCTGATTGATAGTATGCTAAGGCGTGTAAGTGTGTGTATTTGTGTGCATGATGCTCATTCTCAATATTAAATAGATGTTTTGAAAATAATCTTCCACTATTTTATCATTTCAATACTATGGGTCTATAATAAATATTTCTGTTGAGAAAAACTGATAATACTTAAAGGGAACCTGTCACCCCCAAAATCCCCAGTGAGGTAAGCTCACCGGCATCAGGGGCTTATCTACAGCATTATATAATGCTGTAGATAAGCCCCCGATGTTACCTGAAAGAGGAGAAATAGACGTTAGATTATAATCACCCAGGGGCGGTCCCGCTGCGGTCCGGTCGGATGGGTGTCTCCGGTCCGCTCCGGCGCCTCCCATCTTCGTTGCATGACGTCCTGTTCGGGTCTTTACGCTGCGGAAAGGTCAGAGAGGCCCGGCGCCTGCGCACTGCAGTACTTTGCTCTGCCCTCAACAGGACAGACAAAGTACACCTGCGCCGAAGCCGCGGCATAAAGACCCGAAGAGGACGTCATGGAACGAAGATGGGAGGCGGAGACCGGACCGCAGCGGGACCGCCCCTGGGTGAGTATAATCTAACGTCTTTTTCTCCTCTTTCAGGTAACATCGGGGGCTTATCTACAGCATTACAGAATGCTGTAGATAAGCCCCTGATGCCGGTGAGCTTACCTCACCAGCGATTTTGGGGGTGACAGGTTCCCTTTAAGAATCTCCTGGAGAAATAACATTTTCATATTAGAACCAAGTTTAATTTAAACGTGTTCAAGCTTTAATCTGTAAAATAATGGTATTTACAGAGTCAAACTGAGCCTAATTAGAAAACCATAAAGTAACCAATTATAATCCAAAAGTATTGACTATCTGGTAATGATGCACCTAGAATGTACCAATTATGTCAAATATAAGGGAAGTTAAGAAATTAAGATAAACTAGAAACAAATATATTACAAACATCTATGAGGTTGACTAGCTAAAATTACATAAAAATAGCTAAGTAAAAAAATACAATGTTAACCTAAAAGAAATGGCAACTGTGTCACTCAACAGCTCCAGAAAAGGAAAAATGTTAAATATATTTTGCCATTTATTATGAAGAAGCTAACATAGGAGCAAATGAAAGCTGCGGCGAAACGAGCGGTAAGCAGTCCTCACTAGCAATGGACATCTCTTTACATCCTTCATGTATGCACTCTATAATTGTAAAGTGCTGCGGAATATGTTGGCGCTATATAAATAAAATTATTATTATTATTAGTCACTCTAACTTTCTGATACTTATCATGATTTAATTGTCCTGTACTGGTGTTTATTTCCTATCTCAACCACTAGGCTGAGTTTTGTTAGCACTATACTTCTGTACTACTATGGATTAAAATCTTAAACTTTGTTTATGGCATAAATGCAATATTATTTTATCTGCTACTATAGTTTTTGATTTGTTTTATTTATCTATATATATTACTGTAATTACTCTTTCTATGGTACTTATCATGCATCAATCCCCCACATGCAATAGGTATCTCGTTTAGCTGCTAAATTCTATTGTGGATTATACTTAGATCTATATTTATTTTTCCGCTCGCTGCACTCATTATCTGTTGAGAGTCTTCTATGGTATTTCCCATTTTTGTAATTACCTTAATAAATATGTAAAAAAATATATTACAGTTGTGTATCCTCTATATAGGTGAAATAGGAGCAAATAAGTAGTAATATTAGTAATTCTACATTTTAAAATGAGAGCAAATGCAGGTAGTAGAAGCATTTTTAAAACTTGTTTTTTTTTCTAGTTTAACTCAACTATTTAGCGACCAATTAGGTGAATCATTTTTCCATTCCATTTACAGGACCAATTAAACAAAATCTCTGCAGACTGTGAAAGTGGCACAATGATGAGCTTTCACTTTGGGGTTAATCATAGGAAGTTATGAATTAGGTAGCATTTAGAGTATCTAATAGTATTTTTATAACTTGATGGATGTTCTTTGGTCATAAAATTCATTTTGTACTGAATTCAGGTTTCAAAAGACAAGAGTAGAGCAGAAATCAGCCATGCGTTTTTAACTCTTATTATGCTCCTAAAAAAGAAGATCATGAGAAAATTTCAATTCGTCAAATACACAGTACTATACTGTATCCACAAAAAAGTAAAAGGACATTTTAAAAATGATGCCGATGTAAGGCAGACATAAGGGAAATGCTATTTATTTTTAAGGGCATAAAGAATCAAAGTTTTGAACATTGCAAATTTCCCGATATTTCCAGAAATAAAGGCAACTTTTATCAACTTAGAGAAACACTCCCATTAAAGTTTAATCCTCTTACTATATTGCAACCATCATATTATATAAAACTGTGCGCTTACAATTAGAGATGGGTGAACTCGAACAGTAAAGTTCGGGGTCTGTACCGAACAACTACTGTTCATGCACCGACATCGAACAAAGACTTCACCAGGAAGTCCGTGTTACTGTTCAGGTTCGGCTGCCCAAACACTGGGTGTTTGTCGCTTTGTAATGTGCATGGCAGTGTGGAAAACACTGCTTCTGATCGGCGGTGAAATCAGCCCCTCCGGTCAGAGAGCCGTGGTTCACACGCTGTCAGAAGACTTAGCTTAGCTGTGGTCAGAGGTATAAAGTTTACCTCCGGTCACTGGTGTCAGTTGATGGGACTACTGATCCATCATTGACACCTGCTGCCGCTAACAATTAAATAACTTTTTTAACCCCTTCATGACCCAGCCATTTTGACTTAATGACCTGGCCGATTTTTGCAATTCTGACCAGTGTCCCTTTATGAGGTAATAACTCAGGAACGCTTCAACGGATCCTAGCTATTCTGAGACTGTTTTTTCATTACATATTGGGCTTCATGTTAGCCATAAATTTAGGTTGATAATTTTTGCGTTTATTTGTAGAAAAAATGGAAATTTGATGAAAATTTTTGAAAATTGTGCAATTTTCAAATTTTGAATTTTTATTCTGTTAAACGAGAGCATTATGTGACACAAAATAGTTAATAAATAACATTACTCACATGTCTACTTTACAGCAGCACAATTTTGGAAACAACATTTTTTTTTGCTAGGAAGTTATAAGGGTTAAAATTTGACTAGCAATTTCTCATTTTTACAACGAAATTTACAAAACCATTTTTTTTAGGGACCACCTCACATTTGAAGCCAGTTTAAGGGGTTTATATGGCTGAAAATACCCAAAAGTGAAACAACTCTAAAAACTGCACCCCTCAAGGTGCTCAAAACCACATTTAAAAAGTTTATTAACCCTTCAGGTGCTTCACAGCAGCAGAAGCAACATGGAAGGAAAAAATGAACATTTAACTTTTTAGTCACAAAAATGATCATTTAGCAACAATTATTTATTTTCCCGAGGGTAAAAAGAGAAACTGGACCCAAAAGTTATTGTACAATTTGTCCTGAGTATGCCGATACCCCATAGGGGGGGAACCACTGTTTGGGCGCACAACAGGGCTCAGAAGGGAAGGAGTGCCATTTTACTTTTTCAATGAAAAATTGGCTCCAATCTTTAGCGGACACCATGTCGCGTTTGGAGAGCCCCTGTGTGCCTAAACATTGGAGCTCCCCCACAGGTGATCCCATTTTGGAAACTAGACCACCCAAGAAGCTTATCTAGATGCATAGTGAGCACTTAGTACCCCCAGGTGCTTCACAAATTGATCAGTAAAAATGAAAAAGTACTTTTTTTTCACAAAAAAATTATTTTAGCCTCAATGTTTTCATTTTCACATGGGCAACAGGATAAAATGGATCCTAAAATGTGTTGGGCAATTTCTCATGAGTACACTGATACCTTATATGTGGTCACAAACCACTGTTTGTGTACATGGCAAGGCTCGGAAGGGAAGGAGCGCCATTTGACTTTTGAATGAAAAATTAGCTCCAATCGTTAGCGGACACCATGTTGCGTTTGGAGAGACCCTGTGTACCTAAAGATTGGAGCAGCCCCACAAGTGACCCCATTTTGGAAACTAGACCCCTCAAGGAACTTATCTAGATGCATAGTGAGCATTTTGAACCCCAGGTGCTTCACAAATTGATCCGTAAAAATGAAAAAGTACTTTTTTTCACAAAAAATTTCTTTTAGCCTCAATTTGTTCATTTCCACATGGGCAACAGGATAAAATGGATCCTAAAATTTATCCTAAAATTTATTGGGCAATTTCTCCTCAGTACACTGATACCTCACATGTGGGGGTAAACCACTGTTTGGGCACACGGCAGGGCTCGGAAGGGAAGGAGCGCCATTTGACTTTTTGAATGAAAAATCAGCTCCAATCGTTAGCGGACACCATGTCATGTTTGGAGAGCCCCTGTGTGCCTAAAGATTTGGAGTTCCCCCACATGTGACCCCATTTTGGAAACTAGTCTTCCCATGGAACTAATCTAGATGTGCGGTGACCACTTTAAACCCCCAAGGGCTTCTCAGAAATTTATAACGCAGAGCCGTGAAAATAAAAAATCATTTTTCCTTTCTCAAAAATTATTTTTTAACCCTCAATTTTTTATTTTCACAAGAGTAACAGAAGAAATTGGACCCCAAAAGTTGTTGTCCAGTTGTCATGAGTACGCTGATACCCCATATGTGGGGGGAACCACTGTTTGGGCACACGTCAGGGCTCAGAAGGGAAGTAGTGATGTTTTGGAATGCAGACTTCGATGGAATGGTCTGCGGGCATCATGTTACGTTTGCAGAGCCCCTGATGTGCCTAAACAGTAGAAATCCCCTACAAGTGACCCCATTTTGGAAAATAGACCCCCAAGGAACTTATCTAGACATGTGGTGAGCACTTTGAACCCCAAGTGCTTCACAGAAGTTTATAACGCAGAGCCGTGAAAATAAAAAATCATTTTTCTTTCCTCAAAAATTATGTTTTAGCAAGTAATTTTTTATTTTCGCAAGGGTAAAAGGAGAAATTGGACCCCAATTGTTGTTGCCCAGTTTGTTCTGAGTATGCTGGTACCCCATATGTGGGGGTAAACCACTGTTTGGGCGCACGTCAGGGCTCGGAAGGGAGGGAGCACCATTTGACTTTTTGAACGCAAGATTGGCTGGAATTAATGGTGGCGCCATGTTGCGTTTGGAGACGCCTGATGTGCCTAAACAGTGGAAACCCCTCAATTCTAACTCCAACACTAACCCCAACACACCCCTAACCCTAATCCCAACTCTAGCCATAACCCTAATCACAACCCTAACCCCAACACACCCCTAACCACAACCCTAACCCCGACACACCCCTAACCCTTATCCCAACCCTAACCCTAATCCTAACCCTAATCCCAACCCTAACCCTAATCCCAACCACAACCCTCACCCCAACACACCCATAACCCTAACCACAAACCTAATCTTAACCCTATTTCCAACCCTAGCCCTAATTCCAACCCTAACTGTAATTCCAACCCTAACCCTAAGGCTATGTGTCCACGTTGCAGATTCGTGTGAGATTTTTCCGCACCATTTTTGAAAAATCCGCAGGTAAAATGCACTGCGTTTTACCTGCGGATTTACCATGGATTTCCAGTGTTTTTTTGTGCAGATTTCGCCTGTGGATTCCTATTGAGGAACAGGTGTAAAACGCTGTGGAATCCGCACAAAGAATTGACATGCTGCAGAAAATACAATGCAGCGCTTCCGTGTGGTATTTTCTGCGCCATGGGCAAAGCAGATCTGGTTTTCCATAGGTTTACATGGTACTGTAAACCTGATGGAAAACTGCTACGAATCCGCAGCAGCCAATCTGCCGCAGATCAGCAGCCAAATCCGCACCGTGTGCACATAGCCTAATTCTAACCCTAACCCTAATTCTAACCCTAACCCTAGCCCTAACCCTAGCCCTAACCCTAACCCTAACCCTAGTTCTAACCCTAACCCTAGTGGAAAAATAAAAGTAAATATATTTTCTTTATTTTTATTGTTGTCCCTACCTATGGGGGTTGTCACAGGTTCCTTCTCCAGTATCACACAATCAACAGAGCAAGAGAATAGTGAACAATTCCAAGACCTTTATTTAGGCAAAACACGAAAGGTCCATATATACGATCCATCACACAAAGGATTAAATATTCCAGAATAAAAGTCCAACAATCCAGCACAGAGGATAACAGTCCATATTCCCTTCTTTCTCTCTGATATGCTCTTCACATCATGGTTCCACATCAGACTGATCTCTGTGTCTCAACTCCCTGATATTTACAAATCTCCCCCCTCATTCACAGGCCAGGAGGGGGAAGGTCTCAGGGCTCATTGTGTCAACAAGCTAGGTCAACATGGCATTAGCATATTAACAAATAACATTAAGGGCCCGTCACACATAGCGATTTACCAACGATCACGACCAGCGATACGACCTGGCCGTGATCGTTGGTAAGTCGTTGTGTGGTCGCTGGGGAGCTGTCACACAGACAGCTCTCTCCAGCGACCAACGATCAGGGGAACGACTTCGGCATCGTTGAAACTGTCTTCAGCGATGCCGAAGTCCCCCTGCAGCACCCGGGTAACCAGGGTAAACATCGGGTTACTAAGCGCAGGGCCGCGCTTAGTAACCTGATGTTTACCCTGGTTACCAAAAAAACAAACACTACATACTCACCATCTGATGTCCGTCAGGTCCCTTGCCGTCTGCTTCCTGCTCTGACTGAGTGCCGCCGTACAGTGAGAGCAGAGCGCAGCGGTGACGTCACTGCTGTGCTGTGCTCTCACTTTCCGGCCGGCAGTCAGTCAGAGCAGGAAGCAGACGGCAAGGGACCTGATGGACATCAGATGGTGAGTATGTAGTGTTTGTTTTTTTTTACATTTACGCTGGTAACCAGGGTAAACATCGGGTTACTAAGCGCGGCCCTGCGCTTAGTAACCCGATGTTTACCCTGGTTACCAGTGAAGACATCGCTGGATCGGTGTCACACACACCGATTCAGCGATGTCAGCGGGACCTCAACGACCAAAAAAAGGTCCAGGCCATTCCGACACGACCAGCGATCTCGCAGCAGGGGCCTGGTCGCTGGTACGTGTCACACATAGCGAGATCGCTACTGAGGTCGCTGTTGCGTCACAAAACTTGTGACTCAGCAGAAATCTCGCTAGTGATCTCGCTATGTGTGACGGGGCCTTTATTCACTGACCCTGTGGAGAGATAACAATACAGAACTGTGGGGAGAATATCAGATGGCAAATAACAACTCAACACCATGAAAATAAGTAAAATAGAAATATACACAAAATGATACCCACATAGCATATCACACCATCACAGGGGTGATAAAGGGGGGGTTTATTTACTATTTTTTTATTTTGATCACTGTGATAGGTTTTATCACAGTGATCAAAATGTACCTGGAACGAATCTGCCGGCCAGCAGATTCGGCGGGCGCACTGCGAATGCGCCCACCATTTTGGAAGATGGCGGTGCCCATGGAGCAGACGGACGGACACCGGGAGGCTCGGTAAGTATGAGGGGGGATCAGAGCATGGGGGGGAGCAGACAGGAGGACGGGGGAGTGGACAGGCAGATGGAGGGGAGCGGAGCACAGGACAGAGGACTGGGGAGGCGATCGGTAGCGGTGGGGGGGCAGATCGGGGTTTCCAGCCATGCCGATGATATTGTAGCATCGGCCATGGCTGTATTGTAATATTTCACCAGTTTTCATAGGTGAAATATTGCGAATCACTCTGATTGGCTGTTTCACTTTCATCAGCCAATCAGAGCGATCGTAGCCATGGGGGGTGAAGCCACCCCCCCTGGGCTGAAGTACCACTCCCCCTGTCCCTGCAGATTGGGTGAAATTGAAGTTAACTCTTTCACTCGATCTGCAGGGACGCAATCCCTCCATGACGCCACATAGGCATCACAGGTCGGATTGGCACCGACTTTCATGACGCCTACGTGGCGTCACAGGTCGGGAAGGGGTTAAAAATGGCGTGGGTTCCCCAGTATCTTTCCTAACCAGCCATGCAAAACTCATAGCTGGGAGCTGCAACCCTCAGCTGTCAGCTTCAGCAAGGCTAGTTATCAAGAATAGAGGGGTCCCCACTTTGAAATTGTTAATTATTTAACCCTGCTGTGGAACCATGAAAAGATCGCTACTTTGGTACCATAGGGTCTATATGACCCCAGGCTCAAAATCATCATATTTCATTAAAATGAACATGCTGGCTGTTCAGAATAATCAAGTTTTAGTCTGTCATCATTTCAGAACACAGTTATGAAATCAAACGTAACTTTGAAGTGATTTATTTGTCATCAAACACAAACTGAAATTTATACCAAAATGCTTTACTAATAGCTAAAAGTATTCAAATTCAATAAAACAAATGCACAATAACTGCAACTGTGTGGATTTTAGTAAAAACACAATTACAACGAATGATCTGGCAATAAATTTAGCCCTTGCATTCACTGCACGTCATAGTGCCATGTTCTTCACAAACGAACTTCTTGCAGTCATTGAAAACAAAACTCATCTTTTTGTTCTTCGATCGAGGACAAACATAGCACCATTTGTGCTGTCCTGTAACACTGCTGGTGTCACTTGGAACATCTGATGGTGCCTGCAAAATTTCACAGCTGCGGATGATTTGCTTGACATCCTTTGGCGTTTGATGCATATCCAATCGTGGACTCGCATATAAATTGATAAATGTCAGATTTGAAAAATGGGGTTCTGTCAGTATGGTGAAAGAAGATTTGAGGGGGTAGAAGCAGTCTAGAATAAAATACAAAAGCAATTGTTACATCATGACAACTTAATACAAGCTAAAAATAAAGAACTATCGTCAATACAATAGTAAAATCACTTTTACTAATGTCAAATTATCAGAAAAAAACATATCCAAAGAACAAATGCATATTCTACTATGACTAGTGTTGAGCGATACCTTCCGATATCGGAAAGTATCGGTATCGGAAAGTATCGGCCGATACCGTCAAAGTATCGGATCTAATCCGATACCGATACCCGATCCCAATGCAAGTCAATGGGACGAAAATATCGGAATTAAAATAAACCCTTTCTTAACTTGTAGGTTCATTCTACATGAAGGAAAACAACTAAGAATAATGTAGGATGTATTGGGGGACGTGGCGGAGACATTAAAGGCACAGAGGTTTAGCCCAATCTAATAGAATAGCAGGATTTTGTTTTGTTTTTTATGACGTTCGGCGTTAGAAAGATTTTGACTATGTTAATTTTTTTTATTTTGTCAGATGTTGATGTTTCACTACTTCTACGCCCTTCACATTCTTTTTTACTTCTCCCACACTTTCTTCTTCATTATCCTCATCATCAGCTTCTTTGACATCAACTTCTTCACCTTATTCATCTTCTTCTTCATCTTCTACCTATTATTTTTTTGGTTACATTGTTCATATTCTTTTTATTTTACTATTATCTTCATCATATTCTACTTCTTCATCATATTCTTATTTGTGACAGGCATTCCCGTAGTTGTTATCTATAAAAGTTTGAAGATTACACCTTCCGTTCTGCCTGTCACAAAACAGTTACATTTGTCCGCGTTCAGTTTGGCCTGCAGCATCAGGCTTTATCCAGGGGCACCACGAGGAGGAACGGACTCACCCCCATACACTGCTTAGTCTTCTTCTGCTTATAATTTAGATAATATCTTTTGCTCTGATATTTAGTCTTATGCTTAATGTTCTTCTGCTCTTTGTTCTGCAGCCTCTTGTTCTTCTGCTTCTCGGTCTTCCAGGTCGTCGTCGTCTCCAGGGTCATCGTCTCCGGGGTCGTCGTCATCGGGGTGGTCTTCAGGGTCGTCGTCTCCGGGGTCGTCGTCATCGGGGTGGTCTTCAGGGTCATCATCTCCAGGGTCATCGTCATCACGGTGGTTGTCATCTCTGGTGTCGTCGTCATCTTAGGGGTGGTCTTCCGGGTCATCGTGTTTAGTCTCTTGAACTTGGAAATGTAGCAGAAGGTACAAGAAGGCTGAGAAAATGCCGAGAACCAGCTGATGGAACTGGAACTCGGATGGCTACCCGAAGGTCCAAGAGCCAATGGAACTACCGAGGACCAGCTGACGTTACTGGAACCCGGTTACTAAGCAGGAGGTACCCGTGCCTGAAAGCACTACCAAGGACCACCTGACGTTGGTGGAACTCGGATACCCAGAGGGAAGCACCTAAGCCAAAGGCTCTGCCCGGAACCAGCTGACGGTACTGGAACCAGGATGGGGAGCAGAAGGTACAAGAGCAAAAGACACTGCCGAGAACCAGCTGACGGTGCTGGAACCCGGATGGGTAGCCGAAGGTCCAAGAGCCAATGGAACTACCGAGGACCAGCTGACGTTACTGGAACCCGGTTACTAAGCAGGAGGTACCCGTGCCTGAAAGCACTACCAAGGACCACCTGACGTTGGTGGAACTCGGATACCCAGAGGGAGGCACCTAAGCCAAAGGCTCTGCCCGGAACCAGCTGACGGTACTGGAACCAGGATGGGGAGCAGAAGGTACAAGAGCAAGTGTCTGCGTGGCTTTTGCAGGACACGATGCCGGCTGCACAGCAGGGGAACAGCTGGCGGTGCTGAACCCCACTGACACATTGGCTGGTGTTTTTCTCTGTGCAGCTAGCAGTACCGGGCCCCAACTGGCGGTGTTGGAGCCCGGGCTCTGCAGGGGGAGCAGAGTGTAGGCCGAAGCCTAATTGAACCAATTTCAAAGGTAACCTTTAACCCCCCCTCAGGGGTTACAAACTCGAAGAGCCACAGCTTATGCAGCAGTAGTGCTGCACAAGTGAAAGGTTGCTCTTTTAATTTTGCTCCTTGCACACGCTGAATGAAACACGTATAACATTTAGCCCTTTATACAGTCAAACTGTGTTGGAGGCGCGAGTTCCCTTTGTAATGAGACGCAGCACAGATGTCAAGAATCCCACCTTGGTGCTGGGTGCAGCCTCCTGAGCGTTGTTATTTGCTGTACAGGAGTCTGCGCTGTCGTGTTATCCCCTGGCCTAGCGCTGTTAGCGCTGCCCATCTTCTGACATCATTTAATGTCGGCCGGTGCGGTTCGCGATGACCATGAATCCCAGCCCCGCGGTGTCTTAACATTGTTAAAACACTGCGGGGCTGGGATTCATGGCCTGGCGCAGCACATATGTTCGCCTCTCACACTCGGGTCCTTACACCCGCTTCAGACTGTGCGGCGTCAGCTGATCCCTTATCGCATGCCACGGCCATGAAGCCGCACAGTCTGAAGAAGGCGGAAGGAGATGAGGGACAGGCGAACTGATGCACTGCTCATGCCCATCAATCACACCCTCGCAGTCCCAATAAATAAGACACCGAGGGGCGTTGTGTGGGTCAGGGCGGCCGCAGAGGCGCAGGCAGCCAAACAATGATGCCAGAAGACGGACAGCGCTACCAAGGGGGTTGCAGCGTGTCATTACAAAGGAAAGTCACACCACCGGGACGGTTAAATGGTCACACAGAGGACACATTTTAGACGTGTTTTCAGTTCCACATGGGCGAGGAGAATACGTTTATGAGCCACCTTGCACACATGCAGCATTACCGCTGTACAAGGTGGCTGTAAAACGTACAAACGCCTGGGGGAGGGGGGACAGGTTCCCTTCAATTTCAGTTCTTGTGTCTGCGTGGCTTTTGCAGGACACGATGCCGGCTGCACAGCAGGGGAACAGCTGGCGGTGCTGAACCCCACTGACACATTGGCTGGTGTTTTTCTCTGTGCAGCTAGCAGTACCGGGCCCCAACTGGCGGTGTTAGAGCCCGGGGTCAGCAGGAGGAGGAGATGGAGCAGAGTGTAGGCCGAAGCCTGCACTGGCGGCAGCTTTGGGTCTGTGGTGCCTGCGTGGCAGTTGCAGGACACGTTGCCGGCTGCACAGCAGGGGAACAGCTGGCGGTGCTGAACCCCACTGACACATTGGCTGGTGTTTTTCTCTGTGCAGCTAGCAGTACCGGGCCCCAACTGGCGGTGTTGGAGCCCGGGCTCTGCAGGGGGAGCAGAGTGTAGGCCGAAGCCTAATTGAACCAATTTCAAAGGTAACCTTTAACCCCCCCTCAGGGGTTACAAACTCGAAGAGCCACAGCTTATGCAGCAGTAGTGCTGCACAAGTGAAAGGTTGCTCTTTTAATTTTGCTCCTTGCACACGCTGAATGAAACACGTATAACATTTAGCCCTTTATACAGTCAAACTGTGTTGGAGGCGCGAGTTCCCTTTGTAATGAGACGCAGCACAGATGTCAAGAATCCCACCTTGGTGCTGGGTGCAGCCTCCTGAGCGTTGTTATTTGCTGTACAGGAGTCTGCGCTGTCGTGTTATCCCCTGGCCTAGCGCTGTTAGCGCTGCCCATCTTCTGACATCATTTAATGTCGGCCGGTGCGGTTCGCGATGACCATGAATCCCAGCCCCGCGGTGTCTTAACATTGTTAAAACACTGCGGGGCTGGGATTCATGGCCTGGCGCAGCACATATGTTCGCCTCTCACACTCGGGTCCTTACACCCGCTTCAGACTGTGCGGCGTCAGCTGATCCCTTATCGCATGCCACGGCCATGAAGCCGCACAGTCTGAAGAAGGCGGAAGGAGATGAGGGACAGGCGAACTGATGCACTGCTCATGCCCATCAATCACACCCTCGCAGTCCCAATAAATAAGACACCGAGGGGCGTTGTGTGGGTCAGGGCAGCCGCAGAGGCGCAGGCAGCCAAACAATGATGCCAGAAGACGGGCAGCGCTACCAAGGGGGTTGCAGCGTGTCATTACAAAGGAAAGTCACACCACCGGGACGGTTAAATGGTCACACAGAGGACACATTTTAGACGTGTTTTCAGTTCCACATGGGCGAGGAGAATACGTTTATGAGCCACCTTGCACACATGCAGCATTACCGCTGTACAAGGTGGCTGTAAAACGTACAAACGCCTGGGGGAGGGGGGACAGGTTCCCTTCAATTTCAGTTCTTGTGTCTGCGTGGCTTTTGCAGGACACGATGCCGGCTGCACAGCAGGGGAACAGCTGGCGGTGCTGAACCCCACTGACACATTGGCTGGTGTTTTTCTCTGTGCAGCTAGCAGTACCGGGCCCCAACTGGCGGTGTTGGAGCCCGGGCTCTGCAGGGGGAGCAGAGTGTAGGCCGAAGCCTAATTGAACCAATTTCAAAGGTAACCTTTAACCCCCCCTCAGGGGTTACAAAGTAGAAGAGCCACAGCTTATGCAGCAGTAATGCTGCACAAGTCAAAGGTTGCTCTTTTAATTTTGCTCCTTGCACACGCTGAAAGGAACACGTATAACATTTAGGCCCTTACACAGTCAAACTGATTTTGAGGCGTGAGTTCCCTTCGTAAAGAGACGCAGTACAGCTGGCAAAAATGCCACCTTGGTGCTTTGCGCGGCCTCCTGAGCATCGTTATTTGTTGCACAGGAGTCTGCGCTTTTGTGTTATCCCTTGGCCTTGCGCTGTTAGCGCTGCCCATCCTCTGACATCATGTTATGTCGGCCATTGCGGTTTGCGATGACCATGAATCCCAGCCCCCCAGTGTCTTAACATTGTTAAAACACTGCGGGGCTGGGATTCATGGCCTGGCGCAGTACATATGTTCGCCTCTCGCTTGGGTTCTTACACCCGCTTCAGACTATGCGGCGTCAGCTGATCCCTTATCGCATGCCACGGCCATGAAGACGCACAGTCTGAAGAAGGCGGAAGGAGATGAGGGACAGGCGAAGAAATGCACCGTTCATGCCCATCAATCACACCCTCGCAGTCCCAATAAATAAGACACCGAGGGGCGTTGAGTGGGGCAAGGCGGCCGCAGAGGCGCAGGCAGCCAAACAATGATGCCAGAAGACGGGCAGCGCTACCAAGGAGCTTGTTGCGTGTCAATACAAAGGAAAATCACACCTGAGGGACGTTTTAATGGTCGCAGAGGACTCATTTTTAGACGTGTTCACTTCAACATGGGCAAGGAGAATAAGTTTCTGAGCCACCTTGCACACATGCAGCATTACTGTCGTACAAGGTGGCTGTAAAACGTAAAAACGCCTGGGGGAGGGGGGACAGGTTTCCTTCAATTTCAGTTCTTGTGTCTGCGTGGCTGTTGCAGGACACGTTGCCGGCTACACAGCAGGGGCACAGCTGGCGGTGCTGAACCCCACTGACACATTGGCTGGTGTTTGGCTCTGCGCAGCTAGCACATCTGGGCCCCAACTGGTGGTGTTAGAGCCCAGGGTCAGCAGGAGGAGGAGAGGGAGCAGAGTGTAGGCCGAAGCCTGCACTGGAGCAAGTTGAAAGGGAAACTTTAACCCCCCCCCCCAGGCGTTTGTAGCTAAAAGAGCCATCGTGTACAGCACTAATGCTGGAAAAGGTAAACTTAGCTCTTTTAATTATGGTCCTTGCACATGCTGAACCTAACACTTATGAAAAGTGTCCCCTCCTACCGTGATACCGTCCGGTAGGTGGAACTTTCCTTTGTGATGTGACGCAGCACAGCCGTCATTCTTACCCCCTTGGCGCCGTGCGCCGCCTCCTCAGCGTTGTTTGAATCAGTCCCGGAGCCTGCGCTGTTAGGTTAGCCCTTTGCCATGCACACATTTTGCGCTGCCCGTCTTCTGACATCATTTGATGTCAGGCTGGCTGTGCCTGTGCGGCCGCGCTGGCCGAGATCCCGCCTCGTACTGTCTTCTGATTTAATCCTACTGGGGGCCTGAGATCCGTGGCCATGCGCAGTGCATATCCTCGCCTCTCACTCCCCTCCCTACGGCTTCTTCAGACTGTGCGGTGTCACGGCCGTGGCATGCTATTAGGGACCAGCTGACACCGCACAGTTTGAAGAAGCCGTAGGGAGATGAGTGAGAGGTGGAGGTTCAGATATGCACTGCGCATGTCCATGGATCTCAGGCCCCCAGTGGGATTAAATCAGAAGACAGTACGAGGCGGGATCTCGGCCAGCGCGGCCGCACAGGCGCAGCCAGCCTGACACCAGGTAGGAGGGATTGCCACACACACAGCAGGGGAACAGCTGACGTTACTGAACCCCAATAACAGAGGAGGGACTGTTGACTGTGCGTACAGCACTACCAGGCAACAACTAGCGGTGTTGGAGCCCAGGGACAGGAGGGGGAGGTGGAGGTGGAGGAGGTAGGAGGGATTGCCACACACACAGCAGGGGAACAGCTGTCGTTACTGAATCCCAATAACAGAGGAGCGACTGTTGACTGTGCGTACAGCACTACCAGGCAACAACTAGCGGTGTTGGAGCCCAGGGACAGGAGGGGGAGGTGGAGGTGGAGGAGGTAGGAGGGATTGCCACACACACAGCAGGGGAACAGCTGACGTTACTGAACCCCAATAACAGAGGAGGGACTGTTGACTGTGCGTACAGCACTACCAGGCAACAACTAGCGGTGTTGGAGCCCAGGGACAGGTGGAGGAGGAGGAGGTGGAGGAGGTAGGAGGAGGTAGGAGGGATTGCCACACACACAGCAGGGGAACAGCTGACGTTACTGAACCCCAATAACAGAGGAGGGACTGTTGACTGTGCATACAGCACTACTGGACGGCAACTAGCGGTATTGGAGCCCAGGGACATGTGGAGGAGGAGGAGGTGGAGGAGATAGGAGGGATTGCCACACACACAGCAGGGGAACAGCTGACGTTACTGAACCCCAATAACAGAGGAGCGACTGTTGGGACTGTGCGGACAGCACTTCTGGACGGCAACTAGCGGTGTTGGAGCCCAGGGACAGGTGGAAAAGCAGAGGAACACAATGTAGGCCGAAGCCTGATTGGAGAAAGTCGAAAGGGAACCTTTAACCCCCCCCCCAAGGCGTTTGTAGCTGAAAGAGCCAGCTTGTGCAGCACAAAAGATGCAAAAGGAAAAGGTGGCTCTTTTCATTATGCTCATTGCAAACACAGAACTAAACACTTATAAAATGTGTCCCCTGAAACCGTGAGACCGTCCCGGAGGTGGGACTTTCCTTCGTAATATGACGCAGCACAGCCGTCATTCTTACCCCCCCAGCGCCGTGCCCCGGCTCCTCAGCGTTGTTTGATTCCGTCCCGGAATCCCTTGGCCAGGCACACTTAGTGCTGCCCATCTTCTGACATCATTTGGTGTCAGGCTGGCTGCGCCTGTGCGGCCGCGCTGGCCGAGAGCCCGCCTCGCAGTGTCGTCTAATGTAATCCCACCGCGGGCCTGGGATCTGTGGCCATGCGCAGTGCATATCCTCGCCTCTCACTCCCCTCCCTACGGCTTCTTAAGACTGTGCGGTGTCACGGCCGTGGCATGCTATTAGGGACCAGCTGACACCGAACAGTCTGAAGAAGCCGTAGGGAGATGAGTGAGAGGTGGAGGTTCAGATATGCACTGCGCATGTCCATGGATCTCAGGCCCCCAGTGGGATTAAATCAGAAGACACTGCGAGGCTGGCTCTCGGCCAGCGCGGCCGCACAGGCGCAGCCATCCTGACACCAAATGATGCCAGAAGACGGGCAGCGCTAAGTGTGCCTGGCCACGGGATAACATAACAGCGCAGGCTCCGGGACGGAATCAAACAACGCTGAGGAGCCGGGGCACGGCGCCAAGGGGGTAGGAATGACGGCTGTGCTGCGTCATATTACGAAGGAAAGTCCCACCTCCGGGACGGTTTTACGGTATCAGTGGACACATTTTATAAGTGTTAAGTTCTGCGTGTGCAAGGAGCTAAACAAAAATAGCTACCTTTTCCTTGTGCAGCATTACTGCTGCACAAGTTGGCTCTTTCAGTAACAAACGCCTTGGGGGGGGGGGGGGACAGATTCCCTTACATTTCAGTTGTTGTGTCAGCGTGGCGGTCGCAGGACACATTGCCGGCTACACAGCTGGGGATCAGCTGACGTTACTGAAACCCAATAACACTGGGTCGTATGTTTTGACTGTGCAGACGACACTTCTGAGCCTCAACTGGCGGTGTTGGAGCCCAGGAATTTAAGTTCAGGTGGTAGAAAGATGAACACAACAGGAGACCTGGATAACGTAGACAGTGACCTAGTTATTTAATCAGGAAGAGGAGTGGCAAATTCCTGCGAGATCCAGGCCTTGTTCATTTTCAGGAAAGTAAGCCGGTCAACGTTATCGGAGGATAGTCGCATGCGACGGTCACTTAGTACACCACCTGCAGCACTAAAGACATGTTCCGATAATACACTGGCCGCAGGGCAAGACAGCACCTCCAATGCATACTGGCTTAGCTCTGGCCATGTATCCAGCTTAGAGACCCAAAACTTGAAAGGGGAAGAGCCGTCTGGGAGTACAGCAAGAGGGCAAGACATGTAGTCTGTCACCATCTGACGGAACCGTTGCCTCCTGCTGACTGGAGCCGTCTGTGATGGTGTAGACTTTTGTGGCGGGCACAGAAAACTGTGCCACAGTTGGGCCATACTGGTCTTGCCTTGGGCAGAGGCACTGCTTCTGCTCCCTCTTTGTGCAGAGCCTCCACCACTGCCTGGACGCACTGAGCTGCTTTGGAATGCACTAGCAGCACTTCTCTCAGTTGGAATGGAGAAGATGATGGAATTGACCAGTGTGTCTTGGTACTCCCGCATTTTTCGCTCCCGGTTCAACGGTGTGATGAGGCTTTCTACGTTGTCCCGGTAGCGAGGATCGAGGAGGGTGAACACCCAATAATCAGACATGTTGAGAATGTGGGCGATGCGGTGGTCGTTTCTCAGGCACTGCAGCATGTAATCCACCATGTGCTGCAGACTGCCAACTGCCCAAGAAACGCTGTCCCCTGCTGGAGGCGTGATCTCTGCCCGCTCGTCATCACCCCACCCTCGCTGTACACACTGAGTACTGGACAATTCTGTAACTCCCTCCTCTGGATGGATGTCTTCCTCCTCCATTGACTCCTCCTCATCCTCCTCACAAACTGTCCCCTGCCTACGCGTTTGTGAGGAACCACGTGGCGCTGACTGTCCAGAAGATGATGGAAATGCTGAATCCTCATCCTCCACCTCTTCCACAACATCATCCCTTAGCGCTTGCAGTGATTTTTCAAGCAGGCAGATAAGGGGGACAGTCATGCTGACTAGTGCATCATCTGCACTCGCCATCCGCGTGGAATAATCAAAGGGACGCAAAACCTGGCAGACGTCATTCATAGTGGCCCACTCTGTGGTTGTGAAGTCTGTACGGCGCTGAGTGCGACTTCTTTGCGCCTGAAGCAGCTGGTACTCCATTACAGCTTGCTGCTGCTCACACAACTGCTCCAACATATGTAACGTGGAATTCCACCTGGTAGGTAGGTCACATATGATGCGATGTTCCGGCAGGCGGTGTCGGCGCTGCAGAGCCGCAATGCGCGCTTTTGCCGTGCTGGAATGCCGCAAGTGAGCACACTCTAGGCGGACCTTGTGCAGCAGTGCATCAAGATCCGGATAGTCCCTCAAGAAACTCTGCACGACCAAATTGAGCACATGTGCCAGACATGGGATGTGAGTGAGGTTGCCGAGGCCCAGAGCTGCCACCAGATTTCGGCCATTATCACACACTACCATGCCTGGCTGGAGATTCGCTGGCACAAACCACACATCGCTCTCCTGCTTGATGGCATTCCAGAGCTCCTGCGCTATGTGGCTACGATTCCCCCAAAAAATTAATTTCAAGACGGCCTGTTGACGTTTGGCCACGGCTGTGCTCATGTCGGTCGTAACAGGTACACGTTCATCACGGGTCCATGTGGAGGTGGACTGTGACGGCTCCTGCAGCGATGATTCTGAGGAACTGGTGTAAGAGGAGGAGTCAATGCGTACAGAATGGATTCCTGCAATCCTTGGAGTGGGCAGGACACGTCCTGCACCACTCGCACGGTCTGTACCCGGCTCAATGACATTAACCCAATGGGCAGTGAGGGAAAGGTATCGCCCCTGTCCATGTTGACTGGTCCACGCATCGGTGGTGAGGTGGACCTTGCTACTGACGGCGTTCAGTAGCGCGTGTTTTATGTGTCCCTCCACATGCTTGTGCAGGGCAGGGACGGCTTGCCTGCTGAAGTAAAAGCGGCTGGGCACATTGTACTGTGGGGCTGCCAATGACATCAAGTCACGGAAGCTGTCAGTCTCCACCAGCCTGAATGACAGCATTTCCAGTGACAGAAGTTTGGCAATGCCTGCAGTCAGAGCCTGTGCTCGTGGGTGGTTTGACGAGAAAGGCCGCCTTTTCTCCCATGCCTGTACTACCGATGGCTGTAGACTGGGCTGGGAGTGTGTGGATGACTGGGAAAGTGGTGCTGCGGGTGGAATTACAGCGGGTCTCTGGACAACAGGGCCAGAGGTTCTTCCACGGCGATCCTGGGAGGAAGCCGAACCAGCTGCGTGTGAGCTGGAGGAAGAGGCAACACGAGCTGAAGAGGTGGTAGCTGCCGCTGTTGGTTGGCCTAGCTCTTCAGTGTGTTTTTCTAACTCCGCCGGGTGCCTGGTGCGCACATGTTTCCACATGTTGGAGGTATTGAGGTTGCTGACATTTTTCCCTCTTTTGACTTTGTGATGACACACCTTGCATTTGACATAGCAAATGTCATCTGCAACTGTGTCAAAAAAGGACCAGGCACTGCAAGTCTTTGGAGCGCCCTTTTTGGCTTTTGGTAGAGACATGCTCCTAACGGCTGCCAAAGCGGAGGCTGCAGGATCCGCAGTCTTCCCCCTCCCTCTCCCTCTTTGGGCCGTACGGGGAATCTCTTCCTCAGAGCTGCTCCCACCACCTTCCTGTCCCTCACGCCAAGATGGGTCAAGGACCTCATCATCTACACTACCCTCTGCCCCCAACTGCTCCTCCTGGGTAGTCTCAGCAGCAGAGCACGCACCAGTAAGTGGCACCTGAGTGTCATCATCAGCTGATGCGGCCTGCGATGTGGTGAACGGAGCCACTGGCCCACCCGCCTCTTCAGAGGAAGAGAGAAAAAGCTGTTGGGCATCACTGCACCCTGCCTCTTCTTCCATTTCTCCAATGCTGCTTGGCTGGCCCCCTGTTTCCAAGCCAAGAGATTCAGAGAACAGAAGTAGAGACGGCTCCTGTCCTGGGCTCTCTGTCTGCCTGGGCAATTTGGCAGGTGGTGAAGAGACAGATGGCTGCTCTCCAGTGCTCTGTGTCTGAGAGGATGTGGCACTAATTGAATTTGATGCATTAGCTGCCATCCATCCGACAACGGCTTCAATTTGGTCTTCACGCAGCAGCGGTGTACGGCGCTCTGCGACAAAGCTGCGCATGAATGACTGTTCCCTTGTGAAAGTGGGTGCTGATGACGAGTAACCGGTGCCCGCAGCAGGCACAGAATCCCCACATCCCCTCCCTGCTCCGCGCCCACGCCTGTTGTGAATTTGCTTTTTGCTCCCTCTAGTGGTTACTAGTTTTTTGACTCTGGTTTTTCTGTCATTCCTTTTATCCGCACCTGGGTCGTTAGTTAGGGGTGTTGCTATATAAGCTCCCTAGACCTTCAGTTCAATGCCTGGCAACGTAGTTATCAGAGCTAGTCTGCTGTGCTCTTGTCTACTGATCCTGGTTCCAGTTATATCAGCTAAGTCTGCCTTTTGCTTTTTGCTATTTGTTTTGGTTTTGTATTTTTGTCCAGCTTGTTCCAAATCTATATCCTGACCTTTGCTGGAAGCTCTAGGGGGCTGGTGTTCTCCCCCCGGACCGTTAGACGGTTCGGGGGTTCTTGAATTTCCAGTGTGGATTTTGATAGGGTTTTTGTTGACCATATAAGTTACCTTTCTTTATTCTGCTATCAGTAAGCGGGCCTCTCTGTGCTAAACCTGGTTCATTTCTGTGTTTGTCATTTCCTCTTACCTCACCGTCATTATTTGTGGGGGGCTTCTATCCAGCTTTGGGGTCCCCTTCTCTGGAGGCAAGAAAGGTCTTTGTTTTCCTCTACTAGGGGTAGCTAGATTCTCCGGCTGGCGCGTGTCATCTAGAATCAACGTAGGAATGATCCCCGGCTACTTCTAGTGTTGGCGTTAGGAGTAGATATATGGTCAACCCAGTTACCACTACCCTATGAGCTGGATTTTTGTATTCTGCAGACTTCCACGTTCCTCTGAGACCCTCGCCATTGGGGTCATAACAGTTTGCCAGGCCTTGAACTGAAGGTCTAGGGAGCTTATATAGCAACACCCCTAACTAACGACCCAGGTGCGGATAAAAGGAATGACAGAAAAACCAGAGTCAAAAAACTAGTAACCACTAGAGGGAGCAAAAAGCAAATTCACAACAGTGGACAACTTGAAGTTGTCACAGGAGAAGGCTCAGCGCTTTGCCAACCGCCGCCGCGGTGTGGGTCCCCGACTACGCGTTGGGTTTGCCAGGCCAATATTAAATGTTTAATGCATTGCAGAAGAGGGATTATAAGAAAGAAGATTCTGAGTTTTTTTTTTCTTCTTCCCCTTTACCTCAGAGTGGCTATGCTTGCTGCAGACATGAATGTCCAGACCTTGATTACAAGTGTGGACCAGCTGGCTACTCGTGTGCAGGGCATACAAGACTATGTTATCAGAAATCCTAGGTCAGAACCTAAAATACCGATTCCTGAACTGTTTTCCGGAGACAGGTTTAAGTTTAGGAATTTCGTGCCTTTCATGCCGCTCATCCTGATCGCCCTGGTGGTCGTGGTGAGGGTTCGGTGACCCCTCACTATGGGGGGGGTACTGTTGTGAATTTGCTTTTTGCTCCCTCTAGTGGTTACTAGTTTTTTGACTCTGGTTTTTCTGTCATTCCTTTTATCCGCACCTGGGTCGTTAGTTAGGGGTGTTGCTATATAAGCTCCCTAGACCTTCAGTTCAATGCCTGGCAACGTAGTTATCAGAGCTAGTCTGCTGTGCTCTTGTCTACTGATCCTGGTTCCAGTTATATCAGCTAAGTCTGCCTTTTGTTTTTTGCTATTTGTTTTGGTTTTGTATTTTTGTCCAGCTTGTTCCAAATCTATATCCTGACCTTTGCTGGAAGCTCTAGGGGGCTGGTGTTCTCCCCCCGGACCGTTAGACGGTTTGGGGGTTCTTGAATTTCCAGTGTGGATTTTGATAGGGTTTTTGTTGACCATATAAGTTACCTTTCTTTATTCTGCTATCAGTAAGCGGGCCTCTCTGTGCTAAACCTGGTTCATTTCTGTGTTTGTCATTTCCTCTTACCTCACCGTCATTATTTGTGGGGGCTTCTATCCAGCTTTGGGGTCCCCTTCTCTGGAGGCAAGAAAGGTCTTTGTTTTCCTCTACTAGGGGTAGCTAGATTCTCCGGCTGGCGCGTGTCATCTAGAATCAACGTAGGAATGATCCCCGGCTACTTCTAGTGTTGGCGTTAGGAGTAGATATATGGTCAACCCAGTTACCACTACCCTATGAGCTGGATTTTTGTATTCTGCAGACTTCCACGTTCCTCTGAGACCCTCGCCATTGGGGTCATAACAGTTTGCCAGGCCTTGAACTGAAGGTCTAGGGAGCTTATATAGCAACACCCCTAACTAACGACCCAGGTGCGGATAAAAGGAATGACAGAAAAACCAGAGTCAAAAAACTAGTAACCACTAGAGGGAGCAAAAAGCAAATTCACAACAGTGGACAACTTGAAGTTGTCACAGGAGAAGGCTCAGCGCTTTGCCAACCGCCGCCGCGGTGTGGGTCCCCGACTACGCGTTGGGTTTGCCAGGCCAATATTAAATGTTTAATGCATTGCAGAAGAGGGATTATAAGAAAGAAGATTCTGAGTTTTTTTTTTCTTCTTCCCCTTTACCTCAGAGTGGCTATGCTTGCTGCAGACATGAATGTCCAGACCTTGATTACAAGTGTGGACCAGCTGGCTACTCGTGTGCAGGGCATACAAGACTATGTTATCAGAAATCCTAGGTCAGAACCTAAAATACCGATTCCTGAACTGTTTTCCGGAGACAGGTTTAAGTTTAGGAATTTCGTGCCTTTCATGCCGCTCATCCTGATCGCCCTGGTGGTCGTGGTGAGGGTTCGGTGACCCCTCACTATGGGGGGGGTACTGTTGTGAATTTGCTTTTTGCTCCCTCTAGTGGTTACTAGTTTTTTGACTCTGGTTTTTCTGTCATTCCTTTTATCCGCACCTGGGTCGTTAGTTAGGGGTGTTGCTATATAAGCTCCCTAGACCTTCAGTTCAATGCCTGGCAACGTAGTTATCAGAGCTAGTCTGCTGTGCTCTTGTCTACTGATCCTGGTTCCAGTTATATCAGCTAAGTCTGCCTTTTGCTTTTTGCTATTTGTTTTGGTTTTGTATTTTTGTCCAGCTTGTTCCAAATCTATATCCTGACCTTTGCTGGAAGCTCTAGGGGGCTGGTGTTCTCCCCCCGGACCGTTAGACGGTTCGGGGGTTCTTGAATTTCCAGTGTGGATTTTGATAGGGTTTTTGTTGACCATATAAGTTACCTTTCTTTATTCTGCTATCAGTAAGCGGGCCTCTCTGTGCTAAACCTGGTTCATTTCTGTGTTTGTCATTTCCTCTTACCTCACCGTCATTATTTGTGGGGGGCTTCTATCCAGCTTTGGGGTCCCCTTCTCTGGAGGCAAGAAAGGTCTTTGTTTTCCTCTACTAGGGGTAGCTAGATTCTCCGGCTGGCGCGTGTCATCTAGAATCAACGTAGGAATGATCCCCGGCTACTTCTAGTGTTGGCGTTAGGAGTAGATATATGGTCAACCCAGTTACCACTACCCTATGAGCTGGATTTTTGTATTCTGCAGACTTCCACGTTCCTCTGAGACCCTCGCCATTGGGGTCATAACACACGCCCACGCCCACGTGCCTTACTCACTGCCTTCTTCATCTTGGTTGACTGATAAAGATAAGCAGAAAAGTACTAACGGCTTTGTGTGCTTATTCCTGAACAACTCCTCCTAACAGGTATAAGAAACACTAATTTTCTAAAGTGTGGACTAGACTTTAATATGAGCTAATGTGGCCTACACAAATGTAAAGTGGTGTCACTGGTGTGTTTGGTGAACTTTATTATTTATTTATTTTTTTGGGGCTGAACTGACAACAGATAGAGCTGCAGTCACACGGAGACCGTGACCACAGCCGTAAACGGCGCTGCAAGGCCCAAAAACCCTCCTCTACGTTATCCTATAGAAAACAAAAAGACCTTTAGGACAGTATAAATGTGAACACCGGTGACCGTAGGCCTACATATCCCGGCCACCACAGGCATTAGCCATGGAAACACTCCACACAAGTTTTTTAACAAAAAGGAAGAAAAATCGGAGTGACAAAATCCACCAAAGTATGATAAAATTCAAGAGAGTTTATTTATATATATATAAACAATTACATGTATGGCACTATAAAAATCATGTGTATTACCATAAAACACAGGACATCAGCTATATTGAAGCAAAACTCAGATGCAGCACCACATGCAGACCGACCAGACGCCAAGGCAAGAAACTAGAAATACCAATAAAGTGCTCGTGCAATAAATATAAATTCATTAAAGGTAGTTACCATGAATAGCCAAGAGAGTTAGCACAAAGCCAAAAAGTGACCACTAGTGCCCGAATTACTAACAATGCCCTCTCATGGCATACATAACAATGTGAGGCTAAGTGATTATTTCTTACCCATATCTCGTCAGGTCGGCCGCACGTGTACCCCTACGCGCGTTTCGCGTGGGCTTCGTCAGGGGGGGCTGTGAACCCCCCCTGACGAAGCCCACGTGAAACATGCAAATGTAAGAAGGCAAATGTGTTTTTGCTGTAAGCTGTGCAGACAAGTCATAGCTGGACAAGGTTGTTATGTTGCTCTGGGCCAGATGTAAAAAAAGGGAAAGGTGAACGACTCCATCAGAAAGAATGTCACCTGTAAGTCACTATCTACAACTGTACTTTAATCTCTCATATTTACTGCATCACTCCTATTTTCTACTATATTGCCAATTGTATAGCAGTAATATCGATTTTTGTGTTTGCATAATGGTCTCTATTCAGCAGCATCATTGTCATCTGCTGAGATCCCCATTATAATTACAACGTGCTTCTGTAGTTGTAAACTCGGTCACCTAAGTTAGGGATCTACTAGGATGTGTTTTATTCCACGCTATGCAGAACCACTAAGTATGCCCTTGCCTTCTACCGTAGACCACCATGAAATGTAGAATATGCAGAGCTAGTGATAATAATCCTAATTTTTTGTCAACCGTTCAAATTAGGATGAAATATTTTTCTGTGCAAAAAGAAAAAAAAGAGCATGGACCGCACATCCCAAAATCATACGTTGATCTAAAGCCGCTAGGCAAAAATTTAAATACTGAACATGAGGTTTTCAGTTTAACATTCTGATCAGACTGTATGAAGCCCACTGCCCCTTCACGGCAAACCTCGTAGTGGGTCCTAACGCCCTAACGGAGCGGAGCCGTGCGGCAACCACCGCCGCAGCGGCCATGCACCAGCAGGGCGGACGGCCTGTTGCCCCACAGCACCCATGCTGCGAGACTGAGTCCCCAAGACTCCAGACCGCGCCGCCCCACCAGCACAAAGCCACAGCAACAATGGCCGCCACACAGCACCAGCACCAAAATGAAGGGAGCATTTCAACTCACCTTCCTCCAGCTCTTCAGTGAGAGCCAAAATGGGCTAGACCCCTTACTTTGCAGTCTCCTGCTAATTAAAATCACCTGAGCCAAATGGGAGGAGTGCTGGTCCAAAAAAAGAGACAAGTACATGCTATGTGCAAAAAGAAAAAAAAGAGCATGGACCGCACATCCCAAAATCATACGTTGATCTAAAGCCGCTAGGCAAAAATTTAAATACTGAACATGAGGTTTTCAGTTTAACATTCTGATCAGACTGTATGAAGCCCACTGCCCCTTCACGGCAAACCTCGTAGTGGGTCCTAACGCCCTAACGGAGCGGAGCCGTGCGGCAACCACCGCCGCAGCGGCCATGCACCAGCAGGGCGGACGGCCTGTTGCCCCACAGCACCCATGCTGCGAGACTGAGTCCCCAAGACTCCAGACCGCGCCGCCCCACCAGCACAAAGCCACAGCAACAATGGGCTAGACCCCTTACTTTTTGCCTAGCGGCTTTAGATCAACGTATGATTTTGGGATGTGCGGTTCATGCTCTTTTTTTTTTCTTTTTGCACATAGCATGTACTTGTCTCTTTTTTTGGACCAGCACTCCTCCCATTTGGCTCAGGTGATTTTAATTAGCAGGTGACTGCAAAGTAAGGGGTCTAGCCCATTTTGGCTCTCACTGAAGAGCTGGAGGAAGGTGAGTTGAAATGCTCCCTTCATTTTGGTGCTGGTGCTGTGTGGCGGCCATTGTTGCTGTGGCGTTGTGCTGGTGGGGCGGCGCGGTCTGGAGTCTTGGGGACTCAGTCTCGCAGCATGGGTGCTGTGGGGCAACAGGCCGTCCGCCCTGCTGGTGCATGGCCGCTGCGGCGGTGGTCGCCGCACGGCTCCGCTCCGTTAGGGCGTTAGGACCCACTACGAGGTTTGCCGTGAAGGGGCAGTGGGCTTCATACAGTCTGATCAGAATGTTAAACTGAAAACCTCATGTTCAGTATTTAAATTTTTGCCTAGCGGCTTTAGATCAACGTATGATTTTGGGATGTGCGGTTCATGCTCTTTTTTTTTTCTTTTTGCACATAGCATGTACTTGTCTCTTTTTTTGGACCAGCACTCCTCCCATTTGGCTCAGGTGATTTTAATTAGCAGGTGACTGCAAAGTAAGGGGTCTAGCCCATTTTGGCTCTCACTGAAGAGCTGGAGGAAGGTGAGTTGAAATGCTCCCTTCATTTTGGTGCTGGTGCTGTGTGGCGGCCATTGTTGCTGTGGCGTTGTGCTGGTGGGGCGGCGCGGTCTGGAGTCTTGGGGACTCAGTCTCGCAGCATGGGTGCTGTGGGGCAACAGGCCGTCCGCCCTGCTGGTGCATGGCCGCTGCGGCGGTGGTCGCCGCACGGCTCCGCTCCGTTAGGGCGTTAGGACCCACTACGAGGTTTGCCGTGAAGGGGCAGTGGGCTTCATACAGTCTGATCAGAATGTTAAACTGAAAACCTCATGTTCAGTATTTAAATTTTTGCCTAGCGGCTTTAGATCAACGTATGATTTTGGGATGTGCGGTTCATGCTCTTTTTTTTTTCTTTTTGCACATAGCATGTACTTGTCTCTTTTTTTGGACCAGCACTCCTCCCATTTGGCTCAGGTGATTTTAATTAGCAGGTGACTGCAAAGTAAGGGGTCTAGCCCATTTTGGCTCTCACTGAAGAGCTGGAGGAAGGTGAGTTGAAATGCTCCCTTCATTTTGGTGCTGGTGCTGTGTGGCGGCCATTGTTGCTGTGGCGTTGTGCTGGTGGGGCGGCGCGGTCTGGAGTCTTGGGGACTCAGTCTCGCAGCATGGGTGCTGTGGGGCAACAGGCCGTCCGCCCTGCTGGTGCATGGCCGCTGCGGCGGTGGTCGCCGCACGGCTCCGCTCCGTTAGGGCGTTAGGACCCACTACGAGGTTTGCCGTGAAGGGGCAGTGGGCTTCATACAGTCTGATCAGAATGTTAAACTGAAAACCTCATGTTCAGTATTTAAATTTTTGCCTAGCGGCTTTAGATCAACGTATGATTTTGGGATGTGCGGTTCATGCTCTTTTTTTTTTTCTTTTTGCACATGAAATATTTTTCTTATAGGTGTCTGACATATCTACTGTTTCCCAAAGAGAATGAGCACATACTGAACGTACCAAATGATATACATCAGCTTGGAAAGATTAAATAAACCACGATGTGGAACAGGTGATATATATTTGATAAGTGGATGAATGGTAGACCATTCGGGAAACACAAGAATCCAAATGGTGAACACCAAACATATAGTCAAAAGAAGAAATGTCGAACAAGTTATAGAAGGATAAAATTACCTTTATTAAAGGGAACCTGTCACCTGAATTTGGCGGGTCCTTTTTTCGGTCATATGGGCGGTGTTTTCAGGTCTTTTATTAACCCCTTTCTTTCCTGCTGGCCGCACGCTGGTCGCGAAATTGACTTGATGTTGATTTGCTTTCCTCCCTAGTTAACGCGTGCGCAAAGCAATCTTGCCTTGCGCACGCGCAGTATGCTTTGCCCAACTGCGGGCAAAGCCGAAAACCATTAGTGCGCATGCGCATGTCTCGGAAGTATTTTGCTGTGTTCGGGGACATAGTGCGCCTGCGCATGCGCACTAATGGTTTTCGGCTTTGCCCACAGTTGGGCAAAGCATACTGCGCATGCGCAAGACAAGATTGCTTTGTGCACGCGTTAACTAGGGAGGACAGCGAATCAACGTCAAGTCAATTTCGCGACCAGCGTGCGGCCAGCGGGAAAGAAAGGGGTTAATAAAAGACCCGAAAACACCGCCCATATGACCCAAAAAGGACCCGCCAAATTCAGGTGACAGGTTCCCTTTAAACAAGAATGGTATACGGTGGCACTACATGTAAAAAGGTGCCCGGACTTACATAAAAGACAATAATTCATACACAAGATAAAAATTATAATTAGAAAACAAGTTTAAACTAGAATAAAATATTTTTCTTATACACGTATGACATATGTACTGTTTCCCAATCAACCAATAAAGACGGAAATAATTTTTTAAAGCCTATACTGCAGTGAAGGATATTTACTAACTAAAATGTAATAGAATTCTATCTCAAATCCAAAATTTGTGCCATGTCCTGCATGTATTAAGTGTTTTAGATACTTTTTTCACTAAATGCTTGTTCACGAAAAGAGAATGTGGCTAAGTGTGTCTGCAAAATGCACCAATTTTTCTAAATAAGTGCTCCAGTTTTTTGGCTTAAAATCTGGTGTAAAGGTAAACCAGCTAATAGGGGGTTTAAACTTATATTAGACAATGCACCAGATTTATCATCTTTAACCACTCTGTTAAATTTGCTGCATTTTAAGACTGTCTAATCTAAGTTTACTAGTTTACTCTGTCTAAGTTTTACACAGGATTAGTAAATCTGCCCCAATAGATGATAATTTTAAACAAATTGCTCATAAAATTATTTTGATCATATCTGACCATATCACTGATTTGACTGATTTGAACTGTGTTTTGGGTTCACTGCAATATTGCTGCAGCCAATAGTCACACCATACCGCTCTGTTAGAGTCAGTATCAGGGTATGAACCATAAGGGTTCTCCAAATCCCAAACTCTTGTTCCAGGTCCGACAAATAGCATAACTCAGAGCGATAAGGGGCAAAACAGAAATACTGAAGGCAGACCTTTAAAAAATGTAAAAAAAATTTAAATGTTATTTTTTTTATATTTGAATCTTCAGTTTGCACTTTGATATATTTCTTGTTGAGCCATAAAATACATTTTCAGATCAGTGGTATATTGGTCATATTCCTTGTGGGAGTTAGCCAGAACAGAATATCACATTCTTAAACTTAACAATGTCTTTGTTGTGCTAGGACATCTTTTTCCCAGATGTCAGGCTTGCATTTGTACCAAGTCTGACCACATCTTTCCCCTAAGGAAAAGCCAAATCAATGTGCGACTAAATGTACATCCAACATTTATTTGCAAGGGACAATATTCAGTGTCCTTCTTTTCTGGTAATATTTATTCTTCCTTTTGAAAATAATAAACTGGGAAGAGGAAATTGCTGATGTTTCCTTTTTGTGAGATTTTATATTTAACAGTTATTGGTTATTGTTGACATTGTTTATTCATTACGTATGGGAATAACGTAATAGCATATATGAATGGAATCTGTCACCTCTCTAGACATATATGTTTATGTAAATACTTGTGTTCCCTTTAATTAACAGTTCTAGAGCATCTTTTCTTACAATGTTGTTTTGTTATGGTTTTATTTTCTTTCTTCTGGATATCTACAGTATGAAAAGATTGACTACTAGGGATCATCGAGCACTAAAATGGTTGCATGCTCGTTTCTCGACCCAAGCATTTTCTAGTGCACAGATGCTCGTTTTGAGTAATGAGTATAATGGCAAATAGAATGGGAAATAGAAGCATTTTTCCGGCAGACCCTACAAGGAGGTCTGTGGGGCAGTGAAAATTTGTAAATGAATACAAAAAGTGCTGAATGGAAGGAGAACAGCATGAGAAGACCTCTGGAATCATTACTGACTCCCAGATCTCTTCTGAGAACAATGATGTATCACTTTTACTCCATTTAAAGGACTGACAATAAATCATTCAAAATCAATGAGAACTTGGAGTTTACAGAAAATAAAATGTTAGGAAAATTATCTCTTCATGATGATTTGTTTATAAGGCAAAATGTAAAAAGGATTTAAAAAATAAAAAATAATTATTTAAGTAAACCAAAATTTATGAAGAAAACAAGAAATGCCAAAAATTAGGGACGCAGAGGGACTCAGATACACCCTGTATTAGACAGAAAGACTGACTTATTACCTCAGCATACCTATCTAGCTATCCCTGTTTTGCCCATACAAAATGTTCTTAAAAATCAGGACCCTGGTATCATCTGTTCACACAACCTACATGCATCTAATAACCCTTTGTGTCCTTACACATACTGGTTGGAGACTGCTTCATGCAACATTATGTGAACACGCTATTCAATATTTTGAAGGTTGGACCATACAACACAAGACTATTTCCTCATAGATTATAAATTTGCAAGCAGAGCCCTCACTCCTCTTGGTATCTGTTGAATTGTATGATTATTGTTATTCTGTAATGTATTTTATTGTCTGTACAGGTTCACTTTAAATGTAAAATGCTGCAGAATATGTTGGCACTGTACAAGCAAAAATTGTTATTATTATTATTATTATTATTATTAAGGAGTGCCTCACACATATTCTGTTCAAATTGCCATGTAGTGGTTCTACTAGACTTACAAAAGGCTATATACTAAGTGCAATGCCTGCCAAAAATTACAACCAGGGTAATTTATATTCCCTTGAAGACACCAAATATAGTGCTCATTTAAATATTGTGAACAAAGTGTAGTTGTTGTACTTCTACACTCATAAATGCTCTGCGCACAGTGCAAAGCCTGACAAAAATTACAAGCAAGTTCATCCATACACCCTTCAAGGCATCAACTGGAGTGCCTCATAAAAAAATTAAGAAAGTGTAGTTGTAGCACTTCTACACTCATAAAGGAAAAATTATAAAGAGGATCAACCAGTCATGCATAAACCCTTGAGTGGCAACAACTGGTGGGCCTCATTCAAATATTTTGAACGTGTAATTGATGTACTCCTACACTCATAAAGGCTTTGCACAAAGTGGAAAGTCAGTAAAAAAAATATAAGGAGGGTGATACAGTCGTACATAGACCCTTGAAGGAAACAACTTGCGGACCTGCTTAAAATATTTTGAAAGTGTAGTTGATGTACTACTACACTCATAAAGGCTTTGCACAAAGTGAAAAGCCAGGAAATATTATAAGTAGGGTCATCCAGTCATCCATAGACCCTTTAAGGCAACAATTGGCAAGCCTCATTCAAATATTGAAAATTAAAAACACTTTATGTGCTACTGTCATATTGGTATGGAAAAGTTGGGGCTAATGCAGGCTTTGTTCATTTTTTACCAGAGTGAGCCTGTAAGCACTTTCTGCTGACAGGCAAAAATGCCTCTGTGTTATGACCCTCTGGCAGCACTAAAAACCCGCTCAGACAAGACACTAGCGGCAAGACAGCACAACACCTCCAAGGCATAGAGGGACAGCTCATGGCAGCTGTCCAACTTTGAGACACAACAGCTAAGGTCACAGAGGAATTATGGAGTACGCTGGTTTTGTCAGCCAGGTACTGCTTGAACATCTTTAAAAAGTTTTCTCTTCTTGTCAAAAATATCTGGTCATCAGGGCGTGGACGCTGGAAAATCGCTATAAAATTGGCTCAGGCCTTTGACAGTGTACCCCTGCCTCTGTAGTACCTAGTGTGTGTTTTCCTCTCCTCTCCTCCTTGGTTGGGCAAGGAAGCTTGCCTCCTGCCGCTAGTGTTGTCTGATGAGAATTTTTCAACATATTGCATGATGAGATGCAAGATTCCCCTTGTAGTGTGGGTCTAGCAGGGTGAACAATCAATACTCTTTTTTTGTTCAAGATGAATGTAACACAAGGGTAACGGGAAAAGCAGTGGTACATACAGTGCCTTGCGAAAGTATTTGACCCCCTTGAACTTTTCAACCTTTTCCCACATATAATGCTTCAAACATAAAGATACCAAATGTAAATTTTTGGTGAAGAATCAACAACAAGTGGAACACAATTGTGAAGTTGAACGAAATGTATTAATTATTTTAAATTTTTGTGGAAATTCGAAAACTGAAAAGTGGGGCATGCAATATTATTCGGCCCCTTTAACTTAATATGATACGTATAAGTATGTGTGGGGAAACCTGCTCTGTGCCAGTAAATATAGGTCTAATGTGCATTTGGTTTCATAAGCATTTGTCCACTGTTTCCCCATGCTTGTTATTTGTAAATCTACTATATAATCGTCTAAGGGGCACTTCCGTCTGTCTGTCTGTCTGTCACGGAAATCCCGCATTGCTGATTGGTCGAGGGCACAGTCCCCCCACAGTACCCTCCAGGTAGCGCTCACACAGGGTTAATGGCTGCGTTACACTGCGTTATGCCGCGGTGTAACACAGTCTGTTAATGCTGCTATTAACCCTGTGTGACCAACTTTTTACTATTGATGCTGCCTATGCAGCATCAATAGTAAAAAGATCTAATGTTAAAAATACGTCTCTGTGCTATATACTACGTGGCTGTGGTATATATTACGTGGCTGGGCAATATACTACATCGCTGTGCTCTATACTACATGGCCTGTGTTATATACTGCATGGGCTGTGTTATATACTACGTCTCTGTGCTATATACTACGTGGCTGTGCTATATACTACGTGGCTGTGCAATATATTAGGTGGCTGTGCAATATATTACGTGACTGGGCAATAAACTACGTGGGCTGTGCTATATACTATGTGGGCTGTGTTATATACTACGTGGGCTGTGTTATATACTACGTGGGCTGTGCTATATCCTACTTGTCTGTGCTATATTTCTCTGCTCTATCTGTGCATCATGAATCATGGTATGTGTTAAAGAGGGGGGCCCACTGAGACTCTTTCGCCCTCAAAAACCTGGAGCCAGCCCAAGCTTCACTGAATGATCGCGGCCGGGCATGACCAATCAGTGACTGGCGCAGTCCGGCCGCGAATTGGTGTGGAATTTAAACCATGCTTCGCTAATTAGTCGCGCCCAGCCGGTCGAATCCTGTGTATAAACTGCATTATTCTGAAAACTTCATAAATAAACTACATACATATTCTAGAATACCCGATGCGTGAGAATCAGGCCACCATCTAGTTTACTAAATTCTTACTTTTTATCTGTCATGGACTTGTTGGTCATTTATGGTTTCTTCGCTTAGAAGGACTGTTAGTATGATGATTCAGCATCAGCTCTAGTATCAACACTAGAGGACTCTGATTAGTTAAACTGCACACACAGGCCTGGATAACTCCTCTCTCCATTCAATCAGAACTGTCCCTTAGCTGTGCAATGGCATCAGTGAACTAAGCCTGGCGGTGCTGTTTTTTTTATAACGTTTGATGAGGTAATGCGGCCAGCCAATCACAGTAATGCCACTCGAGTGAAATCCGAGTATCACCGAACACATTCGTTCATCCCTATTCACTACTTTAAATATTTAATTAGTATTTTTCAGCAATCAAGACTATATACAGATTTTAGCCATTCAAAACAGATCACTCCATATAACCAATATTTGATATACTACAGATTGTCAATAATAAAGCCTTAATTCTATTAAATGGTTTAGAGAAGTAAAGACATTCAGATTATCTAGAACACACATGTTTATTATTAGATAACCCAAAAAAAGAGCATGGACCACACCTCCAAAAACTCATACATTGATTGAATGCCGCTAGTCAAAAATGTATTACTGAACATGAGGTTCTTAGTTTAACATTCTGATCAGACTGTATGAAGCCCATTGCCACTTCACGACAAACTTCTCAGTGGGTTCCTGCCACAGCGACAATTCACCAGCAGGGTGGACAGTCATGGTGCCTCACAGCACCCATGCTGCAAGATTAAGTCCCCATGATTCCAGACCACACCGCCCCACCCTCACAAAACCACAGCAGCAATGGCAATGACACAGCACCAACACCAAATGAAAGGAGCACTGAAACTCAACTTCTTCAAGCTCTAAAGTGAGAGCAAAAATAGGGCGGACCCCCTTCTTTGCAGTCTCCTGCTAATTTAAAATCACCTGTGCCAAATGGGAGGAGTGCTGGTCCATGAAAGGGGAAAGAACATGCTATACACCAAAAAAAGAGCATGGATGCACGTCCAAAATATCATACGTTGATCTAATGCCGCGAGTCCACCCTGCTAGTGCATTGTCACTATGGCGGTGGTTAGCTCACAACGCCACTCCTTTAAGGCGATAGGGATCCACTGAGAGCTTTGCTGTGACATGGCAGTGGACTTCATAGAGTCTGATCAGAATGTTGAACTAAGAACCTCATGTTCAGTTATATATATTTTTACCTACCGGCATTAGATCAATGTATGGTTTTTGGAGGTGCTGTCAATTTTCTTTTTTGGCATATTGCATTATCGAGACCCTGATTCCAAGGATGTGTCACTTATTAGGCTGTGAGCTGTAGTTTCAATGCAAACAGTGTTTTATCATTAGATTAACACTTCAGGACTACAGGCATGGCAACAAGCAGTCAGGCTAATGTGTAAAACCCTGCCCTCACCACTAAGGCTTCTTTCACATTTCTGTCGGTATGCGGCCGTCGCTAAGCGTCGGCGCGACGTACCGACGGACGTTGTGAAAATTCTGTGCAATGTGGGCAGCGGACGCAGTGTTTCAACGTGTCCGCTGCCCATAGTAAAGTCCCAGGGAGGAGGGGATGGAGTTCCTGCGCACTTAAAATTGCAGGACCCGACGTACGAAAAAACATTCCCTTGAATGTTTTTTCGCTACGACGGTCGGCCAAAAACAAAGTGCACGACGTATGGAATGTGTGTCCATATGTCGCGATGCATCGGTAATACAAGTTTATGGGGAAAAAAACGCATCATGTGGGCAACTTTGCAGGATGCGTTTTTTCAACAGAATGACGCATTGCGACTCTTGGCAAAAGACGGAAATGTGAAAGTAGCCTAAGTAACAGTTACTCTTATTGCACAGTGTACAATGGAAGCTGCCAGTAAAGGGTGTGAGGGGGGTTATACACAGAGCAGAAAAGTTAAGTAAGTGACACATCCCTAGAATCAGGCTTTGTTTCCCTATGGTATGCTACTCTCAGATTATATAGTACAAACTTGCTGAAAGATTCCCTTTAAGGTGCTTTAAATTTGCAATTGTCTTCAGTATGTGCAGCCAATGTATGAGATAGACCATAAATCGTCAGAAGAAACTTACAGAAAAAAAATCTATTTCAACTTGTTTATCTACTCCTAGCTTTATTTTCGAAAACAGCATGTAAAGTGCATCAAAAATATCTCCCGTAATGTGACAGATATGTAATCTAATGGTGGTTTCACACACAGTTTTGATGCAAGTGCAGCACGGTGTGGGGCGGTAGCTGTAGGCAAGGCTTGCGTCTCCCTCATTGTCCCAGTACACTATATAAAAGTGTAGGTCTTGGCTAGGTGTCTGGCCCATGCAGGCTCAATGTAGCCCGTTGTGTGGGCAGTCCACAGTTCAATAAGATAGACTGCCATGCAAAAGTAAAGTCTTTAATGAACAGTAACTTAGCAAAGGTGATAAACAAGGGATAGTGGGTACCAAGTCTTATGGTCATTTCCTCTACACTACAGAGCACTTTTCCTTCTCATAGTAGCCTTGCTCAGTAGTCTACTCCAGAGCTAGTGAGGTACATTATTTTATCCTACTTCGCCACAACCAAGTCCTGATCGACAAGTCTTCTTACTTGCTTAGCGGTTATGCGTTTTATTTTATCTCTTACTGGCACACTAGATATTAAGCCCGGGACCCCCGCTAGTCCTACAAACTCAGTCATGTTTAGGCCGTTACCTTACATGCTCGGGATTCGTGACTCGTGTCCTATCCATGGAATCTTCTATGGAAGGTCACTATGTCTCACCAGTCACTCCTCTTTAGGATCTCACTATCACTGACCTTAGGTCTCCTCTTCCTATGGATCACTCTTTTGGCAACACTGCTCACTTAGCACCTCATGCATGAACTCTTCTCAATATGGGAAGCAGTCACTTGCCCTAACACTAACCACACAGCCTATAGGCTATTATCAAACATTAACTCTATCTTACCATAATGTCACTACCTAAACTTTTGAAAAAAACTTCTCATGGTGGGATAGCGCAATATAAATATATGAATATAGTGTGGGGCTACCAGGTTGATCAACAATAGCTTAATAAAAATGGAACCACATTTATAATCATGTACAGAAAATGTAATTAAAAAAATGAAATAAAATAAAAATCTACCATCAGATAATAATTTCCTTTAAACTAGAATTGGAGCAAAGCCTCTTTACTGCAGGATGTGGAAAACAAGTGGATTTTTTTTAAATTTCCAAACAGAAAACTGACTTATTAAATGGCAAATCTAACATACTACAATAGGTATTATTAAAACAGCAATTTCTCTTTACTATGTGACAGACTCCACAGCCAGTAGACATCAAGACGACATAATATTCTCTTTACAACAATATTAAAATGGATAACTGCCAGACCTTACACTTTGTGTGAAATGATGACACTAGAAAACTAGCACTGAAATCATGATACAAAGCTTTTGGAAGTAAGCTCTCAAAAACAGCTGCACATATGATCATATATGATATGCTAATGATAATAGCATGTTTTTCAGTACTTTATGCTGCCCTTAGAGCAGCCACAGAACTAACATGTCAAATTATTCCCCTAGAATTAGCAATAACATCCCTTTCTGTTGTGCCATGATTGTTAGAATAGTGAAAATCATAGCAATATCAAAGTATAATGGCGGTATCTCCTCAGCACCCCCCTACTCACTATAATCACTGCGCGGCTTCTCCTTCTTCCTCATATCAGACCGTCTTGCTGAGTTTGCATCTCTTGCACTGCTGCATCTGTTTGCTGTTGTCGTTTGGCTTTAGGGGGACATGGTCGGTTGTGAAGGCTGGCACCAGAGAGTTCACGCAGCATCCAACCGCTGCCACTACTTGTGATGAACAGCACCTCGACACCTCACCTGACATCACAATTACATTAGCGAGATCACGTGGTATGGTCTCCTCACTTGCACCAACATGACGTTCCACACCCCCTGGGGACAAGTAAGGTCAGCTTGGCGCAGTTTTACACACACGCACACATACACCCTGTCTATATGTGTCCAGGGAGGCACAGAAAGTGAGATGATGTAACCCACACAGTCACTGATGTGGCACCACACTTGCTCACAACCCTGACAGGCTGAGAGGCCCCTTTCACTAACACAAGTGAAAGAAAGCGCTGTCAGCCTGGTAGGACTGCCACCAGTTCCTCATTAAATATGAGCCTGGTCCATTAAAGGGATTATATCAAGCCAGAAAAAAGCCGAGGTAGCATAGGAAGTTAAACCGAGAAACGGATGTGTGGATTCGTGGATAAAGATAAAAGAGCAGCCCAAAATGGCTCACACAGTCATTGATGTGGCACCACATTTGCTCACAACCCTGACAAGCTGAGAAGCCCTTTTCACTAGCACCAATGAAACAGACCATTGCCAGCCCAGTAGGACTGTTACCAGTTCCTTGTTACAGATGAGCCAGGTCCTTTAACAGGATTATATCAGGCCAGAAACCAGCCCCAGTAGCACGGGAAGTTAAACGAGAAACGGACGTGTGGATTCGTGGATCAAGATGAAAGAGCAGCACAAGGATAACTTATATATTTAGTCACGTTAAGGCACACTAGATAATACACTATGTTCACGATGGTTTACACTTATACTATGGTCAGATATGCAAATACAGATAGTGGTAGGACAAAAGATATAAGCAGAATAATTGTCAATTACCAGGTGATATGAGATTATGGGTGCACTGGGCCACAGTGGGCATTGGCCGCCAGTTGTCTCCTTGTTCCATTCTCAGCAAATTACTCAACGTGACCCCCACTGTCGAAATGGACTGCATGGATGTGCTAGGGCAGGGGTCCTTCGGATCCAGCCGGGCCCCTGCTATGTGTTAAGTGTTGTGAATTCTGCTTTTGGGTTCCTTCCGGTGGTAGTAGGTGGTAATGCAGTTGTCCCTGGGTTGCAGTCCTGGTCAGGTGTGTCTGCTGATTGCAGTTCTGACTGGGGTATTTAGGTGTGCAGGATTCATTAGTCCTTGCCAGTTGTCAATTGTTGTTGGGAGGTGTGGACCTCTGCCTGGTTCCTCCTGTCTTTCTGCCAAATCAGCAAAGATAAGTGTCTGTTTTTTTTTCCTGTGGCACACATGCTGTGTGCTTCACAATTCAGTGCTATTCTTTGTGTTTTCTTGTCCAGCTTAGATTGTGTCAGTATTTTCTCAGTCTTCCTGGATTCTCTGGAGTGGCAGATATACATTCCATGTCTTTAGTTAGATTGTGGAACTTTTTGTATTATCTGTTGTGGATATTTTTGGAAGGGTTTTAATACTGACCGCCTAGTAATCTGTCCTATCCTTTCCTATTTAGCTAGAGTGGCCTCTTTTGCTAAATCCTGTTTTCTACCTGCGTGTGTCTATTCTTCTCCTACTCACAGTCATTATTCGTGGGGGGCTGCCTATCCTTTGGGGGTCTGCTCTGAGGCAAGATAGCATTCCTATTTCCATCTATAGGGGTATTTAGTCCTCCGGCTGTGTCGAGGTGTCTAGGGTTTGTTAGGCACACCCCACGGCTACTTCTAGTTGCGGTGTTAGTTCAGGATTTGCGGTCAGTACAGGTTCCACCGACTCCAGAGAAAGTTTTCATGCGGCTCCAAGGTCACCGGATCATAACAGTACAACTAGCCAATAATGAGTTAAATGCATCTCAGAAGAAGGGAAGAAAGGTGTTGAGCCATTTTTTTTCTGCAGTCTGTTTTGTCTTCTCTTCCCTCTTTATTTATGGGTGGCTGAGGAGTCTTGTGCCAGCATGGATGTTCAGGAATTAGCTTCTCATGTAGACCAGCTTGCTGCTAGGGTACAGGATATTTCTGATTATATTGTTCAGACTCCTGCTTTAGAGCCGAAGATTCCTACTCCTGATTTGTTTTTTGGTGATAGGTCAAAATTTTTGGGTTTTAAAAACAATTGTAAACTGTTTTTTGCTCTGAGACCACGATCCTCCGGTGATTCCATTCAGCAGGTTAAAATTGTCATCTCCCTGCTGCGTGGCGATCCACAGGATTTGGCATTTTCCCTGGAATCTGGGAATCCGGTCTTCCTTAATGTAGATTCCTTTTTTCAGGCTTTAGGATTATTATATGATGAACCGAATTCTGTGGATCAAGCGGAGAAAACCTTGTTGGCCCTGTCTCAAGGTCAAGAGGCGGCAGAATTGTATTGTCAGAAATTTAGAAAATGGTCTGTGTTGACTAAATGGAATGATGATGCTTTGGCGGCAATTTTCAGAAAGGGTCTTTCTGAATCCGTTAAAGATGTTAGGGTGGGGTTTCCCACGCCTTCCGGTCTGAGTGATTCTATGTCTCTGGCCATTCAGATTGATCGGCGTTTGCAGGAGCGTCAAACTGTGGCGTCGTCCTTAGAGCAAAGTCCTGAGCCAATGCAGTGTGATAGGATTTTGTCTAGAACGGAACGACAAGGATTCAGACGTCAGAATAGGTTGTGTTATTATTGTGGCGACGCTTCTCATGTCATTTCAGTCTGCCCTAAGCGGACAAAAAGGATCGCTAGTTCATTTACTATCAGTACTTTACAACCTAAATTTCTGTTATCGGTGTCCTTGATCTGCTCATTGTCATCATTTTCTGTCATGGCGTTTGTGGATTCAGGCGCCGCCTTGAACTTAATGGATTTTGAGTTTGCCAGGCGTTGTGGTTTTCCCTTGCAGCCTTTGCAGAACCCTATTCCTTTAAAGGGGATTGATGCTATACCTTTGGCTAAAAATAAGCCCCAGTTTTGGACACAGGTGACCATGCACATGGCGCCAGCCCATCAGGGAGATTGTCGATTTCTGGTGTTGCATAATTTGCATGATGTTATCGTGCTGGGTTTCCCGTGGTTGCAGGTACATAATCCTGCGTTGGATTGGAAATCTATGTCTGTGACTAGTTGGGGTTGTCAGGGTGTTCATAATGATGTTCCTTTGATGTCAATCTCCTCTTCTTCCTCTTCTGAAATTCCAGAGTTTTTGTCTGATTTTCAGGATGTATTCGATGAGCCCAAGTCCAGTTCCCTTCCACCGCACAGGGACTGTGATTGTGCGATTGACTTGATTCCAGGCAGTAAGTTTCCTAAGGGCCGACTTTTCAACCTGTCTGTGCCTGAACATACCGCCATGCGGAGTTATGTTAAGGAGTCTTTGGAGAAAGGGCATATTCGGCCATCTTCTTCACCGTTGGGAGCAGGTTTTTTTTTGTTGCTAAGAAGGATGGCTCCTTGAGACCTTGTATTGATTATAGCCTCTTGAATAAGATCACGGTCAAGTTTCAATACCCTTTACCTTTGCTTTCCGATTTGTTTGCTAGGATTAAGGGGGCTAGTTGGTTTACGAAGATTGACCTTCGGGGGGCATATAATCTTGTTCGTATTAAGCAGGGTGATAAATGGAAAACTGCGTTTAATATGCCCGAAGGCCATTTTGAATACCTTGTGATGCCATTCGGGCTCACTAACGCTCCATCTGTTTTTCAATCCTTCATGCATGATATCTTCCGGACTTATATTGATAAATTCTTGATTGTATATTTGGACGATATTTTGATTTTTTCCGATGATTGGAAGTCTCATGTGGAACAGGTCAGGATGGTATTTCAGATCCTTCATGACAATGCTTTGTTTGTGAAGGGGTCTAAGTGTCTCTTTGGGGTGCAGAAGGTTTCTTTTTTGGGCTTTATTTTTTCTCCCTCATCTATGGAGATGGATCCGGTTAAGGTTCAGGCCATTCATGATTGGATTCAACCCACATCCATGAAGAGCCTTCAGAAATTTTTGGGTTTTGCAAATTTTTATCGCCAGTTCATTGCTAACTTCTCCAGCGTGGTTGAACCCTTGACTGATTTGACGAAAAAAGGCGCTGATGTGGCGAATTGGTCCTCTGCGGCTGTCTCTGCATTTCAGGAGCTTAAACGCTGATTTACTTCTGCTCCGGTGTTGCGCCAACCAGATGTTTCTCTTCCGTTTCAGGTTGAGATTGATGCTTCTGAGATTGGGGCAGGGGCCGTTTTGTCTCAGAGGGATTCTGTTGGTTCTTTAATGAAACCGTGTGCCTTCTTCTCCCGCAAGTTTTCACCTGCTGAACGCAATTATGATGTCGGCAATCGGGAGTTGTTGGCTATGAAGTGGGCGTTTGAGGAGTGGCGACATTGGCTTGAGGGAGCTAAGCACCGTATTGTGGTCCTGACTGATCATAAGAATTTGATTTACCTCGAGTCTGCCAAACGGCTGAGTCCTAGACAGGCTCGATGGTCCTTGTTTTTTTCCCGTTTTGATTTCGTGGTTTCGTATCTTCCGGGTTCTAAGAATATTAAGGCTGATGCCCTTTCTAGGAGTTTTTTGCCTGATTCTCCTGAGGTCCTTGAACCGGTCGGCATTCTGAAAGAAGGGGTGGTCCTTTCTGCCATTTCCCCTGATTTACGGCGGGTTCTTCAGGAATTTCAGGCTGATAGACCTGACCGCTGTCCTGTGGGGAAATTGTTTGTTCCTGTCAGATGGACTAGTAGAGTGATTTCTGAGGTTCACTGTTCTGTGTTGGCTGGTCATCCTGGTATTTTTGGTACCAGAGATTTGGTTGGTAGGTCCTTTTGGTGGCCTTCGTTGTCACGTGATGTGCGTTCTTTTGTGCAGTCCTGTGGGACTTGTGCGCGGGCCAAGCCTTGTTGTTCCCGTGCTAGTGGGTTACTTTTGCCATTGCCGGTCCCTGAGAGGCCCTGGACGCATATTTCTATGGATTTTATTTCTGATCTTCCGGTTTCCCAGAGGATGTCGGTTATCTGGGTTGTTTGTGACCGGTTTTCTAAGATGGTTCATTTGGTGCCTTTGCCAAAATTGCCTTCCTCTTCAGAGTTGGTTCCGTTGTTTTTTCAGCATGTGGTTCGTTTGCATGGTATTCCGGAGAATATTGTATCCGACAGAGGTTCCCAGTTTGTTTCGAGGTTTTGGCGGGCCTTTTGTGCTAGGCTGGGCATTGATTTGTCTTTTTCTTCTGCATTTCATCCTCAGACAAATGGCCAGACCGAGCAAACTAATCAGACTTTGGAGACTTATTTGAGATGCTTTGTGTCTGCCGATCAGGATGATTGGGTGGCCTTTTTGCCATTGGCCGAGTTTGCCCTTAATAATCGGGCTAGTTCGGCTACTTTGGTTTCGCCTTTTTTTTGTAATTTTGGTTTTCATCCTCGTTTTTCTTCTGGGCAGGTTGAGCCTTCTGACTGTCCTGGTGTGGATTCTGTGGTTGACAGGTTGCAGCAGATTTGGGCTCATGTGGTGGACAATTTGGTGTTGTCTCAGGAGGAGGCTCAACGTTTTGCTAACCGTCGTCGGTGTGTTGATTCCCGGCTTCGGGTTGGGGATTTGGTTTGGTTGTCTTCCCGTCATGTTCCTATGAAGGTCTCTTCCCCTAAGTTTAAGCCTCAGTTTATTGGTCCTTATAGGATTTCTGAGATTATTAATCCAGGGTCTTTTCGATTGGCGCTTCCGGCCTCTTTTGCTATCCATAATGTCTTCCATAGATCTTTATTGCGGAAATATGTGGTGCCCGTTGTTCCCTCTGTTGATCCTCCGGCCCCTGTTTTGGTTGATGGGGAGTTGGAGTATGTGGTTGAGAAGATTTTGGATTCTCGTTTTTCGAGGCGGAGGCTTCAGTACCTGGCCAGGAGGATAATTCTTGGGTTTTTGCTTCTGATGTCCATGCTGCTGATCTGGTCCGTGCCTTTCATCTGGCTCGTCCTGATCAGCCTGGGGGTGATGGTGAGGGTTCGGTGACCCCTCCTCAAGGGGAGGGTACTGTTGTGAATTCTGCTTTTGGGTTCCCTCCAGTGGTAGTAGGTGGTAATGCAGTTGTCCCTGGGTTGCAGTCCTGGTCAGGTGTGTCTGCTGATTGCAGTTCTGACTGGGGTATTTAGGTGTGCAGGATTCATTAGTCCTTGCCAGTTGTCAATTGTTGTTGGGAGGTGTGGACCTCTGCCTGGTTCCTCCTGTCTTTCTGCCAAATCAGCAAAGATAAGTGTCTGTTTTTTTTTTTCCTGTGGCACACATGCTGTGTGCTTCACAATTCAGTGCTATTCTTTGTGTTTTCTTGTCCAGCTTAGATTGTGTCAGTATTTTCACAGTCTTGCTGGATTCTCTGGAGTGGCAGATATACATTCCATGTCTTTAGTTAGATTGTGGAACTTTTTGTATTATCTGTTGTGGATATTTTTGGAAGGGTTTTAATACTGACCGCCTAGTAATCTGTCCTATCCTTTCCTATTCAGCTGGAGTGGCCTCTTTTGCTAAATCCTGTTTTCTACCTGCGTGTGTCTATTCTTCTCCTACTCACAGTCATTATTCGTGGGGGGCTGCCTATCCTTTGGGGGTCTGCTCTGAGGCAAGATAGCATTCCTATTTCCATCTATAGGGGTATTTAGTCCTCCGGCTGTGTCGAGGTGTCTAGGGTTTGTTAGGCACACCCCACGGCTACTTCTAGTTGCGGTGTTAGTTCAGGATTTGCGGTCAGTACAGGTTCCACCGACTCCAGAGAAAGTTTTCATGCGGCTCCAAGGTCACCGGATGATAACAGTTAAGACCAAGTACAGCTTTGCTATCTGGTTTATACTGGCTGTTCTATGTATCTCCATACCCTCGGTGCTAGACCGGGTCAAGACCCAGTTGGGAGCTTGCTATGTTCTGGGGATCTCGGAAATATACACAATATTTGGCTAGGACATATAGGATCTCCATAACTCCTTATAGATTTGTAGATTACCCATCAAAGCAGTTTAGACCACATAGTATCCACATGGCAGCAAGATGTTTGTTCTGCTCTCAGGTGACTCAAGGTGTGAGATCTGTCACTTATAGCCCTTTGAGGCTTGACTACCCTGCTGAACTAGCTGCATACAGAAGGGGGTGATATAATCCTATGCCAGATACAAATGATTGGCATGAAATTATATCTCCAATATTCTGCACACCTCCCACTTTAGAGGGCACTAGGGGGCAGCACTTTCTGGTGTTCCCCCACGCACCCCTCCACATCCCCTCATCTGGATAACCTGTCAGCATGACCATGGTTATGGTGAATGTTGAAGTGGTACTGCTGGTGTGCAAGCCTCAAGAGTAGCAACATCCCATTCATCCTGGATATGGTGTATAACCAGCTGAGGGGGATGTGGTCCATTTCCATGGTGAATTGCCGTCTGTACAAGTATGGCTGCAGATGCGGCAGGGCCCACACAATTGCCAGACATTCCTTCTCCATCGTGGAGTAGGCCACCTCCCTCGGCATGATAAAAAGAGGAGGGAATCCAACCACAATGTCCCTGTACATGAAATAGTGAATGAACAATACATTTTATTTCAATCAGGTGGTACAACCAAACAGGCATAGATCAGTATTCAGAGGAAGAAATTTATGTAAAATTCAATAGTAGTACAGGTAGTACAGTGAGTACGGAAAGTATTCAGACCCCTTTAAATTTTTTACTCTTTGTTTCATCGCAGCCATTTGGTAAATTCAAAAAAGTTCATTCTTTTCTCTTTAATGTACACTCTGCACCTCATCTTGACTGAAAAAAACAGAAATGTAGAATTTTTTGCAAATTTATTAAAAAAGAAAAACTGAAATATCATATGGTCATAAGTATTCAGACCCTTTGCTCAGTATTGAGTAGAAGCACTCTTTTGAGCTAGTACAGCCATGAGTCTTCTTGGGAATGATGCAACAAGTTTTTCACGCCTGGATTTGGAGATCCTCTGCCATTCTTTCTTGAAGATCCTCTCCAGTTCCGTCAGGTTGGATGGTGAATGTTGGTTGACAGCCATTTCAGGTCTCTCCAGAGATACTCAATTGGGTTTAGGTCAGGGCTTTGTCTGGGCCAGTCAAGAATGGTCACAGAGTTGTTCTGAAGCCACTCCTTTGTTATTTTAGCTGTGTGCTTAGGGTCATTGTCTTGTAGGAAGGTGAACCTTTGGCCAAGTGTGAGGTCCAGAGCACTCTTAAAGAGGTTTTCATCTAGGATATCTCTGTACTTAGCTGCATTCATGTTTCCTTCAATGGCAAGCAGTCATCCTGTCCCTGCAGCTGAAAAGCACCTAAATTGCATGATGCTGCCACCACCATGTTTCACTGTTGGGATTGTATTGGGCAGGTGATGAGCAGTGCCTGGTTTTCTCCACATATACTGCTTAGAATTATCACCAAAAAGGTCTACCTTTGTCTCATCAGACCAATCTTATTTCTCATAGTCTGGGAGTCCTTCATGTGTTGTTTTTTTAGCAAACTCTATGCGAGCTTTTATATGTCTTACACTGAGGAGAGGCTTCTGCAGCGCCCCAGAGTCCTGGTCGTTGCAGTACTGATGCTCCGCCGCTAAGGGGGGCTATGGTACGTCTGATGGCACTGAAGGAGTTTTTCTGACCAGGTATCACAGTCACCAATACACTTCACAGTCTGGCCTCCAGGGGGAGCTAAGGGTGCTATGTATTAGGCCACTCCTCACAATCTGGTAAAACTGGGGGTTAGGCAGAAAGTTAGACAGAAGCTGACTGGGAATTGAATAGGCAACACCCTGTGGCAGAGGGTGTTGCGGGGAGAGACTCAGGGGGGTCCCTGTCAGGGGTGGGATCCTGACAGAGGCCTAGCGAACAGAGAGAACGTTACGGGACCGCGCCTGCACGAGATAGCGGCGGTACCCCAAGAAAGGACAAGAAGCGAGGTTCATTGTGCTGAGTGAGAAACGAGATCAACACAACAAGGAGAAATACCAGTAGGAGTCGTGCTGTAAGATGAGGCAACATCCTACTGAGGCGTGTAGCCGGTGGCCAGAACGCCGAGGAAGTACTAGGCTCCAAGCAATACTTCAAACCTACGGCAGGACAGTCAGCTATAGGCGGGCTGTCTCACACAAATCACCTACGGAGACACAGGGGGCAACAATAGGAGAGGGGCGATGCTAGGGTCCCGGAAGACCTCCGAGCCTACCCGTCATACGGGTGTGTCCTAGCCATATCATCTGGGGGACGAAGGAGAATCGAGTTGTGAGGGAACTTCAGAAACAGACACAACAGTTGTGGGGACTATCCCGTAAGCACAGCAGGGGAGGACCACAACACACAAGTGCTAGAAGGTAGGCACAGATTTCCACCTGCAAAGGAAACTCTGGAGGTGCCAACGGACTGGCCGGACTTGCGCAGCCTGGTTGACCGTATTCCGGACTGAGGATCCTGAAGCCTTCAGTAAAGAGGTAAAGAGACTGCAACCTGGTGTCCTCGTTATTTACTGTGACCGGCACTGCACCGCACCATAACACTACCACCACCATCCACCCCTATTATTGGGCGCCCCTCAGCAGGGTCACGGACCGGGTCTAGCCACCGTGACAATCCCAGAGCAGAGACTCAGAGGCCCGGTACCGGGTACCCCTCGGCCCTGCGGCAGTGGGGGCGCTATACTTCCGTCGGGCCACTCTGCCATAAAGGCTTGACTGGTGGAGGGCTGCAGTAATAGATGACTTTGTGGAACTTTCTCCCATCTCCCTACTGCATCTCTGGAGCTCAGCCACAGTGATCTTGGAGTTCTTCTTTACATCTCAGATCAAGGCTCTTCTTCCACGATTGTTCAGTTTGCCTGGACGGCCAGGTCTAGGAAGACTTCTGGTGGTCCCAAACTTCTTCCATTTATGGATTATGGAGGCCACTGTGCTCTTAGTACTTTAGTACTGCAGAAATTCTTTTGTAACCTTGGCCAGATCTCTGCCTTGCCACAATTCTGTCTCTGAGCTCCTTGGTTAGTTCCTTTGACCTCATGATTCTCAGTTGGTCTGACATGCATTGTGAGCTGTGAGGTCTTATTTAGACAGGTGTGTGCCATTCCAAATCAAGTCCTATCAAATTAATTAAACACAGCTGGACTCCAATGAAGGAGTAAAACCATCTCAAGGAGGATCACAAGGAAATGGACAGCATGTGACTTAAATATGAGTGTCTTAACAAAGGGTCTGAATACTTATGACCATGAAATATTTCAGTTTTTCTTTTTTAATAAATATGCTAAAATTTCTACATTTCTGGTTTTTTTTCAGTCAAGATGGGGTGAGAAAAAAAATGAACTTTTTTGAATTTACCAAATGGCTGCAATGAAACAAAGAGTGAAAAATGTAAAGGGGACTGAATACTTTCTGTACCCACTTTTCATAATCCATACAAATTGTCATAGCATAAATAGCATTCATATTTATCCATTACTCACATCACATATTTGTAAACGAATACTGTGGCTAGATTAGTAAGTAGGTAAAGTGCTAGTGCAATGAGGACTCTATTATAATGTATGGTATATACAGTATGTGCTGTGCCATGGTGATGTCGTGCACTTGGTTGGTCTCAGGTTTAAAATATTTTAAAGGAAGTGCATGCTCACTTTTGTGGAGTTATTTTGTGAGAAGGACACTTTTCGATTTAATACTAATACATGGGCAGCATCAGGTAAGGAGGTTTATTCGCCATACAATGCTCCTCTGGGAAATTTAATATGCAACTTGCCTCTTCAGAGAAAAAGAGTACTTGAACTCTATAGCGCCACCTGTTGGAAGCAGCGATCTTACAAGCCACCATCAACCCTTGTAACGAGTCTTGTAATATGGCTTAGGATAAAAGCTAAATCAGTATCTCAATTTGCAGACACGGTGTTTCGGGCTGTTGCCCTCGTCAGTGCAAAGCATGAGAACTGATTTGACTAGGTGAGAGGCTCTGGACTGAGGTCTAAGGGGTAAGGTTTCTCCTTGTGGAGAGTGACATACCAGCTCTGGCTTGTCAATGTAAGGAGGCTTATTCGCCGTGCAATGCTCCTCTGGGAAATTTAATATGCAATTTGCCTCTTCAGAAATCAAGAGGACTTGAACTCTATAGCGCCACCTGTTGGAAGTAGCGATCCTACAAGTCACAATCAACCCTTTACCGAGTCTTCTAATATGACTTAGGATAAAAGCCAAATCAATATCTCAATTTGCAGACACGGTTTTTCGGGCTGTTGGCCCTTATCAGTGCAAAGCAAGAGAACTGATTTGGCTAGGTGAGAGGTCCTAGACTGAGTGATCCATTATAGCATCAATCCTATTTTATTCCTGAGACTTGTGGCTCTGGACAGTCTGGAAACTATGGGGTTAATCTTGTTGATTTGGTTTCTGTCTACTGTCAGCATTGGGTGGATCTGTTCTATATAAACCCCTGAGAACCAGCTCCCACTGCCAGCCTAACTTGATTATGACTTATGTGCTGGGCATTTGTGTTTTGTCCTGATTATTCCCATTTTTTAACCTATGCTTGATATTTGACTACCCACTTGTTTTGTGATTCTGTTACTGACTAGTGATGAGCAAACATGCTCGGATAGCATCTTATCAGAACATATGTGACACCCCTGGAATCCGCTTGTCACAGTGGTATTCCCTGCCTCCCGGGGAGGGTGAAGCCATGCCTGGAAGCGAGAAGGAGTTCCCTTAGCAGGTAACACTAGCATACAACACTTTCCTGACTCCAGGCCAGAAGGAGGAGCTCTAGACCCGGTTTCAGAGTAGCTACCCTATAAGTTCTGGTCTGGAGGAGGAGTTAAAGGTCAGTCTGTATGAGACAGTGAAGGGAGAGGAAGCACAGGAGGAGAGAGGAACTGGAGTGGAGCTGCAATTGGGCTCACTCCAGGTTTGAGAGCAAGAAACCGGACATCGGTGTCCAATGTTGTGTGGAACTGTATGCCTGACAGCAGAAACTGGAGGGCAGGAGATTGCAGGTCTCCTGGCCACCACTGACACCCAAAAGCAAAGCAGCAGATTAGAGCCCGGAGTCAATACAAGAGAGGGACACCTGTGAAAAGGCTCGAGCTGCTTGCCAGGTAGTGTCCACCTAAAAGGACAGATTGAGAGAGGATCTTGTGTGAAGCCTCAGACAGCAAGGGACAGAGAATTCAATGCAGAAGGGAAGGCTTCCAACACTACCTGGTTACGGAGATTCCGAATCGCTTCCAGGCTTCCCGAATTCCAAAGACCACCTGTAATCAGTGTATCTGAACATCAGTAAAAGGTAAAGAGACTGCAACCCTGTGTCCTCCAATTCTTTCCTGCATCTCAACATCTGTTATCCCTTACCAACTGCACCGGGAGCCCTGGGGGCTAAGCTCTACCTGTGGGGAGCTATACCAACTCTGCTACAATACCATCAGCCTCAATGGACCTCTTTAAGCAGCGTCAGCTATCCCTGGCCGAGTACCATAGGTGGCGTCACGAACACTTATCCCATAAACTTAGTTTCCCCTTTATTTCACCTTTTATTGGATGCCCAGGGCCACGGACCGGGTCATTGCTTCCGTGACACATCCCTTTTAGTATCTCCGGACCCGGCCTGAGTACCCCATGGTCCTATCAGGCTATCCACGTGCTCTGGTGCTATCCGAGCATCTGGGAGTGGTGATATATTATGACAGAGTCCCTTAGTCTGCATGATTTGTGACTGTTAAACAGCCTCAGCACATGTGGGGGTTTATGTGTTTGTTAGGCAGCTCTGAGACTTGAACATAATATACAAGCACTCCCAGAAGCTCAGATAACACTCAAGCCTGCTTGGATAAGACGTTAATCGAGCACATTCGATCATCACTATTCCTGACATGACCTTTTTGCTTTGACCCTGCTTGGGGACCATTCCTACCTCTGGTTTTCCCTTTTGGACGGCAGCCCTTCCATAGCAACAATCCACTGGCTCCTGTTGCAAAACCACATCCCTGTATAGGGGTTAAAGGATATTGGGGTTCCTCTGGAATCTGCCAGATTGAATGGCTTGTGCAAAGACTGACCAAGATAGTCTTGTTAAGTCAGTTGTCTTAAGGCCCCGTCTCACATAGCGAGATCGCTAGCGAGATCGCTGCTGAGTCACAAGTTTTGTGACGCAACAGCGACCTCAGTAGCGATCTCGCTATGTGTGACACGTAGCAGCGACCAGGCCCCTGCTGCGAGATCGCTGATCATGTTGTAATGGCCTGGACCTTTTTTTGGTCGTTGAGGTCCCGCTGACATAGCTGAATCGGTGTGTGTGACACCGATCCAGCGATGTCTTCACTGGTAACCAGGGTAAACATCGGGTTACTAAGCGCAGGGCCGCGCTTAGTAACCCGATGTTTACCCTGGTTACCAGCGTAAATGTAAAAAAAAACAAACAGTACATACTCACCATCTGATGTCCGTCAGGTCCCTTGCCGTCTGCTTCCTGCTCTGACTGAGTGCCGCCGTACAGTGAGAGCACAGCACAGCGGTGACGTCACCGCTGCGCTCTGCTCTCACTGTACGGCGGCACTCAGTCAGAGCAGGAAGCAGACGGCGAGGGACCTGACGGACATCAGATGGTGAGTATGTACTGTTTTTTTTTTTTGGTAACCAGGGTAAACATCGGGTTACTAAGCGCGGCCCTGCGCTTAGTAACCCGATGTTTACCCTGGTTACCCGGGTGCTGCAGGGGGACTTCGGCATCGTTGAAGACAGTTTCAACGATGCCGAAGTCATTCCCCTGATTGTTGGTCGCTGGAGAGAGCTGTCTGTGTGACAGCTCCCCAGCGACCACACAATGACTTACCAACGATCACGGCCAGGTCGTATCGCTGGTCGTGATCGTTGGTAAAACGCTATGTGAGACGGGGCCTTTAGGCAGAGGTGACATGACTCAGCCAGATTTGTTTGACTCTGAAACACTGCCACATTTCAGAGAAAAACATACTTTAAAAGCCTCCAGGAACCAAGACCACGATGTAGACTAGTCGAACAGACGAGTTACTGGTGGCTTTTCCCCACCCACTGCCATGGAATGACAGGTCTCTGCCTATATGTGCACGTAGGTGTAACTGCAAACTTATGAATCCTCCCATTGTGCTCACCATGCACTGTGAGGACAATCCTGAGCAGTCATATTTGCATACTTGCTGACCCATTCTGACCAGACTGTGTCCGGCCTCGCTCAAAACAATTGCTCTGACTGAGGGCTCACCCACATAGTTGACACATGACCGCTTGTATGCAAACCACATACTTGCAGTCACGTGCCTGTAGTTCCCATGCACTGTTTGCTGTCAGGAATCACAGGTCAGCAGTCACATAGAGTGACTGCAGAATTATAGCCGAAGAGCAGGCAACCCCTTTACTATGTTTTTGTATATTTAATAGCTTATCAGTAGTGTTGAGCGATACCTTCTGATACCGTCAAAGTATCGGATCTAATCCGATACCGATACCCGATCCCAATGCAAGTCAATGGGACGAAAATATCGGAATTAAAATAAACTCTTTCTTTACTTGTAGGTTAATCCTACATGAAGGAAAACAACTAAGAATAATGTAGGATGTATTGGAGGAGGTGGCGGAGACATTAAAGGCACAGAGGTTTATCCCAATCAAATAGAATAGCAGGATTTTGGGGTTTTTTTATGACGTTCGGCGTTAGAAAGATTTTGACTATGTTATTTTTTTTTTATTATTTTGTCAGATATTGATGTTTCATTACTTCCACGCCCTTCACCTTCTTTTTTACTTCTCCCACACTTTCTTCTTCATTATCCTCACCATCAGCTTCTTTGACATCAACTATCTTCACCTTATTCATCTTCTTCTTCATCTTCTACCTATAATTTTTTTTTTTTACATTGTTCATATTCTTTTTATTTAACTATTATCTTCTTCATATTCAACTTCTTCATCATATTCTTATTTGTGACAGGCATTCCCGTAGTTGTTATCTATAAAAGTTTGAAGATTACACCTTCCGTTCTGCCTGTCACAAAAGAGTTACATTTGTCCGCGTTCAGTTTGGCCTGCAGCATCAGGCTTTATCCAGGGGCACCACGAGGAGGAACGGACTCACCCCCATACACTGCTTAGTCTTCTTCTACTTATAATTTAGATAATATCTTTTGCTCTGATATTTAGTGTTATGCTTAATGTTCTTCTGCTCTTTGTTCTGCAGCCTCTTGTTCTTCTGCTTCTCGGTCTCCCATGTCGTCGTCATCGTCTCCAGGGTCGTCGTCTCCAGGGTCGTCGTCTCCGGGGTCGTCGTCATCGGGGTCGTCTTCAGGGTCATCGTCTCCAGGGTCGTCGTCATCTCAGTGGTCGTCGTCTCTGGTGTCGTCGTCATCTTAGGGGTGGTCTTCCGGGTCGTCGTCTTTAGGGTCTTGAACTTGGAAATGTAGCAGAAGGTACAAGAAGGCTGAGAAAATGCCGAGAAACAGCTGATGGAACTGGAACTCGGATGGCTACCCGAAGGTCCAAGAGCCAATGGAACTACCGAGGACCAGCTGACGTTACTGGAACCCGGTTACTAAGCAGGAGGTACCCGTGCCTGAAAGCACTACCAAGGACCACCTGACGTTGGTGGAACTCGGATACCCAGAAGGAGGCACCTAAGCCAAAGGCTCTGCCCAGAACCAGCTGACGGTACTGGAACCAGGATGGGGAGCAGAAGGTACAAGAGCAAAAGACACTGCCGAGAACCAGCTGACGGTACTGGAACCCGGATGGGTAGCCGAAGGTCCAAGAGCCAATGGAACTACCGAGGACCAGCTGACGTTACTGGAACCCGGTTACTAAGCAGGAGGTACCCGTGCCTGAAAGCACTACCAAGGACCACCTGACGTTGGTGGAACTCGGATACCCAGAAGGAGGCACCTAAGCCAAAGGCTCTGCCCGGAACCAGCTGACGGTACTGGAACCAGGATGGGGAGCAGAAGGTACAAGAGCAAAAGACACTGCCGAGAACCAGCTGACGGTACTGGAACCCGGATGGGTAGCCGAAGGTCCAAGAGCCAATGGAACTACCGAGGACCAGCTGACGTTACTGGAACCCGGTTACTAAGCAGGAGGTACCCGTGCCTGAAAGCACTACCAAGGACCACCTGACGTTGGTGGAACTCGGATACCCAGAAGGAGGCACCTAAGCCAAAGGCTCTGCCCGGAACCAGCTGACGGTACTGGAACCAGGATGGGGAGCAGAAGGTACAAGAGCAAAAGACACTGCCGAGAACCAGCTGATGGTACTGGAACCCGGATGGGTAGCCGAAGGTCCAAGAGCCAATGGAACTACCGAGGACCAGCTGACGTTACTGGAACCCGGTTACTAAGCAGGAGGTACCCGTGCCTGAAAGCACTACCAAGGACCACCTGATGTTGGTGGAACTCGGATACCCAGAGGGAGGCACCTAAGCCAAAGGCTCTGCCCGGAACCAGCTGACGGTACTGGAACCAGGATGGGGAGCAGAAGGTACAAGAGCAAAAGACACTGCCGAGAACCAGCTGACGGTACTGGAACCCGGATGGGTAGCCGAAGGTCCAAGAGCCAATGGAACTACCGAGGACCAGCTGACGTTACTGGAACCCGGTTACTAAGCAGGAGGTACCCGTGCCTGAAAGCACTACCAAGGACCACCTGACATTGGTGGAACTCGGATACCCAGAGGGAGGCACCTAAGCCAAAGGCTCTGCCCGGAACCAGCTGACGGTACTGGAACCAGGATGGGGAGCAGAAGGTACAAGAGCAATAGACACTGCCGAGAGCCAGCTGACGGTACTGGAACCCGGATGGGTAGCCGAAGGTCCAAGAGCCAATGGAACTACCGAGGACCAGCTGACGTTACTTGAACCCGGTTACTAAGCAGGAGGTACCCGTGCCTGAAAGCACTACCAAGGACCACCTGACGTTGGTGGAACTCGGATACCCAGAAGGAGGCACCTAAGCCAAAGGCTCTACCCGGAACCAGCTGACGGTACTGGAACCAGGATGGGGAACTATTCAAGCTTGTCTTCCTAGAGCCCCAACTAGTGGTGTTGGAGCAAAGGGTCAGCAGGAGGAGCAGAGTGTAGGCCAAAGCCTGCACTGGAGGCATTTGGAGGTCTGTTGTGTCTGCGTGGCGTTTGCAGGACACGATGCCGGCTACACAGCAGGGGAACAGCTGGCGGTGCTGAACCCCACTGACACATTGGTGGGTGTTTTTCTCTGTGCAGCCAGCACTTTCGGGCGCCAACTGGCGTTGTTAGAGCCCAGGGTCAGCAGGAGGAGAGGGAGCAGAGTGTAGGCCGAAGCCTAATTGAACCAATTTTAAAGGTAACCTTTAACCCCCCCTCAGGTGTTACAAACTGGAAGAGCCACACCTTGTGCAGCTGTAATGCTGCACAAGTGAAAGGTTGCTCTTTAAGTTTTGAATCTTGCACACGCTGGATGAAACAGGTTTAACATTTAGCCCCTTATACAGTCAAAACTGTCTTGTAGGCAGGAGTTTCCTTCTTAATGAGACGCAGCACAGCTGTCAAGAATCCCACCTTGGTGCTGGGCGCGGCCTCCTGAGAGTCGTTATTTGCTGTACAGGAGTCTGCGCTGTCGTGTTATCCCTTGGCCTTGCGCTGTTACCGCTGCCCGTCTTCTGACTTCATTTAATGTCAGCCGGTGCGGTTCGCGATGCCCATGAATCCCAGACCAACAGTGTCCTTTCAGTAATTCACACTGGGGGCTGGGATTCATGGCCTTGCGCAGTCAATATGTTAGCCTCTCACTCGTGTCCTTACACCTGCTACAGACTGTGCGGCGTCAGCTGATCCCTTATCGCATGCCACGGCCATGAAGCCGTACAGTCTGAAGAAGGCGGAAGGAGATGAGTGACAGGCGAAGATATGCACTGCTCATGCCCGTCAATCACACCCTCGCAGTCAAAATAAATAAGACACCGAGGGGCGTTGTGTCAGGCAGGGCGGCTGCAGAGGCGCAGCCAGCCAAACAATGATGTCAGAAGATGGGCAGCGCTACCAAGGGGGGTGCAGCGTGTCATTACAAAGGAAAGTCACACCTCAGGGACGGTTTAATGGTCTCAGGAGACACATTTTAGACGTGTTGCGTTCGGTGTGTGCAAGGAGAGTAACTTAATGAGCCACCTTGTACAAATGCAGCATTACTGCTGTACAAGGTGACTGTTATACATGCCAACGCCTGGGGGGGGACAGGTTCCCTTTAATTTCAGTTCTTGTGTCTGCGTGGCTTTTGCAGGATACGTTGCCAGCTACACAGCAGGGGAACAGCTGGCGGTGCTGAACCCCACTGACACATTGGCTGGTGTTTTTCTCTGTGCAGCTAGCACTTCCAGGCGCCAACTGGCAGTGTTAGAGCCCAGGGTCAGCAGGTGGAGAGTGAGGAGAGTGTAGGCCGAAGCCTGCACTGGCGGCAGCTTTGTGTCCGCGTGGCTTTTGCAGGACACATTGCCAGCTACACAGCAGGGGAACAGCTGGCGGTGCTGAACCCCACTGACACATTGGCTGGTGTTTTTCTCTGTGCAGCCAGCACTTCTGGGCTCCAACTGGCAGTGTTAGAGCCCAGGGTCAGCAGGAGGAGAGGTAGCAGAGTGTAGGCCGAAGCCTGCACTGGCGGCAGCTTTGTGTCTGCGTGGCTTTTGCAGGACACGTTGCCAGCTACACAGCAGGGGAACAGCTGGCGGTGCTGAACCCCAACGACAGAGTGGCGGGTGTTTTGCTCTGTTGTTGTGAATTTGGATTCTGGGCTCCCCCGGTGGCCGCTTGTGGAATTGGACTTGTCATCCTCTTTCCTGTTTCACCTGGTTCCATCAGTAGTGGGTGTCGCTATTTAAGCTCATTTCTCTGGTGGTTTCTTGCCGGTCAACAATGTTATCTGATGCCTCTCAGTGCTTGTTCCTGCTTCTAGACAACTACTAGATAAGTTGGACTTTTGTCCATGTTTTGTTTTGCCTATTTGTTCCAGTTCACAGCTGAAGTTTTGTTACTGTGTCTGGAAAGCTCTCGTTGATCAGGGATTGCTACTCTGGCGTTATGAGTTAATGCCAGAGTTTAAGGTAATCTCTGGATGGTGTTTTGTTAGTGTTTTTCTGCTGACCATGAAAGTATACTATCTGTCTTCTGCTATCTAGTAAGCGGACCTCAAATTTGCTAAGACTATTTTCCTGCTGCGTTTGTTGTTTCATCTGAACTCACCGTCATTATATGTGGGGGGCTACTGTCTTCTTTGGAATATTTCTCTAGAGGTGAGCCAGGTCTTATATTTCCCTCTGCTAGCTATTTAGGTCTTAGGCCAGAGCTGGGCATCTAGCGATAAATAGGAAATGCTACCTGGCTATTTCTAGTTGCGCGGCAGGCTTAGTTCATGGTCAGTATAGTTCCATCTTCCGAGAGCTTGTCCCTCTATAGGCTTGCTATGATCTCTGCCTGCAGAGATCATGACAGTTTGACCGGCCAGTAAAGTGTTAAAGACCCAGGTTGAGAAAGGAGAGTTATAAGAAGTCTGCTGGAATTTTTTTTTTTTTTTTTTTTTTTTTTTTTTCCTCCAGTCTGCCTTGCTGCAGTCTTTTTTCTCTCTCTCCTCCTAATCTCTGTATGCTCTGTGTGCACCTGACAATAATGGATCTCCAGAGTGTAACTGCGGGTTTGAGTAGTCTCATCACGAAAGTACAAAATTTACAAGATTTTGTGGTACATGCTCCGGTATCTGAGCCGAGAATTCCTTTGCCGGAGTTCTTCACAGGGAATAGAGCTAGCTTCCAGAATTTCCGAAATAATTGTAAGCTTTATTTGTCCCTGAAGTCTCGTTCAGCTGGAGACCCTGCTCAGCAGGTTAGGATTGTGATTTCCTTGCTCAGGGGTGACCCTCAAGATTGGGCCTTCTCATTGCCAGCAGGGGATCCTGCGTTACGCGATGTGGATGCGTTTTTTCTGGCCTTGGGCTTGCTTTATGAGGAACCTCATTTGGAACTTCAGGCAGAAAAAACTTTGATGGCACTATCTCAGGGGCAAGACGAAGCTGAAGTTTTCTGCCAAAAATTCCGTAAATGGTCTGTGCTTACTCAGTGGAATGAGTGCGCCTTGGCGGCAACTTTCAGAGAAGGTCTCTCTGATGCCGTTAAGGATGTTATGGTGGGGTTCCCTTTGCCTGCAGGTCTGAATGAGTCCATGACAATGGCTATTCAGATTGATAGGCGTCTGCGGGAGCGCAAACCGGTGCACCATCTGGCGGTGTCTATGGAAAAGACGCCAGAAAGTATGCAGTGTGATAGAATTCTGTCCAGGAGCGAGCGACAGAATTTTAGACGGAAGAATGGATTGTGTTTCTATTGTGGGGATTCTACTCATGTTATATCAGCATGCTCTAGGCGTACAAAGAAGCTTGATAAGTCTGTTTCCATTGGCACCATTCAGTCTAAGTTTATTTTGTCTGTAACCCTGATTTGTTCTTTGTCATCCATTGCCACGGACGCCTATGTTGACTCTGGCGCCGCTCTGAGTCTTATGGATTGGTCCTTTGCCAATCGTTGTGGTTTTGATTTAGAGCCTTTGGAGACTCTTATTCCTCTGAAGGGGATTGACTCCACCCCATTGGCTAATAATAAACCACAATACTGGACACAAGTAACCATGCGTATCAATCCGGATCACCAGGAGATTATTCGTTTCCTGGTGCTGTATAATTTACATGACGATTTGGTACTGGGATTGCCATGGTTGCAGTCTCACAACCCAGTCTTGGACTGGAGAGCAATGTCTGTGTTGAGCTGGGGATGTAAGGGTATTCATGGGGAAGTACCTTTGGTTTCTATTTCGTCGTCCATTCCCTCTGAAGTCCCTGAGTTCCTCTCTGATTATCAAGACGTCTTTGACGAACCCAAGCTTGGGTCGTTACCTCCGCACCGTGAGTGCGATTGTGCCATAGATTTGATACCGGGTTGTAAATATCCAAAGGGTCGTTTGTTTAATTTGTCTGTGCCGGAACATGCTGCTATGCGGGAATATATAAAGGAGTCTTTGGAAAAGGGACATATTCGTCCATCTTCTTCTCCCTTGGGAGCTGGGTTTTTCTTTGTCTCAAAAAAAGACGGCTCTTTGAGACCATGTATTGATTATCGGCTTCTGAATAAGATCACTGTTAAGTATCAATACCCATTGCCATTGCTTACTGATTTGTTTGCTCGTATAGAGGGTGCTAAGTGGTTCTCTAAAATTGATCTTCGTGGGGCGTATAATTTGGTGCGGATCAGGCAGGGGGATGAGTGGAAGACCGCATTTAATACGCCCGAGGGCCACTTTGAGTATTTGGTCATGCCTTTTGGTCTTTCTAATGCCCCTTCAGTTTTCCAGTCTTTTATGCATGATATTTTCCGCGATTTTCTGGATAAATTTATGATAATATATCTGGATGATATTCTGATTTTTTCTGATGACTGGGACTCTCATGTCCAGCAGGTCAGGAGAGTTTTTCAGGTTCTGCGGTCTAATTCTTTATGTGTGAAGGGGTCTAAGTGCGTTTTTGGGGTCCAGAAAATTTCCTTTTTGGGGTATATTTTTTCTCCCTCTTCCATTGAGATGGATCCCGTCAAGGTGCAAGCTATTTGTGACTGGACTCAGCCCTCCTCTCTTAAGGGTCTTCAGAGATTTTTGGGCTTTGCCAACTTTTACCGCCGATTTATTGCTGGTTTTTCGGATGTCGTTAAACCACTGACTGATTTGACCAGACAAGGCGCTGATGTTGCTAATTGGTCCCCTCATGCTGTAGAGGCCTTTCAGGAGCTTAAGCGCCGTTTTGCCTCTGCCCCTGTGTTGCGTCAGCCTGATGTGAATCTGCCTTTTCAGGTTGAGGTTGACGCTTCGGAGATCGGAGCTGGGGCAGTGTTGTCGCAGAAAGGTTCCGACTGCTCCGTCATTAGGCCTTGTGCCTTCTTTTCTCGCAAATTTTCGCCCGCAGAGCGGAATTATGATGTTGGGAATCGGGAGCTTTTGGCCATGAAGTGGGCGTTTGAGGAGTGGCGCCATTGGCTCGAGGGGGCTAGGCATCAGGTGGTGGTATTGACTGACCACAAAAATTTGATTTATCTTGAGACTGCCAGACGCCTGAATCCTAGACAGGCGCGCTGGTCTTTATTTTTTTCTCGCTTTAATTTTGTGGTGTCATACCTACCGGGTTCTAAGAATGTTAAGGCAGATGCCCTTTCTAGGAGTTTTGACCCGGACTCTCCTGGTAATTCTGAACCCACAGGTATCCTTAGGGAGGGAGTAATTTTGTCGGCCGTTTCTCCTGATCTGCGGCGGTCCTTGCAAGAGTTTCAGGCGGATAGACCGGATCGTTGTCCGCCTGATAGACTGTTTGTTCCGGATGATTGGACCAGCAGAGTCATCTCTGAGGTACATTCTTCTGCATTGGCAGGTCATCCCGGAATTTTTGGTACCAGGGATTTGGTGGCAAGATCCTTCTGGTGGCCTTCCCTGTCACGAGATGTGCGAGTCTTTGTGCAGTCATGTGACGTTTGTGCTCGGGCCAAGTCTTGTAGTTCTCGGGCTAGCGGACTGCTGTTGCCCTTGCCTATTCCTAAGAGGCCTTGGACACACATCTCGATGGATTTTATTTCAGATCTGCCTGTTTCCCAGAAGATGTCTGTCATCTGGGTGGTCTGTGACCGTTTCTCTAAAATGGTCCATTTGGTTCCTCTGCCCAAGTTGCCTTCTTCTTCTGAGTTGGTTCCTCTGTTTTTTCAGAATGTTGTCCGATTGCACGGTATTCCTGAGAATATTGTTTCTGACAGAGGTACCCAATTTGTGTCTAGATTTTGGCGGGCATTCTGTGCTAGGATGGGCATAGATTTGTCTTTTTCATCTGCTTTTCACCCTCAGACTAATGGCCAGACCGAGCGGACTAATCAGACCCTTGAGACATATCTGAGGTGTTTTGTCTCGGCTGACCAGGATGATTGGGTTGCTTTTTTGCCATTGGCAGAGTTCGCCCTCAATAATCGGGCCAGTTCTTCCACCTTGGTGTCCCCGTTTTTCTGTAATTCGGGGTTTCACCCTCGATTTTCCTCCGGTCAGGTGGAATCCTCGGATTGTCCTGGAGTGGATGCGGTGGTGGAGAGATTGCATCACATCTGGGGGCAGGTTATGGACAATTTGAAGTTGTCCCAGGAGAAGACTCAGCGTTTTGCCAACCGTCATCGTCGTGTTGGTTCTCGGCTTTGTGTTGGAGATTTAGTGTGGTTGTCTTCTCGTTTTGTCCCTATGAGGGTCTCTTCTCCTAAGTTTAAACCTCGGTTCATCGGCCCTTATAGAATATTGGAGATTCTTAATCCTGTTTCTTTCCGTTTGGACCTCCCTGCGTCCTTTTCCATTCATAACGTTTTTCATCGGTCGTTATTGCGCAGGTATGAGGTACCTGTTGTACCTTCAGTTGAGCCTCCTGCTCCGGTGTTGGTTGAGGGTGAGTTGGAGTACGTTGTGGAGAAAATTTTGGACTCTCGTGTTTCCAGACGGAAACTCCAGTATCTGGTCAACTGGAAGGGTTACGGCCAGGAGGATAATTCTTGGGTCAATGCATCTGATGTTCATGCTTCTGATCTTGTTCGTGCCTTCCATAGGGCTCATCCTGGTCGCCCTGGTGGATCTGGTGAGGGTTCGGTGCCCCCTCCTTGAGGGGGGGGTACTGTTGTGAATTTGGATTCTGGGCTCCCCCGGTGGCCGCTTGTGGAATTGGACTTGTCATCCTCTTTCCTGTTTCACCTGGTTCCATCAGTAGTGGGTGTCGCTATTTAAGCTCATTTCTCTGGTGGTTTCTTGCCGGTCAACAATGTTATCTGATGCCTCTCAGTGCTTGTTCCTGCTTCTAGACAACTACTAGATAAGTTGGACTTTTGTCCATGTTTTGTTTTGCCTATTTGTTCCAGTTCACAGCTGAAGTTTTGTTACTGTGTCTGGAAAGCTCTCGTTGATCAGGGATTGCTACTCTGGCGTTATGAGTTAATGCCAGAGTTTAAGGTAATCTCTGGATGGTGTTTTGTTAGTGTTTTTCTGCTGACCATGAAAGTATACTATCTGTCTTCTGCTATCTAGTAAGCGGACCTCAAATTTGCTAAGACTATTTTCCTGCTGCGTTTGTTGTTTCATCTGAACTCACCGTCATTATATGTGGGGGGCTACTGTCTTCTTTGGAATATTTCTCTAGAGGTGAGCCAGGTCTTATATTTCCCTCTGCTAGCTATTTAGGTCTTAGGCCAGAGCTGGGCATCTAGCGATAAATAGGAAATGCTACCTGGCTATTTCTAGTTGCGCGGCAGGCTTAGTTCATGGTCAGTATAGTTCCATCTTCCGAGAGCTTGTCCCTCTATAGGCTTGCTATGATCTCTGCCTGCAGAGATCATGACACTCTGTGCAGCTAGCACTTCCGTGCGCCAACTGGCGGTGTTAGAGCCCAGGGTCAGCAGGAGGAGAGGGAGCAGAGTGTAGGCCGAAGCCTAATTGAACCAATTTTAAAGGTAACCTTTAACCCCCCCTCAGGTGTTAAAAACTGGAAGAGCCACACCTTGTGCAGTGGTAATGCTGCACAAGTGAAAGGTTGCTCTTTAAGTTTTGAATCTTGCACACGCTGGATGAAACAGGTTTAACATTTAGCCCCTTATACAGTCAAAACTGTCTTGTAGGCGGGAGTTTCCTTCTTAATGAGACGCAGCACAGCTGTCAAGAATCCCACCTTGGTGCTGGGCGCGGCCTCCTGAGCGTCGTTATTTGCTGTACAGGAGTCTGCGCTGTCGTGTTATCCCTTGGCCTTGCGCTGTTACCGCTGCCCGTCTTCTGACTTCATTTAATGTCAGCCGGTGCGGTTCGCGATTCCCATGAATCCCAGACCCGCAGTGTCTTTTCAGTAATTCACACTGGGGGCTGGGATTCATGGCCTTGCGCAGTCAATATGTTAGCCTCTCACTCGTGTCCTTACACCTGCTACAGACTGTGCGGCGTCAGCTGATCCCTTATCGCATGCCTCGGCCATGAAGCCGTACAGTCTGAAGAAGGCGGAAGGAGATGAGTGACAGGCGAAGATATGCACTGCTCATGCCCGTCAATCACACCCTCGCAGTCAAAATAAATAAGACACCGAGGGGCGTTGTGTCAGGCAGGGCGGCCGCAGAGACGCAGCCAGCCAAACAATGATGTCAGAAGATGGGCAGCGCTACCAAGGGGGGTGCAGCGTGTCATTACAAAGGAAAGTCACACCTCAGGGATGGTTTAATGGTCTCAGGAGACACATTTTAGACGTGTTGCGTTCGGTGTGTGCAAGGAGAGTAACTTAATGAGCCACCTTGTACAAATGCAGCATTACTGCTGTACAAGGTGACTGTTATACATGCCAACGCCTGGGGGGGGGACAGGTTCCCTTTAATTTCAGTTCTTGTGTCTGCGTGGCTTTTGCAGGATACATTGCCAGCTACACAGCAGGGGAACAGCTGGCGGTGCTGAACCCCACTGACACATTGGCTAGTGTTTTTCTCTGTGCAGCTAGCACTTCCGGGCGCCAACTGGCAGTGTTAAAGCCCAGGGTCAGCTTGTGGAGAGTGAGGAGAGTGTAGGCCGAAGCCTGCACTGGCGGCAGCTTTGTGTCCGCATGGCGTTTGCAGGACACGTTGCCAGCTACACAGCAGGGGAACAGCTGGCGGTGCTGAACCCCACTGACACATTGGCTGGTGTTTTTCTCTGTGCAGCCAGCACTTCCGGGCTCCAACTGGCAGTGTTAGAGCCCAGGGTCAGCAGGAGGAGAGGTAGCAGAGTGTAGGCCGAAGCCTGCACTGGCGGCAGCTTTGTGTCTGCGTGGCTTTTGCAGGACACGTTGCCAGCTACACAGCAGGGGAACAGCTGTTTGTGCTGAACCCCAACGACAGAGTGGCGGGTTTTTTGCTCTGTGCAGCTAGCACTTCCGGGCGCCAACTGGCGGTGTTAGAGCCCAGGGTCAGCAGGAGGAGAGGGAGCAGAGTGTAGGCCGAAGCCTAATTGAACCAATTTTAAAGGTAACCTTTAACCCCCTCTCAGGTGTTACAAACTGGAAGAGCCACACCTTGTGCAGCTGTAATGCTGCACAAGTGAAAGGTTGCTCTTTAAGTTTTGAATCTTGCACACGCTGGATGAAACACGTACAACATTTTGGCCCTAATACAGTCAATCTGTCTTGGAGGCGGGAGTTCCCTTCGTAATGAGACGCAGCACAGCTGACAAAAATACCAACTTGGTGCTTGGCGCGGCCTCCTGAGCATTGCATTTTGATGTACAGGAGTCTGCGCTGTTGCGTTATCCCTTGGCCATGCGCTGTCCGTCTTCTGACATCATTTGATGTCGGCCGGTGCGGTTCACGATGCCCATGAATCCCAGCCCCGCAGTGTCTTTACATTGTTAAAACACTGTGGGGCTGGGATTCATGGCCTTGCGCAGTACATATGTTTGCCTCTCACTCGGGTCCTTACACCTGCTTCAGACTGTGCGACGTCAGCTGATCCCTTATCACATGCCACGGCCATGTAGCCGCACAGTCTGAAGAAGGCAGAAGGAGATGAGTGACAGGCGAACATATGCACTGCTCATGCCCGTCAATCACACCCTCGCAGTCAAAATAAATAAGACACCGAGGGGCGTTGTGTTGGGCAGGGCGGCCGCAGAGGCGCAGCCAGCCAAACAATGATGTGAGAAGACGGGCAGCACTACCAAGGGGGGTGCAGCGTGTCATTACAAAGGAAAGTCACACCTCAGGGACGTTTTAATGGTCTCAGGGGACACATTTTAGACGTGTTCAGTTCCACGTGTGCAAGGAGAATAAGTTTATGAGCCACCTTGCACAAATGCAGCATGACTGCTGTACAAGGTGGCTGTAATACATACAAACACCTGGGGGGGGACAGGTTCCCTTCAATTTCAGTTCTTGTGTCTGCGTGGCTTTTGCAGTACACGTTGCCAGCTACACAGCAGGGGAACAGCTGGCGGTGCTGAACCCCACTGACACATTGGCTGGTGTTTTTCTCTGTGCAGCTAGCACTTCCAGGCGCCAACTGGCAGTGTTAGAGCCCAGGGTCAGCAGGTGGAGAGTGAGGAGAGTGTAGGCCGAAGCCTGCACTGGCGGTATCTTTGTGTCCGCGTGGCTTTTGCAGGACACATTGCCAGCTACAGAGCAGGGGAACAGCTGGCGGTGCTGAACCCCACTGACACATTGGCTGGTGTTTTTCTCTGTGCAGCCAGCACTTCTGGGCTCCAACTGGCAGTGTTAGAGCCCAGGGTCAGCAGGAGGAGAGGTAGCAGAGTGTAGGCCGAAGCCTGCACTAGCGGCAGCTTTGTGTCTGCGTGGCTTTTGCAGGACACGTTGCCAGCTACACAGCAGGGGAACAGCTGGCGGTGCTGAACCCCAACGACAGAGTGGCGGGTGTTTTGCTCTGTGCAGCTAGCACTTCCGTGCGCCAACTGGCGGTGTTAGAGCCCAGGGTCAGCAGGAGGAGAGGGAGCAGAGTGTAGGCCGAAGCCTAATTGAACTAATTTTAAAGGTAACCTTTAACCCCCCCTCAGGTGTTACAAACTGGAAGAGCCACACCTTGTGCAGTGGTAATGCTGCACAAGTGAAAGGTTGCTCTTTAAGTTTTGAATCTTGCACACGCTGGATGAAACAGGTTTAACATTTAGCCCCTTATACAGTCAAAACTGTCTTGTAGGCGGGAGTTTCCTTCTTAATGAGACGCAGCACAGCTGTCAAGAATCCCACCTTGGTGCTGGGAGCGGCCTCCTGAGCGTCGTTATTTGCTGTACAGGAGTCTGCGCTGTTGTGTTATCCCTTGGCCTTGCGCTGTTACCGCTGCCCGTCTTCTGACTTCATTTAATGTCAGCCGGAGCGGTTCGCGATGCCCATGAATCCCAGCCCCGCAGTGTCTTTTCAGTAATTCACACTGCGGGGCTGGGATTCATGGCCTTGCGCAGTCAATATGTTAGCCTCTCACTCGTGTCCTTACACCTGCTACAGACTGTGCGGCGTCAGCTGATCCCTTATCGCATGCCACGGCCATGAAGCCGTACAGTCTGAAGAAGGCGGAAGGAGATGAGTGACAGGCGAAGATATGCACTGCTCATGCCCGTCAATCACACCCTCGCAGTCAAAATAAATAAGACACCGAGGGGCGTTGTGTCGGGCAGGGCGGCTGCAGAGGCGCAGCCAGCCAAACAATGATGTCAGAAGACAGGCAGCGCTACCAAGGGGGGTGCAGCGTGTCATTACAAAGGAAAGTCACACCTCAGGGATGGTTTAATGGTCTCAGGAGACACATTTTAGACGTGTTTCGTTCGGCGTGTGCAAGGAGAGTAACTTAATGAGCCACCTTGTACAAATGCAGCATTACTGCTGTACAAGGTGGCTGTTATACATGCCAACGCCTGGGGGGGACAGGTTCCCTTCAATTTCAGTTCTTGTGTCTGCGTGGCTTTTGCAGGACACGTTGCCAGCTACACAGCAGGGGAACAGCTGGCGGTGATGAACCCCACTGACACATTGGTGGTGTTTTTCTCTGTGCAGCTAGCACTTCCGGGCGCCAACTGGCAGTGTTAGAGCCCAGGGTCAGCTTGTGGAGAGTGAGGAGAGTGTAGGCCGAAGCCTGCACTGGCGGCAGCTTTGTGTCCACGTGGCTTTTGCAGGACACGTTGCCAGCTACACAGCAGGGGAACAGCTGGCGGTGCTGAACCCCACTGACACATTGGCTGGTGTTTTTCTCTGTGCAGCCAGCACTTCCGGGCTCCAACTGGCAGTGTTAGAGCCCAGGGTCAGCAGGAGGAGAGGTAGCAGAGTGTAGGCCGAAGCCTGCACTGGCGGCAGCTTTGTGTCTGCGTGGCTTTTGCAGGACACATTGCCAGCTACACAGCAGGGGAACAGCTGGCGGTGCTGAACCCCAACGTCAGAGTGGCGGGTGTTTTGCTCTGTGCAGCTAGCACTTCCGGGCGCCATCTGGCGGTGTTAGAGCCCAGGGTCAGCAGGACGAGAGGGAGCAGAGTGTAGGCCGAAGCCTAATTGAACCAATTTTAAAGGTAACCTTTAACCCCCCTCAGGTGTTACAAACTGGAAGAGCCACACCTTGTGCAGCTGTAATGCTGCACAAGTGAAAGGTTGCACTTTAAGTTTTGAATCTTGCACACGCTGGATGAAACAGGTTTAACATTTAGCCCCTTATACAGTCAAAACTGTCTTGTAGGCGGGAGTTTCCTTCTTAATGAGACGCAGCACAGCTGTCAAGAATCCCACCTTGGTGCTGGGAGCGGCCTCCTGAGCGTCATTATTTGCTGTACAGGAGTCTGCGCTGTCGTGTTATCCCTTGGCCTTGCGCTGTTACCGCTGCCCGTCTTCTGACTTAATTTAATGTCAGCCGGTGCGGTTCGCGATGCCCATGAATCCCAGCCCCGCAGTGTCTTTACATTGTTAAAACACTGCGGGGCTGGGATTCATGGCCTTCCGCAGTACATATGTTTGCCTCTCACTCGGGTCCTTACACCTGCTTCAGACTGTGCGACGTCAGCTGATCCCTTATCGCATGCCACGGCCATGAAGCCGCACAGTCTGAAGAAGGCAGAAGGAGATGAGTGACAGGCGAAGATATGCACTACTCATGCCCATCAATCACACCCTCGCAGTCAAAATAAATAAGACACCGAGGGGCGTTGTGTTGGGCAGGGCGGCCGCAGAGGCCCAGCCAGCCAAACAATGATGTGAGAAGACGGGCAGCGCTACCAAGGGGGGTGCAGCGTGTCATTACAAAGGAAAGTCACAACTCAGGGACGTTTTAATGGTCTCAGGGGACACATTTTAGACGTGTTCAGTTCCACGTGTGCAAGGAGAATAAGTTTATGAGCCACCTTGCACAAATGCAGCATGACTGCTGTACAAGGTGGCTGTAATACATACAAACACCTGGGGGGGGACAGGTTCCCTTCAATTTCAGTTCTTGTGTCTGCGTGGCTTTTGCAGTACACGTTGCCAGCTACACAGCAGGGGAACAGCTGGCGTTGCTGAACCCCACTGACACATTGGCTGGTGTTTTTCTCTGTGCAGCTAGCACTCTCGGGCGCCAACTGGCGGTGTTAGAGCCCAGGGTCAGCAGGAGGAGAGGGAGCAGAGTGTAGGCCGAAGCCTGCACTGGTGGCAGCTTTGTGTCTGCATGGCTTTTGCAGGACACGTTGCCAGCTACACAGCAGGGGAACAGCTGGCGTTACTGAACCCCACTGACACATTGGCTGGTGTTTTTCTCTGTGCAGCTAGCACTCCCGGGCGCCAACTGGCGGTGTTAGAGCCCAGGGTCAGCAGGAGGAGAGGGAGCAGAGTGTAGGCCGAAGCCTGCACTGGCGGCAGCTTTGTGTCTGCGTGGCTTTTGCAGGACACGTTGTCGGCTACACAGCAGGGGAACAGCTTGCGTTCCTGAACCCCACTGACACATTGGCGAGGTGTTTGGCTCTGTGCAGCCAGCACTCCCGGGCGCCAACTGGCGGTGTTAGAGCCCAGGCTCTGCGGGAGGAGCAGAGTGTAGGCCGAAGCCTAATTGAACCAATTTTAAAGGTAACCTTTAACCCCCCCTCAGGGGTCACAAACTAGAAGAGCCACACATTGGCCAGCAGTAATGCTGCACAAGTCAAAGGTTGCTCTTTTAATTTTTGTTCCTTGCACACGCTGAATGAAACCAGTATGACATTTAGCCCCTTATACAGTCAAAACTGTCTTGGAGGCGGGAGTTTCCTTCATAATGCGACGCAGCACAGTTGTCAAGAATCCCACCTTGGTGCTGGGCGTGGCCTCCTGAGCGTCGGTATTTGCTGCGCAGGAGTCTGCGCTGTCGTGTTATCCCTTGGCCTTGCGCTGTTAACGCTGCCCGTCTTCTGACTTCATTTAATGTCGGCCGTTGCGGTTCGCGATGCCCATGAATACCAGCCCCGCAGTGTCTTCTCATTTATTCACACTGTGGGGCTGGGATTCATGGCCTGGCGCAGTCAATATGTTTGCCTCTCACACTCGTGTCCTTACACCTGCTTCAGACTGTGCGGCGTCAGCTGATCCCTTATCGCATGCCACGGCCATGAGGCCGCACAGTCTGAAGAAGGCGGAAGGAGATGAGGGACTGGCGAAGATATGCACTGCTCATGCCCATCAATCACACCCTCGCTATCAAAATAAATAAGACACCGAGGGGCGTTGTGTCGGGCAGGGCGGCAGCAGAGGCGCAGCCAGCCAACCAAGGATGCCAGAAGACGGGCAGCGCTACCAAGGGGGTTGCAGGGTGTCATTACATAGGAAAGTCACACCTCAGGGATGGTTTAATGGTCTCAGAGGACACATTTTAGACGTGTTTCGTTCGGCGTGTGCAAGGAGAGTAACTTAATGAGCCACCTTGTACAAATGCAGCATTACTGCTGTACAAGGTGGCTGTTATACATACAAACGCCTGGGGGGGGACAGGTTCCTTTCAATTTCAGTTCTTATGTCTGTGTGGCGTTTGCGGGACACGTTGTCGGCTACACAGCAGGGGAACAGCTGGCGGTGCTAAACCCCACTGACACATTGGCTGGTGTTTGTCTCTGTGCAGCCAGCACTTCCAGGCACCAACTGGCGGTGTTAGAGCCCAGGCTCTGCGGGAGGAGCAGAGTGTAGGCCGAAGCCTGCACTGGAGCAAGTTGAAAGGGAACCTTTAACCCCCCCCCCCCAAGGCGTTTGTAGCTGAAAGAGCCATCTTGTACAGCACTAATGCTGGAAAAGGTAAACTTAGCTCTTTTAATTATGGTCCTTGCAAATGCTGTACTTGACACTTATGAAATGTGTCCCCTCACACCGTTAAACCGGTAGGTGGAACTTTCCTTCGTAATGTGACGCAGCACAGCCGTCATTCTTACCCCCTTGGCGCCGTGCGCCGCCTCCTCAGCGTTGTTTGAATCTGTCCCGGAGCCTGCGCTGTTATGTTAGCCCTTGGCCATGCACACATTTTGCGCTGCCCGTCTTCTGACATCATTTGGTATCAGGCTGGCTGCGCCGGTGCGGCCGCGCTGGCCGAGATCCCGCCTCGCTGTGTCATCTAATGTAATCACTCTGCGGACCTGTGATCCATAGGCATGAGCAGTGCATATTCTCGCCTCTCACTCCCCTCCCTACGGCTTCTTCAGACTGTGCGGCGTCACGGCCGTGGCATGCTATTAGGGATCAGCTGACGTTGCACAGTCTGAAGAAGGCATAGGGAGATGAGTGAGAGGCAGATGTTAAGATATGCCCTGCGCATGTCCATGGATCACAGGCAGTGGGATTAAATCAGAAGACACTACGAGGCGGGATCTCGTCCAGCGCGGCCGCACAGGCGCAGCCAGCCTGACACCAAATAATGTCAAAAGACGGGCAGCGCTAAGTGTGCATGTCCAAGGGCTAACATAACAGCGCAGGCTCCGGGACAGATTCAAACAACGCTGAGGAGGCGGCGCACGGCACCAAGGGGGTAAGAATGACGGCTGTGCTGCGTCACATTACGAAGGAAAGTTCCACCTCCTGGACGGTTTAACGGTGTGAGGGGACACATTTCATAAGTGTTAGGTTCAGCATGTGCAAGGAGCACCACGAAAACAGGCACTTTTTCCTTTTGCATCATTACTGCTACAAGGTGGCTCTTTCAGTAAGAAACGCCTGGGGGGGGACAGGTTCCCTTAAATTTAAGTTGTTGTGCCTGCGTGGCGGTCGCATGACACGTTGCCGTATACACAGCAGGGAAGCAGCAGGCATTACTGAACCCTACTAACACATTGGCGAGGTGTTTGGCTCTGTGCGGACAGCACTTCCGGACAACAACTAGTGGTGTTGGAGCCCAGGGACAGCAGGAGGAGCAGATAGGAGGTATTGCAGCACACACAGCAGGGGAGCAGCTGACGTTACTGAACCCCAATAACACGGCAGCAAGTGTTGACTGTGCAGACAGCACTTCCAGGCAACAACTAGCGGTGTTGGAGCGCAGGGACAGCAGGAGGAGGAGGTGGAGGAGATAGGAGGGATTGCCACACACACAGCTGGGGAACAGCTGACGTTACTGAACCCCAATAACAGAGGAGCGACTGTTGACTGTGCGGACAGCACTTCCAGGCAACAACTAGCGGTGTTGGAGCCAAGGGACAGCAGGAGGAGGTAGTGGAGGAGATAGGAGGGATTGCCACACACACAGCTGGGGAACAGCTGACGTTACTGAACCCCAATAACAGAGGAGCGACTGTTGACTGTGCGGACAGCACTTCCAGGCAACAACTAGCAGTGTTGGAGCCCAGGGACAGCAGGAGGAGCAGATAGGAGGTATTGAGGCACACACAGCAGGGGAGCAGCTGACGTTACTGAACCCCAATAACACGGCAGCAAGTGTTGACTGTGCGGACAGCACTTCCAGGCAACAACTAGCGGTGTTGGAGCCCAGGGACAGCAGGAGGAGCAGAGGAACACAGTGTAGGCTGAAGCCTGATTGGAGAAAGTCGAAAGGGAACCTTTAACCCCCCCCCCAAGGCGTTTGTAGCTGAAAGAGCCAGCTTGTGCAGCACAAAGGATGCAAAAGGAAAAGGTGGCTCTTTTCATTATGCTCCTTGCAAACACAGAACTAAACACTTATAAAATGTGTCCCCTGATAACATGAGACTGTCCCGGAGGTGGGACTTTCCTTCGTAATATGACGCAGCACAGCCGTCATTCCTACCCCCTTGGCGCCGTGCCCCGGCTCCTCAGCGTTGTTTGATTCCGTCCCGGAGCCTGCGCTGTTATGTTATCTCTTGGCCAGGCACACTTAGCGCTGCCCATCTTCTGACATCATTGGGTGTCAGTCTGGCTGCGCCTGTGCGGCCGCGCTGGCCGAGAGCCTGCCTCGCAGTGTCGTCTAATGTAATCCCACCGTGCGCCTGGGATCCGTGGCCATGCGCAGTGCATATCCTCGCCTCTCACTCCCCTCCCTCCGGCTTCTTCAGACTGTGCGGTGTCACAGCCGTGGCATGCTATTAGGGATCAGCTGACGGCGCACAGTCTGAAGAAGGGGAAGGGAGATGAGTGAGAGGCGGAGGTGAAGATATGCACTGCGCATGCCCATGGATCCCAGGCCCGCAGTGTGATTAAATCAGAAGACACTGCGAGGCGGGATCTCGGCCAGCGAGGACGCACAGGCGCAGTCAGCCTGACACCAAATGATGTCAGAAGAGGGGCAGCGCTAAGTGTGCCTGGCCAAGGGATAACATAACAGCGCAGGCTTCGAGACAGAATCAAACAACGCTGAGGAGCTGGCGCACGGCGCCAAGGGGGTAAGAATGACGGCTGTGCTGCGTCACATTACGAAGGAAAGTCCCACCTCCGGGAAGGTTTTACGGTATCAGTGGACACATTTTATAAGTGTTAAGTTCTGCGTGTGCAAGGAGCTAAACAAAACTAGCTACCTTTTCCTTGTGCAGCATTACTGCTGCACAAGGTGGCTCTTTCAGTAACAAACGCCTGGGGGGGGGGACAGGTTCCCTTACATTTCAGTTATTATGTCAGCGTGGCGGTCGCAGGACACATTGCCGGCTACACAGCTGGGGATCAGCTGACGTTACTGACACCCAATAACACTGGGTCATATGTTTTGACTGTGCAAATGGCACTTCTGAGCCTCAACTGGCGGTGTTGGAGCCCAGGAATTAAAGTTCAGGTGGTAGAAAGATGAACACAACAGGAGACCTGGATACTGTAGACAGTCACCTAATTATTTAATCAGGGAGAGGAGTGGCAAATTCCTGCGAGATCCAGGCCTGGTTCATTTTCAGGAAAGTAAGCCGGTCAACGTTATCGGAGGATAGTCGCATGCGACGGTCAGTTAGTACACCACCTGCAGCACTAAAGACGCGTTCCGATAATACACTAGCCGCAGGGTAAGCCAGCACCTCCAATGCATACTGGCTTAGCTCTGGCCATGTATCCAGCTTTGAGACCCAAAACTTGAAAGGGGAAGAGTCGTCTGGGAGTACAGCAAGAGGGCAAGACATGTAGTCTGTCACCATCTGACGGAACCGTTGCCTCCTGCTGACTGGAGCCGTCTGTGATGGTGTAGACTTTTGTGGTGGGCACACAAAACTGTGCCACAGTTGGGCCATACTGGTCTTGCCTTGGGCAGAGGCAGTGCTTCTGCTCCCTCTTTGTGCAGAGCCTCCTCCACTGCCTGGACGCACTGAGCTGCTTTGTAATGCACTAGCAGCACTTTTCTCAGTTGGACTGGAGAAGATGATGGAATTCACCAGTGTGTCTTGGTACTCCCGCATTTTTCGCTCCCGGTTCAACGGTGTGATGAGGCTTTCTACGTTGTCCCGGTAGCGAGGATCGAGGAGGGTGAACACCCAATAATCAGACATGTTGAGAATGTGGGCGATGCGGCGGTCGTTTCTCAGGCACTACAGCATGTAATCCACCATGTGCTGCAGACTGCCAACTGGCCAAGAAACGCTGTCCCCTGCTTGAGGCGTGATCTCTGCCCGCTCGTCATCACCCCAACCTTGCTGTACACACTGACTACTGGACAATTGTGTAACTCCCTCCTCTGGATGGATGTCTTCCTCCTCCATTGACTCCTCCTCATCCTCCTCACAAAGTGTCCCCTGCCTATGCGTTTGTGAGGAACCATTTGGCGCTGACTGTCCAGAAGATGATGGAAATGGTGAATCCTCATCCTCCACCTCTTTCACAACATCATCCCTTAGTGCTTGCAGTGATTTTTCAAGCAGGCAGATAAGGGGGACAGTCATGCTGACTAGTGCATCATCTGCACTCGCCATCCACGTGGAATAATCGAAGGGACGCAAAACCTGGCAGATGTCCTTCATAGTGGCCCACTCTGTGGTTGTGAAGTCTGAACGGCGCGGAGTGCGACTTCTTTGCGCCTGCAGCTGGTACGCCATTACTGCTTGCTGCTGCTCACACAACCGCTCCAACATATGTAACGTGGAATTCCACCTGGTAGGTAGGTCACATATGATGCGATGTTCCGGAAGGTGGAATCGGCGCTGCAGAGCCGCAATGCGCGATTTTGCCGTGCTGGAACGCCGCAAGTGAGCACACTCTAGGCGGACCTTGTGCAGCAGTGCATCAAGATCCGAATAGTCCCTCAAAAAACTCTGCACGACCAAATTGAGCACATGTGCCAGACATGGGATGTGAGTGAGGTTGCCGAGGCCCAGAGCTGCCACCAGATTTCGGCCATTATCACACACTACCATGCCTGGCTGGAGATTCGCTGCCACAAACCACACATCGCTCTCTAGCTTGATGGCATTCCAGAGCTCCTGCGCTGTGTGGCTTCGATTCCCCAAAGAAATTAATTTCAAGACTGCCTGTTGACATTTGGCCATGACTGTGCTCATGTCGGTCGTAACAGGTAAACGTTCACGGGTCCATGTGGAGGTGGACTGTGACGGCTCCTGCAGCGATGATTCTGAGGAACTTGTGTAAGAGGAGGAGTCAATGCGTACAGACTGGATTCCTGCAATCCTTGGAGTGGGCAGGACACGTCCTGCGCCACTCGCACGATCTGTACCCGGCTCAACAACATTAACCCAATGGGCAGTGAGGGAAAGGTATCGCCCCTGTCCATGTTGACTGGTCCACGCATCGGTGGTGAGGTGGACCTTGCTACTGATGGCGTTCAGTAGCGCGTGTTTTATGTGTCCCTCCACATGCTTGTGCAGGGCAGGGATGGCTTGCCTGCTGAAATAAAAGCGGCTGGGCACATTGTACTATGGGACTGCCAATGACATCAAGTCACGGAAGCTGTCAGTCTCCACCAGCCTGAATGACAGCATTTCCAGTGACAGAAGTTTGGCAATGCCTGCAGTCAGAGCCTGTGCTCGTGGGTGGTTTGCCGAGAAAGGCCGCCTTTTCTCCCATGCCTGTACTACCGATGGCTGTAGACTGGCCTGGGAGTGTGAGGATGACTGGGAACGTGGTGCTGCGGGTGGAATTACAGTGGGTATCTGGACAACAGTGCCAGAGGTTCTTCCACGGTGATCCTGGGAGGAAGCCAAACCAGCTGCGTGTGAGCTGGAGGAAGAGGCAACACGAGCTGAAGAGGTGGTAGCTGCCGCTGTTGGTTGGCCTAGCTCTTCAGTGTGTTTTTGTAACTCCACCGCGTGCCTGTTCCGCATATGTTTCCACATGTTGGAGGTATTGAGGTTGCTGACATTTCTACCTCTTTTGACTTTGTGATGACACACCTTGCATTTGACATAGCAAATGTCATCTGCAACTGTGTCAAAAAAGGACCAGGCACTGCAAGTCTTGGGAGCGCCCTTTTTGGCTTTTGGAAGAGACACGCTCCTAACGGGTGCCAAAGTGGAGGCTACAGGATCCGCAGTCTTCCCCCTCCCTCTCCCTCTTTGGCCCGTTCGGGGAATCTCTTCCTCAGAGCTGCTCCCACCACCTTCCTGTCCCTCACGCCAAGATGGGTCAAGGACCTCATCATCTACACTACCCTCTGCCACCAACTGCTCCTCCTGGGTAGTCTCAGCAGCAGAGCACACACCAGAAAGTGGCACCTGAGTGTCATCAGCAGATGCGTCCTGCGATGTGGTGACCGGAGGCACTGGCCCACCCGCCTCTTCAGACTCAGAGAGAAAAAGCTGTTGGGCATCACTGCACACTGCCTCTTCTTCCATTTCTCCAATGCTGCTTGGCTGGCCCCCTGTTTCCAAGCCAAGAGATTCAGAGAACAGAAGTAGAGACGGCTCCTGTCCTGGGCTCTCTGTCTGCCTGGGCAATTTGGCAGGTGGTGAAGAGACAGATGGGTGCTCTCCAGTGCTCTGTGTCTGAGAGGATGTGGCACTAATTGAAGTCGATGCGTTAGCTGCCATCCATCCGACAACGACTCCAATTTGGTCTTCACGCAGCAGCGGTGTACGGCGCTCTACGACAAAGCTGCGCATGAAGGACTGTTCCCTGCTGAAACTGGGTGATGATGAGTCACCGGTGCCCGCAGCAGGCACAGAATCCCCATGTCCTCTCCCTGCTCCGTGCCCACGCCTACGTGCCTTACTCCCTGCCTTCTTCATCTTGGTTGACTGATAAAGATAAGCAGAAAAGTACTAACGGCTTTGTGTGCTTATTCCTGAACAGCTCCTAACAGGTATAAGAAACACTAATTTTCTAAAGTGTGGACTAGACTTTAATATGAGCTAATGTGGCCTACACAACTGTAAAGTGGTGTGTTTGGTGAACTTTATTATTTATTTATTTTGTGGGGGCTGAACTGACAACAGGGAGAGATGCTGTCACACGGAGACCGTGCAGACAGCCGTAAACAGCGCTGCAAGGCCCCAAAAACCTCCTCTGCGTTATCCCATGTAGTGTTTTTCAACAATTTAGGTGGATACGGGTGGAAAGACACTAATAGGAATTTTTTGAAAAAATGTGCAGCAGCCTGCACTACTTAAAAAAAAAGGAAAATGGATTTTACGGTATGACGCAGTGACGCACCCTGAGCTGGATACAATCGGCTATGGCTGCACACAGACTACAGGGCGAGCTGCAGTCACACGGAGACCATGCAGACAGCCGTAAACGGTGCTGCAAGGCCCCAAAAACACTCCTCTACGTTATCCTATGTAGTGTTTTTCCACAATTTAGCTGGATACGGGTGGAAAGACACTAATAGGAATTTTTTGAAAAAAATGTGCAGCAGCCTGCACTACTTAAAAAAAAGGAAAATGGATTTTACGGTATGACGCAGTGACGCACCCTGAGCTGGATACAACCGGCTATGGCTGCACACAGACTACAGGGCGAGCTGCAGTCACACGGAGACCGTGCAGACAGCCGTAAACGGCACTGCAAGGCCCAAAAACACTCCTCTACGTTACCCTATCTAGTGTTTTTCCACAATTTAGCTGGATACGGGTGGAAAGTCACTAATAGGAATTATTAGAAAAAATGTGCAGCAGCCTGCACTACTTGAAAAAAAAAAAAAAGAAAATAGAACAGTATGAGGCAGTGAACCACCCTCCCTGAACTGAATACAACCAGCTATGGCCTATGGCTGCACACAGACTAGAGAGTGGGCTGCACGCGCACACACACACACACACACACAGACCTTGCAGATCGCTGTGAAAACAGCGCTGCAAGGCAAAAGCAAGGTGATTAGTAGGTGAACACAGCGGTTGCTAAATTAGCCTTGGAAAAGAACAATGAAGCAAATCGCTATCTCAACTGGCCCTCAGTCAGCACACAGCATCCTGTCACTAACTGAATTCACAGGAGAGTGAGCGCAAAATGGCGCCAGCGACTTTTAAACTGCAGCATGACATCATTTCAGCAGCCAATCACAGCCTTGCCAGTAGTTACATGCCCACCATGCTGAACAGGATGTGCCCACACTCAGAATCATCCCTCATTGGCTGAATTCGTGCAGTTTGAATCCTGGGAACTTCCGATTCCGGTATCCGATATGCGGCAAGTATGGGATCTCGGTATCGGAATTACGATACCGCAAGTATCGGCCGATACCCAATACTTGCGGTATCGGAATGCTCAACACTACTAACCACTTCTCTAGGCCTCTCACAGCTCTCAAACTCTGAAACACACAAAGACGTAACACCCTGGACCTGGTCTTTGTCCGGATCTGTTCATTTTCCTACCTAGATAACTCACTGCTTCCCCTCTCTGACCACAACATTCTCTCCTTCACACTCACAATTCCTCACCCACTCCAGCACTCTCCTTCCTACCACACATTCAGAAATCTACATGCTATTAATCCTCACACACTTTCAGACTCCCTACACTCATCACTGTCCCCAATCTCTTCTTTTTCCTGTCCTGATCTGGCTATACATCACTTCAATGGCACTCTTATAAGCACCCTTGACCCAGTAGCTCCCCTCACCCTCAGAAGCTCCAAACACAGAGTGAAACAGCCCTGACTCACATCGCAAACACGATTTCTTCAGCGATGCTCTAGGTGTGCTGAATGCTTATGGAGGAAAACTCGCACACCAGAAGACTTCATCCACTTCAAATTTATGTTAAGGACCTATAACTCTGCCCTTCACATCGCCAAACAGACCTCTGATCTCCTCACAATCCCACAACCCCAAGAAACTTTTTGACACCTTTCACTCCCTCCTCAGGCCAAAAGCACAAGACTCTATCACAGACATTTGTGCTGATGACCTAGCCTCCCACTTTATAGAGAAAATTGATAATATCCGCTCCCAGACACCAAGTGCAGTGACTGCGATCCATCCCTGCATCTCCCCTGGCTCTCTCTCCACATTCGATCCCATCACAGAAGTCTCCAAGCTCCTCTCTTCTTCTCATCCGACTACATGCACCACCGACCTCATTCCCTCACACCTCCTTCAGTCTCTCTCTCCAGTCGTCACAACTCACCTAACTACAATCTTTAATCTCTCCCTCTCCTCTGGCCTTTTCCCCTCGTCCTTCACTCTATCATTACTCCATTACTAAAGAAACCCACCCTCGACCCATCCTGCACAAATAACTACAGACCAGTCTCCAATCTCCCCTTCATCTCTAAACTCTTGGAACGCCTGGTCTACTCCCGCCTTACCTGTTACCTCTCCACTCACTCACTCCTAGACCCTTCACAGTCCGGTTTCCGCCCCCTACATTTGACAGAAACTGCACTCATCAAGGTGACCAATGACCTTTTGACAGCAAAATGTAATGGTGACCACTCTCTGCTCATTCTTCGCAACCTCTCTGCAGCTTTCGGCACTGTTGACCACTCTCTCCTACTCTTTAGGCTCCAGTCACTAGGCATTAAGGACACTGTGCTCTCCTGGTTCTCCTCCTATCTTTCTGACCGCTCCTTCAGTGTTCTGTTCTCTGACTCCACTTCATCTCCTCTTCCTCTCACCGTTGGGGTACCTCAGGGATCAGTCCTTGGCCCCCTTCTCTTCTCACTCTACACAGCCCTAATTGGACAGACCATCAGCAGATTTGGGTTTCAGTACCTTCTTTATGCTGATGACACACAACTATACACGTTATTCCCTGACCTTACCCCCGCTGTACTGCAGAACGCCACTGACTGTCTGTCTGCAGTCTCCAACATCATGTCCGCTCTCTATCTGAAACTCAACCTCTCCAAAACTGAACTTCTTCTGCTCCCGCCGTCTACTAACCTCCTTAAATCTGACATTTCCCTCTCCGTGGGTGGCACCTTAATAACACCCCGGCAGCAGGCACGCTGTCTGGATGTTATGTTTGACTCCAATCTCTCCTTCACCTCCCATATACAATCTCTTGCCCGCTCATGCCACTTACACCTAAATAACATCTCTTGAATCCGCCCTTTTCTCACCATTGAAACAGCAAAAACCCTCACTGTCACCCTGATCCACTCCCGCCTGGACTACTGCAATGCTCTATTAATTGGCCTCCCCCTTACTCGACTTTCCCCTCTCCAGTCCTTAATGCAGCAGCCAGGGTTGTCCATCTAGCTAATCGTTACTCGGACGCATCTGTTCTTCGCCAGTCGTTACACTGGCTGCCCATTCATTACAGGATACAATTCAAAGTACTTGTTCTCACCCACAAAGCTCTCCACAGTGCGGCACCCCCATACATCTCCTCCCTCATTTCGGTCTATTGGCCTAACCGACCGCTGTGCTCTGCAAATGACTTTCAACTAACCTCTGCACTAATCCGTACCTCCCACTCCTGAATCCAAGACTTCACCCATGCTGCGCCAATCCTCTGGAATGCTCTACCCCAAGATATTAGGACCATCCACAATTTGCATAGTTTTAGGCGCTCGCTCAAAACACATTTGTTCAGAGAGGCCTACCATGTTCACTAATCAAACACATTTTATGTTTGTGTGTGTGTAGCCCATTCACTATCTCCATCTATCCCCCACCCCCTGAAGATGGCTGGACCATCATTGTAAATACATCATTGTAGATACATACCTGTACTTTGTATCTCACCCACCTCATTGTGGATTGTAAGCTCTCACGAGCAGGGTTGTCTTATTTTGCTTTAATTATTGTATTGTTAACGTTCTTACTTATGACTGTTGTGTTTGAAACTGTTAAACTGTAAAGCGCTGTGGAATATGTTGGCGCTATATAAAGATTATTATTATTATATATGGGGATAACTGCGGCCATCATACTAGATATGTGGGGAGAACTAGGGCCATCATATTTTATATATATGGGAGAACTGGGGCTATTATGCTATATATATGGGGATAACTGGGGCCATCATACTATATATATATATAGGGAGAAGTGGGGCCATCATACTAGATATGTGGAGGAAACTGGGGTCATCATACTATATATATGGGCAACTGGTGCCATCATACTGTATTTAAGGTGGGAACTGGGGCCATCGCACTAGATACACTATATATGTGGGGCTGTGGGGACCATTATACTACAGTATACACTCACCGGCCACTTTATTAGGTACACCTGTCCAACTTCTTGTTAACACTTAATTTCTAATCAGCCAATCACATGGCGGCAACTCAGTGCATTTAGGCATGTAGACATGGTCAAGACAATCTCCTGCAGTTCAAACCGAGCATCAGTATGGGGAAGAAAGGTGATTTGAGTGCCTTTGAACGTGGCATGGTTGTTGGTGCCAGAAGGGCTGGTCTGAGTATTTCAGAAACTGCTGATCTACTGGGATTTTCACGCACAACCATCTCTAGGGTTTACAGAGAATGGTCCGAAAAAGAAAAAAAATCCAGTGAGCGGCAGTTCTGTGGGCGGAAATGCCTTGTTGATGCCAGAGGTCAGAGGAGAATGGGCAGACTGGTTCAAGCTGATAGAAAGGCAACAGTGACTCAAATCGCCACCCGTTACAACCAAGGTAGGCCTAAGAGCATCTCTGAACGCACAGTGCGTCGAACTTTGAGGCAGATGGGCTACAGCAGCAGAAGACCACACCGGGTACCACTCCTTTGAGCTACGAACAGGAAACTGAGGCTACAATTTGTACAAGCTCATCGAAATTGGACAGTAGAAGATTGGAAAAACGTTGCTTGGTCTGATGAGTCTCGATTTCTGCTGCGACATTCGGATGGTAGGGTCAGAATTTGGCGTAAACAACATGAAAGCATGGATCCATCCTGCCTTGTATGGAGCATCTTTGGGATGTGCAGCCGACAAATCTGCGGCAACTGTGTGATGCCATCATGTCAATATGGACCAAAATCTCTGAGGAATGCTTCCAGCACCTTGTTGAATCTATGCCACGAAGAATTGAGGCAGTTCTGAAGGCAAAAGGGGGTCCAACTCGTTACTAGCATGGTGTACCTAATAAAGTGGCCGGTGAGTGTATATATATATATATATAAATAAAAGAAACTGTGGGGACCATTATATGAGGGCTGTGGGGCCACCATATTCCATATAGGGGGCTGTAGGGACATGATACTATATATAGAGGGGTTGCGGGATCATCATACTATATATAGGAAGCTGTGAGGTACATAGTATCGCAATTAGAGAGCTGTAGGGGACCTTCACACTATATGTAGGGGTTTTGGAGACATGCTATTTTTGGGGAGCTATAGTATATGGTATATAGAAAACTAAAGCTTTATACTATATATTGGAGTCAGTGGGGACATCATATTGTATATCCCTTATCTACATACCAGCCTGTTTTTAAAGCCTGTTATTTTTGCTGCTTTAATGCAATGGCCAGAGATAAGCAGGGAAAAGGAGGGCCACCGCAACTCAAGGGCCACTGTCTTGTGATTGCCCCCCAGGCTGAAAAGGGCCAGCCAGCCCCTGACCTGTAGGTTCAAAATACTCCCTATATCCTGTGAAAAAATCCTTACGTAATGTTATCAAATTCTGTATTGCGCCTGTGGGTTCAAAATACTCACTATATCCCTTTATAAAATCCTTGAGGGGTGTAGTTTCTGAGTCGCCCGTCAGGGCAGTTTTGGTACTAGGCACCGGGTCTGGTCGCAGTTAAACGGGATGTCACGGTGGCTGAGACCCGGTCCGTGGCCCTGGGCACTCAAATTAAAGGGGGGTTAGATCTTTCAAGGGATTAATTAAGTCTATTTTTGTGACGCCACCTGTGGTTCTCGGTCAGTAGGGACTGATGCTGCTTAAGGGGTCCTCTGGGGTGGTGTTGTTGCAGCAAGATGGTGATGCTTCCCACAGGTGAAGCGAGGTCCCCATGGCTCCCAAGGTATATGGGAAGATGGTGGGTTGCCGGTAAATAACGGAGGACACAAAGTTGTAGTCTTTACCTGGTTTACTGATGGTATCAATCGGCCTCAATCCAGAGCACCAGGTACGGGTGTAGCTATGGTCCAGCCGGCTTGAGGCAATAGGGGGTCCCTCTCCCAGTTGAGGTCCGTAAGCCTTTCCTTCTTGCACCAGTTTGTGAGATCCCTGCTCCTTAAAGCTTGCTGGCAAGGTACCCCTTTCTCTCCTGTCCTGGGACAGGTGCCTGCACGGTGGGCAGTGTGAGCTGTTTTATAGGGTCTCTATCACGACCCGGGCTTAGATTACTGCTGCACCTCAGGTATGGTGTGGGCAGGTAACGTATAATCTAATCCCCTCTGGTTCTGTCATGCGTCCTGGAGTACAACACAACCTTGGGCTCCCGGTGCCCGGTTTCGGCGCTCTGGCTCTGAGGGTGGCCGATCGCCATTCCTCTCTGAGCCCCTTCTTTTCCACTGTGCTCCTTTCCTCTATGCTCCGCTGCATTCAACCCCTCGGGTTCTTCCTCTCTCCTGGAGCTGCAGCTCAATCCTGGCTGCCAACTCCACTGTCTGCTCTCCTTCCTATCTCCTCACAGTCTCCTCCAGACTGAACTAACTCCCTCTCCCAACCAAAACACTTAAAGCTGGGGAAGCTCCCCTGAATCTGGGTTCAGAGCTCCCCCTTCTGTCCTGGAGTTGGAATGTGTTGCATGCATGTGCTTACCTGGTAAAGGGAATCCACCTTGCCTCCAAGCATGATATCACCCTCCCCGAAAGGAAGGCAACATCACTGTAACAACCGGTTACCTGGGGTGTTACATTTCCAAAATGGGGTCACTTGTCCGGGATTTCCACTGTTTAGGCACATCAGAGGCTCTCCAAACGCAACATGGCGTCCGCTTGCGATTCCAGCCAATTTTGCATTTAAAAAGTCAAATGGGGCTCCTTACCTTCCAAGCCCTGTCGTGCGCCCAAACAGTGGATGTCCCCCAGATATGAGGTATCAGCATGCGCAGGGGAAATTGCACTACAAATTTTGAGGTCCAATTTCTAATGTTACCCTTGCCAAAATAAAAAAGTTTGGGTCTACTCTATATGCAAATTGCCTCTTCTGAGAAAAAGAGGACTTAACTCTATAGCGCCCCCTGTTGGAAGTAGCGATTCTACAAGTCACAATCAACCCTTTAACGAGTTGTGCAATATGACTTAGGATAAAAGCCAAATCAGTATCTCAATTCGCAGACACGGTGTTTCGGGCTGTTTGCCCTCGTCAGTGCGAAGCATGAGAACTGATTTGGCTAAGTGAGAGGCTCTGGACTGGGGTCTAAGGGGTAATGTTTCTCCTTATGGAGAGTGACATACTAGCTGGCTTGTCAAGGTAAGGAGGCTTATTCTACTGTAGTAATTACAGTATTTTGTTAAATGCATTACATGTGGATTTGACCTCCTTTTTAGAATGGTGTCACTTTTGGGTACTTTCTGTCATATAGGCCCCCCAAAATCATTTCAAATGTGATGTGGTCCCTAAAAAAATGGCTTTATAAATTTTGTTGGAAAAATAGGACACCGCTGGTCAATTTTTAGCCCTTCTATCTTACTAACAAAAAATAAAATATGTTTCCAAAATTGTGCTGATGTAAAGTAGACATGTGGGAAATATATGAACTATTTTGTGTGACATAACTCTCTGATTTAAGGGCACAAATATTAAAATTGAAATATGTTCTAAATTTTTGCCAAATTTCTATTTTTCATAAACGCAAATCATATCGAATAAATGCTACCACTATCATAAAGTACAATATGTCACAAAAACAGTCTCAGAATCAGTGGAATCCATTGAAGGACTCCAGAGTTATAACCACATAAAATAATAGTGGTCAGAATTGGAAAATTTGACTTGGTAGTTAACCCCTTCACGCTGCAGCCCATTTTCGTTTTTGTGTTTCTCTTGTTTGCTTCCCTTCTTCCCAGAGCCACACATTTTTTTTTTTCCATCAATATGGCTATGTGAGGGCTTGTTGTTTATGGGACTAGTTGTAATTTTGAACAACACCATTAGTTTTACTATTCCGTGCACTGGAAAATGGGGAAAAAATTGCAAGTGCGGTGAAATTGCAAAAAAAAGTTAAATTCCACAAGTGTCTTTTTTAATATGTTCACCGTACTGAGCTTGTTGGGTAAAGCTGAAAGCAACCAAGACAAGAAGACATACATAAGAGCAGGGATCACCTTAGAAAATAGCACATTTTATTGATACACATCTACCCAAAACAAGAGAATTCTAAAAACATTTAAAAACAAACGGTGAGTACACCATAGATAGCCATAACAAACAGGAGCTACGGTTAGCCTAATTACACCAGTTCATGCATAATAGGTTCAGCACAATACATTATGATCCGTAAATTATCGATTAGAAAAAGACATAATTTCAAAAAAATAGATTTAATATGTCTAAAACATTTATAAAGGTAAAGATTGGCACCAAATACCCAGTAGAGAGAATATCCCCTCATATATCTCAGACCCCTAGAATAGTGGCAAGAAGAGCCCAAGATCTTAAAGATCAATTGTGCCATAGCCACTACCAAAGACCTAAAGTGAATACAGGAAGGGTTGTTAAGACCTTTGGCAAATACCCTTGTGGAGGGTGTAATGTGTGCCAATATATGATCTCACAGGATGGATTTTAAGTTCCTACATTGTCCTCTCCTATTAGACCTAAATGTTTTTTAATTGCAGAACAAAGAACCTTGTCTACCTACTGATCTACGATTGTCCAAAACTTTATGTGGGTCAAACCACTCAAGAGTTAAGGAGGAAGAGCCAACAACATCTATCTAATATCTCGACTGCCAGGAAGGATCGGGAGAAGGGCAAAACAACCTCTTTGGAAGCTGCACACTTTTTAGACATACATGGAAGTAGTACCAGAGGATTGAAGATTATGGGCTTGGAATCTGTGGACATTAACATCAGAGGAGGAAATATAATTCCCAAGTTATTGAGATGTGAGTCCAAATGGATTTATGATCTGCAGAGTCTCTCCCCGGTCGGTTTGAATGAGGAGCTACTCTTTACAGGCTTTTATAAACAGCTCTAAGTGACCCTGGCACATCATCAAGCTGGCTTTGGCAATTCACCTCTCGCCCTCTTTCTGTAAGAACATTGTTGGACATGATTGTGTGGAGGGACTATATTATTAGAAAAGAATCTGGAAAAGAATTGAACTGTGTACATTTGTCTTTGACTTCTTCCTGGCCATCCAAAAAGTCTGCTGTGTCTTTAATAATTATGTTCTTTCTGGTATGGACTGGCATCAAATACAAACCCGGAAAGGGCCTTTTTGGGTCCTTATGTTATGGACTATTTATTGTGTAGCATAGATTGGCACCAAATACAATTTAAAGGAAGGGAAGGGAAGCCCTCTAGCCCCTGCAATGTGAGCTAGGATTGTGGTTTTGGCCTTTACACAATTGATGCAACTGATATCCCCTCTTTCCATGTTGGTGTCCCTCCTCTCCCTCTTTCTTCTTTTTTTTTTTTTTAATCAAATAGTACATGAATTTACTGGTTCACTTTAGGCTCCCTCCAATAAATTTATGGACCCACCCACCTTGTGGTCAACCTCTGCTTGAATTGTATTTGCTTATATTTGTGTATCTTTAACTTATAAAGGTATAAATTAAAACTTTTTAAAATGTGGGATAGGGCATCATATCCTACTTGGATGGACTCCGAGACGATCTATGTCGTAAAGCAGATGAATCAAGTCCAATTGGGCAGGTGATGGTCATGTGAGCATGCCAAAATATTTGGATTTTGATATCTCAGTCTGTTGTAAACAGACTTGGGAGAATCACATACATCCCCTTTCATGTTTATTGGGATTATATTAATGACAAATACGTGTTGGAGTTTTCTTGTCCTTCTCCCTTCGTGTGTATTGTGACCCTATTTATGATATTTGCACTTTGGCGCAAGTTGCCTGTTTTCATGATATATTGATTTAGTATAAGACATACTGCAGGTGGATCCCATTAATATTTGTTATTTGTATACCGGATGGTGCCCTCCTCCGTCTAAGACTATGTTGGGTAAAGCTGGGAGCAACAGAACGGGGTTTATAAGTGTATCGCTTGGCTGTGGCTGAGAATAAATATATCACCCTCACTGCAGTGTGTGCCCAATAGCCAGTACATAGAAGGCAGCCTTTCTAGCGACTAATCATCCCAGGTGCAGCTCCCTGACAGACCTGAGGGTAAGCGGGGGTGCCAGAGAGCTGCGAGTTCCAAACTGGAACTGGGAAGTGGGATATAAATAAATCCCCTTCAGAAAAGAAGCGGGGGCAGCCAAACAACCCGGTTCATGACAGCTGGCATCAGAAGAGAAAAAGAAAAGTGCCTACAGAGACATGCTGTGGTACACGCCCACTTAGTTGATGGGCAGCCAACAACATCCAACATCCATTTGCATATTTCCCTTAAGGGATGGGGGCAGTGTTCTGGATCACTGCGTTGAGAAACACATGATGGTGTCTCCGTGGTGTTGGATGTTTTGATCTCCCCGAGGTCATTCATCCTTATGTTTATAGTCCTTTCACTAGGCACTGCTCCTAATAGCCAGTTTCCTACTCCACACTGATGAGGGGCAAATACCCCGAAACAGCTGTCTGTGGATGGATACCATGTTTTGGCATAGGTGGTTTTCCTTTATTGGATGCTGCCCTTCCCGTGGTTGTTCCTTCCCGGTGAAAGACCTGGCTATTCATTGCTTGCGTTGAGAAACACATGATGGTGTCTCCGCGGTTTTTCTACATGCATTTGCATATTTCCCATAAGGGATGGGGGCAGTGTTCTGGATCACTGTGTTGAGAAACACATGATGGTGTCTCCACGGTGTTGGATGTTTTGATCTCCCCGAGGTCATTCATCCTTATGTTTATAGCCCCAGTGTCCTTGTCACAGTGACATTGCTTTCCTCACGGGGAGAGTAATGTTATGTTTGGAAGCGATGAAAGATCTTTATCAGGTAATCACAATGCACACAACATGTTCACACTCCAGGCCAGAAGGGGAGCTCTAAGCTTGGTTTAGGGTGAACTCCCCTATAAATACATTCTGATCTGGAGGGAAAGGGTTCAGAAAGTGGCAGAGTGCCAGAAAACAGACTCGAGCAGTCTGAGGCAGGAAAAACGTATAAGGAGCCATGTAGCCAGAGTCACTACAGCTCCTAAAGAAATAGACATACAGAAGGAAAGAACATCGTTCAGTGAGCGTGAAGGAGAGCGATGCATAGGAGAGTGATATCAGGGGAGACCAGGTGTGAATGAACTATTCCCCCTCTGAAGCGCAGATAACCAGTAGCTGGAACACCAAGGTTGTAAGGGACTCTAAGACTTACAGCAGAGACTGGAAGAACAGCTGAATTGCAAGTTACCTGTCTGCCCTAATACCCAGCAGGCACAGTGACACATAGAGCCCTGATCATGATAGAGACCCTATAAAAAGGCCCGAGTCACCTGTCATACGGGTTTGTGTCCTATCCTATAAGGGGGATAGAGAGAACTGTGAGGACCTTATCTGAAGCCATAGGCAGTAAGGGACTACAACACCACCGTGCTAGAGGAAGGCTTTTAACTCCACCTGGTAAAGGGGACTCTGGATTCGCTTCCAAGCCAGCTGCACCCTGCCTGCCCTGGACTGTGGCTGCCTGAAGTCTTCAGTAAACCAGGTAAAGAGACTGAAAACCTGTGTCCTCATTTTTTACTGCACCATTCACCAGTCAATTATGAGGATAATAATTCCCACCTTTGCAGATATCTTGCGTATTGCTCTATTTTATACATTATAAATAGAGACATTAGAATAGCAGACATATAATTACTGCCCTCTTATTTCTGTTTGCCTTCATATTGTGGCAGCCATGGATCCTAAAAATGAGAACTCTCATATACAACTACCTGAGTACTGTATAAAATAAAGACAAAAGGAGACCGATCATTGATTTTAAACATATTTTATTAAATACAATCTTTACCTCTACGTAAAGCCAATGATCCAGAAGAAGGCAAAAACCCTGGACACATTCAGCCAATGTGTGTTACAGGGAAAAATTCCTTCTTGACCCCGAGAAAAGGCGATCAGTTTGAGAACCCTGGATCAAGGCCATGCTACAACTAACTAACTGATATATATACAGCAAGAATATTCAATATGGTGACTCGTTTCTGGATAGCAGATCTTCTTTGTCCTGGTAACACGCCTCACCTGTCCTATTCAGATCGGACTCTGGAGCTCATAGCTTGACTATGTTCATCTCCCCTGTAAAAAAAACAGAACACTACCCCCTCACAGAACACTACCCCCCACACAGAACACTACCTCCCCACACAGAACACTACCCCTTAATATACAGACATAGGATTGTTGCATTATATCAGGACCCAGTTGGCAAACAAATAAAGTTGCACTCTGTAGTGCTAAAGCGTGTAAATATGTATGTACTACTCCTTATACAGTTTGGTTAGACAGCAGACACCTAAACAATATGATGTCATGATGCACTGATTCCAGGCTTAGATCCATATAATCAGCATATAATGACATCATAAGACAACAAATATCATGTGCAGACATAATAAATGATTAAGAAAAAACAATCGTGTGGCTCTCTTTAGATTCTTCAATCTTCCTTCCAGGATCCAGATTCTCTCCCTGTAAGAAAGAAATAATAATATGAGGGCAAGAATTGGCATAAAAGCTGTATAAAAGCGTCATAAATATATTGTACTTTATGCCTGATAAACAAGCCCCCTTTTCTCTGCAGTTTTAAAGGGAGGGTGCCGTGATTTTAATTTTTGTATTAATAATTATTGATTATATAATCAATTATTTTTAATACAAAACTAAATGTACTACTTTCATACTTTTTTATTTATTCCCTTTTACTTTGGCCACTGGAGGCCGCCATTTTCATTAGTGTGGGTGTAAGTGTCTGGGCACGACACTTGCACTCCTCACTTACGGCAGCCATGTACATAGGAGCCAACGGTCGGGCTCCGACCCCATCTCCTGCCTCACAGCTGTGACTTGGGCACGCCCACTGAGCTGCTACGTCACATGTGAGAGGAGATCGCGGCCATTTTGTTTGCTGTGGGCTGCGATGACCGAAGATGTTGGGGAGAAGCTGCTGGGAGCGAGGGTCCAGGGTAAGTATCTGCAGTGCTAGCAGTGATCGCAGCCTGTAATTAGTATTACAGTACAGGCTGCCATCACTGCCGACCTGCACTGTCTTGCTGAAAGCTTCCTCCCTCAGTCCAGGGGCCAGAAATCCCCCAGCAGCAGCGCGTCTCCCTGTATATGGAGCGTTATGTCTGCTGCTTCTCTGTGCAGCACTGATGGCTGGAGCCTGGATGTGTTGCACCTCATCACACTCACACAGTGACTGTAGGTGCAGCCTGGAGTCCGTGTTTCTAAAAATAGAGCAACTCTCTGCAGCCGGGGATCCCTGGGTGGTTACAAGGGGCGGCACCCAGGCTGGCCAGTAATGGTTAACCCTTTGCTGCCTGCTGTGCATGGTGCAGGAAGATCAGTGTGCAGGCAGGCAGCAGTCTGGGGGCTTCACCTATGGATCAGGTGAAATGTCTGCTCAGTGTAAAGAGGTGGGCTATGGTTGGCACAATAATATTGTTCTAACACTTGGGCTATGGTTGGCACAAGGAAGCAGACCCCAGGGGGTGATGACACTCAGCAAGCTCTAGCTGCTGTGTCACTACAAGTCCCAGCATGCCAGGACTGAGCTCCTAAGTGTCGTAGTCCTGCAGCTCCTCAGGTCTCCTGCCTGATCTTCCTACTATACATTCCAGAGCAGAGGGCAGGTGGCAGCAGTCTGAGACTAGTGATCCAGGGAGCAGAAGAGGAAAGACTGTGGCTGGGCCCTGACACCCACACTAAGCTCACTGACACTCACCCCATGCCCCCTGACACCCACCTCATACTCCCTGACACTCACCCCATGCCCCCTGACACCCACCCCATACTCCCTGACACTCACCCCATGCCCCCCCTGACACCCACCCCATACTCCCTGACACTCACCCCATGCCCCCTGATACCCACCTCAATCTCACTGACACTCACCCCATGCCCCCTGATACCCACCCCATACTCCCCGACACCCATCTCGTGCTCCCTGAAACCCACCTCAATCTCACTGACACCGCAAGCCTCGTGTCTTTCAGGACAAGCTGTGAGGATCGTCACCAAGGGCGTACATACAAATCATAGGGCGACAAAGCATATGGTCTATTTGCCCACCCCCAAAAAAAATAAAAATAAAATAAATATAATAATTGTGGGGGTCACAGAAGGGCATAGCTCACAACTTTCCTGCCTTTGCATAATAAATATACCACCATATATATTTATTACATAATACTGCCATATAGGTCATACATAATGCCGCCATATATATTTTATAACATAATACTCATAAAGACCACACATTATACCTCCACATATATTTATTACATAGTACTGCCATATAGGTCATACATAGTACCGCCAGATATATCTATTACATAATACTGTAATATGGACCGTACGTAATGTTGCCATATATATTTTTTACATAATGCTGCCATATAGATCAAACATAATATTGCTGGATATATTTATTACATAAAACTGCCATATAGATCACACATGATGCCACCATATAATGTATATTTTTAACATAGCACTGCCATATAGACCACACTTGATGCCGCTAATTATTATGTGTGACCTGTATGATGGCATTATGTGTGATCTATATGACAGTATTATATGTGATATGTATGGTTGTATTATGTTTGATCAGTATGGTGCAATAATATAAGAACTATATGACGGGATTATATGAGAACTATATTGTGGGATTATGTCTGATTATCTATGTGGCAGTATTATGTGAGAATTATATGGTGGTTTTATGTATGATCTACATGGCGGTATTATGTGTGATCTATATGGCGGTATGTGTGATCTATATGGCAATATTATGTGTGATCTGTATGGCAGTATTATCTTCATAAAGGGGACCCATTCTAGGGTTGTTCTGGCTGAGCACCTGCACGCGGGTCTGGGGTAATAGAGGGGGCAGCATGACCTCCAGTTAGGTGCAGTCAGGGCTGGTGAGGCAGCTGAAGAGAGGGGTCTCATTTTTATCGTTACTATAAGGCTACATTTCCTTCCCAGCATCACCCCGGACTGCGCCTGTCGTCTCACTTTCACACATCGCCAGGACAGGATGGAGAAGACAGGATCTGAGGCGGGGAATGGGGTCTTTGCATGCAATGGCTGGATCAGAACAGGCCATCAATCCACAGAAATGTTTCCTGGATTTCTGTGGAGCAGACGGTCCATCCATGTGTATAAAAGACAGCGCTCTATGTACAATCCCTGGCTGCTCCGCGCACTGAACAGGGTGCCCCCCATAGACCAGCACACTGCTCTCCTGAAATACTCTGTGCTGCTGTCACCCTGCTCCCTCCACCACATATCTCCCAGAATCCTTGCTGCCTGCTATCCTCGGTGACTGTCTACTTGTCAGTATAAGGCTGCCGTCACACTAGCAGTATTTGGTCAGTATTTTACCTCAGTATTTGTAAGCCAAAACCAGGAGTGGGTGATAAATGCAGAAGTGGTGCATATGTTTCTGTTATACTTTTCCTCTTATTGTTCCACTCCTGGTTTTGGCTTACAGATACTGAGGTAAAATACTGACCAAATACTGCTAGTGTGACGGCAGCCTTACTCTGCAGTCACCAACAAAATGGCTGCTCACTGGGTTCCTGAATCTCATCCTCTCTTATCCCTTAGCAAACACTCAGAAGGGGAGGAGAGGAGACATCACACACACGTCAGCAGACTCCGCCCATAATTACTGCAGTGCAGTAATGTGAGCTAGTTGTACACTAGGTTTTTGTCAAATTTCAGTAGCTGCTCCCCCTAGTGTTTAAAAGTGGAAATGCCAAACCTTTTAAAATTATTTTTCATATTTTACTAAATTATAAACAAACGAAAATATTTTTTAAGAAAATGTAAACATTAATTCTTTACAATTTTTCAATTGCTGGAAAAAAAAAAATTTTTGATGGCACCTTCCCTTTAAGCTTAGACGTAGACACTTAAAAATGGTGTAATAAATTTGATTTAAAAAAATGTTGTACAGTAAATGCAGTTATATATAAGTTAAATAAATAGTACAATAAAATGGTAAAATAAATAAATAAATAAATAAATAGAAAGTAAATAAATAAATGTATTTTTCCCCAATGTATGTACACCAACCTTTGTCCCATGTGGGGGAATAATGGTACATTTTTTGCCCCAATAATCTTAAATTAAAGTGACAGAACCACCACCAACAATCTGTGCCAGCCACAGATACAACTTGAAGTGTCACTGACCATAGTAGCGACAGTGGTGTCTCCATCCGAGGTGCGATCTTTGTGCTGACCTCTCTGATGTTTCCATGGTTGCTGCATAGAACTCTGTGTCCAACATTCCGCTGTGTGACCTCACAAAGAACCTTCATCACCCAAGTCTAGAGATTCTACCAGCAAGGGCTGAAGAAATCTAGAACCTTACAGCCACAATCTGTAGACTTGGGGGGTCCATGTAGGCACTAAGTTCACTAAATTAAATCCCTATAAGGTTTCTTATTTACCTGAATTCTCAGTCCAGGAACTTCTGCTCTCCTCGTGTCCATCTCCTGAAATAAGAATCGGTGTCCTTGATCCTGGATCCTCCGCTCTCCTCATCTTCATCTCCTGAAATGAGAGTCTGTGTCCTCGATCCTGGATCCTCCACTCTCGTCATCTTTATCTTTTGAAATGAGCTTTTGGCCCTAGAACACCTGTTTGTATAGACCCACAGTCATTGTGACATCATGCTGTGAGGTAACAATGGCCTCCTGTATTTGATGATGTCTCATCTGACCATGAGTGATATCGCCACAGGTGTTAATTAATATTGATAACAAGCAGTAATAATATGGTAGATCACATTGGTTAGCATCAAGGCAGGAGGAGCTGGGCGATTAAGGAAAAGTTCTCAAAAGTAAAATGCATTTAAAACAAGAACAGTGAGTGTTTCTTTGCTAGTGATACATCTAGCAATGCACAAATGACATGTAAGAGTATTAATCATTGTCTATGAAAGAAACCATTTCCATGGTTTCACATTTTCACACATTTTGTAGGTGCAGGAACTATGGACATTCCAGGTTTTGTGGTACTTCAACTCACAGCATTGTCAGCGTAGAGCACAGGCTAAATATAAAAAAGAATTGCTTTTTATTTATTTTTTTCATGACATTCACGTTATAAGTAGGGTTGAGCGACTTTCATTTTTTTAAGATCGAGTCGGGTTTTGCGAAACCCGACTTTGTCCAAAGTCGAGTCGAGTGCAGTCGGCCGATTATCGTTAAAAGTCGGGGATCGACCGAAACACGAAACCCAATGCAAGTCAATGGGGAAGCAAAGTCGGCAGTGAGTGGAGGCCAGGAAAACACCTACAGTGCCCATTTTAATGCCAAAAACATCCATTCTTGTTTCTGAAGCTTGTCAATCTTAATTAACTTTATAATAATAGTAGGGCATTGGAAATTGGGGGTCATTTGGCAAAAGTTGTGGGGGGTAGGGCTGGTTCAAGGTTTTAGTGGGCCCAGGAAACGTGGACTACGTCACGGTGGTGGAGCAGGGAGAGGTAAGTATGTCAAGTTTGCAAGTGCTGTGATCCTAAGCAAGCTGGGGGGGCCCACTCGTTGGCATTGGCACTGGCACAGGGCCCCTCAAAGTACAGCGGTGTGTTTGCACGGCGGGGGTGCCTCCCACCAGCAGCGACACTTTTGCATACTCTGAGGGGCCCTGTGCCAGTGACGTCGCCAACGAGTATGCCCCTCCACCTGATGAAGGAACCTGCACTTTCATCTGCACCTTCCTCTCTGTCCCTGTGTAAGGTGGTATAACATGCGGGAAAGGGAACCTTACTTTCAGCAGGGTCAGATTCTGGCTGTGTAGAGTGCAAGGGGAATGTAGTGGTCTAGGTCAATGTACCAGCAGACTCATCTAGCAGTGGCTGGGCAATGGGCAGGATGAGGAGGAAACACAGATATAGGGCCAAAGAATAAAGTAGGCTAAATGCAGTTCAAAATTGGTAACAGGACTAAACAGGCGGCATTGCTTTGTTCAGTGGAGTAGCAAACCCAGGAGCAGCAGACACTGTTTTAAGGGCCCAACCACACTAGTAGGCCAAATGCAGTTTAATATCTGCTACTATAGGCCAAAAGCCTAAAGACTGAAGCTCAGCTTTATACAGTGGAGGACAACACCATGGAGCGGCAGACACCGTTAGTAGGCCGTAACCACCAATTTTTTGTTAAAAAAGCACTTAATGAGAGCCAGAAAGTTGAAGCTCAGACAAGGCAACCTGGAGGAGAACACCAAGGAGGAGGAGAACACTCAGGAGGAGGACAACACCAGGGAGTGGCAAACAGAGTTATTAGGCCCCAACCACCAGTTTTTTTAAAAAAAGCACTTAATGAGAGCCAGAAGGTTGAAGCTCAGATTTAGACAGTGGAGGACAACACCAGGGAGCGGCAAACAGAGTTATTAGGCCCCAACCACCAATTTTTTTTAAAAAAGCACTTAATGAGAGCCAGAAGGTTGAAGCTCAGATTTATTCAGTTGAGGACAACACCAGGGAGCGGCAAACAGAGTTATTAGGCCCCAACCACCAATTTTTTTTAAAAAAGCACTTAATGAGAGCCAGAAGGTTGAAGCTCAGATTTATTCAGTTGAGGACAACACCAGGGAGCGGCAAACAGAGTTATTAGGCCCCAACCACCAATTTTTTTAAAAAAAGCACTTAATGAGAGCCAGAAGGTTGAAGCTCAGACAAGGCAACCTAGAGGAGAACACCAAGGAGGAGAACACTCAGGAGGAGGACAACACCAGGGAGCGGCAAACAGAGTTATTAGGCCCCAACCACCAATTTTTTAAAAAAAACACTTAATGAGAGCCAGAAGGTTGAAGCTCAGATTTATTCAGTTGAGGACAACACCAGGGAGCGACAAACAGAGTTATTAGGCCCCAACCACCAATTTTTTTAAAAAAAGCACTTAATGAGAGCCAGAAGGTTGAAGCTCAGATTTAGACAGTGGAGGACAATTTGAATTACGGACTGCAGACAGACTTAGTAGGCTGTCCCCTGTGGACCATGCATCCACCACATTAACCCATTGCGCCGTAATGGACACGTAACCTTCCGTGGCCATGCCTACAGGTCCATGCGTCTGTTGTCAGGTGCACCTTTGTACTCACAGATTGCCAGAGTGCATGGACAATGGAGGTGGTGCTGGTGGAGGGCTGGGATGGCTTTTCTTGCAAAAGAAGTGTCGACTGGGTAGCTCGTAGCGTGGGACAGCATAGTCCATCATGGCTTTTTTAATATTACATAAAATAAAGAAATAGGCTCTATGCACTTTAAAATAGGTTCCAGGGGTACACGGGCAGCATTGGTGTGGTCAGCGGAGGAGGAGGATTGCAAGGAGGGACCGCAGACAGGCTTACTAGGCCTAAAATAACAAAAAGTAGGCTCAAGGCAGTTTTAAATCGGTTACATGGATACACAGGCAGCATTGTGGTCAGCGGAGGAGGAGGATTGCAAGGAGGGACCGCAGACAGGCTTACAAGGCCTAAAATAACAAAAAGTAGGCTCAAGGCAGTTTTAAATCGGTTACATGGATACACAGGCAGCATTGTGGTCAGCGGAGGAGGAGGATTGCAAGGAGGGACCACAGACAGGCTTACTAGGCCTAAAATAACAAAAAGTAGGCTCAAGGCAGTTTTAAATCGGTTACATGGATACACAGGCAGCATTGTGGTCAGCGGAGGAGGATTGCAAGGAGGGACCGCAGACAGGCTTACTAGGCCTAAAATAAATAAAAATAGGCTCAAGGCACTTAGAGTTATCTCGCGGGGGTACACAGGCAGCATTGGTGTGGTCAGCGGAGGACGATTGCAAGGAGTGTCTGACACAGTTAGTACTCACAAAAAATAAATAGATGTTAATGTCTCGCCAAAAAAAAAAAAAAAAAAAAGTGTGGCATACTTAGGTACAGGGGTGGGCTCATCTGCTGAGTTTCTGACATAGTAATTTGGCAGTAAGTATTTACTGGTGTCAATACAGGACACTGACCCAGACTACTTTAACTAGCATCATAGATGTCAACAAATTGGTATTGATCTGTGCTAAAAATAAGGAAATGTGAAATATGTGGAATGTGAATAGCATAATGGCTTATGAACTTTATGAAAAAACACATGAGATTTTTGGCACAAGATTTGCAAACGTTGTGAGCCCATTTACCAAAACGTCAAGGTAATCTCAGATCGAATGGGTAACTACACTGACTGCCTGGTGTGAACACTTACCTATGGTATCTGAGCTGACTGCCTAATGTGAACACTTACCTATGGCTAATAACAGGATAAAGCCTACTTATATAGGAGGCTCAGAACCAACTGTGTTGAGATGTAATTAAAATCACAGCCTGGAGAAGGGCGGGACGTTCAAGTCAGAAAATAGTATATAATAAAATAGATCAACTGACCGAACAATATATATATATAATTTATACTAGTGCATAGCCAAAAAAAGTCAAATACAAAATAGATCAATGGCCGCACTCATCTGTGCTAAAAATAAGGAAATGTGAAATATGTGGAATGTGAATAGCATAATGGCTTATGAACTTTATGAAAAAACACATGAGATTTTTAGCACAAGATTTGCAAACGTTGTGAGCCCATTCACCAAAACGTCAAGGTAATCTCAGATCGAATGGGTAACTACACTGACTGCCTGGTGTGAACACTTACCTATGGTATCTGAGCTGACTGCCTAATGTGAACACTTACCTATGGCTAATAACAGCCATAGTCAGCTCAGATACCATAGGTAAGTGTTCACACCAGGCAGTCAGTGTAGTTACCCATTCGATCTGAGATTACCTTGACGTTTTGGTGAATGGGCTCACAACGTTTGCAAATCTTGTGCTAAAAATCTCATGTGTTTTTTCATAAAGTTCATAAGCCATTATGCTATTCACATTTCCTTATTTTTAGCACAGATGAGTGCGGCCATTGATCTATTTTGTATTTGACTTTTTTTGGCTATGCACTAGTATAAATTATATATATATTGTTCGGTCAGTTGATCTATTTTATTAACAAATTGGTATTGTCAGTGCCAGGCATTGAATGATGTCAGCGCATAGACTAAACATTAGTGGAGCTGTGAGAGATAATTTTGCACGTGGTAGAGCACAGTTTGAGCTGGGGGGGGGGTGAACTCTCTTGTGGCCGGCGGTACCGTCCAGGGCCCCTCATGTTACAACGGTGTGTCTGACGTTGGGTGCGCGCCACCATCGCCAGAGACACTTTATTGTACTATGAGGGACCCAGTGGCAGTGCCGTCAACCAAAAGCGGGCACACCCACCTCTTCAGACAAACGGCACTCTAACGGGTGCTTGCACCAAGTGGCGAGACCACGGCCCCGTGGGGGGAGTTTTCCCATTGAGGGAGGTGTAAACATGTCGTATGCTGGACAAACAGCTGCTGCAAATTAAGAGATTGGAACACTCAGTAAGACCAGTCCACAAGCAAGACCTTTTTATAGGAAAGCTAGGTGTCAGCCGGGAAAGATGGGGCAAAATAATTTGAAATCCAGGAGTGGTTCATTTTAATGAAGGTTAGATCATCCACATTTTGGGTAGCCAGATGAGTCCTTTTTTCGGTTAATATTGAACCAGCAGCACTGAATACTCTTTCTGATAGCACACTAGCTGCTGGGCAAGCAAGCTCCTGCAATGCATATTCTGCCAATTCAGGCCAGGTGTCTAATTTGGATGCCCAGTAATCAAATGGGAATGACGGTTGAGGGAGAACATCGATAAGGGATGAAAAATAGTTAGTAACCATACTGGACAAATGTTGTCTCCTGTCACTTTGAATAGATGCTGCAGTACCTGTCCTGTCTGCGGTCATTGCGAAATCGCTCCACAACCTGGTCAGAAAACCCCTCTGTCCAACGCCACTTCTGATTTGTGCACCTCTAACACCTCTGCCCTGTAGCCCCCTGCAGCTCGTGTGAGAACCATCAACGGCGCTGTGTGCTGGGAATGCCTGAATCAAACGGTCTACAAGAGTAGCTTGTTTGGTTGCTAATATTTGTTCGAGGTTCTCATGTGGCATAATATTTTGCAATTTGCCTTTAGAGCGAGGGTCAAGGATGCAGGCCAACCAGTAATCGTCATCGCTAATCATTTTAATAATGCGTGGGTCCCTTTTGAGGATACGTAAGGCATAATCCGCCATGTGGGCCAAAGTTCCAGTTGTCAAATCTGCGGTTGTGCTGGTTTGAGGGGCAGTTACAGGCAAATCTACGTCACTTGTCTCCCTTAAAAAAAAGTACTCATCCCCATCATCCTCCTCGTCCTCCTCCTCCTCTACGCCCGCTACCACGTCCTCTACACGGCCCTGACCAGACAATGGCTGACTGTCATCAAGGCTTTCCTCTTCCTCGGCTGCAGACGCCTGCTCCTTTATGTGCGTCAAACTTTGCATCAGCAGACGCATTAGGGGGATGCTCATGCTTATTATGGTGTTGTCTGCACTAACCAGCCGTGTGCATTCCTCAAAACACTGAAGGACTTGACACAGGTCTTGTAGCTTCGACCACTGCACACCTGACAACTCCATGTCTGCCATCCAACTGCCTGCCCGTGTATGTGTATCCTCCCACAAAAACATAACAGCACGACTCTGTGCGCACAGTCTCTGAAGCATGTGCAGTGTGGAGTTCCACCTTGTAGCAACGTCGATGATTAGGCGATGCTGGGGAAGGTTCAAAGACCGCTGATAGTTCTGCATACGGCTGGAGTGAACGGCGGATATGCGAGCAAAGTCTGCGCACTTTGAGGAGCAGGTCGGGTAACCCCGGATAACTTTTCAGGAAGCACTGCACCACCAGGTTTAAGGTGTGAGCCAGGCAAGGAATGTGTTTCAGTTGGGAAAGGGCTATGGCAGCCATGAAATTCCTTCCGTTATCACTCACTACCTTGCCTGCCTCAAGATGTACAGTGCCCAGCCATGACTGAGTTTCTTTCTGCAAGAACTCGGACAGAACTTCCGCGGTGTGTCTGTTGTCGCCCAAACACTTCATTGCCAATACAGCCCGCTGACGCTTGCCACTAGCTGTCCCATAATGGCACACCTGGTGTGCAACAGTGGCAGCTGCGGATGGAGTGGATGTGCGACTGCGGTCTGTGGACGAGCTCTCGCTTCTGCAGGAGGACGAGGAAGAGGAGGAGGGGGGGCGAACGCCTACAGCCAACTCTTTCCTTGACCGTGGGCTAGGCAGAACTGTCCCAATATTGCTGTCCCCTGTGGACCCTGCATCCACCACATTCACCCAGTGTGCCGTGATGGACACGTAACGTCCCTGGCCATGCCTACTGGTCCATGCATCTGTTGTCAGGTGCACCTTTGTAGTCACAGACTGCCTGAGTGCATGGACGATGCGGTCTTTAACATGCTGTTGGAGGGCTGGGATGGCTTTTCTAGAAAAGAAGTGTCGACTGGGTAGCTCGTAGCGTGGTACAGCGTAGTCCATCAGCGCTTTGAAAGCTTCGCTTTCAACTAACCGGTAGGGCATCATCTCTAATGAGATTAGTCTAGCAATGTGGGCGTTCAAACCCTGTGTACGCGGATGCGAGGATGAGTACTGTTGTGATTTTGCTTTTTGCTCCCTCTAGTGGTCATTAGTGATTTGACTCTGGAGCTTCTGTCTTTTCCTATATCCTCACCTGGGCCGTTAGTTCAGGGGCGTTGCTATATAAGCTCCCTGGACCTTCAGTTCAATGCCTGGCATCGTTGAAATCAGAGCTAATCTGTTGTGCTCTTGTCCTATGATCCTGGTTCCTGTATTTCAAGCTAAGTCTGCTTCCTTGCTTTTTGCTTTTGTTTTGTTTGGTATTTTTGTCCAGCTTGTTCCAATCTGTATCCTGACCTTTGCTGGAAGCTCTAGGGGGCTGGTGTTCTCCCCCCGGACCGTTAGACGGTTCGGGGGTTCTTGAATCTCCAGCGTGGATTTTTATAGGGTTTTTGTTGACCAGATAAGTTATCTTGCTATATTCTGCTATTAGTAAGCTGGCCTCTCTTTGCTGAACCTGGTTCATTTCTGTGTTTGCCATTTCCTCTTACCTCACCGTTATTATTTGTGGGGGGCTTGTATCTTACTTTGGGGTCCCTTTCTCTGGAGGCAAGAGAGGTCTTTGTTTTCTTCTCCTAGGGGTAGTTAGATTCTCCGGCTGGCGCGAGTCATCTAGCGATCACCGTAGGCATGATCCCCGGCTACTTCTAGTGTTGGCGTTAGGAGTAGCTATTTGGTCAACCCAGTTACCACAGCCCTATGAGCTGGATTTTTGAATCTCGCAGACTTACATGTTCCTCTGAGACCCTGTCCACTGGGGTCATAACAGTATGCCAGGCCAGTATTAAATGTTTAATGCATTGCAGAAGTGGGATTATAAGAAAGAAAATTTTGAGTTGTTTTTTTCCCTCTCTCATTTTTTTTTTTTTTTTTTTTTCTTTTCCCCTTTACCTCAGAGTGGCTTAAGCTTGCTGCAGACATGAATGTCCAGACCTTGATTACAAGTGTGGACCAGCTTGCCGCTCGTGTGCAGGGTATACAAGATTATGTTACCAGAAATCCTAGGTCTGAACCCAAGATTCCGATTCCTGAACTGTTTTCAGGAGACCGATTTAAGTTTAGGAATTTCAGGAATAATTGTAAATTGTTTTTGTCCCTGAAACCTTGTTCGTCTGGAGACTCTGCTCAACAAGTAAAAATTGTTATTTCATTCTTACGGGGTGACCCTCAAGATTGGGCTTTTTCGTTGGCGCCAGGAGATCCGGCATTGGCTGATATTGATGCGTTTTTTCTGGCGCTCGGTTTACTTTATGAGGAACCCAATCTTGAGATTCAGGCAGAGAAAGCCTTGCTGGCTATGTCTCAGGGCCAGGACGAGGCTGAGGTGTATTGCCAAAAATTTCGGAAATGGTCCGTGCTGACACATTGGAACGAGTGTGCACTGGCCGCTAATTTTAGAAATGGCCTTTCTGAGGCCATTAAGAATGTTATGGTGGGTTTTCCCATTCCCACAGGTCTGAATGATACCATGTCCCTGGCTATTCAAATTGACCGGCGGTTGCGGGAGCGCAAAACCGCAAATTCCCTCATGTTGTTGTCTGAACAGACACCTGATGTGATGCAATGTGATAGAAAAACCGCAAATTCCCTCATGGTGTTGTCTGAACGGACACCTGATTTGATGCAATGTGATAGAATCCTGACTAGAAATGAGAGGAAAATTCATAGACGCCGGAATGGCTTGTGCTACTACTGTGGTGATTCTACACATGTTATCTCAGCATGCTCTAAACGTATATCTAAGGTTGTTAGTCCTGTCACCGTTGGTAATTTGCATCCTAAGTTTATTCTGTCTGTAACTTTGATTTGCTCACTGTCATCTTATCCTGTCATGGCGTTTGTAGATTCAGGTGCTGCCCTGAGTCTTATGGATCTCTCATTTGCTAAGCGCTGTGGTTTTATTCTTGAACCATTAGAAAATCCTATCCCTCTTAGGGGTATTGATGCTACGCCATTAGCAGAAAATAAACCGCAGTATTGGACACAGGTTACCATGTGCATGACTCCTGAACACCGCGAGGTGATACGTTTTCTCGTTCTACATAAAATGCATGATTTGGTTGTTTTGGGGCTGCCATGGTTACAGACCCATAATCCAGTCCTTGACTGGAAGGCTATGTCAGTGTCTAGTTGGGGCTGTCGTGGTATTCATGAGGATTCCCTGCCTGTGTCTATTGCTTCTTCTACGCCTTCGGAAGTTCCGGAGTATTTGTCTGATTATCAGGATGTCTTTAGCGAGTCCAGGTCCAGTGCATTGCCTCCTCATAGGGAATGTGACTGTGCAATAGATTTGATTCCAGGCAGTAAATTTCCTAAGGGAAGACTGTTTAATCTGTCGATACCTGAACATACCGCTATGCGTTCATATATCAAGGAGTCTCTGGAGAAAGGACACATCCGTCCGTCTTCTTCCCCTCTTGGTGCGGGATTCTTTTTTGTGGCTAAAAAGGACAGATCTTTGAGGCCTTGTATTGACTATCGGCTTTTAAATAAGATCACTGTCAAATTTCAGTATCCTTTGCCGCTGTTGTCTGACTTGTTTGCCCGGATTAAAGGTGCCAAGTGGTTTACCAAGATAGACCTTCATGGTGCGTACAACCTTGTGCGCATTAAGCAAGGGGATGAATGGAAAACCGCATTCAATACGCCCGAAGGTCATTTTGAGTACTTGGTGATGCCTTTTGGGCTCTCTAATGCCCCTTCAGTTTTTCAGTCCTTTATGCATGACATTTTCCGGAACTATCTGGATAAATTTTTGATCGTTTATCTGGATGATATTCTGTTTTTTTCTGATAATTGGGACTCGCATGTGGAGCAGGTCAGGATGGTCTTTAAAATTTTGCGTGAAAATTCTTTGTTTGTCAAGGGCTCAAAGTGTCTTTTTGGTGTACAGAAGGTTCCCTTTTTGGGGTTCATTTTTTCCCCTTCTGCTGTGGAGATGGACCCAGTCAAGGTCCGAGCTATTCTTGATTGGACTCAGCCCTCGTCAGTTAAGAGTCTTCAGAAGTTCTTGGGTTTCGCTAACTTCTACCGTCGTTTTATCGCTAACTTTTCTAGCATTGTGAAACCTTTGACGGATATGACCAAGAAGGGCTCCGATGTGGTTAATTGGGCTCCTGCTGCCGTGGAGGCTTTCCAGGAGTTGAAACGTCGGTTTACTTCGGCGCCTGTTTTGTGCCAGCCTGATGTCTCGCTTCCCTTTCAGGTTGAGGTGGATGCTTCAGAGATTGGAGCAGGGGCCGTTTTGTCGCAGAGAGGCCCTGGTTGCTCTGTTATGAGACCTTGCGCCTTTTTCTCTAGGAAGTTTTCGCCTGCGGAGCGAAATTATGATGTGGGCAATCGGGAGTTGTTGGCCATGAAATGGGCATTTGAGGAGTGGCGTCATTGGCTCGAGGGTGCTAAGCATCGTGTGGTGGTCTTGACTGATCACAAAAATCTGATGTATCTCGAGTCTGCTAAACGCCTGAATCCTAGACAGGCCCGCTGGTCATTGTTTTTCTCCCGTTTTGACTTTGTTGTCTCGTATTTACCAGGTTCAAAAAATGTGAAGGCCGATGCTCTTTCCAGGAGCTTTGTGCCTGATGCTCCTGGAGTCGCTGAACCTGTTGGTATTCTTAAGGATGGTATTATCTTGTCAGCTATTTCTCCAGATCTGCGACGTGTGTTGCAGAGATTTCAGGCTGATAGGCCTGATTCTTGTCCACCTGACAGACTGTTTGTGCCTGATAAGTGGACCAGCAGAGTCATTTCCGAGGTTCATTCCTCGGTGTTGGCAGGTCACCCAGGAATTTTTGGCACCAGAGATCTGGTGGCCAGATCCTTTTGGTGGCCTTCCTTGTCTAGGGATGTGCGGTCATTTGTACAGTCCTGTGGGACTTGTGCTCGAGCTAAGCCTTGCTGTTCTCGTGCCAGCGGGTTGCTCTTGCCCTTGCCTGTCCCTAAGAGACCTTGGACACATATCTCCATGGATTTCATTTCTGATCTTCCGGTGTCTCAAGGCATGTCTGTTATCTGGGTGATATGTGATCGCTTCTCCAAGATGGTCCATTTGGTTCCTTTGCCTAAGCTGCCTTCCTCTTCCGATCTGGTTCCTGTGTTTTTCCAGAACGTGGTTCGTTTGCACGGCATCCCTGAGAATATTGTGTCAGACAGAGGATCCCAGTTCGTTTCCAGATTCTGGCGATCCTTTTGTAGTAGGATGGGCATTGACTTGTCGTTTTCGTCTGCTTTCCATCCTCAGACTAATGGACAGACGGAGCGAACTAATCAGACTTTGGAGGCTTATTTGAGGTGTTTTGTCTCTGCTGATCAGGACGATTGGGTGACCTTCTTGCCGTTGGCTGAGTTTGCCCTTAATAATCGGGCTAGTTCCGCCACCTTGGTTTCGCCGTTTTTCTGCAACTCTGGTTTCCACCCTCATTTTTCTTCGGGTCATGTGGAACCTACTGACTGCCCTGGGGTGGATTCTGTGGTGGATAAGTTGCAGCGGATCTGGAATCTTGTGGTGGACAACTTGAAGTTGTCACAGGAGAGGGCTCAGCGCTTTGCCAACCGCCGCCGCGGTGTGGGTCCCCGACTACGTGTTGGGGATTTGGTGTGGCTTTCTTCCCGCTTTGTTCCTATGAAGGTTTCCTCTCCCAAATTTAAACCTCGTTTTATTGGTCCTTACAAGATATTGGAAATCCTTAATCCTGTATCCTTTCGCCTGGATCTTCCTGTGTCGTTTGCTATCCACAACGTGTTTCATAGGTCCTTGTTGCGGCGGTACGTTGTGCCTGTGGTTCCTTCTGCTGAGCCTCCTGCTCCGGTGTTGGTTGAGGGCGAGTTGGAGTACGTGGTGGAGAAGATCTTGGATTCTCGTCTCTCCAGGCGGAGGCTTCAGTACCTGGTCAAGTGGAAGGGCTATGGTCAGGAAGATAATTCCTGGGTGGTCGCCTCTGATGTTCATGCGGCCGATTTAGTTCGTGCCTTTCACGCCGCTCGTCCTGATCGCCCTGGTGGTCGTGGTGAGGGTTCGGTGACCCCTCACTAAGGGGGGGGTATTGTTGTGATTTTGCTTTTTGCTCCCTCTAGTGGTCATTAGTGATTTGACTCTGGAGCTTCTGTCTTTTCCTATATCCTCACCTGGGCCGTTAGTTCAGGGGCGTTGCTATATAAGCTCCCTGGACCTTCAGTTCAATGCCTGGCATCGTTGAAATCAGAGCTAATCTGTTGTGCTCTTGTCCTATGATCCTGGTTCCTGTATTTCAAGCTAAGTCTGCTTCCTTGCTTTTTGCTTTTGTTTTGTTTGGTATTTTTGTCCAGCTTGTTCCAATCTGTATCCTGACCTTTGCTGGAAGCTCTAGGGGGCTGGTGTTCTCCCCCCGGACCGTTAGACGGTTCGGGGGTTCTTGAATCTCCAGCGTGGATTTTTATAGGGTTTTTGTTGACCAGATAAGTTATCTTGCTATATTCTGCTATTAGTAAGCTGGCCTCTCTTTGCTGAACCTGGTTCATTTCTGTGTTTGTCATTTCCTCTTACCTCACCGTTATTATTTGTGGGGGGCTTGTATCTTGCTTTGGGGTCCCTTTCTCTGGAGGCAAGAGAGGTCTTTGTTTTCTTCTCCTAGGGGTAGTTAGATTCTCCGGCTGGCGCGAGTCATCTAGCGATCACCGTAGGCATGATCCCCGGCTACTTCTAGTGTTGGCAATAGGAGTAGCTATTTGGTCAACCCAGTTACCACAGCCCTATGAGCTGGATTTTTGAATCTCGCAGACTTACACGTTCCTCTGAGACCCTGTCCACTGGGGTCATAACAGAGTACTTCCTTTTCCTAACGAGAGTCTCATGAAGGGTGAGCTGGACTGGAGAGCTGCATACGGTGGAACTAGCGGGGGTGCCGGTGGACATGGGTGACTGAGAGAGGGTTGGAGATGGTATTCTTGCCGGTGCCCTACATGCAGTGTTTCCTACTACTAACCTGGTGATTCCCTGACTGCTTTGGCCTGGCGACGAAAGCTGCACAGATACTGCAGGTGGTGCGGGAAATGGTGGGCTTACAGGGAGGGAAGGGATGTAGCGTTGCTGACTAGCTTCATTGGCCGAGGGTGCTGCAACCTTTAGGGACGTTTGGTAGTTAGTCCAGGCTTGCAAATGCATGGTGGATAAATGTCTATGCATGCAACTTGTATTTAGACTTTTAAGATTCTGACCTCTGCTTAAGGTAGTTGAACATTTTTGACAGATGACTTTGCGCTGATCATTTGGATGTTGTTTAAAAAAATGCCAGACTGCACTCTTTCTACTATCGGATACCTTTTCAGGCATTGCAGACTGAGCTTCTTTAACCGGATGGCCACGCTGTCCTCCAACTGGTTTTGGTTTTGACAAGCGTTTTTGGCCAGATACGGGCCCGGCAGATGGAACCTGTTGTGATGTTGATGCCTGCTGTGGCTCCTCCTCCTCTGCTTCAGAACTACTGCCGCCTGCACCCTGTTCCCCCAATGGCTGCCAATCGGGGTCAACAACTGGGTCATCTATGACCTCCTCTTCTATGTCGTGTGCAACTTCGTCTGTGTCACCGTGTAAGCCGGTGGTATAGCGTTCGTGACGAGGCACCATAGTCTCCGCTGGTTTTGATTCTGCCTCAGTACACTGCGAGGGCAATGTTCTGGTCTGAGTCAAAGGAACAGCATAGTAATCTGGCTGTGCATCTGTGCACTCCATGTCTGATTCAACTTCTAATGGGCATGGCCTGTTAACTGTTTCACTGTCTAACCCAGGAACGGTGTGTGTAAAGAGCTCCATGGAGTAACCTGTTGTGTCGACTGATGCATCCTTCACTGTTGTTCTGGGTGAAGGACACAAGGAAGCGACTTGTTCCTGACCGGGAGCATCCACTGACGATGCACTGCTCTGATATTTGGCACTTTCCGAGGAGAAGGCGAGAGTTAGAGGCAGAGTCAGCAATGAAAGCCAATACTTGTTCCTCCTGCTCCGGCTTCAAAAGTGGTTTTCCTACTCCCAGAAAAGAGAGCGTTCGAGGCCTTGTGTAGCCAGACGACGAACCTAGCTCAACAACTCGAGACTTAGGTGCTGTACTGCTTTTACCACGACCACCTGATGCTCCACCACCACTACCAGAATTACCAGCTGAAAATGACCGCCCACGGCCACGACCTCTTCCACTAAACTTCCTCATTGTTTGCAAAACGTAACCAAAGTAACGGTATTTGTTACTGTAAAACAACTTATAAGGTGAACTCAAACTTCTGTAGGATTTATATATACCATTATAGGTGCCTGACACTGAAAGGAAAATCAGGCCCAATGTTACACACTAGGTTTTCTGTGCCCCAATAATTTGAGACAGATGGCACACACAGGACCGGCACTCAAGCAGAAATGCCAATCTTAATCTCCCACTATTTTTTTTTTACAGGGAGAATTTACCCCCAACAAAAAAAAATGGCCCAATATTACACACTGGTTTTCGGTGGCACACAAGGAGAGACAGATGCCACACACAGGACTGGCACAGAGGCAGACTTGCCAATCTTTGTCTCCCACTATTAATTATTTTTTTTACAGGGAGAATTTACGAAAAAAATAAAAATGGCCCTATATTACACACTGGTTTTCGGTGGCACACAAGGAGAGACATGCCACACACAGGACTGGCACATAGGCAGACTTGCCAATCTTTATCTCCCACTATTAATTTATTTTTTTAGAGGGAGAATTTACCAAAAAAAAAAAATGGCCCAGTATTACACACTGGTTTTCGGTGGCACACAAGGAGAGACAGATGCCACACACAGCACTGGCACAGAGGCAGACTTGCCAATCTTTATCTCCCACTATTAATTATTTTTTTTACAGTGAGAATTTACCAAAAAAAAAAAAAATGGCCCAATATTACACACTGGTTTTCGGTGGCACACAAGGAGAGACAGATGCCACACACAGCACTGGCACAGAGGCAGACTTGCTAATCTTTATCTCCCACTATTAATTATTTTTTTTACAGGGAGAATTTACCAAAATAAAAAAATAGCCCAATATTACACACTGGTTTTCGGTGGCACACAAGGAGAGACAGATGCCACACACAGGACTGGCACAGAGGCAGACTTGCCAATCTTTATCTCCCACTATTAATTTTTTTTTTACAGGGAGAATTTACAAAAAAAAAAAAATGGCCCAATATTACACACTGGTTTTCGGTGGCACACAATGAGAGACAGATGCCACACATAGCACTGGCACAGAGGCAGACTTGCCAATCTTTATCTCCCACTATTAATTATTTTTTTTACAGGGAGAATTTACAAAAAAAAAAAATGGCCCAATATTACACACTGGTTTTCGGTGGCACACAAGGAGAGACAGATGCCACACATAGGACTGGCACAGAGGCAGACTTGCCAATCTTTTTCTCCCACTATTAATTTTTTTTTTTACAGGGAGAATTTACAAAAAAAAAAATGGCCCAATATTACACACTGGTTTTCGGTGGCACACAAGGAGAGACAGATGACACACACAGCATTGGCACAGAGGCAGACTTGCCAATCTTTATCTCCCACTATTATTTTTTTTACAGGGGGAATTTACCCAAAAAAAAATGGCCCAATATTACACACTGGTTTTCGGTGGCACACAAGGAGAGACAGATGCCACACACAGGTCTGGCACAGAGGCAGACTTGCCAATCTTTATCTCCCACTATTAATTATTTTTTTTACAGGGAGAATTTACCAAAAAAAAAAATGGCCCAATATTACACACTTGTTTTCGGTGGCACACAAGGAGAGACAGATGCCACACACAGGACTGGCACAGAGGCAGACTTGCCAATCTTTATCTCCCACTATTAATTTTTTTTTTACAGGGAGAATTTTCAAAAAAAAAAAATGGCCCAATATTACACACTGGTTTTCGGTGGCACACAATGAGAGACAGATGCCACACACAGCACTGGCACAGAGGCAGACTTGCCAATCTTTATCTCCCACTATTATTTTTTTTTTTTACAGGGAGAATTTACCCCCCCAAAAAAATGGCCCAATATTACACACTGGTTTTCGGTGGCACACAAGGAGAGACAGATGCCACACACAGGACTGGCACAGAGGCAGACTTGCCAATCTTTATCTCCCACTATTAATCTTTTTTTTACAGGGAGAATTTACCAAAAAAAAAAATGGCCCAATATTACACACTGGTTTTCGGTGGCACACAAGGAGAGACAGATGCCACACACAGGACTGGCACAGAGGCAGACTTGCCAATCTTTATCTCCCACTATTAATTTTTTTTTTTACAGGGAGAATTTACAAAAAAAAAAAAATGGCCCAATATTACACACTGGTTTTCTGTGGCACACAAGGAGAGACAGATGCCACACAGGACTGGCACAGAGGCAGACTTGCCAATCTTTATCTCCCACTATTAATTTTTTTTTTTACAGGGAGAATTTACCAAAAAAAAAAATGGCCCAATATTACACACTGGTTTTCGGTGGCACACAAGGAGAGACAGATGCCACACACAGCACTGGCACAGAGGCAGACTTGCCAATCTTTATCTCCCACTATTTATTTTTTTTTTTTTCAGGGAGAATTAAAAAAAAAAAAAAAAAAACAATATTACACACTGGGTTTTCTGTGGCACACAATGAGAGACAGATGCCACACACAGCACTGGCACAGAGGCAGACTTGCCAATCTTTATCTCCCTGCAGTAATCTCAGAAAAGTATGGCAGGCAGCTATAAAAAGGACTGCTGCACACAAAAGTGTGGACAAACAAACAAGATAGCTGTGCAGAAAGGAAGGAACAACAGGATTTGTGCTTTGAAAAAAGCAGTTGGTTTGCACAGCGGCGTACACACACAGCAACGGAGCTATCAGGGAGCCTTCTAGGGCAGCCCAATGAGCTACAGCGCTGAGGAAAAAAAATGTAGCTTCCACTGTCCTGCAAACAAAAGGTGGTGTTGGACAGTGGAAATCGCTACAGCACAAGCGGTTTGGGGGTGAATGTACCCTGCCTAACACTATCCCTGCTTCTGACGAAGCGGCAACAACCTCTCTCTATGCTCAGATCAGCAGCAGTAAGATGGCGGTCGGCGGGAACGCCCCTTTATAGCCCCTGTGACGCCGCAGAAAGCAAGCCAATCACTGCAATGCCCTTCTCTAAGATGGTGGGGACTGAGATCTATGTCATCACGCTGTCCACACTCTGCGTCCACCTTCAATGGCTGAGAAATGGCGCTTTTAGCGTAATTGAAATGCGACTTTGGCGCGAAAGTCGCGTACCGCATGGCCGACCCCACACAGGGATCGGGTCGGGTTTCATGAGACGCCGACTTTGCCAAAAGTCGGCGACTTATGAAAATGAACGATCCATTTCGCTCAACCCTAGTTATAAGTGATAAGACAGCTTTATTTTTTATGCCAGTACAATTACAGTGATACCAGATTAATTTAGGATTTTTTAATGTTTTCCTACTTTTGCACACTAAAATTGATTTTTTTTTTGTGGTGCATAATATTTGTTTAACATTTTTTATTCATATATTTTGAACTCAGAATGAATAAACATCAGCATTGCAGGAATTGTTTTTGTTTATTATTTATTTTTTCATGCTATCCACTGTGTGGTAGAAGGGATATGACAGCTTTATTTTGGAGGTCAGTATGATTGTGGTGATACCAGATTTATTTAGGTTTTTATATTTTTCTAATTTGAAAAACTTAACCCCTTCACACCGCAGCCCTTTTTCAGTTTTGCGGTTCTGTTTTTCGCTCCCCTTCTTTCCAGAGCCATAACTTTTTTATTTTTCCGTCAATATGCATTTTAATGCAGTGTTGCTTCGACCAAAAAAATGTAATTCTAGCGTTTTGACTTTTCTTTTCGCTATGCTGTTATCCTATCAAATTCATTCTTTTTATATCTTGATAGATTGGGCGATTCTGAACCCGTTTTATTTTGAATGGGGTGACTGAGGGGTGATTTAAAATTTTATATATTTTTCATTTTTTAAAATATTTTTAAAAACATTTTTTTACTTCTCACTTACTTCAATAGTCTCCATGGGAGACTAGAAGCTGTGATAATCCGATCACTTCTGCTACAAACAGGCAATGATCAGATCACCCGTATGTAGCAGAAATGCTCACTTACTATGAACACCGACCGCTGGGCAGCGCTCATAGCAATCCGTCAATGACAACCACAGGGGTCTCCTGCAGACCACAGTGTTATCATGTCAACCTATTGGCAGCCTGCGGTCATGTGACATGGGAGCCGATAGGCTGGATTAGTGACTCGCTTCTGGTGTGATCACACTAAATGCCGCTGTCAGAGATTGACTACGACAACAGCATTTAACATGTTAACAGCAGCGGGTGGATCACGATTCCACCTGTGGCTGTTACAGGCACATGTCAGCTGTTCAAAACAGCTGACATGTGTCAGGAAAAATGTGGGCACAGCGCCGTAGCCCTCATCAAAGGGAGAGACATGACATGCGCCATATATGTACGGCACATGTCGTGAAGGGGTTAAAAGTAAACATTTTTTTGCAAAAAATAATTTGTTTTTCAGCTTTGTATTGTAAAGTCTATAACTTTTTATGTTTCCTCCAACAGAGCTGTACGAGGCTTTCTTTTTATGGGACACAATGATGTTTCCAGTGATACCATACTCTTTCCACATACATATATTTGATTCTTTTTGCTCTCTTTTTTCTGTGTTGATATCGTGAAAAATCTACATTTTTGTCAGATTTTTTATGGTATTTACAACACAAAATACATAATGTAACAGATTCAGATCTCTTGTTGTTACAAACTAGGCGATACCAATTTTGTGTATGATTTGTTGTTGTTTCTGTCTTTAGATAAAATTTTTTCAACATTTGATGATGTCTGTAAAGCCTTGAGAAAATCAATGGTGCTATATAAGCAAGTAAAATAAATAAATACACATTTTTCCTTGATGTTTTCCCGTTTTTTGTTTTTTTTTGTTATAAATTTTATTGATTTTTTTTCTCAGTCCCACTGCAATACTACTTCAGTACTGCTGGTAATCCAACTAAAATAACGCACCAAAAGAAACCAAGAATAGGAAAGTACAGAATTTTATTACAAAAAATGACATAAAAAGTACAAGGGATGTGACAGGGGAATAGCCAGAACGTGGGAAAACACAGGGAAACCAGGCATTAGCAGGTACACATAGTACAGATATAGTAAAGTTACTCCGTGGTGTGTAAGGTAATAGTTCAAATAAACAAACCCACAATATGGGCACACACCTTGGAGCAAGCACACAAACAGCAGAGGGGCTGTAAACCACCTCTGAGCCCACAACCAGGAGGATATCAGAGTTCAAAGTGAATCATTGTTCATATTTACCTGCACGTGCCTGGAGCCCTGTGAAGCCCACTGTCCCCTACGCGCGTTTCGGCGCTCAAACCTTCTTCCGGGGGTAATAAATATGGTACCGCTGAAAAGGTCATCTTGTCTCACAAAAAAAAGCTGCCATACAGCATCATCAGCAGAAAAATAAAAAAGTTATAGTTCTCAGAATAAAGCGATGCAAAAACAATTATTTTTTTATATAAAATAGTTTTTATTGTGTAAAAGCGCCAAAACATAAAAAAATTATATAAATGAGGTATCGCTGTAATCGTACTGACCTGAAGAATAAAGCTGCTTTATCAATTTTACCACACGTGGAACGGTATAAACGTCCCCCCTAAAAGAATTTCAGGAATTGCTGGTTTTTGTTCATTCCGCCTCCCAAAAATCAGAATAAAAAGTGATCAAAAAATGTCATGTGCTCGAAAATGTTACCAATAAAAATGTCAACTCGTCCTGCAAAAAACAAGATCTCATATGACTCTGTGGACCAAAATATGGATAAATTATAGCTCTCAAAATGTGTGATGCAAAAACTATTTTTTGCAATAAAAAGCGTCTTTCAGTGTGTGATGGCTGCCAATCATAAAAATCTGCCAAAAAATGCTATAAAAGTAAATCAAACCCCCCTTCATCAACCCCTTAGTTAGGGAAAAATAATAAAAAAAATTTAAAAATTTTTATTTCCATTTTCCCATTAGGGTTAGGGCTGAGGTTAGGGCTAGGGTTAGGGCTAGGGTTAGGGTTTCAGTTAGATTTGTGGGGTTTCCACTGTTTAGGCACATCAGGGGCTCTCCAGACGCAACATGGCGTCCGATCTCAATTCCAGCCAATTCTGCGTTGAAAAACTAAAACAGTGCTCCTTCCCTTCCGAGTTCTCCCGTGCGCCCAAACAGTGGTTCCCCCCCACATATGGGGTATCAGCGTACTCAGGACAAGTTGGACAACAACTTTTGGGGTCCAATTTGTCCTGTTACCCTTGGGAAAATAAAAATTTGGGGGCTAAAATATCATTTTCGTGGAAAAAAATATATTTTTTATTTTCACGACTCTGCGTTATAAACTGTAGTGAAACACTTGTTGGTTCAAAGTTCTCACAACATATCTAGATAAGTTCCTTGGGGGGTCTAGTTTCCAATATGGGGTCAATTGTGGGGGTTTCTACTGTTTAGGTACATCAGGAAATGCAACATGACGCCTGCAGAACATTCCATCTAAGTCTGCATTTCAAATGGCGCTCCTTCCCTTCCTAGCTCGGCCGTGCGCCCAAACAGTGGTTCCCCCCATATATGGTGTGTCAGCATACTCAGGACAAATTGGACCACAACTTTTGTGGTCCTATTTCTCCTGTTACCCTTGGGGAAAAAAAATTGCAGGCTAAAACATAATTTTGTGGAAAGAAAAAATTATTTTTTAATTTTCATGGTGCTACATTCTAAACTTTAGTGAAACAATTGGGGGTTAAAAGTGCCCACCACACATCTAGATTAGTTCCTTAGGCCTGTCCCACACGTCCAGATAATTCCGGTACCGGAAAAATCGGTACCGGAGTTATCCGTGTCTGTGTGTCCATGAGCTCACGTAGGCCATCCGTGTGGCACACGTGCGGCACACGTGCGGCAGCCGTGTGCCGCCTGTGTGCCGACTGGGTACCACAAGGACCGTGCAGGAGACAGCGCTAGAGATAAGTATTGTCCCCTGCATCTGGTGCTGAAGCCACCATTCATTTCTTCTCTCCAGCAGCGTTCGCTGGAGAGAAGATATGAAAAATCCTTTTTTTTTTTTTTTTCGTGTTTAAAATAAAGATCCCTGTCCCCACTTCCCTCCCACCCCCTGTGCGCCCGCCCGCTGTTAATAAAATACTCACCTGGCTCCCTCGAAGCATCCTCTCCGCGCCGCAGCTTCTCCAGAATGAGCAGTCACGTGGTGCCGCCCATTACAGTCATGAATATGTGGCTCCGCCCCTCCCTATGGGAGGTGGAGGGGGTTTATTTTAAACACGAAAAAAAAAAAGGATTTTTTATATCTTCTCTCCAGTGAATGCTGCTGGAGAGAAGAAATGAATGGCGGCTTCAGCACCACGTTGGGGGGACAGCGCTTACTGTAGTGCTGTCTCCTGCACGGCACACGGACTGCACACGGACAGCATCCATGTGCGGTACGTGTTTTACATGGACACATTGACTTTAATGGGTCCGTGTGATCCGTGCGCTCCCACAAACACTGACATGTCTCCTTGTTTTGCACACGGACACACGGTCTGCGAAAACACGCTGACATGTGCAGAGACACATTGATTTTAATGTGCCTACGTGAGTCAGTGTCTCCGGTACGTGAGAAAACTGACACCTCACTTACCAGAATCACTGACATGTGAAACCGGCCTTAGAGGGTCTACTTTCCAAAATGGTTTCACTTGTGGGGGGTTTCCACTGTTTAGGCACATCAGGGGCTCTCCAAACGCAACATGATGTCCGATCTCAATTCCAGCAAATTTTGCATTGAAAAGTCAAATGGCGCTCCTTCCCTTCCGAGCTCTGCCATGTGCCCAAACAATGGTTTACCCCAACATATGGGGTATCGGCGTACTCAAGACAAATTGTACAGTGACTGTTGTGGTCCAATTTCTCCTGTTACCCTTGGTATAATAAAACAAACTGGATCTGAAGTAAAAATTTTGTGAAAAAAAGTTAAATGTTCAATTTTTTTTAAACATTCCAAAAATTCCTGTGAAGCACCTGAAGGGTTAATACACTTTTTGAATGTGGTTATGAGTACCTTGAGGGGTGCAGTTTTTTGAATGGTGTCACTTTTGGGCATTTTCTGTCATATAGACCCCTCAAAGTCACTTCAAGTGTGAGGTGGTCCCTAAAAAAAAGGTTTTGCAAATTTTGTTGCAAAAATGAGAAATCGCTGGTCAACTTTTAACCCTTATAACTCCCTAACAAAAAAAAATTATGTTTCCAAAATTGTGCTGATGTAAAGCAGACATGTGGAAAATGTTGTTTATTAACTATATTATGTGATATAACTCTCTAATTTAAGGACATACAAACTAAAAGTTTGAAAATTGCTAAATTTTCACAATTTTTGTCAAGTTTCCATTTTTTTCACAAATAAATGCAAGTCATATCGAAGAAGTTTTACCACTATCATAAAGTACAATATGTCATGAGAAAACAAGCTCAGAATCACCAGGATCCGTTGAAGCGTTTCAGAGTTATGACCTTATAAATTGACAGTGGTCAGAATTGTAAAAATTTGCCCTGTCACTTAGGTGAAAACAGGCTTCGGGGTGAAGGGGTTAAACTTACTAATGTACCTTTATTATGATGTCAGGCCTGGTCTGTCGATTTCACAGCCGATGCCAATTCACTTCCGGGTTTATCAGGACACAGAAAGAAAGCATCCCCGCTGTTGGCATGTGACCATGTGCTCTGTAAAAGGGCAGAGACAGACTGCAGTATAACTCCTGCGAAGAAGGCATCGTAAGCCTCGTACTGGCTGTCTGCTCTTTTGACCTGAGCTTGACAGTTGCATAGAAATACATCACGCTGTCATGCTGAGGTTAGCAGAAATGCAGGGCCAGTGCGTGCAGTGCCATGCGATCAGCATCTGACTGGAGCACCTTGGGCTCACCAGAGAAAATCATTCTTGGGGCCCACTATGTAGCTACATAGAAATAAATACAAGACCACCAATTGTGCAGTAAAACACACTAATATCAGGGTATAATATAAGGTAGTACACGTGTTAATTATGTAGCAGGGGATGGGGTAGCCACCCTCATAGAATATAAAGTAGCGCCCCCTCATAGAATATAAAGTAGCCAACTCATAGAATATAAAATAGCCCCCTCATAGGGTACAATGCAGCCCCCTCATAGTATATAAAGTAGCCCCCTTGTACTTTAGGTTTCAGGGCCTGGGCCCACCGGATAAACCTCCGGTTCTCCAGTAGCCCAGTCTGACCCTGCATGCGATCATCACATGAGTTATACTGCAGTCTGTCTCTGCCCTAAGGGGGATGATGGTGTGAGTCATTTCAGTAGCAAATACTTAGCTATTTAATTAAGCCTAATGTTATGATCCAGTCCGGGTTTTGTTTCTTGCTATACTCTCCCCGGTCTGGTATTGCAGGGGTTAAACTCCTTTGCCTCGTTTTGGGATCTGTTTGCTATCTTAGTCTATGGCTGCCTGCAGGTAACATCAGCTGTAGTTCTTGCCCCCGGCTTGAGCGACTGACCCCGTTACACCCTGATTTGTCCACTGCCCGTTTACCCAGTTCCCCACCTTCTCCTCCCCGCTCATCTTTCTGTGTGCTCCCCAAGCATTGATCTTGGTATGTGACCCAGCTTGTCCTCTGATGTGTTTCTTTGTCTTACGTCTCTGGCATCTCCGCTCCCGACTGGCTCCAACTTCTTCGGCTTGTATCTGACCACGTGTATTGCTGTTTCCCCTGGTACTGCGTTTCCTATCTGTTCCTGACCCGGCTTGTCTGACATCTGTTACCACCTAGTGGCTCCTGCACTGCTGCACTGAAGTTTTTCGCCGTGAGTGCTACCTATCTTCCCTCTCCAGCACCCCTTGGGATAGCATGCACAATACTGCGCTGTGGCAGCATTACATTATAGCTGACCCTTACATTTAAAGGGGATTTTTCATTTTTTTCTATGGTCATGGATCCACTTCCTTTCCTGGTCATGCATCAGGTGTCCAGTTTGATGCAGATGATGCGGGAATTGTCGGTAGAAAATAGGGCCCTGGCCACCTCCCATACTGAATTGCAGAAAGAGTTGATGGAGACTGTAAAGATGGTGCAGGGTACGACCCCTCATGTTGTTAGTAGGTTTGGTGTTGTGAACTCTGTTTCCGGGCTCCCTCCTGTGGTCATGAGTGGTACTGTGTGAGTTCTCTCTTTGGGCTCCTCCTGGTGGCTCTTTTTGTTATTTTGCAGGTTTCTGGCAGGATCAGCTGTCTCGTCATCTGCTAGTTAGGTTTCCTATTTAATCCACCTGGTCCTTCATTCCTTGCCTGTTGCCGTTGTATTCAGTGCTATTCTGATTGCTCCTGTCTACATCCGTTATCAGTCTCCCCAAGGAAGCTAAGTTCTGTTTTCATATTTTTGCTCATCTGTGTTCAAGATGTTTCCTAGTATATGATGAGTTTTTGTCCAGCTTGCTAATATGTGATTTCCCTGCTTGCTGGTGCTCTGGGGTGCTGAGTTGCTCCCCCCACATCGTTAGTTGGTGTGGGGGTTCTCGCATTCTCTGTGTGGATATTTTTGCATAGGGTTTTTTACTGACCGCACAGATCCCTTGCTATTTTCTGCTATCTAGCGTTAGCGGGCCTCATTTGCTTAACCTGTTTCATCTCTGCGTTTGTCTTTTCCTCTTAACTCACCGTTATTATTTGTGGGGGGCTTCTATATCTCTGGGGGATTTCTCTGAGGCAAGTGAGGTCTTTACTTTCTCTTTAGGGGTAGTCAGTTTCTCAGGCCGTGAAGAGACATCTAGGATTTCAGGAAATGTTCCACGGCTGCCTATAGTGTGTGCGGTTAGGATCAGGTTTGCGGTTAGTCCAGTTACCACATCCCCAGAGCTCGTCCTATTATTTTCTACTTAGCTGGTTAGATTCGTGATCCTAAGCCACTAGGATCATAACAGTGCAACAGGCCAAAAGTGTTAAATGCATCGCAAAAGTGGGATAAGAGAAATCCTGAGTTCAATTTTTTTTTTCTGCTCTGCAGTCTGTCCTGCTTCTCTCCTCCCCTTAATCTCTGGGTGGCTTTGAGTTCTGCTGCAGACATGGATATTCAGAGTCTGACTTCTTGTGTGGATCATCTTGCTTCAAGGGTGCAAAGCATTCAGGATTTTGTTGTTCACAGTCCTATGTCTGAGCCAAAAGTACCTATTCCTGAGTTTTTTTCTGGAGATAGATCTAGGTTTCTGAATTTTAACAATAATTGTAAATTATTTCTTTCTTTGAGACCTCGTTCCTCTGGTGATTCCGCTCAGCAAGTTAGAATTGTTATCTCTCTGTTACGCGGTGACCCTCAAGATTGGGCCTTCTCCCTGGTGCCAGAAGATCCTGCATTGCTGAATGTGGATGCGTTTTTTCTGGCACTTGGATTGCTTTATGAGGAACCTAATCTGGAGAACCAGGCAGAAAAGGCCTTGCTGGCTCTCTCTCAGGGTCAGGATGAAGCTGAGGTGTATTGTCAAAAATTTCGGAAATGGTCGGTGCTTACTCAATGGAATGAGTGTGCCCTGGCTGCAAATTTCAGAGAAGGTCTTTCTGAAGCCATTAAGAATGTTATGGTGGGGTTCCCCATGCCTGCGAGTCTGAATGAGTCAATGGCTTTGGCCATTCAGATTGATCGGCGTTTGCGGGAGCGCAAACCTGCGCACCATCTGGCGGTGTTTTCTGAACAGAAACCTGAGTCTATGCAATGTGATAGGATTCTGACCAGAATTGAACGGCAAAATCATAGACGTCAGAATGGGTTGTGCTTTTACTGTGGTGATTCAGCTCATGTTATCTCAGCATGCTCTAAGCGCACAAAAACTTTGCTAGATCTGTCACCATTGGTACTGTACAGCCTAAATTCATTTTGTCTGTTACTTTGATTTGCTCTCTGTCATCCTACTCAGTTATGGCTTTTGTAGATTCAGGTGCCGCCCTGAATCTGATGGATTTGTCATTTGCCAAGCGCTGTGGTTTTATCCTTGAGCCATTACAGTTCCCTATTCCATTGAAGGGAATTGATGCTACACCATTAGCCATGAATAAACCTCAATACTGGACTCAAGTGACCATGTGTATGACTCCTGCATGACGTTGTCGTGTTGGGTCTGCCATGGTTGCAGGCTCATAATCCAGTCCTGGATTGGAAAGCTATGTCTGTGTTGAGTTGGGGTTGCCAGGGAATTCATGGCGATGCTCCCTTGGTATCAATTGCTTCCTCTACTCCTTCTGAAGTCCCTGAGTTTTTGTCGGACTACCAGGATGTATTTGATGAGCCCAAATCCAGTGCCCTACCTCCTCATAGGGATTGTGATTGTGCTATAAATTTGATTCCTGGTAGTAAGTTCCCTAAGGGACGACTGTTTAATTTGTCTGTACCAGAGCATGCTGCTATGCGGAGCTATGTAAAGGAGTCTTTGCAGAAGGGACATATTCGCCCCTCCTCGTCCCCTCTTGGTGCGGGATTCTTTTTTGTGGCCAAGAAGGATGGTTCGTTGAGACCCTGTATAGATTATCGCCTTCTAAATAAAATCACGGTCAAATTCCAGTATCCCTTGCCATTGTTGTCTGATCTGTTTGCTCGGATTAGGGGGTCTAGTTGGTTCACCAAGATAGATCTTCGCGGTGCATATAATCTTGTGCGTATAAAACAGGGCGATGAATAGAAAACAGCATTTAATACGCCCGAAGGCCATTTTGAGTACTTGGTGATGCCTTTTGGACTTTCTAATGCCCCTTCTGTGTTTCAGTCCTTCATGCACGATATCTTCCGAGAATATCTGGATAAATTTATGATTGTGTATCTGGATGATATTTTGGTCTTTTCAGATGATTGGGAATCCCATGTGAAGCAGGTCAGGATGGTATTTCAGGTCCTGCGTGCCAATGCCTTGTTTGTGAAGGGTTCCAAATGTCTCTTCGGAGTCCAGAAAGTTTCCTTTTTGGGCTTTATTTTTTCTCCTTCTTTTATTGAGATGGACCCAGTCAAGGTCCAGGCTATTCATGATTGGACTCAACCTACATCGGTTAAGAGTCTTCAGAAGTTCTTGGGTTTTGCTAATTTTTACCGTCACTTCATTGCTAATTTTTCTGGTGTGGTTAAACCTTTGATGGATTTGACCAAGAAGGGTTCTGATGTGACTAACTGGTCTCCTGCGGCCGTTGAGGCCTTTCAGGAGCTGAAGCGCCGGTTTTCTTCGGCTCCAGTTTTATGTCAGCCAGATGTCTCTCTTCCCTTCCAGGTCGAGGTTGATGCTTCTGAAATTGGAGCAGGGGCTGTTTTGTCACAGAGAAGCTCTGATTGCTCTGTGATGAAGCCATGTGCCTTCTTTTCAAGAAAATTTTCGCCGGCTGAACGAAATTATGATGTTGGTAATCGGGAGTTGTTGGCAATGAAGTGGGCATTTGAGGAGTGGCGACACTGGCTAAAGGGAGCTAAGCATCGTGTGGTGGTCTTGACTGATCATAAAATTTGATTTATCTTGAGTCGGCCAAGCGGTTGAATCCTAGACAGGCTCGTTGGTCGTTGTTTTTCTCACGTTTCGATTTCGTGGTCTCGTACCTTCCTGGGTCGAAGAACGTGAAGGCTGATGCTCTTTCTAGGAGTTTTGTGCCTGACTCCCCTGGAGTTTCTGAGCCGGTTGGTATCCTCAAAGAGGGGGTAATTTTGTCTGCCATTTCCCCAGATTTGCGACGGGTGTTACAGGAATTTCAGGCGGATAGACCTGACCGTTGTCCATCAGAGAGATGGACCAGCAGAGTTATTTCCGAGGTCCATTCTTCAGTGTTGGCGGGTCATCCTGGGATTTTTGGTACCAGAGATTTGGTGGCTAGATCCTTCTGATGGCCTTCCTTGTCGTGGGATGTGCGTTCCTTTGTGCAGTCCTGTGGGATTTGTGCTCGGGCTAAGCCTTGCTGTTCTCGTGCCAGTGGTTTGCTTTTGCCTTTGCCAGTTCCTAAGAGGCCTTGGACGCATATTTCCATGGATTTTATTTTGGATCTTCCGGTCTCTCAGAGAATGTCTGTCATCTGGGTGGTTTGTGATCGTTTTTCTAAAATGGTCCATTTGGTGCCCTTGCCTAAGTTGCCTTCTTCCTCCGATTTGGTTCCGTTATTTTTTCAGAATGTGGTTCGTCTGCACGGCATCCCTGAAAACATTGTGTCTGACAGAGGATCCCAGTTTGTGTCCAGATTTTGGCGGTCCTTTTGTGCTAAGATGGGCATTGATTTGTCTTTTTCGTCGGCCTTCCATCCTCAGACGAATGGCCAAACCGAGCGAACTAACCAGACCTTGGAAACTTATTTGAGATGTTTTGTTTCTGCTGACCAGGATGATTGGGTGACTTTTCTGCCATTGGCCGAGTTTGCCCTTAATAATCGGGCTAGTTCGGCTACTTTGGTTTCGCCTTTTTTTTGTAATTCTGGTTTTCATCCTCGTTTTTCCTCGGGTCAGGTTGAGTCTTCTGACTGTCCTGGGGTGGATTCTGTGGTGGATAGGTTGCAGCAGATTTGGAACCATGTGGTGGACAATTTGATGTTGTCACAAGAGAAGGCTCAGCGCTTTGCTAACCGTCGTCGCTGTGTGGGTCCCCGACTTCGTGTGGGGGATTTGGTGTGGTTGTCTTCTCGTTATGTTCCTATGAAGGTTTCTTCTCCTAAGTTTAAACCTCGTTTTATCGGTCCTTATAAAATTTTGGAAATCCTCAACCCTGTGTCATTTCGTTTGGACCTCCCGGCATCGTTTACCATCCATAATGTGTTCCATAGGTCTTTGTTGCGGAGGTATGTGGTGCCTGTGGTTCCTTCTGTTGAGCCTCCTGCTCCGGTGCTGGTTGAGGGAGAATTGGAATATGTGGTGGAGAAGATCTTGGATTCTCGTATTTCAAGACGGAGGCTTCAGTATTTGGTTAAGTGGAAGGGCTATGGTCAGGAGGATAATTCCTGGGTTGTCGCCTCTGATGTTCATGCGGCCGATTTGGTTCGTGCCTTCCATGTGGCTCACCCTGATCGCCCTGGGGGTTCTGGTGAGGGTTCGGTGACCCCTCAAGGGGGGTACTGTTGTGAACTCTGTTTCCGGGCTCCCTCCTGTGGTCATGAGTGGTACTGTGTGAGTTCTCTCTTTGGGCTCCTCCTGGTGGCTCTTTTTGTTATTTTGCAGGTTTCTGGAAGGATCAGCTGTCTCGTCATCTGCTAGTTAGGTTTACTATTTAATCCACCTGGTCCTTCACTCCTTGCCTGTTGCCGTTGTATTCAGTGCTATTCTGATTGCTCCTGTCTACATCCGTTATCAGTCTCCCCAAGGAAGCTAAGTTCTGTTTTCTTATTTTTGCTCATCTGTGTTCAAGATGTTTCCTAGTATATGATGAGTTTTTGTCCAGCTTGCTAATATGTGATTTCCCTGCTTGCTGGTGCTCTGGGGTGCTGAGTTGCTCCCCCCACATCGTTAGTTGGTGTGGGGGTTCTCGCATTCTCTGTGTGGATATTTTTGCATAGGGTTTTTTACTGACCGCACAGATCCCTTGCTATTTTCTGCTATCTAGCGTTAGCGGGCCTCATTTGCTTAACCTGTTTCATCTCTGCGTTTGTCTTTTCCTCTTAACTCACCGTTATTATTTGTGGGGGGCTTCTATATCTCTGGGGGATTTCTCTGAGGCAAGTGAGGTCTTTACTTTCTCTTTAGGGGTAGTCAGTTTCTCAGGCCGTGAAGAGACATCTAGGATTTCAGGAAATGTTCCACGGCTGCCTATAGTGTGTGCGGTTAGGATCAGGTTTGCGGTTAGTCCATCCCCAGAGCTCGTCCTATTATTTTCTACTTAGCTGGTTAGATTCGTGATCCTAAGCCACTAGGATCATAACAGTTTGGTGACTCTGTTGATGTCACCTTGCACTCTCCCAAACCTTTGGTTAAACATCCTAACACCTATTCTGGCGAGAAGGATAACTTTTGTACGTTAGACCTTCATCATCTGGGGATGAAAGCCAGAGGGTGAGAATAATTATTTCCTTACTCAGGGAGGATCCCCATTCTTGGGCTTTCTCGCTGCCCCCTACTGCCCCTGAACGGATGTCAGTGGATAGGTTTTTTGAGGCCTTAGGACTAGTGTTGAGCATTCCGATGCTGCAAGTATCGGGTATCGGCCGATACTTGCTGTATCGGAATTCCGATACCGGGATTCCGATACTCTTGTGGTATCGGGTATCGGGTATCGCAACAACATTAATGTTAAAATGTGTAAAAGAGAGAATTAAAATAAAAAAATATCGCTATACTCACCTGTCCGACGCAGCCAGGACTTCAGCGAGGGAACCGGCAGCGTTGTTTGTTTAAAATTCGCGCTATTACTTGGTTACGTGAATTCCCGGCTTGTGATTGGTCAGGTCGGCCATGTTGCCGGGACGCGGACCAATCACAGCAAGCCGTGACGAAATTACGTCACGGCTTGCTGTGATTGGTCCGCGTCCCGGCAATATGGCCGCCCTGACCAATCACAAGCCGTGACGTCACGGGAGGCTGGACACGCGCCCATTTTAAAATGAGCGCGTCCAGCCTCCCGGCTTGTGATTGGTTGACCGCGGCGCAACCAATCACAAGCCGTGACGTCACGGGAGGCTGGACACGCGCCCATTTTAAAATGAGCGCGTCCAGCCTCCCGGCTTGTGATTGGTTGACCGCGGCGCAACCAATCACAAGCCGTGACGTCACGGGAGGCTGGACACGCGCTCATTTTAAAATGAGCGCGTCCAGCCTCCCGGCTTGTGATTGGTTGACCGCGGCGCAACCAATCACAAGCCGTGACGTCACGGGAGGCTGGACACGCGCCCATTTTAAAATGAGCGCGTGTCCAGCCTCCCGTGACGTCACGGCTTGTGATTGGTCAGGGCGGCCATATTGCCGGGACGCGGACCAATCACAGCAAGCCGTGACGTAATTTCGTCACGGCTTGCTGTGATTGGTCCGCGTCCCGGCAACATGGCCGACCTGACCAATCACAAGCCGGGAATTCACATAACCAAGTAATAGCGCGAATTTTAAACAAACAACGCTGCCGGTTCCCTCGCTGAAGTCCCGGCTGCGTCGGACAGGTGAGTATAGCGATATTTTTTATTTTAATTCTTTCTTTTACACATTTATATGGTTCCCAGGGCCTGAAGGAGAGTTTCCTCTCCTTCAGACCCTGGGAACCATCAGGAATACCGTCCGATACATGAGTCCCATTGACTTGTATTGGTATCGGGTATCGGTATCGGATTGGATCCGATACTTTGCCGGTATCGGCCGATACTTTCCGATACCGATACTTTCAAGTATCGTACGGTATCGCTCAACACTACTTAGGACTTATCTGCAATGAACCGTACCATGTCAGGTTGGCAGAGGACACTATCATGGGTCTTGTTCAGGGAAAGCTCTCAGCCGATTGGAATTGCTCGGAGTTTAGACGATGGTCTCTGGAGATGTCCTGGAATGACTCTGCGCTCAGGTGCCAGTTCTGGAGGGGACTGTCTGATCATCTGAAGGACACTCTGATTCTCCATCCACCTCCTAGTTGCTTGGAGGAGGTTATGACTGAGGCCATCCGGATGGATCGTAGACTAAGGGAGAGGGGTGTTATGCATAGAGATGTTCCTCTACTCCCAAGTAATCCTGACGCTACGCCACATTCTGAGCCCATGGAGGTGGGGGTCACCACCAAGGAAAAGGAGAGGAGACGACGACAGGAAGGGAGACTTTGCTTTTACTGCGGTAATTCGGGACAGTGGAAGAAGGACTGACACTCCTGTACTCCGATTCCCAAGGTGCCGTAAAACACCTAAGTCTGGCTAACAGTTGAGGAGGTTGCTGAGACACTCAGATACCTTTTTCCTCCTTGCTTAAGTTACAGCTGGAAGTGGAACTTTATGTTGAGAACTGTTATACTCCTACTTGAGCTTTTGTGGACAGTGGATCATCTCTGAACTTGATTGACTCTGACATGGTGGCAAAATGTAAGTTAGGGACAGTCAGGTTGGGAACCCCCATCAGTATCGTGGCCATTGATAAAACTCTTGCTAAGAATGTGGTTAAATGGGTCTCTGAGGAGTTTATCCTCAAGGTGGGGTCTCGTCATCAAGAACAGAGGTCTCAAACTGCATTCCTCAAGGGCCGCCAACAGGTCATGTTTTCCGGATTTCCTTAGCATTCCACAAGGTGCTAGAATCATTCTGTGCAGGTGATTAAATTATCACCTGTGCAATACAAGGAAATCCTGAAAACATGACCTGTTGGCGGCCCTCAAGGAATGCAGTTTGACACCTCTGATCAAGAATGTATTACATGTTTTGTGCTGCACAATCTTCCTGCGGGATTGGTGTTGGGGTTTCCCTTGTTACAAGTACATAACCCTGTCATTGACGGGGAAGCTCAGGATTTTGTTAATTGGGGTCCCAATTGTTCTAAGGGGTGCCTTGTCAATGTATCTGTGTCATCCGTCAGTCTGGACGGTATTCCGCAGTACGTGAAGGATTTTGAGGATGTGGGCTCCGAAAAGGAGGCTAAGGTTCTACCACCACACCGCCCATTCGATTGTGCTTTTACTCTCGTTCCTGGTGCCAAATTGCCCAAGGCCCATTTGTGCAACCTCTCCGACCCTGATCGGGCTGCTATGAAGGAGTATATCTCTGATAGCCTTTGTAAAGGGCACATTTAGCCTTCTGTTTCTCCTGTGGCGACGGAGTTCTTCTTTGTAAAAAAAAATGGTGGTTTATGCCCATGTCTCGATTTTAGAGAATTAAATAAAATCATTGTAAAGAATACTTACCCTCTCCCACTTATTCCTGATTTGTACAATCAATTGTCTGGGGCCAGGTGGTTCTCTAAGTTAGACCTCAGGGGAGCATATAATCTCACCCGTTTGCAGGAGGGGGATGAGTGGAAGATTGTATTCCTCACATCTGAGGGTTTGTTTGAGAACTTGGTTATACCCTTTGGCCTAACGCGCCAGCGGTATTTCAGATTTTTATTAATCATGTTTTTTCCAATTTTATTGGGCACTTCATGGTAGTTTATTTGGATAATATCCTGAAAAATTCCGCTGATCAACAGAACCATATGGGTCACTGCGCTTGCCTTCAGTGGCTTACAGAGAGCTCACTCTTAGCTAAACTGGAAAAGTGTTCATTTTTTGTTCAAGAATTGTCCTTTCTGGGGTTCATTTTGTCTGCTGAGGGGTTTTGTATGGACCCTGGAAAGGTACGGCTATTGTGGATTGGGCGGAACCCAGAGATCTCAAAAGTCTTCAGCATTTTCTGGGTTTTGCCAATTACTATAGAACATTCATCAAGGGGTTTTCTCAGGTGGTCAAACCCCTCACTGATTTAACTCTTAAGGGGGCTGATCTCAAAAACTCGTCAGCTCCAGCTTTGGCAGCGTTTTCTTCTTCAAAAGAATGTTTTATGTCTGCCTCTGTGCTGATTCAACCTAATTTATCTGAGCAATTTATCGTGGAGGTAGACACCTCGGAGGTGGGAGTAGGGGCGGTATTGTCCCAGGGGCCTACCTCGTTGACCAATTTAAGACCCTGTGCCTTCTTTTTGAAAAAGTTTTCCTCTGCTGAAAAGAATTATGATGTGGATAATCGGGAGCTTTTGGCCATTAAACTGGCTTTTGAAGAATGGAGGCATTTTTTGGAGGGAGCTGTCCATCACAGTCATTACTGACCAGAAGAACCTGTCTTACATTGAGTCTGCCAAATGTTTAACCCTGAGACAGGCAAGGTGGTCACTTTTTTTTTCTTGATTTCAGTGTTCTATCACTTTCAGGTGTGGGTCCAAGAATATGAGGGCTGGTGCTTTATCTCGCAGCTTGGATCCAATATCACCTCCTGAAACTCCTTCCTCCATTCTTCAGCATGGAGTGGTTGTGGCTGGGGTTTCTTTGGCATTGGATGAGGAGATCTGTGAGGCCCAGTCTCTTGTTCTTCTGTCCGCGCCAGATAATAAGTTCTTTGTGCCGGTCCAGTATCGGTTAAGGTTGCTGAGGGAGTTCCATGACTTGGCTCTGTGGGCATGGTGGAATCTCTCCCATGTGAAAAGCCATTGCTAGGCTGTTTTGGTGGTACTCGTTGGCCTCTGATGTCGCTGTATTTGTGTCCTCCTGTGAAACATGTGCCCGTGCTAAAAACTCCCGTAACCGGCTGGTCGGGGAATTGGTGCCATTGCCAATTCCAGATAGACCTTGAACTCATCTGTCCATGGATTTTATGACTGATCTTCCCTCTTCTAAAGGCAAAACTGTGGTTTGGGTAGTCGTGGATAGATTCAGTAAGCAGGCGCATTTTGTACCGTTGGTGTGACTGCCGAATGCCGAGACTCTTTCCAAACTATTCATTGAGCATGTTGTGCAATTACATGGTGTGCCTATGAGTGTGGTATCTGATAAAGGGGTGCAATTTGTGTCAAAATTTAGGAGGGTGTTTTACAAATTCTGGAAACAATCAAATGGCAGGAACATTATATCTTAGGCACTTTAGATATCACATCATTGTTTACCGTTATACAACATGATAAGGAATGTGAAGCAGCCAGATATTTTCTGGAAAAACAGGAGATTTTTCCAAATAATCAAGTGGACTTTATTTTAGAATGCATGCACTTTATATTGACTCATAACTATTTCCGTTATAAGAGGCACTACTACTCCCAGCAATGGGGTAATGCCATGGGGACCAGGTTCACACAAAGCTATGTCAACTTGTATGTGGGGAGATGGGAACAACAAACCATCTACAGACAGGACTCACTGCATGCGAACCTGGTCCTATGGCAGCGTTTTATCCATGATATTGTTTTATTTGGTCTGAGGGCCCTAATTTATTGTCGGATTTTATTATTGAATTAAACAAAAATGAGTATTTTTTAAATTTTACCAGAACCACCAGCACAGAGTCAATTAACTTTAAAGACTTAAATGTATTCATAGAAGAAGGCACAATTCAAACTCGGACATATCATAAGCCAACTGATGTAAACAATTATATTTCATTAGATAGTTGTCACCTCCCGAGTTGGCTTTTAAATGTCCTTAAGAGCCAACTCATATGGGTCCACAGGAACTGCTCTAAGGCAAAGGACTTTAACCGAGAGGTTGATCTCCTGACAAAAAAAATTCCGCGATAAAGGCTATGCTGAAAGCTCTCTGATGCAAACAAAACAGCAAGTTGAAAAACTACCAAGAATGCAGCTACTTCAAAATAAAGTGAACAATGAGAACTACACGCTAGCTGATGAAGTTCATATTATCAACCAATTTAATGCCAATACCCACATTCTCAAAAGGATTGTCAGTAGACATTGGAGCTTCCTAAATTCATTTATAAAAAGGCCAATAATCAAGGGAATAAAATAGCTCCCACTATTCCAAAATCTCTGGTTCCTTTTACATATCAATCACAACAAAAACTATCAGGCTTCTTTCCGTGCTGGAAGTGCAAATCATGTAGGAAATTAAATACAAAAAATCAATCTAGTATCTCCAATGGAACAACTGTGTCACAGGGCGTACTGGGTAGACTACAGCTGATTACCTGGGCCCCTGCAATATCCCTCAAACTAGGGAAAACCCTGTCTGTCCCTCTCCCAGAGTTTACACTGAAGGTGTGCATGTCTGGGCCGCCAGGCCTGACCCTGAGTCCTGTGTCAGTACTAAGCTGAAACCTCCACCCGCCACCCAGTGATAAGACCTCTCACCAACCCCTACAGAAAGCACAGACAGGGAAAACTAAAAAACGCACCACGCCGCAGACACACAGGAAAACACTATAACGTGCACAGGACAAAACAATACAAATATAGGAAGGAGAAATATAACGAAGGATAATACACCACCAGATATGATATTTCCTCTCCTAGACCACCACTCCAGACCGAGATCACCAGGCACAAGACACAAGCTATAATCGGCGACGCCCAAAGCCCAGCAAAACTATGCAATGGGCGTGACTAAGCCTCCAACCCGAGTACCAGCCAGATTAACTCCGGACAATCTGGATCAATCTAGCCGGCGCCACTGAGCATATAGTGGACGAATGAGGAATTACCGCTGTCTGTCGGACGCCCTAGTGTGAACAGTGTCCGACATGACACACTGAACTGGAGATTAAAGACTTTATCACATGCACTACAGAGGGAGTAATTTATTCTCTGAGATGCCCTTGTGGGAAATTGTACATAGGTAGAACGAAACGCCCACTACATGTGAGGATGAGCGAACATCTGCGGAATATTAATAAGAAATTTTTCTCACCATCCACTACCTAATCACTTTTTGATTCGCCATGGAGGTTCAATAAAAGGTACTATCATCACAGGCCTCAAAATAGTGAAAAAAAGCTGGAGAAAAGGCAATTACATCCAGCAAATGTCCCGTGAAGAAATCAGATTTATTTTTTAACTAGACACGCTATCCTGGGTTGTAAGAACATTGTCATATGTGAACCAGCACTGCTTATGAGATTATCCCTGAATTTTTCTTATTACTGACCGAGGAGATTATTGGGGCAAATTATTGTCTCAAGATTGTTAATTGAGGACGCACTTCAGCGCAAATAAAAGACCTTTTTTCTGCTTTTTATAAAAGTCTGGGTATCAGTCTGACTTTTTCGTCAGCCTTTCACCTGGAGACCAACGGTCAGACTGAAAGGACTAATCAGTCTTTGGAGCAGATATTACGGTGTCTTGCCACGTCCAGACAGGATGATTGGTGCTCTTTGTTACCCATGGCAGAGTTCGCTTTCAATAATTGTGTCAATCAGTCCACTGGTAGTTCCCAGTTCTTTTGCAATTATGGTTTTCACCCTTGCTTTGGTGAGTTTTCCCAATTGGATTCGGGGTGTCCAGGGGCTGATTTGGCCATTCAGCAGTTGGAGTAGATCTGGAGGGTGGTCCAGAAGAACATTGGGGAGGCTCAAAGTAGGTATACATTTTTAGCGAATAGATGACGGTCGGTGGGGACGGCATTCCAGGTGGGGGATAAGGTATTGTTATCCACCAAGAATATTAGGTTGAGGATTCCTTCTGCTAAGTTGGGTCCCAAGTTTATTGGTCCTTATGAAATTTTGGAGGTGGTTAATCCTGTTGCCTTTCGGTTGCGTTTGCCTTCGCTGCGAGTCCCCAATGTGTTCCATAAGGCTCTGTTGAAGCCCATGGTGTCTTCTTCAGGTGCCTCTTCCTCGCTCCCGCCACCTGTTGTGGTGGATTGCCAGACCGAGTATGAGATAGAATGGGTTGTTGATTCTCGTATGCTCCGCTGTTCACTTCAATATTTGGTTCATTGGAAAAGGTACGTAGGTGCCAGCATGTTCAGTCCATGTAGATTGGTTGGTTCGTGCCTTTCACGCTAAGTATCCAGGGAAACCTGGGGGTCCAGTGGCCCCACATTGAGAGAAGGGTACTGTCATGATCCAGTCCGGGGTTTGTTTCTTGCTATTCTCTCCCCGGTCTGGTTATGCAGTGGTTAACCTCTTTTACCTCATTTTGGGATCTGTTTTGCTATTTTAGTCCATAGCTGCCTGAAGGCAGCATCAGCTATAGTTCTTGCCCCCAGCTTGAGCTACTGACCCCGTTACACCCTGATTTGTCCTGTGCCTATTTATCCAGTTTCCCTGCCTTCCTATTCCTGCTGCCCCACTCATCTTGCTGTGTGCTCCCTGTGCTTTGACCTTGGTATCTGACCCGACTTGTCCTCTGACCTATTTCTTTGTCTTACATCTCTGGCATCTCCACTCCCGACTGGCTCCAACTTCTTTGGCTTGTATCTGACCACGTGTATTGCTGTTTTCCCTGGTATTGCGTTTCCTGTCCATTCCTGACCTGACTTGCCTGACCTCTCTCGCCACACTGCCACACTGAAGTGTTTCACCATGAGTGCTACCTATCGTCTTTCTCCAGCACCCCTGGGCTAGGACGCACAATACTGCTCTGCAACAGCATAACATCTAACAGCCAGTTCCCCTTTTATAGAGGTCTCTGGCTTTAACCTTAATTATATCTGCATGGAGTTTGCATGTTTTACTCATGTGTGTGTGAATTTCATCATCATATTCTGGTTCCCACTTGCACTTGAAAAGCATACGTTAGGCAAGTAGTCTTCCTACAAAATGACCCCTAGTGCGTATGTAAGCACCATTTCTAAAATGCCAAAATGGATAGAAATAATTAATTACACGGGCAGGGTCCTCTCTCCTCCTGTTCCAGTTGTGACTTGTATTGTCAAGATTATTGTACTTGTTTTTATTATGTACACACCTCCTCACATGTAAAGCGCCATGGAAAAAATGGCGCTATAATAATAAATAATAAATAATAATAATAATTACAATCTCTGTACGCCGCTCAGTAATGTGTCACACACCCCTGTAAGAAGCTTGAATGAGAAACGGCTGGGAGGCTGTATCTTTCCTATTTCTGGACTCCATTTACCCTTTTTCACTCAGGTGATGTACAGATTTACGCAAATCTTTGTTTGCTCTATGCATATATCTCTGTAGATACCTATAACATGTGCAATGTGATTATAGGCAGTAATGTGTAGCCATGTGGAATATATAGGACTGTTTAGTCCTTTTCTATATATCTAAATTTACATTGCATAATTTATTGTTCTGATGATTGCTCGATGTGCATATGTTTGCTCTTTGCTGATACCTATATGTGCAATTGATGATAGGCATAAAATTGTGGCCATGTGAAATATATAGGACTGTTTTGTCTTTTTCAATATATCAAAGTTTGCATTGCACTCAGCACTTTATATATAGGTCTGGGCAATTATATTGAATTACACATAGAATTTATATCTCCTATGCTGATATTTATGAGGACAGTTTCAGTCCTGTCTCTATATACTTAAAGGGAACCTGTCACCCCCAAAATCGAAGGTGAGCTAAGCCCACCGGCATCAGGGGCTTATCTACAGCATTCTGTAATGCTGTAGATAAGCCCCCGATGTATCCTGAAAGATGAGAAAAAGAGGTTAGATTATACTCACCCAGGGGCGGTCCCGGTTCTGTTTTGGTCCGATGGACGTCGCGGTCTTGTCCGGGGCCTCCCATCTTCTTATGATGACGTCCTCTTCTTGCCTTCAGGCTGCAGCTCCGGTGCAGGTGTACTTTGTCTGCCCTGCTGAGAGCAGAGTAAAGTACTGCAGTGCGCACGCGCCGGGCCTCTCTGACCTTTCCCGGCGCCTGCCGGGAACTCCTTCAAGATTGCTGGAAGACCATTTCCGGTGACTACCTCTTGAAGCTCATCAAGAGAATGCCAAGAGTGTGCAAAGCAGTCATCAAAGCAAAAGGTGGCTACTTTGAAGAACGTAGAATATAAGACATATTTTCAGTTGTTTCACACTTTTTTGTTAAGTATATAATTCCACATGTGTTAATTCATAGTTTTGATGCCTTCAGTGTGAATTTACAATTTTCATAGTCATGAAAATATGGAAAAATCTTTAAATGAAAAGGTGTGTCCAAATTTTTGGTCTGTACTGTATATATATATATTCCTCCTGTAGCACATACATGTGGCGTGATGATGATTGGTCCAGGCCAGGAAGTGTCCCTTTCTCTTAGCACAACCTAAGATGCAGAGCTCACTTGGACCCTGAGTCCAGTGTGGACCAATCAGAGCGCACCTGGGGTGGAACTAACTGCAGTGCTTCCAGCCTGTAAGAAGACAGCAAGGTTAGCAGCTCTCCTCTACAGCCCCGCACCGCACTGTACACTGCACTGAGACTCTGCAATCGGCTGCTGTGTAGCGTGTAGAGTCTCAGCTCAGCGTGCCTCACTGTCACATCAGAGCGCTGCGGCCGCCTTCTACTTAATGATAGAAGTGGCCTCGGATCCGGATGGGCCCTTCCATGTGGTAGGGCCTGGGGCGATGGCTCCCTCAGCCCCCCTGTAGCTAAGCTACTGGGTGGGCCACTAGCGTCAATTCCACTGGTGGACCCTAGGCACCCCAATACGACCCTGGATAGATAGATGATAGATAGATAGATAGATAACCACTGTTATTTCTTTTTACAGAGTTTCTTTCATTGTGTTAGAAGGTGAAACTGTCTAAAGGAATGAGTCAACTGAAAGGAATTGTGTGCCAGAACTCTGATTCAATTGAAAAAATAAGAAACCAGAGTATGTGTACATTTTACTTATCAGTAGAAGCCATACTCCTTTACTTCCAGATTTGATTGTGTCTTGAGCATGTCTTTTCATTTTGCTGTTGCGCAGTAACAGCTGATCTATCTTATTTGTCTTCTGCCTAGACATTCCCATAAAAAGAACTTGGCATCCAGCCAAATAAAGCTAAATAATCTACAAACATGGCTCATGAAAGATACTTAAAATATTCATGCTATTTCACTGTGCTATAAATCAGGTTTCCATCCTGTTACAGAACACAACACCATGTTCCTCTGTAAAAGAGAGCAAATGAATTCTGACAGCTAAGAATAAGATATGCATTACATAAAACAAAATCCATTCGGAAATTTGAGGAAGAAAGTAAAAACTAAATAATAGAAAATACAAAGCAGTTGTTATGCATCACACACTTTTAAAATGGGAAGTCCTGTTAGAAAGTCTCAAGTTTAAGAGACATGGAACAAATAAAATGATTTCCCAGAGTAGCGGATAATGGATGATCTTATAGCTATTCCATATACTTATGGACTCTTGGGAAGCCCATGCTTCCAAAGTAATAAATCATTCAAATATCATTTATATAACTCAACCAGTATGTTTTATAGAAATGTAATCCCCCTATATTTGTAACTAATTCTACCAAATACAGTGGGGGAAATAAGTATTTGATCCCTTGCTGAGTTTGTAAGTTTGACCACTGACAAAGACATGAACAGTCTATAATTTTAAGGGTAGGTTAATTTTAACATTGAGAGATAGAATATCAAAAATAAAATGTTACAGTTCTGACCAGTGTAAACTTGTGTGGCAATAACTCTGGAATTCTTCAATAGATCCCACTGATTCTGAGACCGTTTTTTTTTCAAGACAAATTGTACTTCAAGATAGTGTTAAAATTTGTTTGATTTGACTTGCATTTATTTGTGAAAAAATCGTAAATTTGTTAAAAATATTGAAAATTTAGCAATTTTCAAACTTACCGTATATACTCGAGTATAAGCCAACCCGAGTATAAGCCGACCCCCCTAATTTTGCCACAAAAAACTGGGAAAACTTAATGACTCGAGTATAAGCCTAGGGTAGGAAATGCAGCAGCTACTGGTAAATTTCAAAAATAAAAATAGATACCAATAAAAGTAAAATTAATTGAGACATCAGTAGGTTTCGTGTTTTTGAATATCCATATTGAATCAGGAGCCCCATATAATGCTCCATACAGTTCATGATGGCCCCATAAGATGCTCCATAATAAAATATGCCCCATAAAATGCTCCATAAAGTTTATGATGGGCCCCATAAGATGCTTCATAGATAATGTGCCCCATATAATTCTGCAAAGGTTGATTATAGCCCCATAAGATGCTCCACAGATAACATGCCCCATGCAATGCTGCATAGATTGATTATGGCCCCATAAGATGCTCCATAGATAATGTGCCCCATACAATGCTGCATAGATTGATTATGGCCCCATAAGATGCTCCATAGATAATGTGCCTCATACAATGCTGCATAGATTGATTATGGCCCCATAAGATGCTCCATAGATAATGTGCCCCATACAATGCTGCATAGGTTGATTATTACCCCATAAGATGCTCCATAGAAACATTTGCCCCATAGCCGGCTGCTGCGATAAAAAAAAATCACATACTCACCTCTTGTCCTGAGCAGGCCCCCGGCACTTGCAATTGGAGCGGCCCCCAGACGCAGGACGGTGGGGTACTCGATACCGGGTCTATCGGTTCTGAGGATGTCATGGTGGCCGACCCGGTCCGTGGTCCTGCTAAGGGGCGCCCAATAAAAGGTGTAGGTGGTGGTGTAGGTCACAGTAAATAACGAGGACACAGGGTTGCAGTCTCTTTACCTCTTTACTGAAGGCTTCGGCATCTGCAATCCAGAGCACTGTTAACTGGGCTGGCTGAGACCGGCCAGTCTGAAGGCACATCCAGAGTTCCCTTTGCAGGTGGAAATCAGTGCCTACCTACTAGCGCCTGGGTGTTGTAGTACTTCCCTGCTGAGCACCACGGGATAGTCCTCACAACTGTCGTGTATGTTTCTGTTCTTTCTCTCCGTCCCCCAGATGATATGGATAGGACGCACCCGTATGATGGGGTAGGCCTGGAGTTATTTTATAGGGACCCTAGAGACGTCCCTCTCCCACAATTGCCTCCATTGTCTTCATTAGGTGATTTAGGTGAGGCAGCCAACCTATAATTAACTGCCCTGCCGTTGGTTTGAAGTAATGCGTGGAGCCCAATACTTCCTCGGTGTTCCGGCTACGCGCCTCAGTAGGATGTTGCCGATCTTGGGGCACGACTCCTACTGGTTCTATCGCCTTTATGCTGTGATCTCATTTCTCACTTCTCCACAATAAACCTCGCTTCTTGTCCTTTCTTAAGATACCGCCGCAATGAAGTGCAGGCGTGGCTCCGTAATGATCTGTCCTTTTCGCTAGGCCTCTGTCAGGATCCCACCCCTGACAGGGACCCCCCTGAATCTTCCCAAGCAACCTCTTTCACTAGGTGTTGCCTCGGCAAAACCCAGTCAGCTTTTCTGCCTAACTTCCTATCCAGCCCCCAGTTTTACCAAAGAGTGAGGAGTGGCCTAATACATAGAACCCTTTGCTCCCCCTGGTGGCCGGAGTGTGAAGTGTAATGTGTGACTGTGATACCTGGTCAGGTGAACTCCTTTAGTGCCATCAGACGTACCATCACTCCCCTTAGTGGCAGAGCGACAGTACTGCAACGAACAGGACTCTGGGGTGCTGCACTCCCCCCGGTTAAATCCAGTACTCCCGGACTGGGAAAGAAGAACAACAATACATGTTAGCAAAAGGCATACAAAATTTTGAAATGCAATAAACAAGTACATTTAACAGTGCTTCCCTTTATGGGAGGTAAGGACACTTGAACGTTACAAACGGAAAACATATTTACATTTTTACTCAAGGTTATAAATAACACTTAACTCGACTATAAATAACCATCATTACCCAGCCGGGTATTCTATCTACTAAGTGCAAATTTTGAACAACAATAATTTAACCTTTCCTTTAAGGACGTATAAGCTGAACCCACTAAAGGCTTTCTATAAAACTCTAAAATAAATTAACTTTGTCTTTATTTCTCTTTTCTAAATGCAACACTTTTTTTTACTCTCTGATTTCGAACATGCAGGACCGCCTGGCTACTCGTCCGGGCCTACTGCCTCTTTTCTTCTATAAGCTCAATTTTTATTCACAGTATAAGATCAATCAACCATCTCTCTATGGTTTCCAGGAGGACTCACTAACCCCTACGGGTTCACTTCACCGAAACTCGGCTTTCAACTGTTTCCTGTCCTCAACCTCTAGTAACATCATCGAACATTTCCTATTATTTCTTAAATAACTACACACTATTCATTACTATTCAACATTCTCAAAGTAACATTATACTTAAGTGCAACACATGAACATTCCCTTTAAGAGGGGACCAAGTCTCTTTGAGGTAGTGCAGACTCTCTATCTGCAGGTCCGTTTAAGGCAAGAACTTCTGCGCTGTATTCAAGAACAGTCTCTTCAAAAAGTTCTCCTTTTTGTAAAACTAGTAGGGGGCATCTTTAAGAAGGTGCGAACTATTTACAACACAGTTTGTGAACCATTCACCATCCATGTTTCGGCAGTCCTTGTAAACAATGATGAACAAAAGCAAAAACAAAAAGCAAAAACAATAGGGATCCCGGGTCAACTAAGGGATCCCTTTAAGGACAACCCCGGTCGGGTATTAGCAGTAACACAGTAGAAGACAAACAGTTAAATGAACTATATACATTTTTGTTGCGCCATGGCGCACTCAGGCTAGTCAGGAGGCGGTCTCCACCAGGGCCTTACCTGACAGGTAGCCTTCTGCGGTGTAGGAAGGCTTGACTCCAAGTCCACTCCCAGTGCCAGGTGCACTCCATGAGTTTGGGTCTCCTGCACGACCCGGTCATGCGCTGCGATGAGTGTCTGAGTGGGCCGGTGGATAATGCCAGTGGCAGCAGACGCCGCCGCAGCCGCTTCAGCGGCAAGCTCCTCCCCCTCGGTTCGGGATACTGCCAGGACGGCTGTACATCACTGCATATCTCAGGCCCACCAACTCCTTCCCTTTAAATATCGGCGATAAGTCAGCACGTCTCCAGGCTTCAAGATGGATCCTGCACCGCCTCCGCGCAGGCAGGGCTCCACCTCAACCCGAGTAATGCGGACTTTCAGCGTCGTTCCAATTTCCTGGACGAAACCTTTCCCTTCCTGAGGCTGGTAGACAATCACTATGCCCCATTTCGGCAGGGAGCCATCCAGCAGCTCGCCCCGCGCCTCCAGTTCCACTTCCCGCTGAAGCTCCGCGATCAGGTGGTTCCGGTACTCTCCTCAAGGGAAGGGCCCGAGGTCATGCCCCCCCGGTAATTTGGGGTCAGGCGGCGGGGACTCCGGGGCTCCAGCGACCGTGGCGGTAACTGGGTCAGGTTCGGAGGAGAGGCGACCTCCCTGGGGGTCGCGGCACCGAGCACCTGCACTTGAGGTAACTCTTCCGGCGCCACTCCATTCTCCTGAGGAAGGCGTACGGACTGGCGACAGCTCCGGGGATGGACGCCCCATCGACAGCTCCTATGGATCCAGGTCCTCCAATGGTGGCATGTCGGAGTACTCCTCTGGCGACGGGGGTCTGTGCGGGGCCATTCTTTTTTGCAGGCCTTCTCTGGTCTCCAGTCCCACCTCATCTGAGTCATAGTTTTGTTTCTTCGGTCTCCGCCCGCCATAGAAGATTAGGAGGCAGGTCTCAGCTGCTGACGGACACGTCCTCAGGATACAGAAATATTTAGACTGGGCAGCCATTGTCTTTTGCACTCTCCAGCTTGTGTACGCCCACTCCACACCCCTTTTCTTCTCCTGCGCTCCTCGTAGCGCTGTAATGGCGGCGGTTTTGGTGGGAATTTTTGGCGGCAAGTAGCAATACACAGTCTTTGCAATAAATGACGGTTCAAGCACAATACAGTCACAGTTCCAAGGCACACATGACCTGATTCTTCAGGCTTAAGTAGATCCTGTTCGTGACGCCAAAATTGGAGCGGCCCCCAGACGCAGGACGGCGTGGTACTCAATACCGGGTCTATCGGTTCTGAGGATGTCACGGTGGCCCGACCTGGTCTGTGGTCCTGCTAAGGGGCGCCCAATAAAAGGTGTAGGTGGTGGTGTAGGTCACAGTAAATAACGAGGACACAGGGTTGCAGTCTCTTTACCTCTTTACTGAAGGCTTCGGCATCCGCAATCCAGAGCACTGTTAACTGGGCTGGCTGAGACCGGCCGTTTCGAAGGCACATCCAGAGTTCCCTTTGCAGGTGGAAATCAGTGCCTACCTACTAGCACCTGGGTGTTGTAGTACTTCCCTGCTGAGCACCACGGGATAGTCCTCACAACTGTCGTGTATGTTTCTTTTCTTTCTCTCCGTCCCCCAGATGATATGGATAGGATGCACCCGTAAGACGGGGTAGGCCTGGAGTTATTTTATAGGGACCCTAGAGACGCCCCTCTCCCACAATTGCCTCCATTGTCTTCATTAGGTGATTTAGGTGAGGCAGCCAACCTATAATTAACTGCCCTCCTGTTGGTTTGAAGTAATGCGTGGAGCCCAATACTTCCTCGGCGTTCTGGCCACCGGCTACGCGCCTCAGTAGGATGTTGCCGATCTCGGGGCACGACTCCTACTGGTTCTATCGCCTTTGTGCTGTGATCTCATTTCTCACTTCTCCACAATAAACCTCGCTTCTTGTCCTTTCTTAAGATACCACCGCAATGAAGTGCAGGCGCTGCTCTGTAACGATCTGTCCTTTTCGCTAGGCCTCTGTCAGGATCCCACCCCTGACAGGGACCCCCTTGAATCTTCCCAAGCAACCTCTTCTCTCACTAGTTGTTGCCTGGGCAAAACCCAGTCAGCTTTTCTGCCTAACTTCCTATCCAGCCCCCAGTTTTACCAAAGTGCGAGGAGTGGCCTAATACATAGAACCCTTTGCTCCTCCTGGTGGCCGGAGTGTGAAGTGTAATGTGTGACTGATACCTGGTCAGGTGAACTCCTTTAGTGCCATCAGACGTACCATCACTCCCCTTAGTGGTGGAGCGACAGTACTGCAACGACCAGGACTCTGGGGCACTGCACAATATTCACCTGTCCGTGTTCCACCACTGGGCGCCGCTGTGTCTTCCGCGCCTCTGCAGTGACTGTTCAGGCAGAGGGCGGTGTGCACACTAATCGCGTCATCGCACCCTCTGACCTGAACATCCCAGGCAGAGGATGCAGAAGACACAGAGGCGCCCAGCAGTGGAATGCGGACAGGTGAATGTCGCGCAATACTCACCCTCCAATTACCATTATACTCATCTGCTCCCGGCGTGGTCCATAGCAGCTTCTCACTGACAGGTGATCTTCAGCGCCCGCAGCTTCTTCCTGTGTTCAGCGGTCACATCGTACCGCTCATTAAAGTAATGAATATGCATCCATATTCATTACTTTAATGAGCGGTACCACGTGACCACTGAACATAGCAAGAAGCTGCGAGCGCCGGAGAAGCAGGAATGTGCAGAGACATGCCGGGAGCAGGTAAGTATGATTTGACAGCTGCCACTCCCCCGCCGACCCCCTGGGACAATGACTCGAGTATATAAATGGCCAATTTTATGTGTACCTGATAGCCCCTTTACGGCATCTCTCGTATATCAGGTCCTACGCTTGCCTACCTCGCTGAGAATAAACGTCTCCATGTGAATGGGTACCTGTGAAAACCTCTTCCTAGACTCATATTCTCTCTCTCTGTGGAGGGGTACTGGACCTGCTGCGATTAAAACACCTGGGCTAGGAGGCGGAGTGCTCAGTCAGAAGGCTAAATAATATATTTGAAAAAACTGACCGTCACATCCATACATAGACTAAGTGTGAACAGGTGCTGAACGTAGAGTAACCAACTCATATATAATCAAGTAAAAAAGGCAGCTGTTATGGTTCTCAATGGCAAGAGAACATAGCCCAGCAAACATACGAACTAGCTCTTGGAAGGATGGACACTAAACTGACCATGAACTAAACCTGCCGCACAACTAACAGTAGCCGGGTAGCGTAGCCTGCGTTTTATCCCTAGACGCCCAGCGCCGGCCGGAGGACTAACTAATCCTGGCAGAGGAAAATATAGTCCTGGCTCACCTCTAGAGAAATTTCCCCGAAAGGCAGACAGAGGCCCCCACAAATATTGGCGGTGATTTTAGATGAAATGACAAACGTAGTATGAAAATAGGTTTAGCAAAATTGAGGTCCGCTTACTAGATAGCAGGAAGACAGAAAGGGCACTTTCATGGTCAGCTGAAAACCCTATCAAAATACCATCCTGAAATTACTTTAAGACTCTAGTATTAACTCATAACATCAGAGTGGCAATTTCAGATCACAAGAGCTTTCCAGACACAGAAACGAAACTACAGCTGTGAACTGGAACAAAATGCAAAAACAAACAAGGACTAAGTCCAACTTAGCTGGGAGTTGTCTAGCAGCAGGAACATGCACAGAAAGGCTTCTGATTACAATGTTGACCGGCATGGAAGTGACAGAGGAGCAAGGCTAAATAGCGACTCCCACATCCTGATGGAAACAGGTGAACAGAGAGGATGATGCACACCAGTTCAATTCCACCAGTGGCCACCGGGGGAGCCCAAAATCCAATTTCACAACAGTACCCCCCCCTCAAGGAGGGGGCACCGAACCCTCACCAGAACCACCAGGGCGATCAGGATGAGCCCTATGAAAGGCACGGACCAAATCGGAGGCATGAACATCAGAGGCAGTCACCCAAGAATTATCCTCCTGACCGTATCCCTTCCATTTGACCAGATACTGGAGTTTCCGTCTGGAAACACGGGAGTCCAAGATTTTTTCCACAACGTACTCCAACTCGCCCTCAACCAACACCGGAGCAGGAGGCTCAACGGAAGGCACAACCGGTACCTCATACCTGCGCAATAATGACCGATGAAAAACATTATGAATAGAAAAAGATGCAGGGAGGTCCAAACGGAAGGACACAGGGTTAAGAATCTCCAATACCTTGTACGGGCCGATGAACCGAGGCTTAAACTTGGGAGAAGAAACCCTCATAGGGACAAAACGAGAAGACAACCACACCAAGTCCCCAACACAAAGCCGAGGACCAACCCGACGCCGGCGGTTGGCAAAAAGCTGAGTCTTCTCCTGGGACAACTTCAAATTGTCCACTACCTGCCCCCAAATCTGATGCAACCTCTCCACCACAGCATCCACTCCAGGACAATCCGAAGATTCCACCTGACCAGAAGAAAATCGAGGATGAAACCCCGAATTACAGAAAAAGGGAGACACCAAGGTGGCAGAACTGGCCCGATTATTGAGGGCAAACTCCGCTAAAGGCAAAAAAGCAACCCAATCATCCTGATCTGCAGACACAAAACACCTCAAATATGTCTCCAAGGTCTGATTCGTCCGCTCGGTCTGGCCATTAGTCTGAGGATGGAAAGCAGATGAGAAAGACAAATCTATGCACATCCTAGCACAGAATGCTCGCCAAAATCTAGACACGAATTGGGTACCTCTGTCAGAAACGATATTCTCCGGAATACCATGCAAACGGACCACATTTTGAAAAAACAGAGGAACCAACTCGGAAGAAGAAGGCAACTTAGGCAGGGGAACCAAATGGACCATCTTAGAGAAACGATCACACACCACCCAGATGACAGACATCTTCTGAGAAACAGGAAGATCCGAAATAAAATCCATCGAGATGTGCGTCCAGGGCCTCTTCGGGATAGGCAAGGGCAACAACAATCCACTAGCCCGAGAACAACAAGGCTTGGCCCGAGCACAAACGTCACAAGACTGCACGAAGCCTCGCACATCTCGAGACAGGGAAGGCCACCAGAAGGACCTTGCCACCAAATCCCTGGTACCAAAGATTCCAGGATGACCTGCCAACGCAGAAGAATGAACCTCAGAAATGACTTTACTGGTCCAATCATCAGGAACAAACAGTCTACCAGGTGGGCAACGATCAGGTCTATCCGCCTGAAACTCCTGCAAGGCCCGCCGCAGGTCTGGAGAAACGGCAGACAATATCACTCCATCCTTAAGGATACCTGTAGGTTCAGAATTACCAGGGGAGTCAGGCTCAAAACTCCTAGAAAGGGCATCCGCCTTAACATTCTTAGAACCCGGCAGGTAGGACACCACAAAATTAAACCGAGAGAAAAACAACGACCAGCGCGCCTGTCTAGGATTCAGGCGTCTGGCGGACTCAAGATAAATTAGATTTTTGTGGTCAGTCAATACCACCACCTGATGTCTAGCCCCCTCAAGCCAATGACGCCACTCCTCAAAAGCCCACTTCATGGCCAAAAGTGTTGTGAATTTGGATTCTGGGCTCCCCCGGTGGCCGCTTGTGGAATTGGACTTGTCATCCTCTTTCCTGTTTCACCTGATTCCATCAGTAGTGGGTGTCGCTATTTAAGCTCATTTCTCTGGTGGTTTCTTGCCGGTCAACAATGTTATCTGATGCCTCTCAGTGCTTGTTCCTGCTTCTAGACAACTACTAGATAAGTTGGACTTTTGTCCATGTTTTGTTTTGCCTATTTGTTCCAGTTCACAGCTGAAGTTTTGTTACTGTGTCTGGAAAGCTCTCGTTGATCAGGGATTGCTACTCTGGCGTTATGAGTTAATGCCAGAGTTTAAGGTAATCTCTGGATGGTGTTTTGTTAGTGTTTTTCTGCTGACCATGAAAGTATACTATCTGTCTTCTGCTATCTAGTAAGCGGACCTCAAATTTGCTAAGACTATTTTCCTGCTGCGTTTGTTGTTTCATCTGAACTCACCGTCATTATATGTGGGGGGCTACTGTCTTCTTTGGAATATTTCTCTAGAGGTGAGCCAGGTCTTATATTTCCCTCTGCTAGCTATTTAGGTCTTAGGCCAGAGCTGGGCATCTAGCGATAAATAGGAAATGCTACCTGGCTATTTCTAGTTGCGCGGCAGGCTTAGTTCATGGTCAGTATAGTTCCATCTTCCGAGAGCTTGTCCCTCTATAGGCTTGCTATGATCTCTGCCTGCAGAGATCATGACAGTTTGACCGGCCAGTAAAGTGTTAAAGACCCAGGTTGAGAAAGGAGAGTTATAAGAAGTCTGCTGGAATTTTTTTTTTTTTTTTTTTTTTCCTCCAGTCTGCCTTGCTGCAGTCTTTTTTCTCTCTCTCCTCCTAATCTCTGTATGCTCTGTGTGCACCTGACAATAATGGATCTCCAGAGTGTAACTGCGGGTTTGAATAATCTCATCACGAAAGTACAAAATTTACAAGATTTTGTGGTACATGCTCCGGTATCTGAGCCGAGAATTCCTTTGCCGGAGTTCTTCACAGGGAATAGAGCTAGCTTCCAGAATTTCCGAAATAATTGTAAGCTTTATTTGTCCCTGAAGTCTCGTTCAGCTGGAGACCCTGCTCAGCAGGTTAGGATTGTGATTTCCTTGCTCAGGGGTGACCCTCAAGATTGGGCCTTCTCATTGCCAGCAGGGGATCCTGCGTTACGCGATGTGGATGCGTTTTTTCTGGCCTTGGGCTTGCTTTATGAGGAACCTCATTTGGAACTTCAGGCAGAAAAAACTTTGATGGCACTATCTCAGGGGCAAGACGAAGCTGAAGTTTTCTGCCAAAAATTCCGTAAATGGTCTGTGCTTACTCAGTGGAATGAGTGCGCCTTGGCGGCAACTTTCAGAGAAGGTCTCTCTGATGCCGTTAAGGATGTTATGGTGGGGTTCCCTTTGCCTGCAGGTCTGAATGAGTCCATGACAATGGCTATTCAGATTGATAGGCGTCTGCGGGAGCGCAAACCGGTGCACCATCTGGCGGTGTCTATGGAAAAGACGCCAGAAAGTATGCAGTGTGATAGAATTCTGTCCAGGAGCGAGCGACAGAATTTTAGACGGAAGAATGGATTGTGTTTCTATTGTGGGGATTCTACTCATGTTATATCGGCATGCTCTAGGCGTACAAAGAAGCTTGATAAGTCTGTTTCCATTGGCACCATTCAGTCTAAGTTTATTTTGTCTGTAACCCTGATTTGCTCTTTGTCATCCATTGCCACGGACGCCTATGTTGACTCTGGCGCCGCTCTGAGTCTTATGGATTGGTCCTTTGCCAATCGTTGTGGTTTTGATTTAGAGCCTTTGGAGACTCTTATTCCTCTGAAGGGGATTGACTCCACCCCATTGGCTAATAATAAACCACAATACTGGACACAAGTAACCATGCGTATCAATCCGGATCACCAGGAGATTATTCGTTTCCTGGTGCTGTATAATTTACATGACGATTTGGTGCTGGGATTGCCATGGTTGCAGTCTCACAACCCAGTCTTGGACTGGAGAGCAATGTCTGTGTTGAGCTGGGGATGTAAGGGTATTCATGGGGACGTACCTTTGGTTTCTATTTCGTCGTCCATTCCCTCTGAAGTCCCTGAGTTCCTCTCTGATTATCAAGACGTCTTTGACGAACCCAAGCTTGGGTCGTTACCTCCGCACCGTGAGTGCGATTGTGCCATAGATTTGATACCGGGTTGTAAATATCCAAAGGGTCGTTTGTTTAATTTGTCTGTGCCGGAACATGCTGCTATGCGGGAATATATAAAGGAGTCTTTGGAAAAGGGACATATTCGTCCATCTTCTTCTCCCTTGGGAGCTGGGTTTTTCTTTGTCTCAAAAAAAGACGGCTCTTTGAGACCATGTATTGATTATCGGCTTCTGAATAAGATCACTGTTAAGTATCAATACCCATTGCCATTGCTTACTGATTTGTTTGCTCGTATAGAGGGTGCTAAGTGGTTCTCTAAAATTGATCTTCGTGGGGCGTATAATTTGGTGCGGATCAGGCAGGGGGATGAGTGGAAGACCGCATTTAATACGCCCGAGGGCCACTTTGAGTATTTGGTCATGCCTTTTGGTCTTTCTAATGCCCCTTCAGTTTTCCAGTCTTTTATGCATGATATTTTCCGCGATTTTCTGGATAAATTTATGATAATATATCTGGATGATATTCTGATTTTTTCTGATGACTGGGACTCTCATGTCCAGCAGGTCAGGAGGGTTTTTCAGGTTCTGCGGTCTAATTCTTTATGTGTGAAGGGGTCTAAGTGCGTTTTTGGGGTCCAGAAAATTTCCTTTTTGGGGTATATTTTTTCTCCCTCTTCCATTGAGATGGATCCCGTCAAGGTGCAAGCTATTTGTGACTGGACTCAGCCCTCCTCTCTTAAGGGTCTTCAGAGATTTTTGGGCTTTGCCAACTTTTACCGCCGATTTATTGCTGGTTTTTCGGATGTCGTTAAACCACTGACTGATTTGACCAGACAAGGCGCTGATGTTGCTAATTGGTCCCCTCATGCTGTAGAGGCCTTTCAGGAGCTTAAGCGCCGTTTTGCCTCTGCCCCTGTGTTGCGTCAGCCTGATGTGAATCTGCCTTTTCAGGTTGAGGTTGACGCTTCGGAGATCGGAGCTGGGGCAGTGTTGTCGCAGAAAGGTTCCGACTGCTCCGTCATTAGGCCTTGTGCCTTCTTTTCTCGCAAATTTTCGCCCGCAGAGCGGAATTATGATGTTGGGAATCGGGAGCTTTTGGCCATGAAGTGGGCGTTTGAGGAGTGGCGCCATTGGCTCGAGGGGGCTAGGCATCAGGTGGTGGTATTGACTGACCACAAAAATTTGATTTATCTTGAGACTGCCAGACGCCTGAATCCTAGACAGGCGCGCTGGTCTTTATTTTTTTCTCGCTTTAATTTTGTGGTGTCATACCTACCGGGTTCTAAGAATGTTAAGGCAGATGCCCTTTCTAGGAGTTTTGACCCGGACTCTCCTGGTAATTCTGAACCCACAGGTATCCTTAGGGAGGGAGTAATTTTGTCGGCCGTTTCTCCTGATCTGCGGCGGTCCTTGCAAGAGTTTCAGGCGGATAGACCGGATCGTTGTCCGCCTGATAGACTGTTTGTTCCGGATGATTGGACCAGCAGAGTCATCTCCGAGGTACATTCTTCTGCATTGGCAGGTCATCCCGGAATTTTTGGTACCAGGGATTTGGTGGCAAGATCCTTCTGGTGGCCTTCTCTGTCACGAGATGTGCGAGTCTTTGTGCAGTCATGTGACGTTTGTGCTCGGGCCAAGTCTTGTAGTTCTCGGGCTAGCGGACTGCTGTTGCCCTTGCCTATTCCTAAGAGGCCTTGGACACACATCTCGATGGATTTTATTTCAGATCTGCCTGTTTCCCAGAAGATGTCTGTCATCTGGGTGGTCTGTGACCGTTTCTCTAAAATGGTCCATTTGGTTCCTCTGCCCAAGTTGCCTTCTTCTTCTGAGTTGGTTCCTCTGTTTTTTCAGAATGTTGTCCGATTGCACGGTATTCCTGAGAATATTGTTTCTGACAGAGGTACCCAATTTGTGTCTAGATTTTGGCGGGCATTCTGTGCTAGGATGGGCATAGATTTGTCTTTTTCATCTGCTTTTCACCCTCAGACTAATGGCCAGACCGAGCGGACTAATCAGACCCTTGAGACATATCTGAGGTGTTTTGTCTCTGCTGACCAGGATGATTGGGTTGCTTTTTTGCCATTGGCAGAGTTCGCCCTCAATAATCGGGCCAGTTCTTCCACCTTGGTGTCCCCGTTTTTCTGTAATTCGGGGTTTCACCCTCGATTTTCCTCCGGTCAGGTGGAATCCTCGGATTGTCCTGGAGTGGATGCGGTGGTGGAGAGATTGCATCACATCTGGGGGCAGGTTATGGACAATTTGAAGTTGTCCCAGGAGAAGACTCAGCGTTTTGCCAACCGTCATCGTCGTGTTGGTTCTCGGCTTTGTGTTGGAGATTTAGTGTGGTTGTCTTCTCGTTTTGTCCCTATGAGGGTCTCTTCTCCTAAGTTTAAACCTCGGTTCATCGGCCCTTATAGAATATTGGAGATTCTTAATCCTGTTTCTTTCCGTTTGGACCTCCCTGCGTCCTTTTCCATTCATAACGTTTTTCATCGGTCGTTATTGCGCAGGTATGAGGTACCTGTTGTACCTTCAGTTGAGCCTCCTGCTCCGGTGTTGGTTGAGGGTGAGTTGGAGTACGTTGTGGAGAAAATTTTGGACTCTCGTGTTTCCAGACGGAAACTCCAGTATCTGGTCAACTGGAAGGGTTACGGCCAGGAGGATAATTCTTGGGTCAATGCATCTGATGTTCATGCTTCTGATCTTGTTCGTGCCTTCCATAGGGCTCATCCTGGTCGCCCTGGTGGATCTGGTGAGGGTTCGGTGCCCCCTCCTTGAGGGGGGGGTACTGTTGTGAATTTGGATTCTGGGCTCCCCCGGTGGCCGCTTGTGGAATTGGACTTGTCATCCTCTTTCCTGTTTCACCTGATTCCATCAGTAGTGGGTGTCGCTATTTAAGCTCATTTCTCTGGTGGTTTCTTGCCGGTCAACAATGTTATCTGATGCCTCTCAGTGCTTGTTCCTGCTTCTAGACAACTACTAGATAAGTTGGACTTTTGTCCATGTTTTGTTTTGCCTATTTGTTCCAGTTCACAGCTGAAGTTTTGTTACTGTGTCTGGAAAGCTCTCGTTGATCAGGGATTGCTACTCTGGCGTTATGAGTTAATGCCAGAGTTTAAGGTAATCTCTGGATGGTGTTTTGTTAGTGTTTTTCTGCTGACCATGAAAGTATACTATCTGTCTTCTGCTATCTAGTAAGCGGACCTCAAATTTGCTAAGACTATTTTCCTGCTGCGTTTGTTGTTTCATCTGAACTCACCGTCATTATATGTGGGGGGCTACTGTCTTCTTTGGAATATTTCTCTAGAGGTGAGCCAGGTCTTATATTTCCCTCTGCTAGCTATTTAGGTCTTAGGCCAGAGCTGGGCATCTAGCGATAAATAGGAAATGCTACCTGGCTATTTCTAGTTGCGCGGCAGGCTTAGTTCATGGTCAGTATAGTTCCATCTTCCGAGAGCTTGTCCCTCTATAGGCTTGCTATGATCTCTGCCTGCAGAGATCATGACACAAAAGCTCCCGATTCCCAACATCATAATTCCGCTCGGCGGGCGAAAATTTACGCGAGAAAAAAGCACAAGGTCTCATCACAGAGCAATCGGAACTTCTCTGCGACAAAACCGCCCCAGCTCCGATTTCAGAAGCGTCGACCTCAACCTGAAAAGGAAGAGCAACATCAGGCTGACGCAACACAGGGGCGGAAGAAAAGCGGCCCTTAAGCTCCCGAAAGGCCTCCACAGCAGCAGGGGACCAATCAGCAACATCAGCACCCTTCTTAGTCAAATCAGTCAATGGTTTAACAACATCAGAAAAACCAGCAATAAATCGACGATAAAAGTTAGCAAAGCCCAAAAATTTCTGAAGACTCTTAAGAGAAGAGGGTTGCGTCCAATCACAAATAGCCTGAACCTTGACAGGATCCATCTCGATGGAAGAGGGGGAAAAAATATATCCCAAAAAGGAAATCTTTTGAACCCCAAAAACGCACTTAGAACCCTTCACACACAAGGAATTAGACCGCAAAACCTGAAAAACCCTCCTGACCTGCTGGACATGAGAGTCCCAGTCATCCGAAAAAATCAAAATATCATCCAGATACACAATCATAAATTTATCCAAATAATCACGGAAAATGTCATGCATAAAGGACTGAAAGACTGAAGGGGCATTTGAAAGACCAAAAGGCATCACCAAATACTCAAAGTGGCCCTCGGGCGTATTAAATGCGGTTTTCCACTCATCCCCCTGCTTAATTCGCACCAAATTATACGCCCCACGAAGATCTATCTTAGAGAACCACTTGGCCCCCTTTATGCGAGCAAACAAATCAGTCAGCAGTGGCAACGGATATTGATATTTAACCGTGATTTTATTCAAAAGCCGATAATCAATGCACGGCCTCAAAGAGCCATCTTTCTTAGCCACAAAGAAAAAACCGGCTCCTAAGGGAGATGACGAAGGACGAATATGTCCCTTTTCCAAGGACTCCTTTATATATTCTCGCATAGCAGCATGTTCAGGCACAGACAGATTAAATAAACGACCCTTAGGGTATTTACTACCCGGAATCAAATCTATGGCACAATCGCACTCCCGGTGCGGAGGTAATGAACCAAGCTTAGGTTCTTCAAAAACGTCACGATATTCAGTCAAGAATTCAGGAATCTCAGAGGGAATAGATGATGAAATGGAAACCACAGGTACGTCCCCATGCGTCCCCTTACATCCCCAGCTTAACACAGACATAGCTTTCAAGTCAAGGACTGGGTTATGAGATTGCAGCCATGGCAATCCAAGCACCAACACATCATGTAGGTTATACAGCACAAGAAAGTGAATAATCTCCTGGTGATCCGGATTAATCCGCATAGTTACTTGTGTCCAGTATTGTGGTTTATTGCTAGCCAATGGGGTGGAGTCAATCCCCTTCAGGGGTATAGGAGTTTCAAGAGGCTCCAAATCATACCCACAGTGTTTGGCAAAGGACCAATCCATAAGACTCAAAGCGGCGCCAGAGTCGACATAGGCATCCGCGGTAATAGATGATAAAGAACAAATCAGGGTCACAGATAGAATAAACTTAGACTGTAAAGTGCCAATTGAAACAGACTTATCAAGCTTCTTAGTACGCTTAGAGCATGCTGATATAACATGAGTTGAATCACCGCAATAGAAGCACAACCCATTTTTTCATCTAAAATTCTGCCGTTCACTTCTGGACAGAATTCTATCACATTGCATATTCTCTGGCGTCTTCTCAGTAGACACCGCCAAATGGTGCACAGGTTTGCGCTCCCGCAGACGCCTATCGATCTGGATAGCCATTGTCATGGACTCATTCAGACCCGCAGGCACAGGGAACCCCACCATAACATCCTTAATGGCATCAGAGAGACCCTCTCTGAAATTCGCCGCCAGGGCGCACTCATTCCACTGAGTAAGCACAGCCCATTTACGGAATTTCTGGCAGTATATTTCAGCTTCGTCTTGCCCCTGAGATAGGGACATCAAGGCCTTTTCCGCCTGAAGTTCTAACTGAGGTTCCTCATAAAGCAACCCCAAGGCCAGAAAAAACGCATCCACATTGAGCAACGCAGGATCCCCTGGAGCCAATGCAAAAGCCCAATCCTGAGGGTCGCCCCGGAGCAAAGAAATCACAATCCTGACCTGCTGAGCAGGATCTCCAGCAGAGCGAGATTTCAGGGACAAAAACAACTTGCAATTATTTTTGAAATTTTGAAAGCAAGATCTATTCCCCGAGAAAAATTCAGGCAAAGGAATTCTAGGTTCAGATATAGGAACATGAACAACAAAATCTTGTAAGTTTTGAACTTTCGTGGTGAGATTATTCAAACCTGCAGCTAAACTCTGAATATCCATTTTAAACAGGTGAACACAGAGCCATTCCAGGATTAGAAGGAGAGAGAGAGAGAAAGGCTGCAATATAGGCAGACTTGCAAGAGATTCAATTACAAGCACACTCAGAACTGAGAAAAAAAAAAAAATCTTCAGCAGACTTCTCTTTTCTCTCCTTTCTCTGTCAATTAATTTAACCCTTTTGGGCCGGTCAAACTGTTATGGTTCTCAATGGCAAGAGAACATAGCCCAGCAAACATACGAACTAGCTCTTGGAAGGATGGACACTAAACTGACCATGAACTAAACCTGCCGCACAACTAACAGTAGCCGGGTAGCGTAGCCTGCGTTTTATCCCTAGACGCCCAGCGCTGGCCGGAGGACTAACTAATCCTGGCAGAGGAAAATATAGTCCTGGCTCACCTCTAGAGAAATTTCCACGAAAGGCAGACAGAGGCCCCCACAAATATTGGCGGTGATTTTAGATGAAATGACAAACGTAGTATGAAAATAGGTTTAGCAAAATTGAGGTCCGCTTACTAGATAGCAGGAAGACAGAAAGGGCACTTTCATGGTCAGCTGAAAACCCTATCAAAATACCATCCTGAAATTACTTTAATACTCTAGTATTAACTCATAACATCAGAGTGGCAATTTCAGATCACAAGAGCTTTCCAGACACAGAAACGAAACTACAGCTGTGAACTGGAACAAAATGCAAAAACAAACAAGGACTAAGTCCAACTTAGCTGGGAGTTGTCTAGCAGCAGGAACATGCACAGAAAGGCTTCTGATTACAATGTTGACCGGCATGGAAGTGACAGAGGAGCAAGGCTAAATAGCGACTCCCACATCCTGATGGAAACAGGTGAACAGAGAGGATGATGCACACCAGTTCAATTCCACCAGTGGCCACCGGGGGAGCCCAAAATCCAATTTCACAACAGGCAGCACACTGCAGCGCTAAGACATGCAAATATGAAACATGAAAACTGAACTGCAATACTGCACTAGAAATATGAAAAATGAGAGCGTTTAGCGCATAAAAATGGCCAATTTTATGTGTACCTGATAGCCCCTTTACGGCATCTCTCGTATATCAGGTCCTACGCTTGCCTACCTCGCTGAGAATAAACGTCTCCATGTGAATGGGTACCTGTGAAAACCTCTTCCTAGACTCATATTCTCTCTCTCTGTGGAGGGGTACTGGACCTGCTGCGATTAAAACACCTGGGCTAGGAGGCGGAGTGCTCAGTCAGAAGGCTAAATAATATATTTGAAAAAACTGACCGTCACATCCATACATAGACTAAGTGTGAACAGGTGCTGAACCTAGAGTAACCAACTCATATATAGTCAAGTAAAAAAGGCAGCACACTGCAGCGCTAAGACATGCAAATATGAAACATGAAAACTGAACTGCAATACTGCACTAGAAATATGAAAAATGAGAGCATTTAGCGCATAAAAATGGCCAATTTTATGTGTACCTGATAGCCCCTTTACGGCATCTCTCGTATATCAGGTCCTACGCTTGCCTACCTCGCTGAGAATAAACGTCTCCATGTGAATGGGTACCTGTGAAAACCTCTTCCTAGACTCATATTCTCTCTCTCTGTGGAGGGGTACTGGACCTGCTGCGATTAAAACACCTGGGCTAGGAGGCGGAGTGCTCAGTCAGAAGGCTAAATAATATATTTGAAAAAACTGACCGTCACATCCATACATAGACTAAGTGTGAACAGGTGCTGAACCTAGAGTAACCAACTCATATATAGTCAAGTAAAAAAGGCAGCACACTGCAGCGCTAAGACATGCAAATATGAAACATGAAAACTGAACTGCAATACTGCACTAGAAATATGAAAAATGAGAGCGTTTAGCGCATAAAAATGGCCAATTTTATGTGTACCTGATAGCCCCTTTACGGCATCTCTCGTATATCAGGTCCTACGCTTGCCTACCTCGCTGAGAATAAACGTCTCCATGTGAATGGGTACCTGTGAAAACCTCTTCCTAGACTCATATTCTCTCTCTCTGTGGAGGGGTACTGGACCTGCTGCGATTAAAACACCTGGGCTAGGAGGCGGAGTGCTCAGTCAGAAGGCTAAATAATATATTTGAAAAAACTGACCGTCACATCCATACATAGACTAAGTGTGAACAGGTGCTGAACCTAGAGTAACCAACTCATATATAGTCAAGTAAAAAAGGCAGCACACTGCAGCGCTAAGACATGCAAATATGAAACATGAAAACTGAACTGCAATACTGCACTAGAAATATGAAAAATGAGAGCGTTTAGCGCATAAAAATGGCCAATTTTATGTGTACCTGATAGCCCCTTTACGGCATCTCTCGTATATCAGGTCCTACGCTTGCCTACCTCGCTGAGAATAAACGTCTCCATGTGAATGGGTACCTGTGAAAACCTCTTCCTAGACTCATATTCTCTCTCTCTGTGGAGGGGTACTGGACCTGCTGCGATTAAAACACCTGGGCTAGGAGGCGGAGTGCTCAGTCAGAAGGCTAAATAATATATTTGAAAAAACTGACCGTCACATCCATACATAGACTAAGTGTGAACAGGTGCTGAACCTAGAGTAACCAACTCATATATAGTCAAGTAAAAAAGGCAGCACACTGCAGCGCTAAGACATGCAAATATGAAACATGAAAACTGAACTGCAATACTGCACTAGAAATATGAAAAATGAGAGCGTTTAGCGCATAAAAATGGCCAATTTTATGTGTACCTGATAGCCCCTTTACGGCATCTCTCGTATATCAGGTCCTACGCTTGCAGCAGGTCCAGTACCCCTCCACAGAGAGAGAGAATATGAGTCTAGGAAGAGGTTTTCACAGGTACCCATTCACATGGAGACGTTTATTCTCAGCGAGGTAGGCAAGCGTAGGACCTGATATACGAGAGATGCCGTAAAGGGGCTATCAGGTACACATAAAATTGGCCATTTTTATGCGCTAAACGCTCTCATTTTTCATATTTCTAGTGCAGTATTGCAGTTCAGTTTTCATGTTTCATATTTGCATGTCTTAGCGCTGCAGTGTGCTGCCTTTTTTACTTGACTATATATGAGTTGGTTACTCTAGGTTCAGCACCTGTTCACACTTAGTCTATGTATGGATGTGACGGTCAGTTTTTTCAAATATATTATTTAGCCTTCTGACTGAGCACTCCGCCTCCTAGCCCAGGTGTTTTAATCGCAGCAGGTCCAGTACCCCTCCACAGAGAGAGAGAATATGAGTCTAGGAAGAGGTTTTCACAGGTACCCATTCACATGGAGACGTTTATTCTCAGCGAGGTAGGCAAGCGTAGGACCTGATATACGAGAGATGCCGTAAAGGGGCTATCAGGTACACATAAAATTGGCCAATTTTATGCGCTAAACGCTCTCATTTTTCATATTTCTAGTGCAGTATTGCAGTTCAGTTTTCATGTTTCATATTTGCATGTCTTAGCGCTGCAGTGTGCTGCCTTTTTTACTTGACTATATATGAGTTGGTTACTCTAGGTTCAGCACCTGTTCACACTTAGTCTATGTATGGATGTGACGGTCAGTTTTTTCAAATGACTCGAGTATAAACCAAGAGGGGCACTTTCAGCCCCCCAAAATGGGCTGAAAATCTCGGCTTATACTCGAGTAAATACGGTAGTTTTTATACCCTTAAACCAGAGAGTTACAAGTGCTTCTCACAAAATTAGAATATCTTCAAAAAGTTAATTTATTTCAGTTCTTCAATACAAAAAGTGAAACACATATATTATATAGAGTTATTACAAACAGAGTGATTTAGTTCAAGTGTTTATTTCTGTTAATGTTGATGACTATGGCTTACAGCCAATGAAAACCCAAACATCATAATTTCAGTACATTAGAATAAATACTAAAAAACACGTGCAAAGGCTTCAAAAGCGTTTAAACAGGTCCCTTAGGCTGTTTCAATAGGCTCCACAATGATGGAGAAGACTGCTAACTTGACAGATGTCCAGAAGGCAGTCATTGACACACTCCACAAGGAGGGTAAGCCACAAAAGTTCATTTCTAAAGAAGTTGTATTCAAGCATATTAATGGTAAGTTGAGTGGAAGGAAAAAGTGTGGTAGAAAAAGGTGCACAAGCAACTGGGATTACCGTAGCCTTGAAAGGATTGTTAAGATAAGGCCACTCAAAAATTTTGGAGAGACTAACAAAGAGTGGACTGCTTCTGGAGTCTTTGCTTCAAGGGCAACCACACACAGACGTATCCAGGACATGGGCTACAAGTGTTGCATTCCTTGCGTCAAGCTGCTCATGACCAACAGACAATGCAAGAAGTATCTTACCTGGGCCAAGGAGAAAAATAACTGGACTGTTGCTCAGTGGTCCAATGTATTGTTTTCAGTTTAAAGTAAATTTTGCATTTCATTTGGAAATCAAGGTCCCAGAGTCTGGAGCAAGAGTGGAAAGGCACACAATCCAAGCTGCTTGTGGTCTAGTGTGAAGTTTCCACAATCAGTGATGGTTTGGGGAGCCATGTCATCTACTGGTGTAGGTCCACTGTGTTTTATCAAGACCAAAGGTAGCGCAGCCATCTGCCAGGAAATTTTAGAGCACTTCATACTTTCCTCTGCTGACAAGCTTTTTGGAGATGGAAATTTCATTCTCCAGCAGGACTTGGCACCTGTCTACACTGCCAAAACTACTAATACCTGGTTTAAAAACAACAGTACCTGTCATGGTCTGCTGAGTTTCTGGGATTATATGGTTTTAGGGTTAGCTTGGATGATTTCTCATTTTTCCAACAAAATTTAGAAAACCACTCTTTTAGGGACCACATCACATTTAAGTGACTTTGAGGAGCCTATACAGTGCCTTGCGAAAGTATTCGGCTCCCTGGAACTTTTCAACGTTTTCCGACATATCATGCTTCAAAGATAAAGATACCAAATGCAAATTTTTGGTGAAGAATCAACAACAAGTGGAACACAATTGTGAAGTTGAACGAAATGTATTGGTTATTTTAAATTTTTGTGGAAATTCAGAATCTGAAAAGTGGGGCGTGCAATATTATTCAGCCCCTTTAACTTAATGCTTTGTTGCGTCACCTTTTGCTGCGATTACAGCTGCAAGTCACTTGGGGTATGTCTCTATCAGTTTTGTACATCGAGATACTGAAATTCTTGCCAATTCTTCCTTGGCAAACAGCTCGAGCTCAGTGAGGTTTGATGGAGATCGTTTGTGAACAGCAGTTTTCAGCTCTTTCCACAGATTCTCGATTGGATTGAGGTCTGGACTTTGACTTGGCCATACTAACACCTGGATACATTTATTTGTGAACCATTCCATTGTAGATTTTGCTTTATGTTTGGGATCATTGTCTTGTTGGAAGACAAATCTCCATCCCAATCTCAGGTCTTTTGCAGACTCCAACAGGTTTTCTTCAAGAATAGACCTGTATTTGGCTCCATCCATCTTCCCATCAATTTGAACCATCTTCCCTGTCCCTGCTGAAGAAAAGCAGGCCCAAACCTTGATGCTGCCACCACCATGTTTGACAGTGGGGATAGTGTGTTCAGGGTGATGAGCTGTGTTGCCTTTACGTCAAACATATCATTTGGCATTGTTGCCGAAAAGTTCGAATTTGGTTTCATCTGACCAGAGCACTTTCTTCCACATGTTTGGTGTGTCTCCCAGGTGGCTTGTTGCAAACTTTAAACAACACTCTTTATGGATATCTTTGAGAAATGGCTTTCTTCTTGCCACTCTTCCATAAAGGCCAGATTTGTGCAGTGTACGACTGATTGTTGCCCTATGGACAGACTGTTTAACCTCAGCTGTAGATCTCTGCAGTTCATCCAGAGTGATCATGGGCCTCTTGGCTGCATCTCTGATCGGTCTTCTCCTTGTTTGAGATTAAACTTTAGAGGGATGGCCGGGTCTTGGTAGATTTTGTGGTAGATTGTGAGCCCTCGCGGGCAGGGTCCTCTCTCCTACTGTACCAGTTGTGGCTTGTATTGTTCAAGATTATTGTACCTGTTTTTATTATGTACACCCCTCCTTACATTTAAAGCGCCATGGAATAAATGGCGCTATAATAATAAATAATAATAATCATTTGCAGTGGTATGATACTCCTTCTATTTCAGTATGATCGCTTGCACAGGGCTCCTTGGGATGTTTAAAGCTTTGAAAATCATTTTGTATCCAAATCTAGCTTTAAACTTCTCCACAACAGTATCATGGACCTGTCTGTTGTGTTCCTTGGTCTTCATGATGCTCTCTGTGCTTCAAACAGAACCCTGAGGCTATCACAGTGCAGGTGCATTTATACGGACACTTAAATACAATCCACCTGTGTGTAATCATCATCATTATGCATTTAGGACAACATTGGATCATTCAGAGATCCACAATGAACTTCTGGAGTGAGTTTGCTGCACTGAAAGTAAAGGGGACGAATAATATTGCACGCCCAACTTCTCAGTTTTTGAATTTCCACAAAAATTTAAAATAACCAAATTTCATTCAACTTCACAATTGTGTTCCACTTGTTGATTCTTCAACAAAAATTTACATTTGGTATCTTTGTTTGAAGCATGATATGTGGGAAAAGGTTGAAAAGTTTCAGGGAGACGAATACTTTCGCAAAGCACTGTATATGAAATATACCCAAAATTGACATCATTCTAAAAGATAAACCCCTCAAGGTTCTCAAAACCACATTTAAGAGGTTTATTAGCTTTTCAGGAGCTTCACAGTAATGGAATGAATGTGGAAAGAAAAAATGAACATTTAACTTTTTTCACAAAAATTTTAGACCCATTTTTTTTATTTTTACAAGTGTAATAGGAGAAAATGGATCACAGAATTTATCCTGACCATGCCAATACCCAATATGTGGGGGAAACTACTGTTTGTGTGCATGGCAGGGTTCAGAAAAGAAAGAGCAGATGCCATGTCACAATTGGCGAGACCCTGATGTGCCTAAAGAGTGGAAACCCGCACAAGTGACCCCATTTTGGAAACTAGACCATTCAAGGAACTTATCTAGATGTGTGGTGAGCACCTTGGACCCCCAAGTGCTTCACAAAAGTTTATAACTTTGAGCCGTGAAAACAAAAAAATCACATTTTTCCCACAAAAATGTTTTTTGGACCCAATCTTTTTTATTTTTACAAAGGTTATATGATTACACCATACAATTTGTTGTACAATTTCTCCTGATTACACTGATACATGGTCAAACACTACTTCTGAGGCACAGCGCAAAGTTCAGAAGGGAAGAAGCGCTTCATTGGATTTCAGATTTTGCTGGAATGGTTTGAGGGTGCCAAATGTTAGGTGTCGAGTTCCCGCGGCTGCACAGTGGGAATCTCGAACCACCTCCGCTGTGGTCTCCCATTCTTCTCCAGCTGCAGTGGAGCCTGCTCAGCGGAGAAATCGGTCCCAGCGTCTGGCTCAGGCAGATACTGTGCCCTTGGTTACTGCTGATCTTCCAGACTCCAGACCAGCCATTGTAACCGGTGCAGCGCCCCAGAGTCCTGGTCGTTGCAGTACTGTGGCTCCGCCGCTAAGGGGGGCTATGGTACGTCTGATGGCACTGAAGGAGTTCATCTGACCAGGTATCACATACACCAATACATTTCACAGTCGGGCCTCCAGGGGGAGCTAAGGGTGCTATTTATTAGGCCACTCCTCACCGTGTGGGTAAACTGGGGGTCAGGCAGGAAGTTAGTCAGAAAGCTGACTGGGTTGGAACCAGGCAACACCTTGTGGCAGGGGGTGTTGTGGGGAAGATTCGGTAGGGTCCCTGTCAGGTTTGGGACCCTGACAGAGGCCTGGCAACAAGAAAGAACGTCACGGGACCGTGCCTGCTCAGCATAGCGGCGGTGCCCTAAGAAAGGATCAGAAGCGAGATATATTGTGCTGAGTGAGAAACGAGATCAAAGCAAGAAGGAGATTACCAGTAGGAGTCGTGCTGTAAGATCGAGGCAACATCCTACTGAGGCGCACAACCGGCGGCCGGAACGCCGAGGAAGTATTCATATATCTAGCTCCAAGCAATACTTCAAACCAACGGCAGGACAGTCAGTCACAGGCGGGCTGTCTCACCTAAATCACCTATGCAGACTTGGGGGGCAACCTGTGGAGAGGGGCGACTAGGGTCCCAGAAGAGCTCCGAGCCTACCCGTCATACGGGTGCGTCCCAACCATAACACCGGGAGGGACGGAGGATTAGCAGAACATCATCTAATCGAGTTGTTGTGAGGGAACATGAGAAACAGACAAAACAGTTGTGGGGACTATCCCATAAGCACAGCAGGGAAGGACCACAACACATAGCGCTAGCAGGAAGGCACAGATTTCCACCTGCAAAGAGAACTCTGGAGGTGCCATTGGACCGGCCGGACTTGCGCAGCCTGGTGAACCATATTCCGGACTGAGGACCCAGAGACCTTCAGTAAAGAGGTAAAGAGACTGCAACCTGGTGTCCTCGTTATTTACTGCACCGCACCACCACCACCATCCACATCCATCATATCTATCACTGTACGCCCCTCAGCAGGGTCACAAACCGGGCCTAGCCACCGTGACAACCCCAGAGCAGAGACTCAGAGGCCCGGTACCAGGTACCCCTCGGCCCTGCGGCAGTGGGGGCGCTACAACTTGGCGTCACGAACAGGATCTACTTAAGCCTGAGGAATCGGGTTATGTGTGCCTTGGAACTGTGATTTATTGTGCTTGGACTGTACTTTATTGCAAAGACTGTGCTGTGCCACTTGCCGCCAAAATCCGCCGCCATTACAGCGCTGAGGAGAGTGCAGGAGAAGAAGAGGGGCGTGGAGTAGGCGTGGACAAGCTGGAGAGCGCGAACGACAATGGCCGCCCAGTCTAAATATTTCTGCACCGTGAGGACGTGTCCGTCAGCAGCAGAAATCCGCCTCCTAATCCTCAATGGGGGCGGAGACAGAGAAAACGAAACCGCCCACGAAGGAGAGAGCGGGAAAAGAACCAGGAAGCGACTCATGTGGAGGACGCCATGGCCAGCAGCTCAGAACCCGAATGTGGGGTAGAAGCAGAAGTCTCCCCCAACTACCCGGATGAGTACTGCAGCCAATTCTCCGCGGACAGCGCTGATCTGTTGCAGGCTGAGATGGGAGACCTGATCCATCAGCTCCTTCATTTAAACGCGGAGGCCCAGGCTCCGCACCAGGTGGCGCCGGAAGAAGGTCCTCTGACATCGGATCCTGTACCACTACCAGAGTTGTTGCTGGGATCCTCGCCGACACCGCCAGCGGAACCTGCCACGGAGGAGGAACCTGCATCGGCTGGTGAGTCCGTCGACCCTTTTCCGCCAGCAGAGGACTTGTTAATAGGCCCCGTCGCGGCACCCCCTCTCCCTGGGACCCATAGACTCCAACGCCTGTTACCATGGGAGGAGGCAACGGGCATGGAACACCGCCTGAAGGCCCCGATCGCGCCAACCACCCTGTTGTGTGAGACCCGTGCGGAGCGCACGGTATGCCGCTGGGTGAACCCAGGATCCAACCTTATGGGGTTCCCCGGGGTGAAAACACAGGAAGGGGAGATGGTGCAGGCCCTGAGCTGGGAGGAATACCAGACCCAGCTGGAACAGCAGTGGAAGGAGAATAAAAAGGTGTACCAGGCCGGGCTGGAGGCCTACCATCAGAAAGACCTGGCGGTCAAGGACCGGGCCCGCAAGGACCCCACCGCTCACCAGGCCCCGCGCAGGCAGGGCATAATCACCACCTTCAAGCTCCGTGGAGGCTGGGGCTTCATTAAAGAGCCAGGCCTGTATGCGGAGGTGGTTGTAAACCGAAGGGATGTTGAGTCACATCTCAGAGAGGGCCACCCAGACCGGGATCTCTACCCGGGGAATGAAGTCTCGTACACCAGGCACTTTGGGGAAAAGGGGTGGTTTGCCCTGAATGTCTGCAAGAGGCAGACCCCTGTGAAACCCCCGGTTAAGGTGCCAGTGAAGCTAACCCCTGTAGCAAAGGTGCCCCCTTGTGGTCAGCCCATGGTCATTGCCAGGACCACCGAGGTCACCCCCACGTGCACTATGGTCAAGACCACGACATGCAGCATTGTCACCTCCACCACCCTCGTCGCCAAGGAGGCACCTCTACCGGTGGGTGATGCCCGTGCTGCTCCAGAGCTGAAGACTGTGGGTACACAGACCCCCAGATGGGACAATAGACCCCCTTATGCAGTACCGGGCGGCTCGCAATACCCAAGGGGGTTGCCTCCGCCGGTGCTGCCTCCTGAGTGGTTCGAGTAAGCAAGAATGCTTTAATGATTGTAAATAGTTCTTCAAACTGTTTGTTTTTGCTACATTGCTGCTATGTTGCTGCTAAAACCCGTCCAGGGTTAACTCTTAAAGGGATCCCTTTGTTGACCCGGGATCCCTATTGCTCTTTGTTTGTTTTTTCTACTTTTTGCTCCGTTACTAAGAAACTGCTGAGTCATGAACAATGCATGATACAAACTTCTTGTACATAGTTGCACCTTCTTAAAGGTGCTCCCTACTGGTTTTATATAAAAGACGGACTCTTTGCGAAGATACGGTTATTGGAACTTGTAATGGAGTCCTTGCTGCATACGGACTGGCAGCTTGAAAAGTTGCACTACCTCATAGAGACTTGGTCCCCTCTTAAAGGGGATGTTCATCGATAGCACTTAAGGAATGATGATGCTTTGAAAGAAGAAGTAATAATGTTGATATGTGAAAGTTAAATGTAACCAATTAGTTAATTGTAAGAAATGTTCAATAATGTTAATAGAAGGATGAGGACAGGAAGTGAACCCGTAGGGGTTAGTGGTGAGTCCTCTTAGGAGCCATATAGGGATGGCTCAGTAATCTCCAACTGAAAGAAAAACATGTTCTATACTGTGTATAGTAGTGGAAGGACAGAAGGCTCGGGCTGAAAGGAGCGGTCCTGTAATAGAAAGGAAAGGCAGTAGGTCTGGAGCCGTTAGGACAGGCGGTCCTGCAGACGTAAAGTAGGAGAATGTAGCACAGTTGCTTAAGCCTTATAATGTGTTATAAGAAGGTCTTTAGTGGATTCAGAGTGTACATCCTTAAAGGCAATGTTGAATTAATGTTTAAAAATTTTTGCACTTAGTAGAATACCCGGTTGGGTAAGAAAAGTTATTTGAAAGTATTTAACCATGTTTGTAACGTTTAAGTGTCCTCACCTCCCATAAAAGGGAAGCTCTGTTCAAATATGCTTATTGTTATTGCACTCACAAAAATTGTATGTCTTTTTGCTGACATGTATTGTTATTTTCTTCCCAGTCCCGGAGTACTGGATTTAACCGGGGGGGAGTGCAGCGCCCCAGAGTCCTGGTCGTTGCAGTACTGTGGCTCCGCCGCTAAGGGGGGCTATGGTACGTCTGATGGCACTGAAGGAGTTCATCTGACCAGGTATCACATACACCAATACATTTCACAGTCGGGCCTCCAGGGGGAGCTAAGGGTGCTATTTATTAGGCCACTCCTCACCGTGTGGGTAAACTGGGGGTCAGGCAGGAAGTTAGTCAGAAAGCTGACTGTGTTGGAACCAAGCAACACCTTGTGGAAGGGGGTGTTGTGGGGAAGATTCGGTAGGGTCCCTGTCAGGTTTGGGACCCTGACAGAGGCCTGGCAACAAGAAAGAACGTCACGGGACCGTGCCTGCTCAGCATAGCGGCGGTGCCCTAAGAAAGGATCAGAAGCGAGATATATTGTGCTGAGTGAAAAACGAGATCAAAGCAAGAAGGAGATTACCAGTAGGAGTCGTGCTGTAAGATCGAGGCAACATCCTACTGAGGCGCACAACCGGCGGCCGGAACGCCGAGGAAGTATTCATATATCTAGCTCCAAGCAATACTTCAAACCAACGGCAGGACAGTCAGTCACAGGCGGGCTGTCTCACCTAAATCACCTATGCAGACTTGGGGGGCAACCTGTGGAGAGGGGAGACTCTAGGGTCCCGGAAGAGCTCCGAGCCTACCCGTCATACGGGTGCGTCCCAACTATAACACCGGGAGGGACGGAGGATTAGCAGAACATCATCTAATCGAGTTGTTGTGAGGGAACACGAGAAACAGACACAACAGTTGTGGGGACTATCCCGTAAGCACAGCAGGGGAGGACCACAACACATAGCGCTAGCAGGAAGGCACAGATTTCCACCTGCAAAGAGAACTCTGGAGGTGCCATTGGACCGGCCGGACTTGCGCAGCCTGGTGAACCGTATTCCGGACTGAGGACCCAGAGACCTTCAATAAAGAGGTAAAGAGACTGCAACCTGGTGTCCTCGTTATTTACTGCACCGCACCACCACCACCATCCACATCCATCATATCTATCACTGTACGCCCCTCAGCAGGGTCACGGACCGGGCCTAGCCACCGTGACAACCCCAGAGCAGAGACTCAGAGGCCCGGTACTGGGTACCCCTCGGCCCTGCGGCAGTGGGGGCGCTACACCGGCACTGTTCTGCGGCGAGCAGATGCTCCTGGGACTAAGTCCTGCTTTTCATCTACTGGGCATGCTCAAAGGACGATCTCTCATTGGAGGTCGGGGGTCACATGCTGAGGTCCTGAAGCAGTTCTTATTGGACCACTAGGAAGGTCCTGGAGAACTTCCTCTAAAAAAGGTTTGCATGGCCGCATGGCCATGCGCTAGTATCAACTTAAGTTCATGTGTGTATGAGCTTAGCTACTTTTGTGGTCGCTGTCAGCAAGTGCTCAGGGTTGGCTGTATAGCCACTAGAATTCCGGCACCTCCGGAGAGGAGTTTGTGTGTATGAATTCAGGGCTGGCCTATAGCCACTAGAATTCTGGCAACTCCAGAGAGGAGTTGTTTGAGTGCTGTTGCTGACTGTGTGACCACTATATGCTACCTGCTCCATTAGAGAGCTGTGACCCTCTGTGAGGTTAACAGGGCACAGCGTTATCTTTTATCTCGGCGACTCTGTGAAGCAACAGTTCGCTCCTATACAGACCGGGTGATGGAATCCATGTCTGTTCAGGCGTAATACCGCCATATAGTGCTGCCATTTACTAGCAGCAGGTTCCACTCCTGCATGGTGGACCCCGGGCTGCGAACGCACCAATATTATCTCCATATTTACTCGGTGCGTTCCGCCAGCCCTAGCACCATGTCACATTGGCAGAGCCCGAGATGCCAGAAAAGCAGAACCCCTCCCATAAGTGAAGTCATTTTACAAACTACACTTCTCAATGAATTCATCTAAGGGTTCAGTGAGCATGTTGACACCACATGGGCCTCACAGAAATTTGTACCATTGAGCGGTGAAGAAAGAATAATTACATTTTTACCGTTAAAATGTTGAGTTAGCCACAGATATTTAATTTTTATAAAAGCTAATAGGAAGAAATTGACTTCTCCTTTTGTTGTACAATTTCTCCTGAGTACGCCAATACTCTATATGTAATAGGAAATATTTTTGAGGCACAGTGCAAAACTCAGACGGTAAGGAGCGGCCATAATTTAGGGCAAATTGTATTGTTATGGTTAGCGGTGCCATGACCCACTGGGAGAGCCACTTGGGTGCCAGAACAGCTGAACCCCCTATAAGAGACCCCATTTTACAAACTACACCTCTTAATGAATTCATATAAGGGTGCAGTTATATTGACACCACGGGTGTATCACAGAATTTTATTCCATTGATCTGTGAAGAAAAAAATAAATTACACTTTTAACACAATAATGTTGTTTTAGCCTCAACTTTTAGATTTTCACAAAAGAAAATGGGTAAAAATTGTACTAAAATTTGTCACAGAATTTCTGCTGAATGTGAAAATACCCCATATCTGGCTGTACAATACTAGTTAGCCACATGGCGAGACTCGGGAGGGGCAAAGCGCTTTTTGCCTTCTGGAGTGCAGATTTTCCTAAAATAGTTTTCATACTCCATATCCAGAGCCTTTAAGTGCTAGAACAGCAGAATACCCCACTCAAGAGACCCCATATTAGAAATTGTACCCAATTAGGAATTTATCTACTGTACATGTGCAAACTAGGGGGCAGGTCACTGAGGGATCACTGACCTGTCAGCAGTCTGCATTATGAATACCTAATCATAGCACCACGTGAAGACCCCTCCAGGCTCGCCCCGGGGCACGGGCGTATTATTAACTCAAAACTGAAAATAAAGATTAAAAAACAACCACAAGATGGATTTCATCAACTAAGGTATCATTTTAATTAGTATAACGGTGTCAACCTGACAATGTCTATAGGTTACTGTGCACAATCCTGCTGACAGGTTTCCTTTAAATAAAGCCTTAACTCAGGCAAAATCCTGGCTTACACATTAAATAACATTAAAAATAAAAAGGCAACAATGGAAAATACAATAAGTTTATAAATTATAAAATGAGGGAGGTTACGGGAAGGGAGGATGGGCAGATGGGTTAGGTTTGGTAGTAGGTGACTACATTTGGCAACATGGCTGACCGTGGGTTGAACGAAGGTCATATAGTTGTTGTGGTGGATGTCCATAAGTTACATCACCAGAAGGTCCAAAGCCAGAATCCTGGTATGGTTCCCAGGATCATCTTGGCTTTTGATGGGCAACATTTTAGGTGCTGGGGTCGCCATGATGCCATCCTTCTACTAGCCCTGAAAAATGTTGCTGTTTCTGCTCTGTTTGTGCAGCATGGTATTCATGTAGGCCATAAGGTGCTGGTGGTGGTCCTGATACTGGTGCTGCTCGGGTATATGCAGACAAATGCTGCCTAGATGGAGCCTTTGTGGTTGTCTCTAGTGCCTAGTTTCCATGTAGTCAAATAAATATTGTGGGTCACTGGGTGGTATAGCAGCATCAATGAGGCGCAGAATTTCTGCTTTGGTTTGAATGCATATTTGGTGCAAATGTTTGGCCAGACTCCACCAAAAGGCACCCTCACCATCATCAACTACAAAGTGAAATCAAAACAGATAGTTGATCATTCCACTGTCTATTTCGCACTGTGTAGGGTTGGTGAAGGCCTCCATCCTTCCCCTGAGTTGGCGGAGTTTGGCTGCTGCTTGTGGAGATATGTCAAGGGGTAAGGTAGGGCTACTGTTCCAGCCCTGCTCCTCTTGCTACTTGAGGTTTGACCAATAGTCCAGAAGCCTTCTCTTGTGGTGCAACTACCTCAGACTCAGATACAGACTCACGATCACGTTAGTTGCTTTCAGTGCTTTAAAAAGAAAAACTATTTGAAAACTATAACTAAAGCCAAAAAAGCAAAACAATTTTTAACTTATGGTCTTAAATCCATGTGTGTTAGAATGTTTAACCATTCCATGTACAGATAGGGTCGTTTTGTGGGTGCCCCATCTCCACTTTTCTTTCTACACACGTGGTCAAAAATGTTGGTACCCCTCGTTTAATGACAGAAAAAAACACAATGGTCACAGAAATAACTTGAAGCTGACAAAAGTAATAATAAATAAAAAATCTATGAAGATGAACAAATGAAAGTCAGACATTGCTTTTCAACCATGCTTCCACAGAATAAAAAATAAATAAAACTCATTAAATAGGCCTTGGACAAAAATTATAGTACCCTTACTTAATATTTTTTTGCACAACTTTTTGAGGCAATCACTAAAATCAAACTACTCCTGTAACTGTCAATGAGACTTCTGCACCTCTCGACAGGTATTTTGTCTCACTTCTTAAGAGCAAATTGCTGCAGTTGTCTCATGTTTGAAGGTTGCCTTTTCTAGACAGCATGTTTCAGCTCTTTCCAAAGATGCTGAATAGGATTTAGGTCAGGGCTCATATAAGGCCACTTCAGAATAGTCCAATGTTTTAATCTTAGCTATTCTTGTGTGTTTTTAGCTGTGTGTTTTGGGTTATTATCCTTTTGCATGACCAATGACCTGCGACTGAGACCAAGCTTTCTGACACTGGGCAGCACATTTCTCTCTAGAATCCCTTCATAGTCTTAAGATTTAATTGTACCCTGCACAGATTCTAGACACCCTGTGTCCATGTTTCACTGTAGGGACAGTATTCTTTTTTTGATATGCTTCATCTTTCTGTCTGTGAACATAGAGCTGATGTGCCTTGCCAAAAAGTTAAATTTTTGTCTCATCTGTCCATAGGACATTCTCCCAGAAGCTTTGTGGCTTGTCAACATGCAGTTTGGCAAATTCCAGTATGGCTTTTTTATGATTTTTTTTCAGCAATGGTTCCTCCTTGGTCATCTCCCATGAAGTCCACTTTGGCTCATACAACGACGGATGGTGCGAGCTGACACTGATGTTCCTGGAGCTTGAATTTCACCTTTAATCTGTTCAGAAGTTTTTCTGGACTCTTTTGTTACCATTCGTATTATTCGTCTCTTTGATTTGTCATCAATTTTCCTCCTGCGGCCACGTCCAGGGAGGTTGGCTACAGTCCCATAGATCTTAAATTTCTGAATAATATGTGCAACTGTAGTCACAGGAACATCAAGCTGCTTGGAGATGGTCTTATGACTTTTACTTTTAACATGTTTGTCTATAATTTTCTTTCTAATCTCCTGAGACAACTCTTTTCTTCGCTTCCTCTGGTCCAGGTTGATGAGACAGACCATGTCACCAATCAGCACAGTGAGTATCTCTAGCCCTATATACAGGCCCACTCACTGATTCCAAGATTGTAGACACCTGTGATGTTAATTAGTGGACACATCTTGATTTAACATGTCTCTTTTGTCACATTAATTTCAGGGTTACCATCATTTCTATCCAGGCCTATTTCAAGAGTTTAATTTTTTTTTTAAATTCTGTCTGACTTTCATTTGTTCATTTTCATATATTTTTTATTTATTATTACTTTATTACTTTAGTCAGATTCAAGTTATTTCTGTGAATATTGTGGGTTTTTCTGTCATTAAAGGAGGGGTACCAACAATTTTTACCATGTGTGTTGCCGCTCCCTTCTCCATCTTTTTGGACATCAATCACTGCAGTAGAGTAAATTGTTAGTTTCAAAAAGAAAAGTTAATGAAGGGTACAAAAAGATCAAAAGAATTTTAAGTTAAACACACAAGAAACATGCATTTGCATTTGGCATTTTGATAAGATTAAAAAATTAAAATAGTAAAATCACAAATATACTGACTAATCCGCATTTGGAGATTGGTTGAACTATATTGGGGATATAAATGGTGACAAATATATGTCTAGGCCGCATCCTTCTTATTTTTGTTTAGATATCTCAAGTTCCTGGGGTCCCAAAGCTCAGCCCTTGTTAGGGTTGGCGGATTGCACTAAATAAATGTAATATTAAAATGTAATCGCAACCCGGGGTCCACCGTGCAGAGATGTTAAACTGCTGCTAGAGTGAACAATGATGGAACACACAGAGAGGGATTGCCTGCACACACTGAATTAAACACCACTCAGTGTGAACAGCACACGTACTGAACTTGCACGCAGAAACAAAACAGATGCTCTGCAACTGAGCTGTGTCACTCGCACACAGAAACGAAACAGATGCTCTGCAACTGAGCTGTGTCACTCGCACACAAAAACAAAAAAGGTATGGCGCTAGATATGACCCCTGTTAACCTCACAGGGAAATGTAGCCCGCTAACGGGGTAAAAAGCAAACAGTAGTCACACAATCAGTTAATGCACTCAACCAACTCCTCTCCGGAGGTGTCGAAATTCTAATGGCTAGACTTCAGCCCTGAATTCACACAGACAGTCTCCTCTCCGGAGATCCGGAATTCTAACGGCTTACCGCTGACCCTGAGCACATGCTGGTAAAGACCACACTGGTGCAATGTCCCATACACACATATAAAAAGAATGATACTAGCATGCTTGCATGCGCCTCTGTGACCCTTTTATATGTTCAGCTTATGTCCAGTCGGACAGGACCTTGCTCGCAGACCAATGCGGAGCTGCCACATCACCAGAGCAGCTGACGACTGACCACCAATGAGATGCTGCCACATCATGAGCATGCTCAGTAGGGTGATTTCTGGACTACCTACTGCTACCTACTGCTGGTTACCATAGAATTGGCTGAAGAGCCAGCAGTAACCAGATGAACAGCATGAGCCTGAGCAAGATGCTGGGACCGACGTCTATGCTCACCAGTACCCGCAGCGGCTGAAGCTGAATGGGAAACCGCAGATACAGACAAGGCTTGGGATGTACCCTGTGCAGTGGGAGAATCCTGACACCTAACAGCCCACTCCTGAACCAGCACCAGCAGTATTAATTGCCCCTGACAGTTCAAACAAGCTTTGAAACTCCATGGAGGCATGTATGTGTCAATGGAGTAGCTTTGAAAAAAATTACAGATGAACACATGATCATTGAACAACATTGGTCAGAATGCAATCTGAATTTTTAAACGGAGCCCTTAGGTACCAGCTAGGATTTATTTGAACTCCTAACTGGACACTTGTTTTAATTTTGAATTACTGAATAATATTTTACAAGACATTAGCTCTGAAAGCTGATTTTAATGTGCCAGATAATATGATTTTCTTTTATATTAGATTGAAGTTTAAAAAAATGTAGGCCTTACATCTGTTGCATAGATGCCATCTCAACAATGTGCACTGTAATTTGTATCTGCTGGACGGACATTAGACAACCGTGCATAGAACGGTGTAAACTTCTTTATATTTTGGAAAGACATGTTTGCTAATGGCAGTTCATGTCCAAGAAAGCATTGCAGGAGAAGAATGGAAAGGACAGGGAACAGATTTTCTCCAAAGGAGATGGTTTCAATTAGTCACGCTTTTTTATTGCCAATAAACTAATTCCAGATACACCGATCAGCAATAATATTAAAACCGCCTGCCTAATATTTGACAGGTTCCTCTAGTAGAGTCAGAAAAGCTGTGATCCATTAAGGCACAGGTTACAGAAGCTGGCCTGTGGTATCTACCACCAATATGTTAGCAGAAGATACTTTAAAACCTGAAATGTGCAAGATTGAGGCCTCCATGGATTTTCCCAGTACATCCCAGAGATGATTATCAGATTAATACCTTGAGAAATTGGAGGCAAAGTTAACACCTTAAACTTATTTTCCTCAAACCATTCCTAAACATTTTTTGCAGTATGGCCAGGCACATTACCTTTCTAAAATAGGTCACTGCACTGCCATTAGGGAATACTGCTAGCATGAAAAGGTGTACTTGGTCTGTATTATATTCATGTAGGTGGCACTTCTTAGAGTAATTCCCATTTGAATGCCAGTAACTAAGATTTCCCAGGCCATTCCTCATTCCCGCACTGCATCCTGGTGCCAACACTTCCACAGTTAAGTGATGCATACACATCATATAAAAGAAAATGGGATCATTCAAGCCAGGCAAATTTCTTCCATTGTTCCATCATTAAAGAGCTTTTCTATTACTAAATCGCCCCCTTTCATATGTCCTAACTAGTGTTGAGCGATACCGTCCGATACTTGAAAGTATCGGTATCGGAAAGTATCGGCCGATACCGGCAAAGTATCGGATCCAATCCGATACCGATACCCGATACCAATACAAGTCAATGGGACTCAAGTATCGGACGGTATTCCTGATGGTTCCCAGGGTCTGAAGGAGAGGAAACTCTCCTTCAGGCCCTGGGATCCATATAAATGTGTAAAAGAAAGAATTAAAATAAAAAATATCGCTATACTCACCTGTCCGACGCAGCCTGGACCTCAGCGAGGGAACCGGCAGCGTTGTTTGTTTAAAATTCGCGCTTTTACTTGGTTACGTGAAGTCCCGGCTTGTGATTGGTCAGGGCGGCCATGTTGCCGGGACGCGGACCAATCACAGCAAGCCGTGACGAAATTACGTCACGGCTTGCTGTGATTGGTCCGCGTCCCGGCAACATGGCCGCCATTAACCAATCACAAGCCGTGACGTCACGGGAGGCTGGACACGCGCGCTTTTTAAAATGGGCGCGTGTCCAGCCTCCCGTGACGTCCCGGCTTGTGATTGGTTGCGCCGCGGTCAACCAATCACAAGCCGGGAGGCTGGACACGCGCGCATTTTAAAATTTTAAAATGGGCGCATGTCCAGCCTCCCGGCTTGTGATTGGTTGACCGCGGCGCAACCAATCACAAGCCGGGACGTCACGGGAGGCTGGACACGCGCCCATTTTAAAAAGCGCGCGTGTCCAGCCTCCCGTGACGTCACGGCTTGTGATTGGTTAATGGCGGCCATGTTGCCGGGACGCGGACCAATCACAAAGCCGGGATGTAATTTTAAAATCCTTAAGGACCTGAAATTACGTCACGGCTTGCTGTGATTGGTTGCGTCTCCCATGTGACTGCGATGCAACCAATCACAACGCCGGAACGTAATTTTAAAATCCTGAAGGACCTGAAATTACGTCACGGCTTGCTGTGATTGGTTGCGTCCCGGTCACATGGGCGGCACGCAACCAATCACAAGCCGGGACTCACGTAAAGGAAAGAAAAGCGCAAATTTTAAACAAAGAACGCTGCCGCTTCCCTCGGTAAGGTGCAGGCTGCGTCGGAGAGGTGAGTATAGCAATATTTTTTATTTTAATTCTCTCTTTTACACATTTTTACATTAATGTTGTTTCGATACCGATACCCGATATCACAAAAATATCGGATCTCGGTATCGGAATTCCGATACAGCAAGTATCGGCCGATACCCGATACTTGCAGTATCGGAATGCTCAACACTAGTCCTAACTCATAATGTAATAGTTATGCAGGTACTGAGTATGTCACCACAGAACAGACAGACCAACAGTTGAGGGGTTTAATAACAGGAATCAGGTTCTCCTCGCAGGGAGGAAGCAATGGAAAATAACTAGCAATAAAACAGTGCAAAAATATGGGAGTGAAACAATGTAACAGAAGTAAGCAAGATTTCTTGAGAAGAGAACACTTATCAGTCTGATGAGGACTTGCTTGAAGGGTCGTCTTCTCCAACCAAGGCACCGAGAAACAGCGGCACTTGTCGTCCCTCTGTTGTCCGTGGGCTGAGTAGTCTCTAGAAGCCCGCTGCCTGGGGTTTCGGGAGTTAATGTGATATGCACAAGCTCTAGGCCTTTAGCTTTTACAGCACAGCCAGGAATCAGGGGCTCTGCGCTGTTAAGTCTCTCACCAGGAATCACAGTCGCTGTACTGGTACCACGGGTACCAGGGGGTTGCAGTCTCTGCACGGGCCAATGTCTCTACACAGGTCTCAAAGCGCCCCTCTCCAGTCACAGCAGAGTCCGCTTTCATGTACTCACAAGATGTAGTCTTTCTGGGCAATCTCCCTGTATTTGTCCTCTGACTGGGAGCTCTCTGTTGTGAATTTGCTTTTTGCTCCCTCTAGTGGTTACTAGTTTTTTGACTCTGGTTTTTCTGTCATTCCTTTTATCCGCACCTGGGTCGTTAGTTAGGGGTTTTGCTATATTAGCTCCCTGGACCTTCAGTTCAATGCCTGGCAACGTAGTTATCAGAGCTAGTCTGCTGTGCTCTTGTCTACTGATCCTGGTTCCAGTTATATCAGCTAAGTCTGCCTTTTGCTTTTTGCTATTTGTTTTGGTTTTGTATTTTTGTCCAGCTTGTTCCAAAACTATATCCTGACCTTTGCTGGAAGCTCTAGGGGGGCTGGTGTTCTCCCCCCGGACCGTTAGACGGTTCGGGGGTTCTTGAATTTCCAGTGTGGATTTTGATAGGGTTTTTGTTGACCATATAAGTTACCTTTCTTTATTCTGCTATCAGTAAGCGGGCCTCTCTGTGCTAAACCTGGTTCATTTCTGTGTTTGTCATTTCCTCTTACCTCACCGTCATTATTTGTGGGGGGCTTCTATCCAGCTTTGGGGTCCCCTTCTCTGGAGGCAAGAAAGGTCTTTGTTTTCCTCTACTAGGGGTAGCTAGATTCTCCGGCTGGCGCGTGTCATCTAGAATCAACGTAGGAATGATCCCCGGCTACTTCTAGTGTTGGCGTTAGGAGTAGATATATGGTCAACCCAGTTACCACTGCCCTATGAGCTGGATTTTTGTATTCTGCAGACTTCCACGTTCCTCTGAGACCCTCGCCATTGGGGTCATAACAGTTTGCCAGGCCAGTATTAAATGTTTAATGCATTGCAGAAGAGGGATTATAAGAAAGAAGATTCTGAGGTTTTTTTTTTTTTTTTTTTTTTTTTCTTCTTCCCCTTTACCTCAGAGTGGCTATGCTTGCTGCAGACATGAATGTCCAGACCTTGATTACAAGTGTGGACCAGCTGGCTACTCGTGTGCAGGGCATACAAGACTATGTTATCAGAAATCCTAGGTCAGAACCTAAAATACCGATTCCTGAACTGTTTTCCGGAGACAGGTTTAAGTTTAGGAATTTCGTGAATAATTGTAAATTGTTTTTGTCCCTGAGACCCTGTTCATCTGGAGATTCTGCTCAGCAAGTAAAAATTGTTATTTCGTTCTTACGGGGCGACCCTCAGGATTGGGCTTTTTCGCTGGCGCCAGGAGATCCGGCATTGGCTGATCTTGATGCGTTTTTTCTGGCGCTCGGTTTACTTTATGAGGAACCCAATCTTGAGATTCAGGCAGAAAAGGCCTTGCTGGCTATGTCTCAGGGGCAGGACGAGGCTGAAGTGTATTGCCAAAAATTTCGGAAATGGTCCGTGCTGACACATTGGAACGAGTGTGCACTGGCCGCTAATTTTAGAAATGGCCTTTCTGAAGCCATTAAGAATGTTATGGTGGGTTTTCCCATTCCCACAGGTCTGAATGATACTATGGCACTGGCTATTCAAATTGACCGGCGGTTGCGGGAGCGCAAAACCGCAAATTCCCTCATGGTGTTGTCTGAACAGACACCTAATTCGGTGCAATGTGATAGAAAAACCGCAAATTCCCTCATGGTGTTGTCTGAACAGACACCTGATTTAATGCAATGTGATAGAATCCTGACTAGAAATGAGCGGAAAATTCATAGACGCCGGAATGGCTTGTGCTACTACTGTGGTGATTCTACACATGTTATCTCAGCATGCTCTAAACGTATAGCTAAGGTTGTTAGTCCTGTCACCGTTGGTAATTTGCAACCTAAATTTATTCTGTCTGTAACTTTGATTTGCTCACTGTCATCTTATCCTGTCATGGCGTTTGTAGATTCAGGTGCTGCCCTGAGTCTCATGGATCTCTCATTTGCTAAGCGCTGTGGTTTTACTCTTGAACCATTAGAAAATCCTATTCCTCTTAGGGGTATTGATGCTACACCATTGGCTGCAAATAAACCGCAGTATTGGACACAGGTTACCATGTGCATGACTCCTGAACACCGCGAGGTGATACGTTTCCTGGTTTTACATAAAATGCATGATTTGGTTGTTTTAGGGCTGCCATGGTTACAGACCCATAATCCAGTCCTGGACTGGAAGGCTATGTCAGTCTCAAGTTGGGGCTGTCGTGGTATTCATGGGGATTCCCTGCCTGTGTCTATTGCTTCTTCTACGCCTTCGGAAGTTCCGGAGTATTTGTCTGATTATCAGGACGTCTTCAGTGAGTCTGAGTCCAGTGCACTGCCTCCTCATAGGGACTGTGACTGTGCTATAGATTTGATCCCAGGCAGTAAATTTCCTAAGGGAAGACTGTTTAATCTGTCGGTACCTGAACATACCGCTATGCGTTCATATATCAAGGAGTCTCTGGAGAAAGGACATATTCGTCCGTCTTCTTCCCCTCTTGGTGCGGGATTCTTTTTTGTGGCAAAAAAGGACGGATCTTTGAGACCTTGTATTGATTATCGGCTTTTAAATAAGATCACTGTCAAATTTCAGTATCCTTTACCGCTGTTGTCTGACTTGTTTGCCCGGATTAAGGGTGCCAAGTGGTTCACCAAGATAGACCTTCGTGGTGCGTACAACCTTGTGCGCATTAAGCAAGGTGATGAATGGAAAACCGCATTCAATACGCCCGAAGGTCATTTTGAGTACTTGGTGATGCCTTTTGGTCTCTCCAATGCGCCTTCAGTTTTTCAGTCCTTTATGCATGACATTTTCCGGAAGTATCTGGATAAATTTTTGATTGTTTATCTGGATGATATTTTGGTTTTTTCTGATAATTGGGATTCGCATGTGGAGCAGGTCAGGTTGGTCTTTAAAATTTTGCGTGAAAATTCTGTTTGTCAAGGGCTCAAAGTGTCTCTTTGGTGTACAGAAGGTTCCCTTTTTGGGGTTCATTTTTTCCCCTTCTGCTGTGGAGATGGACCCAGTCAAGGTCCGAGCTATTCTTGATTGGACTCAGCCCTCGTCAGTTAAGAGTCTTCAGAAGTTCTTGGGCTTCGCTAACTTCTACCGTCGTTTTATCGCTAATTTTTCTAGCATTGTGAAACCTTTGACGGATATGACCAAGAAGGGCTCCGATGTAGCTAACTGGGCTCCTGCTGCCGTGGAGGCTTTCCAGGAGTTGAAACGCCGGTTTACTTCGGTGCCTGTTTTGTGCCAGCCTGACGTCTCACTTCCCTTTCAGGTTGAGGTGGATGCTTCGGAGATTGGGGCGGGGGCCGTTTTGTCGCAGAGAGGCCCTGGTTGCTCTGTTATGAAACCTTGTGCCTTTTTCTCTAGGAAGTTTTCGCCTGCCGAGCGAAATTATGATGTGGGCAATCGGGAGTTGTTGGCCATGAAATGGGCATTTGAGGAGTGGCGTCATTGGCTCGAGGGTGCTAAGCATCGTGTGGTGGTCTTGACTGATCACAAAAATCTGATGTATCTCGAGTCTGCTAAACGCCTGAATCCTAGACAGGCCCGCTGGTCATTGTTTTTCTCCCGTTTTGACTTTGTTGTCTCGTATTTACCTGGTTCAAAGAATGTGAAGGCCGATGCTCTTTCTAGGAGCTTTGTGCCTGATGCTCCTGGAGTCGCTGATCCTGTTGGTATTCTTAAAGATGGAGTTATCTTGTCAGCTATTTCTCCGGATCTGCGACGTGTGTTGCAGAGATTTCAGGCTGATAGGCCTGAGTCTTGTCCACCTGACAGACTGTTTGTCCCGGATAAGTGGACCAGCAGAGTCATTTCCGAGGTTCATTCCTCGGTGTTGGCAGGTCACCCGGGAATTTTTGGCACCAGAGATCTGGTGGCCAGGTCCTTTTGGTGGCCTTCCTTGTCAAGGGATGTGCGGTCATTTGTGCAGTCCTGTGGGACTTGTGCTCGAGCTAAGCCTTGCTGTTCTCGTGCCAGCGGTTTGCTCTTGCCCTTGCCTGTCCCGAAGAGACCTTGGACACATATCTCCATGGATTTCATTTCTGATCTTCCGCTATCTCAGGGCATGTCCGTTATCTGGGTGATATGTGATCGCTTCTCCAAGATGGTCCATTTGGTTCCTTTGCCTAAGCTGCCTTCCTCTTCCGATCTGGTTCCTGTGTTTTTCCAGAACGTGGTTCGTTTGCACGGCATCCCTGAGAATATTGTGTCTGACAGAGGATCCCAGTTCGTTTCCAGGTTCTGGCGATCCTTTTGTAGTAGGATGGGCATTGATTTGTCGTTTTCGTCTGCTTTCCATCCTCAGACTAATGGACAGACGGAGCGAACCAATCAGACTTTGGAGGCTTATTTGAGGTGTTTTGTCTCTGCTGATCAGGACGATTGGGTGACATTCTTGCCGTTGGCTGAGTTTGCCCTTAATAATCGGGCTAGTTCCGCCACCTTGGTTTCACCTTTTTTCTGCAACTCTGGTTTCCATCCTCGCTTTTCTTCGGGTCATGTGGAGCCTTCTGACTGTCCTGGGGTGGATTCTGTGGTGGATAGGTTGCAGCAGATCTGGAATCATGTGGTGGACAACTTGAAGTTGTCACAGGAGAAGGCTCAGCGCTTTGCCAACCGCCGCCGCGGTGTGGGTCCCCGACTACGCGTTGGGGATTTGGTATGGCTTTCTTCCCGCTTTGTTCCTATGAAGGTCTCCTCTCCCAAATTTAAACCTCGTTTTATTGGGCCTTACAAGATATTGGAAATCCTTAATCCTGTATCTTTTCGTCTGGATCTTCCTGTGTCGTTTGCTATTCACAATGTATTTCATAGGTCCTTGTTGCGGCGGTACATTGTGCCTGTAGTTCCTTCTGCTGAGCCTCCTGCTCCGGTGTTGGTTGAGGGCGAGTTGGAGTACGTGGTGGAGAAGATCTTGGATTCTCGCCTCTCCAGGCGGAGGCTTCAGTACCTGGTCAAGTGGAAGGGCTATGGTCAGGAGGATAATTCCTGGGTGGTCGCCTCTGATGTTCATGCGGCCGATTTAGTTCGTGCCTTTCATGCCGCTCATCCTGATCGCCCTGGTGGTCGTGGTGAGGGTTCGGTGACCCCTCACTAAGGGGGGGGTACTGTTGTGAATTTGCTTTTTGCTCCCTCTAGTGGTTACTAGTTTTTTGACTCTGGTTTTTCTGTCATTCCTTTTATCCGCACCTGGGTCGTTAGTTAGGGGTTTTGCTATATTAGCTCCCTGGACCTTCAGTTCAATGCCTGGCAACGTAGTTATCAGAGCTAGTCTGCTGTGCTCTTGTCTACTGATCCTGGTTCCAGTTATATCAGCTAAGTCTGCCTTTTGCTTTTTGCTATTTGTTTTGGTTTTGTATTTTTGTCCAGCTTGTTCCAAAACTATATCCTGACCTTTGCTGGAAGCTCTAGGGGGGCTGGTGTTCTCCCCCCGGACCGTTAGACGGTTCGGGGGTTCTTGAATTTCCAGTGTGGATTTTGATAGGGTTTTTGTTGACCATATAAGTTACCTTTCTTTATTCTGCTATCAGTAAGCGGGCCTCTCTGTGCTAAACCTGGTTCATTTCTGTGTTTGTCATTTCCTCTTACCTCACCGTCATTATTTGTGGGGGGCTTCTATCCAGCTTTGGGGTCCCCTTCTCTGGAGGCAAGAAAGGTCTTTGTTTTCCTCTACTAGGGGTAGCTAGATTCTCCGGCTGGCGCGTGTCATCTAGAATCAACGTAGGAATGATCCCCGGCTACTTCTAGTGTTGGCGTTAGGAGTAGATATATGGTCAACCCAGTTACCACTGCCCTATGAGCTGGATTTTTGTATTCTGCAGACTTCCACGTTCCTCTGAGACCCTCGCCATTGGGGTCATAACAGCTCTCTCTCTCCTGGAGCGCAGCTGCACCCTGCTCTGACCGCTGCTCACGATGCTCTGTCCCTTGTGCGCGTGCCATTCCCGCTCCCTGCCCGACTTCCTTCCTGTCCCAGTCTCTAAGTCTGCCCCCTGGGGAACCTGCAGCACAGCTCAATGGTTCCAGGCACAGAGCGGAGAAGGTAACTGCCCCCAGACTGTTCTTGTGCTTCACCTCCTTACAATAACAATCAATTTTCTAGCATATTTCTATTATCTTCAAGAAATTCAAACTTTTATTGGCAAAATCTCCAGATAAAATTCATGGCCGGGAATGATGGAGCCGAAGCTCGTGTGAGCAGGGGAGATCAGGGACGACGGCCGTTTCGCGCTGTGCTTGCGCTTCTACGGGTCAATTAGTGTAGGGGCAAGACAGCAGAAATATAGTGCCGGCCAAGACACCTCCCTCCACCACCAAAACCCTCCCAGCAACCTAAAATACACTTACTTTAAAAAGCACATTTAAAACAACATCATACAATATGTATTTACTTACAAACTATGAATAATGGCTGTAAACATGATCCAAATTAGTAATCTCGCACGCACACTACATGCATTGATTATAAAAAGCGAAATAGCAATACCTGAGTTATTTGTGTCACAAACAGCATCTTCTTATATAAATTTCAAAGAATATCATCTAATTTAATCGCCACTTCAATTAGAGAAATATTGAAAGATCTACCCTATCATTAAAACCCAAGGGTCCCATCGCATTACTGCGCATGATCCATCTCGCCTCGGCTCTAAGAAGCAGATTATCTAAGTCACCCCCTCTAGTTGGTAATCCGATTTTCTCGATCCCCGCAAAGGTAAGACACTCCACACTGCCTCCATGTCTCTCTCTTACATGGGCAATCAGGCGAGGCACCCCCTTACCCGTTACCACCGACCTGCAATGCTCCCGAAAATGGAAATACATAGATCATATAGTCTTTCCTATGTAGTAATATCTACAAGGACAAAAGATCATGTATACTACGTGATCTGTCCTGCACGTTATAAAATCATTCACTACATGTTTCAATGCCCCTATGTGTAAGGTCCGTTCTGTTACATGCTGCCTGCACATAGAACAGTGTCCACATTTGAAATTGCCTTTCGGCACCACAGTACTTAACCAATTCTGATTAGATTTAGTGATCCGGTTCTTTACTAATTTGTCTCTTAATCTGACACTTCTTTTGTTGGCTATCAGAGGGCCTCTGGCTACAACACTTGCCAATTCCTTGTCCTGTCCCAAAATGTGCCAATTTCTCTTGATCTGCCGATCCATGTTGTTATATGCAAAACAAAAAGTGAATCTTTTCCCCTTATCCACACTCTGTGTTATTGACTCGTAATCACCACCCATCTTTCTTTCTTTTGTTACTCTCTCCTTTGCTAACAATAATAAATTATCTGGGTAACCCCTGTTTTGTAATCTCTGCAACATCTCCTCTGATTGGCGTTCAAATCCCTCCTCGGTATTATTGACTCTACTTACCCTCAAAAACTGGCTGCGAGGCAACGCCTGCTTTGTGTACACGGGATGAAAGCTCTTATAATGCATCATCGTATTGGCTGCCACAGGTTTGCGATATAAAGATGTACAAATTTTATCTTTCTCAATCTCCACTAGAACATCTAGGAATTCTAAACGCTGCCCTCCGAACACTGACGTGAAAGCCATATACATACTATTGCTCGCATTCAAGTAGGATACAAAATTATTAAAGACCTCCTCTGTACTATCCCAGACCACTACTACATCATCTATATATCTTTGATAGAATTTAATATGCTGCAAAAAGATATTGCTATCCGCATAAACATATTTTTCCTCAAAAAGGCCCAGAAATAAATTTGCAAAAGTGCAAGCTGCCGGAGTCCCCATCGCAGTCCCCACCTTTTGTACATACCAATCATCCAAAAACATGAACGCATTGTGTGTGAGGATGAAATCCAAACCCTCACACACAAATCCAATGAATTCACGACTTTTATTTGTGGTACACAAGATCTGCTCAACGGCCTCCACGCCTATGTTCTGAGGGATCCTCGTGTACAAACTTTCCACGTCTATCGAGGCTAAGGAATAATTTTCATGCCACTCAAAACTTTGAATACTATTAAGGAAAGAGTCCGTATCCTTCAGAGAGGTGGGGATGTCTTTCAACATTGGGCGCAACAACCAATCGATGTATTGGGACAGGGGCTCAGTGAGCGACCCTATCCCAGACACAATTGGTCGCCCTGGAGGACATCAAACAGACTTGTGCACCTTAGGGATATGATACCAGTGGGGTCTGGTGGGGAACTCCGGCAGCAACTTCTCCGCTTTTTTCTGCATAATAACCCCCAATTCCACATACTTTCTCAAATAAGACCTCAACTCAGATTTATATTTATGTAGCGGGCTACTAGGTAACAATTTGTACACCATACTATCTGCTAATTGTCTTTTTGCTTCCGCGATGTAGTAGGGTCTGGGAAGTAACACAGTTTTGCCCCCCTTATCAGCGGCCCGTACCACCGTGTCCTCCCACATACGTATCTCCTGTAGGGCCCTACACTCGTCTCTGGTCAAATTATTAGGGGGTTTATGATATATAAGTGCCTCCACATCTTTAATAACTTGCGCTTCAAACAAATCCACTACGTTTCCAGGGGAAACCACCGGCATATACCTGGAAGGAACTCCTCTACTGAAAGGAGCCACTTTTTCCTCATCCTGCTGATTAATCATACTAAGATCTTCATTAATGCCCAACATTAATCTAGCTTCCTCTCCCAAGTCGGCTAACGCCCCTGTCCCTGCCATGAACCCCAATGGTCCAATGGAACATGGAATCTCTCCTTCTGGAACGTTACTGGCAGCAGCATTATTATTAAATGCTTTAAAAAGATGGATTTTCCTAGTTGCCTTAAAAAGGTCAATCTTAAAATCTGTCAAACTAAATTCTTGTGGTACACAAAACCCCAAACCTTTGGCCAATAACGACAGGTGTGCCGAAGTCAATGTATGATCAGTCAGATTAATAACTGTGTCTTCAACCGGAACATTTAATATCTGCGTGTCCAAGCCACATGTTTCCGTTTGCACTGCTTGCTTGTGCCGGCTCTTCCTTCTGCTCCTCTGGGTCTTTCTCCTAAAGGGGTCGACATATCAATAGTCTCAGTCTCAACCACTGGTAACAACTCTAGTGAAGCGGCAGAAGTACCTGCCCCGTCACTCAGACTGGATTCAGACTCGGTAGTTAAATACTCCTTCTTGCGATATTTATTCTTACTTCCATTTCTCTTTCTCCAATTACCATTGTTCCTGCTCCCAATGACTCCTTCTTTACTATTCTTTACTATTGCTCCACGATGGGACCCTTGGGTTTTAATGATAGGGTAGATCTTTCGATATTTCTCTAATTGAAGTGGCGATTAAATTAGATGATATTCTTTGAAATTTATATAAGAAGATGCCGTTTGTGACACAAATAACTCAGGTATTGCTATTTCGCTTTTTATAATCAATGCATGTAGTGTGCGTGCGAGATTACTAATTTGGATCATGTTTACAGCCATTATTCATAGTTTGTAAGTAAATACATATTGTATGATGTTGTTTTAAATGTGCTTTTTAAAGTAAGTGTATTTTAGGTTGCTGGGAGGGTTTTGGTGGTGGAGGGAGGTGTCTTGGCCGGCACTATATTTCCGCTGTCTTGCCCCTACACTAATTGACCCGTAGAAGCGCAAGCACAGCGCGAAACGGCCGTCGTCCCTGATCTCCCCTGCTCACACGAGCTTCAGCTCCGTCATTCCCGGCCATGAATTTTATCTGGAGATTTTGCCAATAAAAGTTTGAATTTCTTGAAGAATGGTGAGTGCCCTCATCCTTCCTTATTTTTGGATTATACAGATGGTCACTTTTTTTCTGAGGAGCACCTAAAGTCGAATATCGTATGGCTGTATCAATCACTGTCTAGCACCCAGATAAGAGGCAGCGGTCTGGAGATAACCTCTACAATAGAGACTGTGCCGCCCTGTTTATGTATTTTTATTTCTATTATCTGCCCTGCTCCCGTAAGCTCACCTATGTGTGAGTGATGTGTTACTTTGTTGTGATCCTGGCTTTGCTACGTCCGATCTGGAAACTGGAATTGGACAAACTGAGCAGCGCACCTCATTAGTGGGTGCGGGGCTAGCCCTGTGAGTGACAGTAGTGTAAGCATGCATGTGAGTCGCCCACCAGGGCAGCGGGGTACTCGGTACCGGGTCTGGTATTAAAGAGAAAGTCACGGTGGCTGCGACCCGGTCCGTGGCCCTGGGTGCCCAAAAAAGGGGGAAGGTCTTTTAAGGGAAAAGTGTTTATAAGTTTGTTGTGACGCCACCTGTGGTGTTCGGTCAATGGTGGGACCTACGCTGCGCAAAAGGGGTCCTCTGGGGGATGTTATTGCATCAATGATGGTACACTTCCCACAGGTGAAGCGGGGTCCCCAGGGGTGCTAAGGTGTGTGGCAAGGTGGTGAATGCTGATGAATAAGTGGAGGACACAAGTTGTAAAGTCTGTACCTGGTTTACTGTAGTTAGCAGGCCACAGTCCAGGGTACCAGGCATGGATGATGGTATGGCCCGGCCGGCCCAGAGGCAATGGAGGGTTCCTTTGTTCCAGTAGAAGTCCGTGAGCCTTTCCAACTAGCGCTTGCTGGATATGAGGTCCCTGCTGCCTGAAGCTTCCTGCAGAGTCCTCTATTCCCCTTGTCGTGAGACAGGTACCTGCATGATGGGCAGCTTGAGCTTTTTTACAGGGACTCTATCATGCCTCGGGCTCCTCAGGTGCTGCTGCGTCTCAGACGTGGTGTGGGCCAATACATAAAGCTGTGAGCCCTCCGATTCTGCCAAGTGTTGTACAGTTCCACTAAGGCCTCGGGCTCCCGGTACCCGGTACTGCGCTTCAGCTCTGAGGGTGCCCAGTCACAGTTCCCCTCTGAGCCCTGTTTCTCTCCTTTGCTCCTTCCCTTCCGGCACCTCCACATTCAACCCCTTAGGTTTTCCTCCTTCCAGAGGCTGCAGCTCCCTCGTTGGTGCCAGGCCTCTCTGTCTGCACTCAGTTCCAGACTTCCTTCTACTTCAGTGTCTCTCTCAGACTAACCTGTCTCTTTGGTCTCCCTGGACCAACTGTCTAGCTCCTCCTTCAGGTCAGGATCATATAGCTTAGGGAAGCTCCCCTGAATCCGGGTCCTGAGCTCCCCCTCCTGGCCTGGATTTGGAATATGTTGTGTGTGGGTGCCTTACCTGGTAAAGAGAATTCCATTGCTTCTGAGCATGACATTAATCTCCCCGAAGGAAAGGCAACATCACTGCAGCAGCCGATTACCTGGGGTGCTGCACATGCTGTGATCAGATCAGACTTCATTCTCCTCATCTGCCTGGATCCTGCCGATGCTTTGGAGTGCCATGCTTTTAACTGATGATGTGCTGCAGAACATTATAAAGCATATCACAGGGCTTGTCAGCTGAAGGGATAGCACTTCAAAGCATCGACAGTGTCTGTCTTAACAACTTATAACAAGGCTCAGATCACGCTTCACAATCCTCTCTGCTTTGAAGTGCTGTTACTTCAGCTGACATGCCCTGTGATATGCTTTCTAATGATCAGTAGCACATCATAGCTCCTGTCAGCTGAAGTTAGGGCACTCCAAACCATCGGCACGATCAAGGTAGAGGAAGAGAGTAAAGTCTGATCTGAGCATGATCACACTGCTGTCACTGTCTGAGAGGTAGCCTCGTCTCCACTAATGACGTGCACTGCTCAGTTCATATGATTTTGGTTTCAAGATTGGAAGTAGCCGAGCCAGAATCACAATAGAGGAAAATAGCACCCACACAGAAATGAGATCACCTACAGTAAAGTAGTTTCCCAAGTGTTTAAAGTACAAACGATAACAAACTCAAACAGTCATCCTCCATAGATCCGGCACTAGCTTTCCACTAAACTCCGTAAGGCTGGGTTCACATTAGCATATGTGTCTGTGGCTAGGTGGACTTTCTCTGTAACAGCATTGCTGAGGGCACGGATAATGTTGTGGGACACATGCTGGTGTAATGCCGGTATGGCACACTGGGAGAAATAGTGGTGACTGGGGACCGAGTACCTTGGGATGGCCGCTGTTATGATCCTTAGTGGTTGAGGATCACAAATTACTCCAGCTAAGTAACAAACATAAGACAAGCTCTAGGGAGGTGTTGTGAACTCTATTTTTGGGCTCCCTCTAGTGGTCACAAGCGGTACTGTGTAGTGTTGTCTTTCTGCAGGTTGGCTGCATCAGCTGGTTCGTTATGCTTGGTTGGTTTCCTAATGAGGCCCACTAATACTAGATAGCAGAAAATAGAAAAGGGAATCTGTGCGGTCAGTAAAAAACCCTTACAAAAAATCCACACTGAGATTTCAAGAACCCCCACACCAACTAACGGTGTGGGGGGAGAAACTCAGTCCCCTAGAGCAACCAGCAAGCGAGGAAATCACATTTTAGCGAGCTGGACTAAAAACATAATGAACGCTGATAATCAAAAAATGATCAAACAAAAACTTAGCTTGTCTTGGAGAGACTGGAAGCAAGGTAGTCACAAGGAATCTGAAGAGCACTGAATACATTGATAGCAGGCAAGGAACTGAGTATCCAGGTGAGCTAAATAGGAAACCAACCAAGCATAACGAACCAGCTGATGCAGCCAACCTGCAGAAAGACAACACTACACAGTACCGCTTGTGACCACTAGAGGGAGCCCAAAAATAGAGTTCACAACAGTACCCCCCCCTTGAGGAGGGGTCACCGAACCCTCATCAAGACCCCCAGGGCGATCAGGATGAGCCACGTGGAAGGCACAAACCAAATCGGCCGCATGAACATCAGAGGCGACAACCCAGGAATTATCCTCCTGACCATAGCCCTTCCACTTAACCAAATACTGAAGCCTCCGTCTAGAGATACGAGAATCCAAAATCTTCTCCACCACGTACTCCAATTCGCCCTCGACCAGCACCGGAGCAGGAGGCTCAATAGAAGGAACCACAGGTACCACATACCTCCGCAACAAAGACCTATGGAACACATTATGAATGGCAAATGATGCTGGGAGATCCAAACGAAAAGACACCGGGTTAAGGATTTCCAAGATCTTATAAGGACCGATGAAGCGAGGCTTGAATTTAGGAGAGGAGACCTTTATAGGAACATACCGAGAAGACAGCCACACCAAATCCCCAACACGAAGTCGGGGACCCACACCGCGGCGGCGGTTGGCAAAGCGCTGAGCCTTCTCCTGTGACAACCTCAAATTGTCCACCACATGGTTCCAAATCTGCTGCAACCTATCCACCACAGAATCCACCCCAGGACAGTCAGAAGGCTCAACCTGACCCGAGGAAAAACGAGGATGGAAACCAGAATTGCAGAAAAAAGGCGAAACCAAAGTAGCAGAACTAGCCCGATTATTAAGGGCAAACTCGGCCAAAGGCAAAAAAGTCACCCAATCATCCTGATCAGCAGAAACAAAACATCTCAAATAAGTTTCCAACGTCTGATTAGTTCGCTCGGTTTGGCCATTAGTCTGAGGATGGAAGGCCGACGAAAAAGACAAATCAATGCCCATCTTAGTACAAAAAGTCCGCCAAAACCTGGACACAAACTGGGATCCTCTATCAGACACAATATTTTCAGGAATGCCGTGCAAGCGAACCACATTCTGAAAAAATAGAGGAACCAAATCGGAGGAAGAAGGCAACTTAGGCAAGGGAACCAAATGGTCCATCTTGGAAAAACGATCACACACCACCCAGATGACAGACATTTTCTGAGATACTGGAAGATCTGAAATAAAATCCATGGAAATGTGTGTCCAAGGCCTTTTCGGAACAGGCAAAGGCAAAAGCAAACCGCTGACACGAGAACAGCAAGGCTTAACCCGAGCACAAATCCCACAAGACTGCACAAAGGAACGCACATCCCGCGACAAGGAAGGCCACCAGAAGGACCTAGCCACCAAATCTCTGGTACCAAAAATCCCAAGATGACCCGCCAACACCGAAGAATGAACCTCGGAAATAACTCTGCTGGTCCATCTATCCGGGACAAACAGTCTCTCTGGTGGACAATGGTCAGGTCTATCTGCCTGAAATTTCTGCAGCACTCGTCGCAAATCTGGGGAAATGGCAGACAAAATAACTCCCTCTCTGAGAATACCAGCCGGCTCAGAAACTCCCGGAGAGTCAGGCATAAAACTCCTAGAAAGTGCATCAGCTTTCACGTTCTTCGAACCAGGCAGGTATGAGACCACGAAGTTGAAACGGGAGAAAAACAACGACCAACGAGCCTGTCTAGGATTCAGGTGCTTGGCAGATTCAAGGTAAATCAGATTTTTGTGATCCGTCAAGACCACCACACGATGTTTAGCTCCTTCGAGCCAATGTCGCCACTCCTCAAATGCCCACTTCATAGCCAACAACTCCCGATTACCAACATCATAATTCCGCTCGGCAGGCGAAAACTTTCTTGAAAAGAAAGCACATGGCTTCATCACAGAGCCATCAGAGCTTCTCTGCGACAAAACAGCCCCTGCTCCAATCTCAGAAGCATCAACCTCGACCTGGAAGGGGAGAGAGACATCTGGCTGACATAAGACTGGAGCTGAAGAAAACCGGTGCTTCAGCTCCCGAAAGGCCTCCACGGCCGCAGGAGACCAATTAGTCACATCAGAAACCTTCTTGGTCAAATCCGTCAAAGGTTTAACCACACTAGAAAAATTAGCGATGAAACGACGGTAAAAATTAGCAAAACCCAAGAACTTCTGAAGACTCTTAACAGACGTGGGCTGAGTCCAGTCATGAATAGCCTGTACCTTGACTGGGTCCATCTCCACAGTAGAAGGAGAAAAAATAAAACCCAAAAAGGAGACCTTCTGTACTCCGAAGAGGCATTTTGAGCCCTTCACAAATAAAGCATTAGCACGCAGGACCTGAAACACCATCCTGACCTGCTTCACATGGGACTCCCAATCATCAGAAAAGACCAAAATGTCATCCAGATAAACAATCATAAATTTATCCAGATATTCTCGGAAGATGTCATGCATGAAGGACTGAAACACAGAAGGAGCATTAGAGAGTCCAAAAGGCATCACTAAGTACTCAAAATGGCCTTCAGGCATATTAAATGCTGTTTTCCATTCATCTCCCTGCTTAATGCGCACAAGGTTATACGCACCACGGAGATCTATCTTGGTGAACCAACTGGCACCCTTAATCCGAGCAAACAAATCAGACAATAGTGGCAAAGGATACTGAAATTTGACTGTAATTTTATTCAGAAGACGATAATCTATACAAGGTCTCAAAGAACCGTCCTTCTTGGCCACAAAAAAAAATCCTGCACCAAGAGGGGAAGAGGATGGGCGAATATGTCCCTTCTCCAAAGACTCCTTTATATAACTCCGCATCGCGGCATGCTCTGGTATAGACAAATTAAAAAGTCGTCCCTTAGGGAATTTACTACCAGGAATTAAATTTATAGCACAGTCACAATCCCTATGAGGGGGCAGGGCACTGGACCTGGGCTCATCATATACATCATGGTAGTCAGACAAAAACTCAGGGACCTCAGAAGGAGTGGAAGAAGCAATAGACACCAACGGAGTATCGCCATGAATTCCCTGACAACCCCAACTTGACACAGACATAGCTTTCCAATCTAAAACTGGATTATGAGCTTGCAGCCATGGCAGACCCAAAACGACAACATCATGCAAATTATGCAGAACAAGAAAGCGAATCACCTCCTGATGTACGGGAGTCATGCACATGGTCATTTGCGTCCAATACTGAGGCTTATTCTCAGCCAATGGCGTAGCATCAATTCCCCTCAGAGGAATAGGAAATTCCAAAGGCTCCAGGACAAAACCACAGCGCCTGGCAAACGACAAATCCATCAGATTCAGGGCAGCACCCGAATCCACAAAAGCCATAACCGGGTAGGACAACAAAGAACAAATCAAAGTAACAGACAAAATAAATTTAGGCTGTATAGTACCAATGGTGACAGGTTTAGCGATTTTTTTTAAGCGTTTAGAGCATGCTGAGATAACATGAGTAGAATCACCACAGTAAAAGCACAACCCATTTTGACGTCTATGACTTTGTCGCTCAATTCTGGTCAGAGTTCGGTCACATTGCATAGACTCAGGTCTCTGTCCAGAAAATACCGCCAAAGGATGAGCAGATTTGCGCTCCCGCAAACGCCGATCAACCTGAATGGCTAAAGCCATAGAATCACTCAGACTTGTAGGGGTGGGAAACCCACATAACAAGGAGATAACAATTTTAACTTGCTGAGCGGAATCACCAGAGGAACGAGGTCTCAGAGATAGAAATAACTTACAATTATTCTTAAAATTTAGAAACCTAGATCTATCTCCAGAAAACAATTCAGGAATGGGTATCTTTGGTTCTGACATAGGGCTATGAATAACAAAATCCTGAATACTTTGCACCCGTGCAGTAAGATGATCCACACTAGAAGTCAGAGTCTGAACATTCATGTCTGCAGCTGAGCTCAAAACCACCCAGAGTTCAAGGGGATGAAAGAAGCTAAACAGGCTGCAGCAAAGGAAAAGCGGGAGGAAAAAAAAAAATGTACTCAGGTCTTCTTTTTATCCCACTTCTGCGATGCATTAAACACTTTTTGGCCTGCTATACTGTTATGATCCTTAGTGGTTGAGGATCACAAATTACTCCAGCTAAGTAACAAACATAGGACAAGCTCTAGGGAGGTGGCAAACTGGACTGACCGCAAATCTGAACCTATCCAAACACACTAGAAGTAGCCGGTGAACGTGCCTAAAAATCCTAGACGTCTCGAGCCAGCCTGAGGAACTAACTACCCCTAGAGAGAAAAAAAGACCTCTCTTGCCTCCAGAGAAATAATCCCCAAAGATATAGAAGCCCCCAACAAATAATAATGGTGAGGTAAGAGGAAGGCACATACACAGGGGTGAAAGCAGATTCAGCAAATGAGGCTCACTAATACTAGATAGCAGAAAATAGAAAAGGGAATCTATGTGGTCAGTAAAAAACCCTTACAAAAAATCCACACTGAGATTTCAAGAACCCCCACACCAACTAACGGTGTGGGGGGAGAAACTCAGTCCCCTAGAGCAACCAGCAAGCGAGGAAATCACATTTTAGCGAGCTGGACTAAAAACATAATGAACGCTGATAATCAAAAAATGATCAAACAAAAACTTAGCTTGTCTTGGAGAGACTGGGAGCAAGGTAGACACAAGGAATCTGAAAAACACTGAATACATTGATAGCAGGCAAGGAACTGAGTATCCAGGTGAGCTAAATAGGAAACCAACCAAGGATAACGAATCAGCTGATGCTGCAACCTGCAGAAAGACAACACTACACAGTACCGCTTGTGACCACTAGAGGGAGCCCAAAAATAGAGTTCACAACAGGCCGCCTCCGTCAGGTTGCATAAGCTTCCTTCCCAACGAGCCTAAAAGGCAACATTTCGAATGCAAGCAGAAGAGAAATGTTACAATTTAGGACTGTAACCTGTGGGGCGTTGGCTGGGTATTTCCGCTTGTGTTCCAAGGACTGGGGTATAGACAACTGAAGGCTGTGCTGGGACAAGGACGTGTACGGGCTTGATGATGGTGCTGCTTGACTGTGGGAAACAATAGGTGCAGGGCTAGAGGCATCTTGACATGCACGGTGGACTGGGGATTGGCTTCTATGCAAAACAGTGGAAGAAGCAGTGGTGTCACCTGCAGACAGTGTTCCTGGAGCCTTGGGTTCAGCCCACAAAGTCGGGTGCTTTGCTGCCATGTGCCTGATCATGCTGGTGGTGGTCAGGCTGGTTGTTTTGCTACCCCTGCTGATGCAGGCACTGCAGGTGCTGCAAATGGCCTCTTTGAGGTTATCAGCAGAGTCTTTAAAAAATAACCATACTTGGGAAGATCAAACAGTTGGAATGGCAACTTCCCTCATGATGGTGTTACCGGAAACGGATGCACGCCTTCTGTCTGTGGCCACCACACTGCTTCTTACTGCCTCTTGGGGGGAATGCCTCCTTCCCCCTCTGTGCTGCTGTCCTCGCTATGCATGTCCTCCTGCCAGGTATGGTCAGTCACTATGTCATCCACCACCTCATCTTCCACATCCGCACAATGCTCCTCCTCCTGACTTCCTGGCAATTGTGTCTCATCATCGTCCACCTCTTGTGACACTTTCCCACCATCGCCTTCGTGTGACCGGGGCTGGTCAAAGCTTTGGGCAGCTCTATATGCGATCTCACCTGTCCCCACTTCAAGTTGACCGGCCAAGAGTCCGGAATCCTGAAATGGAAAACTGAACAGCTCTTCAGAGTGTCCAAGATTGGGATCAGTTGTCTCAGGGCACTCGGCATGGTGGGAGGAAGGAGGATCAGGGTGAGCAATATCCGGGCCACACTCACAGCTACTCAGACTTGACCATGTGGAAGACATGGTGGTGGTAGTGGCAAAGTGACTGGAAGCATTATCCGCTATCCAACCAACAACCGTTTCACACTGCTCTGGCTTCAATAGTGGTGTGCTACGGTCCCCTAGAAACTGGTATAGTAAGGTTGAGCGAGAAGATGTGGGTCTTTGTTGTGGCCCACTTTCACCTTGGCTACGGCCTCATCCTCTGCATGCACCATCAGCATCACATCCACTTCCCTGTCCCTTGCATTGCCCATTTTAAATGGACTACTGCACTATTTCAAAAGCTCAACACAAATGTATTTGTTTGGAGCTAAATGATATCTGATCATTTAGATGACTGTTTGAGTTTGTTATTGTCTGTACTTTAAACACTTGGGAAACTACTTTACTGTAGGTGATCTCATTTCTGTGTGGGTGCTATTTTCCTCTATTGTGATTCTGGCTCGGCTACTTCCAATCTTGAAACCAAAATCATATGAATTGAGCAGTGCACATCATTAGCATGCTGCGATTGTCTTGGACCAAGGAAAACTCTCGGCTCACTCGCACCCATATGAGCCTATGGGTGCGAGTGAGACAGCGCACATCACTCGGATATCATCTGAGTGATGTGCGTTATAAGCGGACCCCAGCAATGGAGGAGATGGAGAAATTCATTTCTCCGCCTCCTCCGCAGCTGTGCTCCGATCCTCCCTGTGCGAGAGAATCGGAGCACAGACACATGACACTTGGCTCCTGCTCTGCTGTGAGCAGGAGCCGAGTGTCCTTAGCATATCGCATCGGATGCAATATGCTAGTGTGACCCCAGCCTAAGGAGGGGGATAACACCAAACAGACCAAATCAGGAAGAGTATACACGTGTTGTTGTGAAGAGGTGCATGAGAATACACCTCCACAAAAAAGACAATGTATTTGAGGTTATGTTTTGCTGTTTTCATTCGGTGGTGTACAGAAGTCTTGCCCAATCCAGCTCTTGTTCATTTTTATAAGATACTATAGAGATCAAAGCTCAAATGCACTCTAAAAATAACCAGATTGGTGCTCTTAAGGAAAAATAAAGTCACTATAATCAAGACGACCTTAAGCACCCAAAATATATCAAAAAAGACTTGGTCCATATGATGGAAAAGAAAATATTTCGGCCTTCATGGCCTATTTCAAGGATTTTTTCTAAACAGAAAAACATAAAGAATTCACCATATAACCGGTATGAAGGATCTTACAAATATATACAGTACAGACCAAAAGTTTGGACACATCTTCTCATTTAAAGATTTTTCTGTATTTTCATGAATATGAAAATTGTACCTTCACACTGAAGGCATCAAAACTATGAATTAACACATGGACTTATACACTTAACAAAAAAGTGTGAAACAACTGAAATTAGGTCTTATTTTCTAGGTTCTTCAAAGTAGCCACCTTTTGCTTTAATGAGTGCTTTGAACACTCTTGGCATTCTCTTGCTGAGCTTCAAGAGGTAGTCACCGGGAATGGTCTTCCAACAATCTTGAAGCAGTTCCCAGAGATGCTTAGCACTTGTTGGCCCTTTTGCCTTCACTCTGCAGTCCAGCTCTCCCCAAACCATCGCGATTGGTTTCAGGTCTGGTGACTGTGGAGGCCAGGTCATCTGGCGTTGCACCCCATCAATCTCCTTCTTGGTCAAATAGCCATTACACAGAGGTGTGTTTGGGGTCATTGTCCTGTTGAAAAATAAATGATGGTCCAAGTAAACGCAAACCGGATGAAATAGCATGCCGCTACAAGATGCTGTGGTAGCCATGCTGGTTCAGTATGCCTTCAATTTTGAATAAATACCCAACAGTGTCACCAGCAAAGCACCCCCACACCATCACACCTCCTCTTCCATGCTTCATGATGGGAACCAGGCATGTGGAGTCCATCCGTTCAACTTTTCTGCGTCGCACAAAGACAAGGTAATTGGAACCAAAGATCTCAAATTTGGACTCATCAGACCAAAGCACAGATTTTCACTGGTCTTATGTCCATTCCTTGTGCTCTTTAGCCCAAACAAGTCTCTTCTGCTTGTTGCCTGTCCTTAGCTGTGGTTTCCTTGCAGCTATTTTACCATGAAGGCCTGCTGCACAGTCTCCTCTTAACAGTTACTGTAGAGATGTGTCTGCTGCTAGAACTCTGAGTGGCATTGACCTGGTCTCTAATCTGAGCTGCTGTTAACCTGCGATTTCTGAGGCTGGTGACTCAGATTAACTTATCCTCAGAAGCAGAGGTGACTCTTGGTCTTCCTTTCCTGGGGCGGTCCTCATGTGAGCCAGTTTCTTTGTAGCGCTTGATGATTTTTGGCACTGCACTTAGGGACACTTTCAAAGTTTGCCCAATTTTTTGGACTGACTGACCTTCATTTCTTAAAGTAATGATGGCCACTAGTTTTTCTTTACTTAGCTGCTTTTTTCTTGCCATAATACAAATTCTAACAGTCTATTCAGTAGGACTATCAGCTGTGTATCCACAAGACTTCTGCGCAACACAACTGATGGTCCCAACCCCATTTATAAGGCAAAAAATCCCACTTATTAAACCTCACAGGGCACACCTGTGAATTGAAAACCATTCCTGGTGACTACCTCTTGAAGCTCATCAAGAGAATGCCAAGAGTGTGCAAAGCAGTCATCAAAGCAAAAGGTGGCTACTTTGAAGAACCTAAAATATAGGACCTCATTTTAGTTGTTTCACACTTTTTTGTTAAGTATATAATTCCACATGTGTTAATTCATAGTTTTGATGCCTTCAGTGTGAATGTATAATTTTCATAGTCATGAAAATACAGAAAAATCTTTAAATGAGAAGGTGTGTCCAAACTTTTGGTCTGTACTGTGTATATATATATATATATATATATATATATATATATATATATATATATATATATATATATATATATATATATATATATACTAGTGATGAGCGAGCACTAAAATGACCCGAGAAACGGGCCCAATGTAAGTCTATGGGAGATCCGAGTATGTTTACCGCGATCCCCCCCGGAGGTCCTTTTAAGGTCTAAAAACGTCTGAAAATGATGAAAACACTGCTCAAATGACACAGGGATATCATGGGGATCGCCCCTCGAAGCATTACTGACTCCTAGTTCACAGCTTTAAACAATTTTTTCAGAGATTCATGCCACTTTTCCCGGTGCCACAAAAAGCACACTAAAATGAAACCAAAACGGATTTTGCTGGGAAATATGTCAAGGCACATCCTTTGCAAGTTAATGACATGCTTGTAAGGCCAAATAATTAACCCCAGAACTAAAATTTCCTCCCCCACTTGGGCTTAGTTCAGACACAGCGTTTTTGTAGCGTTTTTCAACTTTAACATTGCTAGTGTGGCACGCCAGGGTCCTGGTCGTCGCAGTGGTACGTTTGGAGGCAAAGAAGGATAACTCCATCCAGGTAATGCAACACATCTCACACTCCAGGTCACCAGGGGGAGCTCTTGCTCCTATTTATTAGGTCACTCTCCACATTTGTAAAACTGGTAGCTTGTAGGGAAAGTGAGTTAGTTGCTGGCTGAGCTCAGCTCAGTTAGTTGGTCCCTGGCAGGGGTGGGATCCTGTCAGAGAACAAAGGAGAAGGACACGGAGCTGTGCATGCCCTCAGAGCTGCAGCTCCCAGAGAAAGACATAGAAGGCAGAACAGTATTGCAGCGAGCATGTAAGGAAGTCGTAGCAAAGGAGAGGATACCAGAAGGGGACCAGCCCTACACAGGCTGCCTCCTTCTGAGGCACAGAAGCCCAGAAGCCGGAACACCGAGGGAGTAATGACCCTCATGCCTTGCTCCAGAGACCGGCAGGACAGCTAATTTCACATTACCTGTCCGCTCTACACCCAGGAGGCACAGTGGCACCCCTTAGAAGCTGAGGCATGATAGAGTCCCTATAAACCGCCTCAAGCCACCAGTCATATGGGATGTTCTATCCTATATGGGGGACAGAGAGAGAGACATTACATCTGTGAGGACCTTATGTGAAGCCTTAGGCAGTAAGGAACTACACCACTGCAGCGCAAGGGAAGGCTACTGATTTCCACCTGGACAAAAGGACTCTGGACTTGCCTCCAAACTGGCCGGACTCTGCCTGCCCTGTGATCTGGTGCCCTGGACTGTGGATGCTGAAGTCTTCAGTAAAGGTAAAGAGACTGCAACCTTGTGTCCTCGTTCTTCTCTGCACCTCTCACCATACCACCATCTACACACTGGGAAGCCCTGGGGACATACTTCAGCTGTGGGAAGGTAAACCATCTAGCTGCCATAACATTACCCCAGCAGACCCCTTAAAGCAGCATCGGTCACCCTGACCGAATACCACAGGTTGTGTCACAAATGCAAACTTTATCCCTTTAAAGACCTTTCCCTTTTACATGGACGTCCCAGGGCCACAGACCAGGTCAGCCACCGTGACACCCCCCTGTGAACTGCAGGACCCAGTACGGAGTACCCCACGGCCCCATTGGGGCGCTCCACTTTCAACCACTACAAATGCATTCACTGGGAAATGTCATTATAACATTTAACAACCCTAGCTGTCCATGTGGTGTGTGACACATAAGCAGACCCATCTTGTTTCATTTATGAAGGAGGGACTCTTAAAGTCACAGAGCCTATTTTTTATGATGCATCAGGCGGCATTAATCTTCTTAAAGAGCTATTATTAAACAGTGGGTCTCCTAAACTGTTGTAGCATACGCTGTGAGTGGATGGGCTGCCAAGAATTATGATGCACCACAATACCCCTTTCATAAGATGTCCAGGAGGGCCTCCTGAAAAAAATGTTGCATTGAATGCAAGGCCTGCCCTGCTACCAATTCATATGCACCCCAATAAGCCTTTGAACCGACATACTGGAAGGGCCCATGCAAATCCACTTCACAATATTCATTTTGTACTCCCATACTCCTTTGTTTTACACATTGGCAGCAAGGCCAGCCCTGCTGCATAGTCAGTCATATGCACCCCATTACGCCTTGGAACCCACATACTGGATGGGCCCATGAAAATCCACTTCACAATATGCATTTTGTACTCCCGTACTCCTTAGATTTACGCATTGGCAGCAAGGCCTGCCCTGCTGCATAGTCAGTCATACGCACCCCTGTAAAGATTATAAGGGATAACTCAGGAGACTCTTTGCATGGAACAAGACAACTACAGGACACAGTTTTAGAAGTGGTAAAGTCTATGTTATCACACGGTGATTCAAACAGGTGCAGAGAGAAACTCAAATCCACAACACTTGGTGTAAATATTAAACGCAGCTTAACAGTCTAAAGGAAACTTCAGAGGAAAATGCAATCACCAGAAAGTCTATGAAGCACAATTATTCTTGAGGATACTTGACACAAATAAGTCCTTGTCTTAGTCCAAACACAGATAGATATGCCTGTAAGGCAGTTCAAATAATATCTTAGCACAACCAGGGAGGCCTGGGTAAAAGTCTCAGGTTTAAGCAGAGCAGCAACAGCTTACATGTCCAGCAAATGCAGATGGAAACAAACACAAGCAGCCAGATGGAGGATTACTGTAAACCGATGAATGCAGCAGAAACTCAGAGCTGAGTAGCAGGATCTCCACACAGGTTCACAGGAGCAGGTGCAGGTACAAAGCCAGGGAGTCGTCAGGAGCTGGATGAAAGGCAGAATACTCTAGCACAGACTAAAGGCTGGGGTGGAGTTATATAACAGGAAGACACAGTGCACATGAGACCAAAGACGTCATCTTGGAAAAGGGCAGTAATGCACAAAAGGTAATCAAAATGTTCAGAGTCCTGACAACCCCATTATGCCTTGGAACCCATATACTGGATGGGCCCATGAAAATCCACTTCACAATATTAATTTTGTACTCCCATACTCCTTTGTTTTACACATTGGCAGCAAGGCCAGCCCTGCTGCCTAGTCATATGCACCCTATTACACCTTGGAACCCACACACTGGATGGGCCCATGGAAATCCTCTTCACAATATGCATTTTGTACTCCCGTACTCCTTTGTTTTACACATTGGCAGCAAGGCCAGCCCTGGTGCATGAGAATACACCTGCCCAAAACAGAGAATGTATTTGAGGTTGTGTTTTGCTGTTTTCACTTGGTGGTGTACAGAAGTCTCTCCCAATGCAGCCCTTGTTCATTTTTATAAGAGTCAGCCTGTCAGTTGACAAGCAGATGCGCTTATCTGTTATAATTCCACCAGCGGCACTAAAAATCTGCTCTGACAGAATACTAGCAGCAGGGCAGGCCAGGACCTCCAAGGCATAGAGAGCCAGTTCATTCCATGTGTCCAACTTGGATACCCAATAATTAAAAGGCACAGAGGAATCACGGAGGACATTTGTACGATCTGCAAGGTACTCCCCCACCATCTTCCCAAACATTGCACTTCTCGTGACAGCACCCCTTGCCTCTGTGGCATCACGATGGTAGGGTCTGAGAAAACAGTCCCAGAACTTTGCCATTGTTCCCCTGCCTGAGCTGGATTGTACTTCTGTCTCTCTCGCTTGGTCTCCTTGGTTGTACAACAAACTCTGACGTCTGCTGCCAGCGTTCTCACATGGGAATTTTCTAAGTAATTCCGCTACAAGGGCCCTCTGGTACTGCAACATTTTAGTACACCTCTCTGCCTTTGTCAGAAGAGATTGAAAGTTCTCCTTGTAGTGTGGGTCTAGAAGTGTCACCAACCAGTAATGAGTGTCACCCAAATTTTTATAATGTGAGGGTCACGTGAAACGCAGCGCAACATAAAGTCAGCCATGTGTGCCAGACTGCTAACAGGCAAGACTTCCGTATCCTCACCAACAGGATGGCTGACCATGCTGTCCAACCTCCTCCTCATCATCCTCCTCCTCCTCCCTGTCCTTAGGCCATCGCCGCTGAACAGACGGTATGACAGCTGTGCTTGTAGTACCGTCTATAGAGCATGAAAGTAGCTCCTGTTCTTCCTCCTTCTCCTGCTCATTGCCTACCAATCCACGTTGAGAAGACATGATGCTGGGCTGAGTGTAATCACCCTGTATGGTTCCTTGCTCCATGTCCTCGTGCTCTGCCTGCAATGCATCCTCTTTAATTGTGAGCAGAGAGGTTTTCAGGATGCTGAGAAGCGGGATGGTGACTCTAATTATGGCGTCATCGCCGCTCACCATCTTGGTGCAGTCCTCAAAGTTTTGGAGGATGGTACATATGTCGGACATCCAGCTGCAGCCACCCATGAGGACGTGACCACCCTCAAGACCATTCCAAGACATTTTAAATCATGTCATCAGTGCGATAACACTCTTCTTAGGGTGTGTGGCACTGATGCACTTGACATCAACATTCGAGGAGGTAATTTATCACAGTGTCTTGGTCAGTTAGAAACACGCTGGATTTGGACCCTTAATACCATCCATTCCCTGGGGTTGAATGAAAATATTAGCTTCACACCATTTCTCTAGTCAGCTAGTTGTTGTGCATTTATGTATTTCCGCATCTTTGTTTTTAATGTTTGATTTTTAACTTTTTTTTTTTTTTAGGTCATTTTGCATATGCTTAGAGGCTTGGGAGTTGTTTAACATCTGGATCCTGTTGCATCTCTACCGTGGAGGACAATTGTTTCTACTATTTATGTTTGCTGTAATTTTGTATGTGTTTTGGGGGAGTGCACACATCGTTACATATGTATATCTCTGGGGAGATTTAGAGAATTAATATTTTATTATCTTGGGGTCTGTATATATCTCATGTGACTCGATGTTCTCAAGAAAAGTATATATACCTCATGTTATTGTATTTGTGATTAGTGTACGCATTTAGGCGACCCAAAAGACATTCTGCAATAATAGTATATGGTTGTACTGTGATTCTATATTTTGTGGCATGTCTGATATAAATTGTTAAATATGGTTATGTTAATATCATCAATTGTCCTATAGACATATATATTCTAATCTTGTGGCTGTATATTTATTTATTTATATACATATTTTTTATTATTTCTGTGGAAACACTGTAGCAATGTATATGATTTGGATATGCTTAGTAGTGTTGAGCATTCCGATACCGCAAGTATCGGGTATCGGCCAATATTTGCTGTATCGGAATTCCGATACCGAGTTCCGATATTTTTGTGATGTCGGAAATCGGAATTGGAAGTTCCCAGTGTATGGTTCCCAGGGTCTGGAGGAGAGGAGACTCTCCTTTAGGCCCTGGGATCCATATTCATGTAAAAAATAAAGAATACAAATAAAAAATATGGATATACTCACCCGTCCGGCGGCCCCTGGACCTTACTGATGTAACCGGCAGCCTCCGTTCCTAAGAATGCAGTGAGTTTAGGACCTGCGATGATGTCGCGGCTTGTGATTGGTCGCGTGAGCGGTCACATGAACGTCATCGAAGGTCCTTCACTGCTCATTCTTAGGAACGGTGGGTGCCGGTTACATCGGTAAGGTCCAGGGGCCGCCGGAGGGGTGAGTATATCCATATTTTTTATTTTAATTCTTTATTTTTTACATGAATATGGATCCCAGGGCCTGAAGGAGAGTTTCCTCTCCTTCAGACCCTGGGAACCATCCAGGATACCTTCCGATACTTGTGTCCCATTGACTTGCATTGGTATCGGGTATCGGTATTGGCGATATCCGATATTTTTTGGATATCGGCCGATACCATCCGATACCGATACCTTTGAGTATCGGAAGGTATCGCCCCATACTAATGCTTAGTTATATTGGTATTGTACACCAGGGTAATTTGCTGGGTGTGTACCTAGGTAATCAAATGTAACATTGGGCAAATATCCATGAATGTATTCTAGTTGAGATAGCCATAAAAGTTGAGATGTGTAGGCACTGTGGTAAAATGTTTTGCCAGTTAACTAGCCAATAGCAAATATGGCTCCCTTGTATCTTTTATTACAGTGCGCACTGCGCTAAGGTCACGCTCGGTTCGCCCGTGCCTGACTCAGCGGTGCACTGACTTCCGGATCATATGGGGTCCCACATGTTTCCGGTTTTCGGCTGCCCGACTGTGTTCAGTCTGGCGGATGCGACACAATCCGTGGCAGCATGATGCTGCATGTAACTTCCGGGCCTCAACTATTTAAGTTATGTGCCCAGTCTTAGCCACACGCCCCTTGAGGAAGGTACTACTACTGAAACACGCGTCGGGGTGGGCGGGTGACCCCAGGAGACTGTTCCATCATTAACAAGGTATTGTTTGTATACTATGATGTAATTCACTCTGATTATGGCATTGAGCTCCTTGTTTTGCACCTTTGCCACATGGCAATATATATCTATTTATTGTGTGCATACTATGTCTTCTAGAAATCTGTATACCTTGTATCCAGGGGGACACCCAACCTTGGGCAATTGTTGATGCTGGTTACATCTGTTACCATCTTTTAGCCCCATGTATGTTGTTTGTATACATTTTTTTTGCAATATATGTTTAATAAAGGAGATGATGTTTTTGGATTTATGACTGCTTGGTTTCTTTAGATGTTAGTATATGTAGTTTGCAGTTGTCCTAATTATATCCATGTTATGGTGGTGGGCTAAAATAATTAATATACTGAAACTTGGTGATATACAGTCTCCACCACCTATAATGTTCATCAGAATATGGTTATCTCTTTAATTGTGAGCAGAGAGGTTTTCAGTATGATCAGAAGCGGGATGGTGATGCTAATTAGGGCGTCATCGCCGCTCACCATCTTGGTGCAGTCCTCAAAGTTTTGGAGGATGGTACTTATGTTGGACATCCATGTCCACTCCTGAGGTCTTATGTGTGGAGTCTGAACTGAATATCGATGGCCTTGTTGATGTTGGTAGGCAACAACTGTCCTCTTCTGCTCACAAATACTTTCCAACTTATGCAGCGTAGAGTTCCAGCGTATGGGGACATCACACACCAGTCGGTGAGCTGGCAGCTGCAAACGCTGCTGAAGCATGGCAAGGGTGGCTGAAGCTGCAGCTGACAGTCTAAAATGGGCAGACAGATGGTGTGCTTTCAATAGCAGATCCGGAAACTCCGGGTAGCTTTTCAGAAAACGTTGAACCAGGAGGTTAAGCACATGGGCCAAGCAAGGTACGTGTGTGAGGTCACCTTTCCACAGAGCCACCACCAGGTTATGGCCATTGTCACACACGACCATGCCTGGCTGTAGGTTCAGCGGTATCAACCAAATATCTGACTGCTCTTTCAGCGCTGTCCACAACTCTTCTGCATTGTGTGGTTTGTCACCTATGCAGATTAGCTTCAGCACGGCCTGTTGCCGCTTGGCTGAGGCAGTGTGGCAGTGTTTCCAGCCTCTGACTGATGTGTTGATTTTAGAGATGGAGGATGAAAAGGAGGAGGAGGTGCAGGAGCTGTAGACTGTGGGGCAAACATGATTGACGTAGGGCCAGCACTCCTCGGTGTGGGGAGAATGTGTTCCATCCAAAGGTCCGAGTGGGTCCCGACTTCCACTATGTTAACCCAGTGGGCCATCAGTGAGATGTACCGTCCCTGCATCGTCTACCTGTTGTGACACTTTCCTACCATCGGATTCATGTTACCGTGGCTGTTCAAATCTTTGGGCATCACTACATGCAATCTCATCTGGCCCCACTTTAAAGGCTTGAAAGGCTGAGAGTCCGGAATCTATAAAGGGAAAATTGAACAGCTCTTCGGAGTGTCCAAGTGTGGGATCAGTTGTCTCAGGGCACTCGGCAAGGTGGGAGAAAGGAAGATCAGGGTGAGTAATATCCGGTCCACACTCAAGACTACTCAGACTTGACGTGTGGAAGACATGGTGGTGGTGGCTAAGTGACTGGAAGCATTATCTGCCATCCAACCAACAACTGTTTCACACTGCTCTGGCTTCAATAGTGGTGCTGCAGTCTCCTAGAAACTGGGACAGGAAGGTTGAGTGTTAAGATGTGGGTCTTTGCTGTGGCCCACTTTCAGCTTGGCCACAGCCTTGTCCTCTGCATGCACCATCAGCATTACGTCCACTTCCCCATCCCTTGCCTCTTGCCTTGCCCATTTTAAATGGACTACTGAAATATTTGGAAGCTCAACATAAATGGATTTATTAGGCGAGAAAAATTATATATGATCAGTATGTCTGAAAAGCAAGTATTTGGAGACCACAGATACACCAAGCGTCTGATGGAGATAACAGACAGTTAAAATATGTTTTTGTTTTTTAAAATATTTTTTAAACAAAAAATAATGAGTAGACCAAGGCTAGAAGAGACAAAAAAATACAACATATGCCTGCAAAGCGAAGATTTGGACACCACAGATACGCTAGGCGTCTGACGGAGGTAACAGAATGTAAACATTTTTTAATGTTTTTTGGTAATTTTTAAAAACACGAAATACTGAGTAGACCAATGCTAGCAGACAGAACAATGCAACGTATGCCTGCAAAGCGAAGATTTGGACACCCCAGATACACCAGGTGTCTGACGGAGATAACAGACTGTACACATTTTTTTTTTGTAATTTTTGAAAACACTAAATACTGAGTAGATTTATTTGGGCACAGGAAAATTGTGTCAATAAGTTGGCTATGACTCTGAAAAAAAAATTTGAGTACTAAAATTGTAAGATTTAGCGCAATGATATGCAATGCATGTGGCGTACAACTCACAGTGATAAATATAAGAACTATAGCTAAATATTTCTGGGCCACCTACAGATTTTTGGGGCAGCAAAATGGTGTCCAAAAATTGTATAAGACACTACAAAATATTAGATAGTACGAAAAAAGAAAGAACAGATTTTTGGGCACACTCACATCTGATGCCTGGGGCAAAAAAAAAGTTTTAAATTCTTAGATTTGCATGTTCTTGTATTGCAATGACCTGGCTTTAGTCTGCAGCATGACCAAGCAAACAAATGTATGCAGTGTGATCTATGTACTCACATTCAGTGCCTGCAGGCCTTGCACTGATGTGGATATGTGCACATAGACTCCCCCGCCTACCTAGCGCTGCAATCTATGTACCCTCGAATTTGCCCTAAAAAGGACTGTTGGTTTATCAGGATTTGTGGACTGAACACTAGCAGACCCACACTAACTATTAAAAGAACGATTCTGACCCTTTCTCAGCAGCAGCTCTCCCTACACTAGCTGACTCCGGAGCAGAATGCGGCAAACAGGGCGGCATCAGGTCTCTTATAGACCTGATGACGCTGTGCAGCCAGCCAATCACTGTAAAAGCACAACAAAGATGGCTGCGGTATTACAGTGCATGGCAGACAATCCATGCATGTTCATTGGCGCTCTAAAGAGCACCAAAATTGCAGGGTGGAGACCCAAGCTCCATCCAAATAATCCCGGAAATACTCAGTGCTCGTCGAGTACACCAAGCATAGTGATACTCGGGCGCTCATCACTATTAGTTATCACTTTTGCCTTTTGACATGGTGCTCCATCATGCTGGAAAAATTGTTTATCACCAAATTGCTCTTGGATCATTAAACAAATTTGCTCTTGGAGGATGTTTAGAGGCCATCTTTTATTTATTACAGTGTTCTTAACAAAACTGTGCATGATCCCACTTCCTTAGATGAAAAGCAACCCCACGTGCAAATGATCGTAAATGACACGTAATTTTACTATTGGCATGACACGGGACTCATGGTAACACCCCCCTAATTCTCTGGACACCCATTCTTCCACGTGTCCCAAGCAGTCTGAAGGTGGTTTCAACAGAAAAAATATATCTTTACAGGAAGTCTAGAGATTGAAGTGCAGAAGACTGGAGTAAAGATTTTTTTTATGGAGTGCCTGCATGATGGAGCACCATGTCACAAGGCAGTGGATTTAAATATCAAATAAGATACACTGAGACAGCTATATTCATCATGTTACACTGAGACTGCTGTAGGCATTATGTAGGATGCACAGAGACTGCTATAGGCATAACATTGGATATACTGAGACTGACGTACACATCACTTAGGATAAACTCAGGTTCTGCTGCATACATCGAAGAGGATACACTAAGACTCTACTTTATACATTATATAGGATAAATTGCTGTACACATCACAAAGGATACAAAGCAACTGTGGTACATATCACAGGATACACTGAGATTCTACTGCACTAATTGCATAGAATACACTCAGAATGCTGTGTGAAAAGTCTTCAGCTAGCTTTTCAGACTATATTTTCTCTGAAACTCCAAAGCATTTCAGAATATTACATATCTGTCTGAAATCATATAGTTATGCTCTAATTCATGCCAACCATCGTTTAAGCAGCATGAATGTAATGACAGATTCCTTTTCAACCAGGGGTGCAAAAAATTTTTTTTTAAAGTCCAAAATCCACACTTTTTTATTGTACCAATCTAAAGTGCCACAGAGGAAATTAAAGGTGTACTTACATGAATATATCACTAGAACCACCATCAATAAAAGAAAGCAGCACTAGAATCAATGACAGTACAAGAGTACAACACAAGGACTATTTTCAGTAGATGTAATCATTAGAACCACCATCAGTACATAGGTACAGCACAACACCCACTTCAGTACAGGAATACATCATCAGAAGCATCATCAGTACAGGTATACAGCTCCAGAACCATTATCAGTACATGAATGCAGCACCAAGCTTAGTATAGTAATCTATTTCAATGTCATTCAGCCCCCATCTTATACAGTACACTTGTATTGCATGAATTGCAATTCACAGCATATCCTTAACAATAGTAAAGAGATACTTGGAGTTGTTGTTATCAGCCGTCATCAAAATGTTGACCATAGTGAAACTGAGTAGACTGAATTTGTATCATGAATAAATCGTTATATCCAGGAACCTTATAGATGACATCTTCTCTCATTTGAGTCATTATCATCCCTTTTCTCTTCATGTAGTACAGATGTCATGATGAGATTTCACGCTGATATCTCACCTCTGCAGAATTCTCTCTTCTCTGCCTTATGCATTATATCCTGACATGGTTCCCTTAAAAATGAAAGTGTCATCATAATGACCCATCAAAAAAAACATTTCTCATGCTATCCCCCAGAATAAATAATTTCACTTCACTGTGCTTCATGCACAGAATATGACTCCCACACTGTTCCTCTTTTTATACGTTCACTTTACATTGCCTTTTTTTAAATTATAACAATTACACTGCCTTTTTTATGAACTATAACTACCACACTATTCTTCCTTATGCTAAATGTTCGCCACACTTTCCTCTCTCACATCATCTCCTTCTTCAGTGTTCCCCCGGTGTGCTACTTCTCCATAGTGTCCCCCATTGCTCCCACATCTAGATAATGCCCCCATGCTGCCACATTTCCATACTATCCTACATTGTCTCTCTCTATACTGTCCCCCTGCTACCACCTCTCCATACATTCCCCTATCTTGCGCTCTCTCCATATTGTCCACCCATTCTGCACCCTCTCTATAATAGACGCCCATGCCGCTCCCTCTCCATTCTGTCCACTTGTGGACAGGTAAGAAGATGCAGTAATGGACCGGAGGCAGAGCAAGGGTTAACATGGGGTTTAATTTAACAGACGATACTCCACTCAGGGAGAAGAAGATGTAGGGTTGAATTAAGTAGGGGGTTTGTAACTTGGGAAAAACAGGTGCAGGTAAACAAGGCAAAGAGTTCAGAGGTAATAAACTTATCAGTCCGACGACAAAAGTTGGATTCCTGGACACAAGCGATGGCGCCAAGACTGTGGCGTGTAAAAGGGTCCAATGTAGTAGTGGAGAAGATGGCGTCCTGGATCCTGGCGGCGGTGGTGAATCCTCGTGGTCCTTATGGGGGTCCTGGGTTCGGAAGGTGAAGAGCAGGCAAGGAGAAAGTCTTTAACCCAGAAGAGGCTAGGGCTACTCGGCGGTTAAATGCAGGCTGATCAGGAAACAGTTCACAGCGGGTCTCCCAGCTTCCCTGCCTGTACGTGCGTGCGTCTATGTTCTGACCGCGGACCTTAGTACTACCAGTCAGCCGTGTCAGTGGTGTCAGCGGTGTCAGAGAACACGGGGCACGTCTCTGTTGACAGTCTCTAGTAGCGGATCTGAGGCCTCTCGGACTTAGGCTTGATCCGTCCCGGTGCTCATAGGTCAGAGCACTGACACTGACCTTCTGCGCTCTGTATGTTCCCACCAAGTCTCCCTGGTTTCCAGCGCGCCGCGGCTTTTTAGCTTAGCTGCGCCCCAAATCACTGAGTGCAAAGGTCAGTCAGCTTTCCCCTGTGCAACATAGGTGACAGCCCCGACAGCTCTGGATCCGTCACGGAAAAGGTACTCCTGATCCGGTTCTTCTCCTTATACACTCATGGTCCCATGTCTTCATACTGTTCCTCCAAGCTCCCACTTTTCCATACTATCCAACCATACTGCCCTCCTCTAAACTGTGCACCCATACAGCTCTTTTCTATACTGGCCCCCAAACCCTCCCACCTCTTCATACTATCCTCCTAAACTCCTGCATCTCCATATTATCCCTTCACACTGCAGCTCTCCTTAATGGATCCCATTCTCCCATCTCTCTATACTGCCTCCCCATATTTTGCCCTCACACCACACTTCCTATCTACAATAAATGTCAGCACATACAATCTTCAGCTCTTTAGAGAATTTGCCTTTCCAGTTGTCTTCAGTGCAGCAGTAATGGCAGCAGCATGATGAAGTCAGAAGTCTAATGACCTCATCACACTGCTGGTGTTTGCAGGAAGCTCATGACCACTCCTCTGCCCTTGTCCCAGTGCTCATGTTTACAAATGTAGTTGTGTCTGATAGATGTGAATAATACAATTAAATACAGAAAGAAGAGAACTGGCTTTCTAACAATTATCTGCGGCAGCCAGAAATAATATGGTAGGCCACATATGGCCCAAAGGCTGTATGAAGTGCAGGACAGCCTTAAACCCTTCACACTGTACAGCATTCAATCAGGGTGCACATGATGTATGACGTATCACAATCTAAGGGGGCATGTTTTTGTCTTTGCAGCCAATTAATACAATAAAGTTTCTTCATTTTTTCATGTAAATCAATGAGTACAACAAATAATTGTTTACAAACATGTACCTAGAGTTATAATGCTGTTGGTGAACTGGTATCTACTACTAAATGATCACTTATTAACACAAAAATAGAACAAAAAAGTCCACAAATGCATAGTTATATATATAAAATATAAATAACGTTTTATTACAATCAATTAGTATTACAATATAACAACAAAACCATAAATCAAAAGCTGCAATAATGTGCTGTATGCACTATGCAGAATAAGAAGGGACAATAGGGAGGAAAAATGACGGAAAAATGAGCAAGGGGGGAAGTACTACAATATATCCTTTTATCAGTGGAAGTAAGTCAATAGCATTGTACTACAAGAGGGTCCCACAGGTATCCCATGATCGTAACTAGCAAAAGTTATATATAGCATATTGCAAGCTTACCCATTTCAATTGTCAGGAAAAGTACCCCCTCCTTCTCAGCACCCCCAAACGCACGTTTCGCCAGATGGCTTTTTCAACAGGGTACCCTGATGAAAAAGTCATCTGGCGAAACGTGCGTTCGGGGGTGCTGAGAAGGAGGGGGTACTTTTCCTGACAATTGAAATGGGTAAGTGTTATGATCTGGTGACCTTGGAGCCGCATGAAAACTTTCTCTGGAGTCGGTGGAACCTGTACTGACCGCAAATCCTGAACTAACACCGCAACTAGAAGTAGTCGTGGGGTGTGCCTAACAAACCCTAGACACCTCGACACAGCCGGAGGACTAAATACCCCTATAGATGGAAATAGGAATGCTATCTTGCCTCAGAGCAGACCCCCAAAGGATATGCAGCCCCCCACAAATAATGACTGTGAGTAGGAGAAGAATAGACACACGCAGGTAGAAAACAGGATTTAGCAAAAGAGGCCACTCTAGCTAAATAGGAAAGGATAGTACAGATTACTAGGCTGTCAGTATTAAAACCCTTCCAAAAATATCCACAGCAGATAATACAAAAAGTTCCACAATCTAACTAAAGACATGGAATGTATATCTGCCACTCCAGAGAATCCAACAAGACTGAGAAAATACTGACACAGTCTAAGCTGGACAAGAAAACACAAAGAAGAGCACTGAATTGTGAAGCACACAGCATGTGTGCCACAGGAAAAAAAACCAGACACTTATCTTTGCTGATTTGGCAGAAAGGCAGGAGGAACTAGGCAGAGGTCCAACACCTCCCAACAACAATTGACAACTGGCAAGGACTAATGAATCCTGCACACCTAAATACCCCAGTCAGAACTGCAATCAGCAGACACACCTGACCAGGACTGCAACCCAGGGACAACTGCATTACCACCTACTACCACCGGAGGGAACCCAAAAGCAGAATTCACAACAGCACCCTCCCCTTGAGGAGGGGTCACCGAACCCTCACCAGCGCCCCCAGGCCGATCAGGACGAACCAGATGAAAGGCACGGACCAGATCAGCAGCATGGACATCAGAAGCAAAAACCCGAGAATTATCCTCCTGGCCATAACCCTTCCATTTGACAAGGTACTGAAGCCTCCGCCTCGAAAAACAAGAATCCAAAATCTTCTCAACCACATACTCCAACTCCCCATCAACCAAAACAGGGGCCGGAGGATCAACAGAGGGAACAACGGGCACCACATATTTCCGCAATAAAGATCTATGGAAGACATTATGGTTAGCAAAAGAGGCCGGAAGTGCCAATCGAAAAGACACCGGATTAATAATCTCAGAAATCCTATAAGGACCAATAAACCGAGGCTTAAACTTAGGGGAAGAGACCTTCATAGGAACATGACGGGAAGACAACCAAACCAAATCCCCAACCCGAAGCCGGGAACCAACACACCGACGACGGTTAGCAAAACGTTGAGCCTCCTCCTGAGACAACACCAAATTGTCCACCACATGAGCCCAAATCTGCTGCAACCTGTCAACCACAGAATCCACACCAGGACAGTCAGAAGGCTCAACCTGCCCAGAAGAAAAACGAGGATGAAAACCAAAATTACAAAAAAAAGGCGAAACCAAAGTAGCCGAACTGGCCCGATTATTAAGGGCAAACTCGGCCAATGGCAAAAAGGCCACCCAATCATCCTGATCGGCAGACACAAAGCATCTCAAATAAGTCTCCAAAGTCTGATTAGTTCGCTCGGTCTGGCTATTTGTCTGAGGATGAAATGCAGAAGAAAAAGACAAATCAATGCCCAGCCTAGCACAAAAGGCCCGCCAAAACCTAGAAACAAACTGGGAACCTCTGTCGGACACAATATTCTCCGGAATACCATGCAAACGAACCACATGCTGAAAAAACAACGGAACCAACTCTGAAGAGGAAGGCAATTTAGGCAAAGGCACCAAATGATCCATCTTAGAAAACCGGTCACAAACAACCCAGATAACCAACATCCTCTGGGAAACCGGAAGATCAGAAATAAAATCCATAGAAATATGCGTCCAGGGCCTCTCAGGGACCGGCAATGGCAAAAGTAACTCACTAGCACGGGAACAACAAGGCTTGGCCCGCGCACAAGTCCCACAGGACTGCACAAAAGAACACACATCACGTGACAACGAAGGCCACCAAAAGGACCTACCAACCAAATCTCTGGTACCAAAAATACCAGGATGACCAGCCAACACAGAACAGTGAACCTCAGAAATCACTCTACTAGTCCATCTGTCAGGAACAAACAATTTCCCCACAGGACAGCGGTCAGGTCTATCAGCCTGAAATTCCTGAAGAACCCACCGTAAATCAGGGGAAATGGCAGAAAGGACCACCCCTTCTTTCAGAATGCCGACCGGCTCAAGGACCTCAGGAGAATCAGGCAAAAAACTCCTAGAAAGGGCATCAGCCTTAATATTCTTAGAACCCGGAAGATACAAAACCACGAAATCAAAACGGGAAAAAAACAAGGACCATCGAGCCTGTCTAGGACTCAGCCGTTTGGCAGACTCGAGGTAAATCAAATTCTTATGATCGGTCAGGACCACAATACGGTGCTTAGCTCCCTCAAGCCAATGTCGCCACTCCTCAAACGCCCACTTCATAGCCAACAACTCCCGATTGCCGACATCATAATTGCGTTCAGCAGGGGAAAACTTGCGGGAGAAGAAGGCACACGGTTTCATCAAAGAACCAACAGAATCCCTCTGAGACAAAACGGCCCCTGCCCCAATCTCAGAAGCATCAATCTCAACCTGAAACAGAAGAGAAACTGTTATGGTTCTCAATGGCAAGAGAACATAGCCCAGCATACATAGGAACTAGCTCTTGGAAGGATGGAAACTTAAACTGACCATGAACTAAACCTGCCGCACAACTAACAGTAGCCGGGTAGCGTAGCCTGCGTTTTATCCCTAGACGCCCAGCGCCGGCCGGAGGACTAACTAATCCTGGCAGAGGAAAATATAGTCCTGGCTCACCTCTAGAGAATTTTCCCCGAAAGGCAGACAGAGGCCCCCACATATATTGGCGGTGATTTAAGATGAAAATGACAAACGTAGTATGAAAATAGGTTTAGCAAAATCGAGGTCCGCTTACTAGATAGCTGGAAGACAGAAAGGGTACTTTCATGGTCAGCTGAAAACCCTATCAATACACCATCCTGAAATTACTTTAAGACTCTAGTATTAACTCATAACATCAGAGTGGCAATTTCAGATCACAAGAGCTTTCCAGACACAGAAACGAAACTGCAGCTGTGAACTGGAACAAAATGCAAAAAAACAAACAAGGACAAAAGTCCGACTTAGCTGGAAGTTGTCTGGTAGCAGGAACATGCACAGAAAGGCTTCTGATTACAATGTTGACCGGCATGGAAGTGACAGAGGAGCAAGGTTAAATAGCGACTCCCACATCCTGATGGGAACAGGTGAACAGAGGGGATGATGCACACAAGTTCAATTCCACCAGTGGCCACCGGGGGAGCCCAAAATCCAATTTCACAACAGTACCCCCCCCCTCAAGGAGGGGGCACCGAACCCTCACCAGAACCACCAGGGCGATCAGGATGAGCCCTATGAAAGGCACGGACCAGATCGGAGGCATGAACATCAGAGGCAGTCACCCAAGAATTATCCTCCTGACCGTATCCCTTCCATTTGACCAGATACTGGAGTTTCCGTCTGGAAACACGGGAGTCCAAGATTTTTTCCACAACGTACTCCAACTCGCCCTCAACCAACACCGGAGCAGGAGGCTCAACGGAAGGCACAACCGGTACCTCATACCTGCGCAACAATGACCGATGAAAAACATTATGAATAGAAAAAGATGCAGGGAGGTCCAAACGGAAGGACACAGGGTTAAGAATCTCCAATATCTTGTACGGGCCGATGAACCGAGGCTTAAACTTAGGAGAAGAAACCCTCATAGGGACAAAACGAGAAGACAACCACACCAAGTCCCCGACACAAAGCCGAGGACCAACCCGACGCCGGCGGTTGGCAAAAAGCTGAGTCTTCTCCTGGGACAACTTCAAATTGTCCACCACCTGCCCCCAAATCTGATGCAACCTCTCCACCACAGCATCCACTCCAGGACAATCCGAAGATTCCACCTGACCGGAGGAAAATCGAGGATGAAACCCCGAATTACAGAAAAAAGGAGACACCAAGGTGGCAGAGCTGGCCCGATTATTGAGGGCAAACTCCGCTAAAGGCAAAAAAGCAACCCAATCATCCTGATCTGCAGACACAAAACACCTCAAATATGTCTCCAAAGTCTGATTCGTCCGCTCGGTCTGGCCATTAGTCTGAGGATGGAAAGCAGACGAGAAAGACAAATCTATGCCCATCCTAGCACAGAATGCCCGCCAAAATCTAGACACGAATTGGGTTCCTCTGTCAGAAACGATATTCTCCGGAATACCATGCAAACGAACCACATTTTGAAAAAACAGAGGAACCAACTCGGAAGAAGAAGGCAACTTAGGCAGGGGAACCAAATGGACCATCTTAGAGAAACGGTCACACACCACCCAGATGACAGACATCTTCTGAGAAACAGGAAGATCCGAAATAAAATCCATCGAGATGTGCGTCCAAGGCCTCTTCGGGATAGGCAAGGGCAACAACAATCCACTAGCCCGAGAACAACAAGGCTTGGCCCGAGCACAAACGTCACAAGACTGCACAAAGCCTCGTACATCTCGTGACAGGGAAGGCCACCAGAAGGACCTTGCCACCAAATCCCTGGTACCAAAGATTCCAGGATGACCTGCCAACGCAGAAGAATGAACCTCAGAAATGACTTTACTGGTCCAATCATCAGGAACAAACAGTCTACCAGGTGGGCAATGATCAGGTCTATCCGCCTGAAAATCCTGCAAGGCCCGCCGCAGGTCTGGAGAAACGGCAGACAATATCACTCCATCCTTAAGGATACCTGTAGGTTCAGAATTACCAGGGGAGTCAGGCTCAAAACTCCTAGAAAGGGCATCCGCCTTAACATTCTTAGAACCCGGTAGGTATGACACCACAAAATTAAACCGAGAGAAAAACAACGACAAGCGCGCCTGTCTAGGATTCAGGCGTCTGGCGGACTCAAGATAAATTAAATTTTTGTGGTCGGTCAATACCACCACCTGATGTCTAGCCCCCTCAAGCCAATGACGCCACTCCTCAAAAGCCCACTTCATGGCCAAAAGCTCCCGATTCCCAATATCATAATTCCGCTCGGCGGGCGAAAATTTACGAGAAAAAAAAGCACAAGGTTTCATCACGGAGCAGTCGGAACTTCTTTGCGACAAAACCGCCCCAGCTCCGATTTCAGAAGCGTCGACCTCAACCTGAAAAGGAAGAGCAACATCAGGCTGACGCAACACAGGGGCGGAAGAAAAGCGGCGCTTAAGCTCCCGAAAGGCCTCCACAGCAGCAGGGGACCAATCAGCAACATCAGCACCCTTCTTAGTCAAATCAGTCAATGGTTTAACAACATCAGAAAAACCAGCAATAAATCGACGATAAAAGTTAGCAAAGCCCAAAAATTTCTGAAGACTCTTAAGAGAAGAGGGTTGCGTCCAATCACAAATAGCCCGAACCTTGACAGGATCCATCTCGATGGAAGAGGGGGAAAAAATGTATCCCAAGAAGGAAATCTTTTGAACCCCAAAAACGCACTTAGAACCCTTCACACACAAGGAATTAGACCGCAAAACCTGAAAAACCCTCCTGACCTGCTGAACATGAGAGTCCCAGTCATCCGAAAAAATCAGAATATCATCCAGATACACGATCATAAATTTATCCAAATAATCACGGAAAATGTCATGCATAAAGGACTGGAAGACTGAAGGGGCATTTGAAAGGCCAAAAGGCATCACCAAATACTCAAAGTGGCCCTCGGGCGTATTAAATGCGGTTTTCCACTCATCCCCCTGCTTAATTCGCACCAAATTATACGCCCCACGGAGATCTATCTTAGAGAACCACTTGGCCCCCTTTATGCGAGCAAACAAATCAGTCAGCAGTGGCAACGGATATTGATATTTAACCGTGATTTTATTCAAAAGCCGATAATCAATACACGGCCTCAAAGAGCCATCTTTCTTAGACACAAAGAAAAAACCGGCTCCTAAGGGAGATGACGAAGGACGAATATGTCCCTTTTCCAAGGACTCCTTTATATATTCTCGCATAGCAGCATGTTCAGGCACAGACAGATTAAATAAACGACCCTTAGGGTATTTACTACCCGGAATCAAATCTATGGCACAATCGCACTCCCGGTGCGGAGGTAATGAACCAAGCTTAGGTTCTTCAAAAACGTCACGATAGTCAGACAAGAATTCAGGAATCTCAGAGGGAATAGATGACGAAATGGAAACCAAAGGTACGTCCCCATGCATCCCCTTACATCCCCAGCTTAACACAGACATAGCGTTCCAGTCGAGGACTGGGTTATGAGATTGCAGCCATGGCAATCCAAGCACCAACACATCATGTAGATTATACAGCACAAGAAAGCGAATAATCTCCTGATGATCCGGATTAATTCGCATAGTTACTTGTGTCCAGTATTGTGGTTTATTACTAGCCAATGGGGTGGAGTCAATCCCCTTCAGAGGTATAGGAGTTTCAAGAGGCTCTAAATCATACCCACAGCGTTTGGCAAAGGACCAATCCATAAGACTCAAAGCGGCGCCAGAGTCGACATAGGCATCCGCGGTAATAGATGATAAAGAACAAATCAGGGTCACAGATAGAATAAACTTAGACTGAAAAGTGCCAATTGAAACTGACTTATAAAGCTTCTTAGTACGCTTAGAGCATGCTGATATAACATGAGTTGAATCACCACAATAAAAGCACAACCCATTTTTTCGTCTAAAATTCTGCCGTTCGCTTCTGGACAGAATTCTATCACATTGCATATTCTCTGGCGTCTTCTCAGTAGACACCGCTAAATGGTGCACAGGTTTGCGCTCCCGCAGACGTCTATCGATCTGGATAGCCATTGTCATGGACTCATTCAGACCCGCAGGCACAGGGAACCCCACCATAACATCCTTAACGGCATCAGAGAGACCCTCTCTGAAATTCGCCGCCAGGGCGCACTCATTCCACTGAGTAAGCACAGACCATTTACGGAATTTTTGGCAGTATATTTCAACTTCATCTTGCCCCTGAGATAGGGACATCAAGGCTTTTTCCGCCTGAAGCTCTAAATGAGGTTCCTCATAAAGCAACCCCAAGGCCAGAAAAAACGCATCCACATTGAGCAACGCAGGATCCCCTGGAGCCAATGCAAAAGCCCAATCTTGAGGGTCGCCCCGGAGCAAGGAAATCACAATCCTGACCTGCTGAGCAGGATCTCCAGCAGAGCGAGATTTCAGGGACAAAAACAACTTGCAATTATTTTTGAAATTTTGAAAGCAAGATCTATTCCCTGAGAAAAATTCAGGCAAAGGAATTCTAGGTTCAGATATAGGAACATGAACAACAAAATCTTGTAAATTTTGAACTTTCGTGGTGAGATTATTCAAACCTGCAGCTAAACTCTGAATATCCATTTTAAACAGGTGAACACAGAGCCATTCCAGGATTAGAAGGAGAGAGAGAGGAAGGCTGCAATATAGGCAGACTTGCAAGTGATTCAATTGAAAGCACACTCAGAACTGAAGGGAAAAAAAAAAAAAAAAAATTTTTTTCAGCAGACTTCTTTTTTCTCTCCTTTCTCTGCCAATTAATTTAACCCTTTGTGGGCCGGTCAAACTGTTATGGTTCTCAATGGCAAGAGAACATAGCCCAGCATACATAGGAACTAGCTCTTGGAAGGATGGAAACTTAAACTGACCATGAACTAAACCTGCCGCACAACTAACAGTAGCCGGGTAGCGTAGCCTGCGTTTTATCCCTAGACGCCCAGCGCCGGCCGGAGGACTAACTAATCCTGGCAGAGGAAAATATAGTCCTGGCTCACCTCTAGAGAAATTTCCCCGAAAGGCAGACAGAGGCCCCCACATATATTGGCGGTGATTTAAGATGAAAATGACAAACGTAGTATGAAAATAGGTTTAGCAAAATCGAGGTCCGCTTACTAGATAGCTGGAAGACAGAAAGGGTACTTTCATGGTCAGCTGAAAACCCTATCAATACACCATCCTGAAATTACTTTAAGACTCTAGTATTAACTCATAACATCAGAGTGGCAATTTCAGATCACAAGAGCTTTCCAGACACAGAAACGAAACTGCAGCTGTGAACTGGAACAAAATGCAAAAAAACAAACAAGGACAAAAGTCCGACTTAGCTGGAAGTTGTCTGGTAGCAGGAACATGCACAGAAAGGCTTCTGATTACAATGTTGACCGGCATGGAAGTGACAGAGGAGCAAGGTTAAATAGCGACTCCCACATCCTGATGGGAACAGGTGAACAGAGGGGATGATGCACACAAGTTCAATTCCACCAGTGGCCACCGGGGGAGCCCAAAATCCAATTTCACAACAAGAAACTTCTGGTTGGCGCAACACCGGAGCAGAACTAAATCGGCGTTTAAGCTCCTGAAAGGCAGAGACAGCCGCAGAGGACCAATTCGCCACATCAGCGCCTTTTTTCGTCAAATCAGTCAAGGGTTTAACCACGCTGGAGAAGTTAGCAATGAACCGGTGATAAAAATTTGCAAAACCCCCAAATTTCTGAAGGCTCTTCACGGATGTGGGTTGAATCCAATCATGAATGGCCTGAACCTTAACCGGATCCATCTCATCTCCATAGATGAGGGAGAAAAAATAAAGCCCAAAAAAGAAACCTTCTGTACCCCAAAGAGACACTTAGACCCCTTCACAAACAAAGCATTGTCACGAAGGATCTGAAATACCATCCTGACCTGTTCCACATGAGACTTCCAATCATCGGAAAAAATCTAAATATCGTCCAAATATACAATCAAGAATTTATCAATATAAGTCCGGAAGATATCATGCATGAAGGATTGAAAAACAGATGGAGCGTTAGTGAGCTCGAATGGCATCACAAGGTATTCAAAATGGCATTCGGGCGTATTAAACGCAGTTTTCCATTCATCACCCTGCTTAATACGATCCAAATTATATGCCCCCCGAAGGTCAATCTTCGTAAACCAACTAGCCCCCTTAATCCTAGCAAACAAATCGGAAAGCAAAGGTAAAGGGTATGGAAACTTGACCATGATCTTATTCAAGAGGCGATAATCAATACAAGGTCTCAAGGAGCCATCCTTCTTAGCAACAAAAAAAAACCTGCTCCCAACAGTGAAGAAGATGGCCGAATATGCCCTTTCTCCAAAGACTCCTTAACATAACTCCGCATGGCGGTATGTTCAGGCATAGACAGGTTGAAAAGTCGGCCCTTAGGAAACTTACTGCCTGGAATCAAGTCAATAGCACAATCACAGTCCCTTTGTGGTGGAAGGGAACTGGACTTGGGCTCATCGAATACATCCTGAAAATCAGACAAAAACTCTGGAATTTCAGAGGAGTAAGAAGAGGAGATTGACATCAAAGGAACATCATTATGAACCCCCTGAGAACCCCAACTAGTCACAAACATAGATTTCCAATCCAACACAGGATTATGTACCTGCAACCATGGAAAACCCAGCACGATAACATCATGCAAATTATGCAACACCAGAAATCGACAATCTTCCTGATGGGCTGGCGCCATGTGCATGGTCACCTGTGTCCAAAACAGGGGCTTATTTTTAGCCAAAGGTGTAGCATCAATCCCCCTTAAAGGAATAGGGTTCTGCAAAGGCTGCAAGGGGAAACCACAACGCCTGGCAAACTCAAAATCCATTAAGTTCAAGGCGGCGCCTGAATCCACAAACGCCATGACAGAAAATGATGACAATGAGCAGATCAAGGACACCAATAACAGAAATTTAGGTTGTACAGTACTGATAGTAAATGAACTAGCGATCCTTTTTGTTCGCTTAGGGCAGACTGAAATGACATGAGAAGCGTCGCCACAATAATAACACAACCTATTCTGATGTCTGAATCCTTGTCGTTCCGTTCTAGACAAAATCCTATCACACTGTATTGGCTCAAGACTTTGCTCTAAGGACAACGCCACAGCGCGCACAGTTAGACGCTCCCGCAAGCGTCGATCAATCTGAATGGCCTGAGACATAGAATCACTCAGACCGGAAGGCGTGGGAAACCCCACCATAACATCTTTAACGGATTCAGAAAGACCCTTTCTGAAAATTGCCACCAAAGCATCATCATCATTCCATTTAGTCAACACAGACCATTTTCTGAATTTCTGACAATACAATTCTGCCACCTCTTGACCCTGAGACAGGGCCAACAAGGTTTTCTCCGCTTGATCCACAGAATTCAGTTCATCATATAATAATCCTAAAGCCTGAAAAAAGGAATCTACATTAAGCAAGGCCGGATTCCCAGATTCCAGGGAAAATGCCCAATCCTGTGGATCGCCACGCAGCAGGGAGATGACAATTTTAACCTGATGAATGGAATCACCCAAGGATCGCGGTCTCAGAGCACAAAACAGTTTACAATTGTTTTTAAAACCCAAAAATTTGGACCTATCACCAAAAAACAAATCAGGAGTAGGAATCTTCGGCTCTAAAGCAGGAGTCTGAACAATATAATCAGAAATACCCTGTACCCTAGCAGCAACCTGGTCTACACGAGAAGCTAATTCCTGAACATCCATGCTGGCACAAGACTCCTCAGCCACCCATAAATAAAGAGGGAAGAAAAGACAAAACAGACTGCAGAAAAAAAAATGGCTCAACACCTTTCTTCCCTTCTTCTGAGATGCATTTAACTCATTATGGGCCAGTTGTACTGTTATGATCTGGTGACCTTGGAGCCGCATGAAAACTTTCTCTGGAGTCGGTGGAACCTGTACTGACCGCAAATCCTGAACTAACACCGCAACTAGAAGTAGCCGTGGGGTGTGCCTAACAAACCCTAGACACCTCGACACAGCCAGAGGACTAATTACCCCTATAGATGGAAATAGGAATGCTATCTTGCCTCAGAGCAGACCCCCAAAGGATAGGCAGCCCCCCACGAATAATGACTGTGAGTAGGAGAAGAATAGACACACGCAGGTAGAAAACAGGATTTAGCAAAAGAGGCCACTCTAGCTAAATAGGAAAGGATAGTACAGATTACTAGGCTGTCAGTATTAAAACCCTTCCAAAAATATCCACAGCAGATAATACAAAAGTTCCACAATCTAACTAAAGACATGGAATGTATATCTGCCACTCCAGAGAATCCAACAAGACTGAGAAAATACTGACACAGTCTAAGCTGGACAAGAAAACACAAAGAAGAGCACTGAATTGTGAAGCACACAGCATGTGTGCCACAGAAAAAAAAAGACACTTATCTTTGCTGATTTGGCAGAAAGGCAGGAGGAACCAGGCAGAGGTCCAACACCTCCCAACAACAATTGACAACTGGCAAGGACTAATGAATCCTGCACACCTAAATACCGCAGTCAGAACTGCAATCAGCAGACACACCTGACCAGGACTGCAACCCAGGGACAACTGCATTACCACCTACTACCACCGGAGGGAACCCAAAAGCAGAATTCACAACAGGTAAGCTTGCAATATGCTGTATATAACTTTTGCTAGTTACGATCATGGGATACCTGTGTGACCCTCTTGTAGTACAATGCTATTGACTTACTTCCACTGATAAAAGGATATATTGTAGTACTTCCCCCCTTGCTCATTTTTCCGTCATGCTTCCTCCCTATTGTCCCTTCTTATTCTGCATAGTGCATACAGCACATTATTGCAGCTTTTGATTTATGGTTTTGTTGTTATATTGTAATACTAATTGATTGTAATAAAACGTTATTTATATTTTTTATATATAACTATGCATTTGTGGACTTTTTTGCTCTATTTTACTGTGTTAATCTCTGCTTGGAGTGGTCCCAGTGATTGGACACCCTGGGGGTGTTCTGGGAGAGCTGATTTTCTTCGCTCTCATTCACATTATACTCTAGTGCTTCATGATTGTGTGAGTAATTACTAAATGATCACTGTATGGTGGTGGTGATAATATTTATTTATTATCTGTATTGTTTTGCTGGTTAGATGGCCACAATGTGAACATGCTCCTGTGCATTGCATGCATACCAACTTATGCTCTGGCACATTTCTTTGGGCTTAATTTCTGTATTGTGATAATGTATGTTCATGGCGTGGCGGTATTATTTTTCCTTCCATAGTGTTATCAGTAGTTATATTATTGGCCATACATTGGTATACAAGGTGTTGTTCGGTAACAGTATGATGATAATACTTGTTATTTGTCAACTGTAAGACTTTATTGTTTAGAAGTGTAATATAATGCATAGAAAATGTCTGTTTTATCCTAAAATTAATTTTAGAGTTAAAAATTTGCCCTGGGGCCCACAATACTCCAGTTATGCCCCTGCATAACACTGCAGAAAGATGTAGATAATGCACTGTCAAATTATTGCATTAAATTAAATAACAGGACATTCTATAGGATGTTATATTTTATGACTTCGGGGTTTGGAAAGCATCTAACCATTGTACATTAGACTCATATTTTCTCTATAACAAGTAAAACTTACCCTTTCTAGCTTCCAAAAGGTCACTATACAAGGTAAAATATTACAATTAAAAACTAAATCTTTATGGAGATATCCTATATGGAAGGCTAAAAGCGCAGAGTTGCAACTGAAGATTGGTCACTGGCTATACTGATTATAATGTGAGATATGTCACAATCAATATTAGCAATGTACTGCGGAAAATAAGCTAAGCTGTTAGTGTACTGATGCTGATTGCCTGGCTTCAATTGTTGGAGAGGATGCGTGTAAAAAAGTGAAGATGATTAAGGAGGTTACCTCATGTCTTCCCAGAGATGTTCCATATGGAATTTAATATTACAGCTGACTTACAGCTGAAGTTTAGTCACTGCCCATAGTGATTAGTTTTGTGCACGTGGCTGCGATTGATCCCAATGGAATGTGAGATCTGCCAAAATCAATAAAAGCAATGTACTATGGAAAATAAGTAATTTGTGAACTGTCGATAGTTGCTTAGCTTCAATTGCTGGAGAGGATACCTATACAAAAGTGAAGATTTCTTAAAGAAATATTCGGATTCTGGAAAATCGGCACAAATACTTTCTAATATCCATGTATTCAACGGATAGATAGATAGAGATGAAAAACTGGGAATTCATCTACCTCGTACAGTAAAATCACAGCGTGACAGGTTAGAGTAGAATAGATAGAATAGATATATACACATAGAATAGATAGATATATAGAGATCAGTGACACACACATATATATATACATATATATATGTATGTATTTATTACATCTATCTAAGAAAATCTGGCAATTTAGCAGTCACGTACTGTAAAATCAGAGCAGGAGCCGACAGCATAGAATAGATGGATTACATACGGTATATGCACATAGAATAGGTAGATATACAGATGCCAATGACACATACAATTGGTACAGTGTGTGCAGCTTACTGTACATTTATTAAATTATTAAAAGATTTTTCAGAAAAAAATGGCATCGGCTCCCTCGTAATTTTCTTAACCAGCAGAGGGAAAGCTGATGGCTGAGGGCTGATGTTTATAGCCTGGGAAGGGGGTAATACCCATGAACCTTCCCAGACTATTAATATCAGCTCAAAGCTATATACTTAGCCTTTACTGTCTATTAAAATGGGGGACCCATCAGAAAATGACGTAGAGTCCTCCTATAATTAATAACCAGCAAAGGCTATGCAGACAGCTGTGGACTGACATTAGTAGCCTAGGAGGGGCTTATGGATACTGGCCACCCCAGGCTAAAAACATCAGCTCTCAGCCACCCCAGAAAAGGCACATCTAAAAGATGTGCCAATTCTGGCACTGAGACTCGCTATTCCCACTTTCTCTGTAGTGGTGGCAAGTGGGGTGATATTTGGAGGGGTTGGTGTCACGTTTGTATTGTCAGGTGACATTAAGCCTAGAGGTTAGTAATGGAGAGGCGTCAATAAGAAGCCCTCATTACTAACGTCATAGTCATATTGTATAAAAACACACACAAAAAAAGTCCTTTAATTGAAAGAATGACACAGACTCCTTTAATAAATCCTAATTAAACCATATTTATGACATCGCCAATTCCACCAACACCACTGTCTTGTGCACAAGAGTTAAAATAAAAAACATCAGTATTCTTCATCTTTCCGCTGAGATGATATTCCATTTGTCCCACGACAGGTCTAGCTCTGTTACATCTAGATCTGACATCTAGATGGCAGGCTGCATGGTTGCATGATGCAACCATACAGCCTGTCATCCAGCAGAGACACTGAGCAGTGTCTGCTATCACTACCCAGTGTCTAGCGGTGAACTTGTAGGACCTGTCTGGTGTCACCGCGAGCGTGAGAAAGTTTTCATGCTCCCTATGCCATCAGAAAGGTCCTGGGAGTTCACAGACAATGAACTCACTTCACCTACCTAACTTTAGCGTGAGCGCCATTAGAATTTTTCCCACGGCGCTCGTGCTAATGTCAGACTGGTACAGAGGTGTCAGTGTCCATGCGTGTAATAAGTATGGCACACGGCGGGCGCCAGGGAATCAGTGGTACCGTAAGCACTGTTGCCATGCTCCTGGTGCTGAAGATGACTATCATTATTCTCCCCTGCTCTGCCGGTGATCAGCACATGTAGGTGACGATGATGAGAGTTGGATTCATTTGAGAACAATGACAGCAGACAGTGGCTGGTGGGACTATTACTCCCATCAGCCTACACCTGCTGATGCTAATAACAGTGAGAGCAGGAGCGGCTGATGGGAGTATTCATCAGCTGGCACCTGCACTATGAATAAATAAATAAATGAAAAAATCGGCATGGGGTGCCCTGTATTTCTATAACCAGCCAGGCTAAACTGACAGCTGGGGGCTGCAACCTTCAGCTATCAGTGTTAGCAGCCTGGTTATCAAGAATAGAAGGGTCCCCACGCCATATTTTTTAATTATTTAAATAAATAATTAAAACAAATGGCTTGGGGTCCCCCCATTTTTGACAACCAGCCTTTCTAAAGCCAACAGATGGGGTTTGGTATTGGATATTGCCCCCCAGACTAAAAATAGCAGCCCTCAGCTGCCCAGAAAAAAGCACATCTCAGTGTCTTCACAGTAGATCACTGCAAGAAATTCTCACGGTGATCTGCGGTGAAGACACTGAGCTTGAACTGCATTGACCTCATCACTGACTTTTTCCCATTGTGCTAAGGTCACCGCAGTTCAGCCCTGCTTGGAATGCAGCCTCTCGGTGACCGGTGGTAACCTTGATGACGTCACCGCTATTCACTGATGTTGCGCTCGCAGCAGCTAATTCACCAGTCGTTCGCAGTCTGGAAGGTGGCATCTTGAAAACTGTTTATCCCCCAGACAGACATGGATTATGGCATGGGACAGAACAACAGAGAGGTGAGTGATGTTGTTTTTTCATTTTTGGTTTACTACAGGAGACGGGATTCAGTAGAATTAGGTACAGTAAGTATAGTGTGTTTGTTATTTTTAAATAAAAATGGATAACTAGGTTTTGTTTCATTTCAAATAAAAGACTTTAATCTGGCTGTGTCTTTATTTACCATATAACTATAGGACTAATAATGGATAGGTGTCTTATAGATGCCACCTCATTACTAAGCCATAGGCTTGATGTTGCCTAACAATACAAAGGTGACATCACGCCGCAAATATTAACCCCACTTGCCACCATTACAGGGCAAGTGGGAGGAGCTGGGCAAAGAGCCAGAATTGGAGCATCTAATAGACGTGCCTTTTCTGGGTGGCTGCTGGCTGCTAATTTTAGGTTAGGAGGGCCAATATCCATTGCCCCTTACCAGCCTGAGAATACCAGCCCCCAGCTGCCTGCTTTAGCAAGGCTGCTTGTCAAAAATAGGGGGACTCCACACCATTTTTTTAAATTATTTAGTTAAATAATTAAAAAATATGGCAAGGGTACTTCTCTATATTGACAACCAGGCTTGCTGAAGCTGACAGCTGAGGGTTGCAGCTGTGAATTTTGCCTGGCTGGTTATCAGAAATACATGATAACTAGTGATGAGCGAATATACTTGTTACTCGAGATTTCCCGAGATTTCACAGCTACTCGGGAGTGGGAAGAGAGTGGCTAAGTGCCAGAATAGGTGCATCTTACAGATGTGCCTTTTCTGGAGTGGCTGGAGGCAGATGTTTTTAGCCGGGGGGCCAATAACCATGGTCCCTCTCTAGGCTATTAATATCTGCCCTCAGTCACTGGCTTTCCAACTCTGGCGGAGAAAATTGAGCAGGAGCCCATGCCCGTTTTTTCTGTGATTTAACCCTTTATTTTAACACCTGGAGACCCCAAATTTTGCACACAGACACTTCTAACATTAGTAGTGAGGAATATGTAAAAAAATAAGGGATATGAAATGGTTTACTTTATGTAAACCATGTCTCATATCCTGTCGGGTTTGATAAGGACATAGCAAAAGCCGGCAATTGAATTACCGACTTCTAAGCTATCTAGTATTAAATATATATATATATATATATATATATATATATATATATATATATATATATATATATATATGTGTCTCAATGACATATATCTATACTATGTGTAGGCATTTATTCTATCTATTCTATTCTAAGGGTATGTTTCCATGGTCAGGATTGCATCAGGATTTGCTCAGGATTTGACGCAGGTAAAATCTGCACCAAATCTACATCTGAGGTCACTGGCAGATCACCTGCATTTTTGATGCGTTTTTACATGTGTTTTTCATGTGTTTTTTATGCATTTTTTTCATGCGGATTTGTGTGTGTTTTTGTAAGCTAAATAAAGTTATACAAAAAAAAAAGAATTGGGATGTCATTCCTTGTCCAACCTCTTCATTTACATACTCCATTGAAAAATAATGTTTAGACACACAGATAGATAGATAGATAGATAGATACATAGATAGATAAATAGAGCGATAGATCTATCTATCTATATCTATCTTTCTATAGCTCTATCTATCTATCCATCTATTATCTATCTATCGTATCTATCTATTGTATCTTTCTATTATCTATCTATTGTATCTATCTATCTATTGTATCTATTTATCTATCTATCGATATATCTATCTAGCTATCTATAGATATATCTATCTATAGATAGATATATTTATAGATAGATATATCGGTATATAATAGATAGGTAGATAGATAATAGATAGATTCAATAGATAGATAATAGATGATAGATAGATAGATAGATAATAGATAGATAGATAGATAGGTAGATAATAGATAGATAATAGATAGATACATAATAGATAGATGTTCATCCGCTCAACAGTTATTAAACTGTCTACAGAATCAAAAAGTGTTATACTTTTTTTTAAATAAAACAGTTATAACTTTATTGAAGACAAACAATACACAAACTATAAAACAATGCCTCAAACCGTAATTATATAAATAGCAGATAGGCGTAGGAATAATCCTAAGGGAGGCAGAAAGCATAAGGTAGTACAAACAATCATTTATTTGTCAAATCCACCAATGGAGCATGCTGAGATAACATCAGTAAAACATCAAATATATTTACCAAAAAGATGTTGTTGATTACTTGTGCTACAGACCTGGATGTTAGTTGGATTATGACAAGCACAGACCATGGCCAACTATGCTGCAAACAATAAGTCTCACCACCCTATATACATGAAATATACACATTATCTTTTTAATAATGGTAGATGCTGCATTCAGCCATCAGACTTAATATAGCTCAGCTTACCTAGCCGGTACAAAAATCCACTCCTGAAAATAGTGCAAACCAGGGCCTTAAATATAACTATATGCTCTTTGAGTCTCAATATTGCAAAGAAACCTAAACATCGCGGCTGCAGCAGTCAAACTATTTGAATTACTTTTACCACTAAAAAATGCTGAAAACATTCAATACATACTCATAAATTGACCAAAATAAGTCAGATGAGCACAAACTAATGTCCATGGTACAAAGTCACACGCATACCAGATAATCACCCAAGATAATGGAGATTACTGTAGCGAGCCCATGTTGGGAAAAGTTTCCTCAGCACATTAAATGTCAAATTCAGTACATGCATTGGATTGTCAGGTGTCACCGTCAAATACTCAAAAAATCACCATGTAAAAGGGCAGCCAAACGCAATACCCCCCATACAGATATGCATTACACCTGATTGTTTAATCAACACTCAAACCTCACGATCAATAAAGTGATCATATGAGGTGATGCATGTATCTCTCCAAATACAAGAGCTCTAAATCACGGAAACTATCCTGTACGTATTACCTGACAGTGTGACGCTCCCTGCTCCCGGCCACTCGTGGCACGCCAGCCTCTGCAAAAGGATATTTCTCACCCTAATCTTTCTTCCTCCCACCATGCCGAGTGCCCTGAGACAACTGATCCCACACTTCGACACTCCAAAGAGCTGTTCAGTTTTCCTTTTAAAGATTCTGGACTCTTGGTCGCTCGACTTGAAGTGGGGCCAGATGAGATCACATGTAGCAATGCCCAAACATTTGAACAGCCACGGTCACACGAAGGCGATGGTGGGAAAGTGTCACAAGAGGTGGACGATGATGAGACACAATTGCCAGAAAGTCAGGAGGAGGAGCAGGGTGCAGGTGTGCAAGATGAGGTGGTGGATGACATAGTGACTGATGCAACCTAGCAGGAAGACATGCAGAGCAAGGACAGCAGCACACATGGGAAAGCAGGCATATCACCCAAACAGGCAGGAAGAAGCAGTGTGGTGGCTGCAGACAGAAGGCGTGCATCTCTTCCCCGTAACACCAACATGACGGAAGTTGCCATTCCAACTGTTAGATCCTCCGGAGTATGGTTATTTTTTAGGGACTCTGCCGATAACCCCAAATAGGCCATTTGCAGCACCTGCCATGCCAGCATCAGCAGAGGTAGCAAAACTACCAGCCTGACCACTACCAGCATGATTAGGCACATGGCAGCAAAGCACCCGACTTTGTGGGTCGAACCCCAGGCTCCAGGAACATTGTCTGCAGGTGACAACACTGCTTCTTCCACTGTTTTGCGTACAAGCCAATCACCAGTTCTCCATGCCTGTGAAGATGCCTCGGGCCCTGCACCTGTTGATGCCCACAGTCAACCAGCAACATCATCAAGCCCTTCGACGTCCTTCTCCCAGCCCAGCTTTCAGTTGTCTATACCCCAGTCAATGAAACGCAAGCGGAAATACCTAGCTAATGCCCCACAGCCCACAGTATTTAATTTGAATATTTCTCATATGCTTGCACTCAAAATGTTGCCTTTTCAGATTGCTGAGATGGAAGCTTTCCGCAACCTGAAGGCGGCGGCCGTTGCAAGGCACTCGGTCCCCAGTCGCCACTAGTTCTCCCGGTGTGCTGTACCAGCATTATACCAGCATGTGTCCCACAACATTACCCGTGCCCTCAAGAATGCTGTTACTGGAAAGTCTCACTGACGGCACACTGGTTTAACATAGTGAAAGCTGGGACCCAGTCAGACCTTGGGATGGAACACATCCTCCCCACACGTAGGATTGCCGGTCCAACATCAATCGGGGTTGCCCCCACAGTCTACAGCTCCTGCACCTCCTCCTCCTCTTCAGCCTCCATCTCTGAAATCAACACATTAGTCAGAAGCTAGAAGCACTGCCTCAACCAAGCGGCAACAGGCTGTGCTGAAGCTAATCTGCATAGGTGACAAACCGCACAATGTAAAAGAGTTGTGGACAGCGCTGAAAGAGCAGTCCGATATTTGGATAACACCAGTGAACCTACAGCCAGGCATGGTCCTGTGTGACAATGGCCAGAACCTGGTGGCGGCTCTGAGGCAAGGTTTGCTCACACACATACCTTGCCTGGCCAATGTGCTTAACCTCGTGGTTCAACGTTTTCTGAAAAGCTACCCAGATCTGCCAGAACTGCTAGTGAAAGTACGCCATCTGCCCATTTTAGAAAGTCAGCTACAGCTTCAGCCGCCCTTGCCGTGCTTCAGCAGCGTTGCAGATTCCGGCTCACTGACTGGTGAGTGATGTCCCCACGCATTGGAACTCTACACTGTATATGTTGGAAAGGATTTGTGAGCAGAAGAGGGCCGATGTTGACTATCAGCATCAACAAGGCCGTCGATATTCAGTTCAGATTCCACACATAAGACCTCAGGAGTGGACATGGATGTCAGACATATGTACCATCCTCCAGAGCTTTGAGGACTGCACCAAGATGGTGAGTGGAGATAATGCCATAATTAGTGTCACCATCCCACTTCTCAGCATTCTGAAAACCTCTCTGCTCACAATTAAAGAGGATGCATTGCAGGCAGAGCATGAGGACATGGAGCAAGGAACCATACAGGATGATTACACTCAGCCCAGCCTTATGTCGTCACAACATGGATTGTTAGACAATGAGGAGGAGGTAGAACAGGAGCTACTTTCATGCGCTGTAGACGATACTACAAGCACAGCTGTCATACTGTCTGTTCAGCGGGGATGGCCTGAGGACAGTGAGAAAGATGCAGAGGGCAGCATGGTCAGTCATCTTGTTGGTGAGAACACGGAAGTCTAGCCTGTTAGCAGTCTGGCATGCATGGCTGACTTTATGTTGCGCTGCGTTTCCCGTGACCCTCACATTATTAAATTCTTGGTGACATTCATTACTGGTTGGTGACACTTCTAGACCCACGCTATAAGGAGAACTTTCAATCTTTTCTTCCAGAGGCAGACAGATGTACTAAAATGTTGCTGTACCAGAGGGCCCTTGTAGCAGAATTTCTGAAAAAATTCCCATGTGAGAACGCTGGCAGCAGACGTCAGAGTTTGTTGTACAACCAAGGAGTCCAAGTGAGAGAGACAGATGTACAATCCAACTCAGGCAGGGGAACAATGGCAAAGTTCTGGGACAGTTTTCTCAGTCCCTCCCATCGTGTCGCCACAAAGGCAAGGGGTGCTGGCACTAGAAGTGCAGTGTTTGGGAAGATGCTGATGGAGTACCTTACAGATCGTACAAACGTCCTCCATGATTCCTCTGTGCCTTTTAATTATTGGGTATCCAAGCTGGACACGTGGCATGAACTGGCTCTCTACGCCTTGGAGGTCCTGGCCTGCCCTGCTGCTAGCGTTCTGTCAGAGCGGATTTTTAGTTCCACTGGTGGAATTATAACAGATAAGCGCATCTGCCTGTCAACTGACAATGCTGACAGGCTGACTGTCTTAGAAAAATGAACTAGGGCTGCATTGGGAAAGACTTCCGTACACCACCGAATGAAAATAGCGAAACATAACCTCAAATACAGTACATTGTCTTTTTTGTGGAGGTGTATTCTCATGCACCTCTTCCCAACCACACTTGGGTATCCGCTTCCTGATTTGGTCTGTTTAGTGTTATCCTCCTCCTTATCCTCATCCTCATCATCCACAATCAGTACAACACCAGGGTGAACGTATTCCGTGAAGCAAAAGTCAGTTAATTTTTGTGCAAGCATATTTTTATGATGCCCGTTACTAATTAGAAACCAAAACAATTGTTATTCCCCCAAGGGGAAGTGTCATCAAAATGAGATGTACGTATATTCTTCCCATGTATTCTTATATTTTACATTTTTACTATCTTGGGACCATCCACTTATGACCTAGTGTATGCCTCTACAACAGAAAAATATTGAAATACTATTATATTAAATTTTTATTTATATCCCTGTCTAAGGACCAACATATCTCGTTGGACACATTCTGGCTTCATATCTATAAACCTGTGTTTGCCCCTCCGTTTTGTTATTTACTTTCATAGGTGGATTCACATCCTTTATTTATTTGTTTGATTTCAGTATGATTTATCTTTGTCTCCTCATTCCTCAGTATGTCCTCAGTCTGGACATACGGTGGATACCGTGTCTGAAGGCCAGGTCCCTCACTCTACAAACAGGCTCTAGCAGCCCCTATATGCTGGATGGTTACATGTGGTCACCGCCCCACACCAACAGCATTTGTCTCGAGCAATATTTGATACTTCCAAACACTGCCCTGCAGCGTGGCGGCCCCTTTCCCACTCCCCTCCTCTGCACGATACGTGTACTACTTTCCGGTACAAAATCTCAGGCACCGTTAGCATAGTTCTTGTGAAATTGGATTCTGGGCTCCCCCGGTGGTCACTTGTGGAATTGAACTTGTGTGCATCATCCCCTCTGTTCACCTGCTCCTATCAGGATGTGGGAGTCGCTATATAACCTTGCTCCTCTGTCAGTTTCTTGCTGGTCAGCAATGTAATCAGAAGCCTTCTGTGCTTGTTCCTGCTACTAGACAACTCCCAGCTAAGTTGGACTTTTGTCCTTGTGTGTTTTTGCATTTTGTTCCTGTTCACAGCTGCTGTTTCGTTACTGTGTCTGGAAAGCTCTTGTGATCGGAAATTGCCACTCTGGTGTTATGAGTTAATGCTAGAGTCTTAAAGGAATTTCTGGATGGTGTTTTGATAGGGTTTTCTGCTGACCATGAAAGTGTCCTTTCTGTCTTCCTGCTATCTAGAAAGCGGACCTCGATTTTGCTAAACCTATTTTCATACTACGTTTGTCATTTCATCTAAAATCACCGCCAATATATGTGGGGGCCTCTGTCTGCCTTTTGGGAAAATTTCTCTAGAGGTGAGCCAGGACTGTCTTTTCCTCTGCTAGGATTAGGTAGTTCTCCGGCTGGCGCTGGGCATCTAGGGTTAAAAAACGTAGGCATGCTACCCGGCCACTTCTAGTTGTGCGGCAGGTTTAGTTCATGGTCAGTATAGTTTCCATCTTCCAAGAGCTAGTTCTCATATATGCTGGGCTATGTTCTCTCGCCATTGAGAATCATGACAGTTTGACCGGCCCAAAAAAGAGTTAAATTACTGGCTGAGAAAGGAGAGAAAAAAGAAGTCTGCTACAATTTTTTTTTTTTTTTTTTTCCTCTAGTTCTGAGTGTGCTCTTAATTGAATCACTTGCTAGTCTGCCTATACTGCAGCCTTCCTCTCTTTCTCTCCTTCTAATCCTTGAATGGCTCTGTGTTCACCTGTTTCAAATGGATCTTCAGAGTGTAGCTACAGGTTTGAATAATCTCGCCACAAAGGTACAAAATTTGCAAGATTTTGTTGTTCATGCACCTATGTCTGAGCCTAGAATTCCTTTGCCTGAATTCTTCTCGGGGAATAGATCTCACTTTCAAAATTTTAAAAATAATTGCAAATTGTTTTTGTCCCTGAAGTCTCGCTCTGCCGGAGACCCTGCACAGCAGGTCAGGATTGTAATTTCCTTGCTCCGGGGCGACCCTCAAGACTGGGCTTTTGCATTGGCACCAGGGGATCCTGCGTTGCTCAATGTGGATGCGTTTTTTCTGGCCTTGGGGTTGCTTTATGAGGAACCTCATTTAGAGCTTCAGGCGGAAAAGGCCTTGATGTCCTTGTCTCAGGGGCAAGATGAAGCTGAAATATACTGCTAAAAATTCCGCAAATGGTCTGTGCTTACTCAGTGGAATGAGTGCGCCCTGGCGGCGATTTTCAGAGAAGGTCTCTCTGATGCCATTAAGGATGTTATGGTGGGGTTCCCTGTGCCTGCGAGTCTGAATGAGTCCATGACGATGGCTATTCAGATCGATAGGCGTCTGCGGGAGCGCAAACCTGTGCACCATTTGGCGGTGTCTACTGAGAAAACGCCAGAAAATATGCAATGTGATAGAATTCTGTCCAGAAGCGAGCGGCAGAATTTTAGACGAAAAAATGGGTTGTGCTTCTATTGTGGTGATTCTACTCATGTTATATCAGCATGCTTTAAGCGTACTAAGAAGCCTGACAAGTCTGTTTCAATTAGCACTTTACAGTCTAAGTTTATTCTATCTGTGACCCTGATTTGTTCTTTGTCATCTATTACCGCGGACGCCTATGTCGACTCTGGCGCTGCTTTGAGTCTTATGGATTGGTCCTTTGCCAAACGCTGTGGGTATGATTTGGAGCCACTGGAGGCTCCGATACCTCTGAAAGGGATTGACTCCACCCCATTGGCTAGTAATAAACCACAATACTGGACACAAGTGACTATGCGTGTTAATCCGGATCACCAGGAGGTTATTCGCTTTCTGGTGCTGTATAATCTACATGATGTTTTGGTGCTGGGATTGCCATGGCTGCAATCTCATAACCCAGTCCTCGACTGGAGAGCTATGTCTGTGTTAAGCTGGGGATGTAAAGGAACTCATGGGGACGTACCTTTGGTTTCCATTTCATCATCTATTCCCTCTGAGATTCCTGAATTCTTGTCTGACTTTCGTGACGTTTTTGAAGAACCCAAGGTTGGTTCACTACCTCCGCACCGGGAGTGCGATTGTGCCATAGACTTGATTCCGGGTAGTAAATACCCTAAGGGTCGTTTATTTAATCTGTCTGTGCCTGAACACGCTGCTATGCGAGAATATATAAAGGAGTCCTTGGAAAAGGGACATATTCGTCCTTCGTCATCTCCCTTAGGAGCCGGTTTTTTCTTTGTGTCTAAGAAAGACGGCTCTTTGAGGCCGTGTATTGATTATCGACTTTTGAATAAAATCACGGTTAAATATCAATATCCGTTACCACTGCTTACTGATTTGTTTGCTCGTATAAAGGGGGCCAAGTGGTTCTCTAAGATTGATCTCCGTGGGGCGTATAATTTGGTGCGAATCAAGCAGGGGGATGAGTGGAAAACCGCATTTAATACGCCCGAGGGCCATTTTGAGTATTTGGTGATGCCTTTTGGTCTTTCAAATGCCCCTTCAGTCTTCCAGTCCTTTATGCATGACATTTTCCGCGATTATTTGGATAAATTTATGATTGTTTATCTGGATGATATTCTGATTTTTTCGGATGACTGGGACTCTCATGTCCAGCAGGTCAGGAGGGTTTTTCAGGTTTTGCGGTCTAATTCCTTGTGTGTGAAGGGTTCTAAGTGTGTTTTTGGGGTTCAAAAGATTTCTTTCTTGGGATACATTTTTTCCCCCTCTTCCATCGAGATGGATCCTGTCAAGGTTCAGGCTATTGGTGATTGGACGCAACCCTCTTCTCTTAAGAGTCTTCAGAAATTTTTGGGCTTTGCTAACTTTTATCGTCGATTTATTGCTGGTTTTTCTGATGTTGTAAAACCATTGACTGATTTGACTAAGAAGGGTGCTGATGTTGCTGATTGGTCCCCTGATGCTGTGGAGGCCTTTCGGGAGCTCAAGCGCCGCTTTTCTTCCGCCCCAGTGTTGCGTCAGCCTGATGTTGCTCTTCCTTTTCAGGTTGAGGTCGACGCTTCTGAAATCGGAGCTGGGGCGGTGTTGTCGCAGAGAAGTTCCGACTGCTCCGTGATGAGACCTTGTGCTTTTTTTTCCCGTAAATTTTCGCCCGCCGAGCGGAATTATGATATTGGGAATCGGGAGCTTTTGGCCATGAAGTGGGCTTTTGAGGAGTGGCGTCACTGGCTTGAGGGGGCCAGACATCAGGTGGTGGTATTGACTGACCACAAAAATTTAATTTACCTTGAGTCTGCCAGGCGCCTGAATCCTAGACAGGCGCGCTGGTCGTTGTTTTTCTCTCGGTTTAATTTTGTGGTGTCGTACCTACCGGGTTCTAAGAATGTTAAGGCGGATGCCCTTTCTAGGAGTTTTGAGCCTGACTCCCCTGGTAATTCTGAGCCCACAGGTATCCTTAAAGATGGAGTGATATTGTCTGCCGTTTCTCCAGACCTGCGGCGGGCCTTGCAGGAGTTTCAGGCGGATAGACCTGATCGTTGCCCACCTGGTAGACTGTTTGTTCCTGATGATTGGACCAGTAGAGTCATCTCTGAGGTTCATTCTTCTGCGTTGGCAGGTCATCCTGGAATCTTTGGTACCAGGGATTTGGTGGCAAGGTCCTTCTGGTGGCCTTCCCTGTCACGAGATGTGCGAGGCTTTGTGCAGTCTTGTGACGTTTGTGCTCGGGCCAAGCCTTGTTGTTCTCGGGCTAGTGGATTGTTGTTGCCCTTGCCTATCCCGAAGAGGCCTTGGACGCACATCTCGATGGATTTTATTTCGGATCTGCCTGTTTCTCAGAAGATGTCTGTCATCTGGGTGGTGTGTGACCGTTTCTCTAAGATGGTCCATCTGGTTCCCTTGCCTAAGTTGCCTTCTTCTTCCGAGTTGGTTCCTCTGTTTTTTCAAAATGTTGTTCGTTTGCATGGTATTCCTGAGAATATCGTTTCTGACAGAGGGACCCAATTCGTGTCTAGATTTTGGCGGGCATTCTGTGCTAGGATGGGCATAGATTTGTCTTTTTCGTCTGCTTTCCATCCTCAGACTAATGGCCAGACCGAGCGGACTAATCAGACCTTGGAGACATATTTGAGGTTTTTTGTGTCTGCGGATCAGGATGATTGGGTTGCTTTTTTGCCTTTGGCGGAGTTCGCCCTCAATAATCGTGCCAGCTCTGCCACCTTGGTGTCCCCGTTTTTCTGTAATTTGGGGTTTCATCCTCGATTTTCCTCCGGTCAAGTGGAATCTTCGGATTGTCCTGGAGTGGATGCTGTGGTGGAGAGGTTGCATCAGATTTGGGGGCAGGTGGTGGACAATTTGAAGTTGTCCCAGGAGAAGACTCAGCTTTTTGCCAACCGCCGTCGTCGTGTTGGTCCTCGGCTTTGTGTTGGGGACTTGGTGTGGTTGTCTTCTCGTTTTGTCCCTATGAGGGTTTCTTCTCCTAAGTTTAAGCCTCGGTTCATCGGCCCGTACAAGATATTGGAGATTCTTAACCCTGTGTCCTTCCGTTTGGACCTCCCTGCATCCTTTTCGATTCATAATGTTTTTCATCGGTCATTGTTGCGCAGGTATGAGGTACCGGTTGTGCCTTCCGTTGAGCCTCCTGCTCCGGTGTTGGTTGAGGGTGAGTTGGAGTACGTTGTGGAAAAGATCTTAGACTCTCGTGTTTCCAGACGGAGACTCCAGTATCTGGTCAAATGGAAGGGATACGGTCAGGAGGATAATTCTTGGGTCACTGCCTCTGATGTTCATGCCTCCGATCTTGTCCGTGCCTTTCATAGGGCTCATCCTGATCGCCCTGGTGGTTCTGGTGAGGGTTCGGTGCCCCCTCCTTGAGGGGGGGGTACTGTTGTGAAATTGGATTCTGGGCTCCCCCGGTGGCCACTTGTGGAATTGAACTTGTGTGCATCATCCCCTCTGTTCACCTGCTCCTATCAGGATGTGGGAGTCGCTATATAACCTTGCTCCTCTGTCAGTTTCTTGCCGGTCAGCAATGTAATCAGAAGCCTTCTGTGCTTGTTCCTGCTACTAGACAACTCCCAGCTAAGTTGGACTTTTGTCCTTTTGTGTTTTTGCATTTTGTTCCTGTTCACAGCTGCTGTTTCGTTACTGTGTCTGGAAAGCTCTTGTGATTGGAAATTGCCACTCTGGTGTTATGAGTTAATGCTAGAGTCTTAAAGGAATTTCTGGATGGTGTTTTGATAGGGTTTTCTGCTGACCATGAAAGTGTCCTTTCTGTCTTCCTGCTATCTAGAAAGCGGACCTCGATTTTGCTAAACCTATTTTCATACTACGTTTGTCATTTCATCTAAAATCACCGCCAATATATGTGGGGGCCTCTGTCTGCCTTTTGGGAAAATTTCTCTAGAGGTGAGCCAGGACTGTCTTTTCCTCTGCTAGGATTAGGTAGTTCTCCGGCTGGCGCTGGGCATCTAGGGTTAAAAAACGTAGGCATGCTACCCGGCCACTTCTAGTTGTGCGGCAGGTTTAGTTCATGGTCAGTATAGTTTCCATCTTCCAAGAGCTAGTTCTCATATATGCTGGGCTATGTTCTCTCGCCATTGAGAATCATGACACATAGTAGTCAATGGGAAAGCCCCGTAAAGCTACTCTAAAAAATCCAATGTGATGCTTCCATCAATATCTCCAAACACAGCATTGAAGCATAAAGTCACAAAAGTAGATATAAAAAATATATATTTTATTTTGTTACATAACAATTGAAGCAGCCCCCCGGGGAAGCCGAGGGCGAGGCGCGCGTTGGGGCGCGTGTGTGTGCACGTGATTGAAAGCATGGGTAAGACTACTTGATGGGAACACTGTTCTTTTGGGGGACATAGTGCAGCTCTCTTGCTGATTGAGCTGGATGGGCTGCCATTGCTACTGCTTACATGCACTAGACAAGTGATTGGTAGGCAACCATTTTGGCATTGCATGCACTAGCACCTTAGCACTTTTTTAGCGGTTGCTACCTACTCTGTACTCCCCATATTTATATCCATGCTGATGTCATAGTGCCGCACTCTTTAGTGGGTGCATCTCTGCCCCTCATTCAAATTAACTCTGGTTGTGTACATTATATGTATATTATTGAATGTTATGTTATCTATTTGGCACTAATTTTATTGTTATGTAACAAAATAAAATATATATTTTTTATATCTACTTTTGTGACTTTATGCTTCAATGCTGTGTTTGGTGTACTACTTTCCGTAGCAAACTTTGCCACATACGCTATGAATAGCACGTCACTGATGAAAGTCCACATGGACTGAAACGTTTCAAGTGCTACAAATAAATGAACTAATGGTTGCTTAAGTTGAGTGCTAGATTTCTTTTATATAGCAAACTTTTTGACACAATTTTGGTGTGCCAAAAAAATTGAAGGCCACATTTTGATCAGTCTGTTATCTCAGTGGTGTAAAAATCCGTGCTTTGCAGGCATACATTGCATTGTTCTGTCTGATAGCCTTGGTCTACTCAGTATTTATTGCTTTACAAAATTACAAAAAACCTTTAAAAAATGTATACAGTCTGTTATCTCCGTCAGACGCCTGCTGCATCTGTGGTGTCAAAATCTTCGCTTTGCAGGCATAAGTTGTATTTTTGGGTCTGCTAGCCTGGGTCTACTCATTATTTTTTCTTTAAAAAATATTTTTAAAAAATAAAATAAAAAAAAAAGTAACTGTCTGTTATCTCCGTCAAAAAACACTGCGTGTGAACATAGAAAAAGTGATGGAGGAACATTTCGGTCTGGGGTTAATTATTTTGTCTTATATACAAGTCATTACCCTGGAAAGGATGCACCTTTACATATTTCCCAGCAAAATCCATTTTGTTTTTGTTTTTGTATGTTTTTGTATGTTTTTTGGTACACCTGTAAAAATGACGTGAAACTCTAACAGCATTGCTTACAGCTCTGACCTAGGAGTCAGAAATGCTTCCAGGGGAGATCCATATGATGTCCCCTTGTCATTTCTGCAGTGTTTCCATCATTTTCAGATGTTTTTAGGCTGGTTTCACATTTGCGTTTGTTGCCGCAGCGTTTGTACCGCATATAAACGCATGTGTCTTGTTTTCCTATATGTAACATTAAAAACGCATGCGTTTTTTTTGGTTCGCGTTTTGACGCGTTTGACGACGCATGCGTCGTCTCGTAGTTTGCGGCTTGGCGCAGAAATGCAACATGTAGTAATTTCTAGAGGCGTCTATTTGCAGCCAGGAAACGCATGCGGTCGATTGCGCAAGGATTGTGACCAAAAAAACGCATTGCTGTCTATGTAAACGCATGCGTTTTTAGCACATGCGTTTGGTTGCGTTTTTGAACGCATGCGTTTCAATTGAGAAAAACATGTCTAGACACTGATAAGCCACCTCCACCATCAAGGTGATAAAAGGGAGGGTGTGGACAGTTGCAGGTAACTTCTCAGCAGACAGCCAAGCAGAGCAGATGGACCACAGTGGACAGCCAAGCAGAGCAGACGGCCCACAGCGGACAGCCAAGCAGAGCAGACGGACCACAGCACCTTGGAGCAAACAAGCCTCAGAATAATGTGAGTATATCCTAGCCAAAGCCTTTATTTTCTATTTTCTGTCTCTACATGTCCTAATTTCTTGCATTTCTTTCTTTCTACATGCATCAGAATGTCTTCTTCGGATTCTTCTTCTGGTGAGAAGTTTCGGCCAGGACAGTCGGAAGTGGAGCATGTCAGTGAGGTGAGTACTTGCCTCGTCAGATTGATAAGTATTCACTGTCACATCGACACATGTGACAATTTTAATGTTTCTTTTAGAGCTCTTCTACTGCGGCAGAGACAGGGCAGGAGCAGCGGAGTCAAGGTCCGGAGGCAAGACGGCAGCGGGTACGTATACAAGGCTGACTGTCCTCAGTGTAATATTCTTGAATCTTCCTTTCTTTCCACTCTTATTTCTTTACTTTTTTCTTGTGGAATCCTTTTGTATGTTGACTTTATTATTCATGCCATTTCTCAGTATCTTTTTTCTTTCTTTTCCTTCTGTTATTTGAGCAAACTGTAATGACTTTCTTTAATTTTTAGGTTTCACAACGGGAGGATGATCTGATTGAGAATGACCTCCTCATCCCCCTGGTCCAGGAGAGAGTCCTGTTGTGGGACACCCGGGATCCACTGCACTCAAACAACGTGACGATCAGGCGGTTATGGAATGAGGTGGCCCAAGCGATGTGGGATGGCTGGAACAATGCCCCGACACGGGTCCGAGCTGCATTTGGTAAGTATTGCACTGCAGTGTGAAGCAGCAGAGACCTTGGCCGTGCTCACTCGGCTGTGTGTGATGAAAGAAACTTTCTGGAGTTTCTCTCATTACACACAGTTGTGTGAGCACGGCCAAGAGTACTTTTTCTGACCAACATTTTTTTTAAACAGTATCCAAAGTCAAAACACGTTGGCGTTCGATGAAGGACCGCTTCAACAAGGACCTGCGTCAAGAGAGCCGTGTTCCCAGTGGTTCAGGAGCAAGGATCAGACGCTACAAATACCATCGCGTTCTGTCATTTTTAAGACCGGTCCTTTCCCAGAGAACGTAAGTATTTATCACGTGCTTTAGGTTGCATTGTATTGCCATAATCTGTATTTTTACATTCCACAGGATTTTGCGTCTGTTAAATTTTTGATGGTAATTTTCTTTTTCCTTTTTTCACAGCACATACAGCACTACTGTTGGCCCAGGTTCTGGAGCAGTTCTTCATCTGACAGCCACGGACCCGTCCCAGCCATCAAGCAGCGCAACAGCAAGTGGGCCTTCCAAACTAACTGGAGACCAGGGAGCTGGTCCATCAGGTCTGCCCCTTTCACAGTCCTCTTCCACTGCCCCCTTTTTTTTGGGCTCCTCCCGGCAGCGGCAGAGGGCTTCGGACAGGTCACTTATGCCCGAGTTTTTGCACTTGAGCTCGGTTTTACACGAAGCAATCAAGGCTTTGGGTGACCGAATGGATGTTTCACATAACCTCTTGAATGCACGTATCCAGGAGGTCAGCAAAAGCCTTGATCAAGTGAAAGCCGACCTCCAGAGGCCAGCACATCATTTTTTTTATCAAATTGAGCAGGGCATGTCGGAACACCTTACTCCTGCTCTCCAGCTGAGTGTCATGTAGGCCTGCAATGCTGCTTACGTGCAGGCTATGCAGCAGAGTCGGTATTTCCAGCAGACAGTGGGGGCATATCCACCTGTGCCTTCACTGTCATGATTGTCCTCAATGCCGACCTCTGCTGCATCCCACTGCACGGCCACCTCAATTCCTTCCACAGCCGGACACCACTACAGCACCACTACCATGCCGAGTACAGTTGGACATCCCACCACCACCACCATGACATCCGCTGCTCCTGCTTGGACCTCCTCCACTGACACCATGATGCAGCAGGACCCTGGCATGGCCTTCCATACCGCCACCTCCACGATGCAGCAGGACCCTGGCATGGCCTTCCGTTCTGCCACCGCCACGATGCAGCAGGACCCTGGCATGGCCTTCCGCTCTACAAGTGCTATGGACTCTGGCATGGCTGCACTCTCTATGAGCGCTATGGACTCTGGCATGACTGCACGCTCTACGAGCGCTATGGACTCTGGCATGACTGCACGCTCTACGAGCGCTATGGACTCTGGCATGGCTGCACGATCTACGAGCACTATGTACTCTGACACAGTGCAGCCAGATCCTGACAGGTCACCCACCACCACGCCACGCCATATGAGCCCACCAAGACCTCCCACAACCAGGCAAACCAAAAAAAAACAACAGAAAAAAAAAACAGAGGACTCTTAGCATTCCTCCCCCTTCACCTCCCAATGTGTCTGTAATGTCAGGTTTGTCTCACCCTTCCAGTGTGTCTCAAGCCTCTCATGTGTCAAGCCCCATCCCCAAACTTCCAGACCCTTCTAGTTTCATTGCCCCTTCTCCTGCCACCTCTGCGTCGTCCACGGTTAGCCAGGCCTCAGTTCTTCACACCCCCCGTTTACATCACTCTACCCCAAGCCGGCGCAGTAAAAAATAATTTTTTGAGTTGTTAACAAAATAAAAAAAGTTTGATTTGCCACAATTATGTTTGGTTTATTGTGTCTTCCGCCGCCGGCAACACACACCCTGCGCCAAGAAACTTCGCCACACACTTACATTTTGGGCCACATCATATCTCCACTAGTTAAAAATAAAACGACTGCAGCTTTGTGTGTCTTTAGTATACAGATATGAGGTGGCCCAAAAAATATTACATGTATCTCCATAATCTCTTTTTGTCTGTGCCTAGTGTGGCAGTCTGAAGAGAAAATGGTGGCAATACAGTGCAGACCTCTACTGAACAGGTCAGGTGTCAAAAAACTCATTAGTTATGACACCTGACCTGTTGAGTAGAGAACTGCCTTGTATAACCATCATTTTCTCTTCTTTATACATAATCTATTACACACAAATTGAGGGGACAATGGTTGTAACACACTGCATATCTATGCTCCCCTGCACAGGTGTCAGAAATAGTGAATTCATGAGGCTGTAATATGTGCATCATGAATTCATTATTTCTGACACCTGACTTGATGAGTATAGATAGTGTGACAGTCATTAAGTCTTCAGTTTGTGTCCAATGGATGCAGCAGAACAGAATCAGAAGGCAATGACGTCAACAAACTTACCAATAAAGCAACATGGCTGCCATAACACTAGAAGTATGTGGCCAGTGTTTTATATCAGTATTTGTAAGCCAAAACAAGGAGTGGAACAATTAGAGGTAAATTATGATATTAACATAATAACTAGCACCTATGCTTTGATCATCCACTCCTGGTTTTGGATTACAAAACCTGATATTAAATACAGATCAAATACTGCCAGTTTTAGGACAGCCTTGGTTTGTAGAGGAAAAAGATAAGAGACACGGTCAACACAACCAAAACTAAAGTTTATTAATGAGAAATATTATTATCATTGTAGAAAATTACTGGTACAGATGTAATTACAACAGGACATTTACACAACATTGTCCTGCCATGACATACATCCAATATCTGAATCAAAAAAAGCAGCAAATTGGTCCCGCATGTGACCAACGGCTGCAGTTGACCGCAGAGGGTGATGCTGGAAATCGGGCAGTGGGTGTGCAACTGGTTCATCCAGTTCAATGTTGGGTTGCTCCTTAGCCATTATATAATTGTGTAGAACCACACAGGCTTTGACCACCTCATCGACTGTTTCCACTTTTAGATTTATGGCTGATGCAAGAATGCGCCATTTAGCGACCAGAATGCCAAAGGTACACTCTACAGTTCTTCGGGCCCTGGTCAGTCTGTAGTTAAAGATCCTTCTAGTGTGGTTCAAGTCCCGACTGGAATAGGGCTTCAGTAGCTTTTCACACATCTGAAAGGCCTCATCCCCAACCATAACAAATGGCATCGGTCGACCTTGATTGTTGGGGAGAGGTTGTGGCGGGGAAAATTGTAATTGTTGCCATACACACGGCGGCCTATATCCGAGTTCTTGAAAGTCTGGGAATCATTGCCACGTCCAAAAGCTCCAATGTCCACGGCGATGAAGCGACAGTTGGCATCAGCTATTGCCATGAGCACAACAGAAAAATATTTTTTGTAATTGAAGTACTTCGATCCTGTTCTGGCAGGTTTGATAATGCGAATGTGCTTTCCATCCACTGCTCCTAAACAGTTAGGGAAATCATACACACTCCAGAATTTCTCTGCAATTTCTAGCCACATGTCCGCGGTGGGTACGGGTATAAACTCATCCCGGAGTACATTCCTCAAAGCCCGGCAGGTGTCCACAACTATTCCGGACAGGGTGGATATTCCAAGCCGGTATTGGAAGTGGAGGGATGATAAACTCTCTCCGGTGGCCAGAAATCTGGAAGAAAAACAATCACAAAAAACATTACAATCTATTCTTTTTATGGTGTGGTTACGCTAAAGAAACAAAGGAAAATACCCCAAAAATACATGTCAGAAAACACTAAATTTGGACTGTCATTGGTGTAGATTTTGAACGTACCTTCAGCAGACGTTCCTCGGGTGGAATCGCTCTACGGAGCTGGGTGTTCTGTCGCCGTATGGCTCCTTGGACACGAGAAAGCAAATCCCGGAACGAGTCTTGAGACATTCGTGTGTATTCCTAGAATTTCTCCGGGTTGGCATTAAGCTCGGCATAGAGCGTGTGATAGGCTCCACGGCTCTCACGTAGTTCGATAATGGGGTGCCTCCAAAAACGCCTACGTTGTCTCCTTCTCCATCTTTGGCGATTTCTGTCTTGCTCCCAAGCAAAAGCACAGGCAAGAAACAGTTTGAAGCTGAAATCCAGGTTGAAATAAAAGCTCTCCATGCGAAGATCCATCATGACACAGGATACAGTAGCAAACTGTTAAAATTTCAGTAGCCCTAGGGTCTATATATAGAGATTCCATAATACACGCCCTCTGTAGTCCCATTGGCATTGTCTGGTTATCTAGATTTTTCTCTTGTGAAATTTCTCATCATGCACACCAAAAACGCAAACACAGGAAAAAACGCATGAAAACGCGTACAAACGCGGCGTTTTTTAACCGCATGCGTCAAAAAACGCTGCGTTTGTAGGCGTTTACATGCGTTTTTTCCACCACTTGCGGATGCGTTTTAAACGCTGCGGATTTAGACGCAAATGTGAAACTAGCCTTAGACCTTAAAATTTTGCCCGGGGGGATCGCGGTAAAAATACTCGGGTTTCCCATAGACTTACATTGGGATCGTTGCTCGGGTTGAGTACCCCAGTATTTCAATTTGCTCGACCCGAGCATTTTAGTGCTCGCCCATCACTAATAGTCATGGCTCCTATTACTTGCATAGCAACTGATCTGCAATCTTTAACTTCCCTGCCTCATGGCTTATCCATGAAAAGCGGGAAGCATAATGTGGGGGCAGATATCCTGATTACAGAGATGAATCACTTACTGATCTGCTTTACCTGCTGCCAATTGGTTGAACCACTCGCACCCCCACTACTGATTGGCAGCTTTCTGTCTATGCACAGTATACAGAGGAAGCTGCCAAAAATTGGTGTGGGTGATGTTATAAAAAGTGCTTTATTCAGAGAACTGGTAGATCTACAGCAGATAAAGCGATTTTTAATCAGAATTCCAGCACCCTGTAAAGTAAGTGTCACATCGCTGGAATTATGGTCTCTAACGCTGCATCATACTGCTTTATGATGAAGTGACAAAGTCTGGTGACAGATTCTCTTTAATAGAATAAACAACTTGACTGTTTGTTCTTACTCAAGTGAAAATTTGGCTGAAATTATCAATTGTTGAGTCATAATAATGAATCATTCTGTTTTTCCAACTGCAGAAGCAATAGAAGATAAGAGTCTATAGGGATCAATTGAAAGTAATTAAGCGTAAAGCTGAGTTGTAGTAGCTTTTATTATCATTCTTGTAGAGATGTTGTAGATGCCTGTATGTGTAGATATGGAAAACAGATGATTGAGTACACTGTCTAAAATTGTGTGGTGGATTTAATATTAATATATCAAATGCACAAAAAAAATCATATTATATACTTGTACCATACAGTGGGGAAAATAAGAATTTGATACATTGCCAAATTTTCCCACATACAAAGATTGGAGAGGTCTGTAATTTTTATCGTAGGTACACTTCAAATGTGAGCAACAGAATGTAAAAAACTCCGGAAAATATTGTATGATTTTTAAATAACTAATTTGTATTTTATTGCATGAAATAGGTATTTGATACAATAGAAAAACAGAACTTGGTACAGAAACCTTTGTTTGCAATTACAGAGGTCAGACATTTCCTGTAGTTCTTGACCAAGTTTGCACACACTGAAGCTTTTGGGATTTTGGCCCAGTCCTCCATACAGATCTTCTCCAGATCTTTCAGGTTTCGGGGCTGTAGCTGGGCAACACTGAGTTTTTGCTCCCTCTAAATATTTTCTATTGGGTCAGGTTTGGAGACTGGCTAGGCTACTCCTGGACCTTGAAATTCTCCTTACAGAGCCACTCCTCAGTTGCCTTGGCTGTGTGTTTTGGGACATTGTCATGGTGGAAGACCTAGCCATGACCCATCTTCAATGCACTTATTGAGGGAAGGAGGTTGTTGGCTAAAGTCTCACGATACATGACCTCATCTACCCTTCCTTCAATGCGGTGCAGTCATCCTGTGCACTTTTCAGAAAAGCACCCCCAAAGTATGAAGTTTCCCCAGCCATGCTTCATGGTTGATATGGTGTTCTTGGGGCTTCTTCTTCCTCCAAACACAGCGAGTGAAGATTATACCAAAAAGTTCTATTTTGGTTCCATCTGGCCCCATGACTCTCTCACATGCCTGCTCTCGATCATCCAGATGGTAACTGACAAACTTCAAATGGGTCTGAACATATGATGGCATGAGCAGGAGGACCTTGCGTTCTGTTCCGGATATTAATTCATGACGCCTTAGTGTATTAGTAAAGGTAATTTTTGAGGCTGTGATCCCAGCACTCTTTAGGTCATTGACCAGATCCTCCCATGTAGTTCTGGGCTCATTCCTGACCTTTGTCAGAATCATCCTTACCCCACGAGGGAAGATCTTGCAAGGAGGCAAAAACAGAGGAAGATTGACAGTCATCTTGTGTCTCTTCCATTTTCTAAGCTTCCAAGCTGCATGCCTATTGTCCTGTAGCCCATTCAAGTCATGTACAGGTCTACAGTTTTGTTCTGCTGTCTTTAGCCAGCTCTTTGGTCTTGGCCATTGTGGAGAGGTTGGCGTGTGATTAATTGAGTGTGCGGACAAATGTCTTTTATACAGGTAACGAGTGCAAACAGGTTAATACATGTAATGAATGCAGACTAGGAGGGCTTCTTAAAAAATAGGTTGTTGAGAGTCAGAATTTTTGCTTTTGGTAGGTGATCAAATACTTATTTCATGCAATAAAATGCAATCTAATTCTTTAAAAATCATACAATGTGATTTTTTTGTTTTTTATTTTTAGATTCTGTCTCTCACAGTTGAAGTGTACCTACGATAAAAATTACATACTTCTCCATTCATTGTAGGGGGAAAACTTGCAAAATCACCAGTGTATCAAATACTAATTTTCCCCATTGTATATCAGAAGTGATTCACACAGAATATAGTGCTTGTGGATGTCTGGTATTACTGCTCTTTATTACATAAGAAAACATAAGTAATAACTAAATCTTATCACACTGATTGTATAACACTAACCATTTTAGCATTCCCTTAACATATTCAAAAGGGAAAAAATGCAGAAACTTTGGTTGTAGGTCATATAGACCTGGTTACATATTTAAGCCCTATACAATCAGATCTTACAGTTAATCCTTCTTGCCAGGATACTTTCGGAGACAAAACCTCTAGGAAATAAATATCATATCATAGGTGAAACGACTTTACTCTAAGGCAGGGATGACAAACGCAAAAACATGGAGGACCAAAATTAAAAACTTAAACAATGTCACAGGCCAGCATTGATATTTATTACACCAATGTCAACAATTGAGGAAGTTTTCCTTTATAATCAAGTATAAGGATGAATCTTTTCATAAGGAAACAAACTTAAAGGTCTTGTCCCACAAGCAATGTACATTTTACTTAATAGATCTTGGAATAATAATAATTTACCACAATTGGATTTGTTATAAGAAATGTCCGTGTGCTGAGATAATCTTATAAATGTGCCCCTGCTGTGTACTGTGTAATGACCGTGCAGGAATATAATCTAATTATACCACAGCTCTTGTGCAGGGGATAACACAAAAGAGAGTATACAGACAGGGCAGCATGGGATCATAGATGATTCTTTCTGTGAGGTAAAACAAGTTTTTAACCAGCCAGGGACATGTTTATCTTTACAGAAACCAGCAGCTGCGATCCCATGCTGTAATGTCTGTATTCGTTATGACACTAAAAAATATAAGGAACACATAATTTTAAGTAATTTAACATGACTTGACATATTTCTAAGGAATCTTAGCTTAATAACTGAAAACACTGACAATAACCAGCACTGGTGGCTACAAAACAGTGCCATATCCGATGAAGTTTGTATGCTCCCCTGTTTGAATGCTCCCTTTGTGGGTTGTGTGTGCTTCCTCCAGGTTCTCTGGTTTCCTCCCACACTCCAAAGATACTGATAGTTAATTTAGATTGTGAGCCAATGGGGACAGTGATGATAATATATGTAAAGCGCTGTGGAAATGAGAATTTTGAGAATAAATAATCAGACCTGACGGAGAAAGAAGAAGATTTCTCTAAGAAGATATAATATAAAGTTGCTTATTTTTACATGCATTATTGATTTGTGAAATAAAGATTAACCCCTTCACCCCAAAGCCTGTGACAGGGCTAAGTGACAGGGCCAATTTTTACAATTCTGACCACTGTCAATTTATGAGGTCATAACTCTAAAACGCTTCAACGGATCCTGCTGATTATGAGATTGTTTTCTCGTGACATATTGTAATTCATGATAGTGGTAAAACTTCTTCGATATGACTTGCATTTATTTGTGAAAAAAACAAAAATTTGTCGAAAATTATGAAAATTTAGCAATTTTCAAACTTTTAGTTTTTATGCCCTTAAATTAGAGAGGTATATCTCATAATATAGTTAATAAACAACATTTCCCACATGTCTGCTTTACATCAGCACAATTTTGGAAACATAATTTTTTTTTGTTAGGGAGTTATAAGGGTTAAAAGTTGACCAGCGATTTCTCATTTTTGCAACAAAATTTGCAAAACCATTTTTTTACGGACCACCTCACACTTGAAGTGACTTTGAGGGGTCTATATGGCAGAAAATGCCCAAAAGTGACACCATTCTAAAAACTGCACCCCTCAAGGTACTCAAAACCACATTCAAAAAGTTTATTAACCCTTCAGGTGCTTCACAGGAATTTTTGGAATGTTTAAAAAAAATTGAACATTTAACTTTTTTTTCACAAAATTTTTACTTCAGATCCAATTTGTTTTATTTTACCAAGGGAAACAGGAGAAATTGGACCAAAAAAGTCGTTGTACAATTTGTCCTGAGTACGCCGATACCCCACATGTTGGGGTAAACCATTGATTGGGCACATGGCAGAGCTCGGAAGGGAAGGAGCGCCATTTGACTTTTCAATGCAAAATTGGCTGGAATTGAGATCGGAACCCATGTCGTGTTTGGAGAGCCCCTGACGTGCCTAAACAGTGTAAACCCCCACAAGTGACACCATTTTGGAAAGTAGACCCTCTAAGGAACTAATCTAGATGTGTGGTGAGCACTTTGAACCTCCAAGTGCTTCACAGAAGATTATAATGTAGAGCCGTAAAAAAAAATTCATATTAATTTTCACAAAAAATGATCTTTTTGCCCCAAAGTTTTTATTTTCCCAAGGGTAGCAGGATAAATTGGACCCCAAAAGTTGTTGTGCAATTTGTCCTGAGTACGCTGATACTTCATATATGGGGATAAACCACTGATTGGGCGCATGGCAGAGCTCGGAAGGGAAGGAGCGCCATTTGACTTTTCAATGCAAAATTGGCTGGAATTGAGATCGGAACCCATGTTGTGTTTGGAGAGCCCCTGACGTGCCTAAACAGTGGAAACCCCCACAAGTGACACCATTTTGGAAAGAAGACCCCCTAAGGAACTTATCTAGATGTGTGGTGAGCACTTTTAACCCCCAATTGTTTCACTAAAGTTTAGAATGTAGCGCTGTGAAAATTAAAAAATCATTTTTTCTTTCCACAAAATGATGTTTTAGCCCGCAATTTTTTTTTTCCCAAGGGTAACAGGAGAAATTGGACCACAAAAGTTATTGTCCAATTTGTCCTGAGTACGTTGATACCCCACACATTGGGGGAAACCACTATTTGGGCGCACGGCAGAGCTCGGAAGGGAAGGAGCGCCGTTTGAAATGCAGACTTAGATGGATTGGTCTGCAGGTGTCATGTTGCATTTGCAGAGCCCCTGATGTACCTAAACAGTAGAAACCCCCCACAAGTGACCCCATATTGGAAACTAGACCCCCCACGGAACTTATCTAGATGTGTTGTAAGAACTTTGAACCCCCAAGTGTTTCACTACAGTTTATAACGCAGAGCTGCGAAAATAAAAAATATATTTTTTTCCAGGAAAATTATATTTTAGCCAACACGTTTTTATTTTCCCAAGGGTAACAGGACAAATTGGACCCCAAAGTTGTTGTCCAACTTGTCCTGAGAACGCTGATACCCCATATGTTGGGGGGAACCACTGTTTGGGCGCACAGGAGAACTCGGAAGGGAAGGAGCACTGTTTTAGTTTTTCAAAGCAGAATTGGCTGGAATTGAGATCGGACGCCATGTCGCGTTTGGAGAGCCCCTGATGTGCCTAAACAGTGAAAACTCCCCAATTCTAACTGAAACCCCAACCCTAACCCCAGCCCTAACCCTAGCCCTAACCCCAACCCTAACCCTAGCCCTAACCCTAGTCCTAACCTTAGCGCTACTTTCACACTAGCGTTTTTTTGCATACGTCGCAATGCGTCGTTTTGGCGAAAAAACGCATCCTGCAAAGTCATCTGCAGGATGCATTTTTTCCCCATAGACTAACATTAGCGACGTATTGACACACGTCGCAAGCGTCGTGCGACGGTTGCGTCGTGTTGTGGCGGACCGCCAGCAGCAAAAAACGTTACATGTAACTTTTTTTGTGCCGACGGTCCACCATTTCCGACCGCGCATGCGCGGCTGGAACTCCGCCCCCACCTCCCTGCACCTCACAATGGGGCAGCGGATGCGTGGAAAAACAGCATCCGCTGCCCCCGTTGTGCGGCGCTTGCAGCGCGACGGCCCCGTACCGATGCTAGTGTGAAAGTAGCCTAACGGGAAAATGGAAATAAATATATTTTTTAAAATTGTATTATTTTTTCCTAACTAAGGGGGTGATGAAGGGGGATTTTTGCATCACCACATTTTGAGAGCTATAATTTTTCCATATTTTGGTCCACAGAGTCATGTGAGATCTTGTTTTTTGCGGGACGAGTTGACGTTTTTATTGGTACCATTTTTGGGTACATGACATTTTTTGATCGCTTTTTATTCCGATTTTTGGGAGGCGGAATGAACAAAAACCAGCAATTCCTGAAATTCTTTTAGGGGGGGGCGTTTATACCGTTCCGCGTTTGGTGAAAAGGATAAAGCAGTTTTATTCTTCGGGTCAGTACGATTACAGCGATACCTCATTTATGTAATTTTTTAATGTTTTGGCGCTTTTACACAATAAAAACTATTTTATATAAAAAAATAATTGTTTTTGCATCGCTTTATTCTGAGAACTATAACTTTTTATTTTTCTGCTGATGATGCTGTATGGCGGCTTTTTTTTTGCAGGACAAGATGACGTTTTCAGCGGTACCATGGTTATTTATATCCGTCTTTTTGATCGCGTGTTATTCCACTTTTTGTTTGGCGGTATGAGAATAAAGCGTTGTTTTTTGCCTCGTTTTTTTTTTTTTTTTTACGGTGTTCACTGAAGGGGTTAACTAGTGATATAGTTTTATAGGTGGGGTCGTTACGGATGCGGTGATACTAAATATGTGTACTTTTATTGTGTGATTTTTTTTTATTTAAAGAAATGTATTTATGGGAATATTTTTTTTTTTTTTTTTCTTTATTTAGGAATTTTTTTTTTTTTTTTTTTACACATGTGGAAAAAATTTTTTTTTACTTTTTTACTTTGTCCCAGGGGGGGACATCACAGATCGGTGATCTTACAGTGTGCACAGCACTCTGTCAGATCACCGATCTGACAGGCACATTGCAGAGGCTTGCCGGCGCCTGCTATGAGGAATTCTCAGCAGACGCCAGCAAGCAGGATCATCTCATGACCCGGAAGGAGTCCGGCGGCCATCTTGGATCCGGGGCCTCCTTCCAGGTCACCGGAGCAGCGCGATCTCATCGCGTTGCTCCGGTGGGAGAGCGCAGGGAGCCCCCGTCCCTGCGCGATCCCCCTCTATGCCGCTGTCACTATTGACAGCGGCATCAGAGGGGTTAAATGCCCGCGATCGGCGATAGCGCTGATCGTGGGCATTGCTGCGGGGTGTCAGCTGTCATATACAGCTAACACCCGCACCCGATCACCGCGGCGCTCAGCGCGAGACCGCGGTGATCGGCCCGCCGTACTAGTACTGCGGCTGGCACAAATGCAGTGCCGGCAGCGCCGTACTAGTACGGCGGGTGGCACGAAGGGGTTAAAGCAACAGTTACACTTTAAGTAATGATGCACAGTAGAGTGCCTATCTAAGGAGATGGAGATACTGCCCACGTTTATCCTTAAAGAAACAAGTTTAATGCTACGTTGTGTAATGTGAATTGTGATATGCGTTAAAGGAGTTAGTAATATTGATAGTGTGTAGTTTGACAATATGGATAGTGAGAGTTAATGTTTGGGACAAGACCAGGGTGGGAGGTGTTAAGTTGAAGGGAAAGTGACAATTTCCTGTCAGAAAGATGGATAGAGCCTAGAGTGCATAAAAAGAGGACCTAAGGTTCATTGTGATCAGTGCTGCATTCTGGGAGGTCCAAAAAGTGAGAGGAGACCAGTGGAAAGAGATAGTGAGTTCCGGAGCAGAAGTGACTAAGAGACAGAATTAACTACCCGGACATGAGTCCTGGGAGAGGACACCTGGCAGAAAGGCCCAGAGTTTATAACTCTTGAAGGTAAAGGGTCCAGACAAGACTGAGTATGTGAGATGAAAGTCCCTAGCGGGAGTTCCGAAGCATCAACTTTAGAGAAGATAAGTATCAGCCATACTGGCAAACTAAGGGGAACATAGATGTGGGACTTCAGGTCGAGTAAAGGACTCTTGCTAAACATTAGTGTATAGTCGAGCTGGGTTGTGGTGAAATGGTGAGAAACAGTGGAGACCGAGGACAAGTAGAGAGAGTAAAGAGGAAAGGTGAACAATAGGGAAATGAAAGAAGGAATTGGTATGGAAAATGCTTCAAATTGTAAAAGAAACATTCATAACATGTGTACCCGCTATCTCTTGTATATATTCCCTACCAAGTTCCTCTTCAGTAAAAAGTTTCTTTTGTCGTTACACTTACATACAGTGCCACACATCCCAAGGAATATACCATAAATGAGTGCCACACCCATGTATAACGTAATCTATTAACAATGTGATATAATCTCTAATAATACTGCTTTACAGTACTGACAAGCCTTGGGCACTGGGCAATCAGTGGAACCCCCTTTAAACCAATGACAGGAGCAGTTGATGCCCCGGGTGAGTGCAGAGGTCATAAACCCACACCATCATCCCTGGTTGTGTATTAATTAAAGTGTTGAGAACTGTTAAACTGTTCAGCAATCATTTGCGTGCTCAACTTTCTTCCAGATTTATTTGACCAGACATGGTTTGTGCTCGGCTTGATTCTTTTCCCTGCCTTCTCATTAAAACAAAGCATTTCCACTCATAGTAAATATTTACAGCAGCATGTGGAGCATAAATTACGTCATGTCATGGTACCACCAACTGGATTTTCTTCTAGAAAACACTGTATTATATTCCTCAGTGAAGCACAACAGCTAAATGAATACCATTCTTTCCTGGGTATGTACAAAAACATTTTTTTTTTACGACTGTCATTGCCATTTCCTAAGTGCAGATTTGCACAACAAAATGTAGAATGCAAAAGTGTTTAATGAAACTAATGGAGCAAGCTGTCATCAGGCTGATAATAATATAGTAATAGATTTGTCTAGATGAAGATGAAAATAAAAGACATACAGTGGGGAAAATAAGTATTTGATACACTGCCGATTTTGCAAGTTCTCCCGCCTACAAAGAAAGAAGAGGTCTGTAATTTTTATCGTAGGTACACTTCAACTGTAAGACAGAATCTAAAAAAAATCCAGAAAATCTCATTTATGATTTTTACAAGTGAGGGACATTTTTACAAGTGAGGGACTGTTAGGGTTGGCAGATTGTGCTAAATAAAATAAATAATAAAGCGCAATCGCAACCCAGAGTCCACCGTGCAGAGACGGAAAACTGCTGCTGTTAATGCCACTCAGTGTGGACAGGACGCTGAGTTCCAAACTCTGTTACTCCACAGGAAGGAACAGTACAGAAACGAAGAGATACCCTGCTACTGAGCTGTGTCACTCGTACACAAATGAAAGAGCTACTCTGCAACAGAGCTGTGTCACTCGCACACAGAAACAAAAGAGAAGCCCTGCAACTGAGCTGTGTCACTCACACAAAAACAAAAGAGCTGTGCTGCAACATAGCTACTGTATGTCACTTGCACACAGAAATGAAAGAGAAGTTCTGCAACTGAGCGGTGTCACTCGCACACAGAAACGGGACAGATGCTCTGAGCTTAATACCTTGACTAGGGTTGTGCTTGCTCTGGAACTCTGCTGTACTAACTGCACACATGTAGGAACCAGATGCTAAGCCAATGGCTAATTGCCCCCACTGACCTAGCTGCCTGCCTACATGTACAGTCCCAAGCTAGACAGATACACAACACTTGTAGACAGAGGGGTAGGGACTACACTCACAGAGCTGTACAGTACAGACCAAAAGTTTGGACACACCTTCTCATTTAAAGATTTTTCTGTATTTTCACGACTATGAAAATTGGAAATTCACACTGAAGGCATCAAAACTATGAATTAACACATGTGGAATTATATACTTAACAAAAAATTGTGAAACAACTGAAAATATGTCTTATATTCTAGGTTCTTCAAAATAGCCACCTTTTGCTTTGATGACTGCTTTGCACACTCTTGGCATTCTCTTGATGAGCTTCAAGAGATAGTCACCGGGAATGGTCTTCACTTCACAGGTGTGCCCTGTCAGGTTTAAGAAGTGGGATTTCTTGCCTTATAAATGGGGTTGGGACCATCAGTTGTGTTGTGCAGAAGTCTGGTGGATACGCAGCTGATAGTCCAAATGAATAGACTGTTATAATTTGTATTATGACAAGAAAAAAGCAGCTAAGTAAAGAAAAACGAGTGGCCATCATTACTTTAAGAAACGAAGGTCAGTCAGTCCGAAAAATTGGGAAAACTTTGAAAGTGTCCCCAAGTGCAGTTGCAAAAACCATCAAGCGCTACAAAGAAACTGGCTCACATGAGGACCGCCCCAGGAAAGGAAGACCAATAGTCACTTCTGCTTCTGAGGATAAGTTTATCCGACTCACCAGCCTCAGAAATCGCAGGATAACAGCAGCTCATATTAGAGACCAGGTCAATGCCACACAGAGTTCTAGCAGCAGACACATCTCTACAACAACTGTTAAGAGGAGACTTTGTGCAGCAGACCTTCATGGTAAAATAGCTGCTAGGAAACCACTGCCAAGGACAGGCAACAAGCAGAAGAGACTTGTATGGGCTGAAAAACACAAGGAATGGACATTAGACCAGTGGAAATCTGTGCTTTGGTCTGATGAGTCCACATTTGAGATCTTTGGTTCTAACCACCGGGTCTTTGTGAGACGCAGAAAAGGTGAACGGATGGACTCTACATGCCTGGTTCCCACCATGAAGCATGGAGGAGGTGTGATTGTGTGGGGGTGCTTTGCTAGTGACACTGTTGGGGATTTATTCAAAATTGAAGGCATACTGAACCAGCATGGCTACCACAGCATCTTGCAGCGGCATGCTATTCCATCCGGTTTGCGCTTAGTTGGACCATCATTTATTTTTCAACAGGACAATGACCCCAAGCACACCTCCAGGCTGTTTAAGGGCTATTTGACCAAGAAGGAGAGTGATGGAGTGCTACGCCAGATGACCTGGCCTCCACAGTCACCAGACCTGAACCCAATCGAGATGGTTTGGGGTGAGCTGGACCGCAGAGAGAAGGCAAAAGGGCCAACAAGTGCTAAGCATCTCTGGGAACTCCTTCAAGATTGTTGGAAGACCTTCCCGGTGAATACCTCTTGAAGCTCATCAAGAGAATGCCAAGAGTGTGCAAAGCAGTCATCAAAGCAAAAGGTGGCTACTTTGAAGAACCTAGAATAAAATACATATTTTCAGTTGTTCCACCAATAGGAAGACACCACATCATGGACATGCTCAGTAAGGTGATTTCTGGACTTAGACTCCAGTGTCAGGTCGCCGCTGCCTATCGCTGGTGAGCCAGCAGTAACCAAACAAACACCACAAGCCTGAGCAAAACAGTGAGACTGACATCTATGCTCAGCAGCACCCGCATTGGCCGAACCTGAATAGTAGACAGCAGAGGCACATAAGGCTCGGGATCTATCCCTATCAGGGACATTCAGCAGGGCGTAAACCCAAATTAATGACTGTTTAGTTGTATCCAGGACAGTTGGCACCTATAGATTTATTTTTCATTGATTCATTCATAGTCGTAGCAACTATAACTTTTTTCATTCTTACATATTTCTCACTATACGAGGTCTTGCTTTTGTATGTCTCTAAATCCGTGTTCACAAGTAATGTAAATTCTCTGGAATTTTTTTTTGCACTTTTTCTGCAGTTGTCTGCAACCAAGACTGACCCAGTCTCGGCCTGCTGTAGCCCCTCTAGGAGGCTGAAAGCTACCACTTAGTCCACATTCACATGGTCAGTATTTGGTCAGTATTTTACCTCAGTATTTGTAAGCCCAAACCAGGAAAGAACAATCACAGGAAAATTATAATAGAAACTCATCACCACTTCTGCATTTTTCACTCACTCCTGGCTTTGTCATGCAAATACTGATGCAAAATATTGACCAAATACTGAATATGTGAACATGGCATTAAAGTGAGATGCCACAGCCATCATAAGTTGGGCTGCACATGCGCAGTTTGAAATTCCAAGTGTGTTCATTAAAAAAATGGCACTGGAGTTGGCGCACGCGCAGATCGAGATCTCAGCTCAAATCTCAATTTGCGCATGCGGTATGGTATCGAAGACAAAACGTGGAATCTTACACTTTGCAGGGTCTCGAAACAAATGATTGCAGGAGAAATAAGAATCAACATTGACAGCTTGTGGAGCCAAATGAGCATGTGTGCAGTCAGGCCTGCAACTATAAAATAGCTATACAAGTAAAAATTATCCTTTATTCACCACAGTTTACATTTTTATGATGGATATGGATTAAATACACTAAGAAACAAAATAAAGTAGCACTCTGCAGCGATATAGCATGCAAACATGAAATATATGACATTTTAATTGCCTTACTGCAATTAAACGCAATTAAAATTCCATGTATTTCATGTTTGAAAGCTAAACTGCTAAAGAGTGCTACTTTATTTTGTTAGTTACCTGTATATATGGAGATGGCTACTCTTAGTAAGCATCTGTCTGCCTAGTCTGTTATTCCTTTCTGTAACTCTGCCGCGGTGTGCGGTTTGTCTACTAGACAAATTAGCTTCAGCAGAGCCTGTTGCCACTTCGCTGAGGCCGCGCTGCAGAGCTTCCAGCTTACAACTGGTGTAAACAATGTGCTCTGAGTAAACATATCAGAGATGGAGGCTGAGGAAGAGCAGGAAGGGGTGCAGGAACTGAATTATGACATTGAGGAAACCCTGATAGATATAGGGTCAGCAATTCCCAGCATCATGAGCACATGTGCCATGCCAAGGTGGGACTCAACTCCAGCCTACACAATGTTCATCCAGTGTGCCATCAGGAAGATGGCCACAAGCTTTTGTCCATGTCGTCAAGTGGACAATACCAGTAACCACATTAGTAAGCACATGGGTGATGTTCCTGTACACGTGCTGGTAAAAGACAGGGATGCCACACCAGAAGAAAAAGTGGTGGCTGGGGACCAAGTATTGAGGGACGGCTGCCAAGAAGCCTAAACAGCAACATTTACATGGCAAGCAATCTGGAAATGTGCCCATTTAGCCTTTGAGTATGTGGGTGGGTGGCTGGAAACTTTCCCTTTTGTTCCAAGACTTTGGGTAGGGACAGCTGAATGCTGTGCTGGGGCTAGGATTGGGAAGTGTTGGATGATGCTGCATCAGAATGTGCAAGGACAGGTGCAGATTGGGAGCCATCTGTGTCAGTGTCATGGACAGGGAACTGGGAAGCACTTAGCACAGGAGGAGAGGCAGTGGCTTCACCCGCTGGCAGTGCTGGCTTCAATCGTGAACCCAGACGTTCGGACCACTGACTCAAGTGCTTAGATTATATGTGTGTCAGGACTCTGAAAATTTTTTACCTTTTGTGCATTACTGCCCTTTTCCAAGATGGCGTCTTTGGTCTCATGTGCACTGTGTCTTCTTGCTATAAAACTCCACCCCAGCCTTCAGTCTGTGCTAGAGTATTCTGCCTTGCATCCAGCTCCTGACCTCTGATTACTCCCTGGCTATATACCTGCTCCTGTGAACCTGTGTGGTAATCCTGCTACTCTGCTCTGAGTTCCTGCTGCATACACCAGTTTCCAGTAATCCTCCTTCATCTGCTGCTCGTGTTTACTTCCATCTGCACTTGCTGGACATGTAAGCTGTTTCTGCTCTGCAAAAACCTGAGACTATTAACCAGGCCTCCCTGGTTGAGCTAAGATATGATTTGAACTGCCTTATAAGCTTATCTATCTGTGTTTGGACTAAGACAAGGATTTATTCGTGTCAAGTATCCTCAAGAATAAGTGTGCTTCATAGACTTTCTGCTTGATAGCATTTTCCTCTGAAGTTTCCTATAGACTGCTAAGCTGCGTTTAATATTTACACCAAGTGTTGTGGACTTGAGTTTCTCTCTGCACCTGTTTGAATCACCGTGTGATAATATAGACTTTATCACTTGTAAAACTGTGTCCTGTAGTTGTCTTGTTCCACGCAAAGAGTCTCCTGAGTTATCCCCTATAATTATTACAGGATACTCTAGCCATAAAAAAAAGGAAACTGCTGGAACAATGACTGCAGAAAGCAGATTAGAACAGGTGTTTTCCATAATTAGATGACTGCAGAAAGATGTGGAAGGTCTGCAAAAGAAATTTGGAAGCTTTGAACACAATCAACAAGTGTTTGGACAAACTTTGCAGGACTTAAGCAACTGCATGGCAGCCCAGGAAAACAAACTTGCTGGCATAGAGTCCCAGTATGGACGGGCTTTTCAGGACATAAGCACGCAAATAGCTGCACAAGCGACTTTACCCTCTGGCAACCGCCACCAGTTAGCCCACCTAAGTTGCCCCCATTCAGATTTAATGGTGATCGCGACAAATTTCGTGGCTTTGTGAATCAATGTATGCTATATTTTGATGTGCATGCTGACCGTTTTCCTAATGATAGATCCAAAGTATTGTGTGTAATGATGCTACTGACCGCACGAGTGCTCACCTGGCGAATACGATGATTGAGTCTCGTGACCCACGGTTAAATAACTTGGATGATTTCTTGGCTGCTATGGCATTAATGTTTGATGACCCTAATCGCCGTGCAACCGCTGAATCTGCTTTATTGTCTTTACGCCTGGCTAAACGTTCTGTTATTGAGTATGCTACTGAATTCAGGAGATTAGCGGTAGATACCAATTGGGACAGTTATGCACAATTGCCTATTTTTAAAAGGGGTCTGTATAGTATTGTAAAAGATGAACTAGCTCACTCTGAGTCACCACAAGAGCTAGAGACCTTTATACAGCATTGTGTGCGCATAGACATTCACCTTACTGAGTGTAGGCAGGAGAAGTTTGCTGCATATAACCATATTTCTAACTTTTCCCTTCCTTCCAAAGAGCCTGAAGGTAAAACATCTCGGGAGGAGGAGGCGGTGCCCATGCAAATTGATTCCGTTCAGAGGCGCGAGATCAATGAGCGCCAGGAGCATCGCCTTCGTGAAAGTCTATGTTTCTACTGCGGCCAGTCTGACCACTTCTTGATCAATTGTCCTAAGTGTCCTAGACAGCCTAACAAGGTGCTAGCAGCAGTAGAGGAGTATGACAACTGTGATGATGAATCTGACATCTCTGAATGTAGCCTGCCTTTAAACGCTGTATTCCATTCACTTTCTATGACTTCACCCCCAAGGAGCTTAAGGAAAAGAACTCTCACTGTTCTCTCCCTATTAAGATCCTGTGTTCAGGACAGTGGATTTCCAGTTGAGCTGTGATTGACTCTGGTGCAGGTGGCAATTTCATGGATATCGCATTTGCCAAGGAACATGGTATTGAAATTCAGCAAAGAGCCTCTCCAATTACCATGGAAACAGTGGATGGGTCACCTTTAATCTCTGGGCCTGTGGATCAGGAGACCGTACCCCTTGAAATTGTGTTGGAGCCTAATCATCAGGAGCAACTTTCTGCGTGATTGCATTTTCCTCTGAAGTTTCCTATAGACTGCTAAGCTGCGTTTAATATTTACTCCAAGTGTTGTGGACTTGAGTTTCTCTCTGCACCTGTTTGAATCACCGTGTGATAATATAGACTTTACCACTTATAAAACTGTGTCCTGTAGTTGTCTTGTTCCACGCAAAGAGTCTCCTGAGTTATCCCCTATAATTATTACACCTCACCAAGAAGGTAGCGAATCCCAAATTGTGGTTGGAGGAGGTCTCCAAGGCCTTCCTCTCTATCAAGTCCCACTTCGCTAGCATTCCCATTTTACATTGCCCTGATGTAGATAAACCATTTATAATGAAGGTGGATGCCTCATCCGTTGGTGCTGAAGCAGTCCTCTTCCAAAAGGATGCTCAAGGTCAGAAGCATCCTTGCTTTTTTTTCTCCAAGACCTTCACATAGATGGAGAGAAATTATTCCATCAGGGACAGGGAGTTGCTAGCTATGAAGTTGTCTTTCTCAGAGTGGAGACACCTCCTAGAGGGGGCTCGTTTTCCCTTCCAAGTCTACACTGACCACAAGAATTTGGTGTACCTAGACACTGCCCAGTGGCTAAATTCTTGCCAGGCTAGATGGTCCCTATTCTTCTCCTGGTTCTATTTCACCCTCCATTTTGTCTCCGGGGAGAAGAACATTTGTGCCGATGGTTTCTTCCACTCCATAGTGTCATCAGAGGAGGAGGAGGAGCCTCGGTTAATTGTCCCTTCTGAGAACCTGAGGACCGTGGCCCAGGTTTCGCTAGAGTCTGTGCCCCTGTGCAAGACTTTTGTGCCACCTATTTTGTGACCTGAGGTTCTCTCTTAGGCTCAATTGTCCAGGGTGGGTGGACATTCTGGGACCAAGAGGACATCTGAGCTTCTGGCGAGGACATACTGGTGGCCGCATATGGCCCCTGACGTCGGGGACTATAATTGGGCGTGTGTCTCCTGCGCCCAGAATCGGTCTTCACGGCAACGGCCTGCTGGGTTACTTTACCCCATGCCGGTGGCAGACAGACCCTGGGAGATGGTCGGGATGGACTTTGTGGTGGGTTTGCCCAAGTCTCATGGCTGTACCATAATTTGGGTCATCACCGATCATTTCTCGAAAATGGTGCATTTGGTGCCGCTACCACGGTTACCTTCTGCACGGGCCTTGGCGGCGTTGTTCATTAAACATATTTTCCACTTACATGGAATGCCTGATAAAGTTGTCAGTGACCGGGGTCCCCAGTTTGCGTCTTGGTTTTGGAGAGAGCTCTGTCGTTTACTCAGCATAGAGCTGAATCTCTCCTCTGCACATCATCCCGAGACGAATGGGTAGGTAGAGAGAACCAATCAGACTCTGGTGACATACTTGCGACATTTTGTCTCTGCTAGGCAGGATGACTGGGCATCTTTGCTACCTTGGGCGGAATTTGCCTTGAACAACGCCGTAGCCGATTTCACTGGTCAGACTCCTTTTCTCCTTAATTACGGCCAGCATCCGCGTGTCCCTGTGCCCATGCCCGTGTCATCCACCCATTCTAGGGTGGCAGACTGGGCGGTGGAGGCACATGACATCTGGGACCACACACAGGATGCCATCCGGGCCTCCAAGGAGAGAATGAGGGTCTCGGCTGATACACACCGGCGCCCCGCTCCGACCTTTGCTCCTGGCGACTTAGTGTGGCTCTCCGCCCGTAACATCAGGCTGCGAGTTGAGTCCACTAATTTTGCGCCTCCCTACATTGGTCTGTTCAAGGTTCTGGAACATGTGAACCCTGTGGTCTACCGTTTGGCTATTCCTCCACGCCTTGGTATCACCAATACCTTTCACGTTTCTCTCTTAAAGCCCATTCATTTGTCCCGGTTTTCTGAGTCATCTGCTGGGACATCGGGTTCATCCACGGATGAGTTTGAGGTGAATGCTATCGTGGGGTGCAAGGTGGTATGTGGCAAGAAATTTTATCTGGTGGATTGGAAGGGTCACGGTCCAGAGGATAGAACCTGGGAGCCTGTAGAGCACATTCGGGCTCCCCTGCTCATTGCAGCTTTTGAGCGTAGCGAGGCTCAAGGAGGGGGAGGCCCTAAGAGGGGGGGTAATGTTAGGAGTCGAGTTTCCTCTGCTGCCCAGGGGGAATCTCGATCCGTCTCTGCTGCGGTCTCCCATTCTCCATCGGCCACAGTGGAGCCTGCTCAGCGGAGACGTCGGTCCCAGCGTCTCACTGAGTCTGATTCAGTGCCAAGGGTTTTTGCTGCCTCCCCAGGCTCTGCTATTGTACCCTGCACTGATCTACGGGGAACAGGCTTTTCTGGGACTAAGTCCTGCTTTGCACACACTGAGCATGCCCAGGGTAAGATCTCTCAGTGGAGATCAAGGGTCACATGTTCAGGTACTGCAGCCAAGTCTATTGGTCTTTCTAGGAAGGTCCTGTAGGTACGCAGACTCAGTAGCAGTCTCTCATTGGTCCTCTTTTTTAAGGTCCTGTACGTGCTGCAGCTATTTAAGGCTCGCATGGCCGCACGGCCATGCGCTAGTATCTTCTAAAGTTACATGCTTTGCGCCACTGTGGTCATGTGTTTGAATGTGTTCAGGGACCCGGCTGAAATAAGCCCCTAGAAGGCTGGCACCTCCGGCGAGGAGATTGTGTATGAGAGTATTCAGGGACCCGGCTGAAAGAAGCCCCTAGAATGCTGGCACCTCCGGCGAGGAGTGTTGTGTGCATGCATGACCACTGACTGCTCTCTTCTGGGTAGTTAGCCTGTGCCTCTGTGAAAGTCTAACAGGGCATAGAGCTTTGCTTTCTCGGCCGCTCTGTGAAGCTAACAGAGCTGGTTAATACCGCCATATTGTGCCGCCATTTACTTAGCGGCAGGATATTTCCTGCACGGTGGATCCCGGGTTGCGAACGCACCAATCACATCAATAAATATATTCGGTGCGTTCCGCAAACCCTAACATATCCTTTAATTAAATTTATAGCTAATTCATGGCAAAAACATTAAATTATGGCCAGCTCTAAAACAAATAGTTGGCCATAGAACTAATAGCAACAAAAGGAAGCCAACAAATATTTACTGGCAATTTAATCCTTGAATCTGAAACTACTGTAAATTATGATGCATTGCTATTTTATTACTGAAGTGAACAACAATTTTAAAGTTTTGGCATCAGGCAAACATTTTCTCAAATTCAATAATACAAATAAAATAAATTAGAAAGTATAAGGATATATTTCTACTTCTCTATTTGGACTAGATAGCTATTTACCAACATTACTCCTGTGTAGCCCTCCAAATAGTATAATGCCCTAAATTAGCCCTCCATGGTTTGGGGCACAATGATTCAGCTTTAAAGTTCTCTTAAAGTTACATGCATCTGCCAAGACTTCTGCTCACATTCACATTGGGCTTCATCTTCATAGTAGATTGTCATTGAAACTATAAACTATATACTAAAAGAAGGGAGTATCCCAGCATATAACACAAACAATCAAACATTAAAAAAAATCAAGAAAAAAAAAACATTAAAATTATGTGAACCCCAGGAAGCCTGGAGCCAATATCACTGGAATGGTATGAACACCAGAGGTAAGCACAGCCTGTTACTATTTTACATGAGGAAGTATATTAATTGAAATGTGATTGTTTGAGTAGTGGACAACTCCTTTAACCAGTAGACGTAGTAAACATTGTAAAGAAAAAAATCAATCTGCCAAGATTACCATTTTTTTGGTCACCACATCTCTCATAAAAAAATGTAATGAAAAGTTAAAAACTTTGCATTTAAAATTTTCAGCTCGGCACCCAAAAACAAGCCTTCGAACAAAATAGTAAAAAAAAAGTGGGTCTCAAAAAACGGTGACACAAAACAAATGATATTTTTAAAAAGTTTTTAAAAAATTTAAGCCATTAAAATATATCTTTAAAAAGTAGACAATGTGATAATTATCAAACAAGAAGGGCAAGAAAAACCCAAAGAGTATGTACACCCATACACACAACAGAATTTATTTATTTAAATAATTAAAAATAACAGAAACCAATGGCTAAATACAGAGGATGCTAAGCACCAATGCAGGGACTCATGCATATGCTGTTAGTGGTAAACCATACATGTTATGGCTTTCTGAAGATGAGGAGAAAAAAACAAAAGAGCAAACAAAAAAAATTGTGTGCTTCCTTATGGGGTTAAGAATAATTTTTTACCTTAATTATATATGCTCCAATGAGTTTGTATTGAAACCTTGAAGAGGAAGAACATAAAGGAAATTGAAATGACAGTATTAAGTGTTGTTCTGCTTGTTAAGCTTTGATAACTCCTGCCTCATGTCCTCCATGGACAGCAGAACTCCACATCAATCTTTATTCAAGGCAGAACTGGAAATTCTAACTTGCTGCCATCAAACCTGGCAATAGCTACACATGAAAGGAGCCTCTTCTATTCCCAGACTTTTTTTATGGCTAAGACTCAGAGGGAAAACAGCCAGCTCTTGAAGCTATTTGTACCATATATCTGCAGATTGAGATTTCTTTCCACTCTTCTTTTGTTTTGGACACTTTTCAGACACTGCAACAGCCATATTATGAGCTCTGAAGAGAAGAAAATGTCAACTTCCAAGAGAAAAGCTGTCATTAAAAGGCAGAGGCTTTCAGCTCACTTGACAGTTACTTAACTAGCACGCATTCAGGATAAACAGCTTTCATTTCCTCAATGTGGGCTGCCCTTCCAAGGTAATGAATATTTAGTTGCAACATGTGCACTGGCACTGACTGGAGTTGGCAAACTAGACCTAGTCAAAGTCTGGAGGAAAATGAATACATATTGGAATCATAGTTTTATAATGTAATACTTAGTCTTTGCATTCAAAATATACATTTTGTATTATCTATCTATCTAAATCCAAAATATGGGGGCAGCAATCCATGGTCAGATGGTGATAACATGGATTTTAATCAGCCCATGTGACATTTCGACTTTCTTTGGCTTGAGAAAGGCTCTGCCATTTTAGACAAAAAACATTTAAGATGAAAGAGAAAAGGTATGCAAGTGCGAAAGGGATAAGTAACAAAACTTATTCTACAAATGTACAGAAATGACAAAGAAAACACTTAAAAACCAGCAGATATCTATCAGTACAATATACCCTCGATGAGGTGACAACCTACCCCCTCTGCTAAAAGTGCATCAAATAACAGAGTACTCTTCAAAATGAAATAAAGTACTGAACCAAAGGACCTTAAGTGCTAGTTCCAAATAATGTATAGGCTTTCAAGAAATAAACAAAAATCTGATCCTGTTAGAATATCTCAGTATTGCAAACAATATACTCTGTATAAAAAATAGAACATAGTACACAATTGTAATAATAAACTCCGTAATGGGGAAATAAGCACAAAATATCTGTAAGTGACCATGAGATAATGGGTATAGAAAGGACTTTTGCCCCTGATGAAGCCACATGTCTAGTGGTGAAACGCTTGAGGCCTTCTCACGCCTATGCCTTTATTTACAGGTCCTTCATACACCTAATCCTGATTGCTGCCTATTGGCTTTTTGCCTGTTTTTATCTTTGTCGTTTCTATACATTTGAAAAATTAAATTATTTGTACTTATGGAGATCCCTTTTGCTCTTACTTCTTCATCACTAAATAGGTGTTAGGTTGATCTCCTTGATAGTGGTGCCCTTTTAGCTTAAATTTTTCTACATTTTGATCTGAAATATCGCATGTACTGATTAAAATCCATTTTCTATTTTCTCACCATCTGACTTTGGAGTCTTGCTCCCATTTTTGGATTTGTATAAAATAGGTTTGGCATTAACCTCGGGGGTCTTACTCTCATCTTTCCATAAAAGCTGCTGCTTTTATATTTCTATCTACTACCTAATCTATGCCTCATGGCACAGTCACATCTCTTACTCATAATTTGGCTAGCATTGTCAATATGAATGTGTTCTTTCACTTCTAGTAAGACCTAGCTAGCTTTAAATTCTTTCTTTTGAAGAAATAATAACAGTAACAAAATAATAATACTACTGTTATATATTGCTACTCATGTTTGTGGGAAAAGCGTATTTCAGGATTTCCTTTCAAATGTAAATTGCTTGATTTTATTTCAGTTTAGTGTATCATTGGCCCGAAGCCTATATAATGTCTCTGCCCATTAATATACTGTTTGAAATAAGTAATGTCTACGAAATGGCTCTGAGCTAGCTATCAAAAAACATTGATTGAGGTTGTTATTGCACAATGCCAAAAATACGTTCTATTAAGGGAGCTGCTATCAGCTTTACATTAAAACCTGTTATAAAAAATGAATTTATTGACCCTGTGATGTAAAGAAAGGTTTTCAGTACCAGGAGATGTTTTGAACTAATGACCATTTTTTCTTGTGAGGATATACAAAGTGATTAGTATATTTTCGAATGTGAGCTAACATGCCAATCGATCAATTGTCAGCATACAGAGGAAGCGGCTGGGTAAGGCTCGGTTCACATCATGCTTAGGCTCCATGTTTGGCCCGAACATTGCCATTGACTGTAACTTAGATGCAACTCATTCTTACACACAGATACTGTATAAGATGTCTCACGCACAATTATTTCAGTCAAAGACATTTTCGCTATTTACACTAAAGATTAAAGTTAATTTTAAAACAAAAATAAAAGTGTGAAAGTTAGTGATAAAGGACTTGGAAAAGTGCATCAGTAGCTGCATTGTAGTGTTAGTCATACCAAAGGCCTAAAACGCACAGTGCCATCAGATGTAGACTTGATTTTTTTTTCACTTGCGTGTTATCACCTATGCTAAAAATGTATCCCACAAAGATGAAAGTACAAATCTAAAGTAGGAAAAGGCCGACTTATAAAACCATTTATAGCATAAATAAGTTGCATCAAACTTCCCTACGAGATCACATTATAGAGTTGGTGCAAGTCAATCTGCACATTCCATTCCATCAGCCACGATAGTCGTCGTTGGCGTCTATAGGAGTGGAAGAAAGACCTCTTACCTGATGTCACTGTTTTTTCCTTAGCTGGCTTGGTGACATGTCACATTTGCATCACGCCAAAAAAGACTTTATACCAGGCCAAGTGATCAAGGGAAGAGTCATAGAAGCTGTCAGATAAGAGTTGGTTCTCCCGCTCCCACCCAGAGGCCACTGACCACGGTTGGGACTGATGGACTGGGACATGCAAATGGACTCTTACCAACTCTATTAAAAAAATCTCAGAAAAGTTCAATAGTTAACTCTGTCATCTGGGATAGTCACCTTGGATATATTGTTTGCTTAGTGTTAGTCATAATTTTCATTTTATTTAACTTAAATTATATTTCCACACATTTGGAAAGAATCATTAGTGCCCTGTGTTTAAATATGTTGTCATAGCTCATTCTGGCCTTCCCTGCCTATTATTAATGTACATTAACTCAGAGTTTCCTTCAAAGACACTGCATTTCTGCAACTATAGCAACTTTTGCCAAATAGACAATACAAAGCTGCTTTTGGTATGTGATAGACATAGAATTACATAAATATGAAGCAAAATGAGAAAAAGAAAAACTAGTTGCATGTTTAATAGTCCAATGTATGACAGACATATAACTTCATGCAGGAATGTTCTGTTTCCCATTCTAAGACTGCAGTACAAATATTATGTACAATTCATGCTGCTCGATATTTATCTGTAAGAAAAAACAGAATCATGTCCTTGGAAAATCTTCATCTCTGTAGTGTTTGTCTTTATTAAAATAACATCTTATATATGCAAAGTGCAACTGCAAAATATACCGGTAGACATATAGGTGGAAAAAAACACAGTACTCCCTCGCAGAGAGGCCACAGCGGCGAATAGGGCCAGGCTCCGGGGAGCGCCTACACCACACAGACCAGCGACCGCCGTCGCCCAATGCCATCAGTGAGGACAAGAAATGTACAGTTTGTGCCCTATGACCGCCATAAAGTCAGGTGCCAGACACCCTGGGAAAATGAGTACCGAGCACATGCTGCTTGGAAAGAGACCTGGAGCATGACCTTCAGCTAACCCTGACTGTGTTAGTTAATAGCGGCCCCGACACGCGGGACCTGACTTCGCAAGGGGGTTATAGTTTTTACAGTTTCTGGTCCATATACCTGCACGCGCCGCTGTTGTCGGTGCCACCGCTGGATCCCTGTTCGTTACAGACTTCATTGAGACATCACGTGCCGCTGTTGTTGGTGCCACCGTTGGAACCCTGAGACGCCACACACAAGAAGACTACAGTCTGGTAAGTTTTCTCTCTCTAATACTGGACTCTCCTTCGTCCCTGTGTAGGATGCTAGCAGGTGCATAGGATGCAGTGACACACAGGAGGCAGAGCAAGGGTTAACAGGTTCTTTCTATCAAACAGTGAAAGTACAAGCAGGGGGGTAAAGGATCTGAATTTGTGGATGGGAAAAATGAAATGCAGAAGATAATAACAGGTTAACTTATCAGTCTCTGTACGGTGGAGGAAGGTGGCTGGAAGATCCCTCAGCGGCGCCGCAGGTGGCATGAGATGTCTCCTATTGGGTCCCGCAGAAGGGCGATGCATTGTCTCCTTGCAATGATGAATCCTCTGGATCCTTCGGCATGTGACCTCCTGGTCTGGGCACATGGTGGGGTAGAGATGAAGTTCAACGGCACAGTGGAAGAAGCAGAAAGTTCAGTAGACAAGGCCGCAGTTGAAGCACACAGTCCAGCGGACACAGCCACAGGCATGGGCCGATCCTTACCAGGCACCACAAGGATGGGACTAAGCAGTGCCTCCACAGTGATGAGCAGAGCCAAGGTATGCACTCTATCCTGGTCACTACCCGGTGTGGATGTCTTTCTGGGCTGAGGGTAGTATGTGTCGGCAGTATCGCTAGCCGGGAACACAGGCACAGCTAGCTCGTGTGAGTCCGTGTGGTGTGAGTCCGTTGAGAGGGAGTCAACCATTTCACTACTCACAAGCTCGTTCCCTGCCAAGTGTCCCGTCTTCCCACTCATACCGCTATTTATGTCGGACCTGCCCCCACCGGTCACGTGTTCAGAACTGTGGCAGTCAGGAACCTCTTCCCCCTGGAAAATTGGTGACAGTCCTGACAATTCCGGCCCAGGTACACAAGAGAAACACCTGACTGGGTACACCTCCCTACACCTGACCTACCCTGCCTCCCAGTTCTTCCCCATTTCCCTACCATCACCCTACAACCCACTACTCCCTGCGTGGAGTGGGTTTATTGTTAATAAAACTGTTAACCCTTGCTCTGCCTCCCATCCACCACTGCATACTATGCACCTGCTAACAACCTACATATCCATATAAATGGCTCACCCTGTATATCAATGAAATATCACCATCATTCGAATACCACTCTAGTTATACACCAAAGCTCACACATAGACCTAGGTTTACTTGTTGCAGTTTTTCTTTCAGCAAAGCAAGGAAAACAACCTATAAAGTCCCTGAAATATGACTCTCAGCCTATGTGCCAAATCTAGAAATAAAATATAAAATTGCTAATAAGAAGCATTTCTTTTCTAATATGTGAGACAAAATATAGAAAACTTTTTAACTTACCAAAACATAAGTAGAATGTAAACCAATCTGAAAAGATGGTCTTTAAACTTGATTATTATAATTTTATTAATATAATAATAGCAATTAGAAATGTTGGATTATAAGGAAACAGCATGCTGACAGCCAATATGTCGAGTTATACCCGCTTTTGCAGTTTACTCATATCACAACTTTGTTTCCTAACATTTTATATGGCCTTTTAAGTCCTTCCAGTGAATTCATCAAAATTCCTTACTTATAATACAAAAATGTGACTAATACTTATGTGTTCTAGGATTTTTAACACAAATAAATGATTTTCCCACATAAAGTGTAAATGTTTAATATTTTCCATTTTCTTATTAAAATATGGACTTGTAGGTCAGCTTACATATAATGATGGAAGCATCTGGAGTTTGTGTGTCACTTCACTTTACAATTCCTAATATAAAAGTATAATTAGAATAAGACATAATAAACTTCAATATGGTTGGTCCCATAAAAGCCTTTATTGTTACATACTAGTTGTACTAAAATCAAATATTAATACACACAACAGTGGAGTCTTTCTCGTTCCCATCCTTTACTGTCCCCAGCTGAACACTACAATAAAAGCAGAATAAATAGCAATAATAATTCATAACAATGTACTGTGAAATAGCTTTTAAATGAAAGAACAATTTTAAAAGAAAGTCAATCCGTAGTGAAATTTTTCCACATCATGAATTATAAGTTCAAGAGGACTTTTCATCAAATTTTTCATATTGACCTGGACAAATAATGTAATAGTGTCTATAGAGCAGACTAAAAAGTTTAGATTTTTTTATGTTGCCTCTCTGGAGCAGAGATGTTAGCAATCAAAGTATTTGGCATTTAGTAAAAAGTGAACTCATTTTACTAATTAAACCTCTCAATGAAATTCATCTAGGGGTGCAGTGTGATAGGACTGGCGGAAAGCACCAAATAATGATATTAGAGAATATGAGGTGCTTTCGTAGTCCAGGGTCCACCATGCAGAGATTACACCTGCTGCTGAGAAATGGCGGATGGACGCTTGCTCACATGTGGGTTAGACCTCATCCAGTGTGAATGGAAGCGAACTCTGTTGCTTCACAGAGTCACCGTAAATACGCTGCACCCTGTTAGCAGTCACAGGGTAAAGCTGCAAGACACTAGTTGGATCCCTATGAATCACCCCCACTAAACTGGTGATTGGACTCGCTCTGACCTTTGGTGGCTTTTGAGCCTGTGCCTGTGGATGCCCTGAATCAGATGCTGAGTCCAAGTGGGAATTCCCACCCTACACTGACCGGCTGTCAGGAAAGTGCACTGAATAAGCACGGTGCCGTACAGATGGGCACTGTGAATAGGCGCAGAATCGTGTGTTAAGTATGCAGGTAGCACTGTCGGGTGCTAGGTAGCTTCCACCATTCACGAGCAGTCAACTACACTAGGAATGGGAATCATTAAGGAGCTTTCATCCATCGACAGACATTCATCTACACACACACGTTATCATGTTTATACTAGCGCATGGCCGAGCGACCATGCGAACCTTTTATAGAAGACCTTCCAGATGGTCCAATAGGAGCTGCAAGAGGACCTGAGCATGTGACCCCCGACCTCCAATGGGAGGTCATCCTGTGGGCATGCTCAGTATGGGAAAAGCTGGACTTAGTCCCAGAAATACCTGCTCGATGCTGATCAGTGCTGGCTACAAAGGCAGAGCCTGGAAAGACAGCAGTAACTAAGAGCACAGTATCAGCTTGAGCCAGACGCTGGAATCTATGTCTCTGCTGAGCAGGTTCCACTGTGGCTGGAGGAGAATGGGAGACCGCAGTAGACATGGTTCGAAATTCCCCCTGTGAAGTGGCAGGAACTCGACACTTGACACAGTGTTCATATTGACACCATGGGTGTAGCACAGAATTTTATACCATTGGTCAGCCATGCGGAGAGACTCAGGAGGAACGGAGTGCTATTTGCCTATTCAAGTGAATGGGTCTGTGCACATATCAGTGTGTTTCCACGGACCGTGTGTCCGTGGGCAAACCTCACTGACATGTCCATTTTTTAATGTCAGCACGGACCACAAAACATCCAGCACGCGTGTATACGCATAACACACAGGGGTGTCATCCATGTGACACGCATCGGCGCCGGGGAAGAAGCGTTACAGTAAGCACTGTTCCCCGATCAGCATAGCAGGGGAGAATGATGAGAGCTGTGTTCAGCAACCGATGCTGGGGAACAGCGCTTACTGTAATGCTTCTTCCTTGATGCCCATCCTTGTGGTACTGATGCGGCACACACATGCCACATGTGTGCTGCAAGTATTACACATGCGGAAACTGACGTCTCCGGTACCAGAAATATCAGGACATGTGAAATAGGCATTACTGCAGGTTTTTATGTTTGGCTCCTATCACACACGAAAGGATGCTTTTTATTGCAAAAAATAGTTTTTGAATCACCACATTTTGAGAGCTATAATTATTCCATATTTTGGCCCACAGAGTCATGTGGGGTCTTGTTTTTTGAGGGACGAGTTGATGTTTTTATTGGTACTATTTTCGGGCACATGACATTTTTTGATCGCTTTTTATTCCGATTTTTGGGAGGCAGAATGAGCAAAAACCAGCAATTCATGAATTTCTTTTGGGGGGGCATTTAGGCTATGTGCACACGTATTCTTGTCCACTGAGGATTTTTTCGCAGTGGATTTGATAAATCTGCAGGGCAAAAACGCTGCGTTTTTTGCTGCAGATTTATCGCGGATCTACCGCATTTTTTCTGCGGTTTTCACTGCGGTTTTGCAACTGCAGTTTTCCATAGGAGCAGCTGTAAAACCACTGTGGAATCCGCAGAAAGAAGTGACATGCTGCAGAATGTAAACCGCTGCGTTTCCGTGCGTTTTTTCTGCAGCATGTGCACAGTGTTTTTTGTTTCCCATTGGTTTACATTGTAATGTAAACTCATGGGAATCTGCTGCGGACATGCAGGTGCGGAAACGCTGCGGATCCGCAGCGTTTTCCGCATCGTGTGCACATACCCTCATACCGTTCTGCGTGAGGTAAAATTGATAAAGCAGTTTTATTCTTTCGGTTAGTACAATTACAGCGATACCTTATTTAAATCTTTTTTATGTTTTGGCACTTTTATACAATAAAAACTATTTTATATAAAAAATTATTATTTTTGCATCGCTTTATTCTGAGAACTATAACTTTTTTATTTTTCCAGTGATGCAGCTGTATGGTGGCTTGTTTTGACGTTTTTATTTTTCCAGTGATGAAGCTGTATGGTGGCTTGTTTTGATGTTTTCAGCTGTGCCTTGTTTACTTATATCTGTCTTTTTGATCGTTTTGTTCGGCGGTATGATGATAAAGCATTGTTTTTTGCCTTTTTTATTATGGTGTTCACTAAGGGGTTAACTAGTGCGACAGCTTTATTGGGTGGGTCATTATGGACATGGGGATGCCAAATATGTGTACTTTTATTGTTTAGATTTTTTTTTCATTCAAATATTTATTTATTGATAGAATAAATATTGATTATTATATTATTATTTTTTATTTTTTAAATATTTTTACAATTATTATTTTTTTTTTAATTCATTCTAACTTTTACACTGTGTCCCACTATGGGACAATCATTTTTTTGTATGCTGAACACTTCTATAGCATGCAGATCTGCATGCTATAGAAGCTGTCAGCGCTGCAGTTTCTGCACACTAACCTGAGAGACTTCCTGACATGCACTGCGCATGACAGGAAGTTTCTCAGCTCTGGAGACCCGGATGTCGTCATGACAACATCGGGTCTCCATGGCAGTGATTGGGACCCCGCATCATGCCGCGGGGTCTCCGATCCGAAGGCAGAGGGGCTGTCAGCTGTGATCGTGTTCAATCGCAGAATTTCGGGGGTTAAAGTGCCGGGAGACCGCAATCAGCCGCACACCACCCGTGTGCGCGGCAGATCGCTATGACTTACTATCCCGTCCATGGGCAAGATAGGCCCAGGTCACATGGACAGGATATACATCAGATGGCAGAAAGGGGTTAAGCAACCAAAGATCCATAATTCCCCGCAATACATCTGTATCCTCTTTGTCCCGAAATACACATTCTGTTGTGACTTTTTCTACACCATACCTCTGTTTAATGAAATCAAATCAATAATTAAAAAAACACTTACCTGTCATTAATCAGGATGATGTATTGCGTGTCTGTTACAGGATTCCATAGATGTGCAGGCAGTAGATACAACATGTATGTGCACGCACTGGATAATAGCAAGCCTTTTCAATTGACTTCTGGTACGGTCCAAAAAATTACATCTTTTATCAATTGCGACACACAATATGTGGTTTATTATATTCTATGCCTAAGGTGTGATTTGAAATATATTGGGTGCACCACTCGCAAACTAAAAAAAAGGATAGCAGAACATTTATCAAACATCAGCAATAAAAACGTTTCCTATTTGGGAGCCTCTATACATTTTGTTAATGTTCATAAAGGTGATGTTTCTCACCTTGCGTCTTTTGGATTTGAAAACGTTAGCAATCCTATTCGTGGAGGTGATAGACGTAAACTACTTACTATCAGGGAAGCCTTTTGGATCTTGAAATGAAATACTAAATATCCGAAAGGAATGAATTTCAGAAATGATTTATTCTATATACAGTTAGGTCCATATATATTTGGACAGAGACAACATTTTTCTAATTTTGGTTATAGACATTACCACAATGAATTTTAAACAAAACAATTCAGATGCAGTTGAAGTTCAGACTTTCAGCTTTCATTTGAGGGTATCCACATTAAAATCGGATGAAGGGTTTAGGAGTTTCAACTCCTTAACATGTGCCACCCTGTTTTTAAAGGGACCAAAAGTAATTGGACAATTGACTCCAAGGCTATTTCATGGGCAGGTGTGGGCAATCCCTTCGTTATGTCATTCTTAATTAAGCAGATAAAGGGCCTGGAGTTGATTTGAGGTGTGGTGCTTGCATTTGGAAGGTTTTGCTGTGAAGTAAACATGCGGTCAAAGGAGCTCTCCATGCAGGTGAATCAAGCCATCCTTAAGCTGCGAAAACAGAAAAAACCCATCCGAGAAATTGCTACAATATTAGGAGTGGCAAAATCTACAGTTTGGTACATCCTGAGAAAGAAAGAAAGCACTGGTGAACTCATCAATGCAAAAAGACCTGGGCGCCCACGGAAGACAACAGTGGTGGATGATCTCAGAATAATCTCCATGGTGAAGAGAAACCCCTTCACAACAGCCAACCAAGTGAACAACACCCTCCAGGAGGTAGGCGTATCAATATCCAAATCTACCATAAAGAGAAGACTGCATGAAAGTAAATACAGAGGGTTCACTGCACAGTGCAAGCCACTCATAAGCATCAAGAATAAAAAGGCTAGACTGAACTTTGCTAAAAAACATCTAAAAAAGCCAGCGCAGTTCTGGAAGAACATTCTTTGGACAGATGAAACCAAGATCAACCTCTACCAGAATGATGGAAAGAGAAAAGCATGGCAAAGGCGTGGTACAGCTCATGACCCAAAGCATACCACATCACCTGTAAAACACGGCGGAGGCAGTGTGATGGCTTGGGCATGCATGGCTGCCAGTGGCACTGGGTCACTAGAGTTTATTGATGATGTGACACAGGACAGAAGCAGCAGAATGAATTCTGAGGTATTCAGAGCCGCCATACTGTGTGCTCAGATCCAGCCAAATGCAGCCAAACTAATTGGTCGTCGTTTCATACTACAGATGGACAATGACCCAAAACATAAAGCCAAAGCAACCCAGGAGTTTATTAAATCAAAGAAGTGGAATATTCTTGAATGGCCAAGTCAGTCACCTGATCTCAACCCAATTGAGCATGCATTTCACTTGTTAAAGACTAAACTTCAGACAGAAAGGCCCACAAACAAACAGCAACTGAAAACCACCGCAGTGAAGGCCTGGCAGAGCATCAAAAAGGAGGAAACACAGCGTCTGGTGATGTCCATGAGTTCAAGACTTCAGGCAGTCATTGCCAACAGAGGGTTTTCAACCAAGTACTAAAAATGAACATTTTATTTAAAATTATTGAATCTGTCCAATTACTTTTGGTCCCTTTAAAAACAGGGTGGCACATGTTAAGGAGTTGAAACTCCTAAACTCTTCATCCAATTTTAATGTGGACACCCTCAAATGAAAGCTGAAAGTCTGAACTTCAACTGCATCTGAATTGCTTTGTTTAAAATTCATTGTGGTAATGTCTATAACCAAAATTGGAAAAATGTTGTCTCTGTCCAAATATATATGGACCTAACTGTATATTAATAATTGGTTTCCTTGCACGGATAGCTCCCATGACATCGGCGTGGCACACTCCTTGTGCATAATAATGTAAATACACTTTGCTGTTTTCTGATTCGTTTGGTTTTTCTATATATGATCACATTTTGTTATTTCTGTATTCTATGACTAAGGGCGCTATTATGGTGCCAGAAATGTGTCAGGTTCTTTTATTTATTTTAACTTTGTTCTTGACATGCCAAATAAAGATTTTTTATTTTATCTGACAGGTTGGTGTGCCGGATGAAATCCCCCATTTTTATCTCAATTGTGGCTGTGCTTACCAGCAGGATTGGCATCCACCTGCCACACATTGAACTCAGCCTTAGGGTGCTTTCACACTAGCGTCGTACGACGCACGTCGCAATGCGTCGTTTTGGAGAAAAAACGCATCCTGCAAAGTTGCCCGCAGGATGCGGTTTTTCTCCATAGACTTGCATTAGCGACGCATTGCGACGCATTGCCACATGTCGCATGCGTCGTGTTTTGGCGGACCGTCGGCACAAAAAAAGTTATAACTTTTTAATGTTTGTGCTGAAAGAACTATATGGCAGCTTTTTTTTGTGGGACAAGATGATGTTTTCAGCTATATCATTTTGACTTACATTTTTTTGTGTTTTATTCCACTTTTTTTCCTCTGGAGTTCGCTAATTGGGTAAATTAATGTGATATTTTTATAAGGTGACCTGATCCAGATGCGGCAATACCAAATATTTGTCAATTTTTTTCAGAAAAATATTTATTTATGGGTACATTCTAGATGCAGTAATACCACATATTTGTAATTTTTTTTTTTTCAGAAAAGTATTTATTTATGGGTACAATATATATTACTAGCTATTTAACCCGTTCTACGCCCGGGTGGCGAGCATTTATATTGGTATATGGTGTCCATCCTGGTATGTGCTGCTCCATCCTGCGCCCCCATCCTGTCATGTGCTGCTCCATCCTGCATCCCCATCCTGTCATGTGCTCCCATCCTGTGCCCCGATCCTGTCATGTGCTGCTCCATTCTGCATCCCCATCCTGTCATGTGCTGTTCCATCCTGCGCCCCCATCCGGTCATGTGCTGCTCCATCCTGCTTCCCGATCCTGTCATGTGCTGCTCCATCCTGCATCCCCATCCTGTCATGTGCTGTTCCATCCTGCGCCCCCATCCTGTCATGTGCTGCTCCATCCTGCGTCCCCATCCTGTCATGTGCTCCCATCCTGCGCGCTGAGTGCGGGCGGCTGTGCTGAGTGCGGGTGGCTGTGCTGAGTGCGGGCGGCTGTGCTGCATGCGGGCGGCTGTGCTGAGTGCGGGCGGCGGTGCTGAGTGCGGGCGGCTGTGCGTGGCGGTGCTGAGTGCGGGCGGCTGTGCGTGGCGGTGCTGAGTGCGGGCGGCTGTGCGTGGCGGTGCTGATTGTGGGCGGCTGTGCGTGGCGGTGCTGAGTGCGGGCGGCTGTGCGTGGCGGTGCTGAGTGCGGGCGGCTGTGCGTGGCGGTGCTGAGTGCGGGTGGCTGTGCGTGGCTGTGGTGAGTGCGGGCGGCTGTGCGTGGCTGTGCTGAGTGCGGGCGGCTGTACGTGGCTGTGCTGAGTGCAGGCGGCTGTGCTGAGTGCGGGCGGCTGTGCTGAGTGCGGGCGCCTGTGCGTGGCGGTGGTGAGTGCGGGCGGCTGTGCGTGGCGGTGGTGAGTGCGGGTGGCTGTGCATGGCTGTGCTGAGTGCGGGCGGCTGTGCTGAGTGCGGGCGGCTGTACGTGGCTGTGCTGAGTGCGGGTGGCTGTGCTGAGTGCGGGCGGCTGTGCGTGGCGGTGGTGAGTGCGGGCGGCTGTGCGTGGCGGTGGTGAGTGTGGGCGGCTGTGCATGGCTGTGCTGAGTGCGGGCGGCTGTGCTGAGTGCGGGCGGCTGTACGTGGCTGTGCTGAGTGCGGGTGGCTGTGCTGAGTGCGGGCGGCTGTGCTGAGTGCGGGCGGCTGTGCTGAGTGCGGGCGGCTGTGCGTGGCAGTGGTGAGTGCGGGCGGCTGTGCGTGGCGGTGCTAAGTGCGGGCGGCTGTGTGTGGCGGTGCTGAGTGCGGGCAGCTGTACGTGGCTGTGCTGAGTGTGGGTGGCTGTGCTGAGTGTGGGCGGCTGTGCTGAGTGCGGGCGGCGGTGCTGAGTGCGGGCGGCTGTGCGTGGCGGTGCTGAGTGCGGGCGGCTGTGCGTGGCGGTGGTGAGTACGGGCGGCTGTGCGTGGCGGTGCTGAGTGCGGGCAGCTGTGCGTGGCGGTGCTGAGTGTGGGCAGCTGTGTGTGTCGGTGCTGAGTGCGGGCGGCTGTGCGTGGCGGTGCTGAGTGCGGGCGGCTGTGCTGAGTGCGGGCGGCTGTACGTGGCTGTGCTGAGTGCGGGTGGCTGTGCTGAGTGCGGGCGGCTGTGCTGAGTGCGGGCGGCTGTGCTGAGTGCGGGCGGCTGTGCGTGGCGGTGGTGAGTGCGGGCGGCTGTGCGTGGCGGTGGTGAGTGGGGGCGGCTGTGCGTGGCAGTGCTGAGTGCGGGCGGCTGTGCGTGGCGGAGCTGAGTGTGGGCGGCTGTGCGTGGCGGTGCTGAGTGCGGGCGGCTGTGCGTGGCGGTGCTGAGTGCGGGCGGCTGTGCGTGGCGGTGCTGTGCTTGGCAGTGCTGAGTGCGGGCGGCTGTGCGTGGCGGTGCTGTGCTTGGCGGTGCCGAGTGCGGGTGGTTGTGCGTGGCTGTGGTGAGTGCGGGCGGCTGTGCGTGGCGGTGGTGAATGTGGGCGGCTGTGCGTGGCGGTGGTGAGTGCGGGCGGCTGTGCGTGGCGGTGGTGAGTGCGGGCGGCTGTGCGTGGCGGTGGTGAGTGCGGGCGGCTGTGCGTGGCGGTGGTGAATGTGGGCGGCTGTGCGTGGCGGTGGTGAGTGCGTGCAGCTGTGTGTGGCGGTGGTGAGTGCGGGCGGCTGTGCGTGGTGGTGGTGAGTGCGTGCAGCTGTGTGTGGCGGTGGTGAGTGCGGGCGGCTGTGCGTGGCGGTGGTGAGTGCGGGCGGCTGTGCGTGGCGGTGGTGAGTGTGGGCGGCTGTGCGTGGCAGTGGTGAGTGCGGGTGGCTGTGCTGGGCGCCGAGTGCTGGGGGCCTGAGCAGGCGGGGACACTGGCGCGCTGGGGGGGTCGGGTGCCGGAGTCGCCGCTAGCTCAGGCCCCCGGCACTTGCTATATTTACCTGTCCCCCGTTCCACTGCTGCGCTCCGTTCCATCTTCCGGGTCCTCTGCCTGTGACTGTTCCGTCAGAGGGCGGCGTGCATTAAGCGCGTCATCGCGCCCTCTGAAACGTTCAGTTCAGAGGGCGCGATGATGCGTTATTGCACGCCGCCCTCTCACTGAACAGTCGCAGGCGGAGGATGGAGCAGTGCGCATCACTGGAATGGGGACAGGTAAATATAGCATATACTCACCCTCCTGGCTCGTCCCTGCTTCTCCGTTGGAGATCGCGATGTGCGTTCAGTGCTTACGCATACCGCGATCTCCTGGGAGCGTCACTCTGTGGGGTCCAGACTGCGCCGGCGCTTGCGCTTGCGCAGTCTATAAAGGCTTCGGACAGAGTGATGCTCCCAGTGTTATATTATAGATTATTATTATTATTATTATGTGATTTTTTTTAAAAAAACATATTCTTACAACATTATTTATTTATTTTTTTTACCTAGCTCCACTGTGGGACTTTCAGTTTTTGCAGTCTGATCGCAGTTATAAAGCACAGCAATGCAGGAGCATTGCTATGCTTCGTAACTGTCAGCTCTGCATTGACACAAGTTAGTTGGATCATACACTGCACATAATCTAACTAACTTGCTAGAGCCTGGTGACCCAGATGTCATCATGATGACATGGGGTCACCATGGTAACGATCGGGCCCTTGCATTGACTTTGCGGGGTCGCTGATCGCCGGGCAGATGGGCTCTCTCCCTCTGCCTGCCTTCTAAATGCTGCACTCCATATCGATCGCAGAATTTAGTAGGTTAAACTGCCAGGAGCGGTGCAAGCATATTATTTTCCTGCTATGATAATGATTCCCTGCCCTTAGGATAGGTGGTCATTATTAGGTAGGTGGGGGAACAACACCCAACACCTCCATTGTTCGGCTATTCTCATCTCCGGCAGTGGGTGGATGCAAACATTTGTGGAATCGAACAAAAGAGTTCTTTGACATTTAGTTTAGTATCTGCTGCCAAGTACTTCAAATCAACTACTCAGCATTTAAATACACAATACTGCCCCATCTGATCCTTTTATCCTGTCACTTTCCATATTTGCACAAAAATATACCAAATATCTTTTTAGAATATTCTAGATTTTTGTCGTTGATAGTTAATCCTAATCAGGGATGCCAACCATCGAGAAATTCCAGAATGGTCTGTAAAAACAATGCACCTTTTTCCGTGTGTGTTAAAAATTGAAGGTGTCCGACATTTTGTTTAAGCTAAAAAAGCTTACACAGATTATTTTGACTGTAATTATAATTTTACAGTTTTTTAGTTACAGAATTATTGGCTGTACACATATCACTTACAATCATAATGATTTCACAAGGGTTTCCCAATGTCTCTGTAAAAAATTATTTACAGATTGATTATTCTGGAATTGCTTGCCTGAGGAGGTGGTGATGGCGAACTCAGTCGAGGGGTTCAAGAGAGGCCTGGATGTCTTCCTGGAGCAGAACAATATTGTATCATACAATTATTAGGTTCTGTAGAAGGATGTAGATCTGGGGATTTATTATGATGGAATATAGGCTGAACTGGATGGACAAATGTCTTTTTTCGGCCTTACTAACTATGTTACTATGTTACTATTCATTTCGGTAATCTCAGAATTATCCCCATTCTCAGCAGCGACACAATATCACAGAAAAGATGACTGGGATGTTCTTACTAGTGCTCACATATTGTTTGTGACAGGTATGCATTTTCCAATGTTGGATCCATGTTAATTGAACTTACTCTTCTTCAAAGGAATCTGTCATTTGGATCAACCCTTCTAAGCTGTCTTCATGGGCATGTAGGTCATAGGAAGCTGCATAAAACAATACTTTGATATCTGCAATACAATTTCTTATGCTAGAGGAATCCATGTTTTTTCTTATATGTAAATGAGCTGTTCAGGACTATGGGCCGGACACAGATCTGCATCAGAATCTGTTTCCAGAGCCCATTTTACATGAAAGGGGGCATTACAAGTGTGAGACATACAATGACTGACAGTCTGCTCTCCTGATCTCACTGCAGAGCTGTGTGTGATTATAACTAACCCACCTGCAGGTTCCTTTCAGCTTCAGATTCCATCTCAGAGGCAGACAGGGTTGCAATATTGCAGATCTGTGAGAGCTGCAGCAAATATGTTTATAAGAAGTTCTACTGTTCTGCGTTAGTTCATGTCTCATACTGGTAACAGCCTCTTTTATTTAAAGTAATCCCAGGAGGCAGATTTTTCTACAGATCAGAGTCCTGCCCATAGTCCTGAACAGCTGCTTTACATATAAGAAAAACATGGATATCTCTTGAATAAAACATCAGATTGCAGATATCAAGGTACCATCTCATTCAGCGTCCTATAACCTATACATGCATATATGGATAAAAAGAGGCTTGCGAGAGAATAAAGCGCAAATAGGTTCTTGTTTGGTATAAAAGAAAAACAGTTTATGTTATGGATAGACAGATCTGAAATCGCGCTGCCAATCTCCTACCAGACAACAAAAGAACAGTGAAGGGTATTTGGAAGTGGTTTTTATTTGTCAACATGTTTTGAAGCATACAACACTTCTTCATCAGGACAAACCACTGTCCTTTCATCGTCTGGAGGAAGATGGGCAGTGTGATTTCAGATCACTAGAAAACTAGATAAGTGACTTGCTCATAAGTAGTGTTGAGCATTCCGATGCTGCAAATATCGGGCATCGGCCGATATTCGCTGTATCGGAATTCCGATACCGAGTACCAATATTTTTGCGATATCGGATACCGGAATCGGAAGTTCCTATAGTGCAATTATGCACTATAATGGAGTGTGGGTGGTGTGTGGGCGGTGAGTGCGTGGAGACTGCATGTGTGTGCGTGCGGGCCTGCCGGGGCTCTGTGTGGGCCTGCTGTGGCTCTGTGTGGGCCTGCTGGGGGTCTGTGCGGGCTGCTGGGGCTCTGTGCGGGCTGATGGGGCTCTGTGCGGGCCTTTGGGGCTCTGTTTGGGCCTGCCGGGGTTCTGTGCAGGCTGCCGGGGCTCTGTGCGGGCTGCCGGGGCTCTGTGCAGGCCTGTCGGAGCTCTGTGCGGGCCTGTCGGGGCTCTGTGCGGGCTGCTAGGGCTCTGTGCGGGCCTGCTGGGGCTCTGTGCGGGCTGCCGGGGGTCTGTGCGGGCTGCCGGGGCTCTATGCGTGCCTGCTGGGGGGCTGTGCGTGCTGCCAGGGGGCTGTGCAGGCCTGCCGGGGCTCTGTGCGGGCTGCCGGTGGTCGGTGCAGGCTGCCGGGGGTCTGTGCGTGTGTGCAGGCATCGTCCGAGGGGACTACAAGTCCCCTCGGATGATGCCTGCTACAGTGACAGTGATTGACACATTAGCCAGTGATGGGACAGTAGTAGTCCCATCATCCGGCTAATGTGTTGAATGTAAAAAAAAAAAATACTACATACATACTACATGCATACTACATGCATACTACATACATACTACATACATTCTATGTACATACATACTACATACATACTACATACATACATACTACATACATACAAAATACTACATACATACTACATACATACTACATACATAATACACACATACTACATTCATACAACATAATACATACATACAACATACTACATACATATTACATACATACTACATACATACTACATACATACTACATGCATACTACATACATACAACATACTACATACATACTACATACATACTATATACAGTACATACTACATACATACAACATACTACATACATACTACATACATACCACATACTGCATACATACTACATGCATACTACATACATACAACATACTACATACATACTACATGCATACTACATGCATACTGCATACATACTACATACATACATACATACTACATACATGCTACATACATACAACATACTACATACATGCTACATACATACTACATACATAATACATACGTACTCCATACATACAACATACTACATACATACAATATACTACATACATACAACATACTACATACATACTACATACATACTTACAGATGCGCCATTTCCGGGGCGGCTGCAGACTGGTATTTGTAGTGGGAAGGGGCAATATCCATGGCTATGAATATTAGCCCTCAGCTGTCTGCGTAGTCTTTCTGGCTATAAAATACAGGGGACCCCAAGTCATTTTTTTGGGGGGCACTCTATTTTAATAGCCAGTAAAGGCTACGCAGACAGCTGAGGGCTGATATTCATAGCAGGCTACAAATATTGGCCGTCGGCTTTCCCCCTCTGGCGCAGAAAATTGTGCGGAAGCCCACGCCATTTTTTTCTGTTTTTTTTGTTTAAATCAAACACTCATTAAGGCCTCTTTCATATTTGTGCCCGAACAGGTTCGTTGCTATGCATCGGGCCGACGTACCGACGCACGTTGTGAAATTTTTGCACGACGTGGGCAGCTGATGCAGTTTTTCAATGCATCCGCTGGCCATTCTGAAGTCCGGAGAGGAGGGGGCAGAGTTTCAGCAGCACATGCGTGGTAGAAAACGGCAATTGGACGGACAAAAAAACTTTCACTTGAACGTTTTTTCATGCCAACGGTCCGCCAAAACACGACGGATCCTGTTATGATCCTAGTGGCTGAGGATCACAAAACGGACTAGCTAAGTTTATGAACATAGACACGAGCTCTAGGGAGGTGGTAACTGGACTGACCGCAAACCTGATCCTAACCAACACACTAAAGGAAGCCGGTGAACGTGCCTAAAATCCTGGACGTCTCGACGCAGCCTGAGAAACTATCTACTCCTGGAGGGAAAGTAAGACCTAACTTGCCTCAAGAAAAATCACCCCAAAGATATAGGAAGCCCCCAACAAATAATAACGGTGAGGTAAGGGGAAAACACAAACGTAGAAATGAAAACAGATTAAGCAAATGAGGCCCGCTAATACTAGATAGCAGAAGACAGATAGGAAACTGTGCGGTCAGTAAAAAACCTATGCAAAATATCCACGCTGAGAATACAAGAACCCCCACACCAACTAACGGTGTGAGGGGAGAAACTCAGCCCCCTAGAGCTACCAGCAAGCAAGGAAATCACATATTAGCAAGCTGGACAAGAAACAAAAATAAACCAAGAAACATATGACCACTGATGGTCAAAAAATGAACCAAGCAAAACTTAGCTTCTCTTGAAGAGACTGATAACGAAGGACTGCAGGAGAGCTCCAAAATAGCACTGAAGACATTGACAGCAGGCAACAACTGAGAGTCCAGGTGAACTAAATAGGAAACCAGCTAAGAGATAACGAGACAGCTGATCCTGCCTCAGACCTGCAGAATGACACAAAGAACCACCAGAGGGAGCCCAAAGACAGCACTCACACAGTACCAGTTGTGACCACAAGAGGGAGCCCAAAAACAGAGTTCACAACAGGATCCGTTGCACGACGGATGCGACGTATGGCCATTCATCGCAATCCGTCGCTAATATGGGTAAAAACTACACCATGAGAGCACATTTGCAGGATCCGTTTTTTCCGTTGTAACCATTTTTTCTCATAGAATTGGATTAGCGCCGGATTGTGCCTGATGGCCACATGTTTCATCCATTTTTTGCAGGATCCATCAAAAAAGCTGTTTCCGCCGGACGGAAAACACATACAGAGAAATAGTTTTTCTGTCTGGTGAAAAAACTGATGAAACTGAGATGTGAAATGATGAATCTGGCCTCCGAATCTGTTTTTTCATGCATGTTTCCATTCAAATCATGCACATTTTCCGTTTATTTATTTATTTCCAAAAACGTGCATCAAAAACCCCACCAAAAACCTGCATCAAAACTGCACCAAAAACTGCATCAAAAATCGCATCAAAAACCGCACCAAAAACCTGCATCAAAAATGCATCAAAAAAGCACCAAAAACAGCATCTAAAACCGCATCAAAAACCACACCAAAAACTGCATCAAAACCTGCATCAAAAACTGCATCAAAACAGCACCAGTTTTTGATGCAGGTTTTGATGCAGTTTTGGGTGCGGTTTTTGATGCAGTTATTGGTGCAGTTTATGGTGCAGTTTTTGATGCAGGTTTTTGATGCAGTTTTTGATGCTGTTTTTGATGCAGTTATTGGTGCAGTTTTTGGTGCAGTTTTTGGTGCTGTTTTTGATGCTGGCCTTTGGTGCGTTTTTTGATGCTGTTTTTGATGCAGTTTTTGGTGCAGCTTTTGATGCAGGTTTTTGGTGCAGTTTTTGATGCAGTTTTTGGTGTGATTTTTTATGCTGTTTTGATGCAGTTTTTGGTGCATTTTTTTATGCTGTTTTTGGTGCAGTTTTTTATGCAGGTTTTGATGCAGTTTTTGGTGCGGTTTTTGATGCGGTTTTTGATGCTGTTTTTGATGCAGTTATTGGTGCAGTTTTTGGTGCAGTCTTTGATGCGGGTTTTTGATGCTGTTTTTGATGCAGTTATTGGTGCAGTTTTGGTGCAGTTTTTGATGCAGGTTTTTGGTGCGGTTTTTGATACAGTTTTTGGTGCAGTATTTGGTATAGTTTTTGGTCCAGGTTTTTGGTGCAGTTTTTGATGCGGTTTTTGTTGCAGTTTTTGGTGCAGTTTTGATGCAGTTTTTGGTGCAGTTTTGATGCAGTTTTTGATGCAGGTTTTGATGCGTTTTTTGGAAATAAATAAATAAATAAATAAACAGAAAATGTGCATGATTTGAATGGAAACATACATGAAAAAACAGATTTGGAGGCCGGATTCATCATTTCACATCTCAGTTTCATCCGTTTTTTGCCGGATCCGTCGCTGTGTGTTTTTTCGTCGGACAGAAAAAACACTCCTCTGTATGTGTTTTCCGTCCGGCGGAAACAGCTTTTTTGACAGATCCTGCAAAAAACATATGAAACGTGTGGCCATCAGGTGCAATCTAGTGCTAATCCAACTCTATGAGAAAAAAAACGGATCCTGCAAATGTGCTTGCAGGATGCTTTTTTACCCATAGACTTGTGTTAGCGACAGATCGCGATGGAAGGCCACACGTCACATCCATTTTGCAACGGATCTGTCATGTTTTGGCAGACCGTCGGCACGAAAAAACGTTCAAGTGAACGTTTATTTGTCCGTCGCGTCTGCTATTTTCTACCGCACATGCGCGACCGAAACTCCGCCCCATCCTCCCCAGACCTTAGCATTGGCAGCGGATGTGTTGAAAAACTGCATCCGCTGCCCACGTCGTGCACAAATTTCACAACGTGCGTCGGTACGTTGGCCCGATGCATAGTGACGGACCCGTACTGACGCAAGCATGAAAGAGGCCTTAACCCCTTCCTGACATCAGACGTACTATCCCGTCGAGGTGGGGTGGGCCCGTATGACCGCCGACGGGATAGTACGTCATCATCGATCAGCGGCGCTCACGGGGGGAGCGCGGCCGATCGCGGCCGGGTGTCAGCTGCATATCGCAGCTGACATCCGGCACTATGTGCCAGGAGCGGTCACGGACCGCCCCCGGCACATTAACCCCCGGCACACCGCGATCAAACATGATCGCAGTGTACCGGCGGTATAGGGAAGCATCGCGCAGGGAGGGGGCTCCCTGCGGGCTTCCCTGAGACCCCCGGAGCAACGCGATGTGATCGCGTTGCTCTGAGGGTCTCCTACCTCCCTCCTCGCCGCAGGTCCCGGATCCAAGATGGCCGCGGCATCCGGGTCCTGCAGGGAAGGAGGTGGCTTACCGAGTGTCTGCTCAGAGCAGACGCTTGGTAAGCCTGCAGCCCTGCACAGCAGATCGTCGATCTGGCAGAGTGCTGTGCACACTGCCAGATCAATGATCTGTGATGTCCCCCCCCTGGGACAAAGTAAAAAAGTAAAAAAAAAATTTTTCCACATGTGTAAAAAAAAAATAAAAAAAATTCCTAAATAAATAATAATAAAAAAATATATATTATTCCCATAAATACATTTCTTTATCTAAATAAAAAAAACAAAACAATAAAAGTACACATATTTAGTATTGCCGCGTCCGTAACGACCCAACCTATAAAACTGCCCCACTAGTTAACCCCTTCAGTAAACACCGTAAGAAAAAAAAAAAAAACGAGGCAAAAAACAACGCTTTATTACCATACCGCCGAACAAAAAGTGGAATAACACACGATCAAAAAGACTGATATAAATATCCATGGTACCGCTGAAAACGTCATCTTGTCCCGCAAAAAACAAGCCGCCATACAGCATCATCAGCAAAAAAATAAAAAAGTTATAGTCCTGAGAATAAAGCGATACCAAAATAATTATTTTTTCTATATTTTAGTTTTTATCGTATAAAAGCGCCAAAACATAAAAAAATGATATAAATGAGATATCGCTGTAATCGTACTGACCCGACGAATAAAACTGCTTTATCAATTTTACCAAACACGAAACGGTATAAACGCCTCTCCCAAAAGAAATTCATGAATAGCAGGTTTTTGGTCATTCTGCCTCACAAAAATCGGAATAAAAAGCGATCAAAAACGGTCACGTGTCCAAAAATGTTACCAATAAAAACGTCAACTCGTCCCGCAAAAAACAAGACCTCACATGACTCTGTGGAGCAAAATGTGGAAAAATTATAGGTCTCAAAATGTGGAGACGCAAAAACTTTTTTGCTATAAAAAGCGTCGCTGGTTTCACACTTGCGTTTTTGTCTGCAGCGTTTTTTGCACAAAAAACCTAGTGCCACGTATTTCAGTGCCACGTATTTCAGTGCCACGTATTTAAGTGCCACGTATCACATATTTCAGTGCCACGTATTTAAGTGCCACGTATTTAAGTGCCACGTATTTCAGTGCCACGTATTTAAGTGCCACGTATTTCAGTGCCACGTATTTCAGTGCCACGTATTTCAGTGCCACGTATTTCAGTGCCACGTATCACATATTTCAGTGCCACGTATTTCAGTGCCACGTATTTCAGTGCCACGTATTTCAGTGCCACGTATTTCAGTGCCACGTATCACGTATTTCAGTGCCACGTGTTTCAGTGCCACGTATTTAAGTGCCACGTATCACGTATTTCAGTGCCACGTATTTCAGTGCCACGTATTTCAGTGCCACGTATTTCAGTGCCACGTATTTCAGTGCCACGTATTTAAGTGCCACGTATCACATATTTCAGTGCCACGTATTTAAGTGCCACGTATTTAAGTGCCACGTATTTCAGTGCCACGTATTTAAGTGCCACGTATTTCAGTGCCACGTATTTCAGTGCCACGTATTTCAGTGCCACGTATTTCAGTGCCACGTATCACATATTTCAGTGCCACATATTTCAGTGCCACGTATTTCAGTGCCACGTATTTCAGTGCCACGTATTTCAGTGCCACGTATTTCAGTGCCACGTATTTCAGTGCCACGTATTTCAGTGCCACGTATTTCAGTGCCACGTATTTCAGTCACGTTTAGGGTTAGGGTTAGGGGTAGGGTTAGGGTTAGGGCTAGGGTTGGAGGTAAAGTTAGGGTTAGGGTTTGGATTACATTTACGTTTGGATTAGGGTTGGGATTAGAATTATGGGTGTGTCAGGGCTAGGGGTGTGGTTAGGGTTACCGTTGGGATTAGGGTTAGGGGTGTGTTTGGGTTAGGGTTTCAGGTAGAATTGGGGAGTTTCCACTGTCCAGGCACATCAGGGGCTCTCCAAGCGCGACATGGCGTCCAATCTCAATTCCAGCCAATTCTGCGTTGAAAAAGTAAAACAGTGCTCCTTCCCTTCCGAGCTCTCCCGTGCGCCCAAAAAGGGGTTTACCCCAACATATGTGTTATCAGCGTACTCGGGACAAATTGAACAACAACTTCTGGGGTCCAAGTTCTCTTGTTATCCTTAGGAAAATAACAATTTGGGGGGCTAAAAATCATTTTTGTGGGAAAAAAAAGATGTTTTATTTTCACGGCTCTGCGTTATAAACTGTAGTGAAACACTTGGGGGTTCAAAGTTCTCACAACACATCTAGATAAGTTCCTTGGGAGGTCTAGTTTCCAATATGGGGTCACTTGTGGGGGGTTTGTACTGTTTGGGTACATCAGGGGCTCTGCAAATGCAAC